>NC_134576.1:63690325-64956396 GCF_050947875.1 Dermacentor variabilis | reverse complement strand
AGAGGCGCCACCTGCTGGCGTAGTGACCGGCCGCACTCTGTATGGGCTCCGCATTTCGAACCATCAACGAGCGGTTCCCCTGCCTTCTCACCACTGAAAATACCATCAAACGACGCAGCTCAGCAAGCGGCATCGATCGAGCCCAATTTCTCCAAGATCTGGAGAGATCCTCACATTTCATTGGCTTTGGAAGTTCTGGACCACCGACGCCGCCACGCTGAGCCTTACCTGCGTTCACCTCGCCACCCTAGACGCGGGCGCGCGTCCTTTCCCACGTTAATTTAGTCCGCTCCCCTGACACGATGGACGCCGACGCTTCGTCCGGTCAGGCCGAGGACGACACCAACTGGTTTCTCGTGGCTCGGAAAAAGAAACGCTTAGCAGAAGCTACTGCGAACCTGCCGCCTCCTCCGACACCCAAAGCACCGCGCAAGACGAACGCGCGACTTCCGCCACTGCCTGTCGACGACTACAAGATAGTGTTCTTCCCGAGAGACGGCCTGAACCTCGGTGCATGGCCTCATACTTCTGTTGCCCGAGCCATCGGCATAGCTGCGGGGCTGGACAGCGCCGTGCTCAACGAGCTCATCATTCGCATCCGCACTGACCAAGATCTTGCGGTGCTCAGCACACCGGACGAGAACCTCGCGGCACGGATGCAGAAAGTTCGATTCATCTCCATGGGCCTCACCCAACACGCCGCCCAAGCATACGCCGTCGCACCAGACAACTCCTGCAAGGGCGTAGTCTCAGCCTCGAGCCCAACACCACTACGACGACGCTGCTAGAAAACCTCCGCTGCTCAGAAGCCCCTGGCTTACACGCTCGCATGATGGGAACTACGAATACAGCCCTGATCGCATTCTCCGGCACCCACGTACCCTGCTACGTCCGTATGTACGGAGCAGAACTCCGTTGCCACGTATACCGACCACGCCAACAGGTGTGTAGCTTGTGCTTGTCAATGGGCCATCGGGCAGACGTCTGTCCAACGCCCGACAAACCCCGTTGCCCGGCGTGTGGTATCTCAAACCCGCCGAAGGAACATGAGTGCACACCTAAATGTGTTCACTGCAACGGCGCTCATCCCGCTACTGACCCTCGCTGTCCATCGCGTCAAGTGCCACAACACAACAAATCGCGCGTGCTTCGTGAAAAAAACATAAGGACAAGCGCCCCCCGCCCGGATCAGCGCAAGGCCAGCCTGGGACGACGACTCGGCAGAGCGCTCAGCAAAATATGACCCAAGCGGCAACGACACCGGGCAGCTCGGCGGAGAAACCCTGGACTAGAGGACGGAGCCATAGTCGTGGATCACGCGGAGATCGCCACCAAACTCACCGGAGTCGCTCCAAGGGCTACTCCAAGGGCCGGACTCCCAGTACCAGCCGTTCGAGGGACCGTGATGGCCATAAAGCAAATGGAGCTGCCAAGAAGGAGCAAGCGGTAAGTTGGACAGCTCAGTTCCCACCTCTATCCCCCTCTCCACATCTCCACACCCCTTCAGTCACAAAACACTTTAAGCCCAAACCCACGCCGCAACCCATGATGACCGACAATGAGCCGCATCTTAATGACTTTGCACAAATCTCTCGCACCGACTACTGTACACAACAGGCACTGAACGACAAGGCCATCTCTCTAAAGACAGAATTGGTTGCTATAACGCAGGCAGATGTGCAAAAAATAGCTCATTATGGCTGAAGTCGCAGCGCCACTTCAACAGCTAATACAACAGGCCCTGCAACATGCTGTCCAGCAGATAGTAGCCGATATTAAACAACAAAGAGCGGCTGCACTTGGCCAACTTTCGATCCCTCCGCCTTCATCCAAACGCTCCCTGTCCCCTTCACGTGAAACACAAAGATCACATCCTTACCTTCGTCCTGCCCGATTACCTTCACCGGACTGAAAACCCACCTGAATGGGCCCGGAACACTCACTTCCCAGCACCTCCCAGGCCGATGAGCCGCCACCCGGACAGTCTCCGGTTATATAACACACACAAATAATACTTGATCATGGCCAGAAACCTTTAAGGGACACGCGCTACCCCCAACTCTTAAGCGTGTGGCAATGGAATTGCAGGGGCTACCGCCGTAAACGCGGATCCCTTACGCAATTCATCGCCACACAGCCCCATCCCGCCGATGTAATAGCGTTGCAGGAAGTGCATTGTACTCCTACACATCCCGGCTACAACACATACACAGACACAATAAATAGCAAAACACCACACCTCACAGCCACATTAGTGTCCAACCATTTGACCGTTATCGAACACACCCTCTAAACCTCACCCATACCGCACGTACTTCTCGAATCGGTCCCGTGCTCTCGCTCCCATAGCAGCCTGTTTGTGCTTAATATCTACAGCTTACCTAATGCGAGGAAGCATGTGTTCGGACATCTTTTTGCACATCTATGCAAGGTGGCTAAACAGATGGTCATTGTAGGCGACTTCAATGCCCCGCACCCAGCTTGGGGTTACCAAACAGAAACACCGAAAGGACGCCGGCTTGCTCAAGTTCTTGCGTTCCATCGCATGACTCTGCTGACAGAACCAGATCAACCAACACGATTAGGCAACAACGTAAGCACAGACACGTGCCCTGACCTCACGATGGTCAGAGGGGTAGGTCAGCACTCTTGGAGCAATCTCGTGGAGAACTTGGGCAGCGACCATTACATTCTAGCTACTGAACTGCAGGTACAACCAACACGCACTCCTGAACATACTGTTAAGCTAATAAATTGGGATAAATTTAGGCTTAATCGGTCCTCCCTAGCTCCTCAGGACACCCTCTCTCTTCAGGAGTGGATCAAACAACTTCAAGCTGATCTAAAAAGTGCAACTCAACACATCACTGTGACAACAGAGACACCCGATGTGGATCTCCATTTTCTCCATCTCTGGGAGGCCCGTAGAGGCCTGACCCGGCGTTGGCAGCCGCGAAAACATATTCGGAAACTTCGTCTGCGTATCGCCCGCCTAACTACGGAGGTAGATGACTGCGCGAGCACCCTTACCAATAACAATTGGCATAGCCTTTGCGATCGCCTCAGCGGCACGCTAAGCGCACCTCGGACCTGGTCGCTACTGCGCGCGTTATTAAACCCTACGCAAACCAAAATACACACTAGCAACAGAGTCCGCACCATCCTCCACAAATCAGGCCTCGATGACACAACTCTACTTAAGTCTTCAGCAACGCTACATTGCTACAGGCACCCGCCCCACCTACACAGGCTACCCACACATAGACGCCACCTCCCTAGACGCCGATATTACAGAAGCTGAGGTTAGCGCGGCCTTACAGGGCATTAGGCGCAACACTGCACCCGGGGCTGATGGGATTCAATACACAGTCCTACGCAACCTAGATGATGGGGCCATTAAAGACTTAACTGCATTCTACAATGACCACTGGAGGAATGGCACGCTTCCACAGGAATGGCGCCATGCGGACATCACACTAATTCCTAAGCAAGGCAAGCCACTGTCCCTCCGAAATCTCCGACCTATATCCTTAACTTTGTGTGTAGGTAAACTCTTCGAGCGTGTTGTACTTTCGCGGCTACAACCCTTTCTCGAAGACAGCCAATTCTTTCCGGATACACTCTTCGGCTACCGCCCTAACCTCTCTACGCAGGACATTTTGCTTCAGCTTAAGGAGGGCGTTGTGGATGGCTCCACTGCGGCACAAGCCAGAGCTATTCTGGCCCTGGACCTCAAGGGGGCTTTTGACAACGTCTCCCTTGACCTAATTCTCGACAATCTGGCTTCTTACCCGATGCGGCACACGTACCTATAACTGCGTCAGAGCTTTCCTGTCGGACCGCACAGCCACTATTCGCATAGGAGAGCTCCGGTCGGACGTCATCGCACTCACAGATAGGGGAACACCACAGGGCCCGATCCTATCGCCCACCCTCTTCAACGTTGCTATGTCGAAGCTGCCCACCTTACTAGACCAGATACCTACCTTCCGGCACGCTCTCTATGCCAACGACGTTACTATCTGGGCAACCCAGGGATCCGACGGGGCCATCCAGGATGCTCTCCAGGAAGCTGTACGTGTCGTGCAAAACTATGCAGCCACGGGAGGCCTTTCTTGTGCAGCCGAAAAGTACGAATTGCTCCTCGTGCACAGACGGCACTGCAGAACCGACGAATCCCCTAATTTTCTCCTTGTTTTTACACAGTAGCCCCATCCATCAGGTACATAGACTCTGTATCTTGGGCCTCCGCATTCAGTCTGATGGCAAAGCCTCGCACACTATGTACTTTTTGGGTCAGCAGATAGCACAAGTCACACATATGATAAACCGCATTACTAATCGTAGAAGAGGCCTTCGCGAGAAAGACGTCCTCCACATAGTACAGGCTCTTATAATCAGCCGGCTCACATATCACCTCCCCTATCACAATCTCACCCTCACTCAAACTCAGAAGATGGACGCCCTTCTGTGGAAGGCAGCGAAAGCGGCTCTTGGGCTGCCTCCACATGCTTCCACAAAACGGCTTCTTCAGCTTGGTATCCACAACTCCGTAGGCGAGCTTTTGGAGGCTCATCGCTATGGTCAGCTCCAACGTCTCAGACGCAGCCGTCAAGGCTACGCTATACTCTCTCGCCTTAGCTACCCCGTCCCTGAGACACCCACACACGTCCCACAATATTGCCTCGCTCCTGCTCTACGCCCTAGCATACAAGTAGCTCCGATTCCCCGTAATATGCATCCCGAGCGACACGCCGGCCGTAGACGCGCCCGAACTCAAGCCCTGGCACGCATTTTTGGAGACCGCACTACAATTACACCGGTTTGTACACTGACGCGGCCCGCTACCCAGGGAGGCGGGCCATGTGTTTAGCTGTAACTGACAATGCAGACGCGCTTAGGGTGTGTGCCACACTTCTAACAACGCATAGCTGCTCAGCAAAGGAAGGGGCAATAGCCCTCGCCATTGTCTACGCCTCGACCCTTTCCGCACAAGACTCCCCCATCACCATAGTGGCAGACTCGCAGGCTGCCTGCCGGGCCTTCGCGCAAGGACTCGTGACTGCCCACACACACCGAATTCTCTCCTCTGTCCTCCCTCCCACGTTACACAGGGTGCGTATCGTCTGCACTCGTGGGCGCGCCTGTCTCCATGTTAATGAACGCGTTAATGCAGTAGCCCGTAGTCTTGACTGGCCGGGCACCATCGGAAGAGCTGTCCAACCCAGACGACGCACCGCCAGAGCCTCTACAGTACACCGAGACGCTCGAGTACTACCGACAAAGTCGCCATGACTACCCCCTCCTCATCCTTCGCTTAATAGGGCAGATGCCGCTGTCTGGCGGCAACTGCAGGCCAATTCCTTTCCTTGTCTCCACATGCTACATATATTTCATCCCACCCTGTACCCTTCCTATTGTCCCCATACACCGACGGTGTATCACTCCATATGGGAATGCCCTTACCCTTCAGGTGTTCCTCCTATACCCAACCCCACTCTTTCCTCTTGGGAGTCTGCGATGCTCAGCACAAGCCAGCGGGAACAGCAACGGCTGATCTAGCGGGCTCGCGAAGTCGCGCATGGCAGTGGAGCCCTGGACTGAGGGCCCCACTCATCTAGGAAATTTTCTACTTGCTTTGCGAAAGAAATGTTTGTTCTCTCTCTCTCTCTCTCTGGTAGAAACGCGGCTTCTTGCGTGGGTCGAACTCCTATTATTGTTTCGTACTGTTAAAATTTGAGTCTGAGCAGAGCTAACTTAAAATATATATGCTGTCGGTGCTTTTTTTCCATCAAATTTGTTTGTGGGTTGCCGTTCTCAAAATTCCGAGGAATTTGCCGAAGTGACGACGCCGATGCCGGATTTTCTGCGACACGAGGCCCTTAACAATACTGCGTTAAAATTATGGTGAACATATCCAAGGAAAATTAGCACACCTCAAACGAGGCAATGCAGAGGTTTGAGGCCTCGCGAAGTCTTGTGTACGCCCGTCGCCACTGGCGCCAAATGAATGGTTGGACGGATGTTATGAGCGTACCCTTTGGAACGAGCCGGTGGGTGGCGCCACCAAGCTCTTCTTATTCTCCCTAATGTCCTAACTAGGAAAAAAAAAGAAAAAAAAACGCACGATGAATTCCCATAACCAAACTTTGTGTCCCCGCTTTGACAGTACAATCAAAGAACGTTTGTCTGCACTGAAGGAAGCGGTTATTGGAAGATATTTCTCACGCTACAGTGCGGCTCCGCCTAGTCAAAACGCGCGAACGTCGTCTCCTCACGAAGTCATGTACCTTGGCAGGCACGGCTGATGTGGTTAACTTGCGCCAGTTACGAAACCTGCAAAACTACAGCTCTTCTTGTGTCATGTTTTCTATTGCTAGTGATTCGCACACCTCGGTTGCCGGTGTGTTAGCTATAATCTACATCTGGTAAAAATCATTTTATTGGATTGAAGGCTTTTGCACGCATATTTATAAATGTCGGCGGCTACGCCGTCGTCAGCCGTGTTTCTATTCCTGATAAAATAGCTTCCTTGACGTTCCTAGGAAATTGTCGACAAACTTCCTACCTGGGTATTTAGGATTGTTCACGAAGTCGTAAACACCTCGCATTGCGAGGTATTTACGCCCGTATTTATGAACGGTGCTCATTGAACTGATACACGCGATGCTAAGTCCACCAAGGCTGATAGGATGCCGAAGGAGCGGACGTGTCCCTAATTCTGTTTTGTCTTCCCAGAGGAAAGAACCACAGAGTGAAGCTAGCCTCTGTGAAGCCTCGCTTCGTGGGCGCGCTATGCGTGATACGTAGTAAAAAGTCGCGCAAATGCTGCTTTTTATTATTTAGCTGCGCTCGACTAGCGTCAACGAGAACTTTGATGACACTGACAGCTTCTTTTCTGCTTTTCTACGCCTTTCTGACCCCGTCTCCTACGTCACATCGCCAGACGTGAGGAAAACTACTCCCAGGACTTTGATCCCTGCTGCCCGCTCAACTTCTCAGTCAAAGGCGGATGTAAAATTGTCAAAGGATATTGTCAAAGGCTGATTGTCTTGCTTGTGTTTTCGTTTAGAAGGGCTCCGGATAATTCAGAGTAATCGTTAGGCTAACGTAAGAAGTCATAGTAGCTTTGTTTCTTTTTCTTAAAAAAAATAACACGTCGTCTGCATATGCAAACCTTCATTTCCCTTGGCCAGGCAAGGGAAAGCACCGTAACGGTGGGCAAAGTGAAGTGCAGTGAAAGAAAGGGTCGAGAAAAATAATGAACGGGTGAGGGCTCAGTGAAAACCCCTGCCTGAAGCTGCGTGTGACCGGGAAAGGATCCCTTAGGCAACAGTTGACGAGCAACTCGGCCGATAAACCCGAGTAGAAGAGGGCGATCTTATCTACGTATTCGGCCGGAAAACGGAATGCTTCTAGCCCGCCAAACGCGTACCGATACTCAACGCAATCGAAAGATCTCGCTCGGTCCAGCGAAGCAAAGCAGCATGGAATTTATTCTCTTCACTAGCATTGACGAGTCACTATCTTGTAGTCCGCGTTTAACAGCATGATCGGCCGCCTATCTTAGGGAGGAGGACGATTTGGCTATCGCGCAATGAATCTAGCCAAATGCCATCGTATATGAACTTACTAAACATGAACGAAAGCTCTCTTTTGAGGGAATCGAAAAATCGCACATAAAATTGGATTGGGATGTCGTTTGGGCCAGGCGCAAAGGAGGCATTCGTGTCTTTTACTACTACTCGAAGCTCTTCCAGTGTCGCCGGCTCAAACAGGTGCCGTACGACGTTCTCTAATCCTTTGGGCATGGATTGACAGAATTCTCTAAATCTTTCGCCATAATCATTCCTGCACCAACTGCCTTCTTCGTTAGTAAACGCCTCGCTGGCGTGCTGTTTAAGAACAGGGCAAAGGTCTGACGAGCGGTCATTGCGAGAGCCATCCGGAAGCGTGACATGAAGGATTCGGGTAGCGCCTTTTTCCTCTGTCGAGCCCGCTCGTATGTACCGGATCACGACATGTCGGACAGAGGATTACCGTGGGTGGCAGCCTGACGGGCAGCCTGATTCCCAGCTCTAGATGAGTCTTAGTAATGTTTCGTACTTGGTTTTGAGCAAGTCGAGATACCCTTGCATTGCGAAGGTAAGCATGTCTGCACTGCGTACGATTCGCATAAGCCTAAGTACTTCAATAGGTTCGCGAGTGATTCGCGTTTTTCGATCGCGTCCTGCTAGAGTGACTAGCGGGTGCCACGCGGCCTTCAAGTCGTCTCAAGAGTGATACTCCATGTCGCGCTCGCACAAATTTACTAATGTAGCGCCTATCGCAGTGATTTTCTCGGGATCTGTAAGTATACTGACGTCCATTCGCCATAAATCACATTTCATGGCGATCTTTCGCAGATCCAGACGCATGGACCAAGGGTGATGATCGGAAATGCGGGGTGTACCCGTGCAAAATTTTGCAGCTTTCGTGATAGCAGCTAAGTTCAGGGGAAAAAATAAATTTATCTATCGAGCTGGCTGACCTGCCTCTTTCCCAGTAGGCCCGAATAGGGCCGGCATCGTGTAGCTTTACTAACGCATCGGGTATACGAAACTATTGGGGAAGCCTGCATAACATTTGTATTTCTCGATAGTGACCTATGAACTATGAATGTCAGGTAAGGCGCAAACGTGTAGGTGTCAAATGATTCGAAAAATTCCGCTGAATTGCACTGGCATGCGGGTGCACATACTAGTGCACCCGCATCGACTGCCAACGTGCGGCCGTCGAAACCGTAAGTATAATGCACTCTCATTCTAAAACGAGGGTTTAAGAACACTACTCCGACCTCACAAGACAGCGTTTGTCTGAGTAAAGAAGGCATCAACAGAAAAACGGGTCCTAAAGATTGACACATCAAGGCATGTCCGGAAATTATTCTTGCAAGAAAAGCCCATGAACGCCCCGTGCTCGCTGGAAGTGCTGCACCTCTCTCTGCTTGTCGGTGGACGATCGCCATGGTGGAAGCGAAAACGTCGCCATGTTCACAGGCCTAGTTTAAATGTTCCGCCCAATGCGGGCAACGTTCTCGATACTTTGGTTTTGCTCTGTATGCGAACTGCTCGAGTACGTTTCTGCTTCACGTGCTTTTTGTCTTGTTTATCTGTGTCCATTGCTTCTATCATAAGGAGAAGGTCGGCAGCTTGACTTACTGGATTGTTTATTAATTTATTTTTTAAATTTATTTACACAATAATGCAGGCCAGTAATGTGGCCTTAGCAGGAGGGGCTACAAGGGGTACATACAATGAAACGAAGATCAACAACAAAAATCAACAGAACAGGAAGGCCGTAGCAATGTTCAACCATCGAATTTGACGTAGTAGTTCTGCGGAAACCCGCAAGGTGGAGAGAAGTAATGAATAAAAGGAAAAACAGACATACACCCGTTCGTAGCAATTGCTACAAAGCAAACCCATACGGGTTCCTCGAAAGAAGAGCCTCACAGTTGAAGAAAAACTCGTCCTGGTCCGGGACTCCAACCCGGGACCACCGCCTTTCCGGGGCAGCCGCTCTACCATCTGAGATAACCAGGACGAGTTTTTCTTCAACTATGAGGCTCTTCTTTCGAGGAACCCATATGGGTTTTCTTTGTAGCAATTGCTACGAACGGGTGGATGTATGATTTTTCCTTTATTCTTCAACCATCGAAGTTTACAATGAGACTCGAGCACCTTCATAAAGTCGGCGGATTCAAAAATCTGTCGGGGCAAAGAATTCCATTCAGACACTGTTCGGGGCAAGAAAGTGTACTTGTATGCGTTGGTTGTGAGTGTACTTGTACATCACATAATTCATGCACCTCCTCATAGACCAGTTACTGAAGTGTATAGAATAATTTGAATGAGAAATGACTAAGACGACTCGGGATGAAAGACAAAATAAAGAAAAAAATTAAGTCAGTACAGTACAAATTTGATGGGTTTCATCATATGTATGATATCAGAGCGTAAGTTACTTGAATAATTCGAACTTATTAGAAATCACCGATTAACGCAGACCAAAGTAGATAATCGTAACTATAGAGACCCGCCACCTGACAACGACTTCGCGTAAATTCCTGAAAACCCGGAAGTACAAAGCCGTAGCATTTACGTCACTGGTTACGTCACACACAAGAAGCTGGCGTGATAAAAGCTGTCTAGTAAAAAACAGTTGCCTGAGAGTACGGCTCGTGCGTTGCGTTCGCTAAAGCTAAGCTAAAGGACGCCAACGCCGAGGTGTGAGTGCCACTAAGAGACAGCTAATTGAAATATTCTGGTCGCCTGCCATTCTTTTCTTCTTTCCTTGCTTCGCAGAAATGTGACTGAGGGCTGCGTACGAGATTTTCATGCAGCAGGAAGGCTGAAATTGCAACTAAGACGATTACCGTTTTATTCTTTCATTAATATTTAGTTCCTTGGGACCAGTATTTACCTTAACTGTACGAAAACTTTCGCGCGGGAATGGTAGCTACGTCGGGTTCCAACCAAGAAGGCAACCAGTGGCGTCAACTGCAACAGCGTTTATTGCTACAAGCCATAAAGAACACTTGCAGAGGGAAGTCCTCTCTAAGTAGTAAATAGGCTTGCCTCGTTCCGTGGTATTGTGAGGCAAACGAGGTCACTGACGGGCTGCCGTAGGTAATCCGGTCCGGCAGATAAGGAGACGGGCGTCAGAGAGCGAGGGTCTGCCCTGGTCATCATCATCAGCCTTGCTGCGCCCACTGCAGGGCCGGATTTCACTCAGAGGTCATTACCTCGCGCTTGTTCCTTCACCCAATCTGCTCTCTTCTTATCCGCCTTAACGTTATACCCATCATTCTTCTTTCCATGGCTCGTTGAGTCGTCCTCAATTTAAGTAAAGGCCTTCTTGTAAGCCTCCAGGTTACGGCTCCGTAGGTGAGTACTGGTAAGTCACAGCTGTTCTGCACTTTTCTCTTGAGGGATAATGACAACCTGCTGTTCATGATCCGAGAATGCCTGCCAAACGCACCGCAGCCCATTCTTATTCTGATTATTTCAGTTTCATGATCCCGGTCCATGATTACTACCTGCCCTAAGTAGATGTATTCCCTTACCACTTCCAGTGCCTCGCTACCTATCGTAAACTGCTGTTCTCTTCCGAGACTGTTAAGTATTACTTAGTTTTCTGCTGATTAATTTTTAGACGAACTCTTCTGCTTTGCGTGTCCTGAGCACGCATTGCAATTGGTTCCCTGAGTTACTAAACAAGGCAATATCATCAGGGCATCGCAAGTTACTAAGGTATTTTCCATGAACTCTTATCCCTAATTATTCTCAATCCAGGTCTCTGAATCATCATCATCATCATCATCAGCCTGGTTACGCCCACTACAGGGCAAAGGCCTCTCCCAAGCTTCTCCAACTACCCCGGTCATGTACTAATTGTGGCCATGTTGATCTGGCTGGGTGTCCCTTGTGGCACTAAAAATTCTTGGTAAAGCTACGCCTCCTAAACAAGCAATCGAATTAGTTTGGGTCCCGGCTCACTCCTCAGTTGAGCGCAATGAATATGCTCATCAACAGGCCCGAGCGCTAAACTCCCGGGCCAACGAGGACGAGGCAAGGGGATGGCAACCCATCACAAATTACAGAGATATAGTCAAATATTACAGGGAAGGCAGGAAGACCTTCCCGCACCCCCACCACTCCTTGACCAGAGCCGAACAAACAATATACAGGCAAATCCAGGAAGGATCCTTTCCCCACCCCTGCCTCCAGAACAAAATATACCCAGAGAGATATAAGAACACATGTCCTCACTGCAATGCATTAGGCACCCTTCGGCACGTCATAGGAGAGTGCAATTTTTCCATAGACCACCCCGCACCTATACCCATAACTAACCCCCCTGCTATCCCCACCCTTTACGAGCGATGGGAGATCATGCTGTCCATCCCCGTCCTGGAAGACCAGCTCCGACTGATCCACAGGGGCCAGGCGGCACTGGAAGCATATGGAGCCCGCGAAGAGGGAGCCACCCCATCAGACGCTTAACGCGTTTCATTTCATAATGGACCAGTAAAGTTGTTTCTCTCTCTCTCTCTCCTTGCAAACTTCTTAATCTCATCCGCCCACCTAACTTTCTGCCGCCCTCTGCTACTCTTCCCTTCCCTTGGAATCCATTCTGTAACTCTTAATGACCATCGGTTATCATCCCTCCTCATTACGTGTCCTGCCCATGCCCATTTCTTTTTCTTGATTTCAACTAAGATATCATTAACTCGCGTTTCTTCCCTCACCCATTCGGCTCTTTTCTTATCCCTTAACGTTACACCTATCACTCTTCTTTCCATAGCTCGTTGCGTCGTCCTCAATTAAAGTAGAACCTGTCCTAAGTAAATGTATTCTCTCACCACTTCCAGTGCATCACTACCTATCGTAAACTGCTGTTCTCTTCCGAGACTGTTAAACATTACTTTAGTTTTCTGCAGATTAATTTTTAGACCCACCCTTCGGCTTTGCCTCTCCAGGTCAGTGAGCATGCATTGCAGTTGGTCCCCTTAGTTAATAAGCAAGGCAATATCATCAGCGAATCGCAAGTTACTAAGGTATTCTCAATTAACTCTTATCCCCAATTTTTCCCAATCCAGGTCACAAGACACAGCTGTTATAAACTTTTCTCTTGAGGGATAATGGTAACCTGCTGTTCATAATCTGAGAATGCCTGCCAAACGCACCCCAGCCCATTCTTATTCTTCTGATTATTTCATTCTGATGATCCGGATCCGCAGTCACTACCTCTCCTAAGTAGATGTATTCCCTCACCACTTCCAGTGCATCACTACCTATCGTAAACTGCTGTTCTCTTCCGAGACTGTTGAATATTAGTTTAGTTTTCTGCAGAATAATTTTTAGACCCACCCTTCGGCTTTGCCTCTCCAGGTCAGTGAGCATGCATTGCAGTTGGTCCCCTGAGTTACTAAGCAAGGCAATATCATCAGCGAATCGCATGTTACTAAGGTATTATCCCTCTTATCCCCAATTTTTCCCAATCCAGGTCTCGGAATACCTCCTGTAAACACGCTGTGAATAGCATTGGTGAGATCGTATCTCCCTGTCTGACGCCTTTCTTTATTGGGATTTTGTTGCTTTCTTAATGGAGGACTACGGTGGCTGTGGAGCCGCTATAGATATCTTTCAGTATTTTTACATACGGCTCATCTACAGCCTGATTCCGCAATACATCCAAGACTCCTGAGGTTTCGACTGAATCAAACGCTTTCTCGTAATCAATGAAAGCTATATATAAAGGTTGGTTATATTCCGAACATTTTTCTACCACCTGATTAATAGTGTGAATATGGTCTGTTGTTGAGTAGCCTTTACGGAATCCTGCCTGGTCCTTTGGTTGACGGAAGACTAAGGTGTTCCTGATTCTATTTGCAATTATGTTAGTAAATACTTTGTAAGCAACGGACAGTAAGCTGATCGGTCTCTAATTTTTCAAGTCTTTGGCGTCCCCTTTCTTATGGATTAGGATTATGTTAGCGTTTTTCCAAGATTCCGGTACGCTCGAAGTCATGAGGCATTGCGTATACAGGGTGGCCAGTTTCTCTAGAACAACCTGCCCACCAACCTTCAACAAATCTGCTGTTACCTGAAAGAATTCCATTCGGACACTGTTCGGGGCAAGAAAGCGTACTTGTATGCGTTGGTTCTAGCGAAAATTGGCGATAAAGAGTATTCCTGGCTGTGTCTGGTTTTGCTTGTAGTTAAAGGTTTGATGCAATTGGGAAGTATTTAGTTTTCCCTGCAAGACAGTTGGGAAGAAAGCCAAGACGACTAATTTTCCGGCGAACCTCGAGAGTAGGTTCGTTGTACTTCTGCATCAATAAGGATGGCGAATTGTGCCTTTTGCAGCTATCAAAAATAAATCTTATTGCCTTTCCGTGGGAATCCGCTGGTCTGGGCCAAGTACAGTCTCTCGCGTGGTGCCAGTTGTCGGCGTCCGCCGGGACTGGAGGCGGTGGCCACGGCCTACCGGATGACGTGGCCTGCCGGCGAACGCGCCAGCTGGCACGTTGTCATCGTGCGCTGTGAAGTCCGCTAGCTCGTCGATTATGAGTTCTGGAGGAGGGGCCGTGCCCCTTGAGCTTGCCTCGGTTGCACGGACTTCGGTAGTGCTCTAGCCGATATTTATTGCCACTAAATGTGTTCATGAATTCTAAAGCGACCGACTATTGCAGGTCAATCTATTGATACAATACTATAGTAGCATATGCACTAAGAGCTATGAGCAAAACACAATATGCTCAGTGTTCCTACTTTTGTAAATGTCTATGTGTGCATTATGCGTACGTTTCTTTTTAATAAATACTATCGTAATTTGTTTTCTTTTCTCACTTGCAGAATTATATAAACGCCGTAAAACGTCAAACCACCCTCTCCGTCGCCATTTCACTCTCAGCAGCTATATGGGGGCACAAAAATTCGGATGGTGAGAAAGACAAGTTCTGTGCCAGGCAGGACTTGACGGGTTCCGTCATGGTAAGAGTTTTACTATGGTACTATAGCATAAAAATATTACCAAACTGTACTGACAGATTGTCCGGATAGCATGAGTCGACTATTACACAATAGCTTATCATGTTAGTATGCGAACAAAACCAATAAGATATTATTGAGCACTGAAAAGCCGCCATTATTTTTTGTTGACGGTATGGAATCACTTAACCACGAATAATGATGTTCTGGTTGAGAATATGATAATTCATAGGTTGTATGGAGTTGAAGGATATGCAGAAGTATCCTGCGAAACGAAAAGAACAAAGATGCCACGAATACGACTAGAGGGTATGATTACGCACCTTCAGTTTATGTTGAGCGTTGTGGAATGATTAGATAACGCTCAATTAACCCAAAGCCAATATTGACGTAAAAAAAATACTACGACAGCTACAAGAGCACTAATGGAATGTACATTACAACACACAATAAAATACTAGCGTAAACAGGTACATGAGAATACGCAAGCAATCGCGCAGAACCATACAGATAATCAATTAGCAGACAGTGTGGATTTTCGAATAGAAAGGAGAGAACACATTTCGAAAGATTGAGGAAAGGTACACATCTGCAGACTTTGCGTTATGTGGAGAGGTGATTGTGTACTGTAGACGGCAGAAACGTGGAAGGGCCTATGTTCTCTGGCAGTCTTCGGCGGAACCAGCCGAACAGGAAGGAAAAAATCCACGAAGAAATTCGTACTGATTAGGAACGAGAACAATAAACTGTGAATTGAGGATTTTAATCACTGAGACGTGGTAGGGACAAGAAAAATCATCGAACATTTTCTATCGGACAACGTTGAGAGAGGGGAGAAGGATCCTGAAATGGCTAGGAATTTTCTGCCTTCCCTGTGAATATAAAAAAAATTCAGTATACGATAAACCGCAGTTTTTGCGGCCTATTATTGATACATACACTACTTTGAATCTATTCTGCGTTTTTCATTATTCTAGTTCCTGAGGAGTGGTATTTAAATAGGCCAGGTATTTTTTTGCTGGCGAAAGGGAAAGGTTGCAGCAGTGGTCAGCCGGTTAATGCAAGCGCCTTAACATCCGGCCAAAAGATTTTGAACTAGATTTTAAATGGCATCTATTGATGGGCAATGTTCCTTTGAAATGTCGCATGGTTCGGCCCATGTGTCCCGAGAAACGAGCGTATGCACTGAGGTGTCTATAAAAAATTGTTAGCTCCTCATTTTATAAATCTAATTCACAGCAAAATAGTTCTGTTATGTCGTTTGCTGCATGTGACATAACAATTTTCTTTGTTTCGATACTTTGTAAGAGCTCCGCGCTCTGTTACCCTCCTCTTTATTGCTCTTTTTAGTGGCAAGAGCAACGAGGGACACGCTTGTTTCTTGCGCAGCACATCCGGTTGACCTCATGAGACAAACGGGGAGGAAATTCAGAATAAATCATAAAATGTAGAAAAAAGTAGCACATCACATAATTCATGCGCCTCCTCATAGACCAGTTACTTAAGTGTATAGAATAATTTGAATGAGAAATGACTGAGACGACCCGGGATGAAAGACAAAATAAAGAAAAAAATAAGTCAGTACAGTACAAAATGGATGGGTTTCATCATATGTATGATATCAGAGCGCAAGTTACTTAAGTTTCAGTTACTTAAGAGCCCGGAATAATTCGAACTTATTAGAAATCACCGATTAACGCAGACCAAAGTACATAATCGTAACTATAGAGACCCGCCACCTGACTACGACTTCGCGTAAATTCCTGAAAACCCGGAAGTACAAAGCCGTAGCATTTACGTCACTAGTTACGTCACACACAAGAAGCTGGCATGATAAAAGCTGTCTAGTAAAAAACAGTTGCCTCCGAGTACGGCTCGTGCGTTGCGTTCGCTAAAGCTAAGCTAAAGGACGCCAACGCCGAGGTGCGAGTGCCACTAAGAGACAGCTAATTGAAATATTCTGGTCGCCTGCCATTTTTTTCTTCTTTCCTTGCTTCGCAGAAATGTGACTGAGGGCTGCGTACGAGATTTTCATGTAGCAGGAAGGCTGAAATTGCATTGACGATTACCGTTTAATTCTTTTATTAATATTTAGTTCCTTGGGACCAGTATTTACCTTAACTGTACGAAAACTTTCGTCCTTCTTTGCAAATTCGCACATACTTCTCGTTCTTCTGCAATACGCACGTAGTCGTCCAAGTCGCCCATCAGTACGATTGGCACCTTCACTTTTCTATTATTCCGTGAAATGAAAAAAAAAAAAACGCCATATCCACACCTGACTATCAAAGAAGTTTGTGTACCGCTCTAGCAGGGTTTGGGTTTCAGCCAGCAACTAAGTCCAGAAATTGTGCTGAACAGTCGGGAACAAAATCATTGATGGCGATATTAAGATAAACAACGCGCACATATATATATATATACATATATATATATATATATATATATATATATATATATATATATATATATATATATATATATATATATATATATATATATATATATATCGCATGGCGGGATAGACGTAGACTCCGTGCCACTCCAGAGCTTCCAAAGCGTCGCGGCGCGGGAGTTCTCACGCACGGTTGTGGGCCAGCGCGGGTTCGTTTTGCAAGCCCTCGAGAAATTTCGTCCCCATGTGTGCGGGGAACCACGTGATATATTGAGAACCGGGGCAAGCCTTCTTCTCTAGAATTGGTGCCGTCTCTCGAGCGTGGTTACCCGATTCGAAATTTCTGATTGCGTCTTTGGAGAATAAATGCGCACTTATGTGGAGAATAGCACTGACTCCTAAATACTAGGTGGCATTCAACATTAAACATACAACTCACGGTCGAGGATTGTGTAGCGGGCTTCACAGATAGTTCGGTTTTTTTTTTTCAGACATGCATGGAATCGAGCGTGTGGCAGGAATGCAAAAAAGCGTTCACGGTCGTCCTTGTAGATAATGCTACGATCCGTGCATTGGTAAGGACAAATATTAGCTATATATTTCAGTGTTTGTTGGCTGTCGCAACACAACATCGGGAATGGTTTTCTAAGTATCCTTACATTAGATTTCCAGGGAAACGATTGAAATTGAGTATACAATAAACCGCAGTTTTGCGGCCTATCATTGATACGTACAATAATTTAAATCTATTCACCGTCATAACAACTTATCGATGACAAAGCTGTACGGCTCGCCGATTCAAATGAAGAAAGCACTACGATTGTGGGCAGCAAAGTCTTCGATTGTTGAAAACTACTACAGCGCCATTGCTGGTGCTAACCCATGTACTAGAGTGTACTAGTGTACGCATGTACTAGTGTACACGCACGTAATCGGACTGAACAATTAGCGACAACAGTCGAAACGTTGCAGCACCTACAAGCGTGCCTTTCGCGGAATGGCATCTGAAAATGTCACGTTGTTGCGATGGCGGCCTCCATGCTAAATGCCGACTGTGAATTATAGAAAATATCACGTGACCCAAGGAAAGCCATAAGCAAACGAAATCATATCCAGCCATGTATAAGAGATGACTAATGATTACAACAGTTAATTCAAGAGTGATGAGCGATATGAATGATGTGGGTTAGGGCGGATTAAGGCGTATTAAAGATAAGTTGAATTAGGCTCAATTAAGCTTGGTTAAAATGAATTTGGATGATTATAATAGATCGAGGAGAATTATGATGGATTGAACCGGATTAGGGATGACTAAACTGGATTAACACTGCTATTCTCTTGCACGTTATCTTGACTTGAACGTTAACAGGTAAAAACGATCTGCGTAAAAGGCATTGCCATTTTCCGCATATTCATCTCTCCAGTTTTCTCGTGTTCTGTCCCCAATACGCCATTGATTACTGTATCCTAATATGGATTTTTTCTTGGCAAGCATTAACAGTGTAAACGCAGTAAAGTCATGAAATATTAGGATAGCTTAGTCACATCACTTTCCATGGAATAACGCATAACTCCGACTAACCAGTTTTCGTGTGCTTTGTCATTACCGAAGTCCAATCGCACTAAAGCTGTGCCCTTATCAGTAAATAATCCTAGGGAAATCGCGGAGAACCCTTCACTCGTTTCACAGCACTCATACTCTAGTACTGTACGCGTTTGTTTATTATGAAGAGTATCACTGAAATATGAAATTCCATCAGAAAGTTCTATTCTACATAAATTATTTTATGTAGGTCTGGGACCCTATAACATGAAACTATTCGAATGTGCGTTTATTACCATTTTCTGAAGTCCAAATTTACGTAACCGCCGACGCAAGTATCAGGCGGTATGACCGGCAGCGTTGCCTGAGCAACCTACTAAAACCTTCTCCTCGTTTATAGAAGATGATTTTTGCTTGCTTTCAAAACGAATAACATTGCATACATTAAGCGGCTTTTCTTACCAAATTAGCTGTCAAGATGCGAGAAGTACGATCAAGTGGAGAGGGTTTTGATGGGGCCGAGCCAGCGCATTTAAAACAGATAACCGGATGAAGAGGGTGGTGTCGGAGGCTGCGATTGGTTTACTTTCCCTTGCTTAGCTTGCAGTGGCTTGTATAAAATTGCGGCGGCGTGCAACGTACAGTTAAAAATTTCGCTAAACCGGATCCTCAGCAAAGAATGGTTGGCAGAGCAATGTCGTATACGTGCCTAATTGGATCGTTAACGTTACACAGTCACACAGTTTTCTTACACACAAATAAACCCGTGCTCTCCGACAGGTCCGAGTAGCTTGTGCGATCGGCGGCAACCATCTTCTATTCCTTTCGGAACGGCGCAGTCTTTGGCTATTCAGAAAAAAATCTGTTTGTCCGTAATATTATTGTATCTTTAACGCGTACACGTCACTTCGACGCAATGGGTTTTCGCGGTTTCGTCAAGTCAAGAGACAGACTGGTGATGTGTGTGTTGCGCAAAACCTTTTCGACCAGTAGCAGTGGGTTAAGGCGAAAAGCTGCCGAATCAGACAGGCAATGAACTATTTGATACCGCGGAGCTATCCTCAGGACACCCTAACGAGAGCCAGTTGTAACCGCTGGCCGCGCCTACGTACTGCACAGAACACTGTGATGCTCCGGCCTTTCCTGGGCCTTCTGGATAGCCTGAGTTTACATTCGGAGTACCGTGTTTCTAATGACCTCCTCCCATCCGGCTTCGCTGAAGAGTAGGTCGTTAGGCAACGCGGGACATCGCCAGAGCATGCGATCCATAGAGCAAAAGGTTTCACTACAGTCGGGACAACCAGGGTCCACATTCGGGTATATCATACTGAAGAAGCCCCGCGATCAGAAAGATTCCGTCTGCAACATTCAAAGAGTAGCTGAATGACCTCTACTGAGCTTTGGGTGAGGAAGAGGATAAGCTTTCCTGCCAAGTTGGTAATGTTTAGTAATTCCATTAAATGTTAGAAGTCAATCGTTCTGGTGAGTTCCTTCCTGCCCCTCCGGAGCCTCCAGACCGTTGTGGCGCCTGAGTTCTCGTGCACGGTCGTGAACCAGCTCGTTGAGGCTTGGGAAGCCGTCGAGAACGTTAGTCCCCATGCGTGCGATGAACCACGTGATATAATGAGAACCGGTGGAAGCCCTCGTGGCCGCCTCTCGAGCGACGTTACCCGATTTGAAAGCTGACTGCGTCTCTCGAGTGGGTGTAAATGTAGAAACGCTTTAGGTCACACAAGGCTAGTGCAACCGCGATTTGCTCTGCGATACCCGCGGTGGCCGCTCTTACCACGGCGGGGGACCGACGTACCCCCCGCCCATATATATAACCGACAACGCGAACATTCGCCTCTTGCTGTACTGCGCCGCATCGACAAAGACCGCGGATGCTATGTCATCCCTAACTTTTTTCAAGATGGCTCGTGCCCGGGCTTTACCTTTACTGTCGTTATTCTGGGGATGTACGTTTAGCAGTAAGGGCCTCACCAGATATGTCGCCCCCGTGTCAGTGTTATGCACCGGTCCTCCATTATCCTAGGAGTCATAGCAACCTCAAGGATTCGCCTGCCTTGGCCTTGGCTCAGTAGGATAGCTTAGTCACATCACTTTCCATGGAGTAACGCATGAGTTAAAGCGACTAACCAGTTTTCGTGTGCTTTGTCATTACCGAAGTCCTTACCACCTGGGCAGTGACATGCGCCTCTATGATCTCGTCTATGTTATTCAGCATCCCGAGTTGATCTAGCCTGTCGGAGCTCGTGGCAATGGGCAAACCTAGAACTTTCTTGCTCTTGCGCACGAGTGTGTTTTTACTTGGACCTTCCGTTTTGGTCCATGCTAGAGCCGACGCCACATAGTTAATGTGGCTCATGAGGAACGCGCGATATATCCGAAGGAGGTCGTCATCACTTAACCCCTTCTTTCGGTTGGACTCCTAGCGATTAATGTCAGCATATTCTCCGTCTTGGTTGTAACGTGGGTATTAGTTCTGGCATTACTGCCCCTCGCGTCTAGGAACAGGCCTAGGATCTTGACTGAGACCACTCACAAAATTTTCTGCCCATTATTCGCCAATAATACCACGGGTAGTTGGCTGAGGGGTGTCATACCCCTAACACCCTGCCTTGCGGGTCTATAAACACTTGCTTCCCGGGTTGGGACACGAGTCAGCCCGGTGACCCAGTGCTCCACTCACGTAGTAGACTTCTGTGTGGAGTCTGTAGAGCGTGCAACGAAATACGCTCGCGCAGCATGCCACAGTCTTTTTTGTTCGGTCTAGTCATGCATGATCAGTGTGCACACATAATATCAGTTTGCGAGTTAAGGCGGTTTTCGTGACGTCGCGTGACAGACAGGCGAAAGGGGGAGGGTCCAATATGTTTTTGACTAATTGTGGAGGGCTGATTGCAGAATTGGAAATGGAAAATTTCGGAATATTTTTGACGTTATAACGCCCCTATTCATTTGTTGTTGCTATTTCATCAACGCATAATATACTATTCAGTCGATGGATAATATTAATACATGTCTGTACTTTCAGGTGAATTATGGAAAGTTGAAGAAGATCAACACCTTCGCGATTTTCAGTGCCCACTACATCTCATGGACAGCCGCGCTAAACCGACAATTCCAACTTTTGAATTTTACGTAAGAAAATATATTATCACACTCACTTAGAAATTGGCTCACAGCTTTATTACAGATATGATGGAAAAGATCTGCTCAGTGTCTGTTTTTATGTATAGGCGATTCGATTTAATATCTTTGCACACATTGTTGTCCTGCTTCCTTCAAGGCTTGGGCATTTTCACTTGTTCCTCCTTTTATCACCTGATGTCGGAATAAGATTATCCAACTATATCTCTTACTTCGCGGTACTGTATTATACATTTCGAACTTTGGTAGTGATACGTTACCTTTAAGCATTGTGAAAACATTAACAGATCTATTTAATTACATTTCATTCATGCTGTTACGCTGGACTTTTGCGAGTGGTCATTGACATTTGAAATCGTCGTGCTTTCTGCCTGGTCACTTACGTAATAGATCTGCGGAAACCCGCAAGCTGGAGAGAATTAATAGAGAAAATGAGACATCCACTCAATTGTAGCAATTGCGACAAAGGAAACCTACACGGGTTTCACGAAAGAAAAGCCTCCCAGGTAAAGAAAACTTCGTCCTGGTCCGGGGCTCTTGCCCGAGACTACCGCATTTCCGGGGCAGCTGCTCTATCATCTCATCTAATCAGGCGGCTAGCAGATCGCTGGGCGAAGTCGAATTGATCAACTTGAAGCAAAGGCATGAGTTTCACGCAGTAACTGCGGATATCAGCGAGCTGGAGAGAAGTAATTAACACAGCGAAAATTAGACATCAATTGTTTCGAGGAACCCGTATGAGTTCGCGTTGTAGTAATTGCTACGATTTGGTGGATGTCTTGATTTTGCCATTATTAACTGATCAGTTAGACTACATTCCATTTCTCTTAGCGTAATAGTCCCATTTTTTTATACTGAAATAGAAGTAATGTCACCGTCTGCATTGAGGAAAATGTATACTTAAGCAATGCTCAATAACATTAGAAGCGGTAGGTCTTATCCCTTTCCTGTCGACGCATAAATATTGCAATTCTGTTGACGCATTAGCAAAATGAAAATTCTTAAGCTTATATGGAACACGTTGTAGTTATTTAGAATATATGATCGGAACTAACCATGCATCAATCCTTTCGAGACGATTGGCGACTTTGTTGCTATCAGCAGTATATGATAGGGTCAGAGCGCATTTAGTGATAATGTGCTTTGTATTGTCACACCCTTGAAAGCAACGTTGGCGAATAGTTATTATTAGCCACCAAATACCTATTGAGATGAACACAGTGGCCAAAGGTGACTTAAAAACTTTTCCCTCGAGAACCCCGCATACACAATTGCAAATGAATTTTTGACAAGCTGCCCATAGCCAGTGGCAGAGACCTTGCTACCCAAGTAGGCGTCAATGATGTTCATTACTCAGCGCCCCATACCACGTGGCACATACGCAATGACCCAAGTTCGTGTCAGAATGTTGATTGAGCACAACTATTCCAGCTCCTTTATTGAATTCGTTGAGCACTCGCTCATGGACTGCAAGGCAAGCCAACTGCATTGCATTATTGGCGGCGCCCCTCGCTAAGCACCCTCTTCGTTTGCTCGCCCATGCTGGCAATACGCAACACTTAGTCGCTCTGCTGAATTGTGGCGCATCGTAGAGGTTCCACTCTGCCTGCGGCTAGGCCTGAAGGCGAGTTCCGGATCTAGCCCCACACAGTCGCTCCGGAGCGCGGGAATAGTAGCTACGTCGGGTTCCAACCAAGAAGGCAACCAGTGGCGTCAACTGCAACAACGTTTATTGCTACAAGCCATAAAGAAAAATAGCAGAGGGAAGTCCTCTCTAAGTAGTAAATAGGCTTGCCTCGTTCCGTGGTATTGTAAGGCAAACGACGTCACTGACGGGCTGCCGCAGGTAATCCGGTCCGGCAGATTAGGAGACGGGCGTCAGAGAGCGAGGATCAGCCCTGGTCATCATCATCAGCCTGGCTGCGCCCACTGCAGGGCCGGATTTCACTAAGATGTCATTACCTCGCGCTTGTTCCCTCACCCAATCAGCTCTCTTCTTATCCGCCTTAACGTTATACCCATCATTCTTCTTTCCATAGCTCGTTGAGTCGTCCTCAATTTAAGCAAAGGCCTTCCCGTAAGCCTCCAGGTTAGGGCCCCGTAGGTGAGTACTGGTAAGACACAGCTGTTCTGCACTTTTCTCTTGAGGGGTAATGACAACCTGCTGTTCATGATCTGAGAATGTCTGCCAAACGCACCGCAGCCAATTCTTATTCTGATTATTTCAGTTTCATGATCCCGGTCCATGATTACTACCTGCCCTAAGTAGATGTATTCCCTTACCACTTCCAGTGCCTCGCTACCTTTCGTAAACTGCTGTTTTCTTCCGAGACTGTTAAGTATTACTTAGTTTTCTGCAGAATAATGCTAGCGCTCGTTTATCCCCTGGCGGAACGATTTCAGCTTCAACGGGTGCAGGTTTCCGCCGCTTCTAGGATGAAACATGGCGTGCGGACGTCTATGTATAGCTTTCATTGATTACGAGAAAGCCTTTGGTTCAGTCGAAACCTCGGCAGTCTTGCAGGCACTGCATCATCGCACTGCAATGCGTCGTAAGGGCAGCGTCTGCTTAGCCATGTGAGTGATGCTGAGCAGGTAATTGGAAACGACACTGCAATAATCGTCAACCGTACCGATCTTCTTAAAGGCAAATAGGAGCGTGTACGTCATCCTTTGAATAAAACGTCCACGCGCACCCACGTAGGCACACACCGCGTGCGGTACGAAACGTACACAAATACACACAGTGCAAGAGGCAATCACGGCGTTGCGAACGACAGATGGGAGAGGCGTACTCCCGCAAGTTGAAGTTTGCCCCGCATGCGGCGTTTTCACGTCGGCGCATCTAAAATCCCTTGATAATTTGAAAGTAGCGACAATCTTTGAACTCTACCGCCACCGCGCGACCTCCTCGCCTCTTCCTCGCCTCCTCCTCGCCCGTCGCGCGTTCTCCGCGGCAACCAGTTTTGCCCCCGTTTTCCTGCACGACGATTGGTCTCCCTGCAATTGCCCTTGGACACGCGCGGATCTTGAGTTTTGCTTGTGTTTTTCTTTTTCGTTCCCACCATATTCCTCCTGAGCACGGCTGGCTCGGCGCTTTAGCTCGGCGTAGCGAACGTTGTGCGCTGTGTTTTCTGCTCTATTTGCTAGCGCTATGCCGGGCTGTTGCGCATATAACTGCCGCAAGAAGCCTGAAGATGGTTATGCGGTTTTTATGATACCACAAGGAAAGCGTGACTAAAGCCCCTGAATCTCCCAAAGTAGCGCCATTCACTTCCCTCCTCCTCCGCTCGGCGTGGCCTCGACGGTGGCGCCGCCGGTGGTGGGCTTGCCGTAGCAGACGACGGCTAACACGCTACGGGAGGAAATCCGCAGAAAAGTTCGTTCGAGCCCTGCGGAACAGTTTTTTCAATCGAGATCTTTCTTCGTCAGTCGGTAACTGGCCTTTAGAATTTCATGTTGGAATTGCGGAAGAAATAGAGAAAAGGACCATTATTCAAGGCGTATTTAAAGCGTAAAGCGCGCGACGTTGAGAGTTCGTGTTGCTGAAACACGACGCAAGCTCGCGGTGTACTCAAACACGCGCGTAATTACCAAAGTTTCAGGTGTTGACAGCGTAAAAGTATGTGTACGTGGTTTCGTAGGTTCATTTACGTATACGTGCAGGATACTTTTGTTCGGCCGGTGCGTGAGAGATTGCTGACCGCACACAGCCGGGATGGCTGTGTGCGGCTGTGTGAACAAGTACTGCTCCAGGAGGGCACATGTAATGGCTAACGGAGGCCTCTGAAGAGCTAGTGACATTACAATAATGCAGGCGTCGCAGGGAGTGTTCACATGCAAAATTGGCTGTCCGCGATCTTATACCCCCTTGGCATGCACAGTCTACGGCGAGCCCCATCCAGCCCTGCTTCTAGCTTTGGTGTTCCCGGTGCCGCTTTGGTGCCCTGGAGGCGCCGTCAATAATACAAAATAATGACAAGGTGTTACAACTAGTAAATAAAATTTATTGAAGAAATACAATCGCGCCGAGGCGCCAACTTCTAAAGCAGCGCTAGCGCGCCCGCGCGAGTATTATGAAACGCCATCGAGGAATTTACCGGCCCACGTACGACTCTACGATCAAAGTGCACGTTAAACATCCCCAGGCAAGCTAGATAAAGTTATCCGGAGCCATCCACTACGACCTGCATCCTAGCTTTAGTCGCTTCGGAACGTTAAAAACGTTAATCACCGCAAACCAAATCAATACATGCGAGCGTACATTCGAAGCTAAAATTAGACTGCATCGTAAGTCATACTGAGCCTTGCAAAAGCGTCGAGAATGTGCTAACTTCTGGTGGAGCTCAAAACACACCCTGAATAAAGTCGCTTTTATGTCACAGGCCAGCTGCAGATGCGTGCATTTCACCGCAAGACGAAACTACATGAAAAAAAGAGAGCACATTCCACAAAAAAAAGTCAAGCAACGCGCTAAAAACCACGCAGAGCATGAACACACACTTTTTCGAAGCGGAAGGCGTGAACTAGGCTCGAAATAAGAGGTTGTGAGTAGCCGTGGCCCTTACTCACTAAGCCGTGCGTTCTTTGCCATGTTTGGATCGCACCGCTGGTACGATCTGTTGGGAACTCGGCGCTGACGCCCGTGGTTGTACCTGGGTCGCAAGCCCCAAGGGTAGCGTTGGCCTGGCGGCCTGGGGTACAACTGGAAGCATCCGAAGGTCCCGGCAAAGCGTGAGTCAACTGGTAACAACAAAACAACTTGTTTATTTTAACATCGCAAAGAGTTGGCGGTCAGGTTGACCGAAGTAGAGAGACGGGAGAGCACTTTACTCAACAGAAGAAATCGGAGCCCTCCTTTTGGCGTCCGGGGGCAGCTGTTTTTATACTCTCGCAGTTGAGGGCAAGAAGGAACCCCTCAAAAGACGAGCACGTGAATGTACAATGGGCTAATGGTGACGCACACTGTCGTAGCGATGCCGTAGCACCATGTCGAGCACGATCTCGTAGCACCCTGTCGTAGCGCTGCCGTAGCACCATGTCGAGCACGATCTCGTAGCACCCTGTCGTAGCGCTGCCGGTCGGGCACAATGACTGTAATGAGAGGATGATCCCTGCTTTCGCATCGCCTGGTTCGGGCACAATGACTGGAATGAGAGGGTGATCCTTTGCGGTCGCATCGCCGCAGTCGCGCCTGGAAACACCTGGCGATGAGCGTTGCGGTGACGACGATCGGGCCAAAAATGTCTGCCGCCCCGCCGCAGTCGCGCCGGCAAAACCACGTGTCGCAGGCGAAACGCAACAGACCGCCCCGCCGGGGGAAGGAGATCCCGATGGACAGGGGACTGCATCCGCTGTCCGGAGGGATGTCGCTCGATGATGCTCATAACCGAAGTCGGGCGTCCCTCGACGTTTCTTGAGCGCAGCGCACAGAGAAGGCCTCGTTCTCTAGTTCAGGTTCGCACGGGACACTGCAAAGTGACTTCGGGAGAGTTCACATTTTTGTTCTCGTTCCCGGCAAGCGTTAGAACTACGCTGAAACTCAACCGCTCAGTCAGCAAGCACGGCACAACCCTCACTAAGCCCTGCCAGGCTCTTTCCCCTTTTTATACCACTGCCTAGTTCCTTACAGTAGTCTAGCATCACTCAGAACGCGTCCACAAATTGGAAAATTGCACTAGAAAGCATATCATCACTTTGAAACACTAAACAAAAGCAATATGTTAAAAAAAATCCTGCCTCAGGAAGAAAAACATCAGTAACAAACAATTTTTGAGGCTGATTCCTACGTTAGGGGCTTCGACTTAAGCCATCGGCGTTACCGTTGAGACTCCCCTTTTTGTAACGCACCTCAAAGGAATATTGTTGTAAAGCGAGGCTCCAGCGCAGGAGGCGGCCATTTTTGGGAGAGATGGTCTGCAGCCATTGGAGAGGGCAGTGATCCGTCTCAATGATAAACCTCGAGCCGGCTAGATAGCATGACAATTTCTGAACGGCCCACACGAGACACGCACACTCTTTCTCGGTGGCGCTATACGCCTGCTCACGACTGGTCAGCTTACGACTAGCATACAGGAAGGGGTGTTCTACTTCTTCATTTTCCCGTTGGCACAGTACAACGCCCATGCCTCGCTCACTAGCATCGCACTGAACGATGAACCCTTTTGTATAGTCTGGCGATCGTAGCACAGGCTGGCTTGTTAGGGCACTCTTTAGGGCGTTAAACGCTCTTTCCTTTGTCTCGTCCCAGACGACTGTTTGGGGCTCTGTCTTTCTTAGAGCATCCGTCAGGGGAGCCGCGATATCAGAGTACCTAGGGATGTACCTCTGATAGTAGCCGGCGACACCCAAGAACGACCGAATATCGGTCTTTGTGCGCGGTTGCGGAAAGTCTCGCACAGCGGCCACTTTTATTTCAGAGGGGCGGCGACGACCCTGACCAATCACGTGACCGAGGTAGACAACCTCGGCCTGTGCTAACTGGCACTTAGGAGCCTTTACTGTCAAGCCCGCTTCGCGCAGGCGGGTTAGCACTGCCCGCAAGTGTGCCATATGCTCAGACCAGGATGCGGAGAATATCGCTACGTCGTCTAGATACGGTAAAGCGAATTCTTGCTGTCCCCGCAACACTTTATCCATGAGGCTTGAAAAACAGTATGGCGCGTTCTTCAAACCAAAACTCAACACTTTAGGACGGAATGTTCCCATTGGTGAAATGAACGCCGCATACCTACTAGCCTCTTCTGTAAGTGGAACCTGCCAATAACCCCTGACAAGATCTAGGGTGGAAACAAACTGAGCGCTACTAACTTTCTCAAGGCGCTCCTCGACGTTAGGGATCGGATAAATTTGATCCTTAGTGATGGAATTAAGCCTGCGGTAGTCGACGCAAGGACGAGGTTCCTTGCCCGGTACCTCAACTAAAATCAAAGGGGAGGTATAATCACTCTCACCTGCCTCAATAACACCGAGCTGTAGCATTTTCTTTACCTCCGCCTCCATAATATCGCTCTGGCGGGGTGACACCCGATACGCCTTGGATCGTACTGGCTCTGGGGAGGTAAGTTCTATATCATGAGTAAGTACAGAAGTCCTACCAGGCCTCTCAGAGAACAGACCTTGAAACTCTTGTAATAGCTGGTGTAGTTCGGTTTTCTGCTCGGGCGACAGCGGTGCTTTACTGATAAGGTCAATAATGACTTGACCGGTGTCTTCCCTGTTCGTCACTGAGCCTAGTCCCGGAAGCTCGACCGGAAGCTCTTCAGGAACGTTTACCATCATGCACACCACTGCTTCCCTTTGTCTATAAGGTTTGAGCAGATTACAGTGGTAAACTTGCTGTGCTTTCCGCTTTCCTGGCAGACTTACCACGTAGTTAACGTCCGACAGTTTCTGAACAATTCGTGCTGGGCCCTCCCACTGCACGTCTAGTTTGTTGTTTAGCGATGTGCGCAATATCATGACCTCATCGCCAACCTCAAAACGACGGGCCCTGGCTGTCCGATCATAATAAACCTTGGCCCTCTGCTGGGCCTTTGTCATTGCTTCACCTGACAACTCCTGTGCCCTTCTTAAGCGTTCGAGGAGCTTAAGCACGTACTCCACCACGACTGGGTCGTCGCCCCTACCTTCCCATGATTCTCGAAGCATGCGAAGCGGAGATCGAAGCGAGCGACCGTACACCAGTTCAGCTGGCGAAAACCCCGTAGCCGCATGCGGCGCGGTCCTTAAAGCAAACATCACCCCAGGCAGACACAGCTCCCAGTCAGTTTGATGTTCAAAACACAAGGCTCTCAACACGCGCTTCATGACGGAGTGGAGCTTCTCAACGGAATTCGACTGTGGGTGGTACACTGAGCTGTGTAGCAGTTTTACCCCACACCTTTCGAGAAAAGTTGTCGTCAAAGCGCTAGTAAACACTGTGCCCTGATCTGATTGAATTTCTGCAGGAAAACAAACTCGCGCAAATATGGACAGTAGTGCATTAACTATCTCAACTGAGCTGAGTTCTTTAAGCGGCACTGCTTCAGGGAACTTTGTCGCTGGGCAGATCACAGTCAAAATGTGTCTGTACCCCGTGGCTGTTACCGGCAGAGGTCCCACAGTATCAATAACGAGCCGTCTAAAAGGCTCCGTAATGATAGGTACCAATTTCAACGGCGCCCTCGATTTGTCCCCTGGTTTGCCCACCCGCTGACAAGTGTCACATGTCCTCACGAAATGGTCTGCGTCCCGAAAACACCCTGGCCCATAGTACTCTTGCAAGAGACGGTCCTTAGTTTTCTTAACTCCAAGGTGTCCGGACCACGAACCCCCGTGTGACAAGCGCAACAGATCCTGACGATAGCATTGAGGCACGATCAGCTGATCGAACTCCACTCCTCTGCGGTCTAGATACTTCCGGTACAGGACTCCACCTCTTTCCACAAAACGCGCAGTTTTCCTGGCGATACCTTCTTTGACATTGCAGCGCACGTTTTCCAGGCTGCCATCCTTTTTTTGCTCGGCTATCAAAGCCGTCCGGCTGACTTTTAGCAACCTATCAAGTCCGTCTGACGTAGGCGCGATGAGCAAATCAGTAGATAGCTCTTCTAACTTTCCCGCGTCGGGCGTTTCCTCTCCAGTATCTGGCGCCTTTAACGTTACAGACTCAAGTTTATTCAGTTCGGGCGTGCTCGGAATATCAGCTTGCTGCGCCTCTGACCCTTTTTCGTTGTTTGATAACGTCGGCCCCGCAACTACCGCCTTTGCAGCGAGCTCCCGAACCTTCGATCTGGTTAAGGCCTGAACACTAGCTTCACCAAACAAAAGCCCCTTCTCGCGCAGGAGGTGATCGGACCTGTTTGAAAATAGGTACGGGTACTGGGGGGGCAGCATAGATGACACTGCCGCCTCCGTCTCAAGCGCTCCGAAAGGTCCTTCAATAAGCACCTTTGCTACTGGCAGACACACGCTATGAGCTTCCACGGCTTGCTTGATCCATGCGCACTCGCCCGTGAACATATGGGGTTCTACGTAAGACGGGTGAATTACATCCATCGTAGCTGCGGAATCGCGAAGCACTCGGCACTCTTTCCCGTTCACGAGGAGGTCTCGCATGTAAGGCTCGAGAAGCTTCATGTTCTCGTCAGTGCTGCCTATTGAAAAAAACACAACTTTTGGTGTTGTTTCCGGACACTGCGCCGAAAAGTGACCCGGCTTCTGGCACGTATAACAAACGCGCGCTTGCCTCATCTCGAACCGCTTTCTGCGTTCGGCTTCGGCTGCTGCCGTCTCCTTAGGTTCGGTCGCACTGCTTCCACTCGCATCCGCACTACGCGTGTTCCCCTTTGCTCTCATGGGTGTGAACTTCGGCCTCTCAAACTTCGAGCCAAATTCACCCTTTTGACCGTCCTTAGCTCCGCGAGCCCGACGCGTCACAAACTCCTCGGCTAGCTCAGCGGCTTTAGCCACCGTACAAACGTCTGGCCTATCCAAGACCCAGTATCGCACGTTCTCCGGTAACCGACTATAAAACTGTTCTAGCCCGAAGCACTGCAGAACTTTATCGTGGTCACCAAACGCTTTCTCTTCTTTGAGCCACTCCTGCATGTTCGACATAAGCCTATACGCAAACTCTGTATATGACTCACTTTTGCCTTTCTCATTTTCCCGAAACTTCCGACGGAACGCCTCCGCAGACAGCCGGTACTTTTTTAGCAGACTCGATTTTACTTTGTCGAAATCCTCTGCTTCCTCTCTATCCAAGCGAGCGACTACGTCGGCCGCCTCGCCGGGTAACAAAGTGAGCAAGCGCTGTGGCCACGTTTCCCGAGAGAACCCCTGCTTCTCGCACGTTCGCTCAAAGTTAACCAGGAACAAACCAATGTCCTCTCCAAGCTTAAACGGCCGCATCAGGTCAGTCATTTTGAACAATACGCGTTCTCCTGCACCGTGTGCCTGACTTCCATTACGAGCGCGTTCCATCTCTACCTCAAGACGCTTCATTTCCAAAGCGTGTTGACGGTCACGCTCTTGTTGCTCTCGCTCTTTCTGTTCTTTACGTTCACGCTCTTCTTTTTCTTTCTGTTCTTTAAGTTCGCGCTCTTCTTTTTCTTTTTGCTCTTTAAGTTCGCGCTCCTGTCTTTTTGCAGTCTCCCACTCTTCAATGGTCTCAAGGCATTCCGACAGCTCGTCATCCTCAGCCTCTAACTCAAGAATAGCTTTTATCAGTTCAGGTTTTCTTAGTTTGTCTGAGACATCCAGACCCAACTCTCTTGCAAGCTCCAACAATTTCGGTTTGCGCAACGACTTCAAATCCATGGCTGCTCTGAATGCTGCTTTCTCTACTGCTTACTATTGTCTTGCCGCAAACTAACCCGGCAGCAACGACAACCACAATTACCAGCTCTGTTTCTGACACTAACAAAAAGCCTGGCAAAGCTCAGAAGAAGAAAGTCCCGCACTCACCAAACCTCGCAGGCAGGAATTCCGCGCAGTCGTTCCGCTGCAGGCAACCAGTCGTCACACAGGGCTCGTTGCACTGCTCCCGGATCGTTGTTGAGCTGTTCAGCATACAGTCAACTGCATCTCTTCGCTGCTGGCCTCCGTTGTCGCGATCTCACCGCTGGCAGACAGTTGTTTGAAGTCGGAGGCGATCTCACCGCTGCCAACCAGATGTTTGGATCGCCCCGCTGGTACGATCTGTTGGGAACTCGGCGCTGACGCCCGTGGTTGTACCTGGGTCGCAAGCCCCAAGGGTAGCGTTGGCCTGGCGGCCTGGGGTACAACTGGAAGCATCCGAAGGTCCCGGCAAAGCATGAGTCGACTGGTAACAACAAAACAACTTGTTTATTTTAACATCGCAAAGAGTTGGCGGTCAGGTTGACCGAAGTAGAGAGACGGGAGAGCACTTTACTCAACAGAAGAAATCGGAGCCCTCCTTTTGGCGTCCGGGGGCAGCTGTTTTTATACTCTCGCAGTTGAGGGCAAGAAGGAACCCCTCAAAGACGAGCACGTGAATGTACAATGGGCTAATGGTGACGCACACTGTCGTAGCGATGCCGTAGCACCATGTCGAGCACGATCTCGTAGCACCCTGTCGTAGCGCTGCCGTAGCACCATGTCGAGCACGATCTCGTAGCACCCTGTCGTAGCGCTGCCGGTCGGGCACAATGACTGTAATGAGAGGATGATCCCTGCTTTCGCATCGCCTGGTTCGGGCACAATGACTGGAATGAGAGGGTGATCCTTTGCGGTCGCATCGCCGCAGTCGCGCCTGGAAACACCTGGCGATGAGCGTTGCGGTGACGACGATCGGGCCAAAAATGTCTGCCGCCCCGCCGCAGTCGCGCCGGCAAAACCACGTGTCGCAGGCGAAACGCAACAGCCACTTCCTCGAAGTCAGCCCGCCTGATCGTGCGAATACACACTTCTTTTTGCGTTGCGCCCGCCGGACGGCAAAACAAAAAGCTTTTTGCCCTCGCTGTGTCTGTTGCGGCAGCCGAAGGCGCAGCAGCATGGCATCGCAATTAAGTTCTCGGCCCTGCACATTATATTACGCTAACGCACTCCGTCAGTCCGCCTGACGTACTTTCGTCGCGCAGGCCCAACAATGGAGGTCGGCACGCGCTGGAAAGAAAAAAAAATATACAAAAGCGCGGCGCCTGCTTCCACGTGACACAGATTGGCCAATGGGAGAGCGGAGGAGGCCGGGGCGACAGCAGGCGTGGAGGAGGACGCGCCAGGGTGAGCGGGGTGGCGGAAAGATCTAAGAATGGCGCTACTTTTGAAAAATTGAGGGGCTTTAAGCGTGACTGCTTGCTCAAGAAGCAGTGGCTGCATGACATTGGCCGAAAGAACTTTGTTCCGACAAAGAACAGCGTTGTTTGCGAGCTGAGGCGTCTTTCTTATAGCTCGTAGCAAAGCATCCCGTGATCCTGCATTTTTTTTTTCATTCGTCCGGTCTGCTCACCAACGTTTTTGTTGCGGTTGTCCTCAGTATGCTTAATATTCTGGGGCAGCTCGATCACCTGGCACGTCGCTAACTGTTGTTATTCAGTCGGAAGTGCAGCATTATAGGTTCTGCGTTGCGCCCTGAAAAAAATTAGTGGCAAGTATACCCGTGGTATTGCAGGTGATGAGCGTTAGCTAGTCAACATTGAGTTTCTTTTTTTTAAATTTTAAGGCGAAAGCCTTTAGATCTGTTTCAAGGTTGCGTTGTAAACTGTAAGCATCACGTAACCCAAGGAAGGCAAGAGGTGATCCAAACCATGTCCACCCCTGTAGAAGAGAATGATTACCCAAGTTAATGAATCATTAGTGATTCCAATAAGGTGGGTTAGGGAGGATTAAGGTTGATTAGAGGGTATTAAAGAAGATTAAGGTGAATTAGAGTGCATTAAGAAGGATTAGGATGCATGAATAAAGATTAAGGTGGGTGGAGTAGGATTAAAGCCGATTATAGTGAAGGGTTGATGAAAGGGTATTCAGACCGATTAGGGTGCATGAACCAGAATTGGGGAGAATTAAGGTGGATAAAGGAATATTAAGGTCGATTAATGTGGATTAAGGTGAATTGGGGTTGATAAAGGAGAATTAAGACCGGTAAGGATGGATTAGGGTAGATTAAGTTGGATTAGGGACTATGGAGCTGGGTTAGGTCTGATAGAGGTGGGTCAGGGTGTATTAAGGTACATTGCGACTATTAAGCAGGATTAAGTTGGATTAATGTGCAAGAATAAGGATTAAGGTGGATGAAGGTGGATTAGGGCGGATTATGGTGGATTAGGGTTGAAAGAAGAGGATTAGGACCGTATAGGGTAGGCTAAGGTACATTAGGGGCGATGTAGGTTGATTAGGTTTATTAAGGTGGATTGGGAGTATTAAGCTGGATTAAGGTGGATGAAGGAGAATTAAGGTGGATTAGGGTGGAGTAAGGTGAATTAGGGTTCATTGAGTATTAACACCAGTTAGTCTATCATAATCCTCCTAATGCACATTAATCCACCGAATCCCCATTCATCGATCTTAATCTACCTTCATTCACTTTAATCCACCATAATCCACGAAAGTCCTCCTTAATGCACCCTAATACACCTTCATCGACCTTAATCTACTCTAACCCTCCTTAATGCACTGTAATCCTCCTTAATCAAGCCTAATGCTTCCTCACTCACTTTAATCCACCCTAATCCACTATAATCGGCCTTAAATCACCTTAATCCACCCGAAACCAGATTCATATGACTACCTTAGACCACCCTAATCCTCCTTCATTCGCTTTAATTCACCCTAGCCGACCATAATCCTCCTTAATGCACCTTAATCCGTCTTAATCCAACCTTATCCATCTTCATGCACTTTAATCCACCCTGATCCTCTATAATTAACCTTAATGCACCTCAAGGCATCTTCATCCACCCTAATGCACTTTCATCGACCTTAACGCAACCTAGTCCTCCTTTATCCACCTTAATCCACCTTCATTCACCCTAATGCACCTTGATCGACTTTAATACACCTTAAACCTCCTTAATACACCCGCATTCATCTTAATCCAATCACTAATCAATCATTACTTTGCTAATCATTAAGCGTCTCTTACACGTGGCTGCGCATGCTTTGGTTCGCTTCCCGCCTTCGGTCACGTGATATTTTCTGTAGCTCACAACAGGATCGTGAAACAGAGGTCTAAGGCTTTCGCTTAATAAGCCACACACAAAGGGATGTGTGTGGCTAGGAATACTATATACTAGCAAGCAATAGACACAAGCAATACTAGATCAGACGCACGAGGTAAAGCATCTGATCATGAGGCAAAAAAATTGCCTGGAGTATAGAACTCGCCTCAAAGCTCCCTTTACATCGGTATACCCCTTTCATACGGCTTTAAGAAAACACCAACCTCCTCATAAACGTTGCCTCCAGCATTATAGATGCTGTTATTAGCATTTCTCAATATTGTCAACCCTACTGGGGCGCGCAACTGGCCCAAAATAACACGCCTCCATAGAATCCTGCGGCCCGTCCGCGGGGGGCCAGGAGGAATAGCGCGCCGTGCGCAGTCGGCGGGCGAGGAGAATTGAGGAGGAAAGCGCCGTGAGGAGGAGTGTCGCTACATTATAATTATCAAGGTCTTTTAGGCGCATCTGCGCCGGTGTGGGCAGGGTGGGTGGAGAGGGGTACGTGCGTCACGAGCCGCATACCTTTTTTAATCTAGGTAGGACATAAGTCAGTGTAATAGCAAGAGCTTGGTGGCACAAACTACCGCCCCGTACCAAAGGGGACGCTCATAATATACATCCATCCATAAAGGTAAAGGGGAGAAAGATAGAATTCACTCGTATAGACCGTTCACCATTACATCGGTAATATACAGGCTAGCAATGCAGGCAATCAAATTAAAGCTGCAAGTATGGGCAGAGAATAATGGCATTTTGTGAGAATTTCATAATGGATTCAGAACAAGTGGACGTTTGGATGCTAAGTTATTTTCTTACTCAGTGTATTCAAATATCAGAAGTAGAAAGCAGACCGTTATACGTGACCTTTTTAGACATTACAGAAGCCTGTGACAACGTAGACTGGAACATTTTGTGGGATGGAAGGGGAAGGCTTAGGTGACGATTGTCTGCAGCTTTTGAGAGAGATTTACCTAGAAAATACCGTTTGCGACGGGTGGGAAGAGTTGAGAAGCGAGGAGAACGTTGATATCAACAAGGGTCTGAGGCGGGGGTGCCCTTTATCCCCATTGCTGTTTATGATGCACATGATGAAGATGGAGAGGGCGCTACAAGGAAGCAATATCTGGTTCATTCTCTCATACAAACAGGTGGGTGCAGTAGTAGAGCAGCAACTTTTAAGTTTATTTCATGCGGACGACATTGCGTTGCTAGCTAACAAGCATAGTGATTTGCAACGTCTGGCTAATATATGTGGACAGGAAGGTATCAATTTAGTGTTACAAAATCAGGTGTTATAGTATCTATTGAAAGCAGTTAATAGACAGTGGCAACACAGGCACCACTGGCCTCCTTGAAGCCCTTGAGTTTAGCGAGAATAGTGAAAAAGTACACATGTCCGCAGTAGAGATTAGTAAGAGACGATTGGAAGATTGGTGGAAGAAAAGTAGGGAAACGACAAAAAACAGAGATGCACAAAAGCAAAGTTCGCAATAGGGGCCTTCTTTCCTTTTTTTCATTTTTTTCTTTTTTAACCTAGGTAGGAGATTAGGCAGTGTAATAGCAATTGCTTGGTGGCGCAAAGCACCGCCCCATTCCCAAGGGGACGCTCATAACATCCATCTATCCATCCCAGCATCGCCGCTCGCGGTGCCGTTCTTGTCTATAAGGGCTGGTTTATATTTTAGCAATAAAAGGGTGCCACCCTTTTATATTTACCTTTTGCGAGGGGAATGTCTTCCTCGGCCGTCGCTATCACGTACCTCTTTTTCCCACATGCCGGGTGGGTGAGAAGGGGTACACGCGTCACGAGCTCGACGCGTCTGCAAAGTGCTGACGGGACGACGGGAACACAGGGGGGAAATGTGAGCAGGCGCTCCCCACAACATACAGTACACAACTACAGAGGTTGCGCGGCACGAAGTGTTGGAAGGTTTCGCAACGATTCCGTAGGTTGAAAACTTTGAACTTTTCGTTTCCTCTTGCCGATCCCGCAGTGAAGATGAGGGCTTAACTTCTTGTTTGGCACATCAAAGGCCCTCCATGTATTTTAAGCTTGCTCACTGCAAAGCGGGCGCTCAACTCAATATGGCCAGTCGGTGCCGTGCAGAAATATTAGTACCTTGAGTTTTCATAGTCTGCGAAACACATTTACATTCCCGGGTCTCGTTTCCTCCTTGCCGGTATTGTAGCCTGCTTAATGACATTTCGGGGAACACTTGCTTAAACCGGCAGTCGGCGGCGGCCCGTCGTCACCTTAGTTTTTGCTTGCTCGCCTAGCGGCCACTACAATGACCACATACCTGGAGCGACCAAAGTTGTTCCGACGTGTGGTTTGAAACCAAACTCGCCTGCGACGCAGGCAGGCAGGCAGGCCGACTGCGCCCCGAGCAGTCTTCGGTGGCGCCGCGTCATCACCTTAGTTTTTGCTTGCTCGCCTAGCGGCCACTACAATGACCACATACCCGGAGCGACCAAAGTTGTTCCGGCATTTGGCTTGAAATCAAACTCGCAGAGCACAGTAGCCCGCTTGTCTACCCATGTTCGCGGGAAAAAGTGAGCCGTGGTCATCGATATTTCGAGACAGACATACCGCAAGCTGGATGAAGTCCCCAACATATGCTAATGGCAATACAGCTTGGGTCTAGTATACATGGAGAGGCGCCCTGGCAATTAATTACATTCTCGGGAGGTTTTATTGTGGTCAGCTTCCTTAGCATGCAGGTTCCGGGAGATGACTGTCTACCTACCTATAATGGATGTGCAATTACCTGCAGGCCTGGGTGTCCGAGTAATCTATAGTCGAGTAGGTAGCGCGTTGGGCTGCTGTCCTGAGAGAACAAAATTCAAAAACAAGCGTTCAGCCCACTTTCGGCACTGTGTATTTAGATGCTGCTTTTTAAAGAACCCCTTTGACGCCGACAGTCGTCACTGGCAATGCAGGGCTGGGCATATAACGCTCTAGAATGAAAATCTTGGATGTTACATTGGAGCACTGTGGATATACCACACGCTGTGGGCTACTTTTCATTCCACCAAATGAACCTTAACGACTGGGTATGTGCCAGTGCGTGTGAGTCACTATTCAATAGCCGTATTTGACGATATTTTGGGTAACCAGGTAATGGCCACAGGGAATGCGCCACATACTATGAAAAGATACTGTTATTAGGGCACAAGCTTTAGCTGGATCATGGGACGCAAAATTGACCCTCCAGCGTTATAGCACCAAAATAGATGGTGCCACCATTGATAATCGTACCCTCGACTTTCCGTGGTAGTGGAGCAGGCGACCTTTCTTGTTAAGTCGAAGTTAATTAAGGCGCAGTTGAGGAAGAGTTAAAGCGCTCGAACCTACGATCACTTTAAAATATTGCCACGACCTCGACACAGCTGACAGCCACTCGGTGCGATTCGGTGCCACATGCTAGGCATGTTGGGTGGGTCCCAGAAGAAGAAAACGACGAAGCTGCCAGGACTGCGATATATAAAGAAATCTATAGCGTCGACTGAAGTCTCTTGTGGCTTTATCTGTGACAAACTGGTGGAGGCGCTGGGTACGCGTCTATGTACTTTGACCCCCAGGAACTTGAAGCGGACAACCTACGCAAAAGCCGACGGCTTCAAACACTGCCTCCGGAATACGGCCCGCAAGATCTGCCGAGGAAGATCTACCGCAAGCCAGACACAGGAGACATACGGTACGGGACGGCCTCCTGCGTCGCTGGTTCTCCACACCCCACGCTGGCCGCGGCCATTCCATGGTGAGCCTTTTGAGGACGTGGAAGACTGGCTCGACGACTTCGATCGTGTGGCTGACGTCAATTATTGGGACGAGGACAAAAAGTTAGGGAACGTGTAATTCGCCCTAGAGGACTCTGCCCGAACATGGTTCGCTAACCACGAGCCATCCATCACCACCTGTCAAGAATTTCAACGGCAGATACGCGATACGTACTGCAGCCCCGCAAGAAAAGAGCGAGCAGAGCAAGCCCTTCAGAATAGGGTTCAAAGGCCGAACGAAAGCGTAGCCATGTTCGTAGAGGACATGTCGCGGGTTTTCAAGCGTGCTGACCCTGGCATGACCGAATCGAAGAAAGTACGGCTGCTGACGCGTGCAGTGAAAGAACAGCTGTTTGCTGGACTGATGCGAAGGCCTCCAGCTGCAGTAGCTGAGTTCGTCAGTGAGGCGAGAACAATGGAGCGAGCCCTTCAGCAACGCTCCTCGGTCTACGATCGCCAAATCAGCCTGGGATCAGCATCTTCTCTCTCGTTGCCCTATGACACCGATGCGCTTCGAGAGCTTGTACGTAGTGTCGTGCGTGAGGAGCTCGATCGACTACAGGGAGTGCGATTTCAACCGACCGTAATATCCCTCACAGATATCGTCCGCGAAGAAGTCCGCCAGGTGGCGCAGCCATTCGTGCAAACCGGACCTGAAGCCACTCCCGTACTGACTTATGCGCAAGCAGTGAGGCTACCTGCGCAACCCGGGAACCATCGCAACCCGCCTTCTTCTGAAGAACCGCAGTGCCACCTCAAGGGTCAAGCTTCACGTACAAATATGTACGGGACCACGAGCCCCCGAATCAATACGCGAAATTCAGACGTGTGGAGCACACCTGACTATCAGCCACTCTGCTTCCACTGTGGCGAAGCGGGTCACCTGTACCGTGCTTGCTACTACCGAAGAATAGGACTGCAGGGCTTTCACCCTGGCGCTCGTCGCCCACGTCAGGGAGAGTGCCCGAGAGAAATCCAGCAATATTTGGCCAGTCAACCTTCGTCGCCGTACGCGTAGTTCCCACCGGTCGAACAGTCCCTGCCAACGACCCGATCTCCGTCTCCACAGAGGTGCCAGTCACGATCACCACCTCCCACGAGCCCAAGTCGGGGAAACTAAGAACAGAGACCTGCGGGGGTGGGGCCGCTGTCCAACGCACTTCGAAAGACCCTCCGCTGCGACACCCCGACGACGGCGTCGACGACGACGACGATAACGACGACGACAACGACGACTGCGTACCTTCCACACCTTCCTTCGAAGACCGTGAACATGTTTCAGCCGACATACTCGCTTCTGTAGATAACCACCTGGTAACCGCTCTTGTCAATACTGGTGCCGATTATTCTGTCGTGCGCGGACAACTGGTTACTGCACTTCGCTAGGTGACGACACCATGGCCAGGACCTAGGCTCCGTACAGCCGGCGGTCATGTTCTCACGCGGATCGGCAAATGCACTGCGAGGGTACAAATTTGTGAGGTTACATTTGTCGGTTCATTTATTATACTGGCAGAGTGCTCTAGGCAGGTCATACTCGGCATGGATTTTCTTCGGGAGTACGGCGCAATCATAAACCTTCGCGAGCTGCTCGTCACTTTTTCCAGCGAACACGCAACTCATTCAAACGACTACCACCCACAGTCCACGGTGTTACGCGTTTCGGGTGACTGTGCTACTTTACCACCCCGGAGTACTGCGTTGATCACCGTAGAAACAGACGATGATCCTCCCCATCTCGGAATCCCTGAAGGCAATCTGTCAGTCTTGTTGTCTCGACAGGTTTGCGTAGCCCGCGGCATCTTGCAGCTGCCGTCACGGACTGCTCAGATTTTAGTGACGAATTTCAGTGGTGAATACCAGCACTTCGCCCCACGAACTGCCATCGCCTATTCGGAGCCAGTAAGTGACTTTCCCGCTTGTTTAACTGTAGGACAAAATGGTAGATTCTAACTGTGAAGTACGAGCCAACAGCAATATTGATGTGAATTCTAGATTATCAGGTGAACAACACGCTAGCATCCGAAGCCTTTTACAGTCTTTTGCGGACTGTTTCGCTTCAACATCGAAGGTCAACCAAATGCTTATTGCGAAACACAGAATTATTACAAATCCCAATGAAAGATCCGTGCGCCAACGTGCCTACCGTGTTTCTCGTAAAGAGCAAGACGCCATCCAAAATCAAGCCCAGCAAATGCTTACCGACGATATCATACAGCCCTCCACCAGTCCATGGGCGTCGCCTGTGGTTCTGGTGAAAAAGACGGCACACTGCGTTTTCGCGCTGACTATCGCAAGCTTAACAACGTTACGAAGAAGCACGTTTATCCCTTTCCCCGCATCGACGACTCTTTGGGCCGCCTTCGACATGCTCGATACTTCTCGTCGATGGACCTTCTCAGCGGCTACTGGCAAATAGAGGTTGATGAGCGTGACCGTGAGAAAACCGCATTTATTACGCCTGACGGACTTTACGAATTCAAATCCCTTCCTTTCAGATTGTGCCCTGCGCCTGCTACTTTTCAGCGCATGATGGACACGGTTCTATCAGGTCTCAAGTGGCAGTCATGCCTTGTCTATTTAGATGATATTGTTGTGTTTTCAGAAACTTTTGAGCAGCACCTACAGCGCTTACAAACAGTTCTTGACGCAATTCGTACTGCTGGCCTGTCTTTAAAGCCTGAAAAATGCCATTTCGGGTATGACGAACTCAAACTTTTAGGCCATGTCGTCAGCTACGAGGGCATTCGACCAGACCCCGACAAAACCATTGCTGTTGCTTCGTTTCCAACACCTTCGAACAAACACGAACTCCGCCGTTTTCTAGGGCTTTGCGCATATTATCGACGCTTCGTGGCAAACTTTTCACGGATAGCCGAGCCCTTGCAGCGGCTGACTAAGGATAATGTTCCGTTTGTCTGGGAGCAGGACCAACAAGAGGCCTTCTGTGAACTCCAGAAAGTCTGCGCAAACCTACTGTTCTAGGACACTTTGACGAAGACAGTGGCACCGAGTTGCACACGGATACCAGCAACGTTGGCATTGGTGTCGTCCTCGTACAGTGGCAAGACGGAGGCGAACGCGTCAATGCGTACGCAAGCCGTACTTTGTCTCCAGCTGAAAGTAACTATTCCACAACGGAGAAGGAATGGTTGGCCGTTGTGTGGGCAATTGCTAAGTTCCGACCATATTTATACGTCAGATCGTTTCGAGTTGTGACAGATCACCATTCATTGTGCTGGCTCGTCAATCTGAAGGACCCATCTGGCCGTCTTGCACGCTGGAGTATTCGCTTGCAAGAATACAATATGACGATAGTGTTCAAGTCCGGGCGTAAACACACCCACGCCGACTGCCTGTCACGTGCTCTACTTCAACCGTCGCCATGCGACTTTGATGAAGAGGAAGCATTTCTGTCAATTATCTGAGTATCAGACATCAGCAAGCAACAGCCCGATGATTCAGAACTCCGGTCTCTCATCGACTACCTTGAGAACCGTCTACCAGAACCGCCTCGTATGTTCATCCGCAAGTTATCCTCGTTTTTTCTCCGCGATGGCGATGCAAATTGGGTTTTCTCTCGATCGCAACCGCCTGCCTCCTTGTAGTGCCTTCTTCACTACGTGACGACATTCTGCGGGCCTCTCACGACGAGCCATCTTCGGGCCACTTGAGATTCGCACGGATGTTTTCACGCATATGCCAAAAGTACCTCTGGCCTAACCTTCACCGTGACGTAAAGCAATACGTGAAGAGATGCCGCGACTGCCAGAGACGCAAGACACCACCCGTGCGTCCCGCTGGACTTCTCCACCCCGTGGATCATCCGCGCATCGCTTTTCAGCAGGTTGGCATAGATTTGCTTGGACCATTCCCCACGTCGAGGGCTGGTAACCGTTGGATTGCTGTCGCCATAGACTACCTTACACGTTACATTGAAACCCGAGCTCTCCCACGAGGCACTGCTAATGATATTGTGGCCTTCTTTGTACATGGTATCGTACCCCGCCACGGTGCTCCAAGAGTGGTTATAACCGACCGGGGCACAGCATTTACAGCGCAGCTCACAGAAGATATCATGCTTCTCAGTGGTACCGTTCAATGCAAAGCCACTGCTTACTATCCCCAGACGAATGGGCTCACAGAAAGGCTAAACAAAACGATCGCTGATATGATTTCCATGTATGTTGACGTCGACCACAAAAACTGGGACGACGTTCTCCCAGATGTTACGTTTGCATATAATACTTCCGTTTGAGAAACTACCCGCTTCACTCCTTTTCACTTGGTGCACGACAGCGAAGCTGTAACAACGTTGGACGCAATGCTCTTATCCACTTACTGTTCTAATGTTGTCAATGATGCTGCCGAATTCGCTCGATGCGTCGAAGAGGCGCGCCAGCTCGCACGAATGCGTATCCGCTACCAATAACACAACGACGCCGACCGATACAATCTTCCTCACCGCGACGTCACTTATGAACCCGGTGACAAAGTATGCTTGTGGACACCGATCCGCCAGCGTGGTCGGTCGGAGAAACTTTCGCCGCTACTCTGAACCTTATAAGATCGTTCAACGACTCCGCGACGTCACATACGAAGTGATTCCTGAAGGAGAAGGCACCGCTCGCCGTCCCCGACGCCCACGCCTGTCCGATGTCGTTCACGTCTCTAGATTGAAGTTATACCACTCCCGCTGAGCGTAAGGTCCCACACCTCTCTCACCATCTACGTCTCTCTTAACAGTATCCCCGTGGCAATCTCCAGTGCATCAATGTTCCGCATGGAGACGATGCTTCTAGAGAGGGGGGTAATGCCACGACCTCGACACAGCTGACAGCCACTCGGTGCGATTCCGTGCCACATGCTAGGCATGTTGGGTGGCTCCCAGAAGAGAACAACGAAGGTGCCAGGACAGCGATATATAAAGAGATCTATAGCGTCGATCGAAGTCTCTTGTGGCTTTGTCTGTGACAATATTGTAGCACTTAACCTTTTTCCTGCGATGCTCGGCCCAATCAAAGCAGAGCTCAGCACCAATTCTGCGCAATTTTCCGCATGCGTAGAGCTCCACAAAATAATCTGAAACAGCGAAGCTGTCTCTTTATTGTCGTAGTTATTTTTTAGGGCGGCGGTATTTGTCGCCTCTATATAGGTGCACGCAAGCGAGTGGCGGGAGTAACGTTAGCCCTCCACCAGAACCAGGGCTAAAGTGTGTTTTGCGCACCCTCCGCATGGAGACCGGCGCTCTAAGCTGTAGCGGCGCTATAAGGCTCCTCATCTCTGGCTTCCACATCCCCCCCCCCCACCTGCGATCTGGTGTGAACGAGCAGGGCGTTTTCATTGGGAGGCATGGTCTCCATGATACGTTTTTACGCGCAGGGGCAACCGTTGCATTTGCGAGGGATGGGAGGCGAGACTGGAGTACATAAGTTCGTCATGTATGCTGCCTTCACGCTGTTAATAGCCACATCGTCCTTGTGCTTTTTCACAGCCATGGTGAAGGACGCTTCGGCGCAGTTTAGCGCCTTAAATGAACCTTCGTAGGGCGGTGCAAGTGATGGCAGGACGCAATCGCTTCACACAAAGATATAGACCAAAGACATAGATTGATGAAGGAAGGTCATGGCTTAGGAATACATCATACGTGGAAGGTTGTCCGGTGGAAGTTGGTCGCGAGCGTTGACCCAGAAGCCGCAGCTGCTCAACGCGCAACCGCAGGTGCTTCTCTTCCCTTGGAATCCAGTCCGTAACCCTTAATGACCATCGGTTATCTTCTCCCCTCATTACATGTCTTGCCCATGGACGACCACATGCCAAGTTTCCTCCTAGACGCCAGCGCTCGTTTCTCCCCTGGCGGAACGATTTCACCTCCAACGGGTGTAGGTCTCAGCCGCCGCTTCCCTTCACGATCGCGCCCGCGTTCAGTTCGTGCTGCGCGCGAAACGTCTCTTGTTTGCGACGGCGCCTCTTCGCATGACCGGAAATTAATATTGTGTTGTTAACTGTCACGACAGCAATGTAAACACGAAAGGGTTGATGTCACCAGTGAAATTCTACCCATTCGCAAGAAATTGGCACGAAAAAAGCAGACGACAGACATGGATTACTGCGGTGCGCCTAGCGAAGTAAACAAGTGGCAAACGAAGCGAGCTCGTTCATTGATCACTCCTGAGTGTATGACGGTCTTTATATGTAACCCACATAAACTTAAGAACTACTCGGTACATAATCATTTTATTCATATAAAAACAGATACAAAATTTGTAATGGGTGCACTGAACAGTTCCGAGGATAACGTCTCTTCGTAACCGAGGTGGCAGGTGACGCAGAGCAGGAACAGCTGGTAGCCCGAACGGCTCACACTCGTGCCAAGCACTGGCGATCCGGCTGGCCCACTGGTTGCACAGCAGGCATGGCAGAGACGATCTCGCTGGCCTTGTTCTTGTGCTCTTCTTCTTCATTACAATTACCCCCGGTGCAAAAGCGGAGCCATCCTGGCGACTTACGACGTGGAGACGAGCGGGTCATAGTATTGTTTCAGGCGGCGCACGTGAACAACATCCCGTCCACGGCGGCGCTTGTCGGATGTCGATGTAAGCGGCTCTATGACATAGTTGACCGGAGAGGTGCGTTCGACGATGCGGTATGGTCCATCATACTGCCAGAGAAGTTTTGTCGAAAGTCCAGGCGTGGTAGAAGGCACGGACAACAAGACAAGGGTGCCGGGGGCGAAGCTTGGGGGAACTTTCGGGCTAATTGACGGCAATCCTCGGCGTATCGGGCGACGGCTGAAACGGGAGCACATTCTGACGCGTCTGGTGTATAAGGCAAAACCGTATCGATAGTATGAAAAGGATCGCGACCGTAGAAAAGAAAGTATGGAGAAAATCGTGTGGTACTTTGTGTAGCCGTATTATATGCGTACGTGACAAATGGGAGGATGATATCCCAGTTTGTATGTATCCGATGAAACGTACATGGCGAGCATATCACCAAGGGTGCGATTGAAACGCCCTGTAAGTCCGTTAGTTTGAGGATGGTACGCCGTGGTGGTCCGGTGAACTATGCGGCATTGAGCAAGCAGAGCTTCAACCACCTGCGACAGAAACACACGGCCTCTATCGCTCAGCAGCTCCCGAGGTTGGCCATGACGAAGAATGAAGGAATGGAGCAGAAAGGATGCAACGTCACTGGCGTTCGCTGCAGGTAAAGCAGCGGTTTCGGCATAGCGTGTAAGGTGATCAACTGCTACAATAATCCATCGTTTCCCAGCGGGTGTTGGTGGTAGCGTCCCGTACAGGTCAATTCCCACACGGTCGAAGGCACGAGCAGGACACGGAAGCGGCTGTAATAAACCGTGGGCCGGATGAGGCGTAGATTTGCGGCGTTGGCATTGCGGGCACGAGCGAAGAAACTTTTGGACAAAAGTAAACATTCCTCGCCAGTAGTAATGTTGCCGCAGGCGCTCATACGTCTTCAAAACGCCTGCGTGTGCACATTGTGGGTCAGTATGGAAAGACGCGCACATGTCGGAACGCAAAGTCCTAGGGATAACCAGGAGCCACTTGCGAGCATCGGGCTGGTAGTTGCGTCGATACAAGAGGTTATCCCGGACAGCAAAATGGACAGCCTGGCGACGCAGGGAGCGGGACATGGGAGATGCAGGCGAGCCAGAAAGGAGATCCAGAAGAGAGGCCACCCAAGGATCTTTGCGCTGTTCTGGTGCGCAGGTGTCGATGTCGACCGAGGATACCGCCTTAATGGTGTAGAGGGAAGCCGTGTCGGCTGGCAGCGGAGAGCGGGACAGAGCACCAGCGTCAGTGTGCTTGCGACCTGAGCGGTAGATGACGTGTATATCGTATTCTTGAATGCGCAGAGCCCAGCGGGCAAGGAATCCAGACGGGTCTTTTAAAGAGGATAACCAACAGAGGGCGTGATGGTCAGTAACGACATGGAAAGGCCTGCCGTATAAATAAGGGCGAAACTTCCCGAGTGTCCAAACGACGGCCAGGCATTCTTTTTCTGTGACGCTGTCATTGCGTTCCGCTTTGGTCAGCGCACGACTGGCGTAAGCAACGACGTCCTCGGGGTAGCCAGACTTGCGCTGTGCCAGGACAGCGCCAAGGCCAATACCACTGGCATCGGTATGCACTTCAGTTGGGGCGGTGGGGTCGTAGTGTCGCAGTATAGGCGGAGACGTCAGGAGGCGGCGTAAGGTCACGAACGCGGTGTCGCATACAGGAGACCAGGAGGATAGGTCGTTGGCGCCACTCAAGAGTTGTGTCAGAGGTGATATCACCGAGGCAAAATTAAGAACAAAGCGTCTGAAGTAAGAACAGAGGCCGATGAAGGCGCGGAGTTCTTTGAGCGTCTTGGGTTTCGGAAATTCTGCCACGGCGCGAAGTTTGGATGGGTTGGGGCAAATGCCGTCTTGTGATACGACGTGACCCAGAATCGTGAGCTTGCGAGCGGCGAATTGGCACTTTTTCAGGTTCAGTTGCAGGCCTGCGTTGGTCAAGGACATCAACACTTGCCTAAGACGAAGAAGATGCGTGCTGAAATCAGGGGCGAACACAACGATGTCGTCGAGATAGCACAAACACGTGCTCCATTTTAGGCCGCGCAAGATAGTGTCCATCATTCGTTCAAAGGTAGCAGGCGCATTGCATAGGCCAAATGGCATCACATTAAATTCGTATACACCATCCGGCGTAATGAATGCAGTTTTAGGGCGATCAACTGCTGACATCGGGACCTGCCAGTAGCCCGAGCGTAAATCCAATGGAGAAGAATTGAGCGCCTTGCAAGTTGTCCAGAGCGTCGTCAATGCGTGGTAGAGGGTAGACGTCTTTTCGCGTTATCTTATTAAGACGGCGATAATCGACGCAGAACCGAATAGAACCATCTTTTTTTGTGACGCGAACCACCGGTGATGCCCACGGGCTATTGGAAGGTCGAATGACGCCGCGTTGAAGCATGTCGTCCACGTGCTCACTGATCACCTGACGTTCCTTGCTGGATACGCGATACGGGGGCTGCCGCAATGGCGCGTTGGAGCCAGTGTCGATCTGGTGGCTGACGGTTGACGTGCGACCCAGAGTAGGCTGAGCGACATCAAAAGAAGAACGGAACTGGGCAAGCAGGTGAAAATGGGAGCGCTGCTCGGAAGTAAGGTCACCGTAAATGAAAGGTGTGAATAAGTCAGGTGATGACGGAGCAGAAGTGCAAAGTGCACAGAAGTCAGTGAGCTCTGTATACGAAGCATCCGACACGTCGGTTATAAACATGTCATCAAGAGGCTGAACATGGCCAAGTGCTTCACCGCAAAGAGCCGTCAGGGCTGTAGGAAGCGGATTGCAGACAACGATGGCGCTGAGACCGGCTGAAATGTCAAGCGTGGAGAAAGGGAGGGGAACATCTTTGCGGGTTATGAAGAGTTCCGAAGGAGTGAAGAGGACAGTGCCTTCAGAGACAGCGCCACAGAAGACGGGAACAACGGCAGACGAGTACGGCGGTATGGCGATGTCTTCTCGAAGGACTAGCTTAGCGGGAAGAGATGAGGCGCCGACGAGGGGTACGTCACACAGAGGCGATAATTCGACTTCAGCACGTGCACAATTGATGACGGCGTAATTTCGCGAAAGAAAGTCCCACCCAAGTATCACGTCGTGAGAGCAGGACTGAAGAACCACAAACTCCACAATATAAAGAACGCCCTGAATAACAACTCTAGCTGTGCATGCTGCTAAAGGCTGCAATGGCTGTGCGCTTGCTGTGCGAAGAGAAAACCCAGAGAGTGGCGTCGTAACTTTTCGTAAGGCGCGAGAGAGGCGTTCGTTTAGGACGGACACGGCTGCTGCAGTGTCAATTAGCGCAACGGTGGGGAGGCCGTCCACAGTAAGGTCGACAACGTTCGAAGGCGACAATGGACGACTTGTACAGATCGATGGCGACGCAGTTCTCGCCTCCTGAACTGCGGCGCTTAGTTTTCCTCTTGCGTGGGTGAAAGGCGCCGACGCATGGGGGATAACGAGCGGCGACGCGGGGAAGGCGAACGACGTGTAAGGACCGGGCGCTCGGTTGGTGACCTGTTCGACTGCCGACTAAAATAAGCGTCTTGAAAAGGTTGCACGTCGGCGTAGGGAGGCGACTGCACCAACCCATCAGAGTGCAGCATGCGGCGGCGGCAGAGTCGTGCAACATGGCCGGAAATACCACAGGCATAACATATGGGCCTGTTGTCTTGTGTGCGCCAAGGATTAGCAAACGCAGAAGCAGGCCAATGAACGGGATGACGAACGGGTGGTAGCGGCCGCGGATGTAGCGCAACGAGTGGTTGACGAGGAGGCTGCGCGGCGGCGGATGCGTAAGTAGGTGGCGCGGCGCCAGGGTACAGCTGATGCTGCATTGGTAGAGCTTCAGCAACTTGAGGCTGCGCGGCGACGGATGCGTAAGTGGCGCGGCGACAGGGTACTGCTGATGCTGCAAAGGTAGAGCCTCAGCAACTTCCTCTTCAATAACCCGCCGGAGCGTAGGGGCGAGCTGTGTAGGAGGCTGTGACGGCGGCGGCTGCTGTAGCTCAGCGAAGGGCATTAGACAGAGCTGACGTGCAATTTTCTCCCGCACGAAAGCTTGGATTTGTGTGAGCAGGGGAGAGCGATCAGGGAGGACGGTCATGGAAGAGAGGGCCTCGTCCGTCACTGAGGGGCGCCTGGTCAAATCGCGCTGCCTTCTCAACTCGTCGTAGCTTTGGCACAAGTTTATGAGCTCTGCTACGGTGCGCGGACTCTTGGCGATCAACATTTAAAAAATGTCATCGGCGATGCCATTCAGAATGTGCTTCAATTTCTCATTTTCGGGCATAGAAGCATCCACACGTTTGCACAGGTCGAGAACCTCTTCGATGTAACAGGTGAATGTTTCACCGGGTTGTTGCGCTCGCTCTCGTAACCGCTGCTCGGCGCGCAACTTGTGGACGGCGGGGCGACCGAAAACTTCAGCGATACTGGCCTTGAACGCGGACCAGGACTGAAAGTCGGCTTCGTGATTTTTAAACCACAGGTGAGCCACTCCCACAAAGTAGAATATGACGGCGTTTAACGTGGCGGTATCATCCCATCGATTGTGCAAGCTCACCGCTTCGTACGTAGCGAACCAGTCATTGGCGTCCTGTTCATCCGTACCGCTGAAAACCGCTGGATGGCGTTGCGGGACAGCGCCAGAGCAGGCAACTGGGGGGTGGCAGGACGTCGGCTGGTGAGAGTAAGACATGACGGGAGGCAAAGTCCGAGACCGGAGTTCCAGGGTGCAGATGTTCTTGAGTACCCCGCACCTTCCACCAGTTGTAATGGGTGCACTGAACAGTTGCGAGGATAACGTCTCTTCGGAACCGAGGTGGCAGGTGACGCAGAGCAGAACAGCTGGTTGCCCGTACGGCTCACACTCGTGCCAAGCACTGGCGATCCGGTTGGCCCACTGGGTGCACAGCAGGCATGGCAGAGACGATCTGGCTGGCCTTGTTCTTGTGCTCTTCTTCTTCATTACAAATTCAAAAGCAAGCATTCAGCCCGCTTTCGGCACTGTGTATTTAGATACTGCTTTTTTGTTCGACGAGCGCTTGTCCCGTCTTCTTTCTCGTGTTTCGTTTGTGTGTGCGCTGCCCAAGAATGGAAACCACTTCTGTTGTATGCGCTAGCAGCGGCCGAAGTTCACGCGTGCCGAGAAATTGAATATGTGCACGATGCATTGAACATGACCGGAGTTCATTCCCGCTTCACCACTGCACAATCGATCAGAGTTACTGGACGATACATGCCAGCGTCTTGGTCGCGCCGGCATTGCTGAAGCAGGACTGATTACTAATATTTGCTAATACTAATATTAATGCTAATATAGCAAATACGTCCCTTGAGCACTGTTAAAAAATGGCCAAGCTGTTTACATTGCTGCCTCTATTCAATATTGTAGGGGACGTACTAGTTAAAAGTTGTGTACGCATGTCGTACTTGTGCTATGCAGCGATATGCAGCGATATATTTTGTTAATTTCCGCACAGCGTCGATAGAAGTTTGTTGTCGCCATCAGAGACAACACGGATTTGTAGCAAACATATTGTGAGAAACTTGAAAAATGACTTGAGCTCGTATGTGCCGCATCGTATGTGCTGATGATTTTTCCGGCGGCACATACGACGTCGTTTCCAATTACCTGCTCAGCGTCACTTGAATGGTTAAGCAGACCCTGCCCTTTCGCCGCATATAAGCCATAAAAATAATCGTCAAGCGTACCGATCATCTTAAAGGCAAATATAAACGTGTACAGTCTGTTTCACACTGAGGGGAAAACGCGGAACATATTGCATCGCGATGCGGCAAGCAATGGAGTCGTGCGGCGGCAGCAGCTTGAGCAGGCGCAGATGCTCGAGGGGCGGAGTCGTGATCTGCGTCGTCTGCTACGGCGGCGCGCGCTGGCCGCATTGTCGGGAAGCGTGCTATCACGTGCTGTCAGGAGCAGTGCACCGATTTCATCGCTACTGCGGGAACTGAGCTGATATTCTTTACTAAACGTTTTACGTCGCCAAGCTCTGAGCCCTCATTAGCGATAATGGAGTTCCACAAACTTCTTTTGACAGCATGCTTCGTTTGTTCTTTCAAAAGGGTGGGGTACTGAGCGCGTGCACGTATATTTCTTCACTCTATGTGCTACCGTAATAAGCAGCGACAAGACGCACCAGGATGTGCGCGCAACGTGCTCAGTCTTTGTTTGACTCAAAAGGATAACAAAGCGCTCAAAAATGATAACTATATGTGGGGGTCGAACATGATGAAACAAGCGGATACGATTAAAGGAATGTTTTAGGTTAAGACACTGAGTGTAAGTGATTTTTCTCGACAATCATTCACTACACCAGACAGACACTGCCCGCCGGCGGGGAACTGGACACGTCACGCTCGGAACTTCAGTTAGTTTCTCGTCATGTCCCCAGCGGCAGCGATGACAGCGCTCATCCTGGAAAGCAGTGAAGTATAGAATGACTTGATCAGGGATGTGCTCATTCGCAGCACGCCTCAGTCGCTGACGATGGTGGATCGAAGCCTATCCTCGGGCGACTGATAGAGGGGATGGTGCGGCAGCGATACTATCAGCGAGCCCCAAACATTTTAAATGATGTTGGCGCCCGGGGATTGAGGCGACCACTCCAAGAGAGTGATTGCGCGCTCTTCCAGCAGTTCTTGCACAACACGAGCAGTGTGGATTGGCGACCTATCGCGTTAGAATAAATAGTCGCCTTGCAGAAACGGGCCGTCAAGAATGTATGGAATCAGTACGTCGTCTATGACGGCCCTGCAACGATGAACTGGCTTTCGAGGCGTATCAGTGGGCGTCGCGCAACGCTTAGTAAAGAATACCGGCTCATTTTACGCAGTAACGATGAGATCGGCGCCCTGCAACTGACAGTAGAGGGTTTCCCGACAATGCGGCCAGCGCGCGCCGCCGTAGCGGACGACGCCGTTCAAGATCCCGCCCCTCGAGCACCTGCGCGAGCTGCTGCCGCCGCCTGACTCAAGCGCTCGCCGCATCGCGATGCAATGCGCTCCGAGTTTTCCCCTAAATGGAAACAGACCGTACATCGCCCTTCGAATGGAATGTCCACGTGCACACACGTAGGGACACACCGCGCGCGGCACGAAAGATGCCCAAACACGCGCAGTGAAGGAGGCAATCAAGGCGGTGCGAACGAGAGGTGGGAGAGGAGTACCACCCGGTAATAGAATTTTGCTTCGCATGCGGCGCTCTCAACGCCGGCGCAGCAGCGCCGCTCTCGGTACCGTTCTTGTCCATGCCCATTTATTTTGCTTGATTTCAACTAAGATATCATTAACCCGCGTTTGTTCCTTCACCCAAACTGCTCTTTTCTTACCTTAATGTTACACCTATCAGTCTTTTTTCCATAGCTCGTTGCGTCGTCATCAATTTAAGTAGAACCCTTTTCGTAAGCCTCCAGGTTTCTGCCCCGTACGTCAGCACTGGTAAGACACAGCAGTTGTGCACTTGTCTCTTGAGGGATAATGGCAACCTGCTGTTCATGATCTGAGAATGTCTGCCAAACGCACTCCAGCCCATTCTATTTCTTCTGATTATTTCAGTATCATGATCCGGATCCGCAGTCAATACCTGTCCTAAGTACACTCTTACCACATCCAGTGTCTCGCTACCTATCGTAAACTTCTCTTCCGAGACTGTTAAACATTACTTTAGTTTTCCGCTGATTAATTTTTAGACCAACCCTTCGGCTTTGCCTCTCCAGGTCAGTGAGCATGCATTGCAGTTGGTCCCCTGAGTTACTAAGCAAGACAATATCAGTGAATCGCAGGTTACTAAGGTACTCTCCATTAACTCTTATCCCCAATTCTTCCCAATCCAGGTCTCTGAATACCTCCGGTGGTGGCTGTGGAGGCGCTATAGATATATATAGATGTATATCTATAGATATAGATATAGATATTTTTACATAACGCTCGTCTAACCCTGATTCCGTAATGCCTCCATGACTGCTGAGGTTACGACTGAATCAAAACGCTTTCTCGTGCACATTTCTCTATCACCTGATTCATAGTGTGAATGTGATAGTGTGAACGGAATACATCTACTTAGGAGAGGTAGTGACCGCAGATCCGGATCATGAGACTGAAATAATCAGAAGAATAAGAATGGGCTGGGGTGCGTTTGGCAGGCATTCTCAGATCATGAGCAGCAGGTTGCCATTATCTTTCAAAAGAAAAGTACACAACAGCTGTGTCTTACCAGTACGCACGTACGGGGCAGAAACCTGGAGGCTTACGAAAAGGGTTCAACTTAAATTGAGGACGACGCAACGGGCTATGGAAAGAATGATGGGTGTAACGTTAAGGGATAAGAAAAGAGCAGATTGGGTGAGGGAACAAACGCGAGTTAACGACATCTTAGCTGAAATCAAGAAAAATAAATTGGAATGGGCGGGACATGTAATGAGGAGGGAAAATAACCGATGGTCATTATGGGTTACGGACTGGATTCCAGGGGAAGGGAAGCGTAGCAGGGGGCAGCAGAAAGTTAGGTGGGCGGATGAGATTAAGTAGTTTGCAGGGACGACATGGCCACAATTAGTACATGACCGGGGTAGCTGGAGAAGTATGGGAGAGGCCTTTGCCCTGCAGTGAGCGTAAGCAGGATTATGATGATGATGATGATGATGTTGATGATGATGATGACGATGATGATACTCCGTACATTTCTCTGTAACCTGATTGATGGTCTGAATATGGTCTATTGTTGAGTAGCCTTTACGGAATCCTGCCATCCCCATAACCGAAGGCAAAGTTGCACTCTTTGGTAAATACGAGGCAATAACTCCGGCAAGTGCTATACCGTACGACATAGGTATCAATATGGTATCCTTCTCCAAAATGTTTGCAGGAACAGAGGAGCAGTAAGCGCCATATATTTTTTTCTAAGACCCGAAGCGAAATGTTTAGGACCCTGTGTTTCTATCTAGCCGTTTTTCCACCTGCCTTGGGTCACTGGGTAGTCAGCCGTCGAATGGGTAGCGCATCGAGCTGCTGTTCTAAGGTAATTCGGTCAAAAACTAAAGATCCGATTACATTGTAACCTATTATATAGCATCGTGTGTTACCGTACTGCTCTTTAACGATCCTCTTTGATGCCGACGTGGGCCGCTGCAGACGTGTGACTGCGTAGGTATTGTTGTTACTCTGTATGTGCCACTCAGCATATAGTGGTATCCAATAACTCACTTTGATGCCAGCTTGAGCCACGGGGTATGTCCCAGTAGGTGTGTGCTTCATTGTGTAGTGCTTGCTGTCGATTATGGGACAGGGAAAACTAACGTGATGCCATGATTTTGTACGCAGTTTGCCAGCTGTTCCCGAGAAGAACGGGCTGCCACCAAGCATCCCACCACGGCAACCGGATCTTGATGAGTCGCCAGCCTTACGGGCAGTTAGGGAGTCGTCCATGACTGATTCCTGCGCTGAGTCAGCGGTTAGTGGAATGTCCCTGGAAGCCGACGAACAGACTGGTAAGACCGGCGTAGCGAAGACAGCATCGTCTAAGTGTGCCGAGCGCAAACGAAGAACCTCTGGCAGTGGGTTAAACTTGGGCGTCGAAAAAGGGCCTGTTCCCTAAAAATCTTCAAATCCTTGGCAAAGAGAAAAAACGGCATCCGCGGCATGCCCAGTAAATGTTCTCTTCGTTACATTCTGGGAGCATGTTTAGGTTGTACCGCTCCCGAATTAAGCTGCCCGCTCCCAAATTAAGCGTGGCCCGCCCACCAATTCAAGTAGCCCCACCTCTAAATTTAAGCTGGTAATGTCCAAATTACAAGGTGGTCCATCCCCAGATTTCAAGTTGTTCTACCCCCTAATTGCACTTGCGTCGCCTTCAAATTTCATGTTTCCAGAAGTAACAGTGCATACGGCATTTAAAGGCAGATACCATGAAACAGAAAATTCTTTTTGAAATTGGTATATTTCTTCATATATTTGCGAACTTTATGTACTCGCCATCTGATGCAATTCACTTGCCTTCCTAATTTGTCCCGACTGCAGGCTCATGGTCTACAGTGCTTCTGTTCTTTTCTTCTTTACATGTGTATCTACGAAATTTAGAAAACACTGAAGCTCTGTTCTAGCATGTGAGAGCAGACGCCGACCTACACGGCACTGACTTTGTGGCAGTTCTTAACGTAAAATTCGACAATAGATCTCGCTCTCAGTGATTCCGCTGGAAGCATGAAACAAGAATGTGAAGATACTTTCAAAACGACGAAGCAAATGACAAAAGCGCTGAAAGTCATCCGAGAACCGAAAATAAGTAGAAAAAAGTAAAGCTAGTTCCACAGAGTGAACGCTGTCCAAACAGCGAAGCTGGTGGTCGTCCTCTCTTTAGCGAGATTTCATATCTTTTGTATCGTCATCGTCGTTTTGCTAAATTCGAGCTTCGGCTCTGGGTTGCGCACACTCTTCAGTTGCGTGAGGTTGTGATCAAGCCACAGTCTGTCGCACACCTTGAAGTTGTGGCCGCAGTCACGGTCGAGGAATTCTCTTGAACCACCCACCAGCAGCCTCCGTGGGAGGAATCTCTCTGCGTCATCTCTGCTGGGCGTCCTACTCTCGAAAATGAGGGTTTGCGTGCCTCTGCTAGCGCTTGGATTGGGTTGGCTACTCTTGAAAGTGGGGGGTTGCCTTGCCTCCAGGTGCAGTTGGCGTGCGCTTCCCGTTCTCAATCCTCGGCGGTAGCGGCTTCCCCGCGCTGGTGCTCTGCCTGCGCTTCTCGCTCTCGAAGCTCGCAATTTGCGCAACGTCTGCACTGCCACTCTCGTGCAAGGTTCCGCTGCCGCTCGCGCAGCACGGAATCCATGGGACGAAAGAGCGCGCGTCGGCGAAACACCTGCTCCTATACCCTTCTCCTCTCCCTCATAATGGTCTATCCCTTACAGTGAGTTTGTGTCATTAACTTGCCCCCTGCGTGACATCGGACGTCGGACGGCAAAGGCTCGATTAGAACAGCTACGCTGCCAAAAACAATGAGACAAGTGCACTGCATATGCGGGAGTTCTTAAATTGAAAAAATTTGATAAACATAGAGTCAGCAAAAAGTATTCAGAATTGACACTTGAGTTGACTAAGTATGCATAAGCCTGCCCCTAAATTTCACTTGGCACACCGTCCAAATAAGCTAGCCTACACCCACACTTCAAATAACCCCCGCTACGGCCACCCCTAAATTTCAAGTTGGTCGACTCCGAAATTTAAGTTGCCCCACCTCTAAATTTCAAGTTGCCCCACCTTTAAACTCTCCAATTGACTTGGCCAACCATGAAGTTTAGGCGTGCCTATGCCCCGCTTTCAAATTTGTCCATCCCCAAATTTCAAATTTCAACAGGGCCTTCCGTTCGTTACACGGACTTGCTTTGGGTGACGGAACGTGCACAGCGGTGTTTAGTGAGTGCGCAGTATTGAAGTTTGCTCGCCCCCAAATTACAAGTTCACCCATCGCCAACTTTATGTTGGCGACCCTAAGGTTCGCCCACCCCCAAATTTCAGTTGCATCATTCATAAACTTCATGTCGGCCAACCCCCAAATTCAAGTTCGTCCATCCTCGAATTTGGCCGACGGCCAAATTTCAAGTCGGCTGCCCCTCAAACTTCAATTTGTCCCGCACCCAAATTTAACTTGGCGCACACCCCAACTTTAGTTGTGCCCGCACCAAAATTTCAATTGTGCCACACCCAAATTTGTACCTCGAAATATGGTGCTCATCGCCAGATATATGTTGGCCAAGCCCCAAATTTAATTTAGCTCAGCTCTAAACTTATTTCATTTCATTTCATTTATTATACCCCTCAGGGCCAAGGGCATTACAGAGGGGGAGTGGTAAATACAAAAGGAAGACAAAGACAGTTATTTACATGAGTGTTTAAATGGCACCTGTATATACAATATTAGCTAAGGCTTCACGGAACTGTTCATAATTAATATGGCCTACAACTTCGGCGGGAAGATGGTTCCAGTCACGCGAGGTTCGCGGTAAGAATGATTGTGAAAAACTTTTAGTGCTGCATGACAAAATACCAACTTTGTACTGATGATCAATGCGACGGGATACATAAATTGGATGGGGGATGAGGTGATCTCGTAGGGTATGGTGATGGTACAACTTGTGGAAGAGGGCAATACGAGACACTTTTCTGCGAGATGCCAGCGATGGGAGGCAAAGATTAGATTTCATGTTAGTTATACTCGCTGTGCGGTTGTAGTTAGCAAGAATAAAACGTACAGAGTTATTTTGAACCATCTCGAGGTCAGTGATTAGGTTTTCATGAGCAGGGTCCCATACCGGAGTCGCGTATTCGAGTTTGAGTCGTATTAATGTTTTATATAACAAAAGTTTCAAATTAGTAGGTACGTTGAAAAAGTTGCGACGTAGGTAGCCAAGCATGCGATTAGCGTTTTTGATTATGTTTTCAGTATGAAGAGACCAGTTCAGGTTAGAAGTGATGTAAACACCAAGATATTTATATGAAGAAACTGATTCCAACGACATGTTGTTAATGTAGTACGACGGTATAGAGGGTGCACCCCGAAATTTCAGTTGATTGACCCTTATTACAGGCTTTGCCATGCATTTCGTATGAAGCCTTGTGTGTCCGTTTTCTTTTTTCTTCTAGTTTTTGGTTTCTTTTCCGTATCGCTTAAGTTGCTCCCAATTCGCAAATTACACATTTTTGTACAGATACAAAACGATACGCTGTTGTGCAACGTACAGATTCTTTGTGATTTTGTATTTATGATTGTGTGCGACACTAATTTTGTGCTGTGCTATGCTATATAAATTAGGCGATACATCGCAACAGCAATCTGCATTGTTATCTGTATGCAGTCTCTATCGCATCTACATATCACTAGAAAATGAATGCATTATGATAGTATTTTATGACAATATTTATGACAATATGACAATAGAAGACGCCATGTTGTATGTAGAAGTATGAATGTAAATCAATGTAAAGGACGTTTAAAAGCGTTATAAGGTAAACAGCACAGAATGTTAACATTATAATGTAAAAATTATGAAATAAATATTGCTCATTGTGAAATAATGCAAGCGTTAAAGGCTGGGAAGCAGAAATATTTAGAGAGCAGAAGCTGAGAGTTGCGGCACATTAAGGAAACTGCCTGCCATTTTCATGGACCTGCTATGTTGTAGTGCTCAAGAAGTCTACCCTTCGAAGAGTCTGAGAGTGCAGTGGTTTGTTTAGAAAGGAAGTAAAAATTCAACAGAGAGAACTTGATCACTGTACTCTCTTCAATGTGTGTATGGATGCTCGCAATACTGATTACTGAACACGGTGGCATTGCTGTCTGCAGCAGGGTTTTGGTACGGGCTAGTTACTATTACATTGTTTCAAAGATCACTTACAGCGCGTTAATAAACATAGATGCGCCCCCGAAGCATAAAACCGACACGAGTATGCATTAAAAAAAACCATGACCGCCACCTCAAGATGTAAGAGAGCGCATGTACGACCTCAAAAAACAAGTTCTTTATCTGTTAATGCAATTGACAGCTTACTGAGTCACCTTCAGAAATCGCTGCTGCTTAAACAATAAGTGCAGTGCATTCGTTGGAATACCTAGCTAAGATAATGCATTTTTTTCAGAACGGAATAAAGCCACATTGTGCGCAATGGACACCTAGAAACACTTCCGGCCCTTCGCGCACTTTACGCTTTGGGGTGAGGGCGCTTTTGTCTTGGTGACTCGGTATGAATGCGAGTTACTTAAAAAAATAAAGACCAATTGGAAGTCAGCGCTTGTATTCGTCGTTCTTTTGGTCCCTGTCTATGTACGCGCTATTAGTGATGTTTGAGGCAATGCTGTGCTCGTAAAGAAAACAGTGCAACTGTAAAGCTTTTCTGCAGAATTGGTTACTTTGTGTTAAATACTGACTTCTATTTCTGTATTCATTTTAAATAATCTCAATGCCATTGCGGTGCTACAGAGGTCAGTGGTACAGTTGTGGTAATTATTGCAGATGTTCATCTGAAATGAAGATTGGTTAGGGTTGCTGACGATGGAGGCAGGGATGCAATTACATTCCCATGAGGCCTTTGGTACGAATGAATGAAAGTACAAGTTGGTGTAGCAGTTGGCACTTGGATTTTATAACGATGATCAACATGGGTTGAGAAGTTAGAGAGCATGGTAAGGATTGGATTGGATTGCAAAACTTTATTTGTCCAACAGATGTAGGGAAGGCTTTAAGTCTTCCCACCTAGACGACGGCCAGGAGTCCTTGGACCCTAGCGGCGATTTGGCCAGTTGGACGGTCTTCAGTTGAATCTCCGGATCGGAGCTGAGTAATAAGGTCTCCCATTGTTCTAAAGACTATTCTTCCCTCAGAGGGAGCCTGTGGGCATTCCCACAGAATGTGATTAAGATTAGCCCTGGCTTTAAATAGCTTACACTGGCTGGAGTACTGACCCGGGTAGTAGAGGCTGCACAACACCGGGCTTGGAAACGAGTTGGTTTGCAGGCGACGCCAAGTGGAGGCCTGGCTGGTAAGGAGAACATTTTTGAGATCACGGTTAGGGAAACAGACTATGAAAGACAGACGGTCAACTGCACTTCAAGATAGATCTGGAATGTTAAGGGAAGACTTCATTGCCGACAGGATGGAAGTACAAGAATGATTGCAGTAAACAAAACCAGCTAAACGGTTCTGCATGGCCTCAAGAGAGGAAACCGCGGCGCTGTTTGACACACCAGCGCTGACATGGCAGCGCTGAACAGGGAACTACCCACGCTGGTCGGTGAAGTGGTATTAACTACACCGTTCGACTTATTGGATGACGTGAAGACGCAGCTAGCGGGAAGGGGCCTTCACGCACGAGCCATCTGCCACGGGGAAGATATCGTTGCTGCCGCCTGGTGGAAGATAATAGCCTGGCTGCCTCAAATATAAGAAGGACTGGCGACTACGTTCCCTTAACACGCCAGCATGCGACTCAGGCACCAATAGCTTGTATCGTATTGCTGACGGAGACTATATATACTTTCAGGCTGACCGCGGAACTTCCCACGTGGGGCAGTGAAGTGGTATCCACTACACGGTTCCACGGATCGGATGACGTGAAGACACAGCTAGTAGAAAGGGATATTTAAGCATGCGCCGTCTGCCACTTGGAAGCTAGGGTGGCTGCGGCCTTGCGTAGGATATCCTGGCTGCCTCAACTACCAAAAGGACTGAGACTGTGTTCCTTCAAAACAGCAGTGCTAACCAGGGAACATCCTATTCGGGGCAGTTAAGTGGTATCCACTACGTGGTTCCACTGATAGGATGACGTGAAGACACAGCTAGCAGAAGGAGATTTTTACGCACGCGCCGTCTGCCGCTTGGACGATAGCGTGGTATCTGCCGCCTGATGGAGGATATCCTGGCTGCCTCAATTATCAAAAGGAGTGAGACTGCGTTCCTTCAACACAACAGCGTGTGACTCAGGCACTAACAGCTTGTGCTGTATTGCTGACGGGGAGTGTATATACTTTCAGGCTTACCAGGGAACTTCCAATACGGGGTGGTGAAATGGTATCAATTACATGGTTCCACAGATCGGATGACGGGAAGACAAAGCTAGCTGAAACGGATCTTTACGCACGCGCCGTCTGCCACTTCGAAGATAGCGTGACTGCCGCCTGGTGGATTATATCCCCGCTGCCTCAACTATAAAAAGGACTGGGACTACGTTCCCTCAAAAAGCAGCGCTGACCAGGGAACTTCCCAATCGGGGCGGTGAAGTGGTTTCAACTACGCGGTTCCACTGTTCTGATGACGCGAAGACACAGCTAGCGGAAAGGCATCTTTACATACGCACCGCCTGCCACTTGGTTGACATCCTGGCTGCCTCAACAATAAAAAGGACGGGGTTACGTTCCCTCAACAAACCAACGATGACCAAGGGAACTTCCCACACGGGGTGGTGAAGTGGTTTCAACCACACGGTTCCACTGATCTGATGACGTGAAGACACAGCTAGCGGATAAGGATCTTAACGCACGTGCCTTCTGCCACTTGGATGATATCCTGCCTGCCTCAACTAAAGAAAGGACTGGGACTAGGTTCCCTCAACAAAGCAGTGCTGACCAGAGAACTTCCCACACGGTCTGGTGAAGTGGTTTCAACTACACCGTTCCACTGATCTGATGACGTGAAGACACAGCTAGCGGAAATAGATGTTTACACACGCGCCGTCTGCCACGTTGATGATATCTTGGATGCCTCAGCTATAGAAAGGACTGGGACTATGTTCCCTTAACAAAGCAGTGCTGACCAGGGAACTTTCCACACGGTCTGATGAAGTGGTTTCAACTACACGGTTCCACTGATCTGATGACGTGAAGACACAGCTAGCGGAAAGAGATCTTTACACGCGCGCCGTCTGCCACTTGGATGATATCCTGGATGCCTCAGTTTAGAAAGGACTGGGACTATGTTCCCTCAACACAGCAGCGCTGACCAAGGAACTACTGTTCCATTGATCCGATGACGTCAAGAGACAATTAACTGAAAGGGATCCTTACGTACGCACCGTCTGCCACTTGGAAGGTTGCGTGGCTGCTGCCTGGGGCTTTCTCAACTATAGAAAGGACTGCAACTATGTTCCTTCTACACAACAACGTGCGACTCTGGCACTAGCAGCTTGTACTCTATTGCTGACGGAGAGTATATATACTTTCAGGCTGACCAGGTAACTTCCCACGCGTAGCGGTAAAGTGGTGTCAACTACACGGTTCCACTGAACGGATGACGTGAAGACAAAGCTAGCTGAAACGGATCTTTATGCACGCGCCATCTGCCACTTGGAAGATAGCGTGGCTCCCACCTAGTGGAATATAGCCTGGCTGCCTTAAATATAAAAAGGCCTGCTACTGCGTTCTTTCAGCACAGCAGCGTGCGACTCAGGCACGAACAGCGTGTACTGTATTGCTGACGGAGACTAGCTACATTTTCAGGTGCGTTAAACCTCATTTACTTTTACCGGTATTTATCGGCAAAGCTGGAAAGGATGGATGCAAATCTGAAAGATGTGAAAGAATCAGTGAAATTTGTTGAGAACAATTATGATGATGTTCGAAAGTGTCTTGCAAACATTTGCACGGATTTGCGAAATCTGGGAACGGAAGATGACAAACTAAAAGAAAATGTTCAGTTAAAGAAAGAACCCACGGCAAATTAGGCAGATCTAATCGAACAGAAAGCATACAGCAGAGAAAGCACTGAAATTAAAGGATTGCCATTCGTAACAAATGAAATCTTCGAGAAAACAGAGCGAACACTGTAATCGTTTATTTGGATGATTGTGAGGTTGGTGTTGTGCATAGAGAGCCACGCAAAGAAAATTATAAACCAAACGTGATACTACGTTTCACATGTCGGTCGGCTCGTAACAGCATCCTCTAGTCAGGCCGGAAAAAAAGAAAAGGTTGACAACTGCCGACTTCGGCTTCAAAGAAGGCAGTGCTGTCTACGTTAAGAGAACCCTTGTGCTGAAAATAAAATGCTACTAGGGAAGATAATTCAAAAGGGAAAAAAAGGAAATGGAAGTACTGCTGGGTGTCGCAAGGCAAGATCCTAGCACAGAAGTGTGACAACTCCCGTGTTATCCACATAATGAAAGAAGAGGATATAACACAGTCTAAGTAAGAACTATTTGAAATGCAAATTGAAGTTCTGGTACATGGACAGTAAAAGATTTGAGGAAATCAATAGCTCTTTTGAGTGTGATAAATGCTCACTGTGGCATTGCAACATTCGTAGCATTAGCAAGAATGTTAGCAAACTGACGGAGAGTATATATACTTTCAGGCTAACCAGGGAATGAAAGGAAGGCCTGCAGCTCGATTTTGTTCATAGGTTGCGGTGCAATAAAGGGACTGACAACCGATTTGTAAGCACCCAGGTTTTCTGACGTTAATTTCTAGCTGAACAAAAATTTCAATGTGGCTTAATCGCTCACGCAAACTTTGCTTAAACCCGACGAACATGTACACCTCCCGGGTCACAACCTGATCACCAATTCACGACAAAGTGAAACAAATCGAGGAGGGTTTATACTTTTTATCAAAGTGAACCGTGAGCTTAAATTCTGTCTAGCCTAACTACAGAGGCATGATAGGAATATGAGGTGTTATATATTGAACTTTCCGAATCACAATCGGAGTGGTTCATCAGTCACCACGTTTCTAATGTCCTTGTTTTCTGCAATCATTTGCAAATATGTTAGACGAGGTATGCAGCAAAAATAGACAATTGTATATGGCTGCTTTAACTTAAACCTGCTCAATAACAATATTGGACTATATGAACCGTACGGGTTTGCGAATGTCATCACAACGCCTACACGTACAAGAAACACTTTTGAAACGCTTGATAATCATATTCTGTGCAATCTAAAGTCTGCAGCGATTACCTCCGGTGTAGTTCATACGGGTGTATCGGATCATTTTCCATCGTTTTTACTTGTAACTAGAAAGCTTCAACAGCCTAAACCGCGTCGTTAAACGCGTACATTTGTGGACAGAATTTTATTTTGAGATAAGTTATCTACGGTATGGGAACACGTCATTGAAGGCATAGATTTAAAAAAATGTAGGAGAACTTGAATATTTCGATATAATGCATAATTCTTTATCAAGACTTGATAAAAATACTACAAACAACCGATAAACCCTTGGATGTCGCGTATTGCCTTACATCTCTCCCTTATAAAGTATGCTTGGTATAGAAAGCAAAAAAGAAATAAGGAAAATGTTTATTACAGAATTCAACACAAGCACTTCGGGAACAATTTAGTAGCATACTTACGAAATTGTAGGAGGGATTATTGCAATCGTGCTATAAAAGAAAGTCAAACGTGCCCTAGAAAACTACGGGAAATAATTTATTCGTTAAGGGGCCCACTGAGCATCCAGGCTTCCTGACGTTAGTCTATACGGTGACTCAAAACAATTAGCAAAATAATTAATGAATTTTTCGCGAATATTGATCATAATCTCTCATTTCTATGTACTATGGCAAAGAAGTCCGACACGGCTGTGGACGACACGAAGGACGCGGACAAGAAGACGCAACAGCGTAGGCTTAGCCAGTCACACCAGGAACAGCGTCTAGCCCGAGCCCCACTTCCGTAGCGCTGGCGATCCGGCTGCGGAGCTCGGCACGGCGCACTTCTTCTTCCTTACAACTTCCCCCCTCGCTGAAGACGGAGCCGCACAGGAGGCCTAAAGCGTCGTGAGGACGAAGGGCTCGTGATACGGCTTGAGCCGATCTACGTGCACAATTTCGCGGCCTCGGCGACGCAGGTCCGTAGGGGGCGTCAGAGGTTCGATAACATAGTTCACCGGAGAAGTTTGGCGTAGAACCCGGTATGGTCCATGGTATCGGGATACGAACTTGGAGGAGACACCTTGAGTCGAAGTAGGAGGCACCCACAACCAAACAAGAGCGTCAGGCGAAAACTGGTGGTGGGGGCGCTCATCGTCATGACGAAATTTCTGTAGCGCTTGTTCTTGCGTTGTAAGGGAGCGAGCTAGTTGCCGACATTCTTCTGCATACCGGGCGGCTTCGGAAACCGGTGTACCCTCTGATAAGTCGGGACGGTAAGGGAGAATAGTGTCAAGAGGAAATGAAGGTTCGCGGCCATATAGAAGAAAGAAGGGAGAAAAGCCCGTCGTTGACTGGGGTGCCGTGTTGTAGGCGTACGTGACATAGGGAAGGATGAGGTCCCAGTTGGTGTGGTTGGAGGCAACATACATCGAAAGCATGTCGCCAAGAGTCCGGTTAAAGCGTTCTGTCAATCCGTTTGTTTGCGGGTGATATGCGGTGGTACACCGATGAATAATGCGGCATTCAGCGAGAAGTTCTTGAATGACATCGGCGAGAAAGACGCGGCCACGGTTGCTCAGGAGTTCGCGGGGAGCGCCGTGACGTAGAACGAAGCGTTGCAGGAGGAAGGAGGCAACGTCACGAGCCGTCGCGGCTGGCAGAGCGGCCGTTTCTGCATACCTCGTGAGATGGTCTACAGCTACAATGACCCAGCGATTGCCAGCAGCTGTGTATGGCAGAGGCCCGTAGAGGTCTATCCCAACCCGGTCAAAGGGTCGCGAAGGGCACGGCAAAGGTTGCATTGGTCCAGAAGGGCGGCAAGGATCAGGCTTCCGGCGTTGACATTCTGTGCAAGAGCGAATGTACTTTTGCACAAATGTGTACATACCACGCCAATAAAACCTATGACGTAGTCTGGTGTAGGTCTTGAAGAGACCAGCGTGTGCGCACTGAGGGTCGGCGTGGAAAGCGGCGCATACATCAGTGCGGAGCTGCCGAGGTATTACAAGCAGCCATTTGCGGCCGTCGGAACTGTAGTTACGGCGATAGACAATTCCGTCGCGGATGGCGAAGTGCGAAGCTTGTCGGCGTAATGCTCGGGATGGTGGGCGTGTAGGTGAATTAGAGATGTAATTTATCAAAGATGAAATCCAGGAGTCCTTGCGCTGCTCCAAAGCCATGTCGACAGAAGCGAACGGGAGAAGTGGGTCGTCTAGCACGGACACACTGACAATGTCGGCGTGGACAGGCGAGCGCGACAGAGCATCGGCATCGGCGTGCTTCTTGCCTGAGCGGTAGACAACCCGGATATCGTACTCCTGTAGCCTCAGTGCCCACCGGGCTAGGCGGCCGCAGGGATCCTTGAGAGACGACAACCAGCAAAGTGCGTGGTGATCGGTAACGACATCGAAGGACCGGCCGTACAGGTATGGGCGAAATTTTGTGATGGCCCAGATGATCGCGAGACATTCTTTTTCCGTGACGGAATAGTTGGCTTCAGCTTTCGTTAGAGTGCGGCTCGCGTAGGCAACAACATATTCTTGGCAGCCGGGCTTTCGCTGGGCGAGCACAGCGCCAAGACCAACACCGCTAGCATCCGTATGGATTTCCGTGGGAGCAGTTGGATCAAAATGGCGTAGTATCGGTGGTGTTGTGAGCAGGCGACGTAGCGTCGCAAAGGCATCATCGCAAGCCGGGGACCATGAGGTAAGATTGGGGTCTCCTCGAAGAAGTTCTGTAAGTGCTGCCATAATCGAAGCGAAATTGCGAATAAAGCGGCGGAAGTACGAGCAGAGGCCAACGAAACTGCGCAAGTCTTTTAGTGACGTTGCCTCGGGAATTCTGTCACAGCACGGAGCTTAGCGGCATCAGGGAGAACGCCATCCTTCGACACGACATGTCCGAGAATTGTCAGCTTGCGTGCGCCAAAGTGACATTTTTTCAGGTTTAGTTGGAGGCCAGCGTCACTGAGACAGCGTAAAACCTGCTCCAAGCGATGAAGGTGAGTAGGAAAATCTGGTGCAAACACTACTACATCATCCAAATAACACAAGCATGTGTGCCATTTGAGGCCTCGGAGAATAGTGTCCATCATTCGCTCAAAAGTCGCGGGCGCGTTGCAAAGTCCGCATGGCATCACACGAAATTCGTATAGGCCATCTGGTGTGATGAAAGCAGTTTTAGGCTTATCATCTGTAGCCATAGGCACCTGCCAATAACCAGAGCGCAGATCGAGGGAGGAAAAGAACTCTGCGCCTTGTAAGCAGTCTAGGGCGTCGTCGATCCGCGGTAACGGATAAACATCCTTTCGGGTTATTTTGTTTAGGCGACGGTAATCCACACAAAAGCGGATCGAGCCATCTTTCTTTTTAACTAAAACTACTGGCGATGCCCATGGGCTGTCCGATGGTTCAATGACACCACGCTTTAGCATGTCACCTACTTGCTCATCAATGACGCGCCGTTCGGTCGACGATACGCGGTATGGTCGCTGCCGTAGCGGTGAGTGAGAACCGGTGTCAATGCGGTGACATACAGTCGTCGTTCGGCCCAGAGAAGTGGTATGGCTGTCAAAAGCAGGGCGAAATTTCTCGAGGAGACGAAGAAGGTCATGGCGTTGCTTGGGGGTTAAGGCATTGTCGATGACATGGTTGAAAACGTCTTCAGGCGATGTGGACGTCACGGGACTACAGTAGAGGGTGTTGACCTCTGACGCTCCAATAGGAAGTTGCAACGTGGTAATGGCGTCGTAAGGCTCCACAGTGCCGAGAGATTCACCGCGAAGCAACGTAATCGGGAATGGGAAGTAATTGTATACAGGAAGGTGAGTCGCGCCAGCTTGAAGGCCAAGCAGCGCAGTTGGGAGTGGTGAGAGGTGGCGATGAACGAAAGCCGGCGAAGGTGTGAAGAGGACGGTAGCGACGGAGGCAACGGAACAGGATACAGGTGCCAGAACGGATGCGTGTGGAGGTATTTGGATGTCGTCAGTGAGGGACAACTTGGTGCAGGAAAGCGAAACGTCCTCAGATATGGCATTGGCAAGCGAAGAGAAGGCGACTTCTGCACGTGAGCAATCAATGACAGCTTGGTGACGGGAGAGAAAATCCCAACCTAAAATAATATCGTGGGAACAGTGGGGAAGAACGACGAACTCGACTGCGTAGAGCACTCCTTGAATTTCAAGTCTGGCGGTGCACGCAGCCACCGGCTGGACGTGCTGTGCTGTGGCCGTGCAGAGTAAAGGACCGAAGAAAGGCGTCGTGACTTTTCGTATTAAGCGGCAAAGTTTTTCGGAAATTACAGATATGGCGGCACCTGTGTCAATGAGGGCAAGCACAGAGACACCTTCAACAGCGACATCAATAACGTTGGTCGGCGAAAGAAGAGGGCTTGAGCGTTGCGGTGATGACGCAGTTCTTGCCTCAGGAACTGCGCCACCTAGTTTTCCGTGTCAGCAGGAGAGGGACGTCGACGCATCGGGGAGGGCGAGCGACGACGAGGAGAAGGAGAACGGCGGTCAGAAACTTGACGAAGGCTTGGGCGGGTAAGGGGCAAATCGCGGTCAGGAGCGTAAGGCAACGGATGGTCGTACGCGGCTGTGCGTGGGTCGTCACGTGGATGAAGTGGACGGCGGCGACACAGGCGTGCAACGTGACCGGGAATACCGCACGAATAGCAGATGGGCCGATTGTCCGCTGTACGCCATGAATTAATTACTCGATGAACTGGGGGTCGTGGCGGCGTGGGGGTAAAGACAGGGCTAGGCATGGGAGGCGGAGCCCGGAAGGTCTGTGGTCGTGGTCGTGCGACGGCGTCGGCGTAAGTCAAAGGGGCGGTGAGTTGAGACACCCGTTCCAGAGGAAGGACCTCGGACACTTGTTCTTCTATAACGTGTCGTAGGGTCGGACTAAGGGACGAACTTGGATCCGATGGGTTGGAGATGAGGGAGAGCTGGCGAGCAACTTCTTCCCGGACGAAAGCCTTGATTTGCGAGAGGAGGGTGGCATCTGGAAACGGAGAGGTCAAGCCGGACAACGATTCTTGATGGGGAACACGACGGCGGGTGAGGAGGCGTTGACGGCGGAGCTCGTCATAGCTTTGGCACAGTTCAATAACTTAGGCAACAGTAGAGGGGCTCTTCGAAATGAGCATCTGAAACGCGTCCTCGTCGATACGTTTCATGATATGCTTGATTTTATTGCCCTCAGTCATGGATGCATCGACGCGTTTACAGAGATCGATGACATCTTCGATGTAGCTGGTGAAGTTCTCACCAGGCTGCTGAGAGCGCGACTGCAGACGCTGTTCGGCACGAAGCTTTTGAACAGCAGGGCGGCCGAAGACCTCGCTGAACTTTGTCTTGAACACCGTCCAGCTTGGGACTTCGCTTTCGTGGTTCCGAAACCACAAGTGGGCAATTCCGGTGAGGTAGAAAGGGACGGTGGTCAATTTCATGAGGTCATCCCATTTGTTGTTCCGACTGACGCGTTCGTATGATGAGAGCCAGTCATCAACGTCGTGGTCGTCAGTGCCGCTGAAGATAGGCGGGTCCCGCTGGCGGAACGTGCCGGGGCATACGGTAGACTGGGGAGCAGATGGTGGTAAGCTCGTGGCGCTTTCGGTGGTCATGATGGCAGGGAGAGTCCGGCTGCGCAATTCCAGGATTGCAGGAGACCCAGCACCTCCACCAATTATGGCAAAGAAGTCCGACACGGCTGTGGACGACACGAAGGACGCGGACAAGAAGACGCAACAGCGTAGGCTTAGCCAGTCAAAACCAGGAACAGCGTCTAGCCCTAGCCCCACTTCCGTAGCGCTGGCGATCCGGCTGCGGAGCTCGGCACGGCGCACTTCTTCTTCCTTACAGTACCAAGTCCCGCAGCGAACCCCTGGTTTCCAGCACAGCAAACTCGTTCGTTTTTTTTTATGATACTGCTGACGAAGTGTCTACAGTTATTTCCATGCCGACCTACAAAGCCCCAGGATGTGATTGCATATTGTGTGCTTGCGCAAATTTTAAATTATGCTTTTCACACTGGAACGTATCCCAATCTACTGAAGAGAGTAAGGGCCCCTCCCATATTTAAGAGTGGTGATCAGAACCTGTTAGAAAACTCTCGTCTCATTTCAATACTCTCTACTATTAACACACTGTTCGAGAAGCTCAGTCAAGCGAATGACTCATCAGCATGGATCTCGGCCAAACAAGTCGACTAGCAGCCCAGTTATTTATGTTGCAAACTATGTTACCACTTGTCTGAATAAGAACGAAGTAGTAATTGGCACATTCCTAGATATTTAAAAAAGCATTCGACACTGTCTATCATCAGATACCGCTGAAAAAACTAGAATGTTAGGGATTTCGAGGACGCCCCCCCCCCCCCCAGTTTATATTTCTTTCAGAATAATCAAGAAGATACCATAGTGCTCAATTGGAAAATGTCTCGTGTGACTTCCTGCGCATTAGACACGGCGTTCCGCAGGGATCAGCTTTGGCTTCGATACTATTTTCCTTGTACATAAACAACCTAACCCAAAGGAGTGAGGCAGTCATGTATGCTGATGATACCATAGTAATCTGAGGAAAGGATATGGAAATACTGCTGGGTGTCCCAAGGCAAGATCCTAGTATAGAAGTCTGACAACTCCCGTGTTATTTATTTATTTATTTTATTTAGGAATACTGCAGGCCTTAGAAGGCCCATGCAGGAGGGGAAAGGTACATACAAAAAGAAAACACAATAGATTGACGAAGGAGTAAAAAAAAAAGCTCCGGAAAAATGTAATAGAAAGTACAATTACATAATGAGTAAAGCACCTCTAAATAATGCATAGAGAGTGGCAGATACAAATTGAAACGCTGTTTCACTAGCACAATTTCAAAGCACAGGAAATGTAATAGAAAAAAAGGAGGAGTGCATAATTCAAAATTACTACAACGCGCAAATCAATAAATATTGCACAACGATACAAATTGAAACGAGATTTCGTAAGAACAAGCACTAATATTAGATAGTAATAGACGCTATTCAGTCAGTGCTGAGAAGTTTGTTATAGGGTAGGCTGTTCCATTCCGTTACTGTTCTAAGGAAAAAGGAAGACATAAAGACATTGGTTCTACCATTATAAGGCGTTAATGATGCAGCGTGGCGATGTCTAGTTCGGCGGGCAGTAAGGGGTGTTATGTAAGGTTCGGGAGAAAGAGATAGTTTATTGTTACTCAGCAAGAATAGAAATTTAAGCCTGTGAATTTTTCTTCTTAGTTGCAAAGACTGAATATTGTGTTCAGCCATTAACTGAGTTGGAGAATCACTTGAGCGATATTTAGAGAAGATGAACCTTACTGCTTTACGTTGTATCATTTCAAGCGCATCGATGTTAGTTTTAGTATAGGGATCCCATACAATAGCTGCATACTCGAGCTTAGGACGGACAAGAGAGGTGTAGGCGATAAGACGGGTTTCAGAAGGAGCGTGTTTTAATTTATGCCTGAGGTAGCAAAGCTTCTTAAAAGCCGAGTCGCAAAGATGGGAGATGTGCGAGTTCCAACTAAGGTTACTGGTTATTGTAACACCGAGGTATTTATATTCATTCACCTCCGTAAGAGGTTTGGGTGCTAGGCTATAGGTAAACGACAATTTATTAATTTTTCTAGTGATCTTCATAAATACTGTTTTATCAATGTTAAGCTGCATATCCCAGCGCGCACACCAAGCTAGTATGTCTTGAAGGTTAGAGTTTAGAATAACTTGATCTTGTCGGCAAATGATCTCATTAAAGAGGAGGCAGTCATCAGTAAAGTTTTATTTGTACGGGTTGAGTAACAGTGTCTACAATGTCATTAATATATATGTTAAATAATAATGGTCCAAGAACACTACCCTGAGGAACACCAGAAGTGACAGGAAGGGTGCTGGAAGAGCAATTATCAACTACTACGAATTGCGTACGGTTAGAAATATAAGCGCGAATCCAATTTACGAGATGTGAAGGAATGTTGAAATGTTCAAGTTTTTCTATTAGCTTTGCGTGCGATACAAGATCAAATGCTTTCCTGAAGTCCAAGAATATGATGTTAGTTTGCCCTGATTTGTCGATAGTGCTAGCGAGACTGTGAACTACAGTGGTTAATTGGGTTACAGTGGAGAGGCCCTTTCGAAACCCATGTTGCATAGGAGATAGAATGGCTCTATCGTCGAGAAATTTATTGATTTCAGAAGCAATAATATGTTCTAAAAGTTTGCAACAAGATGAGGTTAGTGAAATGGGACGATAGTTTACCACTAGTGATGGATCGCCCGTTTTTAGTATCGGAACAATACCAGCAGAAAGCCAGTCGTTAGGAAGCACCGCCGATGAAAGGGATGCACGAAAGATGATTACGAGAAAGCGAGATGGCATTTCAGCGTACCTGTGAAGAAACACGTTTGGTAGGTTATCAGGCCCAGGAGATGATTTTGTTTTAATATTCAGAAGCATAGAAAAGACGCCAGACAAAGAAATAAAACTAAAATCGTTGTTGTGTGCTACGCCATTCACACGAGGGGAAACGGGCGAGTTCGAAAAGACACTGTTAAAATAAGCATTGAAGTGAACAGCGATATCTTGTTTAGCAACGACAGCATTTCCCTCATGCATAATATGGCCAACTGATTTACTTTTTTTACTAAGATAACCCCAAAACTTGGAAGGAGCAGTTCTGATGAAGTTAGGAAGGGTGAACTGGTAATAGCGAAGTTTAGCAACACTGATAGCCTCATTTAATTTTGCTTGGTAGGGTTCTACTATGTCACAAGAAAGACCCTGTCGTCTTAGTCGTTTGACCTTTCTCTTTATGTGCACTATGTCACGCGTCATCCAGGGAGTAGCTCTATATGTTCTCTTGGTTTTATTTGGAATAAAGTTGTCAATACAGTGCGTACAAATATTCTTAAATTCATCCCAAAGTTGAACGGTGTCATGTCCCCCAAAACTGCTAAAACGAAAGTAAAGATAATCCAGTATGCTCTCATCCCTGGCGCGTGAAAAATCTTTTACAGTAATAGTTTTACAATGAGTAGATCTGAGAGGATCAAGGTAGCAAGAAAAAGCCACAAGTTCATGATCAGAAATGCCATGTTCAACAGAGACAGAATAATTATCTAATGTACGGCTAATAAACACAAGGTCAAGTATTGAGGCAGAAGTAGTGCTAATTCGTGTTGGCTCAGTAACCACTTGCTGCAAGTTGTGCATCAGGATTATATTACGCAACTGCTCATTATTGATATTAACATCAGCGCTAGGAGTTCCGTGAATCCAGTCAACTCCCGGAAGATTGAAATCACCTATCAGAAAATTTTTTTCGTGCACAAAATTCGCCATGTGATCACGAAGATCATTAAGAAATTGCGGAGCGGAATCGGGAGCGCGGTAAACAGCAAAAATCAAAACAGAAGCATTAGGGCATAAATTTTTTACAGAAATCACTTCGAGATTATCAGCTTGACGTAGGAGAACTACCGAAATATCTTGTCTCACCAAAATAGCAACACCGCCCCCTCTAGTAGGTCTGTCACGACGGAAAGCACAGTAATTAGAGGGAAAGACATCCGTATCTTCTTTTTCGTCATGCAGCCATGTTTCTGTGATGACGAGAATGTGTGGGTTACGCGCAAGAATTATCGCCTCAAGCTGATTACTCTTGTTGATAACACTGCGTGCATTGATATTTAAGATTCGGAATTCTTGAGGGGGAGCAAGTCAGTCCTTTTTTGAAGTACTGCGATAGTCGTGGATTTTAATCCTGGTGTTCTGGCATCATTCCATATAAAGTATTCATTGTTGACCCGTAGTTTCGCGTCTATCAAAGTAACTTTTTTTGGCCTCTTTCTTTTCAGCCTTCGCGCTGTCCCAAAGCAAGTTACGTTTTCTGAGGGTTTCATGCGAATAATCATTTTGTACTGAAATTCTGGTCCCTTTTAACTTGTGGGCGTTTTTTAAGATTGCACGTTTTTCATTGAAGTCCTGAAAGAACATAATAACGGGTCTTTATTGACCAGTCTTCCCTAAACGGTGGATTCTTCCAATCGAGCTGCAATTTACGTTTAGCACATGGGAAAATGTCAGTCACAATTTTTTGCTTAAGCTCGGTTTCTGTTTCAGCGGCTTCCTCTCGAAGGCCAAAAAGTACCAAATTGGAACGCCTACTCCTATCTTCCAATGCTACTATCTTGGTTTCTAGAGATTTAACGGTTTGTTCGAGTTGAAACGATTGCCCCAATCAGTAAAAAGTCTTTCTATGTTATTCTGCTGCGTTCTAAGCATCGCCATATCTTCAACTAACTTAGTTTGTTCTGCCAGTATTTCTTGCAGCACTTTTTCAATATCGGGGCCTGGATTTGTCTCAACGTCACCGCACAGCAAAAGTAAACACATACAGTACATTTCGTAAGCAATACTAGCACAACGCCGGGGGCACGGCAAGACCAAAGACAGCGGCAATCGCTCTTAAATGAGGCAGAGTAGTAACTAACCTGCATGAAGCAGAGGAAAGGCTTGTGAGGCCACATGCCCGCAGTTGGTCCGCCGTGCCCACTGAAATTGTGCAGCTGCAGTCGCCCTTTTGTACAGCAGCCCACTGATGTCACATGATGTGTAGGTGGCGCTATGGTTGGATTGCGCGGGACCAGAGCTGGCGTGACGTGGAAGGAAGGTGTTTCGTGATAACTCTCCATCGTTGCTGACGTGTTAAGAAAACACGTGCAAGGAACAGGCACATTTTGGCAGCTTGAAGATCCGGTAGAATAACTGTTTCGGTGATACGTCGCTCCGGTCAAACCAAGAACGAGCACCTGCATAAAGCGGAGGAAAGGCAGAGGAAAAGCAGAGGAAAAAAAGAAGCATAATGAAAGGAAGGCCTGCTGCCCGATTTTGTTAAAAGGTCGCGGTGCATTAAAGGAACTGACAACCGATTTGTAAGGACCTAGTTTTTTATGGCGCAACGCAAAGCTCACCCTCGGTATCGTTTACAGCTGCAGCGGTTACTTCCAAAAGCGCACGGCAATGTTCGCAGAATCTGGAACTAGAACTAAGAAAGTGGCTGATAGATAAGAGATTAACACTAAATATATCTAAAACAAAGTACGGTATATTTTCTTCCAACCGAGTTAAAAATAGCCCCAATAGCTTTGGAGATTGCGATGAGAGCAATTACAGCAGCTCAAGAATATAAATATCTCGGTGTAACATTAGATTCATCCCTTCATTACAGGGCACACGAAGAAAATGTTTGCAGCCGGCTCAGCCATGCATGCTTTACATCAGGCGCGTCAGCATTTTCCCGTATGTACACTACGAATGAATGAATTTAGTATTTTTGATAGCCATATAAACTATTGTATTGAGACATGGGGGTATATGTATTCATCTTACCTAGATGCACTAATAAAACTGCAGAAAATAGCACTCCGAATTATGTCCTTCTCTGATTGTACGGAACACACAGAACCGCTAATAAAAAACTAACATTATGCCATTCCTCATTGTCAGGGACTTCAAAAGAGCGTGTCCATCTTATCCCATACTTTCGGACAATAGCCCCCTTCTAAGTACCATTTTCATCACACCACAGACACACGAGGGCACAATTGAACAGAACTTTTAACGTACCACCTAGTAGCTATTTGGTATAGAAAGCAAAAAAGAAATAAGGAAAAAGCTTATTACAGAATTCAACACAAGTACTTCGGGAGTGTAGGCGCAAGTTTGCCTACATTGGAATGAAAACATGGGATAATGTTCGGAAGAACATTAGAAATTACGCTAGTAGAAAGTAGTAGAAAGCCTACATCGAAATCAAAATACGGAATAATGTCCCCAAGAACATTAGAAATTATGCAGTACAAAGTAGTCGTATCCAAGAATTTCGTATAATCTTAAGCAATTATTAATTAATGATGAATGTTTCTTTATTGTAATAGTAACGGATTTTGCAATAGCAAATTTATCATTATTCTGTTAGCAATGATGTTAGCTGAATTTGTACCTGCAGATCACATTACCTGTTAACCTGAGTTGCAATGGTGTTTTGTATTCATTTGCATGGGCCCTGAACTCGCATTATGGCTAAGGGCCCAGGTGATTTACAGCAACGTTTGTAATCATTAATAGAAATGAACTGAACTAAAAAAACGAGGAGCACTGATGACGAGGGATCCCAGATTGATGGTGCGCATTCATGTTTGGACCTAAGTAATGTTTATATTGGGTTTAGTTTAGAGGTTAGTTTATTAAAACGGGGACTGAAGGAAAGTTGCGGCGCAGAAAACTGAGCATGTGGTTCGCACTGTTAAGTACATCGAATAGTCAATATGCTCACGCCATGTTAAGTCACCAGAAATGTGGACACCAAAATATTTGTAGGTATGGGCGGAAAATAATTTCGAACCATTAGGACCGTACGAAAATGAATATTTAGGACGCATGCGCAAACTTCCAACACAGAATTTGTGGATATTGGATATGACTGCAACTGAAGACGCTGCAGTGATTACGCCAGCATCTGCTTTTCAAATTGTGTTAGCGCCTAGTTCAATGCCAGTAGTTAGTTCGCTGTCTGTGGTAACTGGAGCAACAATGCACTTTCCGTACACTCCGACTACTCATATGTTCAAGATAGTGTGACTAACAAACCTGTTTCGAAAAGATGTCCGTGATATTGGTGGGGTTTGATTATGTCATAGCTATATGTGTGTGCCTTAATCTCCTGAATGCGAGAGTAAATTACCAGAATACTTAAATTGGCTCATTGAGAGCCACAGTTTTGAAAGCAGAAATGTGGACCTCAGTAAGTAATCCAGCTAAAGAGGCTAAATTCTGATGCATACGACATGCAAACTCCAAAAATTCCTTATAATACAAAAATAAAATATCCTGTTGCACGCTCAGAAGCAGGAAAGATGGAAAACAGGAAAACGGTGCAATACAACCAGACACAGAAACACTGTTTTAAGCTTCATAACTGTCGCCTACATTATGGCGCATGAGACCGCCGGATACAGCTTGTGGGACCACCGAGCACGTCCGTTCACTTAAGCTATTCCATCGTTTCTAACTCCACTTCCTCATCTTCGAAGCCGTACCCCACTACTCTCTGATGTCTAAAACAAACGCCGCCAGGACAAAAAGCTTGCACAGTGGCAATTTTTATCTTCGCTACATCCGCCAACTCCGCGACGCTCTTGATTCTATTCCATTTTCTGAACAGGAGGAACCTTTTTTCGAGGTGCTCCGCCGCGCGGATAAGGCCCGGTGTGTCGCCCACCTCCATACGCCAACAGAATATATTATAGCGTTGCAGTGATGGCGAAGAACACAATAGTAAAACTGTGAGTTATGAAACTCTTCATTCACTGAACCTGTGACCACAAAACCAGGCTGCAATCAAAGTGCAATAATAGCAGCGAGCCCAGTCAGTGATCGTCGAAATCTGTGGGTAAAGCGTATTGGCTTTGTACAGATGACTCGTCGAACATACCAACATGATTCCTAGGGCCCGCATGAATTCGAGAAACTACTACACCATTTGTGTTGAGCATGCAGTCTGATTACACAACGCCCTATGAGAACATGCACGATAGATAGAATGAAAGAATATTTGAGTAAGCTCCAAATCACGCAGGCGTGTCTTCCGCTGAGTGATAGCTTACAGTCCCAGGAAAGGATAATTAAGTATAATCTTAGTATTGACACGTGAACTCGTTTAACTTTTACGGGTGAGCGGTTTTACCATCTATGAAATGTTATCGCTCAGCGCAGGACGCGTCTACATGTATCGGAAGTTTCTAGAATGTTATCGATGCTTCTATCCGCTGTCTGTTGTCGCCGAGCCTTGTGTAATCAGATTGCATGCATGCTGGACGCGAATGGCGCGTAGAACTTTGTGGAAGGGACGGGGGTCCCAGCGATTGCTCTGGAACATTTCGACGACTGATCTATAAAAGCCGACGCGCTTGACTCGCTGATCATATTTTGACGATAGCCGACTGTGTTCGCCGTTGTCGCCATTCTTTAAGTGTAGCCTGTTTTTGTGGGCACAGAATCGCCAAATAAAATTTAGTTTCGTCTTTCAGAGTATTGCTACTGTGTTCTTCATATGGTCACTTCACGTGACAGTATCGTATGCGAAAGGTGCAAGTACCTGTTTCGCTTTTTTAGCTCAGTTGGGTACATTTGGTATTACGTATTGTTCATTATTTTTATTGTTCATTTGTAATTATTATTGTTCATTTGTAATTATTCATCTGATATTGTCAAGAGCCCAGCCCACTCGATTAGAGGATGCAACCGCGACACAAGGAACAGCTGCAGGGAGTCGATGGGTAGTTAAACCACTTGGTAAGCGCGGCCTATACCAAAAGTTGCTGGCCCATTAACCGGACCCCACATGTTCTGACACAGCTCAATGAACTCACATGCATCATATTTCGCTTCCTGTCCACTGGCCACCACTATAGCAAGACCACTGCCGTTCACGTACGTCGCCCGTCTTAATCGTTTTCGCCGTATGAACCCCAATCAACCCGGGCGATTCTTCCAGTGGGCATGTAACGCTGTGGGGGATGGTTGAGAAATAACAAAGACGACGTTCGCACAAGCTGACCCGCTCGACACCTAGGCCTTTCGGAATCATCGTCCACCAGCTATCCCATGATTAAAACTTCTCACTGTTACAAGCAATAGCATGTAACGCATGCAACCTGTATGGGGGGTAATGTAACGCTATGGGGGATGGTTGAGAAATAACAAAGACGACGTTCGCACAAGCTGACCTGCTCGACACTTAGGCCTTTCGGAATCATCGTTCACCAGCTCTCCTATGAATAAAACTGATGTCATAGTTAACAGCATTATTTTAAAAAAGCAGACTTTGAAACCGAGCATGTATTTTGCCACAAGTCTGTTCTTCGGTAACCGAGCATTTGTTGCAGACATGGGTGGAAGTCCAGGAGATGTTCTCGACTCCCTCATATTGTGGAAGCTTCCACTGCTGCAGTCCTCCATGGCTGCTTCCAACAGCTCCTGGACATAGTCTGCTAAAAAAGCTTGCACAGTGGCAATTTTTATCTTCTCTACATCCGCCAACTCCGCGACGCTCTTGATTCTATTCCATTTTCTGAACACGAGGAACCTTCTCTTTGTGAGGTGCACAGACCAGGTTGTGTTAGAATAGGTCCCAGTTGTGTTTCTGGGCTACACTTGATTTCTCCAGCTAGTGAAAAAGTCACGCACTGAAGTAGCTCCGATTCTCTAGCAAAAATAAGAGACATGTGCTACCAAGTCATAAGGGCATAACACATTTTAACGAGGAAGCTTACCATAAGTCGCACTTCCTTTTACTGGGCAGACCACTTCATTTCCCTTCTTTGTTTTCAACATCTTCCGTCGGAACGCATGCTTACCGTTAGTGCCACAGGCGTGTTGACGTGTTGTTTGAATTATGGTGCAAGATTGCTAGCACGGTTCTGCAAAGAGCGTCAGCAGTCTTCAGTGAAAGTTTTTCATAAATGTGAATTGAGCTTCACCTAGCAGACATCAAATTTGGTGAATATGCAACAGACTTAGAATCATTAGTGAATGAAAAGATTCCAAACACAATGTCCGTGCATCTATTGAAAATTGTGCAATGTCTTCGATGATGCAGCTTTTCAGAAGTCTCACAAATCTCTTGTGCAGTCTACAAATCTTCTTGTAGACTGCTCTTCCAGTAAGAAGTAAGAGACAATATGTATATTCACAATGTCGTGTTAGGCCTGCCACATCAAGTGACACAGTCACCAAATAACACAGTAAGTAAAGAGTTAAGAGATGTTAAGGATAGCGTGAAGCTTGCATAGGTACCCTATCCCCATTTGCTCTGATCATCAGCATACAGCGATCCAGTGCGAGGTTGACATCGTCATCTAAACACGATCACCAAGAAAGATACAAACACTTTCTTGCATAATCAACACAATATTGTCGCAGTGTGTAATGTGAAAAGGACGCTGATGGTGGCCTTGAAGAACGCGGAAGAGTTTTTTTCGCTGCTCCAGGCTGGTTGGCTCCGCTATTAAAAGCTATCTGTCAATAGCCGTACTTTTTTGTGTTGACACAAGTGTAAATGTCAAATGTCATTTCAGAATATTCTATTGGCTTTGTTCTTTCATTTGCTGTCGTAAGCGAACACATTTATACATTTTTCATGTTCATTGGCTCACCCCAATAAAATACTTTGATGCTGCCCGGTATATTAAACGAAAGGCCTTTGCCGTAAGCGTTACGGATCACCAAGGCAAAGAACTTGCAGCTGTCACCATCCGAGCAAGAGCCCCTGAGACTGCAGAAGAAACAGCAATTGCTCTGGCAATAACAACTTCCCTGAAGTAGCAGTGATACTAACAGACTCCCAAGCAGCAGCTCGCAACTATCAAAAAGGCCGCGTATCAGAAACAGCACTCAAAATACTAAGAAATCACATCGCACGCGCCCCGCTCCCCGACACTTACATCACCTGGTTCCCAGGCCATCAGGGCATGACAGGAAATGAGGCGGCACACGCCGCTGCCCGCGAGCATACAAGCCGGGCTTTCCTGCCATCCCACACTAGGCTGGCCGCCAACGTTGATGACATCGCCCTAAAGTACTCGGAGCTTCTGCAACACCACCGACTCAGCAGAAGAACGTACGCTTTACCAAAAAAGAATCTGAGCAAAGAGGAAGAAGTCATCCTGCGCCGCCTACAGACCAACACCTACGTGCACGGAATAATGATGCACAGACTGTATCCTACGCAGTACTCGTACATATGCCCCCATTGCGACGTTCCAGACACCCTGCAACACATGGTCCAGGATTGCCCACTGCGTGACACACCCACAGACCTTACCTCACAAGCTCCACAAGACGACTCCAAAGAAAGCCGCCCCATAGAAGCACAAAATGAGCGCCCGAACTCACCGCAGATTCATACGATAACTGAAACGTGGGAGGCCAAACTTTCCTCCGATGACCTGGACGACCAACGCAGTCTCGTCGCCCGGGCCAAAGAGGCAGCCCAAGCCAGAGTGTTCTTGGAATGAGGAATCCTCCCACCTAGGGTGAACCGGGTTCTGACTCGGTTTACCGTTTCGGAAAATAAAAGTTTAGTTCTCTCTCTCTCTCAGAATTTCTTTTCCATGAACATCGAACATATTGGCGGTTCCGATTGCAGTCAGTTTCAGCCTCGACAACTACTTTTATGTGTAAAGACAGCGTGAAGCTTGGATAGGTACTCTATGCCCATAATTTGTTCGCTCTGATCATCAGCAAAAAAAAAGCGAAACTCTTCCCTCTTCGGCTTCATTCTGATCACTGAACATAATTTGCTCACTACGACGTGAATGAGGCTTTGGTAAAGTTGCTGCTCACTACAGACAATTACAAGGTTAAGATGTTTATTATTTTCGACGCACCATTTGTATTCTCAGTGCCCTTGAATGGCTAGACATGAATTCAGTGTAATGCAGCCAGTACACTTGAGCCCTAGACTGCACTCAGGCACATAAAAATTCACCTGTTGCTGGCTAATATTCATATGCTGTAGAGATCACAAGCTAGCAGCATGGAAAGTATTGGAAAACACATCCCAAGCTCATATGCTTTTGTGTGAGGAGCTACTTACTCTTCCAGATGCTGACCTGAAGAGCGACGTCACCCTCGGACATCGTAACACTGAAGTAGAGGTGGTTGCTTATGGATTGAATCCGCCTGTTTTTTATGGTGGAAACAGCCCTTTTTGCAATGCCTTCAAGTTTTTTGCGCATTCCTAAACGTTCTCAAAAGTCTTTAGGACTCAATTTTTCATGATGATATTTTCTTACACACTTAAACCAGCTAGAGATGAATGTGCATGCCGTATTTGGAAATGCAGGAAAAATAATGCAGTGACCGTTTTGAATAGGATAATTGTGCAAGCAGCGCTAGCTATTACAAAATTGTGTGATATTTTATGTCTACTTGTGTGATATTTTTATGTGTACTTTATGAGCCAGCAGATGCTCTAAGCAAAAAATTATAGTGCAATAAATGTTCAGCCTACTAACCTTTCACATGCCAGCTGTCCAGCTCGTGCTTGAGGCCTGACTCTTGTGATACGTTTTCGGATCGCGAGGTGTCTGTCGGTGGTCACAGATGAAACCTAGATATCTTTGAAGGTCTGTTCACCAAGGCATTGCATAAAGGCTACTTTTTTGTATTTTGTTTCATGGGTTTGTTTTCACCTGTCAAAGTAAGGCAGCAACGCTTCTGCCAAAAAAATTGCACCAGACTTCTGTGACCTTACAGAAACACAACCCAATTTGTAACGCCACTCTTTATTTCAAGCAGCAGCAACAGACGTTTGTCTGCTGCTACTGCTCATATTTGAAACTTTGCCCGCATACGACTTCGACTTCTGAAACTTTACACGCACATAATGCTTTATTGGCAGATGTTAAGCATAGCGTGAAGCTTGCATAGGTACCCTATCCCCGTAATTTGTTTGCTCTGATCATCAGCATATAGTGATCCTGTGCGAGGTTGACAAAGTACTTGCCAAATTGATTATTGAACGCTGTTCCAGTCAGTAGGCTTCCCCTGCTGTTCTCGTCAAAAAGGATAACAGCTGGCGATTCTGCGCTGCCTATCGTCATGTACACACGATCACCAAGAAAGATTTATATCACTTTCCTGCATAATCAGCACAATATTGTCGCAGTCTGTAATGAGAAAAGGAAAGGACGCTGATGATGGCCTTGAAGAACATGGGAAAGTTGTTTTTTTTTCGCTCCTCCAGGCTGGTTGGCTCCGCTATTAAAAGGTATCTGTCAATAGCCGTACGCTTTTTCCTTCCCTTAACATCATTCGTAGAGTTGCGGGGTAATCACTTGCGCAAGACGGAGCTCCGCAGCGAACATCTCCGCAACTGTCTTCAACCGCGGCCCCGTCGTCGCCGCCGAGGGTCATTCTTGCTCCGCCTCGCGACCCCGGCATGTTCTCCGGAATTGACAACGTTGACGTCGATGGCTGGTTGCGGGATTATGGACGGGTCAGCGCACCCAACAGGTGGGATAATACGCTTATGCTGGCTGATGTAATATTCTACCGAAAGAAAACAGCACGGGTCTGGTTCGCGACACTCGAAGAAGAGATTGCAAGTTGGGACCAGTGCAAACAGAAGCTTAGAGATTTGTTGGGCAAGCTTGTCAGCCAACAACGTGCTGCAAAGGACCTTAGGACCCATGCACAGCCGTCCACTGAGTCTTACGTGACGTACATCTAAGACGTCGTCGCTCTTTGCCGCAAGGAGAATAATAATATGACACAGGCAGCCAAGGTCAGCCACGTTTTAAAAGGCATCGCATAGGACGCGTTTAACCAGCATGTTTAGAAGAATATAACAACGATCAATGAGATAACGAATATCGCCGCTTTGAAGACGTAAAGAGCTGTCGCATAGCTCAGCAGTTTCCGCGTCTACCCAGTACCGCAGCTTCATTGACATGCAAAAACATGTCTACAGTGTGAACCGACCTCCTCCGAGAAGGCCATACGCATCGTCCGACGAGAAATTGAAGCAGCGTCTCCTGCCACGCCAGTGACGCAGCGCTCTGACAATTATCGGCCGCTCGTATCTCTCGTTCAGTCGGACATTCGCCAAGAACTTGCCAATGTGGGGGTCCCGTCCATCTGCTCCGCCAAGCATCCTTACTTTGCTTCGTCTGCTGCCTCTGCTCCTGTTCACCGGAGCCAATACGGTCCATGTCCGAGATGTCGCAACCAAGCCAAATGGCACATACTTGATGATAGGCCCATCCGCATTTTTGTGGACGTGTGGGCCACACCTATCTTCGCTGCCGGAGCTCCTGGCCATCCCACTCTCGACCAAGCTTTCCCGCCTACCACCGCTCCCCACTGAATCCTCGCCCACCTGAACCTGACAACACTCGAGCCACTGCGACTAGCCACTCGCCGTCACCACAGTCGCCGCTCCCGTTCGCCCCAGCTGCGTCACTCCGCATCCACAGCTTACCGTCACTGCTCTTCGACGGGAAACTAACTGGTGAAGCTCCTGGAGGTGACGCTGCTCTAGCACCCCGGTTTGAAATTTGCCTGCTGACCCTGCCTACTGATCGGAACCTACTGGACGTGGGCGTGGATGGTTTGTCCATTACAGCACTCATCGACACTAGAGTGCAAATTTCTATGAGTGCGGAGCTTCGAACGCGCCTGAAGCAAGTACTTACACCTCTTCCGACTCGATTGCTCATGGTCGCTGAAGGTGGAGCTCTGGCTGAGCTTGGAATGCGTACTGCACGTGTCAGTGTCGACGGTAACCACATGACTATTTGGTTTAGTGTGCCCGAACGATGTGACCGTCGGACTCAAGTTTTGGACCGCCCATCCTGCTCTGATTGACTGACTCTGCTTTGTTCTGCAGATTTTATTCGCCTCCCATCTCTAGCAGCAACCTGCATCGCTGTTTTAGCCTGCCCACCTGTACCTGACGGAGGCTATGTTCTTACTACCGCGACTTCACTACTGCTTCCTCACAATGTATTCTTCCAACACACCATCGTTTCTGTAGCAGACAATCGGACATAGTCTGCCCATCCTAAATTTCGGACAGTGCCCACAAGTAGTTCCTCGAGGCATGTCTTTTGCCATGTTATCACCGTCGCAGAGTGACACATTTCCGCTCTATGTGTTGCGCCGCCTTCGACCAGTGCTCATTCTGCGCCATCTGCATCTGTCCCGCCCGAAGACTTTACAAAGATGATTGCACCATACCCCTCAATTCAACAAACCCCAGAGATCCGTGGCGCCCTCCAGCCGGTCATTCGCCAAGAACTTGCCAATGTGGGTGTTCCGTCCATATGCTCCGCCAACCATCCTGACTTTGCTTCGTCTGCTGCCTCTGCCCCTGTTCACCGGAGCTTGGTCCCCAACTCGGCGTCTTGGTCTTTCGGAGAAACTGCTCTCGCGATAATACGGCCCTTACCGCATCCTTCCCCGTGTGGCCCCTGTCACATATGAAGGTCTCCACTGGATGCCACCGTGCCTTCATCTATCTCTGACATCATCCACGTCAGTCGTCTCATACCGTACTTTTCTCAGACTGATGAGCCGCAACAATAAGGTGCTTTTCAGAAAGGGGGTTATGTCACAGTCTGTAATGTGGGAAGAAGAGGACGCTAAAGGTGGCCTTGCAGACGACGAATATTTTTTCGCTGCTCTAGGCTGCTTGGTTCCGCCATTAAAAGCTATCTGTGAATGGCTGTGCGCTTCTTCCTTCCCGCAACATCATGTACTAGTTTGTAGATTGGTCATAGTACTCGTAGATACTTAAAATACTCATATTTCTCCAGAGCACTTGATAATGTAACAGGTAACTGATGATAAGTCAGCAACTAAGCAGCACACTTCATATTTTCTGCACACATTATTCATCTATTTAGCCACAGTTTTCCGAATATAAACACTGTCTTGTTCAGTTCATCGACAACACCAGACAAATTGCATGCCGCTTATCGAATGTGGAAAATGAGCGATCACTACCTGACCCTGACACCACCTGAACCTGACAACACTCGAGCTTCACATTCATGACTGCAATTTTACTGCAGCCATGAATGTGGAAATTCTGTCACATATTGCAGACATTATGCACCTGATTTACATAGAAGTTATTTCTAATTCAACACTCCACGTCGAAATAGGGAAACGTGCTGAAAACGACAGCTTTACACTTCCGAGAAATTCATGCAAAAATTTTTTTACAAATGCAGTGCTTGAAGCGCCTGCATGTATTTAAATTGGTAGATAGAACTGCATTGGCGTTCCCTTTAGAAGTTTGCTTGCATATTCAGTTATCCCAGGGTAGCTGATAAAATTTTGCGCGAATGGTAAGAAATACTGCTAAAGCTCTGGGGTACTTCGTCTTTAATTTATGGCAAAGGCTGTATTTAGCCGCACAGTTCATATTTCGGAAACACACTACCTATTTCATTTGCCAAGGTTGCTTCACATATAAATAAGGTGGCTTGTACAGTTCATCGAGGACACCAGGCAGATTAACTGCCTGGTGTCCTCGAAAAAGAAGCATTCAATAAATATTTTAGCGCTTCTATTCAGCACAGAAACATGACATTGATATCGCAGTGCAGAACTGTCAGTTTTCTCGTTTTATGGTATCGGGAAACATTGCAGATGATGGCAGCATGACGTTCTGGAATGCTTGAATAAGTAGGCTAACTTTCCGTCAAGACTTCACACAACACGCCCATGCCACACGTTTCCCGTTCCTTATTCAGGTCATGCTTTTCGCTTCAGCAAAAAACTGCTGCAGCCGCCATGAAGGAGACCGGGTCAAATAAAGTAACGGGCTTTATCAATGCATAAGATTTTGATGGGGACAAGCAACGAGTAATTCTATTCAAAACCTAACAAACCTGCACACCTCAAGCTTTCGCTACATGTCAACAGTAGATTGGCCTCAATCTACTGTTGACAAAACGTGGGTTAATCAATTTTCATTTAAATACTAATATTGAAATACAATCTGAAAATACACAAAATGTATTTTCAAATTATTTGGCACTGTTCAAAGTACAACTTGTTGATCTACTGTTGACAAAACCAGGGTTTATCAATTTTCATTTAAATACTAATATTGAAGTACAATTTGAAAATACACATAATGTATTTTCAAATTCTTTGGCACTATTCAAAATACAACTTGTTGATTTATGTAGCTTTTTCATGAAATGATGAAATGCGGCAAATTACTTATTCAAGTGCTTCTATAATCCCAGCAACAGCTTCACTCTGACAAATTATATTATTTATGACATGTAAAAGTGCATAGTGCAACATTTATTGAAAGTTGTCTCACCTGGCCGACCTGCACTTGAGTAAGTTTAAGGATTTTGCTCGTTTCCGCATTCATAAGCGTGTAGGTCAGGTACTTTGTCGAGCACTCCGGAAAATAACAACAGCGGAAATCAATCACATGCAAGTCCCGGCCCTTACAGCCTTCAACAAGAGCATCTTTTTGTCGGCTCCAGACCTACACATGCAGCAGTACATGGATCCGGCTCTGCAGACGCCTATGTTGTATTGCCTTTGTTATGGCCGGCACAAGGCAACCCTTTTGGTAGACGTACGTCGATACTGTGATGGTCTCGATGTTCACAGATGCCAGAAGCTGGAAGACTTTCACAGCACTGGCACCGCTGAACAATATCGCCACAGCTAGCAGCACGTTACCCGTCGCTCTGCCATTGGTAGCTGGCTGGCTGCTCTAAACTTTTTGATGGCTTGAAGTACATGGGGCCTTTACTGTCACGGAGCTTCCCTGCGTGTGTTTTGTAATAATGCAGCTCTCTCCACACTGACAACAAATACTAAGAAGCTGCCACAAGCGGCATTCGAATACATTTTTTTTTCAGTTTGGAGTGTTGTTTCATCCCTCCAAAAAGAAAAGTGCTGCTGTAGTTCATGGTAGTATCAAAAACGTGTCAATGTTACAGATACATGCTGATATCCGACACCGGATGGTAGCTGGTGTACTTGGGGTCATTGACAGGGTTGGTGGAGCCACTGACAGGGGTAGTGGGAATTAACATCACCTCTGTCACTACACAGTGAGCAACTGACACAGCCCACATTGCTGTCCGTCTGAGAGCTGCTGCTCCTTCTGTTGGTCCTGCACTGCGTACCTAAGTGGAAGCACCGATACTGAGTTTATAATTTTTGCATGGTACCCAAACGCTGACAGCATTTGAAATAAATGCAAAGACACGGAGATTAAAAATTTATATACTAAGCACAAACACCACTGTAGCTAGTGTTGCCTCTTAGGTCTCCTATGTAGTACCAGTAATTTTTACACAATTTACACAATTTTTCCTTTTAGAGATCACGCACAAACCAAGTTCTCTCTTGAGAGATGCAGATGTTCTGTTGGGGCAGCTGGTACAATCCAAATAAGAAAACCCAAAGAAATGTAGGCAAAGTAGGGGAGGCAGTGCGCATTTCAAAGCACGTAGAATGCATGGAGTCAAGGTGCAGCTGCATGGCGCAGTTGTACACAATCACGCATAACAGTCGCAAAGTTAATGCTTCACCTGCCACAAATGTCCCAGTGGCAGTATAAGGTAATGCAATATATTTATTTCACTGGTGGGTGGAACTGACGTCCGGGGACACCTTAAATATCAGCGCCTTGGGCTACACTTTAGTTTACTTTCTCAGACAAGAGCTTTACTTCAGGCAGAATTAGTGTAGAATTAGAATTGCAGACTACTGAGTTGAGGCGCTCATAAGCAGGCAAGCTCTAGTACAAGAAGAAAAACTGAATTCTACATAAGGCATTCAAGACATCACCAAGAAATACTGTCAATAGCACTGGTAAATGCAGCCACGCAAAAACAAACGATTTGGCTGGATTTGCTTCAGTCAGAAACTGAAACATGTTTTTATGAGTTACAATGTACTATCAATTATGAAGCAGAAATGCAAGTACCTGGAGAAAAGATAAAGGGGAAGTGAAAAATAAGATAAAAAAAATGTCATGGATGCAATGCCTCTGTAACTCACAGATGTTGCCTCGTTCCTCTAGACGGGTATGCTAGACAAGAAACGCTTAGTGAAGGCGTAAGTATGAATCAAATGGTAACTGTTGAAGTGACACTTCAACAGAAGAACAGTATGCTGGGCGTGTTGGTAATCCATACTTGAAACTACAGCACGAAACTACATGATGAGACCTTTTCGTCTTGTCGATTGTTGTGCAGTAGTTTCCAGTGAAAGAGAATGAAACCTACTGTAAGACCAGCATTACCTAGCACAACAAGCCGCGAAATGCCTGTGCAACAATAGTGAAGCAATTTTACGTCCTAATAGCTCAACATACCAGTTCAGGATGGTAAAACGTATTGCAACAGGTGTCAACATCCATGTTCGCACCAACGTAAATTGATGCAAATCCATACTCTGCCAGGCTATCATCGAATACCTGCTAAATGCCAATGTGGTATATGCACCATCAGTAAAACTAACAGCTAACTCGACATCGAGGCAGCTGAGTAAATTCGAATGCACATCTAGGACGCTGTTAGTTAAAGCCATTCGCGACCGACTGCACAGCACCACAGCCGCTGAGCCACTGCGACGAGCTTTCTTACGGGTGAAGCATGGCGCACTTCCGATCACCGTCGAGCCAGATCGGGATTGAATTTCTCGGCCGCGATTAGCTCCATTGCGGAAGCTGCAGGAGGGAGGCAGAGAATAGCGTCACGGCCACCGAGCCACTGTGGCGAGCTTTCTTACGGGTGTCGCACGGCGTACGTTCAGTCGCGATCAAGCCAGATCGGGATTCAATTCCTCGGTCGCAATTCGCTCCTTTGCGAAAGCTGTGCGAGGGAGACTATCACGGTCGAAAATGTTTGTCGGGATCGGGCTCGATCCCGATAGAACGTAACCGTGTTACTCTGGAACGGATACCGATCAAACCGTATTGGTACTGTACCTCGGTTGAGATCGGGTGCTGCTACGCGTACACTAGCGATAACGATTTTTCGCTATACGGATGAAGTCGATTACGTGTCGTGATCTAAAGCTACCGCCTATATTGTCATGCTGAATGAGCTCAACTAAGTCGATCTACATTACCCTAATGTGGCACTGACAATTCTGATCACTATAGAAAGTACCGTGACATCACTGCCTCAAGATAAAAACATTCACGCTCCTTACCGTGTCTCTGCTGTTGCTTAGGCCGACAGACGCCAGAGCGATGTTCTTGAGACGATGCCGAAGCCTCTTCAAGTTTAAAGACGCCAGTTAATCCGAAGCACGAAAGTAGTCGGAGCACACGCGTCCACAGGGCGGTACGGTGAAGCCCACAGCATCGTCCCATTCCTTTTTAGTCTGGATTCGTAGGCACCACGTGAGAGGAAATAGCTATGGTGGTCTTTGGACGACGTCGGCAGCCCTTGATGGCACAATGCAGGTCATGCATTTTGAATTGACTCGAACAAAGCAATGCGTCAGTGCATGTAGCCATTGCATAAGGAGTGAGAGCCGCTGACGAGCGTGGGATTATTGCCTTCATAATCTCAAGCGAAGGCAGCGCCACCCTCATTATAAATGAAGGCTTATCTGCACATTGTCAGTCATAAAAAATTTATTATGACATAAAGTAACATTATTATCATCAACAACTTATTTTATGGTCATTACCGGACGAAGGCCTCGCCCTGCAATCTCCAACTACCCTTGTACGGCACCACCCGATTCCAACTAGCGCAGGCGAATTTCTTAATTTCATCACGCCACCTAGTCTTCTGCCGTCCTCGACTGCGCTTCCCTTCTCTTGGCACCCATTCCGTAACCCTAATGGTCTGTGCTTCCTTTCTCTTGGCACCCATTCTGTAACCCGAATGGTCCATCGGTTATCTAACCGTAGGGATTACATGATCTTCCTGTCATGTCATGTCAGTTAGAATATCGGCTACCTTTACTTCGCACCGGTCTTTCTGTCTCTTAATGTTACGCCTAAACTTCTTCGTTCCATCGCTATTTGCGCGTTCCTTAACTTGTTATCGATCTTCTTTGTGAACCTCCAATTTTCTGGTCCATATCCTAGTTCTGGTAGAAGGCACTGATAGTACACCTCTCCTTCAGTGATAGTGGTAAGCTCCAAGTCCTGATCTGACGTTGTCTGGTGTATGCAGTCCAACCTCTCTTTATTCTTCTATAAATTTTCTTCTCCCGATCTTTTCTTCCCCGTGTACAATTGATCGAGGTAAATATACTCCTTCACAGACTAGGGGCTGACTGACGATCCTGAACTCTTGTCCCTTTGCCAAGCTATTGATCATTATCTCTATCTTCTACATATTAATCTTCAAGCCAACTACTACACCTTCTGTGTTAAGGTCATCAATCATATGTCGTAACTGGTCCCCAGTGTTGCTTTACAGGACAATGTCATCTGCAAACTGAACGTTGAGATATTCGCCGTGTACACTCACTCCTAAGCCTTTCCAGTTAGCTTGAACATTTCCAAGCATAGAGTGAATTGGATTAGATATATGTGGTCTCTTTGCCTGACCCCTTTTTTTATAGCTATCTTTCTACTTTTCTTGCGGAGAATCAAAACGGATATTGAATCTTTGCGGTAATTTTCAATATATACACGTGAGCCTCTTCTATTCCTTCCTTACGTAGTCCTTCTGTGACTGCTGGTATGACTACTGAATGGAATGCATTTTCATAATCTATGAAAGCCACTAGAGAGGATGATTATACTCCGCGGATTTCTCATTAACCTTGGTTGACTAAAGTCCAGTGTTGCTCTTATTCTCTTAGACATTACCTTGGTGAATTTTTTACATAATATTGTAAGTAATGTAATGAGCGTATATTTTTGCAATTCTTTAACGTGTTCCTTTTCGTGGATTATAATAATGTTGACATTCTTCCAGTTCTTTTGGACCATTGAAGTCGATAGGCAGTTCGTATAAAAGGCCGATAGTTTTTCAAGCATTATGTCTCCATGGTCTTTGAATAAATTGACTTCAATTGACTAGCAATGAAGTTCTAACTGCTTTGCTAGTTATAGAAGGAGCATCTCTAACCTGTTCATTACTATTTTGAAAGGAAGTATCGTGGCTACTTTGGGTACTGTGCAGGTCAGTATAGAATTCTTCCACTGCTTTTACGATATCTTCTAGATTGCTGATGATACTAGCCTGGCTATCTTTCAGCGCATACATCTTAGTTTGTCCGATGTCTCATTTTCTTCTCACTGTTCAGGTTTCAACTTTTTTACTGCTTCCTCAGTCTTTTTCACGTTATAATTTCGAATATCCCTTATTTTCCCATTGTTGATTAGTCTTGACAGCTGCGCGACTTCTGCCTGATCGCTTGATCTGGACATTTTCATTTTTTGTCATTTCCTTATTATGTCTTTCGTTACTTGGGAGAGCTTGCTTACTATAGTCGGATACAACTTAAGAAAAAAGGGGCGTTTACTCCTCCGAGGCGGATGCACACGAACATCCACCAATGGGCGCGCACTCTGGAACGACGTCATGCGCCAGACGGCCGGTGACCCTGCCGGCGGAGAAGATGGCCGCCCGGGCTTCGAGCTGGGCGAAGTCGCGTCAGCTGTGCGCGTCAACGCCTCGTCACAGGGAATTCCCAAACTGTTTGTGATTGTCTAGCATGCAGGAAATATTACTGCGAGCTTACGATGCGGCATTTGTGCCGCGTGCGTTTATTCCAAGCCGCGATCCGGCGAAGAAAAATTGCAGCAAGCATCGCTGACGCTGCAATACGCTTTGCCTGAAAACAGAATCCCACGGCGACCGCTGCAAACACACATCCTGCCTGTTTGTTCCATGTCTGTTTTATTTCGCTCCCGAGTGAAGTTACGACGAGAAAAGTTTGCCAAAGTCTGGTGCCTACTGTCAGCGGCGGTTGTGTTCGTGTAATGTGTCGCTGTGTCTCTCGTCGGACGGGGTGAAGTGATGGAGCAAAACCATTCTCAGCAGAAATGAGAAAAGCGTGCGCGCGTGAAACAAACCTACGAGCGTCTCAACAGAAAATATTTGCAAAAGAAGCCTCCAACGCAAAGATTTGTCGCCGTCAACTTAGCGTGAAGATCGTTTTCAGCAGTGAGATGGCCGAGCGTCTAACGGTGGTGCTCGTGCGTTGTGTGGCACCGTCGACCGATTGCTTTCCACCAGTGCTCAACGCGCGCGCAAGCTGTAGAATGCGTGCTGTGGCACAGTCACGCTTAAGTTGTGTGGCCAGCGTTCGATATGGTTTCCCACAACATAGCTTCGCGCTGCTTTTCAATTCTTGTGATATGTTGCAATTAAAAATTTCCAAGACAGTGTTAAGAGAACGGTTAAAAAAACACACGAGAAGGTAGGCACAGCAGCTTGTGAACCGGCTCCTATAATACCTCTACCCGGGTCTGTTTGTAAATGTGTGTATGTTTTCTTGCGTTTGTCAATTTTTTTATATCCCACATTTCTTTATATTTGAGTTTCTTAGTTTTCGCGTTTGTGTGCCTCATTCCATGCATGTTTGCGCATACTCTTATTTCTGTCCTTTTATTTTATATTAGCATTTGTTCTTGCTAGTTTTCTTTCAGCAAAGTCTTTACACATTTTCATTAACGAATCTCATTCAAAGCACTAACTCCTGTACACTGCAGGGCTGGCCTCTTCCATCTCATTAAAACCTTTCTCACTGGTCTACCTCGTCTTCTCAATCTGCCTACACGCTGTGTTTTCTGTCCTTCCTTCTTGTGTTGTTGCTTCAATGTGATTAACCAACTAGCTCAAAACAAATTTTGATCGCCTTTGAAAACAGAAAGGTTTAGAGATACATTTTCTTAAAAGCGTCATGTGGGTTGCACAGCAACATTGCCTCTTACCTCTGTTCATGTTTATGAATCAGTACATGTGGCAGCTCGCCAGAAGTGCACATGAAAGGCTGCATATTGCGAAGCAACAGCTTTCTATGCTGCTGCATTTTTCATGCATTACGTTTTAGTAAACAGACGGTTTCACTGGCCATCACATATGATGGTAAAAGTTTTCAACACGAATAACATTGTGCAGTGGGGAGTCATTTCCTGTCTGACGCTTTCGTCGTTGCAGAGACATTTTTCTGTGAATGGAGCCCAGCGGGGCAGTGCACTGAGAGCTTTTGCAACTTTCACCATTTATTACTTCACAAATGTCATTGTCTAAACCTGGCTGTCCATCACTATGCCTATGGCTTTTGAATTAAATAATTGCCTCAATAAAACACATTCAACTTCACTCAGCATTTTTTAGCACAAACAATGCTAACCAAGCTATTCAGGGTGAATAATTGTGCTTACATTAGTGTTACTTGCTCGGTCAGATAAACAAATACAACAGTGGCTGTGGCATTTTTTAGTACAAACAATGCTAGCAGAGCTATTCAGGATGAATAATTGTGCTTACACTGGTGTTACTTGCTCGGTCAGATAAACAAATACAACAATGGCTGTAGCATGGGTGTGATTTGATGCGCAGACTGCTAATGGTGCCTTTCAAGCGTACCCTCGACTACTGCTATCAATAGTTACCCGAATGAGTAGTTTGGGCCAAACTAAGCTAATGATGTTTGATAATTGTTCTTATTCGCAAAACTTGCCTGGGCCAGGTAACCAAAATAAGCAATGCCACCACATGAATGTGTTTTTGCATGCAAGCTGCCAACAGTGGCTGTCATTTTCGCATTGATTGATCCCGTTTCAGCAAAAGTGGTGACAGCTTGACTGTGCTTTGATGTGCAGACTGCTAATGGTGCCTTTCAAGCGTACCCTCGACTACTGCTACTAATAGTTACCCGAATGAGTATTTTGGGCCTAACTAAGCTAATGATGTTTGATAATTGTTCTTATTCGCAAAACTTGCCTGGGCCAGGTAACCAAAGTAAGCAATGCCACTACATGAATGTGTTTTTGCATACAAGCTGCCAACAGTGGCTGTCATTTTCGCATTGATTGATCCCGGTTCACCAACAGTGGTGACAGGTTGACTGCGCTTTGATGTGCAGACTGCTAATGATGCCTTTCAAGCGTGCCTTCGACTACTGCTATTAATAGTTACTCGAATGAGTATTTTGGGCCTAACTAAGCTAATGATGTTTGATAATTATTCTTATTCACAAAACTTGCCTGGGCCAGGTAACCAAAATAAGCAATGCCACCACATGAATGTGTTTTAGCATGCAAGATGCCAACAGTGGCTGTCATTTTCGCTTCGACTGCTGCCGTTTCACCAACAGCGGTGACAGCTTGACTGCGCTTTGACGTACAGACTGCTAATGGTGCCTTTCAAGCTTGCCCTCGACTACTGCTATGAATAGCCACCCGAATGAGTATTTTGGGCCCTCACTAAGCTAATGATGCTTGATAATTGTTGTCTTATTCGCATTACTTGCCTGGGTCAGATAACCAGGTTAAACAATGCCACCACATGACCTTGCTTTTTCATGCAAGCTGCCAACAGTGGCTCTCATTTTCACGTTGATTGCTGCCGTTTCCCAAACACTGGCGACAGCATGACTGCGCTTTGACGTGTGGACTGGTAATGGCGCCTTTCAAGCATGCCCTCGACTACTGCTGTGAATAGCCAACCGAATGATTATTTTGGGCCTAACTAAGGTAATGATGTTTGATAAGTGTTCTTATTCGCAAAACTTGCCTGGGCCAGGAAACCAAAGTAAGCAATGCCACCACATGAATGTGTTTTTGCATGCAAGCTGCCAACAGTGGCTGTCATTTTAGCATTGATTGATCCCGGTTCACCAACAGTGGTGACAGGTTGACTGCGCTTTGATGTGCAGACTGCTAATGATGCCTTTCAAGCGTGCCTTCGACTACTGCTATTAATAGTTACCCGAATGAGTATTTTGGGCCTAACTAAGCTAATGATGTTTGATAATTATTCTTATTCACAAAACTTGCCTGGGCCAGGTAACCAAAATAAGCAATGCCACCACATGAATGTGTTTTTGCATGCAAGCTGCCAACAGTGGCTGTCATTTTCGCTTCGACTGCTGCCGTTTCACCAACAGCGGTGACAGCTTGACTGCGCTTTGACGTACAGACTGCTAATGGTGCCTTTCAAGCTTGCCCTCGACTACTGCTATGAATAGCCACCCGAATGAGTATTTTGGGCCCTCACTAAGCTAATGATGCTTGATAATTGTTGTCTTATTCGCATTACTTGCCTGGGTCAGATAACCAGGTTAAACAATGCCACCACATGACCTTGATTTTTCATGCAAGCTGCCAACAGTGGCTCTCATTTTCACGTTGATTGCTGCCGTTTCCCAAACACTGGCGACAGCATGACTGCGCTTTGACGTGTGGACTGCTAATGGTGCCTTTCAAGCATGCCCTCGACTACTGCTGTGAATAGCCAACCGAATGATTATTATGGGCCTAACTAAGCTAATGATGTTTGATAAGTGTTCTTATTCGCAAAACTTGCCTGGGCCAGGAAACCAAAGTAAGCTATGCCACCACATGAATGTGTTTTTGCATGCAAGCTGCCAACAGTGGCTGTCATTTTCGCATTGATTGATCCCGGTTCACCAACAGTGGTGACAGCTTGACTGCGCTTTGATGTGCAGACTGCTAATGATGCCTTTCAAGCGTGCCCTCGACTACAGCTATTAATAGTTACCCGAATGAGTATTTTGGGCCTAACTAAGCTAATGATGTTTGATAATTGTTCTTATTCACAAAACTTGCCTGGGCCAGGTAAACAGAATAAGTAATGCCACCACATGAATGTGTTTTTCCATGCAAGCTGCCAACAGTGGCTGTCATTTTCGCGTCGACTGCTGCCGTTTCACCAACAGTGGTGACAGCTTGACTGCGCTTTGACGTACAGACTGCTAATGGTGCCTTTCAAGCATGCCCTCGACTACTGCTGTGAATAGCCACCCGAATGAGTATTTTGGGCCTCACTAAACTAATGATGCTTGATAATTGTTGTCTTATTCGCATTACTTGCCTGTGTGAGATAACCAGTTTAAACAATGCCACCACATGAACTTGCTTTTTCATGCAAGCTGCCAACAGTGGCTGTCATTTTTACGTTGATTGGTGCCGTTGCCCCAACAGTGGCGACAGCATGACTGCGCTTTGACGAGCAGACTGCTAATGGTGCCTTTCAAGCTTGCCCTCGAGTACTTCTATGAATGGCTACCCGAATGGGTATTTTGGGCCTCACTAAGCTAATGATGCTTGATAATTGTTGTCTTATTCGCATTACTTGCTTGGGTCAGATAACCAGGTGAAGCAATGCCACCACATGAACGTGCTTTTTCATGCAAGCTGCCAACAGTGGCTGTCATTTTCGCGTTGATTGCTGCCGTTTCACCAACAGTGGCGACGGCATGACTGCGCGTTGACGTGCAGTCTGCCTTTCAAGCGTGCCCTCGACTACACTCTAAGAAAAGTTTACGCCCTTTGGAGTGCCCCTTCTGCCACACAACAATAATCGTCACCTGCTTTGATGCGTTTCCTTTCTTTAACGCTGCGAGCCCGGTACTTACCAGTAACGAACGGCATGCGCGTTATCAGCATGATAGCATTCCTTACAGGAAATTAGCGGGCGCGGCGTTTTCAAGAAAGGAAACGCATCAACGCAGATGACGATTATTGTTGTGTGGCAGAAGGGGCACTCCGAAGGGTGTAAACATTTCTTAGAGTGTACTGCTATGAATGGCTACCCGAATGAGTATTTTGGGTCTCACTAAGCTAATGATGCTTGATAATTGTTGTCTTCGCATTAGTTGCCTTGGCCAGATAACCAAAATAAACAATGCAAACAGATGAATGTGCTTTCGCGTGCAATCTGCTAAGAGTGGCTGTCAATTTCATGTTGACTACTGCTTTTTCGTGTGAAGCTGGATAATGGCTCCCCGAACGAGCACTTTGGGTCCCACATATTTATTCAGGGTTAGTAATTGTATTTGCATTCAGATTTTCCAGCATTTCAGCACGTTTCCATGCCAATACTTATATTGAGCACGATCTGTGCAGGACGTTGCTTTTTCAGAATTGAGCTTCCATTAAAAAAAATGTGTCACCAAATGAACTGCCTATTTATTTGAGAGGTCACGGGAGAACTCTTGGCTGCGGCGAACCCACCGGCAAAATTCGGGTAGCCCTAATAAGGGATGTTCTTTCGTTAATAAGAAGCTGTTATGCTTCATTGAGTGGCTCAATGCCGGACAGCTGGCAGTCGGAGTCGCTTTCTTCACTATCATCTTCACCCAGCTGGATGATGATAGGTTGGATGTGGTCACTCCCAGATGTGTCAAGCCTGAACTTTGCCTCCAGATCCATCACGTGGTGAATATTCTTCCTCCAGTCTTCCGCCGTTACATGCTTGTTTTTTTTGCCTCAAGACGCCTTCCATCGTGGACATCTTGAAATCTCTGTTGTCCACAGCGATGCCATTTTTCAATTCATTAGTGAAAGGTGAAATAGCGCAATAGGATTAAATTCGCAGTGGTACGGCGGGAGCCTGAGTACAATGCCACCGGCCCTTTCAGCTGCATTGTCTACGATGTAGCTCAGAAAGCGTGGCTTTACAGATGCTACCAACTCAAGCAGCTGCTTTTTAAGCATCCTTTCGCTGTAGGTGATGTTTTTGCTTTTGAGCCACTCCTGTATTTTTTCCCTCTTCCAAACTGTCGTCGGTAATTTCTCTTCTCGCCGGGAGTGGTAAGGTGCATTGTCCAAAACAATGACGCTACCAGCAGGCAAATTCTGCAGAACGTTATTAAACCATCCCTCGAAGCGATTGCCGTCCATTTCTTCGTGGTAGTCGCCCGTTTTTTGGCCTCGGAATATATCTAAGCACCCGTCGACGAAGCCATCCTCGCTGCCGATGTGCGTCACAATCAGGCGCTGGCCTTTCCCAGAAGGTTGTTTCAAACCCGTCGACAGGCCATTTGCTCGAGCATATAGGCATCCGCGCTTCTGCACCACGGTTTCTGTCCACACGATCGACCGAGTGTGTCCCGCCGTCACCCATGTCTCGTCGAGGAAAAAGATCTTTCGACCTTCCGCCCGGTAGCGCTCCACGTCACGAAGGTAGCGATTCCGCCATTCAGCTATGTCATCCCGGTCGGTAAGCAGCGAATTGCGGCTCCTCTACTCGTGCTTGAATCCGATCTCGACAAGCAGACGACGCACAGTATACCCCTTCAGTGATGAGAGATCCATACGCTTCGAGAACTCGTTAGTTATCTTCTCGACCGTCAGTATCTCGTTGCGGCGAAAGAAATCGTGCACACATGACCTCAGCGCGCACAACGTGAAGCTGTCATACTTCGTGCTGCGTCTTCTTTTCTCCGCGTTTCGTGGGTGCTTTCGCGAGGGCGTCGACAGTTTGCCACCCGAAATGTGCGATGCTTTGTCCTCCCTCCTCACCTTGGACACTGTGCTTTCGCTGACACCGAGCTTCTCGGCGACAAACTTGGTCGTGGCCTCCACGCTGTGTTCACGCTCCCTGTTAAGCCAATACGTGTAGCAGTGGAGTATCATATTGCGTGAATAACTGTTCAGGATGTGGCCACTCTTGTTCTTGTGGAGGATTTTTGGTGGTGTGGACATCGAGCCTACACAAGGCTCGTTCGGCAACAAAGAATCGCCTTCCGATGTCACCTCGTTGGGCTCCATGCCGGAAAACTCGCACGGAATGCCTTGCGCGAACTGGCGAGATTTCAGGCTCGCAAAAAAAAAATTGTGACACACAACACCAAAAAAACATAAATTTAATCCTATTTAACACCATGAGTGTTAATACGATGAATGAAGCATTTTTGTACCTTTCCTGCTTCGAGTATTCACGCCCCAGGTTTGTAATGGTTGCGATAAATGCATTGTTTTATATAAGTACATGTCCAATAGCAACTGAGTCATTTTAAGCTAGGAAAACAAGTAGTAAATGTGCCATGTACATGTAAACAAGCGCAAAAGCCATGCAGAACTCCTCTTTCTACTTTTGTCACTTGCAATGAAGTGAAAGAGCAGACGACAGGAAGAGTTGTGGAAGGCACGGGGTTGCTTTTTTGTTGTGATCCGGCATGTGCTGTAGCACATGAGAGCTCTACTAAACCAGTCATCAAAATAGAAAAGTCTTTGTTTATACCGAGAATTGCGCTTTTCAGAAGCACGATTTTGAGCGGGATTATTTTAGTCGCGGAGGCAATCGGCTGTCGCGCTTCGGTCGTCTGGGCGGGGCTAGCCCTCCCTTTTTTCTAAATTTGTATCTGACTATAGTTGCCTCGGGGCCTTACCTCCCACTTGAATTGCTACTTCCGATATTAGCCTAGTTATCGTTTTTTCATTGCCTCTATGTCATCTTCAACCCATGTTCCAAGGCTGCAAATTTGTTCGGGAGCGCCAACCTCAATTGGTCTGCTTTTACCCTTACTACGTCTACGTTGGCCTGTTATCCAGCATATCAAAACTAATAAAAAGACAAGGAACCGTGTACACTAGCAGGTCACGTGCTGTGTATGTTACACACTTGGGCGCTCGCCCTTGACAAGGACAAGGCTCAGTGGGCTGTTAAGATCTGAACTGCACTCGGACAGCCCCAATTCTACGTAAAGCAATATAGTTGGCTTGATAGTTATTCATGATAACGTTAAGTAGCTGCAGATTTGTGACAGATTTGGATAAATGCATCTGGCTGTGGCGTCTGAGATGACCTAAAGGGCTGATCCCGAGTCCAATGCCATGCGACACTCTGCTCTTTCTGTTCTTACAGCACGTGTACCTTCTTGGCGGGTTGAGACACCTCGTTCATAGCAGTCACTGCGAAGATGTCGCAGTACAAAATGTTTATGCGAGGAGTTGTCTTGAAACATTGCGTCCGGCTTTGGGCTTCAGAATTTCGACGTGTGTCAGGCTGCCTCCGGGAACGGCAGACCTTAGCAATGCACCGGGTTTTTCCACATCCCCTGCATTGGGCATCGCGGAACTGACAAAGGGGGCATTCGTGAAGGCCTACACAGCTGGCACAGGAGCCGCTCACCAGTCTCTCGGCGTCCTTTCGCTGACCTGGGCTCGCACGTAACCGAAAAACCTATTCGTAACCTGGAAGATGGCGCTCTCTTTAATCAAGGTTGACCGGTTATGATAAGTTATCAGTTGAATGCAGCGGTTCGGGTCTGTGTAGGGCATGTAGGCCTTTATATACAGCTGCTTGTGCTATACGACTTTAACACGTTTGATTCATGCAGTGCATGTTAGATGGCGTGATGCGCGCTGCTCCTCTATAAACTATGTATGTGGTTCGCAAAGCGGTTGGCAGCACACAAAGCAACTCGGCAGATAGCATAGTTCTTGTCCTTCGGCTGGATTATTGGAAGAGGCGGACATCACTATAGCACGAGAAATCGAAACACGTCTTCAAAAAACACACTAAAAAGCAATACATGGGCCTCATTGCATAAAAGAGTGCTTTGTTAAAAATGTAGGTGGAACAACTTGCATTTTTTATGCCAAGTTGTATGGCATATGTCTCCAAACAGGTTTAATTCTGGAGCTAATTTCCAAGTTGCCATCTAAGCAATGTATGCGAACGAAACCGCACCTACGCAGTTGTCCAGGCAAAGAAGCAGTGTGTCACATGCGCGGATCGCCGCTAATTGATCAAACGACTAGAAGTGCCTGGATCATCATTTCAGGAAAAACATTCGCAACCATGGTCTCCCTCTGGAATGTAAGATGTCTCCACTTAATCTTAATACTAGGTTTCACGGGCTGCTTCATGAGCTTAGTCATCTGGTAAGCAACTAGCGGATACCTATACATTGAAAGGTTTGAATATGGTTTGAGATATGCGAGCGTTCGTTACTTTATTTATTTTGGTATAGTGAATAGTATTGTATGTATGGTGACATATGTTGATCAGAGGCGGCGCCACCAAACCCCTGTTGGGAGAGGGGGAGGGCAGAACATGATTGCTCATTTTTGTTAGGCTGGATTTCCAGCTTCTTTGTCAATTGAGAAAAACCTTGTGAACTCACGAAACATGTTCTATGCTTCATGTGAAACCTGGCAGATTAGAAATATTTACAACAAATCCTCGCTAACTACAATGTATAAGTATAAATACCTTCGTGGCGTGCTTACCCGTAGCCTACTGTGGTCACAAGGTGTATACATGACAACTAATAAGACTCAAGAAGTAGAGAATTTCAATCAGGGACTTTTTTGTTCATGGTTAAAAACACAATATTTCCGATTTTAACAGTTTGTCTCCATACGGTAAAGTGAAAAAAGTTGTCAATGCTTTGAGCGAAATGAGATTTTTTCCTCTTTACCATTCTCCATTAACATTCGCTTGTAGCATCACTAGTGAAGCAAGCATAGGTGGACATATTTTTATGCGCGAGCCAAATGGTCCTAGTTTCTGAATAAAGTAAAGCTGTAATAACGGCTAGTTATGCCACTCCGAGCATGTCTTTATAAGCTCTCTAAGGTGAACGCTTGGATTTGCAGCGTAGTGTGTGTTGTTTCGGCGCCGCACGTCTTGTCAGGGCCCTTATCTGCGCAGGTATGATCTGTTACAAACGCATCCTAGCGTTTGATTATTTTTTATGAAAATTGCAGCCATGGTGTAAGAGCTATAACCCTTAATGAAAAACTACAAAACTTGCTTTTGTATTATACAGAAAAACAATAACCGAATTATCCAATTGAAATAGCATAATAATGCAACAGAACGTCAAAATTATGTTTTAAATATTACCACACTTTTGTAATGTTATTGTAATATTCATGTTGATGTTCGTTCTTTGTAAGTCCTCTGTTGTACCCTTTCCTGCTGTAGCCACCCCGCAATGGTTGCTCACTGGCTATGGTGTTAGGCTGCTGAGCACGAGGTCGCGGGATCGAATCCCGGCCACGGCGGCTGCATTTCGATGGGGGCGAAATGCGAAAACACGCATGTACTTAGATTTAGGTGCACGTTAAAGAACCCCAGGTGGTCGAAATTTCCGGAGTCCTCCACTTCGGCGTGCCTCATAATCCGATAGTGGTTTTCGCACGTAAAACCCCATAATTTTTTTCCTGCTTTAGCCATCTAGGGCTTCGTCATGGAAAATAAATAAATAAATAATATGGTACTCCACGGTGCTGGAGGGAGGAGGCTTGGGAGAACGCGAGAATCAATATTTTGCTCTTGCGGCATTGCTTTTGCTGGTGTACTAGTGTTGCCAACAGCGTCACCCTAGAGTCCTTCTGTGTTCATCAAAAAGGTCAATTGCCGACTCAAGTAAATTAGAAAATACAGGTGGCGTCCAAATTTGTTTTCCGCTCTGACCGCGTTGCATGATCCCTAAAGTACGGATAGTTGCTTCAACCATGCAGGATGGAATAGTTAGGGGACCGTTTCGCGCAATACGATTGAAGCCAAAGCGTATCGGCCCAACACGTGATCGCGACGTCAGAGCTCTCGGCGTATTTAGTGGTCCCACTCTGTAAGATGAGCAAAGAACGAGAGCTTCATAATTGCCCACCGTTAAAGCCCCAAGAGGAAATGTTAGCCCTAAGTACTATGACGGACAACGCTTTGCTACCGTTTGATCATCGCGTAAACTTTGCTCAAAACAGTATGAAATTGACCGATACATGGGAAAGGGGCAGTCTTTTTGTCGTCAGTGGTAGGTGCCTGTCACTAGGGTGCACGTACCATGACGTTTTCCGCTTGGCGCTGCCGCCTTAGTGCTCTTGTACTGCCAGGTTCGCTGTCGACAGGAGGCGATCTGCCCGATATACGTGCCACACGGTCGGCGCTCTGTGCATGTCTCACTCGGCCATGCACCGGAACTTCAGTATCGCTTGCAAATAATACGAGGGTAGTTCAGTAGAGACCGACACGGATATTGTGAAACATTTATTTCTGAATATTAGTCCTAAAAATTTGTGTTCTCCGCTGAGCGCCATGCACTTGTCCCAGTGTTTTTGCCATCCCTGAAAAATATGGGCGAAGCCATTTTTTGTCATTCGCTTGAAAACTGCCGCCAAAGCCTTGACTGCATTCTGGGCCGTACAAGAAGCCTCAGGGGGCCAGGTGAGGAATTGAGTGAGGTGAGGAGAGGTGGGTGAGAAATTGTTGAAGACGCTTTCCGACAGTGAAATTGGACCACAGTGTTTGCAATGTGAGCCCTTGCGCTATCGTGGTGAAATTTCCCATTTCCAAGAAGTTCGGGTATTTCTTGTGAGATATGTTCTCTCTCGAGTGTCTTCGAAAACTTTTGCAGTACTCGGCGTTTACGGTCTGGTTCGCAGGAACTGAATGAGTGTATGCAATTCCATTGTGGTCGAGAAATGCAATCACCATTGACTTCACCGATCTTTGAACTTCAGCCCTCATTGGTCTGGGTTGCCCCTTTTCAACCCTGTGTGATTTGACATTTTGTCTCTAGGTCATAGCAGTATACCCAGGTCTCGTCGGCAGCAACACTGAACAGTGCGGCCTTAGTGCTCTTAATGCCAGTTTCGCCGTCGAAAGGAGGCGATCTATTCGATATGCGTGCCGCGTGGGCCCACTCTGCGTATGTCTCAACTAGCCAGGCGCAACTTCACTATCACTTGCAAATGATACGAGGGTGGTTCCACTGAAACTGACTCTCTGAAACATTTCTGAACATTAGTCATCAAGAGTTCTGCCACCTTCGAAGTATCATCCACTGAGCGCAACGCACTCGTCCCAGCCCTTCACCTTCTTCTAGGCAGCGCGCCCAATCGAGACAGACGTCTACACGGTTTTGTTTGTGGATTAGGGTGAGCAGGCGAGGTATCCACTTCGCACAGACTCTGGACATGCGAAGGTGTTCTTCCAAAATTTTTCTTGTGCTTCCTACTGAAATTTCTAGGGAATGGGCAAGTTCCCTGACAGTAAGGCGTCCAGCAGCTCTACTTCTGCGGCCGCTTTCATGACGATTTTCTCAGAAAAGGCTCTAAGAGGTGCATCATCCCCTCCCTGCCATTCAGGGTCGTCCCCACCCTCTTTGAAGTCTTTAAAGCAGTGGAAACATGTTGCACAAGGGATGACAGCCTCATCGAAGGAGCGAGTCAAATCAGCATCGTTTTGAGGCCATATTGTTAGGCACACAAAACAAAACTTGATCGCATAGGGTTGTTCACGCAAAGTCGCCATCTGTCAAACTATGACGTGCTAGCTCATGTTTGAATGCAGATTACTGCTGCCGCATTAGAGCGAGAGTGATTGACATCTGGTGGAAAATTTTGATGCCACAACGTTTATAATTTATGCGAAGAGATGACACAGCGAGCACACGGTGAAGAGTACAAGATGTAGTTCTTGTTTATTGCACAACCTTCGTATTCTACAATAAAAAAAATCGCCGACCAAGCAAGCCGTACAAATGGTTAAATTGAAACGCGCGGCCCCAGTGTTTATCACTGGTTTAATATCGCCCGGCGGGTGAATAAACGACGGCTTGGTAGGCTGCCTGATCCTCGGGATGCAACTTCTGCTTGCGCACGGCTGTATGAGTCGGTTCTTGTGCCCAGATTGCAGCATCGGCACGGCGTAGAGGAGCTCGTTCCCAGTTCTGCTCGCGGCGTTGCTTATCGGAAGCTGCCTCCTCCACAGCAGTACCATGGCGCGTGGCCTGCCCATTTCGGAGCCGGAGAGAATACTGCGTGCGCGTTCGGGTGCGACGGATAACAACGTCGTCACCACTCGCTCAGCTAATCCAACATCACCTAGATAACAGAAGACCTCTTCACCCCCTTTCATCACGTCATGTTACGTGGCCCGATTTCGGGACATGTAACTTGACGTCATGAATGGGAGTAAACAGGCCTTGTGCTATCTAGGTGGCACGGGCTAATCACGCGACTCTTTTTTGGCACATGGTGTTGCGCTGGATGAGTTTCAGCGTAAAGGCTACCAACAGACAGCCGGACAGACGAATCGGCTAGGCATATCCAGCTTCGCTGTAATACGGAACCCAACTAAGGAAAATAAGAATAATCTAAAGAGAAATTCCAAATATATTATCATCATTACTTACCCACTATTCTGATATACGAAACATTTTGGGCTGCGACCAGTTGCGCGAGTAAAGATTACTATCACATGTCTTACTGTGAAAAGAACAGATTACTGATTACTGAGTGTTTTTTATGTTCGCTGCAGGACGAAGGCCAATCCTTGCGATCTCCAATTACCCCTGTCCTTCGCCAACCGATTCCAACTAGGCGTAGTTGGAATCGGTTGGAATCGGCGTAGATGAGGATGAATCAGAGGCGCACTCATTTCTGCAAAATTGCTTACATTTATTTCTATCATTGGAGGTCCTGCAAATGACGTCGCCCACTGCGTTTAAAAAAATAATAATTTGGGAAGTTTAGCATCCCGCCACAGCAGTGTTTAGAGAGTCTTAGGTGGTAAAAAGGCTTTCCAACCATCCCACACCGTAGTGGGACGGTTGGAAAGCATTTTTACCACCTAAGACTCTCTAACGTTCACCGAAACGGCGGCACACGGGCGTATTTTCATTGTCCATAAGGTTCCGTGCTTTATTTTCTGGAGGAAGAAAATGATCCAGCATTTGCATCAATTTGTCGGTAATGCGACCCGAGGTAGCGTTTAGGACTGGCATCCTCAGTGCACAGAAATGAGTACATCCTGAAGTAGGAACAAAAAAGGGATTATTATTGCGATAACAATTATATGGACACTCCAGGTGCATTCTTGCTGTTGGCGTCACCGTGAGCTTTTGTACAAAGACCAAGGGCGATAACATCGTCGTCGAGCGCCGTATGCTCTATGTGAGAGAGAAATCGTGCGAGGGTGAGCGGGCGAAGGCGGTTTAATCTTGCGTGCGCGAGTGTGAAGCGCGGGCCGGAAGTGTGCTCTCACGTGTCGCGCACGAGGCAAAGGGGTTTGGCGAGGGAGGAGGGGCAATCTCCGGTAGATGCTAGGGTGCCTCGGTGATCTCCTCTCCCACGGCTTCATACAGAGTGCAGATCGGAAGCTGCCTCCTCCACAGGAGTACCATGACGCGTGGCACGCGAAGTGTGCGTTCGTGCGGGCCTCATACTCAAACAATCTGCGATGTTTGTAGAATGCTCGTAGTGCCGTTAACTTCGTATGCGCTGAGCTTTCGACGTTTCGTTCGCGTTGAAGCGAGAGATTCACGAGAGTCAATTCGCTTGCTGCAGCCACGATTCCTCGCTCCAGCATTTTGACAGTGAGTTTCCGCGTTTACGTTATTAGCACGAGCTCCAGATATGTAAGCGCACTTCATGTATGTAGAGCCGTTTAAATGTCTGGGCACGTCAGGAGACATTCACTCCACCAAATGTATCTGTTGGAGTGCGTAGACGAGCGGCCGGACGCGGGACCTAGGGCGTGAAGCCTAACGGCTGGGGACGCACAGCTGCTGCAGAGAAAAGATGTGTGACTTCCACAGGGACCAGACCTAGACTGCGCTTATTTCCACTAGAGGGGAAGGCGTAGTGAAGGCGCTAGCGGTCACCTTGTTTTGAAACCGAAACAAGATGCAACATCGCCTCTCCATTAAAAGAAAGTGAAAGTCTCATTAAGACAAAATGGTAATGCGTATTCCCTCTGGCTAGACAGTTTTGGTGACAGAATATACAAGATATAGAATATATACAGTTACACAATGTATAATGATGTACGAGAATCTGTATAATTAAGTTGGCAATTAAGCGGACAAACGACAATGGAAATACAGCACACTACATGGAGTGATTAGCTTGAAGAGACATCATCATAAGCGCTACTTTCCGGACAGCAGGTACTACTATATTTTACACGTTTAGTGCATGTTGAAGGCAGACGTTATTGTTTCCCGTTTTTTGAACGCTGGAAAGGTAATACTGAAAAAGTGAAAAGGAAGAAGTAAGGTGTAAAAAGAACACTGTATACAAGTGACACAACAATCATTTAACGGCGCTTAAGGAAAAAACGTGTGCGCTCCCAGGTATACACCTCGAATGCTAGGATGGGTGTTTCGTTCTCTCTGAGCCACATTCGTGTGATGGTCAGTGACCGACGAAGACTTAGCACGTTTAAGCAGCAAGATTCAAGAAAGTATCCCACCTCATTTTCAAATGCTATACAATTTGAGTGTCATAGGAGAGACCTTATCTTTTGCTGTAAAGAGCCCAATTGGTATGACTGTATGTGCACATGGCGCGTTTATGCTACGAGAAATCTCCCTTTTTGGAGGATACTATTTACCTAACAAGTATGTAAGGAACGACATTTTTGGCATAAGTGCCGAATTCTCATCGGAGAGCTGAAAGCTGAAGGATCTTAGCAGCAATGCATGAATTTGTAACGTCATGCTGCCACTTATCTGCCTTTGAACAGTCTCTTTTGATTTATATGCGTGAATTTGTAACGTCATGCTGCCACTTATCTGCTTTTCGAACAGTCTCTTTTGATTTATATGATGTTTCACTGGAACACCAGCAGCAATGTCCTTGCAAAAAGATTCGGCGTGTTGTACGTGACTCTGAACTGCTTAGTATTTTTCTTAGTTCTTCACAATCTTAGATACCTCATAAGCTTGCCGATTGTCTTGCGGTTCTTTCTTCATATTGTCGCGTTGTAACGACCGTAAAAAATGAATTCTGACTACTGGGTGCACTTCTGGCCCACAAAACATAGCCCGCAAACACTCAAGCGCAAGGATAGCGGCGAGCAAGTCGGCGATCTTGAGGAATGTGATAGGTGAGTCAAGCAAGTGGGATTTTATACATGACTCGCGGAAAGTTCCAGGTTAATCGCTGGTGACAGTGTGCGTTCCAGAAACCGCTACACACTTGGAAATGCGTATTCCCTCTGGCTGGACAGTTTTGGTGACAGAATATGCAAGATATAGAATCAGAAACATCTGAATAAGTTCGAAATTATGCAGGCCTTGCCTGCACCGAGCGATGACGTTTTGTATTGTTAGCCGGAGAAAAGCGATCACCGGAGCTAGATAAACAAGTAAATGAGTCAATATTCTTCCTTTAGTCCTTTAGTCCCGCTTCACTTACGCATTGTGACGCAGGAGACACATGTGGCTTTTTAGGGTGAATATTGTGCAATAGAAAGTATTAAATTATTTTTTCCCCTCCTCTTTCTCCTCCTTTCCCGTGCAGATGAGACAGGACAAATGGAGCGTAGCACTGAGGCACCGGGAGAGACTGCACCAAGTAACCCAAGTGAGCTTCGCACGCCCAACATCGTGCAGACCACAAGCGAGAAAGAGAAACTTCAGTGAAAAAATCGCCAGTGAGATGAGAGCCAGGCACACTGGCTTTGCTCAAATAAATGCTTTTTTAGAGCGCAGCTCTTTGGCGTCCGTTCCTGGGTTTCGCGTCGTCGTCGGCCTCGTAACCAGCTCCGCCCCCCTTTCATCCCCCCAGCGCTAGCAGCGACCGACTGATACCGCTGGATGCCGCTGACGCCGCTAGAGAGTCAAGATAACGTGACTGCATAGAACACCGTCGCCGCCATGCAGAAAGAGGAGGAAAGGGTCCCCCCCCCCTGTATCGGCATCAGCGGCATCAGTCAGTCGCTGCTATCTCTTCCCTCCTCCCTTTATCGTGTTGTCCGCTTGCTGCGCGCGCTTCTGCCCCCATCGTTTGCCGCTGGGTGTACACGCCGCCCCCCTCCCCCCTCTTCCTGCGAGTCTCCGGTTGTCAAAGCGCCGGCTCGAACTTAATTCCTTTCTTCGCTCCTCCTCCAATGCAACCCCTGTGCGGTGGCAATCAGAGAGCCAGATCGGTGGCGGCGGATCTGTATATGTGCACCGCCCGAGCCGAAATTGCCGCTGCCGTTCGCCCTGTGCGGTGGCAATCAGAGAGCCAGATCGGTGGCGGCGGATCTGTATATGTGCACCGCCCGAGCCGAAATTGCCGCTGCCGTTCGCCACTGCGAAATTATCTGCCAGTTCTTTCTGAGCCATGAGCGAGACGACCGATGGAAGTCCTCCGTCTGCTGCTGCTGCTGCTAAACGAGCTGCCAGAGCAGAGGCCCAGCGCCGTCGCCGTCAGAATCCAGAGGTGCGTGCCACCGAAGCAGAAGCTTACCGTCGCCGCCGTCGAGATGATCCAGGAGTACGGGAAATATAAAAAAAAAATTCTGTGATAGCGCATACATGTGTTGCTCGATTTCTTTGCCTCAATCTATCGAAAAGGTGAAACAGCTTATTTGCTGCGCTCAAATTTCGCATTAGGAAATAACGTAATCGTCGGTAATTTTTTTTACATCCAACATTTTGACATCTTTTTTTCGCCCGAGAATGATTGAGAGACGCACTCATTGCTCCAAAATTGCTTATATTTATTTCTGTGATTGCAGGTCCTTCAAATGACGTCGCCCACAGCGTTTAAAAAATAATACATTCTGAAGTTTAGCATACCGTCACAGCAGTGTTAGAGGGACACCGTAGTGGGATGGTTGGAAATCATTTTTACCACCCAAGATTCTCTAACGTTCACCGAAACGGCGGCACACGAGCGTATTTGTATTGCACATAAGGTTCCGTCCTTTTTTTCTGGAGCAAGAAAATTATCCAGAATTTGCATTAATTTGTTGGTAATGCGACCCGGGGTAGCATTTGAAGTAGGAACAAAAAAGGGATTATTATTGCGATAAAAATTATATGGACACTCCAGGTGCATTTTTGCTGCCGGCGTCGCCGTAAGGTTTTGTACAAAGACCAAGGGCGATAACATCGTCGTCGAGCGCCGTATGCTCTATGTGAGAGAGAAATCGTGCGAGGGTGAGCGGGCGAAGGCGGTTTAATCTTGCGTGCGCGAGTGTGAAGCGCGGGCCGGAAGTGTGCTCTCACGTGTCGCGCACGAGGCAAAGGGGTTTGGCGAGGGAGGAGGGGCAATCTCCGGTGGATGCTAGGGTGCCTCGGTTATCTCCTCTCCCACCGCTTCATACAGAGTGCAGATCGGAAGCTGCCTCCTCCACAGGAGTACCATGACGCGTGGCACGCGAAGTGTGCGTTCGTGCGGGCCTCATACTCAAACAATCTGCGATGTTTGTAGAATGCTCGTAGTGCCGTTAACTTCGTATGCGCTGAGCTTTCGACGTTTCGTTCGCGTTGAAGCGAGAGATTCACGAGAGTCAATTCGCTTGCTGCAGCCACGATTCCTCGCTCCAGCATTTTGACAGTGAGTTTCCGCGTTTACGTTATTAGCACGAGCTCCAGATATGTAAGCGCACTTCATGTATGTAGAGCCGTTTAAATGTCTGGGCACGTCAGGAGACATTCACTCCACCAAATGTATCTGTTGGAGTGCGTAGACGAGCGGCCGGACGCGGGACCTAGGGCGTGAAGCCTAACGGCTGGGGACGCACAGCTGCTGCAGAGAAAAGATGTGTGACTTCCACAGGGACCAGACCTAGACTGCGCTTATTTCCACTAGAGGGGAAGGCGTAGTGTGGCGCTAGCGGTCAACGTGTTTTGAAAGCGAAACAAGATGCAACGTCGCCTCTCCATTAAAAGAAAGTGAAACTCTCCTTAAGAGAAAATGTCATACAGAAAAAATCAGTTTATTACACAGTTACGCAATGTATAATGATGTACGAGAATCTGTATAATTAGGTTGGCAATAAAGCGGACAAACGTTAAGTAACGACAATGTAAATACAGCACGCTACATGGAGTGATTAGCTTGAAGAGAGCTGTTACTCTACATCTCACTTTCCGGACAGCAGGTACTACGATATTTTACACGTTTAGTGCATGTTGAAGGGGAACGTTATTGTTTCCCCTTTTTTTCAACGCTGAAAAGGTAATACTGAAAAACTAAAAAGGAAGAAGTAAGGTGTAGAAAGAACACTGTATACAAGTGACACAACAATCATTTAACGGCGCTTAAGGTGAAAACGTGTGCGCTCCCAGGTATACACCTCGTATGCTAGGATGGGTGGTTCGTTCTCTCTGAGCCACATTCGTGGGATGGTAAGTGACCGAAGAAGACTTAGCACGCTTAAGCAGCAAGATTCAAGAAAGAATGCCACCTCATTTTCAAATGCTATACAATTTGAGCGTCATAGGAGAGACCTTTTCTTTTGGTGTAAATAGCCCAATTGGTATGACTGTATGTGCACATGGCACGTATATGCTACAAGAAATCTCCCATTTTGGAGGATACTATTTACCTAACAAGTATGTAAGGAACGACATTTTTGGCATAAGTGCCGAATTCTCATGGGAGAGTTGAAAACTAAAGAATCTTAGCAGCAATGTATGAATTTGTATGAATTTGTAAGTAGACCTGTAAAATAGAAACGTCTGAAACGAATATTTCCAAGCAAACCAAGACAGAAGCAATCTTGAGTCATAGAACCCGGAGTTTTGCGAGTTGCGTACTCGGACAAGATCCCCTGGACCAAGCTGAGGTACTGAAGGTCAGTATACGTTTGGTCAAGGAGGATTGTTACATGTAGATGAGCTGGAAAGTGTGCCGGTGTCCAGAATTCTTTCAGACGTTGTGAGCTGCGATGGAATGTCGGATGTACCGGGTTCTCGCGACCGAGAACCTGGCCGCGAGGGTGAAACAGCATGTTGTAATGAAAGCAGGAAAACCTGTATCAGTACGAACTGGGAAAAGATGGGGAACTATCAAGTGATTTGAAGTCATTGAAATGAATCCTTTGATGTACGGTTTAAAAAGAATCCTGTAGTGCCAGGTATGCACCAGTTTGGAAGGATTCCAACGCTTGCCATTTTCAAGCTGGAAAGCATTTCGACCTATCCTGCGGTAAATTACCTGACTATTTAGGACCAGACTTTCGCAAGTTGCGTACACGGTTAAGATCTCCTGGACGATGCTGAAGAAATTTTGTTGCTTGACGACGGTCTAAATGCGCTTAGGTATTATCCTGTTTTTTGTATTACTCGTCTTTGCATTTCCTGGTGCAATTTAGGAGAAGCAAATTCTGGGCCACTTGAAGGAATCTTAGGAACATCAATTGGAGTCTTCAGTTGACGACTATGGAGCAGCATGTGGCGTAAACCTGTAAATTGCCAAATATTCTAAGACTGCAAACCTAAGGTCTTGCTGTTCCAAAATAGCAATCTGTAGCGATTCTTTGAGGAAACGATTAAATCTTTCTACCGTGGCATTTGCCTGTGGATAGTAACGAGAAGACAAGAAGTGGTTCATGGCTCCTTCATCAGGAAATTCTGAAATTCCGCAGAAACAAACTGCGGTCTATTGTCGGACACGATGGCATCAGGAATATCTCTAATGAATGGAAATAAGAGAACGCATGATAGCCTCGGACGTCACTGAAGGCATCAAAGCAACTTGGGGCCACTTGTAATGATAGTCAGCTATGAGTATCATTCAAGTCATAGTTGTGGAGCATGATCAAGAGGACCTAGTCTGTCTATGTCGTATTTCAAGAGGCCATTCGACAGGTTGAAGTGCAGTAAAATCATTTTTTGCAGATTTATCTGCTTGTTGACCAACACAGCAGTTTTATTAGAACCTTTTAGAAGCGATGCCTTGTAGGATCTGGTCTCGGAAGGACTCGTCATGCCAAGCGCCGAGCGCGCAAGCAGGTGCCAACCTATGTAGCACAGTGACGAAGTCCTGAGAGGGTGCTCCTCGCTGCTGTTTGCGGTCGCGGAAGATGATGCGATGTAGCACAAGATCGGTACCGTCTTCAAAATGTTTGTCAAAAATGCGCACGATGTCTTCGTAAGCCTGCTCCGCTTGCAATACAAGGTTGCAATAGAAACGTTACCCTTCGAAGCCAACGTTGCTGAGTAGAACAAATTTGTTCCTTTCATCTGGGTGTGCATCGCCTCCGGTCGCCCGAAGAAACGTGTGAAAAGAGCGTTTCCACGTTAGCCAAGGTACAGTAAGGTACCGCGTGCAGCAAGTAACGCTAACGGAGTAGGTGCAACGCCATGGCCTAGACGCCGAACAAAGAAAGCGAAGAAGTTGCTGTCAGCGGATCAGAAGTACTAGAAGCAGGAAAAGCGTTTTATGCGTTGCATATTGCAATCACTCAGTTCAGCCCTTGGGCGCGGCCGGGCAGCCACCATTGACCTTTAGCGCAACCACGTGACATGACGTCACGACAGCCGGAGGAAAAGCTGGGCCCCAACTCGCGCGGTCCCGCGCGGCCGCAGCCTCCACCCGACTCCCGCTCCTCCCGCTAGGGGCGCTGCGCCGGCGCGTGACGTCACGGAGGAAAAACTGGGCCCCAACTCCCGCGGTCGCGCGCGGCCGCAGCCACCACCTGACTCCCGCTCCTCCCGCTAGGGGCGCTGCGCCGGCGCGTGACGTCACGGAGGAAAAGCTGGGCCTCAACTGGCGCGGTCGCGCGCGGCCGCAGCCACCACCTGACCGCGCAATATGCAACGCATTCTTGGCTTAACCAAGCTAAACCTGGCAATTTTTTTCATGCCGAAAGTAAAGTGGGTGGCCGGACCCGGCACATATGGCGTGAGAGGGCCAAAGCGCTGCAGAAATTAGACGTGCGACTTCGACGGGGACCAAAAGTAGACTGCGTTTATTTTCAGTAGAAGGGAAAGGAACCTGGAGCAGCATACAATGTTGGGCGTGGCGTGGCGCCAGCAGTCAACTCGTTTCGAAACCGAAACACAGATGCAATAGTGCCCTCGTTTAATGCAGTCGTCTTTCCTAGTCACCAGACAAGAGAATCTGATAAATGTCTCGTCCTGTCATAATCGTCGAATCATCCGCCAATTTGCTCCCATGACGTCGTACCTTTCCGCCGGAATCCGCCTCCAGTGTTGCGCGATCACCCCTGCGTATGAGGCAACCACGTGGCAATTTGGGAAACCGAAGTCGGCGCCATTCCCACGGACGTCCTCAACGTTGGCACCTTGCATCAATTAGTGGGCTCTCTGTGAGGCCCAGGCTGTCAAGGGTCAGGAAACTGGCCTTCGTGGCAGATACCGTTTCCACGGAGGGCGGCACTTGTCGTCTCGAAGTGAACTTCTTTGCACGTTGGTCTTTGCCGGGCCACGTCAGCATCTGGGCGGCTGCTTTTCAAGCGGCTGCCTTGTGGGAAGCCCATAGGGAAAGCCAGTTGCCGTTTTCATACGCAACCAAAAATAATGAAATATACAAATGCGCCATGGGATTCGACTTGAGCGTGACCAGCGGTGAGGGTGCCCTAAGCGTTGACGTTTAGTCGCAACCTCGAGGTTCGTTCTAGAAGTCATGGCCGATGACACACTGCGGCTTTCAGGTTCCAGCGTTCGCTTCTTTGTGACTTCCTCCTTGGCAACTGAGAAGGAAGCACACACGCCACCACAGGGCACAAAAAAGCGCCGTGCTGACACCGAGAGACAGCGGATGTAGCGAAGAAACGAACGCACCTACGTTATTTCATAAAAGCGCCAAAGCATCCAGCAAATCAATAAACCTTCCCTCAAGCACTCAACCTTGACATGAGGTGAAGGTTCACTACCTTCTCGCAACCTCTGACACGGAAGGGTCGTTGCAAGTGACAAAGCACAACCTATAGAGGAAGCGCCCGAAAATAGCTTAAATCCACCAGGCTTCACTTGACACAATAATTTGGATCCAAGGTCTCGTGCCGCCAAAGCAAGCTTTGATGTATATCTAAATTCAATAAAACCAGATTGTCGTGCGGCAAACAGCAAAGAGAATAGACGAAAATGCTAAAAAATGCCATACGTAGCACAAAAGTAATGAGCAGTCGATTCGTACTCTTCATCTGTTATGACACATACTAGCGCCACTGAGAGCCTCATTGACCTCAAGGATGTGCCATCAGAGCGACTCTCACTTTGCAGTCACAAATGACATGCTTTAAAGAAGAAACAAAAAACACTCGCGTTTTCTTATGTACATAGAAGCACGCTCTAGGCGATACTCAAAATGCTGCCGTCTAGCTACGCGTGCGAGACACACCAACGCTTTGCTTACGTGCTCCTGCGCAAGACACCCCTTAAAAGAACCGTACAAGCATTTTCTAAAATTGTGCTGTTTAAATAACGGCTGCTTTAAACAACGATGTTTGGCTTTTGAAGAAAAATTTCGCCAGAGTTTTATCGTTGGGTGGATTTTCGTCATATTCTGAGGCTTTTACTCTACGATCACACCGACGGGGAGCTAGCCCTAACGGGCACAGCCTGCTCTCGGCGCGGCGGTGCAGGCAGGCCTGCTTGTAGAGGCAACCCCACGCTTGCGTTTTTCCGTCTCTGTGCGCGACTGAAGCGACGACACGTGCGTTCATTGAAAGCGACGCCATGCCCGAAGTCGTAACTGTGGAAGGCATGGACGTAACCCAGGAAGATCTCAACGGTGCTGGGTGGATCACCGCCCTCAACAACCGTAAAAAGCAGGAGCCGAACAGGCCGCCAATACGAGATGGCCAACGTGGTACCGTGAACAAGCCGGCTGGCTGCCGCACTGCCAAGGGACCGGCTAAAAGTCTGTTGTCGCAAGTAACGGCAGCTTCGCGACTTCCGAAGTTCCCGAAGGAACAGATCAAAATTATCGTGCACCCCAAGGGAGGCCTCGACGTATCAAAAGCCGACGTAGTGCTGCTCGCTCAAGCCCTGGCCATGGCGGCGGCCCTGCCTGAGCATCAAACGAAGGAAGACACCGTGCGCCCAAACAAGGTGCAGAATATTTTAATCATCTCTACTCCGCACGAAGCTAATGCAAGGGCCTATGCGAGACTAAATAAAATCCTTACTAAGTACGGCGCCTACGAAGTCTCGGCGTACGTCGCCGCCCCCGAAGATACGTGCAAAGGCGTAATAAGGCACATCGACCCCTATCACGATGAAGGCACGCCTAGAAACATGATTGTTAACGAAAGAAATCCCACGGTACTAGAAGCCAGAAGAATCAAGAACTCGCATGTAGTCGTGATTCTATTCAGAGGCTTGCGTGTGCCCAACCACGTGATCTGCGGCACGGCCTTGTTGCCATGTTCTTTATACCGACGCCAAGTCGACGTTTGCCATGCCTGCGGCCACGTAGGCCACCGTGCCGACGTTTGCATCAGCAGCGAGGAAGAGAGAAGCAAATGCCGCGGTTGCGGAAAAGCAAAAGCGGACGACCAAGAAGAACATCAGTGCACCCCCAAGTGCGAAGCGTGCGGCGGGCCCCACGTCACCGGGGACCGAACGTGCAAAAAGCGCTATCAAATCCCATACATCGCACGACGCCGACGCCGAAGACGCCGACAAAGAGCAAGGAAGGCAGAACTGGACGAAGAATATGACGTCACCGACGCAATTGGCGACATCTTGTTGGCTGCACCAGCTGCGCGGAGCGGTTCCATCCTGGGTACCCGATCTCAATCCGGAGGGCGCTCGCGCTCAAGAAGGAGAGAATCCAAACCGAGGCAAGGAGAACGCTCCTCCAGATCGAGATCCCGGTCTCGCTCCCAGTCCGTCAAGCGGGCCACGTGAGCCGACAAGGTCAAAGGAGCGACACAGCCGTCTGGGAAGACGAACGCATCAAGCAAAGAAACGACAGGTGAGGCACAGCCAGAGCATAGGATCGATCCCCGTATCCAAGCGCTCGAAGCGGAAAATAGGGAACTTAGATGCGAGCTCGCAGAGCTTAAGGAATCCTTTAACAACATGAAAGGAAAACTCATAAATCGGCATGAGGTTAGCAACAGTAAACCAGGCCCATTAGCCGGGCAGTCGAAACGCGAGGCGCTCAACCCGGAACCTTTTAGCGACACAGAGGAGGAAGAAGAGGGCGACATAACCGAGGTCAACGAGACCCCGTCCGCCGCCTCGGCTTCCCCCGTCAAAAACGAGGGTAAACTGGAAAAGACCCTGAGTAGGATTATGGAAATGCTCTCTGCCATAGAGTTGAGAGTAACGCTATTAGAAAGACCTAAGGCTCATTCCAAAAGTAGACAACACGTACTGAACCACTCCCGACAGGATCAACTCCCGACGGGGGCGCCACAGGTCTCTAAAATTTCACAGTAAACAAGATGGCTAACACAAATAACAATACCGTTAAAATTTGGCAGTGGAACTGCGCTAGCTTCCAGAGGCGCAAGGCTCCGTTAGGTCAGCTCGTCAGATCGGTGACAGACAAGCCACAAGTGATATTACTGCAGGAGACGCTCTTGGAGAAGGAGATTACTCTGTCGGGGTATCGCGCAGTAGCGTACAAAGGCGAAGCGGGGAGAGGCATCGCCGCCTTAGTTAAAAAGAGTGTCTCTTTTGTGGAGCACACCGTTCCAAAATACCGTAGCGGACTAGAAGCACAACTGATCGAGCTCGTGCCCAGTAGATCGAGCAACGCGAATGTCTTTATTCTTAACGTTTACAGTTCGCCTCCTGATAAGAACAGAGACTTTAATGCACTATTCCATTCCGCAATCACGGCAGCCAGAAACACGCCCCTCTTAATTGCGGGGGACTTCAACGCTCCGAACACGGGCTATACGGCTGTAACAGCAAGAAGGGCACAAACTTAGGCGGATGTGCAGCCAATTTTAACCTCACGCTTGTTACAGATCCTAGGTTTCCCACTAGAAGGGGTAATTGGGTCAGTCGAGACACAACGCCAGACCTTACATTCTTCCGAAATATCGAGGGCACGTGGGATAATCTTCAGGAGGACTTGGGTAGTGACCACTACGTTCTCGGAAATCGCGGTGCAGGTCAAACCCAAACCTCCGATCAAATACGAATACGTCGATTGGGATCTTTTCCGAAAAATTCGAGCCGAAACCGCCCCCTCAAGTGAATCCTTCAAAGAACTAATTACAAATCTTAAACAGGCCGTCAAAAACGCGACCAAAGAAATCAGCACAAAACCTGAAGTCACCAAAATGGACTCTCGGTTAGCGCATCTCCTGGAGGCTAAACACGCTCTTGGAGAGAGGTGGAAAATACAGAAATTAAATCGCCGACTACGAGCAAAACTAACGTCACTAAACAAGGAAATAGAGTGCAATTCCAAGCAACTGGCCTTGCAACAGTGGGACGAAACGTGAAACGAAGCGGACGGTCACATGAGAAGAGGTAGTAAGTGGAATCTGCTTAAAAGCCTCCTAAACGATAAACAGTCCCGGACAACTGGCCTTGCAACAGTGGGACGAAACGTGAAACGAAGCGGACGGTCGCATGAGAAGACGTAGTAAGTGGAATCTGCTTAAAAACCTCCTAAACGATAAACAGTCCAGGAATGCGCTAAATCTCGCCGTCGATAGGCCCATACATAAGCAGGTCACCTCGGGCCTCACAAACGATGTAATTGTCAACGACCTGGCGCGAACTTACCTACCCGTCAAGGAAAGAGATTCGCAGGGCATAAGCGCTAGAGCGGCTTACACGGGGCTAGACAGGCCAGAATTAGACGAACCTTTTACGGTTCCAGAAATCAGAGACGTACTCTTCAACCTAAATTGGAAGATCGGCCCAGGGGCCAGACGGGGTCACCAACAAGCTCCTCCAGAACCTGGACGACAAGGCCATCGAAATCCTAACGGCAGAGATAAACGAGGTGTGGAGCTCGGGGCAGGTCCCGTCGGAATGGCGCACCGCCAAAGTGGTGCTCATCCCCAAGCCGGGGAAACCTCCGCACATAAATAACCTGCGTCCCATCTCTCTAACATCGTGCATTTGCAAAGTGGCAGAACATGCAGTACACAATCGAATCGTCGAACACGTCGAAAACCACGAACTATTTAGGCATAATCTAATAGGTTTTAGAAAGGGACTCTCCACACAGGACGCAATGCTCCTCCTGAAAAGATCTATATTCGATAACGAGACGCGGGACGTACGAGGTATCATTGCACTCGACCTCGCTAAGGCCTTTGACAAGGTGGCTCACGAACACATCTTGATCGAAATTTCCCATCTCAACCTAGGGCGGAAATTCTTTAATTTCACTCTCTTGTTCCTATCGGAAAGGAAAGCGTTCCTTCGACTGGGCACGATCTCGGGCGGTCCGTACGAACTGGGCAACTGCGGAACACCTCAGGGCTCGGTCCTATCCCCGCTACTATTTAATATCGCCATGCATAAACTCTCTGAAAGGCTGGCCGCACTCCCAAAAATAGGCCACGCAATCTATGCATACGATATCACAATCTGGTCCCCGGGGGGATCTTTGGCCGATCTAGAGCAATCTCTCCAGGCGGCCATAGATGTAACGGAAGAATTTCTTACATGCACGGGTCTCAAGCTTTCACCGACGAAATCCGAACTCCTCCTCTACAGACAGTCGAGGCAGGGCGTTAGGAACGTCGAGTCTCTGGAAATGCTGCCAGTCGAAATTACAACACGAGAAGGGCACCCCATTCCGAGGGTGAACTCCATCAAAATTTTAGGAGTTCTAATCAACGCGAAAAGCTGTAATGCAGAAGCTCTAAACAAGCTGAGCGCGCAGGCGAAAAATATACTAAGACTCATAACTAGAATCGCAAGCAAAAGGGGGGAGGGGACTCAAGGAGGACAACCTACTCAGGGTCTTCCAAGGTTTCTTCATCAGTCACATTACTTACACGGCACCGTACCTCAAGTGGAGCAAAATTGAAAAGAAGAAACTCGACACACTCATCAGGTCCGGCGTCAAAAGAATACTCGGTATTCCACAATCCGCTAGCACATTAAAACTACTTGAACTCGGAGTTCACAATACCACAGACGAATTAACTGAAGCACAGTTCATTGCACAGATCTCCAGGCTTTCGTCAACTAAGCCGGAAATCAAAATTCTTGATGAAGCTGGTCAACTCCCTATACAGGCACCGCTCAACCAACACCCTCTGTCTAAATTAGCCCGTGAAGGTATAAAGGTTGAGCCCGTGCCGAGGAACATCCACCCAATATATAACGAAGGTCGCAGAAGAGCGCGGGCTAGAGCCATCCTTCGACGAATAGATCCTTACGGGGCAGATGCATTCTTCGTTGACGCCGCCAAATATGGCAGCGAAGACAGGTTTGCAATCACGGTCGTTGACGCGCGCGGAACACTTATCAGCGCCGCATCAATCTACGGCAAATACGCGAACGAGGCGGAGGAAACCGCGATAGCCTTGGCTCTTCAAGCCGCAAAAGGCCCGGCGTCCATTTTCTCCGACTCGCGCACGGCGGTCAGGGCTTTCTCGCCCGCTCTAGTTTGTAAACACGCAGCTGACATCGTTAACAGATGCTTTCGTATTAATACGCGAGAAGAAACTACAGGTCATACCATAGCATGGTTCCCGGCCCACATGGACGATGCAACTAACCGAGCGGGTTGCAACCCTAACGAGCGAGCCAACTGCCTGGCACGTGAATTCACGAAACGCGCCAGAGCTAGCAGTCCGGCTCTCCCGCAGGATTGCCCCTTCAAAGATAAACTTACAACCTTTCACGAAATTACGTCACATTACAGACACAGCAGGAGAAAATTCCCTCCCCCCAGTCCGAAACTGAACAGGGCTCAGGCTGTTACTTTCAGGCTTTTACAGACGAGATTGTACCTCACACCGAGAGCGCTTAGTTGGATAGACCCGAACTTTCCGCAATCGTGCTCCAAATGCGGTCACGCGTGCTCCTCCTTCGACCACATGCTCTGGCTGTGCCCATACAACGCGGGCTCCGACCTTCATAACAAGTCTAAGTGGGACGCCTTGCTGAAGAGCTCGGATTTTCCAAGCCAACTACAGGCCGTCCAGAGGGCCCGCGACGTCGTGGAGAGTCACCATCTCCCTGTCTCGTCGTGGGCGGAGCCATCAACTTGATCGGGGAGCCTTCGGTTCCCCCCAATCAAGTTCCCCAGGACACTCTAATAAAGTTCTTGTCACTGTCACTGTCACTTTCGAATAGTGAAGTCGTACTCAAGCACCGCCACGGCCTTCTTCCAACAAATAACCTGGACTTCACGTTACAAACGTATCTCACATAAAAGAAGCCTATTTGCTTAAAGAAGAATTACACATCAAGTAAAAGTTTGAAAAATTTACGCGCCCGCAAAGCATCCTTCAGAGTATCGGTGAGCTTCCAAAACAATCTCAATAAAGCTCTAAACTCGGAGGTCACAAAACGTGTAACCGAAGACTCAAAATAAATAAACGAACAAACTGTATCCAAAAAAACATGCATTCCCCCTTTTCATTCCGAATAGCCTAGGGTTGCGGCATATTTCGAAGCCGTAATCGAGGTTGGCGCAGTCTGAAAGCTCGTTTTATCAACCAGGGAATACAAAAGGCCTGTAGGGTATTCCCGTGGGTGCAGACACTCGATATTTTATGCAGCAGCAACAAGCCTACTAGGCATCGCACTACAAATACACTGGCTTGTGGGCCCCTTCCCAGCTGTCAGCTCTCATGGCCGACATGAGAGCTGACATGATGTCGGGTTACATCAGCTACAATGGCAGTAGCTCCGGAGGCTCTTGCGTCGAAGTGGGCCGCCGCTCTGCGCAGCTCCAACCTCAAGACACAAGAGTGGGCTGTCCAGCAAGCCCGAGAGGCGGCGACGAGGCAAGGCCTCGAAGTCCCCTCATGGGAGACCTGAGCCCGGGTCGTCAAATTTGCCGGATTCAAAATAAAGTTGTTTCCATCAATCCTCAGGAACACTAGAATAGTGCCACGAGGGAGAAAAAAATCAAGCATGCTGCCATAGCAACGGTTATGTTGATGCGTGAGCGGGAAACGCCATCCGGCTTGCTGTCTGCTATGCGCTCGACAGCCACTCGACTTTCTCATTCAGATATTGTAACAGCCTTCAGCTTCTAATTTTCTTGTACTTTTGGATCAGCCCATGTATGAAACATTGTTGGCCTTTGTCTCCGGATGCGAGATCCGCCCGAACCTGGCCACAAACACCTTCGCTATGATATATGCAAGACATAGAATATGCACTGTCTTTAACATAGCCCAGAGACTGAGAGATAGACAGGCAGACAGAAAAACTTTATTCGTAGCAAGTGAGTTTGGACTCCTTTGGACCACCGCACGGTCCCGCACCACGTCCACAGGTTCATGTTCGTTTTGTTAATGACTTTGGCAGCCCGAGCTACCGCAGCAAGCTGTGATGTCTGGTCCGTAGACTAGAGCACGACCCCCCAGTCCTCCCAGCCTGAGATGGCGGGCTGTCCCTGCGGGGGAGGATCAGCAGAGCAGCCAGAAAGAATGTGGGAGAGTGTGGCGTGAGGGTCGCCGCATAGGGAGCATGCAATGGAGGTGCCGTAGTAGTGGACTAGCAGCTGAGGGGACGGCAGGGAGCGGGTCTGGAGGAGTCTCGAGAGGATCGGTTGGGAGTGGGTCAGGGATGGGAGGAGTCTGGTCCCTCTAGAAGCCCGTAAGAAATCGGTTAGCTGTCTTTACCTGTCTCTCTCCTCTCTCTACAACTTTCGTACTTCGCTCTCCTTTTAAATCTTTCCTGTATTCTCTTTACTACCTTTTACTTCTAATTTCCGAAGCAGCAAGGGTACGGTATCCGGACTTGGGTATGCTATTTTGGGTTATAGTAGTTACATACAGCGGACGTCTGCGACTTCTTCGGGCCTTGTAGCATCCCCTTATTGGGCTCGGTGGTGGGTGGCTAGCGTCGCTACTGAAATAAAAATATTTTATGGCTTCGACATCGTTTCCGGGCCTCCAAGATCGTCCTCTCTCCCAAAGAGGGCGCACCGATGAAACCTATCAGTTTTCTGCAAAGAAGATATCCCCACTGAACGCCAGGAAATCACAGCAAGATTGTCACCGTCGTCTGCAAGTGTCTTACGGATACAATAGGACCAGGTTACAGACCACGCAAATAGCCAGTGGAGACCTTCTGCTAGAAGTTATAAACAAGGCCTAGTATGACAAGCTGAATAACCTCGTATCCTTTGGAGATAGACTTATTACCGTAAACGCACACCGTTCATTGAACATAGTTCGTAGTGCAGTATCCGACACTTACGTCTTCAGCCTCATCGAAAATAAACTTTTCACGGATTGAAAGACAAAAATGTTGCCGAAGTGCAGCGAATCAAGATAAGGCGCAATGACTAGGAAATACCGACAAAGCACCTAATCATCACATTTGGTTCCAATGTACTCCCTGAATATATCCGAGGAGGCTACATAAAGATGCGTGTTAGACCATGTATTCCGAACACCCGCAGGTGCTTGAAGTGCCACAAGTTTGGTGATAGCTCACAGAGCTGCCGTGGCCGAATGTCCTGCCCAAAATGTGGCGCTAATGAAGATGTAGCTGAAAATCTGACCCGCATTGCTCAAACCGTGATGGAGAGATCATCCTGCGTAGTCGCGCTCTTGCCCTACACGGAAGCGAAAGAAGGAGATCACCACCCTAAAAGCAAAACAAAATATGCCATTCAATGAAGCAAGGAAGCGATGTTCCGTTGTGAAACCTCCTTCTGCTGATACGGCGTGCATGGGGGCTGCGCCACACCGGCCTCCAGCAGCTGTCCGAGCCACAAACAGTCTACCGGCAGCAGCTGCTTCTGCCCCCTCGGTGGTGGCAGCTGCCACTGCTCCAGCTTCGTCTAAGAAGGGCCAGCAAGTCTCTCCGCCTGCGGCTTTCAAGGCCCCTGCCCATGCAGTGAGATCTGACAAACCTTCCCAGGTCCCCCGGAAACGGATAAACAGTGCCTCGCAAAAGGGGATGGATACCTCTTCTTGCTTCTGCTCCTCTGGCACAGAGGGAGCGGCGTGGTTCACTTGAGTGCGCCAAAAAGAAAACTCTCGAATCACTGCACCACAAAAACCAACTGTTTGAGTTAAATACCTTGTTTTTGTACAGAAAAAATTTATTTTACATTTAATTAATATGGCTGTGCAAATTTTACAATGGAACGTCAGAGGTCTTATCAATAACCAAGATAACGTCAAAGAACTCATCTGTAACTCCCAGCCAAAGATTATCTGTGTACAAGAAACACATTTTAAATCATCACTTCACAGTTTTCTAGAATTATTTAGAAAAGATCGTGAGGGTGCTCTCAAGTCATTAGGAGGTGTTGCGATAATTGTTGATAAGACGATCGCCTGTCAAGAGCTTACATTACAGACTCCTCTTGAGGCTGTTGCAATCGGCACAACATTGCTTAATAGGCTTGTAACATTGCGCTTGCTATATATTAGACCAGACAACACTCTTAATAGGTTGGTTATTGAAAATTTGATATCTCAGCTACCCGAGCTCTACATAGTATCAACGTGCTTGGTGATTTTAAAGCCCACAGTACGCTCTGGGGCGACTCGCGGTGTGATGCCAGAGGTGGCCTCATTGAGAGTTTTGTACTGTCAACAGGTCACTGTTTCTAAAGTAAGAAGGCGCCTACCTTCTACAGTGCTAAACAGATTGCGTACTCTGCAATATACTTAGCAATTGGTTCCGCTTCACTTGTACCATATTTCTTATGATCAGTGATCAAAAACGCACACGGAAGTGATCACTATCCTATCATTCTAAATACGGCATAGCAATTAAGACATAATCCTTATCCGCCTCGGCGGAAGCAAGAAAGTGCAGACTGGGAACAATATCGGGAACATGCAGATGTTTCTCGCAATTATATTGATCACCTGAGTATAGATGCTTATGTCTTACTTACTATATATGTCTTATATATATGTATATGTCTTACTTGTTACTGCTGTCATAATTGACGCGGCGACAACTGTATACAGCAGACACGTGGCTCCGCAACCAAGAAACAAATCTCCTGGTTGAATGACACATGTAGAAATGCACAGAAAAATCAAAATAAAGCCTGAGGCCTTTTGCGTCGTTCGCCAACGACAGGAAACCTTACGAATTTCAGACAAATCAAATCGAAATGGCGGCGCACACGACGTCACGCATGCAGGGAAAGCTGGGAAAGGTTCCTTTCAGGAATCAATTATTATACGGATGAGGCTAAAGTGTGGAAGAGACTGAGAAAATTATATGGCCGATGATCGAATCCACTTCCTTCGCTGAATGATCAGGGGGAATGTTTGGCAGACCACTTTGAAAATGCATCCAGTTCGACCCACCTTTGCGAGTCCTTTCTTAAACGCAAAACTATAGCCGAAAGAAAGCCACTGAATCGTAAAGGTGTAGACGATGAACCTTACAACCGTCATTTTACTATTGTTGAGTTTAAGGCCGGATACATACATTTCGCATGGAAAGAAGCTATAGTATTTACTAAAGACAGGAACGGACCCTTCTTTAGTATCCAGCTATAGGCCAATAGAACTCACGTGTAGCACATGTAACTTATTTTGTTATAGCGCAAGCTTGAGACGGACAACAGAAGGCAAATCTGACACACACAGCGCTTGTAAGCTTCTGGAAATAATGATTAATTAACGATTGCTGTATTATCTGGAAAATAACAATGCACTGGATACACGTCAGTGTGGGTTTAGAGAAAACCGATCAACTGCTGATCTTCGTGTTCGATTATAAGCAATTATAACCCCTTCAATAGAGATTCTATAGAGATTTATACAGTACCAGTGGCACCCACAACGATAATGAAAGAGAAAATAGTCTAGAGGAATTCGAAATCCCACAGGTAACGCCGGAAGAAGTAAAGAAAGCCTTGGGAGATATGCAAAGGCGGAAGGCAGCTGGGGAGGATCAGGTAACAGCAGATTTGTTGAAGGATGGTGGGCAGGTTGTTCTAGAGAAACTGGCCACCCTGTATACGCAATGCCTCATGACCTCGAGCGTACCGGAATCTTGGAAGAACGCTAACATAATCCTAATCCATAAGAAAGGGGATGCCAAAGACTTGAAAAATTATAGACCGATCAGCTTACTGTCCGTTGCCTACAAAGTATTTACTAAGGTAATCGCAAATAGAATCAGGAACACCTTAGACTTTTGTCAACCAAAGGACCAGGCAGGATTCCGTAAAGGCTACTCAACCATAGACCATATTCACACTATCAATCAGGTGATAGAGAAATGTGCGGAATATAACCAACCCTTATATATAGCTTTCATTGATTACGAGAAAGCGTTTGATTCTGTCGAAACCTGAGCAGTCATGGAGGCATTGCGGAATCAGGGTGTAGACGAGCCGTATGTAAAAATACTGAAGGATATCTATAGCGGCTCCACAGCCACCGTAATCCTCCATAAACAAAGCAGCAAAATCCCAATAAAGAAAGGCGTCAGGCAGGGAGATACGATCTCTCCAATGCTATTCACAGCCTGTTTACAGGAGGTATTCAGAAACCTCGATTGGGAAGAATTGGGGATAAAAGTTAATGCAGAATACCTTAGTAACTTGCGATTCGCTGATGATATTGCCTTGCTTAGTAACTCAGGAGACCAATTGCAATGCATGCTCACTGACCTGGAGAGGCAAAGCAGAAGAGTGGGTCTAAAAATTAACCTGCAGAAAACTAAAGTAATGTTTAACAGTCTCGGAAGAGAACAGCAATTTACAATAGGTAGCGAGGCACTGGAAGTGGTAAGGGAATACATCTACTTAGGGCAGGTAGTGACGGCGGATCCGGATCATGAGAAAGAAATAATCAGAAGGATAAAAATGGGCTGGGGTGCGTTTGGCAGGCATTCTCAGATCATGAACAGCAGGTTGCCGTTATCCCTCAAGAGAAAAGTGTATAATAGCTGTGTCTTACCAGTACTCACCTATGGGGCAGAAACCTGGAGGCTTACGAAAAGGGTTCTACTCAAATTAAGGACGACGCAACGAGCTATGGAAAGAAGAATGATAGGTGTAACGTTAAGGGATAAGAAAAGAGCAGATTGGGTGAGGGAACAAACGCGAGTTAATGACATCTTAGTGGAAATCAAGAAAAAGAAATGGGCATGGGCAGGACATGTAATGAGGAGGGAAGATAACCGATGGTCATTAAGGGTTACGGACTGGATTCCAAGGGAAGGGAAGCGTAGCAGGGGGCGGCAGAAAGTTAGGTGGGCGGATGAGATTAAGAAGTTTGCAGGGACGGCATGGCCACAATTAGTACATGACCCGGGTAGTTGCAGAATTATGGGAGAGGCCTTTGCCCTGCAGTGGGCGTAACAAGGCTGATGATGATGAACCCCTTCAAAAAATTTAATTATGGGGTTTTACGTGCCAAAACCACTTTCTGATTATGAGGCACGCCGTGGTGGAGGATTCTGGGAATTTCGACCACCTGGGGTTCTTTAACGTGCACCAAAATCTAAGTACACGGTTGCTTTCGCATTTCACCCCCATCGAAATGCGGCCGCCGTGGCCGGGATTCGATCCCGCGACCTCGTGCTCAGCAGTCTAACACCATAGCCGCTGAACAACCACGGCGGGTAATTATAACCTCTTCAGTCACGAATAACGATAGACTATCGGTATATGTGTGAAACATAGATACGTTTATGCCAGGGTACTCGAGACCCCATTGAAAGCAAATCATGGTGGCAGAATGATTTTTTCTGCATTTTATGATGAGTCATTATAATTACAGGGTAACAATATTTGAATATTGTGAAGCTAGTCATGCAAGGTTTCCTCACAAATAGGATTGAATCACCCACTCGAAGTAGACGCACAAGTTATTTATGGACTGCTAGCATTTCAAGAAGAAAAAATATTCCGAGGTTGCTGCCCACATACCCCACGTCAAACGTCACGTAAAACACGTTAGTGCCTTCAACAAAGTGGTACTATGCAACGATACATATCAGTTAAAAGTAAATTGGAAGTAATTTATGTTAGGAGATGGTTCAATTCACCCTAACCTTAACGTTTATGCTCCATTCCTTGCTACCACTGCACAGAAATGGCTAAAATATGTCGCGTCCACAAGTCTGCACGCCATAGCTGAAAGGGACTAGAGATGCATTTCTCCAAGCAATATTTTTGTCAGTCTTTTTTTGTAAGGAGAAAGCTTATGGTACGACGGGGCGCTATTGAATACTACAAGACCTGTCTTCTATGAGGGTACGAGGCAAAATGTTGAATATTATAGAAAGTTATTTCTTAAACCGGACTTTCCGTGTAAGACTTGGGAACACATTGCCAAGATCTTTCTTTCAGGAAACTGGTGTACCTCACGGAGGCGTCCTCAGGTTTTGTGTCTTGCAATCTGGCCATCTGCGAAATTTAAGTCCAGCTTGCTGTTAAAGAAATGACGAATAGGCAGGTGAGAAAGCCTCCAGGTTCAACCCTCAAAAAGCACTTTCGTGCTCTTCTCTCGAAAAATGGATATAGCTGCCAATCCTGCCACTGAGCTGCATGGAGTGCATCTGCCTATACTCAGCGAGCACAAATGTCTTGGAGTATACCTTGACCCAAAGCTAACGTTTATCCCCCACATTAAATATCACAGGGCAAAGTGCCTAAAAACAGTCAATACAATGTTACGTATGGAAACGTGTTACGTGCGGTTACGTGTGCCTATTTACACTGGAGCCAGACAGCCAGGACGGCACTAGCTCGCGCCAAGGGCACAAAGCAACTTCATCGTCGTTCTGACGGCGGCTCGTCTCTTGAGCATCGCTTGTTCATATCGTAATACTACTACTCCCCCCCTCCCCCTCCCCCCCTCGGCGGCAGAAGCGCCGTCACGGTGCTGGTAAATATCCAAGGCGCGTGGAGATTTGTACGGCTTGAGTCGGGTGACGTGGACAATGTTATTGGTTGTCACAGCGGTGGACGATGTGGGCGTGGCTAGAACGATTTCATATGTGACATCGGTCATTTGGCGGAGCACGCGAAATGTCCCTGTGTAACAGGAAAGCAGTTTTTAACAAAGAACAACTTTGCCCGATGGTGATCAAAGCAATACGTGGCTGCCGGGCACAAAATGGACATCACGATGACGGAGTTCGTAGCGTTCCTTCTGTTTGTCTGGAGACTCTTGTAGACGAGCGCGCGCAAGTTGGCGAACATGGTCAGCATGGGCGATTGCACCACGGGCATAATCGCTAGTTGAATCTGTGGCAGAGGGAAGCACAGTGTCCAGTGGTAGCGTCGGTTCTCGGCCATACAAGAGGTAAAACGAGGAAAAGCCAGCAGTTTCGAGACGGGAAAAGTTATACGCAAAGGTAATGTAAGGTAGAGCCAGGTCCCAGTCACGGTGCTCGTCTTAAACGTATTTTGATTGCTTGTCTGTAAGGGTGCGCTTCAAACGCTCAGTGAGGCCGTTCGTTTGGGGGTGGTAGGAGGTGGTAAATTTATGCTGTATTGAGCAGGCATGCATGATGTCGTCAATGACTTAGGCGAAAAACGTACGGCCACGGTCAGTTAGCAATTGACGCGGAGCAACATGCATCAAAATGATATCATGTAGGAGGAAGTCCACAACATAAATTGCGCAACTGGTCGGAAGAGCGCGGATTACGGCGTAGCAGGTCGCATAGTCCGCTGCGACTGCAACCCACTTGTTTCCTCATGTAGATTCCAGAAATGGACCGAGATGGTCTAATCCGACACGATGAAAAGGCTAGGCAGGGATGTCGAGCGGCTGCAGGTAACCAGGCGGAAGCTGGGATGGCTTCTTGCGTTCTTGACAAAATTCACAAGCGGTGACGTAACTTCGTAAGGAAAAGGCAAGGCCCGGCGAGAAATAAAACGCGACGTACACGGTCAAAGGTTCGAGATACGCCGAGGTGTCCTGCCGTTGGTGCGTCGTGAAGCTCTTCTAGAACGGTGGAGCGGAGGTGTTTAGGTATTATAAGTAGGAACTCAAAGCCACCCGGATGAAGGTTACGAAGGTACAGAGTACCGTCGCGGAGGACGAAGAGGAGTAGGGTATCATCGGCCGGAAAGTGTTTAAAACGGTCGATGAGTGTTCTGATGTAGGCGTCACGACGTTGCTCGTCGGCGAAATGAAGCAGCTGTGATACAGAGAATACGCAAGAAGCACTGGCAATATTGGAGGAGTCAGAGTCGTTAACAGGGTAATGCGACAAGCTGTCAGCATCTTGGTGCAGACGGCAGGACTTGTACACCACGGAATATGAAAATTCTTGTAGCCTCAAAGCCCATCGACCAAGCCGGCCTGTGGGATTTTCTAGCGATGAAAGCCAGAAGAAAGCACGATGGTAAGTGACTACGGAAAAAGGGCGACCATAAAGGTAAGGACGGAACTTCGCAAACGCCCAGACAATAGCACGGCATTCCCGTTCCGTAATGGAATAGTTGCGCTCCGATGGTGCTACGAGGCGGCTCGCATAAGCAATAACGCGATCCTCGCCACGCCTACGCCTACGCCATGACCGCTGGCATCTGTACGAAATTCTGTAGGGGCATCAGGGTCGAAGTGGGCGAGATAGGGCGGTGAGGTTAGAAGAGTAACGAGACGAGAGAAGGTGGCAGCTTCTACAGTACCCCACGAGAATTGTACGCCTTTCTTCAAAAGATTAGTGAGGTGTCTAGCAATAACTGCAAAATCTGGAACAAAACGACGTAAGTACGTGCATAGCCATATAAAACTTCGAACGTCTGCGGCTGTCTTCGGAACCGGAAACTCTCAGACAGCGCGAGTTCTGTCGGGATCTGGCTCTACTCCGCAAGCGTCAACGAGATGGCCCAGAACAATAATTTGGCTGTGGCCAAAACGACATTTGGACGAGTTAAGTTACAGCTTCGCCTTTCGAAGCGGAGTTACCGGTAGCATCGAACCTACCGAAACTGCCGGCCACGGTCTGGAAAGTGACTCTACGACTACGAGAAAGCCTCTTGGTGCTTCAGAAGGCACCGGAAGTGAGCCGCGGAAGAGCAGTGCGAGAAAGCGTGGGCGTCATCCTACAAGAAGCCAAGGGAGACCGCTTTGTGATAAACACCAAACAAGGTACGATCATCTACCACACATTATCAATGGAGAATGCTAAAAAATAGGCAAGATAGATAAATCAGAATCGGAGACAAGGATTACGAGGTCGTTACGTACGTGAACGCACCGGAAAGCTGTGGGCGTGGAGTTATTTACGACATGCTTATTTACGACAGGAAATGCACTGCGACAAAGAAGTCGCAATCAACCTAAACGAGGGTGAAAACAACCCGACAATCCTAGAAGCAAGAAAAATGGGCAAAACCAGAACTTTCCTCCTTACTTTTGACGAAGAGGAAGTTCCACGCAAGGTTTTCTTCATGGGAGCTATTCTACGGTGCTTCCTATAAAAGAAAAGGTACGAAGTATGCTACAAGTGTGAAGTAGTCGGGAACAGATCAGACGTGTGTGACAACGACGAACCGAGTCGTAGAGGTTGTGGGGTAACGAGACCACAAGAAGGACATCGATGCGAACCGCAGTGCCAGGTCTGCGGCAAAAATCACGTCGCTGGGGATGAGAAGTGCAGGAATTTATTCCGCACCCCGTACATCGTGAAGAGACAACGGGAGCACAAACAAGCGGCCGAGGAGGCGAACCAAGAGGAACTTCGTCAAAGCAGGCCAAGCGAGAGATCGAGCAGCAGGACCAGGAGCCGCTCAGAGTCCTTCCCGAGGCTACAGACGCCGCAACGCCAGACACAACAGAAGGAAACAAGTAACAAGGTGACCTGGTCTGACAAAGTCTCCCAGGATTCAGAAAAGGATAGAGAAAACCAGGAGCTAAAAGCGCTTATTAAGAGGCAGGAAGAGTAAATTAAAATGCTGATTGAGTATAGGAAAAAGGAGAGAGAAGAATTTGTAAGGATAATCGAGGAGATGAAAAAAGAGAAGGATGGAAAGAGTACGAGACAGGAAGACGGTGTAGAGAACAAAGAGCCCAAAACAGATCAGCCCCTGCTCAAAAAAAAAGAGAAGGGGAGAGACAGACTCAGACAGCAAGATGGACGAAGTTACTCAGGATATTACCCTGATAAACGGAGCTATGATGCAATTCATAGAACAAACTCAAGCGGAATTTGAAAAGCGCGATATCGCCCTCAAAGCAGAATTTGAGAAACGCGACTTCGCTTTAAAAGCGGAATTCGATTGGTTTAGAACAAAATTAACATTCAAAATGCATTGGCAAAATGACACGATCTGGCAGTGGAATTGTAGGGGCTTCCTGAAAAAGCTAGCAGTCCTACAAACATTCCTAACCAACATCGATAAACCAGATGTCATTGCATTGCAAGAGTGTGGGAAAAATGCAAAATTGGCTGGCTACACAGCCTACACTGGGCAAGGAGACAATCAGCAGACAGCTATTTTAGTTAAAAGGAACATAGCAGCAGTCCTACACGAGACTGACACAAATAAGATAGGTCACGTCCTAATTGAACTAGTACCGAGAAAAAGAAAAGATAGGAGCCTATATGTTCTCAACGTATAGAGCTCTCCTAAGTAAAAAAAAGAATTGTGGCTTCGATCAGCTCATGGAAAGGTCCAAAAACGTTGCAGGGAACAACCCCATAGTCATAGTCGGAGACTTTAACGCGCAACACACGGCTTGGGGGTACAAAACCTCGCAACTAAAAGGCAGAGAATTATGGGATACTTTCACCAAGTATGGACTAACCCTAGTAACAGATCCTCAAATTTCGACGAGATTCCAGGGACCCCACCGGACCTTACTCTCATAGGGGGACGCATAACCGCTCGATGGTGTAACACGGGAAAGGACTTGGGGAGCGACCACAGAATAATAGAGATGGTGGTAGAACCCGGCATACCAACTCCCAAACCCAAGCAGACCGAAGCGTTAAATTGGAACCTCTTTAGGCAGAAATGTGCCGAAAAAGAGGAGCTCAAGGATGTAGGCAGTTGGAGCAACGCTCTCTTGGAAGCGGCTGAAGAGGCCACTGAGACGGCGGAGGCACAAGAAACGCAAGAGGTGGTAGACTGGAAAATGGTCGGACTATGGAGGAAAAAGAGGTAGCTAGAGCGAAAATTGAAAGAGAATAGAAGCAATAGAAACATAAGGAGGACATTAGTGCACCTAAACGGAGAGATTGAAGAATGCGCACTTGAACTCACGAAACCAAATTGGAATAGCATATGCGAACAGATGGATCACAAAATTGGTAAATCAAATGCATGGCAACTATTGAGGCACCTAATAGACCCATAGAGTAGTAAATCAAAGACTCATAGAAACGTGCAGGAACAAGTGTATAAATACGAATGCAGTAATAGACAGTTGTTGGCTGAAGTTAAGGATAGATATCTTAAATGCGGTCCGCAACAAACACTACAGAGGGGAAGGGAACCCCCTCTTAGACAGCCCCGTAATGGTAGGAGAAGTTAGGGCCGAGCTAAATCGACTAAGAATGAAATCAGCTGCAGGACCAGACAGAATCTGCAATCGGATGTTGAAGCACCTAGACGACAAGTCAATAGTAAACGCAAAGAATTTATGCAAGAGTGTTGGGAGAAGGGTAGGATGGATGGATGGATAAAACTTTATTGGATCTATTTGAATGTGGTTGGGCTCCTAGACGTCCGGGAGCCTCCTGGCCGACATGTCTAGGCAAGCACGGTCCACCAGCCATAGCTGGTCATCCGAGCAAGTGGCCCGAAGAGCGGCCTCCCACGAGGTGAAAGGAAGGGTTGGGAATGGGTTCTACCGCCATGGGCGTGGGGCAGCTCCACAGACAGTGGAAAAGATCTGCCCGGGGCACTCGGCGCGTGGTACATTGTGGATATTGGAGACCAGGGTGAAATAAATGTGCCAGATAGGGAGGAATAAATGCTTTGGTCTGGATCTGGCACCAGATTGAACTCTGATGGGCGGTAAGGGAATTGTGAGGGGGAGGTAAATCTCGTCTGCCATCCTGGCTCTCCTGGCTTTTCCATGTGGTTGGGTGAGTGGTCGTCCAGGGTCCGGAGGGAAAGACCTCGGACATGCACATTAACGCGCTCGTTCCCGGGGACACACTCATGCCCAGGTACGAACGTGATAGTCACCTGGTGGGGAACCGAAGGAATGTTTTGCAAAATGTGTGTGACCGTCTTAGGTGCTACGCCTTGAAGGAAGTAACGGTATACACTTTAGGAATCAGCGCAGATTTCTCTAATTGTAGAATCCGCAGCCGCATGCGCCACTGCTAGGGCTAATGCGACCCCCTCAGCCACATCGGTGCGCGCTGTTTTAATCGAGGCAGAGATGCCAATGCGTCCGTCCTCCGTCATGGCAGCGGCCGTGGCCGTTGCTTTGAGCGGACCGACCCCGGCGCCGACATAAAGGACGTCTTCGCGATCTTGGCAACGTCGGGTGTAGTAATGAGCCCGCGCCTTACGTCGACCCGGATAGCGGTGCCAATGTTTCGTGGCAACGGTTTGAGTTGCATGTTAGCTGCGAGTCTTACAGAAATGGGGAACCACGGCTGTTCTATCGGGATCGTGCCGCTTGGCTCGCACCCCAGAGTTCGGAGTAGGTTTCGCCCAGTGGGTGTTCGGGTGAGGCGTAGAAGCTGATTACTCCTCTGTGCATCTATGATTTCCTGGACGGTATTATAGAGACCAGTCTGTAGGAGGCGGGTTGTGCTAGAGCACATCGGCAGCCTGAGTGCGGTCTTAACCGCCCGCCTGATTAGACGATTAGCCTAATCCATTTGTTTTTGAGTGAAATGGTGATACGGGAGGTGCTGGGCAAGGCGATTGACCACTAAATCTTCATTTGCATGGTGTCCTTTTCAGACAGGCCATGATTGCGTGACGCAATCCGGGGAACCAGTCCTGAGATTTGTTTTATTTGTTTATCGAGGAGGTTCAGTGTAAAACCCGCATCTAGGTTAGATTGGATGTGCAGACCAAGGATCCTGATTCTATGTACCTTAGGCACTTGTTGACCGTGTATGAACAGGTGTATGCCTGGGTCGCCTTTGTGGGGTTTAATAGTGAACAATTCGGACTTTTCTGGCGAGCCGAAGAGCCCCATTATGTGAACATGCCGTTAGATAACGTTGATAGCTGTTTGTAGGACATCTTGGGCCTCCCCAATAGAGCCTCGTGATCCGCATAGAGTCATATCATCAGGATAGAAAGCGTGGTGCAATTTAATGATACCTGCGAGCTCTCTGGCGAGTGGGGCCATGGCTACAGTAAATAATAGTGGTGATAGGACTGCTTCCTGGGGTGTGCCCCTGTTTGGGAGGGCAAAGGCGGCCGATGTGAGTGGACCTAATCTAATCTCAGCGGTACGATTTTCCAAAAAAAGCTTTGACATAATGCCAGATCCTAGGGCCGCAACCTGCGGTGGCAAGGGTCCTGACGATATGGTCGTGTCCTACGTTGTCAAAGGCCTTTTGTATGTCTAATGCTAGGATGGCTCTGGTGCGGGCTGTCCGTTGTTTGGGATTTAATAAGGTCTCTTTAATATGCAAGAGGACATCCTGAGCCGATAGGTTGGGGCGGAAGCCAAATTGAGTGTTGGGGAAGAAATGCTTAGCTTCTAAGTGCGGTTGTGGTCGCCGGACAATCATGTGCTCAAAAAGTTTGCCTAGACAACTCGTGATCGAGATAGGTCGTAAATTCTGATGCAGTAAGGATTTATTCTGTTTCGGAATAAGATTAATCTGGGCGTGTTTCCAATCGCCAGGCAGTGTGCCCTTTCGCCAGTGTTCGTTAAAGAGATCCGTGAGCTCCTGCAAAGATATGTCATCTAAATTTCGGAGGACTTTGTACGTTATCCGGTCGGGCCCTGCTGCAGTGTCCCTGGTAATATAGCGAAGGGCCTGTTTCACCTCCGGCAGTGTGACATATGCATCCAGGTTTTCGTCTGGATCAGGCGGTGTTAAAGGGGCTGCGTTCGGATGTGTAGGTATGGGCTGTGGAATATACAGATTTTTGGTGTGTGCCATAGTATCTGTGCCCCTTTGCTCCTTTAAGTAAATCAGATCTTGAGCAGTAGTGTACACGTGGGTTTTGGTGGAAGTGGGATCGAGAAGAGCCCTCAGGAGCTTCCAAGTGCGTTTTGTGCCCAGCGTTCCTTTCAGTGTGCCGCGAAAATTGGCCCAGTTTGATTGAGCAAGCTGGGTGGCATATTGTGCAGCCTCCTCCGTGACTGCAGCGATACGAAGGCGAAGTTTGCGGTATAATCTCTGGCGCTTCCATTGTTTGGAGAGGCTTCGACGAGCCTCTCACAGCTGGAGGAGGTGGGGGTCTACTTGGGGGGCACTCTTGGTGTTCTTAATCTTCGTTCAGCTCTGTCGAGGGCATGTTGTATCTTTTGAGTCCAAGGTTTGCGGTGTGGTATCCTCCACGGCGATGTACGAGCGGAGTTTATCCCAGTCAACAAGGGTCTGAATTTTGGGCCGAAAAACTATGGAATTTTGCGTTAGGATTGTTTGTATCACGTGGTGATCATTGCCTAATGTGCACGGCAGGACCTCATGTGCTTTCACTATCGCATGTGTGCTTGTCACCGTGAGGTCTGGCGTGGTGTCTCTTGCCGTACTGGTGCCCACTCTCGTTGGTATAGTGGGATCTGTGATTAAAGTAAGTGCGTGGTGCATCATAGTGTTATGTATAAGGTTGCCCTTAGGCGTGTTATTTATATAACCGCACACCGTATGGCGGGCGTTAAAGTCGCCCACTATTATTCGGTGTGTATAGCGTGTTTGAGCAAAAATTTCCGGTATCCTTGTGCCCTCACATTTAGGGGGACTGTATATGTTGACAACCAACGGTCCTTTTCCCGATGTGCGGTTGGGCTAAAGAATCTCGAGAGCGGTGTACTCGGTTCCTCCTTATGAAGGACCCCCGGTAAGGGTTCGGTCTATGAAGGGGAGGGTTTTATTAATAAGAATCGCGGTACGCGATGTTACGGATGCCACGAGATATCCCTGCAAGGATAGAGATGCGGACCCTGTTTCCTGCATGGCCAGTATATCTGGCGGCTTCGGAAAAAGTTGTATGTATGCGGCCAATTGGGCGAGTTTCTTTTCGATGCTTCTACAATTTCATTGCCATATGATTAATTCAGATAAAGTTTGGTTTCCGGATGGAGCAGTTAAGCCCGCTCTGCCTGAATTCTGTCGCTTATTGGAGTTGGCTATGTTGAGTCGTTGCGGGGGTCAAAACCGCCAACTGTGGGCTGTTCACCTCCTCCGTGGGCTGAGGGGAGTGAGCGGCGGCGGCAGGTTTGGGCTGTTTATGCTTATGGGTGGGTGATGATTGGGCATGCAAATCGAAGAGGTGATTAACTACAGATTCTATTTTTTCGATGCGTTGATTAAACGCGGTCTCCACTCTTTGTAGGGTCTGCTCGTGCTCCTTAACCATTAGTGTTTTGACAGCCTCGAGGCTGTCGCTTACAAATTTTAGAACTAGTTGCGTGAGGCCTTGTGTGAATTCTGGAGTTTGGAAATATTGTGCACAGGTCTGTTGTGAGAGGACTGGTGCATGGGGCGGCGCTGGATGGGGAAGTATTGGGGAGGCCTGCTCAACGGTGACTTACCAGTGTCGGCCAGGGGGCCCTGCCGTTGCTGCAGCTGTGAGTCTGGATCCACGCGCCCCCCGTTTGCCAAACCGGATGAAATCTTCAGACCCCCTGTTGCCGCCGAGCCAGGCGCATGGGTGGGCTCTCGTTGCGGGAATGCCGGCCACGTGGCGTCGCTTCTCCTGCCGCACTGCGCCGGAGGGCGTGACGGGTTGTTCGTGAGTGGTGTCGCAGATGTTCGTAAGACAGAAGGTACTCGGGGTTAAACATGTGCTTGTTTTATTTTCTTTTCGTGGTATGATATTTTCGGTTCCTTGGGTTGGGCGGTTCTGTGAGGTGCTTGGCTGCAGGCATTGTTAGGAATGTCGTCAGGTTGTTGGCTTGTCGTTGATATCTCGGTACTCCGCCTCAATGGAGTCGTATCGGGTCGCTTTGAGCGCTGGCGCCGCTCTTTCACCGCTCACGGCCCGAGTATCCTCTGACGAGCCGGGCAACTCAGGTCCATGGTTGGATGGCCATTGGATCCGAAAGTAAGACAGCGTGGAAGGCAACCTTCGTGGCGTTCATCTGGGTTAAACAAGCCACAGTTCCCACACCGCCGTTATTGTGGGTATGGGCAGATGTCATGCCGATGTGCAGTTCGGAGGCAGCAGTGGCACACTTGGGTGACTGGGCGGAAAGGTCTGCATCGAAATTCTACGCCTTGAAAGTGCACGTAGCTGGAAACTCGCCTGCCCTCGAAGATGTAGAGGAATGCTCCGTTCGTTCCGAAGGGTCTGGCTTAGATTATGTTGATATCATGGGGGTAGGTGACCATATCGTTCATGAGGGGTTCCTCGGTAGGTATAGGTAGGGCGCCTGTGATTGTCCCCTTGCAGGAGTTCTCCGGGGAAGCCACATACGCAGACACTTGATACTATTTGTTTGCAAGCAGGAGCGTCTGAATGTGGCAAAGCTGTTCCGCCAGGTCAGGGACCGGGGTGCTGACCAGTGCCATGTTCCGTTCCTTGCGTACTCGTATGCGCCCCGTCGGAGGCAGCGGGGCTCGGAGTGCGGTTTGTATCGCGTCTCGCAACGGTAAGACCGCTTCTTGTTATAGTGATATACCTCCTCTTATTCGGGGAACCACCTTGTGGTCCCCTGCGGGGAGGCGCGGCAGTCGAGGCCAGCCGGGTCCGTGTCGACGTTCGCGTGAGTGGAATGGGGCTGGTGGAGTCTTAAAGGACTCCTTGGCGACAACCCTCCGTCGGCGAGCGTCGACAACCCGGTACCATGGAGTGTGAGGCGCGGGGGGCTCAGGATGTGTATCATTGGGCATGTCGGCTGCTCCGCTCCGGCCGGGGCGGTAGCGGCGGACATGCTGGCGGACATCTCCGCGGCTCAGGCCCCTACCCTGGGAGCCGCGTTGCAGGGTGCGTCGGATGCCGACACGGCGTACGCGTCCGCCGTGCCGCTGTTGCGGTGGCGCGTTTAGGCTTAACGTGGTGACAGCCGCTTAGGGATTTCAAACGGCCGTCTCGGGCTAAGAAAAGAGGCGAGCCCGGAAATATTGGTGTCAAGTAAAGGTTGGTGACTTGCCGGTGACGATGGTTGTACGATTTCGTGCCGATGGTGAAAGATTCCGCGTGGTTGAGGGTGGATTAGCAGAGCCCGCTGCGACGCGATGTGCATCCTCCGTTGACCAGGTAGCGTCCATCGGGAGAAGGGTAAAATTTCCAAAGAATGGAAGGAGGCTAAATTAGTCCTAATTCCAAAAGCTGGGAGAAAGCTCAGTCTCGAAAACCTCAGACAAATATCCCTCACGTGATGCGTCGGGAAACTAATGGAACACGTGATACAATCTAGAATCAACAGATACTTGGAAGACCAAGACGTACCCTGACACAATGATAGGCTTCAGAGCACACCTATCTGCGTGCGATGTCATGCTACAGCTTAAAGAGCAAATTATCGACCACCAAACGAAGGACATGAAAGCCATCGTTGGCTTAGACGTGACCAAATCGTCCCGAAGAATATGCATCCCACTCACCACCAGGATTGGAGGAAAGACAAGGTTAAAGCATTACAAAACTCGCTAGATAAAAAGCAAGGGGTGTTCCGCAAGGATGTAGCAAAATATCAAAGTGGACCAGGTTTCCTCTCAGTGACGACACAGGCTAATAGTGAGAACTCAAAGAGGTGCAGTACCACGCAAAACAGTGTGGAGGTTGCAGAGGAGGTGGCCATAGCCCTAGCTTTGACTCAAAAAGGGTCAACATCATAGTGTCAGATTCCAAAACAGCCATCAGGAATTATACCGCAGGGAGAATCTCCAAAGAGGCACTCAAAATATTCGAGAAAGGACAAATTCCAGAAGAATTAGTAAATCTTATATGGACTCCTGTCCACAAAGGCTTGCCTTGAAACGAGAAAGCGCAGGCACTGGCCCGAGAGCTTATTTACCGGTACACCAATGCAGCCTCTCCAGCCAGGGAGCCCCAACAAACAGAAGAAAGCATAAAGCGAAATTCTCCCTTATTATAGAACGGGAAGGAAAACACTGCCAAAGGCGCATAAGAAACTAAGTAAGCAAGAGATAACATGCAGGCAACTCCAAGCGGGGGTGATTTGCAACCCCTACATTCTGAAGAGATGACACAATAACACTGAGAACATGAATAGCAACACTGCGGGGCGAAGGCGGACATTATCCACATAATATGGACATGTCCTACATAAAATAAACCAGATAGGGATAGACAATCCTGGGAGACTTTAATGACCAGCTCGAAGGAAGATCAGGAGGGTTGCAATGTGGGCTTGTTGGTAATGCATATTGTAACGGACAGTTAAGGAAATCCAGATACAACTATTTATTGTGGGCGAACTTGTGGCCTGGGGTAAATAAAAAGCACTGCCGCGTTCTAAACGGGAGATCAGGAAGGCCTTCTTCTTCTCTCTCGAGCGTCGCTTCACCTCATCTTCTTGTAGACGCCGACAACGGCCACCTGCGATGCGAGTGCGTGCGGTGAAAACACGTGCCATTACTTCGCCGTCTTCTTCCTTGAATACGCCTTTGTCGTCTTGAGGGGGCGCACGAACCTGCGCGCGTTGTTTAAATGTTTCTGCCTTGTATCATTATCCCCCCTCCAAAACGCATCGTCCCGATGCGTAAAGCGACGAAATTGTTCACAAGCAGTTGTCCATACTAAAGTGGTACATGGCACAGAAAAGATGTTTGGTCGAATAATCACTGCCTGTCATAATATGGCTTCAGTCTGACCACATGTTCAGTTTCTGTGCGACGCCGGCATCGTGATGAGCTCACTTGTCCTTCTGGTATAACTTCGTAGTTCAGGGGACTGATGAGGCGAAGTACTCGGTAAGGGCCGAAGTAACGGCGCAAAAGCTTTTTGGACAGGCCGCGCGTCCTCACGGGGGTCCACACCCATACTCTGTCGCCTGGTGCATACTCGACTTCCCTTCGCCGCACGTTGTAACGGTCCGCGTCGATGCGCTGCCTTTGTTGAATGCGATGTCACGCCAGCTGACGTGCTTCTTCGGCCCTCTGTGTAAAGTCACTGATGTCAGGGTTCTGTTCTGTACTGTCGTTGACAGACAGCATTGCATCCAAGGGTGTGGTAACTGTTCGACCAAAAACAAGTTGGAATGGCGTTACTTGAGTGGTTTCTTGCAATGCGGTATTGTAGGCGAATGTCGCATAGGGTAGGATCTTGTTCCATGTACGGTGTTCTAAGTATACGTAAATTGACAACATATCGGTCAGCGTCCTGCTCAATCGCTCGGTTAACCCATTTGTTTGAGGATAATAGGCAGTTGTTTTCCTGTGGCTGGTATGAGTCAATTTCATGATGGATTGCGTCAAATCGGCTGTGAATGAAGTTCCTCGGTCCGTGATAATAATTTCAGGGGCACCGTGTCGTAATACTATCTTGGTGACAAAGAATTCAGCCACTTCAACGGCCGTTGCACTGATTAGAGAGGATGTCTCGGCATATCCGGTTAGGTAATCGGTCGCTACGACAATCGATCGTTTCCCTGATGACGATGTCGTAAAGGGACCAAGCAAGTCCAGTCCTACTTGTTCGAACGGGGCTCCTGGGGGTTCTATTGGTTGAAGGAGGCCTGCGGGTTTTAATGGAGGCGTTTTGCGTCTTTGGCAATCCCGACATGTTCGTACATAATGCTGTACTGAATTGAATAGCTTTGGCCAGTAGTATTTAGCATGAATTCGGGCGAAGGTTCTGCTCACTCCGAGGTGTCCTGCTGATGGGTCATCGTGAGAGGCTTCTAAGATTTCCGATCGCAAAGCTGAAGGAACAACGAGTAGAAATTTCTCTGTGCTGTGCTCAAAATTTCTTTTGTACAGGACGCCATTTCTCATCACATACGATAACAATCCCCGGCAGAAAACTCGCGGAACATGGACGGGGTGTCCCTCGAGGTGCCTGATGAGTAGAAGCAACTCGGCGTCAGTCTGCTGGTGTTTGGCCATCTCAGATGTGGTCACGGCTCCAAGAAACGGAAATTCTTCTCCATCTTTCACAGGAGCAGATTCGACCGGAGCACGTGATAAACAATCAGCGTCACTGTGCTTGCAAGCTGACTTGTACACGACCGTTATGTCGTATTCCTGCCGCCTCAGGCTCCATCTAGCAAGTCGCCCAGAAGGATCTTTCAGGTTTGCAAGCCAGCACAGTGAGTGATGGTCAATGATTGCTCGGAACGGTCTACCGTATAAGTATGGTCGGAATTTTCCTATGGCCCATATTACTGCGAGGCATTCTTTTTCGGTGGCTGAATAGTTGGTTTCAGCCCTCGAAAGAGTGCGGCTGGCGTATGCAATCACTCTTTTCTCTCCGTTTTGCCACTGAACGAGGACGGCACCAAGTCCTAAATTGCTGGCGTCTGTATGGATGTCTGTTTCCGCTTCCTCATCAAAGTGCGCAAGGACCGGGTGATTTTGAAGTCGCCGTCGCAGCTCATTGAATGCATCTTCTTCTTCACTGTGCCATACGAAAGGCATATCTTCTTTCGTTAATCGCGTTAACGGCTCGGCAATCTTTGACAAGTTTTTGACGAAACGCCTCTAATAGGCACAAAGTCCTAGGAATCGCCTAATGGCCTTTTTGTTGGTTGGTCTAAGAAACTTTTCTACTGCTGCGGTCTTCTCAGGGTCAGGACGGATGCCTTCGTAGCTAATCAAATGGTTGAGGAAAAGGAGCTCATGGAAGCCGAAGTGACATTTTTGTGGCTTTATCGTCAGCCCTGCTGAACTAATAGCTTTGAGCACAGTCGTTAGTCGTTCCACATGCTGAGCAAAGGTGGTAGAAAAAATCACGACATCGTCAAGATAAACCATACAGGACTGACACTTTAACCCGGATAGCACAGTGTCCATCATCCGCTGAAAGGTGGCAGGTGTGGAACAGAGGCCGAACGGAAGTACCTTGAATTCGTATAGTCCGTCTGGTGTCACGAATGCTGTCTTCTCACGATCCCGTTCGTCCACTTCTATTTGCCAGTATCCGCTTTTGAGGTCGAGAGAGGAAAAGAATTTCGCATCCGGTAGTCTATCCAGGGTGTCATCGATCCTCGGAAGTGGATAGACATCCCGCTTTGTGACGACGTTTAGCTTCCGATAATCAACGCAGAAGCGCAAGGTCTGATCCTTTTTCTTTACCAGCACCACAGGCGAAGCCCACGGGCTGGTCGATGGTTGAATTACGTCGTCTCTAAGCATTTCTTCGACTTGTTTGCTGATGATCTCTATCTCCTTCGGTGACACTCGGTAGGGATGCTGGCAAATAGGCCTCACAGCGTCGTCGACAGTGATGCGGTGTCTGGCGATGGATGTTCTCTGGACTTTCGATGTCGTTGAGAAACACGAGGCGAATTCTCGTACAAGGTTCTCTATTTACTGCTTCTGGCTCGGTGATAGTGCTGCTCCAATGTGGACGGACGCGAGTATGGAATCTACGTTGTCAGACTCCAGTAGTGCACCATCGGAAGAGCTCAAATCCGTAATCTGTTCATAATCGTTAAGACGGGCAATGACGGTTCCCTTCGCAACATGCTGAACTTCATTTCCAAAATTAGTCATGAAGACATTTGAACACCCGTCACGCAGCCGAACAAGGCCCCTTGCCATACAGATCCTTTTTCGAGTAAGAGCTCAGTGTTACTGTGTGCTATTCCTTCATAGTCGATGAATACGGTGCTTCTTACGGCGACAGCTATGCTGGATCTTGGGGGTGTCGTGACTTCGTCGTCTATAATCTGAAGCGCATCGAATTGATCTTCACACTCGAAAGCCGCGATGGCGTGCTTCGTAGAGAACGACACACAGGATTCCTGCAAGTTGATAACTGCACCGTTCGCCTGCAAAAAGTCCATTCCAATAATTACATCCCTTGAGCATTCTGATAGGACAATGAAACTGGCGACGTATGTAAAGCCGCGTATTCCGATTCTAGAAGTGCACCTGCCCACCGGGTTGATAAGGTGTCCACCGGCGGTTCGAATTTGCGGTCCTCTCCAAGGAGTCAGCACTTTTTTCAGTCTTCTGGCAAGTACTTTGCTCATAACGGAATGGTCTGCGCCTGTGTCTACTAAAGCAGTAATTTCGCAGCCGTCTATAAACACACATAAATCGGAAGCTACGTCACTCTTTTCGCAACTGCTCTCGCGTCCGTCGTTATATTTCAGAATCAGCGCTGGAGGCTCCGTTCTTGCGTCGACAGCAGCCTCACCTCCACAGGTCGCCGGTATTAGTTTTCCTGACGTGGGCTTTGGGGGCGTCGCCTTGGGGAGCTTGAGGATGGACGCGGGCTCGGTGATCGATACCTCAGTGGCACTGTTGACCGAGGTTGGTGTTGCTGTGAAGTCTGCGGGCTTTGGCGCGTTGAGAAATACTCCTGGATCTCGAAAGGGCGTTCACCGTTTCTTGGGCAAGGAGCGTTTATGGAAAAACCGAAGTCCCGCTCTGCGGTATTCGCACATCCTGTAGAGATGACCAGCTTCGCCGCAGTGGTAGCACAGCGGGATTCTATCAGGAGTGCGCCATATGTCAGCTTTCCGGAATCTCGTCTCCGGCGGATACGGCAAGAACCAAGATTCGGGTACATGCGCAGTTGGCGCGACGAAAGTACGTCCTGGAGATCCTCTGAGTACCTCGGCGTACGATACCGTCGGCCGTACCGGGGACGACGCTTGCGACTGTGCTGACGGGTGCTGTTCGCGGACGGCTTGTCTCACTTCTTCGCGAACCACTTCTGCTAACGAAGAGACCTCTGTGGGGCCGTTGTTCCGCTGTTGCCTCTGGAGTTCTTCTCGAACCACAGAACTTATGAGTTCTCGTAAGACCTCGACGCTGTTCCCGAACATTGCGGGCATCGCATCCATAGAGGCGACGTTCATATCGCGGTTGTAGAGTCTCGCACGCTGTTGAAGAGTCCTTTCCATAGTTGTCGCCTCAGAGCGGAATTCGGCGACGGTGCGTGGAGGGCTGCGAACCAAACCAGCAAAAAGCTCCTGCTTCACACCGCGCATCAGGTGCCGAAGCTTCTTGTCCTCGCTCATGCTCGGGTCGGCCCGGCGGAATAAGCGGGACATATCTTCGACATACATAACCACGCTTTCGTTGTTTCGCTGGCTTCTTGCTTGCAAAGCGGCTTCAGCTCTTTCCCGGCAGTCTGTGCTCGGATACATGGCCAACAGCTCCCGTCGGAAGTCATTCCACGACCGGAGGACAGCTTCGTGGTTTTCAAACCACCTTCGCGCACAGTCTTGCAACGCGAAGTAAACGTTGCGGAGCTTCCGGTTTTCGTCCCATCCGTTGTAGTCAGCGACGCGCTCGAAGCCTTCCAACCAGTCCTCGGCATCTTCGAAGGTGTCGCCGTGAAAAGGCTCGGGCGTTCGCGGCTGATCAACCCCGATGCGGGTTGAGGCTGTCTGGGATGTCATTTCTGTATTGTCTGCTGCTGCTATTATAGTCTGCTCCGGCAAAACAGGAAACTCGGGCGGCTCACCACGTAGGCGACGGTTCGTGCGCTGGTGGACGGGCGTAAGCTCGTTGGGTCTGAGATGGCGTCGTTCCGGGCTGCTTTCTCCAACTCGAATTGGGCTGGAAATCATTACCCAGCACCTCCACCAGAATTGTAACGGACAGTTAAGGGAATCCAGATACAACTATTTATTGTGGGCGAACTTGTGCCCTGGGGTAAATAAAAAGCACTGCCGCGTTCTAAACGGGAGATCAGGACGGCCTTCTTCTCTCTCGAGCGTCGCTTCACCTCGTCATCTTCTTGTAGACGCCGACAGCGGCCACCTGCGATGCGAGTGCGTGCGGTGAAAACACGTGCATTATTTCGTCGTCTTTTCCTTCAATACGCCTTTGTCGTCTTGAGGGGGCGCACGAACCTGCGCGCGTTGTTTAAATGTTTCTGCCTTGTATATATATTCAAGGGGAGTACGGTAGCGCGATTCAAAGACAGGACAAAAGCGCTGTGTGTGTCCCTTTGTGTCTTCTTTTGTCCCGTCTTTGAATCATGCTACCGCACTCCCCTCGAAGGAAGATGATCAAAGGGAAGTCATCCGCATGGCCCTGGACACCGCTGAGCTCCAAGGAGCATCAGCCAGATGAAAAGGAAGGAGCAAGCCGAAGAGACAGGAAGACTCTGGACTCCTCGGGGGTCTTTTTGCGGGTGCAAATAAACGTTATTTCTCTCTCTCTTTCCTACACTATCATATATTATGGGTGAGTGCAGCATTTTTGCATGGAAGCATTTGATGTTCATGCTGTTTTCGTGAAGTTGCCGCGGCGCTGGCGATAAAGCTCTTCCAATGTGTATAAGCATGACTGGCTCCTATTGTTCATGCTGCGGGCATTAGCAACTGAAGCATATGACTCGACGCAGCATAAGCTCTCGCAAAACGTTCTTTTTCGCTAATCGGAGCTTGTTGGAGATTCGGCTCGACAATTAGTCTCTGCTTCTGCTTTATATTTTGTAAAAATTCTGCAAGCGTGAAATTCTTTGTTGGGGAGATCGCACATATTTTCTTAAACCTTGTTCTCAGCGCCCACATGGCGGAATGCATGCACACATTTTTAACCAATATTTGACTTGAGATGCACCACACGAAGCAGCAGCGAACTTCAAAAAGTAGAAACTAACACTGTTTTTAGATCACAGAGCTTTTTAGTGTTTTTGATTTTGCTGATTTAGCCTAATGGAGTTATTTATCTGAACAAACCGGCTTAAAGCAAGAGTGCCCTCTGGTTTACTCGTTAGGGATTTTGCGTTGATAATAAAAAATAAGCGCAAGTACCACCACGATAACTTTGTTCTATGCATTTTTGCAGTTTCTCGCAAAGGGGGCAGAGGATCCCTGAAGCCGTCATTTGTACGACTTCTCCCCACACCTCCTGTTGCACTGTATTGTGACGCCAGCTTGGCCGGTATGATATAACATATTTTTACTGTAGAGCCATATTCATAATTTTCAGTTTCGGTCTACTTGAATCCTGTACTTAGAATCTGGCCTACCTTTAGCTTAAACGATTTACGTAAGTAGGCTCCTCTGAGTTAAATTGATTGTGGGCTTGAGTACATATGCATCATATGCCCCGCACTAGCTGTATTCCTCGGATGAAGAATGAAATAAAAGGACTGCAATTTCGCAACATAAAAGAGGTGATGGAAAAACGAGAGAGGAGCTATTAGACCATCAAAACAGACGACTTTGAATAATGTATCGAAGAATTGAATCACAGATGGGACAAATCTAGTGTTTTCGAGAGTACCGTCAGGGTGATAATCTTTTTTGCAAAAAGTAAATATTACATAGCTGTTTAAAAACAATTAAACTTGCATTTGGGTCCCCCTTCGTATAATGCTTCCTGAGTGCAGTGCAGCTTCATGCTGATCTGTTTAGATGTCACAAAAATTGCAGGTTCTGATAATGTGGTTGCACAAGCTACTGGTTTGGCATGTCCGTCAGCTTGTTGCAATGCTCGCAAGTGCCGCAAGCAAACGAAAGCTGGGCATGCTCGGCCCTTCCGCATGACACAGGATAAAGCTTCAACTCTGCTATTGCTTCTCTTATAGCAGTCCCTCACCTTCACTTATTATTCTGTAAACTTGCTAATATGCACCGCTTCTGGAGACTTCGTAATGCTGTTGACTGCTGAACTTGGCCGACGTATGCCTGAATAGATCGTGGCACCCTTGAAGCTACGCTGCACTTTGCATGCTTTTTGATATGGTCAATTTAAAATATGCCATTTTCTGTGACATTCTTAGGGCATCAACATTTTGTGTTTTGTATAACGCATAGGCAGCTCCCCTGAGAGGACCAGAAACAATAGTTTCTCACCTAACAAAAGGGGTTAGGCACCCCATGCTCGATTCATGGTTTCCTAAATCTTATATCGTGTTCTGTCGACAAAGCTGCAAACCATTAAATGTGGAAAAGGAAGGTCATACCGCGTGATAATTCGACGGTTAAAGTGTGTGCGACTTCTTCTATCTTCTAGCCTTAGCCCCTTTCGGCATAGCACCATTGCGGCGCAAAGGGAGGCCTATGTTATTTCTAAACTTCTGGGATAACTACAAACTCAATAGACACTTGCTAAGATATACAGATGGTACCACAATGAGCCTCATCTAAAGAATCCTTTTCTTTTTCCATTTAGGCAATGAAGCCACTGTTCTCCTAAAGGGAGAGACAACCATTCAAAACATAAATTCAGGTAGCCTCGCTGAGATTGTATCTCTGATTGACTGAAACGAGCCACACACCAACTGACTGAGCATCAAGTTTGCGTGGTCACACAGCTAGTCATTTATTTATTGGCCTGTTTGGCCAGCTAAACAATCCTATTTGATGGGACCCATTTCAAAACAAATGGGACCTTTTAGAAGGGTGATGCTTAGGCAAACAAGCAGCGCTAGGAAGACTTGCCGCATTGTCCTGCATTTTATTGACTGTTATACGACACATTGGATTCCAGTTCATCTCGATTCCAGGTCATCTCGGTTTATGGATCAAAATTCAAGAAATTGCCCAAACTGCATGACCCTTGTATTTTGCGAGTATATGGAGAGACATTGTCCTTCATATTGTTTCATGGTTTTACTTCCAAAAATATGTCTCTAAATTATGTCTGGAAAATGTATTTCCATTCTTTTACAGAATATGCAGGCAGCAAAAGGAAGATCGCAGACCTCAAATTGAAGAGGAGCACAGGTTCCATGCTGCAGAAAATGGGGTACAAGAGCGACTCCTTTCAAGGAATCAAGTGGCGAGTAAAGATTCCTACTCACAGCTTCATCGTTCGTTGTACTGTGACAGGCACTGTGACAACCAAATTCAGTGGAAATAAGAATACACAAGCGATGCGCAATCTGTCAGCTAAATTTGATGAACAAGAAGGAAAAATTTATGCCTATAGCTGCTATCATCAGCTGCAGGTTGTATGTGCTAAATAGTGAAAAAGTATAATCACAATCACAACAGCCAAGGTCACCAACTTGAATCATATTCAGGTGATATGTTAGAAATTGTGTTTGATGATGAGTTGTGACACACACGGTCCATATGCAGGCTTTAGCACTAGCAGCAATGTTGCAGAATGCTCCCTATCTCTCGTCACTTTGCACTTGCTTATGAGCGGGATTTCCGCGCTGTGAAAAGATTGTGAGCAACTCCATCTTGTTCAGTGTGGATATAAGTTGTCTGGTGCAGGCTGAGAGAATATCTGTGATCCCTGAGCCTCTGATTCCAGCACAGGCCCGTTTGTACAACGTAAGCGCAATTGCATGTGAGCGGTACCTTGCATATGACTCGCTCTTTCATTGTACATGTGAGGCAATTCGTCATGTATAAAATATGCCTTTATTTCCATAAACATGCAATTTATGGGGGATTTAAGGAAAAAGTTGGTCGCAGCAACTTCACGGGCCTTAAACCCGGTCTGAGGGCAGCAGCAGAAGGCAAAGGCACTTCAGGACCGACAAAAACAATACATAAGCAAAAAAATGACAAGTTAGCTTAGACATTATGCCAGCAAACAGAAATACAATGTAAAAAACATTACATACCATAAAAACTACGCAATCCACCGTATACACTAGAGCAACAAAAGTAGTTATAAAATCATTAACCAAGTAATCATCGTAAGGAAAGAATAAGACATGATTGAGCCGTTGACAAAGGCTGATATCAAACAGAGATGTGTAACGACAGTCTACCTCAGAAACAGTCACAAGCAACACATTGATTCGTGTTAAAAAATAACTGAAATGCTCATATAAATGTGCTATAGCCCATGAAGTGACATCTATGTTATTACATTTAAGCGCGTTTAACAGGCGTGGTAAGCGATAGTGCAACATTTCGAAAGCCTAGTTGGTGCGTGGATGCGGCACATACCAATGTTCACGTGACCATGCACTGTATTCTGTTCTGTTTCTAATTAATTGCGCTAACGACGTGATGTATGGCTGGATTTGTTTCACTTCTTTACGATAGGCTAGTAACAGCCTGAACTCTAACGGACAATGCAGTGTGAGTAATTTCAGTTGTTTAATAGAAGTGCAGTGTGAGCGTCTAGTGGAGCATTACAGATGCTATGTATTACCTTTTTTTGAAGTAAGAATAACCGGTTTATGTTTGTAGCAGACAACGTACTCCACACGAGACAGCAGTAGTGTACGTGACTCAGGAAGAGAGTGTTGTACAAAATAAGTTTGACCTTGCGTGGCCCTTCAGTCTTGAACTGAAGAGCGCCCCAGCGACTTGCACAAGTTTGCCTCCAAGGAAGTCGATGTGATCAGTCCATAACATATGGCTGTCAAAAAGACACCTAGCGTCTTCGCAGACTGAACAAGCTCCAATTCTTGAATAACCTACTATAATGTCGGTCTCTCAAGGCTGTTTCACATGCTGCGACTGGAACGACGAAAATCGGTGCTGTCGCACGCGTCGCAATGCGATCTTTAGAGGGCTCATTTCACATGATTGCGATTTCAACAATGCGACTGGTGCGACGGCCAGGGTTGCTTACCGTGCTTACTGCCAGGTTTCGTGGCACACGCTGCGTAATTATTTTATTGTACTGAATAAGACGTTTACACTATAATATTATTGACTTCCCTTGATTGGAAGGAAATAATATGTACGTTTACTAATTTAAAAACGTTAGTTAAGATTTGTCTTGGGGTGCGCGACGGCGGTTTCTGTAGTTCAGTGCGACATCGCGCACGTAAACAGCTGTTCGCAGGTGGTTCAGCGATTCTTTATGGTTCAGCGCTGTGTGTTGTCTTATCTACCTTCTATGACCGTTTCGTTCTGCCTGCGCTACGACAATCTACAAGATGACCTATCGACAAGTTCATATAGCTACCCTCACCGTACCTGCAGTATTCGGAATTCGGCTGCCACGAAGTTGTCGTGTCAGCCCAACAAGACCCTCGCGCTACCCATGCTCGGCGTCAGCTTCTGGAGAAATGATGCGTGTATATTGCCCGTCATTGCGCATATGTGGTGCCTGCTCCTAGCCATATTCTTATGCCAAACGCAACAAGAAGCACCAACCCTAACGCCCGCGTGTGCCCCTGAACGAAGCCTCAAACGATCTGTGTGATTACGACGTGGAATGAAAATTTTGTTGTGAAATTCAACCTTAGCGCTAGCCTGGTTCGTCCATCGCCGTGCTTGCGCTGCGAATATATATATATATATATATATATGGGAGCCCTCTCTAAATATTTCTAAAGGTGCAAAAGCCGACGCATCAAATGTTTCGAGCAGTTACCGTCACTTTTGTAGAAATCTGTACGTTGTAACATAGCATTCTAAAAGACACGCTTCTCGTCCACTTTGTTGTCCCGTGTGTCGCGCTGGTAGTATACTCAGAACTTCTAACAAGAAGACCATATCAATACGCGCTATTCATAATGCAGGATCGTAGGCCCACGGCAGGCGCACTTGCCGTAGAATTTTTCAGCTTTCTGCTCAGCCTCGCACGCCTCTCACGGTTAGCCTGTTTTGTGGAAATAAATATTATTATTATATTATTAATGTTATTAGATATTATAGTTTCTTCACTGTAATTTATAGCAATCATCCAGATTTCTTAAGCTAGTCATCCATTTCACCTGTATTAGATCAACATTGTTACGACATGCTTATGGAAGTCATTTAAACTAGATTGCTCAGCTAGAGAAAGTACAAATGCAAGCCTCAATGTTTATGCCAATTTGGTATTCCTAAACAGATTATATTGGCAGAATTTTATGCCTGCTTGCATTTCCTGCAATTCAATGTTCAGAGCTGGAACAACTGATTCCTTGCTGTCGAAAGGCTGCTTCAATGTCGATAGCAAGCTATAATTATTCATTTCGAAAGTATTAAGCAATGACTATATGTCTAAGCTTGTCAATGCGTTTTTGTTCCATGAACACAATTAAGTTTTCTCTCTCCCTCTCATTGACAGCCATGGAATGAAACCGTTCACTTTCATAAGTATCAGGATGCAAACATTCTGGAGTTTGTCCTGAGCATTTGTCTGCATCCTATAGTGTGCATGTTTGTGTCAAGTTCTCGTGTTACAATCGCAGTGATCTACACATATTGTTATATTGCAACAAACAAATTTATTTCACTTTGTTTTCGAATCTACAGTGTGGCCATGCAGTAACGACTGCATTAATAAGCAACAAAAGGAAACTGCAGATTCAGTGTACGTGTTGGAATCTATGCGAAGTGAAGTTTTTGTCAAGTGGTCAATTAAATGCTGTTAAAGTAACTGCGATATACACAATTTGTTTTATTTTCAATAATCCAACATGTCATCTTTTGCAAGGTTTGCTTATGCCCCGCATAGGTCACAACCTTAATGTCATGTAATCTTTATGCATTACACTGTTTACAAACCATACCGAAACGCAAGCGGCAGTTAATGTAGATGCACACTGCGAGACATCAACGCAGTGATGTTTGTTGAGCAAGGAATGGTTCAAGGTGTATGCAGATGAATGAATGGCGTGCTTATGTACTTATTTATTTATATACCTCGCAGGCTGCAAGGTTGGAGTATTATGCAAAGGGGAATAAAAAAGTTGTTACAAAAGGAAGAAGGGCACAACATTAAGAAAAAAACCAGCAAGAAAAGCAGTACCAATAAATTGCACCAACTAGCCCAACGTTTTTTACTGGCACAACATTATACAATACTTAACAAACAATAACAGAAAAAGTTACTGCCCATGCACCCTGTACAAACGGTAAACCAGCGAAGCTGAATTGTGCAGCCCCGGTGTTTATCACTGCGTTAATTCCAATGGTTTATTCAAGTCTTTCTATATTATTGGTTATGTCTGTGTTTCTTAATGAGGTTATGCACATGTTTGGCTTGAGTTTATCACATTGTTTATTAGGAATGCCTCACATTGCACTTTGCAAGATCACCATCCTGGAAAGTGCAGTGAGTGGTTCATTGTGTTAATCCAGTGGGTCCATATAAGTCTTTCTGAATTACGTTACGCACTTGTATTTTGTAATGCGTTAATCATAATGTTTATGACTGAGTTATCCACTGTAGTTACGAAGTGACACACCGGGGTTGCACATTTCATTTAATTAAATACAGGGACACACTTTCGAACCTATTGGGTAGTCGGAGAGAGACTGCTGCATACGCGCTCTGCTGCTAGAGAGAAATGGCGTCACTATCGGTCCAGCCAATGGCCCACCACACCTTTGCTGTGAGATAATAATGACATCATGATCTTGTCTTAACCCCATCCCCCTCTGTGTCCCTTCCCTGCAATAATACGCAGATAAATGCAGGTTTGAAATGCATAAGCATTTCTATGTCTACCCAACAAGAGATGTCTCCATCCATCATGCAAGACGAATGCAATGGCTCACACCCCCTTAAACAATAGCTCGTACCCCTACACTAGGGTTTTTGGGATAGGACCATGTGTGTTTCGCCTAGGCATATACAGCTTCACTGTAAAAAGAATGAACACCTTTTTGCTAGAGACCAAGACAATCATGAGGTGTATTAACAAATGAAAGTTTATTGAACATGCCGAGTAAATGCTGTTCGACAAGCAACAAATCGAATTTACACAAAAAGCAGAAGCAAGATCTGATGTGTGTCCGTACAGATCCCAATAGGAAACACATCCATCTCTGAAAGCGTAACAGCGGCCACACTGACACAAGATTCTCCCAGTGTCTTTGCATCTACAGCATCCATAATTTCTCTAGGCAGCCGATCTGCACAGAATGCTAGCTTCCTCTACAATGCACTCTTCACATCTGAGCGTGCATTGTAGAGGAAGAAGCTAGCATTCTGTGCAGATCGGCTGCCTAGAGAAATTACGGAAGCTGTACATCTGAAAATGCTGGGTAAATCTTGTCAGCACGGCCTCCGTTAGAAATGGATGCATTTCCTGTCAGGAAACGCACATGAATTTTTGCTTCTCCTTTTTGTGTATGTTCAGTCTATTGCTTGTCAGTGAGCATTTACTCGGTGTGTACATTAAACTTTTGGTTGTTAGATCATCTCGGTTTTCTTGTTTGTCCGATGTGGGCTCTGGTGCCATTTGCAGCCAGGCTATTCGTTTTCTTTTTTGGACTGCAACAAGTCACTTTAATGGCCCTCATGATACCTTATAAAATCTTTTATTTGGCCAAAGTAGGAAGAATGTACAGTGTGAAGCAGTAAGAACTGGGTATGCTAACTTCTAATTAAAAGGTTTATAGTGAAAATGCAGTGATCTATAAAGGTTACCACAAAGTAGTACAGCAATAAAATCTGATAAAGACTAGTGCTTGATGAAACCAAACATAAAAGCAGGAAAGGGAGAAAACACATATAGATATACAAGTCCAGGGGAAAAAAACATTGTGATCACCAAGTGTGCATGTGGCTACCTTCCAGGAAACTCATTTTTTCCCAAGGGCATGGAACTGGAAGAATGTGCTTGCATAAGCAAGCTGCCAGTCTGTCTATTGGAATAGCAATAGTGTTTCTTGAAAGGTGCTGGCATGCAGGATTGGCAATTGTAATGATTTTTTCCTGCACTTGGAATTTTGCTCTATTTTCTTTCTGTAGCATTTTTATTTATGTTTGGCTGCATCAAGCACCAATTTTTATCTATCCTTCAAAGATGTCTTTCTTTTTCTGGGGAAAATTTGGGGAAGGCAGGAGATGGAAATACAAGACGATAAGCAACATGAGAACAAGGTAAAAGTAGGAGCGAACGTTTCCACACGTGGACCTTGAAGAAGACAAGTCCACTTGTCGAAACGTTGGTTCCTGCTTTCACCTTGTTCTCGTTTTGCTCATGGTCCTTTTTTTCTGGTAACTTATATAACGCGCCACATTTTTACAAATGAACCTCAGTTGAAAGTTAGTCCTCATCCATATCTAGTGTCATCCTGTTGATATTGCTTCATGCTATGCACTCTTGCAACATTTGTGTGTGTGTGTGTGTGTGTGTGTGTGTGTGTGTGTGTGTGTGCGTGCGTGCGTGCGTGCGTGCATGTGTGTGTGCGCGTGCGTGCGTGCATGTGTGTGTGTGTGTGTGTGTGTGTGTGTGTGTGTGTGTGTGTGTGTGTGTGTGTGTGTGTGTGTGTGTGTGTGTGTGTGTGTGTGTGTGTGTGTGTGTGTGTGTGTGTGTGTGTGTGTGTGTGTGTGTGCGTGCGTGCAGACATCCGTGGATTTGGATGCGAGATCGGGCCCTTGGGCAGAGGTATCATTCTTCTCCTGTGCAGCCTTATGAATTCATTAACTATAGTGCAACAGAAATGCGATGGACAGGAACGAAGTGAACACACAGAGCGCTTCGTTCTTGTCTGTTGTCTATCTGTTGCACTTTAGTTAATAATGAATACACGCAAACTCATCTAGTTTTCAGTTATTATGTCGGGCTTATAAGCCCGCTTGTGTCCTGGAATATTTGCATGACTATGTATCCTGTAATTTAAGTTCTGGCCATGTGCTTGCAAGTCGCGTGTCAATCTCCTGATTTTCCTGACAATCTTGTGTGATGTGCAGGCCCAGACAGTTTCTGGTGAATCCATGCTGGGTGTTGTGCAGGGTGTAATCTGCACTACAAGTGCTGCTTTGATTGCTTTCAGTTCAGCTTTTCTAGGTGTAGGATGACCTGGAATGGTACTCACTTATATGGCGTTTAGTTTTATGTAGTGTCATACTACTGTTACACTGCTATTGCCAGATCAGTGTACTATGTGTGCCTTATATTTGCTTGCATCTTCATGATTAGCAACCTCCTCTGTGTGTTTGGCAGTTGCATATAGTCTCCTGGTCTAATGGTTTGCCCCCATATTCCACGGTATGGGCCTGTTGTCTTTCAAGTTCTGGTACTCCCGAAGTTGTGTTTCTGAAGGGAGGGGTAGTCGTCTTTGCATCTCATATGCTAGCTGGCATAGTATCTTGGGACGAGGTTCTGAGCTCTTGAGAAAAAGAATTTGTGCTGCAGGCTGCAACTCTACTCTGTCTAGGTGCTTGTTCTTTAGCTCTTTCTCATAGAGGTCGTCAAGCATGGTACAGTTGGAAAGTCCTGTTATTACTACCCGGTGCCTGTATTCGATGAGTTGTCTTTTTTGTGTGCTGCTGGTAATTCATACCGTACCATACCTTGGACACAAGCACAGCATCTGCGATTTTCTATAGTATCCACTCGTCCACCCCCATTACTTCGACATTATTCTTTTCACCAGGTGTGGAAGTTGCGTCCAGGCATTGCATAATTGTTTCACCCACGTGCTGGCTCTGCCGTCATGGGCTTACACTAGCTGAGGATTTGTGGATGTTGACTTGCGGGCATACTTGTCGAGCCATGTGGATCACAATGTGCAATTTGGGGTAGCTCTTGATTCTAGTCTTTCTTTTTTTTTCCGACGTCGATATCAGCTGACTTATCAGAAAGCGAGAGGCCAGACTGGCCAAGAAAGCCTGCAGTGTTGTCGAGGGCTTGTTGCATCATTCTTGATTTCTGTATAAGATAGCTTTCCCATAGACTGTAATACACCATAGGCTTTAGTGTTTCTTGTAGTATGCCCGTGTTGTTGGTGTGTGTGGGCCAAATGTACCTACAACTCTCACCTGGAATTTTCTGTCTTTCAGAAAGTTACTGTTTAAGTGCTCTACCAGAAATGTTTTGCTCATCGTTCCTCTTATTAAGCAGCATGAGGTACTGCTGTTAAAAGCCTCTTCACTCTCTTCATTCTTTCATAAGCGGTATTACACAATGTCCTGCAATAAAGTTTCTGCTGCTTATGGCCCACTCATATCTGCCAGAAGAGACAACTCTTGAAAAAGTTTTTTTTGTGCTATGTGTGCGACGCAGTATGAGCATTCATGCCTTGACATTTATACGTCTGTAGAACCAGCTTCCTGACAGAGTACTTGCTATACGTGATCACGCTTATTTGTGCAGTGCTGTTGAACAATACATATTGATGCAATGAATATTTACACACTCGAATTATCACGAAAGATGGTTGTTTTACAATTCTACCCTTTGCTTTCTACTGGTGTTAGATTTTGCATAGGCATGCCCCCCTATGCAATAGTATCTTGAAGTGTAACGGTTCAATCTAAGTGCAAGAGCTTTTTTTCTCACCTATGACTCCCATCGAAATGCGACTTCCATGGCTGGCAAATCAACCCCTCGCCTTGAGTTAGCAGCAGAATGCTATAGACACAGTGGCAGGTGAACAAATTAAAGAACAATATTTCTGTCTATAAATTTTTTTCTTGCCTGTATGTAAGTAAAGTTTGGAATAAGTTTGTCATTGCAAAAAAGTCCAGTTTGTGGTCATTTATTGAATAAACCACATATTGTGTATACTTGAAATGCAGAAATTTGTTCTAAAATCCTCGGGTGATATATGTTCTTGCAAGTAGCACGGTATTTCATTACTTGTAAGGATAGTAATCGCAGCGGATATTGTTATATGTGTTTACACACTAATATATTGATCACAAACTTATTAGAAACTTACTACAAACATGTAAGGCATGGATGTTTCTGCACACTTGATCAGCTGTGAACGTGCAAGAACTGCTTGTACTGGCTGACTTCACTGCACAGTGTTGATCTACTTTTCTTCAGCGTGTCGTTTTATACTGTTTTATCCCCACAAAAACAGGCCGTTTGCCTGCTTTTCGCATTGCTGCACGAGTTCTATATAATTGTGCAGGAGGGTACGTTGTCACTGTGCCACTATAGCAAGCAATTTACTTAATCTACTAGCTGTACAGTTAATCACCTTGCAGAGCAAGTGTTCATACAGATGCAGTAAGGATACAAAGTCCGCAACATAGTCAATGTTTATTGGTTTCTGTGCAAGAAAAAAAAATATCCAGAGAAGAGGTGCAACTTAACGTGCATGTAATACTTTATTCAAACCACGGATTTAATGCTATTGCAGCAAATTCATTACGATAGCCTACACTTTTGCTCTGTCAAATTTAATAAGAGGCAAGATAAGCTTTCAAGATGCATCGGGAAATGCATGTTTGATAACCGACAAGAAAATGCAACTGAACGGTACCGCGTTCAGCGCAACGTTGAAACTTCGGGTACTTTGCTGTCTTGTCATTTGCCCTTGCCGAGGTTGAAATAATTCAAGCTGCTCCGTAAGCGCGATTTTTGAATGCTACTCAACAAAAGAAAATTGTGACGACCTCGTGGTCTGCTGGAGATCGAACACCTTCTAGCACTGACAACTCGCAAAGGCGTACGAAGGAAACGTGAAAATGCACTTCATTTGCTGTGTAGCGTGTCAACAAACGCATAGTAATCGGAGAATGCAATCTGCGGTACAAGTTTTTTATTCTCCCTTCGCGTACGTACCGAATTCGACGATCCACGACTCCGCGCATTGCACTTGTCGTGCAAGACGCCATGTTCCAAAACAAACCGCCGAAATAGCTCCGTTGACAGCTCTCCGCGCAATTTCGACGGAAAATCGCAGCGATCGGTGCGACGGTGCGACGGTGCGACTGTGCGACCAACCGGTTGGTCGCAGCCGAAAATCGGGGGGTCGGCACTGCGACTGCGATTTTCATCGCAAACGATGGAAATCGCACTTCCGGTGCGACGAAAATCGCAACATGTGAAACAGGCTTAAGTTCACACCTTTATTTCTTGGTTGAAATAATATAGCTTTTGTTTTGTCAGTGTTAATTTTTACGCCATTATCCTGTGACCATCTCTGTATTTTTTCAAGAGCAGAGTTTGCGGTTGAAACCAGCCTTGCAATGTTGTTCGATGAAAAAAGCACCATAGTATCATCTGCATAGTTGAGGTATTTAGGTTCACTACCGACAAGAACAAGGTCATTTACGTTTATATTGAAAAGAATGCCCAATATGCTCCCTTGGGGAACACCAACTGTTACTTGCTTGAAATGGGAGCAGATGCCATTAATTTCAACGAGTTGATTCCGCTGATTTAAATAAGATTTCACTATATTCAAAGCAATACCACGAAAAGTGGTACCAATACCACATACTAATGTACGTCTTTTTTCTCCCTCTTGTTTCTCATCCTGTACAATTATGTATAATCAATGCGCATTTGTCATCACTGTCCTGATCGCCGTAGCACATACACATGTATACCACATGGGCCTACACTAGCCTTAGCTATGGGCCCAACAGTTGTTTGCTTATGTTGATGTACAAATTTTTGATGAAATAAATAATGTCTAATGTCTAAAAAATACCGTAGTACTCTAGCTTCTTTAACAAAAAGTCATGGTTAATAGAGTCAAACGCCTTACTGACGTCGATAACAACCCCGAGCGTGAGCAGCTTGTTTTCAAAATTTCGCATTATTAGTTCCTTTTGGGCTAGCAACGCAAGCTGGGTTGACCGTCCCTTCCGGAAAGCTTATTAACAGTCAGTGAAGAGGTTATGTTCTTTAAGGAAATCAGAAATAAGCCTTAATATTATTTTTTGAAGTCCTTTTGAAAATACTCGATGTATAGAAATGGGTCTCTAATTAGTTATCACAGTTCTATTGCCGTTTTTTAAACAGTGCAAGTACTTTAGCTGTCTGCATTTTGGCAGGAAATACCCCAGATGTCAGGCAGAGGTTGTAAATGTATGTTAAGACAGGCGATATAATGTCTAAGACGTACTTTACAGGTGTAATCTGCACGCCGTTAATGTCACACGACGTGGTATTACGTAACTCAGAAAATAAATGGACCAGCTCAGATTCAGTAGTAGGATATAAGAAAATACTATTGGGGCACCTCGCCTGAACATAGCGGATGGCATTTCTATGGACACATAAACTAGGTGAATTAACAAAACAAATATTAAAACAATCAGGGGAGCAGTTCATCCGGGATGATAATGCGATCTTTAAAAATCTCAATATTTGCATGCGACGACGAAACTGCGATTTACCATAACATTTAACATCCAAGTTTTTCGAGTATCATTTTGACAAGACATGAAGTATTCATATTCATAAGAGCTTTCCGTAGCTCATTTGTTAGCTTATTGCTGTAGCGTTTAAATATGTGTAGATCGGTTATATTACGCGACCTAATAAACTTGTTATAGAGGATGTTTTTACACTTTATTTTGTGAAAGAGGTCGTCCGTGATGCATGGTTTGTGAAAGTGCGGTGATGGCTTGCGTCTAGTTCGCAGAGGAAAGTTCTCCTGGTAACACGTGCTGAAAATACGCAGGAATTTCTCATATGCTGATTGGACACATTTTGTGGTATATGCATCGCTGCAGTCAAGTAACTGAATCTGTTCGCAGAGGAAAGTTTTCCTGGTAACACGTGCTGAAAATACGCAGAAATTCCTCATATGCTGATTGGACACATTTTGTGGCATATACATCGCTGCAGTCAAGTAACTGAATCTATCTGCGAAATGTTTTGAGACGGTTTGGTGTAATCACTTGACTGGGGAAAAGACGCTGCCCGTTCTTTTCGGTGCATCGTTTGATATAGAAGAAAACGGGCATATGGTCACTCAGGTTACACGAAAGAACGCCGGCTTTTATGATAGACATTGAAGCATTGGCGATAAACAAATCCTGGCAAGTTGACGCGGTGTAGGTTACTCGTATTGGGACGAAGGTCACGCTTGAGCAACCATGGTACTGAAGCAATATATGAAATTCCCGATTTAAGCACGTGTCAACTAGGAGATCAATGTTAAGGTCACCACCCCAGATGACGTCATACTTATACGTACAGACATATGCGAAGAAATTTTCGAGAGAACTAAAGAAGCGTGCAAATTTGCCTCCAGGTGTACAATAAAACACTGAGTAAACACTTCTGCACCTGAGAATACATAGAACTTCGTAATCATCTTTGACACATGAGAATTCCTCGATGTAGTCGACATCGAAGACTACTTTGGGACCCTCGTCCGTATATTTGTCATGTAATTACTTCTTTTTTTTTGGAACCAATAAATCTGAATCTTAATATGATCACGAACAAGTAAGCTAATACCACCACCACGAGTGGTAGTCCTATATTGGTTGAAACATTGATAGCCAGGTAGATGCATCTCAAAGCAACAGTAACATATAATTGGGAAGTATACAAGCAATAAGTAAAGAACGGTTATAGAACAAAATACAGAACTGATTTCAAATAACAACATAGCTTACTATATCCCATGGTAACAGGAACAATTGTGCGGGAACAAAATATCAACAGTTCATTTACAACAAAATAAGAAAATTAAATTATAAAAAGCGAACAAGGACCGACTACAGTAATTCTCGTCGTTAATCTGGCAATAAAAATGCATTTTTAGTTCTGTTTTAAATTGTGATAAATATCTTGCGTTTTTCATTATAAGAAGAAGAGTGTTCCATATTGATATGGAAGTGAATTCTACAGTCTGTTTACCATAGTTAGTGCCGATTCTTGGTAGAAGAAAAGTGTTATTCAACGCAAATCTGGTATTACTATGAATCATCAGGTTAGATCGGGAAAATGGGATTGATGGTAGCTGTAGAAAAAAATAAAAAATACCTAGGTTGTATTTAGTGAGTCCACAAATGGTGAGGATGTTATTCTCGTGTAGTAGGGAAGTGGCATTAGAAAAGCGTGGACTGTAAGTAATTATTCCTATGGCTCGGTTCTGAACTGTCTGAAGAGACGCAATATGAATATTATATGTGTTTCCCCAGCATATTATGCCATAAGTAGTGTGAGAGTGGACAAAAGGTTGGTAAAGTGAGAGTAACGTGGTGCGTGTGAAGTAAGGGCGTGTTTTAATTAAGATGCGTATACCATAAGCTATCTTCTTTTTTATATGAGCAATGTCATTGGGATATTGCAATTTACAATCAAGTAGAATATCAAGGAAAGATGAACATGAACTTGGAGGAAGACGGTGAGGACGAAAAGCGATAGGTGGAATGGATGGTATGTTTCGCTGATGTGAAGAGAATACAACAAATTAGGTCTCAGTTGCATTAATAGATAGCATGTTAACATTACACCACCTTAAGATATTTTCTAAGTGAGCATTTAACAGATGTGAGATGAAATATCTTTATGAATGGTGAATATAGTGGTGTCATCTGCGTACAGAATGCAATCAGTGGAAGAAAGACAGGTAAATCGGTAATATAAACCAAAAACAGAATTGGCCCCAGGATAGATCCCTGGGAAACACCAATGTTAGTAATTCGCTGCAGAGAACAAGCATTGGAAATAGAAACAACTTGAACTCTGTTATATAAGTAGCTTTTTAGTAGTACCAGAGCAGGCCCACAAATTCCAATTAGAGCTTAGAGAAAATGATATGATTTATGCTATCAAATGCTTGCGTTAGATCGATAAAACTGAGGTGACGAGGAATCTTTCGTCCAATAACTGTTTTAGTTGGTCAGTAAGATGAATGAGTGCCAACACAGTGGAATATCCATGGCGAAAACCAAACTGGCATGAAGAGAAGATATTAAACTTAGAAAGGTATTTCGTTGGCCGTATTTCAATTAGTTTCTCAATAACTTTCCCAAAGAACGGTGGAAGGCAAATAGGTCTATTGTTATTTAATTATGAGCTATTGATTCATTCATTCACAAAACTTTATTCAAGTCCTGAATCCCGGTATTTTCAGACCGAGGCGGGCCGCGTCCACCGGAACCGCCAGGCCGAGCCTTATGGCGTCATCGTGGACCCTCTGGCCAGCCCATAGTTGATCTTGATATGAAGAACTTGATATCAGCTTGTGCCAGTAAAGCCATTGTTCTTCTGGGTCGGCGAGAGTCACTGGACAGCTCGCAAACATGTGTCTGATGTCAATGATGACATCGCACACATTACATTCTTTCCTAATTTCTCTTTCGGGGGGAATTTTTTTTATGAAATACGGAGTGGGGTACGTCCCGGTTTGCAGTAAACGTAAGGTGACTGCCTGAGCCCTGTTCAGTTTTACGTATGACAGTGGGAATTGCCTACGCCCCAAGTAGTGATATTTAGTGCTGTCGTTGTAAGTCAGTAAGTGGTCTTTATGCTTCCCGGAATGGTAGTGGACGTCGGTTCGGCTCTGACCGGCACGTCAAGCAAGTCTTCGTGCCAGGTCGTTTGTCACCTCGTTGAGGTTGGGCCGAGTCTCGTCCACTTGTCCCATATGTGCAGGAAACCATCGGATTTCAGTTTTGATAGGTACCTTGTCGATTATTTTAGCTGCAGTCCCAGCGACATAGCCTTTGTCAAAGCTCCTAATTGCTGCTTTGGAATCGCGATGGATGAAAGACCATTTACGGTTCCTGACGGGTATTGCAATCGCGGCTTGCTCCGCCACCATGGAATCCTTAGTGAAGATGGTGACGGCGTCCCGTACCTCGCCCTGGCTGTCGACCACCACGGCCGTGTAGGCCTCTTTGCCTTTGACCCAGGCAGCGTCTACAAGGGCCGCCTGTTGTCCTAGCTGTTCAATTTCTTTGAACAAAACTTTCACTCGCTTTTCTCCTGCTAACATTGTGTTCCGGGTGCATATTTCTTGGGAAGGGGTTGGCTCTGATCGCGTCTCTAAGGTTCGCACTCAATTCTACCTCGGATTCCTTCGGGTTCATCGATCTATTGGGGTCTGTCCCTGTCGCTCTGAGTATTGGCGGCGAGGAGTTACGGAGTCGCCATCTATCGGAAGCGCCTCGCTGGCGTAGTGTGAGGGACCAGGCGGTGCGCTCCTCATAGGTTTTGCTGTCAGCGCTCACTGAAAACACCACGCGCGAGCTCTCCCGGACATTTCTATAAGTACTTTCGAAACGAGAGAAGTTTCTTACTGTCTAAATAATAATCTTGGGCAAACTAAAAGCACACAATCGTTTACAGACGCTATCTCTTTACCGAATACGTACAGTGAACGCCACTGCGCGCGGTCGCCGCGATGGAGTCTCCCGAATCGGCTTCTTGCGTGAAAGGTAGGTAAACGCTGAGAGCATGCTATGTGAAATACGCTCTTATAGTGTTTGTATAACTAAATGGAGCGTAATGGAACGAAGCCTCAATGCAGCGATCGCGCAGATTCGCAGCGACCGACTGCGCGTCTGCATGCTTGTCCGCGCACTGTTTCGCTTTCTCCGCGCGCGCGTTTTCGCACCGTGCCATGAGCTTTAGGCCGCAGAATATGAGCATTTGACAGTATAGAAGCAACCATTGTTGCGTGGGCGCTATCAGAGCTGTTCAAAAATAATTTCATTGTAGAGACTTCGACGCCTACGGGGACTGTGATTCCCGTCGCGACGATTCAATCTTTCTTTTTCTTCTAAATTCTTTGACCTTTCAATATTATTTCTCGAGTTGCGTCGCACTGTATGTTTACCGGTGTTCTCAGCGTGCAATTTCCCTTTGCTCCTTTCTTGTAATCCAGTGCATTAATTCATAACACTAACATGACCATATGCCATGCTTTTTTTAAATGTGCTTCTTACCGCTGCCTTTCCACTCCACTGAACTTGCGAGTATCTAAGCATCAACAAGTTCATAGACCAAACCGTCATGGCATTAGTCGGGCAGCGGACTCGGGCGAGCGTCTCAGTGCGCGTTTTCAGAACATCGCGGACCAGGCGCCGTAGCAGAATTCTTCGTCGCGTCTGTGCTTGCTGCATACCCGAGTTGTAGCCGATGACTGTTTGCCGGTTTTATGTTTCGCGAGCCAAGCTTCACGCCGCTTCTTGTTCTGCGGCTACGTGTGAATAAGGCTGACCCCGGCCTCCGTTACGTGCGTCCGGTCCTGCGGCACCGAGTAGTAGCCTACCATGTTGCGCGCCTTCAAAGGCAGCCACTACGTATTGTAGTGCTTTGAAGCGTTGTAAAGGAGACACTCGAAACGGGAAAATTTCACCACCAAATGAGGACCGCAGCATACGAGGGAATTTACACTCGTTTTCAGCTCGCTTCGGCGCGCCCGAAATAGCCGACGCGGCCGCTATGTTCACGTGATCCCTCCTAGCACGTCACGCCGACGGTGGCGCCAGCTTTTCCAGTGGTGGAGCTCGAGGCCAATAAGCCTGCCCGCTCGCGTTTTCGTCAGTCATTCCTGCTGCGCCATCTGTTGCGCTTCCGCCATCTCTTCAATCGCATTGTGCACGCCAAGGTTCATCAGCTCCACGTTCGAGGTGCTGATAGGTATACCTAGGGTAGCCTTGACTAACTTTCGGATCATAGTGTTGAGCTTGTTCAGCTCGGCCTGCGACCATTTAAACAGACCTGCCACGTAGGTTAAGTGACAGAGAGCGAAGGCGTGCACTAGCATTAGAGCGCTGTCCTCACCCAGGCCTCTGTGTCTGTTGCTGATTCTCCTTATTAACCTGATGACTTGGTCCGTCTTGTTTGAAATGTGATAAATCGCATTGAGGTTGGTACCTCCCACTGCTATGTAAAAGCCTAAAACTATAATCTTTTCTACATGCTTGATCGCGGATCCGTCGTGACAGCGTAAGATAAAGTTGGGTTTCTCCCCGGGGACGTAGCCCCTGGGTCTTCGACCCCTGCGCCGATGTTTTAGGACTAAAAGCTCCGGCTGTACCGCCGAACAGTTGAGTCCCATCTCGTCTAGCGTGTTTTCCACGGCGTGTATGCTCTCCTGCAGTCTGGTCTCCGTTTGGCCTACGTTACCGTTCGCGCTCCATATGGTTATGTCATCAGCGTATACTGCAAAGTGTATACCTTTTATACTCTTCAGTTTCTTCGCGACTCTGGTCATTGCTAGATTAAATAACATGGGCGAAAGTACGGCCCCTTGCGGGGTGCCCCTGTTTCCCAGGTTCATCACCTTCGATATTAGTTCTCCTAGCGTGAGGCTTGCTTGCCTACCGCCCAGAAACGCCTTGACTACGCTGAATAGGCTCTCGCCCAACCCCAGCTCGGACAGGACCTCGAGGATGGCCATGTGCTCTATGCGATCAAGAGCTTTTTCGATGCCTAGTCCCAGAATCGCTCTCGCGTGCACCGGGCTAATGTGTATGAGCTGGTGTTTGATCAGGAGGATGGAGTCCTGAGTCGATAGTCCGGGGCGGAAACCGATCATGGTACACGGGAGTATGTGATTTTGCTCGACGTCTCTAGTGAGTCTGTTGAGAATAACGTGTTCCATAGCTTTACCTGTGCACAGTGTAAGCGAGATTGGACGTAGGTTATCCAGATGGAGCGGTTTATCCGATTTTGGTATGAGGATGGCGTTGGCCATCTTTCATTCTTCCGGATAGCCTCCCTTTCTCCACAACTCGGTGAAATGATCCGTCAAGGTAAGTGATCAACTCATGGTCTAGATTCATTAAGAGTTTATTGGCAATTCAGAGACCTGGATTGGGAAGAATTGGGGATAAAAGTTAATGGAGAATACCTTAGTAACTTGCGATTCGCTGATGATATTGCCTTGCTTAGTAACTCAGGGGACCAATTGCAATGCATGCTCACTGACCTGGAGAGGAAGCAGAAGAGTGGGTCTAAAAATTAATATGCAGAAAACTAAAGTAATGCTTAACAGTCTCGGGAGAGAACAGCAATTTACAATAGGCAGCGAGGCACTGGAAGTCGTAAGGGAATACATCTACTTAGGGCAGGCAGTGACGGCGGATCCGGATCATGAGACGGAAATAATCAGAAGAATAAGAATGGGCTGGAGTGCGTTTGGCAGGCATTCCCAAATCATGAACAGCAGGTTGCCGTTATCCCTCAAGAGAAAAGTATATAAGAGCTGTGTCTTACCAGTACCCACCTACGGGGCAGAAACATGGAGGCTTACGAAAAGGGTTCTACTCAAATTGAGGACGACACAACGAGCTATGGAAAGAAGAATGATAGGTGTAACGTTAAGGGATAAGAAAAGAGCAGATTGGGTGAGGGAACAAACGCGAGTTAATGACATCTTAGTTGAAATCAAGAAAAAGAAATGGGCATGGGCAGGACATGTAATGAGGAGGGAAGATAACCGGTGGTGATTAAGGGTTACGGACTGGATCCCAAGGGAAGGGAAGCGTAGCAGGGGGCGGCAGAAAGTTAGGTGGGCGGATGAGATTAAGAAGTTTGCAGGGACGGCATGGCCACAATTAGTACATGACCGAGGTTGTTGGAGAAGTTTGGGAGAGGCCTTTGCCCTGCAGTGGGCGTAACCAGGCTGATGATGATGATGATGATGATGATGATGATGATGATGATGATGATGATGATGATGATGGCAATACGGTCGGGTTCGGCTGCCGATGTACTAGAGAGACCATGGAGGGCGGCCCGTACCTCACCCTCAGTGAAATCGCGGTCCATTGCCTCGCACAGTCCGCCCATGTACTCCACCCGTTCGTCGCTATCGCCCGGTTGTTTGAGCGGGAGATATTTGTCCACGAGCTGTCTCATGACTACTTCCTGAGTCGTGTACTGGCTTACTTGATGTACTAGTTTTGTAATTGCCGTTCTCTTGTTTGACTTAGTGTCGCTATCGCTCAATAGATGTTTGAGGATGTTCCAATTGCCTCCATGTTTGATTCTGCCGTCTGCCAAGTGGAAAACTTCGTCCCACTGCTGTTTCACGAGCGTTCTCGAATGCTCCTCGATCTCTCTGTTTAGCAACGCTATCTTTTCCTGAGCTTTCGGTTCAGTCTTTGAGTTTTCCGTCTTTTCAGGATGGATTGTTTGGCATCGATGAGATGCGCGCGCCTACTGTCTATGCTCTCTATGTTTTCTTCGGTCTTAATTTCTTTAGTGGCCTCCCCGAGGTCCTCTTTGAGCTGGTTGATCCAGGTATGAAAGGACTGTATGCCCGCTTCTATCGGTTCCGATTCTAGTCTCTTGGCTCTAACTCTCCAAAAAAGGTCCCAGTCTGTGCACGAAAAGGTTCTAGTCTCTTGTTTCGGCATACCTATACCTATGTGTATGATGTAGGGGTCGATGCCCAGATCGGTGCCCGAGTTTTCCCAACTAGCTTGTTTCGAGTTGTTTACAAAAGTTAAGTCGGGTGCAGAGTCCCTGCAAGTGGACGTGCCACAGTGGGTGGGAAAAGCCGGATCGGTGATCAGGCACAGTCCCAGGTCCGTGGCGAGGTCCCACAACCCCTCATATTTCTGTGTATTCCAAGTGTATCCCCACGCTTGGTAGGGGGTATTAAAGTCCCATCCGATGATGAGCGGGGAGCTCTTTGCGAGTGGGAGTGCCCTGTTGAAAAGTGCCCTAAAGCTTTGTTTCTTGCAGGTGGGACTGCTATAAATGTTTAGGCAGAAGATACTCTGTGCCCTTCCCTTGTGCCTTTTGAGTACGACTTCTACTGGATACACTCGATTTTACTGAATCCGAGATGGATATTTCGTTCGATAAAGGGTAACTTTTTGTCAACAAGGGTGGCCAATCCCCTGCCGCAATCTTTTTCTCTACATACCGATTTGTACCCGGTTAGCTTTACTTCATCCGCTAAAGTTTCCTGCAGCATAATCACTTTTGGTTTGACCCCCATCGATCTAATTAATTGGCGCAGCGATGCCTTTTAGTTGAGGAATCCGCGACAATTCCACTGCCACACTCTAAAACTGTGGGCGCTATCCATGATTATTGGATGGGTTAACATTGCTGTTACCCGCGATCGATCTCTTTGGAGCGCCCCCTGACGTTCCGGAGAGCGATTTTACGCTTCCTGATTCTGACGGCAAGAATTAGTCGTCGTCGCATCTCGTTTCGAGTTTCTCGAATCGCTGTTCGGCCGTTAACCCCCATTTCCATAGTTTATCCACGTTAAAGTTAGTCCTTTCCGTCGTCTCTCTAATTTCTTTGATTACCTTCTTCAGCTCGCTGAGGACTGAGAAAATCGAGTCAGTTTCGGGGCTTACTCCTCTTTTTTTCGGGGCGGGGGAGTTATCTCCCTCGCTTGATTCGTTGCTTTGACCTACAGCTCTGGCTACTGCTATGCTGGCATGGCTCGGCTGTGCCATCCTTTTCAGTTGTACTACCTGTTTGGTCAGCTCTTCGCAAGCTTTACGCAAAGAGTTTACCTCCCTAACCAACTGTTCTATTCCGGCATCATTGCTTTCAGTCACCGCCGGCGTAGTGGCGCCACCGATGATCCTCACCGTACTTTGACTTTATCCGCCCAGGCGGTCCCAACTGTTGGTTTGGCACAGGTGTTCCATCTTTTAAGCGCGCCTGCACTCCTCCCGACTTGGAGCGGCTTCTCTCCCTTGCGGCCGATCGCGACTGGGCGCGTTCCCTTTGCACCTGCGTTCCTCCCGACTTGGAGCGGCTTCTCTCCCTCGTGGCCGATCGTGGCCGGGCGCATTCCCTTCGGCGAGCTCGTACCACATAGGGTGTTTGGAATCTCTGCTTGCACTCCTTGTCTCCGGTGGGATGGTCTCCTCCACAAAACTTGCACTTCAGCGTGCAAACGTGGTCCGCTCGTGGGTTGAGGGCTCCACACCCTCTACACTGAACAGAGCCGGCGTGGGGCGCACGTCCGAGCGGTTTTCTACCCTACCACAAGTAAAGCACCCATCAAATTGTTTCCTGTAGAGACAACATCTCAACAAGGTCGGCCCGTAGCGCACCAAGTTTGGCACTCTCAGTCCATCGAAGAGGACGATGACTGAGCCCGACGTCTTGATGCGCTTGGCGGCTAAAGCGAGCGGGTTGCGCTCATGCATGATATTCCTTGTGATAGCGGACTGGGAGTCCCTGATGTCGACTCGTCTAATCACCCCTTTGCACGTGGGATGCGGGGCCGTCTCGTACGCATTGACTTCGTACTCCGTTTTCACGATTTTGAAGGACTTGATTCTCACGTACCTTGCACATGGTCTCTTTCAGTCGTGCTCACCACCACGATATTTTGCGTGAAGTTGGGGCGCACTATGTCTTCACTTGCTTGCTCTGCCGTTAGGCCTGAAGCCTTGATCACTGCGGTTCCCATAGCGGTGGTACTTACTTTGCTCAAATTTAGTCCTCCTCGTCGGCTGATTATAATCTTCCGATGCTCCTCGGGCAGTTGGGGCACGCTTGAGGCCTTGACTATACGACTCTTTCTCATCGAGCCGGTGTTGGTGGTGGGTCCCTTGCGGCCGCCGCCGGACGCTTGCGAGGTACCTGGCGTCACGTTGGTCACATTGCTGCTCGTCTTTCCAGCACTGGATCGTCGTCCGATAGCTACTTGCCAACCAAAGTCTTCGTCGTTGTTGTCCTCGTCCTCTTCCATACGGGAGTCTGACATGTCCGCCTGGACATGGCAGATTGGACATGGCAGCAGGGCCCATTAGGCAAGGCGTAATGGGTCCTGCTGCTCGCTAGGGTTAGCTCCACACGTAGTGGGATGAACAGAGAAAGTCCAATAAAAGTCTCACAAATTGGTTCCTGTAGTGTTGGTCAGCAGAAGAACGAGACAGATGTCAACCCATATCACACCAGACGCAAGCCCCTTTATTCATGTGAGCACCCATATACATACCCGGCAACAGTGGCGCCATCTATGGCTTTGATAGTTATGCAACTAAGGGCACCTAGTGTCGCCCTACGACACTACATCTACCCCTTCCTTAATACAGACATATTTACAAGCCAGTCACAAGCACCTAGTCCTGCAACGTTGCCGGTGGTCTTCTATCCCGTGTGGACCGACGAAACGCTGGCGGCTCGCCAGCAGTTTCGATCACAACGGAAGCACTGTCACCACCTTCTGAAGATATTGATGGTGATAGCTCCAACTGCCCAGGGGTTCTGTCAGGTGTCCGTGGACTTGGCAGCGAAGAGGCTTGTGCTCCGTGTAGCGGCGCAGTTTGGTAGTCGTCATCCAACCGTACCGCATGTTGTAGCGATGATCCCGTTGGGACTGCAGTCAGCTGTGAGGCATTCCAAGTTCGACCGTCTTCCAGGCAGAAGGAACAACGCCCGATGCGCTTAAGGATGTTCATTGGAGGTCCAAAGCTGGGAGTACCTTTCGGACCAGGAATTGGTTTCTTAACGCGCACATACTTCCCAACTTGGAACTGCGGTACCCGGGCTGCTCTTCGTCGGTCAGCCTACACTTTGTTTTTGCGCTCGTGCTCTTTGACCCTCTTCCGAAGCGAGGACATCTCTGGAGCGGTGTCCGTGAAGAAGCTAGAAGTGGGATGTCCGACGACGTCCAAGGATGTCCTGATGTGCCGACCATGCAGAAGCACTGCAGGAGAAAGGCCAGTGGTACTGTGAGGAGTAACTCTGAAGATCCCCAAGTACTCTGTAACAGTGTTCTTCACTGGTCGCTGCTCTAGCAAGGCCAACTGAATATAAGATTTGAGCACACGGTTGAACCTTTCCACCTGTCCATTTGCCTGTGGGTGATACACAGCCGAGAAGCAGTGCTTGATGCCCCTGTCTTGAAGAAAGGACTCGAATTCTCGGGATGTAAATTGTGGTCCATGATCCGAGACCAGTTGGTCGGGGTAGCCTTCTCGTGCAAATATTGACAGGAGGAAGTCCATCACTTTAGTGGAAGACACATCCCTGCAGAAAGCAACTTCTGGCCATTTGGAAAAATAATCAACAACCGATATAACGAAACGGCAATCGGCTGGTGCACGCTCAAATGGGCCCACAATATCAATAGCTATCTTGCTGCAAGGTTTATCTGGAAGGGCCACTGGCTGTAGTGGAGTGGGATAGCTCTTAGCACTTTTGTCTGCCGACTGGCAGACCGTGCAGTTTCGGATGGCAGTCTCTACTTGTTTGTCCAGACCTGGCCACCAGTACTTTTCACGAAGACATTGCTTGGTCTTCACAATTCCCGGGTGCGATTCATGGGCAAGCTGAATAAACGTAGCAGTGAGCTTGGCTGGAACCACAATACGCTCCGAGCGCATAAGCAGACCATCTGCTACTGACAATTCCTCCCGGACCTCATAGTAAGGAGTCAGTTCAGCAGTCAAAGATTTCTTCGGTGGCCATGCTGTCTGAACAAAATGAACAACCTCCTGGAGTTTGCAATCCTCGGCTGTAGCAAGTCGAAGGTCATTGACATGAACTGAAGATGTGACCACAGACACAACTTCCTCTTCAATCTGAAGGCCATCTTCTGTGTCTGGAACAGGCAGCCGGGACAAAGCGTCTGCTACCTTGTTGTATTCGCCACGTCTGTACTGAACTGTGAAATTGTAACGAAGCAAACGAGCGGTCCACCTTGTGATGCGAAGTGGTCGCTGTCCTGTGCTTTGTGTCGAAAGTAGAGATAGTAGGGCTTGATGGTCCGTTACCAACGTGAATGGTCATCCCCAGAGATAAGTGTGCCATTTCTCGCATGCCCATAGACACGCCAGGGCCTCCCGCTCTCCCGCTGAGTACTTCAGCTCCGTTTCTGTCAGAGTTCGGGATGCGAATGCAACAGTCCGAGTGTGTGGGCCGTGAGCCTGTTGTAGTACTGCTCCCAGGCCATAAGCAGACGCATCTGTGGCCACAATAACAGGGAGCGTCGGATCGAACATTTGCAGTATCTTGTGCGATGATAGGAGCTTCTTTACCCTTGCAAAGCTCTTTTCGGCAGCGTCATCCCATTCAAAATGTACATCCTTACGAAGCAACCTACGCATAGGTTCTACCTCTTCAGCCAGGTGGGGAATAAACTTAGCATAGTACTCAACCAAGTCCAAAAATGAACGCAGCATGCTTGTGTATGTGGAGGGTGGCAGCGTGAACAATGGCATCAACCTTGGCTCGAAGGGGAGCTATTCCTTCCGAGCTGACGCGATGCCCAAGAAATGGTTACTCCGATGCATTAAACACGCATTTATCATTGAGCTTAAGTCCAGCTTCAGAGATTAGTTGAAGAACTTGCTCCAGATTTCTCAAATGCTCTTTTTCAGTCCTGCCAAAGATAATGATGTCGTCTAGGTAGCACAGTACCCCTTTGCAGCCTCGCAGGACCGTTGTCATGAGGTGTTGAAACGCAGCTGGGGCTGATGCCAGTCCGAAGCACACCCTTTTGAAACGAAAAAGGCCATCGTGCGCAATGAAAGCAGTGAGGTCTCTGCTATCTGGGTGAAGCAGCAACTGGTAATAGGCAGAAGCTAAATGGAGCTTTGAAAAGTGGCGTGATCCATTCGGAGAGTGTAGAAGCTCTTCCGTATGGGGCAAGGGAAAGCTGTCGACTACAATCGCTTTGTTAGGCTCTCTTAAGTCAATGCAGAGGCGGATACTGTCGTCCTTCTTGCGGACTACAACGATAGGAGAAACCCACTCGGAAGCGTTAACCCTTTCAATGACATCATCAGAAAGAAGACGCTCAAGCTGGTCGCTAACCGGCTTGCGCAGAGACAGTGGCAACCGTCTGAGCTTTTACACGACTGGAGAGGCTGACGACTTTGTCTTGACTTGTGCTGAATGCCCTTGGCAAGTCCAAGGCCTGGTGAGAACAAATGGCAAAATTTTGCCCATAGCAAAGCTGGCATAGCGAACTTTGGTAGACTTAGCGGGCTGTGCTGTTCCTGTGCCGTTTTGGCTGCTCCTTCCAGCATGGTTGCACCTGAACCTTCTTCGGCAGCCGTGTGCAGGCAACGTAGCTGTGCACCCACAATATGTAGCTCTAGAGCTTGCACAGCGTCCAGACCAAGAAGAGAAGTCTCTCCGGGTGCGACATGAATTGCTATAACGGCCGTTTTTTCCTTGTACGAGATTCCGGCTTTAAATTCTCCCAGCACAGGAATCTTCCGGCGTTGGAAGTCCAACAAAGTAAGTTTAGAGCTGGTCAATTGTATGCTGTCTTCGAACACGCTTCGGAATTCTTGTTCCCGTATAATTGACACAGCGCAGCCAGTGTCAACCAAGAATTTCACAACGCGTGGTTGCGATTTGGAGTTGATTGGCGTGACTGCCACTTGAATGTAGACACCTGTGGGCTTATCTTCGTAAACAGTGAGAATGCTGATGGCGTCTGACGTGGCCTGTTCAGAAACTACTTCGCGGACGCGAGCCGGGCGTCGTCCTCGTGCGCTGCGGCCGCTACGGCAGACTTGCATGAAGTGACCACGGCGGCCGCATGCGAAGCAGGTCTTACCGCGAGCGGGGCACACAGACGGCTCGCAACCTGCTGTGCCGCAATTACCGCAGACACCTGAAATTCCGCTGTACGGAACAACGGTGGTGGCCGTGTCTGAAGTTGGCGGGAGAGCATGACGAACGCGGGCTTGACTTGGGACGCGCGTGTCATTGTCGCTGAAACGCCGGTTATCTTGTCTGGCCATTCCAAAAGCGTCACATTGGCGTGGCTGTTGTATGATGCGCTGAATGGGGTTAGCAAAGGCTTCAGACTCGAGCTGAGCTCGCTCACGAAGTAGCGCAATTTCGACGGCACGGTCGAAAGTCAGTGCGTCTCCTTCCAATAACAATCGTGAACGTAACTGCGGAGATGCAACGCCAGTGATGAACTGCTCGCACATGTTTTCGTTTGCTTGCTCGCCGAAATTGCAAGAGGCAGCCAGTTCTCGAAGCGCGAGGGCGAAGTCAGAGATGGACTCACCGTGTAGCTGACGGCGTTCGCGGAAGTGGTTGCGTTCCAGCCGAACGTTGCGTGTCGGCGAAATGTCGAGCCAGCGTCTCGCGGGCCACGTCGTATGCGCCTGGGGAACTAGTCGCTGTGGCGTCTTGCTCGGAGAGCGCGGCTGAAGCAGCTTCGTTCGGCGCAGTTGGCGATGGGAGTGCATCGAAAATGCGTTGTCCTTCTGGCCCCAAGCAGTGTAGCAAAAGAGCTCGGCGGCGGGACGCAGGCAGGTCGGCAGCTCCAGACGCGAGAAGGAAATTCTCGAAGAGGCGTATCCAGCGGGGCCATGGAATGGCTGGAGTGCCCGGGGTAGCGAGGAATAGCAGCGGCGGCGAAAGTGCAGAGGATCCAATCCTCGTCGCCAAATTGTAGTGTTGGTCAGCAGAAGAACGAGACAGATGTCAACCCATATCACACCAGACGCAAGCCCCTTTATTCATGCGAGATCCCATATATATACCCGGCAACAGTGGTGCCATCTATGGCTTTGATAGTTATGCAACTAAGGGCACCTAGTGTCGCCCTACGACACTACAGTTCCCACCTCGAAACTTCGTATAAGTCGATTCTGGGCAATTTCCCGACTCTGATGACGTGCTTGAAATTGTCGTACCTCGAAAAATTCGCCAGCGGAACATCGAAAAAGACGGAGCCGATGTGTTGTTGTTGTTGTTGTCCTGAGTGGCCGTGGCACATACCCACAGTGGGGGATTGGCCAAGAATCGTGCGGTTTAATTAGGTGCCTAAAAATAATAATGATAACAAGGGAGTTAACAATTTGGACGTGTGAGTTTAAATATAAACGTTTTGTGGTTGGAGAAAAAAGGAAATAATCAGATGAAAACCGGGTATAAGATAATAATATTAATAACAAGAATAATTAATAATAGATAAGAAATAAAAGAAAGCTATGGTCGGGAGGGAGAACGATCAATCTAACATGGAAATCGATTGGTTTCAATTAGGTAATTTTGGATCACCAAGCAAACATTTCTGTGGCTGAACCCAACAATGGAGGCTCCAAAAGATAGAATCACAGGCACTGATAAAGTTAGACCAATAGAGCGAAGCGGGATTTCGAGTAGTCGTTTTCTTATAATAGAAAAACGTCTGCAAGACAACAAGAAATGGTCGATTGTCTCCGCTTCGCCACAGAATGAGCATAATAGTGAGGGGACCAGACCAGACTGGTCTGGTCTGGTCCCCTCACTGGTCTGGACTGGTCTGGTCTGGTCCCAGGAGGTAGAAGTTCAATATGGCAGCGCAGCTTCGTGATAGACACTTCAATTTTCCGTGTTCGGCAAAAATTTCTGTTCCAAGGGTGCAGGAGATGTCCGCAATCCACAGAGTTAGTAATTGCGGAGCCTGATACTGACTGTATAATGATACTCCTGCGAAATCTAGCTGCAGTAACATAAGCAGTCAAAGGGCAGCAAGGAAGAATCGGGCCACTTAGCGACGCCTTGGCTAGAGAGTCTGCAATTTCATTAATGATTAGTCCTTTATGGCCAGGCACCCAAATCAAACGCACGCTTCTCAAGTAGTCCGGTACCAATGATTGAAATGTCCTCATCACGCGAGAATCACTAGAAGCAGTAAGGGATGAGCACAATGATAAAGAATCAGTAACTATCACGGCTGATGTAATTGATGGTCCTAATTTGCGTAATGCCAGCACCACGGCCATGAATTCAGCTAAAAAATCGCTATGAAATCTGGCATCCGAAGAGAAAATGTCCAATCGAGAATCGGGGAAAATATTCCGACACCTGACTTTTCTTCACATTGTGAAGCATCTGTAGCAATTACAACGTTTGAAGGTTTTTCAGGTGATCTTGTAATATACCGTCTAGAATACGGTGTGGAAGTAATTTTGCATTATTAGGAAAGATGTCATCAAATTGAATATCCGTGGCAACAGCTCTGTCGATAATAGGAAGAACATCGCATATGCGCACGCCCAAACAGTCAAGTAATTTTTGCACGAATATAATTTGCGGATTATGTAGTCGCGGCCAGATGACACCGAAAAACAACGCAGGTTGTGAAATAAAGATTATCTGGGGATGACGCAGTGGTGATTCGTAAATCCTTAAGAACGTCTGCACCGTCAAAAGCCGGAACCTGCACGAAAGTGGCGGGACACGGGATTCTAGATAAAGAATAGAATTTGCAACAAATTTAGGAAGACCTAAACACAGACGTAACGCTTCTCTTTCTAAGAGGATTAGAGGACGGGACATGTAGGCTGGAGCTCCAGAGAAGAGCACGCAACCAAATTCTAATACAGGGCGAACGTACATACGATATATCATTAGGAGTGTATCTCTTCTCAATCCTATTCGACGACTGCTCAGCCTACGCAATATGCCAATTGCACGGGTACCTTTCCCAGTCAAATGATCTATATGTGAGCGCCAGTTGAGAGAGGCGTTATAAATAATTCCGAGGTATTTAACAGATTCCACCTGTGGTATGTCTTGAAGGTGGTAAGACAATGAAATGTGCACTATGTCACGTATCGGAAATACGAGAACAGCACATTTGCTGGCATTGAGTGTGAAGTGACTAGCATCTAACCACCTCTCCAGATCATAAAGGTAAGTTTGCAGTCGTTGGTATAGCGTGTGGATGTCGTTTGCAGATGCAAAAAACGCAATATCGTCTGCATAAACATAAGTGGTTATTTCTTGATGACAAGGTAGTGTACCTGTCCTGAGCAAGAAAGCAGTTACTGAATTCAATCGAAACAGATTCGCAATTAGTAACGGTTAAGGATAGGTCGTGTCTTCGATAAGCAGTATTAGGAGAAACGTATATGGCCGCACCACCGTAACAGCTCGTTAATCTATTGCGGTATTCCGATTTATGCTTAGGAAAGCAATACAAATTTTTGTCGTCGTCAGATAACCAAGTTTCAGTAATGGCAATTAGTGAAAACGAACTAGTTAGCGATGGGAGGAAATTATCGATTGCGTCGAACTGTTTACGAAGACTCCTTACGTTAAAATGAATGGTAGAATGAAATCCGTTTCAAAAATAATTCACTTGATGGGGTATCAGTAGGGAAGCCATAATTGTTATGTTACTTGGCTAAACAATGAGCTCTAGTGTATTTTGGTTAGATCAGATTAGTCTAGAATGCAGAGAACTTTGCTGTTAGTAGTCTTCCTAGCCTTGATTTCGCAGTTGTCCGTCTAAATGAACATCCAGTTTCTTTCGTACTTCAAAGCTAGGGTTTTCGAAAAGAGAGCCTTGTTAGATGGGGTCAGATGCTCGTTTACAAAGACGGGAGCATTAAATGAGACAGAAAATTCAATGTCACTAAGAGATAGTTTGGTTACGCGATTTGCTTATAAAATCAGCTTTCTTAGTTCTGGAGCAGAACCGAGCAATGATTTTTTTCTTGTCGTTAGCTCTGATTGGTACGCGATGAACAATGTCGAGATCGCTAGGCGATACGGGGCAGCCAATTTTGTCTCCTATTATTTTCATTAGTGCGATACAGTCCTATCCTTGGGAGCAGGGAATGCGCTTGATCTCGGCATTGCCAAGGCGAGAGTACTGCTCAAGATCCTCCATCTTGCGAGTAAATGACTGGTTCTGAGATTTCAATTCCTTGTTCTCAACAATTAGGGTAGCATTTTGGCTACGTAGTTCTACTAGTGCGTTCAAGTGCTGGGCACTTGTATTCAAGGAATCAACTTCTTTCTTTAGCTCGACAACATCAATCCCTGAATCCTTCATTCTTAGCAAGATTTTACCAAAGACGAGTTCATGCGTGCTTTTAGCCATGTTGTTAATTTTAATTTCCAGCTCCTCATTTTTTTTCGATAGTTCTGCATTCGTCGGCATGGTATGAGTATTGAACAGTGACTCGGATAGGAAAAAAAGAAAAAAAAGACGAACAAACGGTAGACGGCAGCAGCAGCAGCAGCAGTGGCAGAGGAAAAAAATGAATAAAAGGACAACTTAGAATATTAGGCGTGGATGTGATGTTCACTGCCCCCGAAAAGCTGGTGCGCATGTGCAAAGCCGTAAACGAGAAGAAAAGACCGGTCTGCGCCATAAAACATGCAGGCAAGTTTGTACCCTGCATTGTTGGGGTCGTATACCTCATACCTCTCTCATGCGGTAGATGCTACGTGGGGCAGACTGGCCGCTGCCTAAATGAACGGCTACGAGAGCACCGAACGCTGGTAGATTCATTAGCGGGGGACGGCCATTTGGCCATGCACTATAAGCGATGCGGGTGCGTGACTGCGTTTGACACCACGTGTGTGCTTGGTAGGGGAGGCACAAGGTGGGGGCGCGAGATTTGTGAGGCATATCACATTGACAGGGAGGGTGATAACTGTGTCAGCACGGCTTCACTTGCCTTGTCCAAAAAAAAAAGATTCTTACAGAACAGTCTGCCACATTTTGATTAGAATGTGATTGTACTGTTTTAACACTGTGTGCGCATGCACCAACGAAATGTATATATGTACCTTCGCTCGCAGTAAAAACCAGCTGATGTTTAGCGCTCGTCCTGTCGTCTTCTCTGTCTTTGTCCCTGCTATTTCGCGCTAGTCTTTTGAATAATGGTGCACGTGAAAAGCGAAGAATATCACGTGGAGCATAATAGGATTTATTTATTTAAAGGTACCTTACAGGCACAAAGGGCATTGAGTAACGGAGGTTTAGATATTACGATGAAAGCACAAGCAAACGAGTAAGGAACGGTGTTACGAAGCAAGTGAACATCGAAGCGCAAAGCAACAAAGTACAATGGAAAATACCAAGGAAGGTATCAACGCAATTAAACAAAAAAGAAGAAAAAAGGAGAAAAAAGAAAGCACGGAAACTACGAACCCTACACCCTACATGAAAATGGGGGTAAGAGAAGCTCGTCCTGCGCGCACGTGACCTTCGTCATGGTTACGTAACTCACAGGTAACGGTGTCGGATTGCTTCGGCCTCCCACTCCATCAGCTCTGGATCTTCTCGTTGTTCTGAGATTTCCTGGACTCCGGCGGCTCTGAAGGTACATTAATTTTATAGTCCGAAGTAAAGGGAGCCGGCGAGCGCCGTTAGACGCCAGGCGCGTCGAAGCGCGTTTGCAGCGTGCAGTGAAATTGGCGCCGCGAGTACGTCAAACAATCGGTCGAACTACAGGCGCTGATTTTCTCATCAACGTGACGTGAGGTGTGCGCGCGTTCACGCTCTCGGACCATATTTAGGCCTTAATGGCTGAATCGGCACGCTGACGGTGAGCCATTTCACGGGCGAGTTCTCGCCACCGGTGGTCGAACGCTGCCAGTTCCTCGGGGAACCCACAACGCGTGGCTGTCACGTCCGTTTTCCGAGAATGAATTGAACGAAAACGAAATCGGCGCACAGCGCGCGCGACTTTCCTGCCCTTGCCCTCACCGGCGGAAGCGAAACGGCTCTGATTGGTTGCGCAATCCTTACTAATAACTCACGCTCCGACGCCGGCCCAGCTGTCAGCTCAACAAACTGCCCTTTCCCAGAGCTGCTCTGCTTTGAAAGCAACTGGGTTTTACAGTGAAGCGGTTAAGAGCTAGTTCCCCAGGATTGTGTCCGTGTGTCGACACAAAACTGGAGCCTTCCCCTCCGGCGTACGTGTGAGATTCTAGCTGCATTGAAGTAGTAGTAGTAGTAGTAGTAGTAGTAGTAGTAGTAGTAGTAGTAGTAGTAGTCAGTAGCGTAGCCAGACATTTCGTTCGGGGGGAGGGGGGGCACGTTGCAGCTCGGCCTCCTCCTCATGAAATTTGTCAAGGTATCAAATACATCAAAAATGACGAATTGCGAATGGTTGAAGGGACTGATCGAGTTTAAGCTGAGTCACACTGCAATGATTGTCATAATTCCTTGAAATGTTACGGGCTGCTCTGTTCGGAACTTATTCAAGCATGGTCATTTAATATAGAGCGCGGCGAACCAAACAGATGACGCATATTCACATTGTGGGCGCACGAAAGTTAGAATAATTTGCGCACATTAGAAGGACAATGACGCAGGATGAGGCCTAAATAGTCAAATGTTTTTGAGGATTTCATGCAGGCAACAGTGATGTGATCATTCCACGACAGGCTAGGTGTAAGGTAAACGCCAATATATTATAATCTGTCCGGGGCAGCTTGTCTCCTTGTATGTGGCAGGAAAAATTAGAAACGTCATGCTTACATCTAAAAGAAAGAATTTCGCAGTCGTTAGTATTTAGGCTCACGAACCATGGGTTACACCAGTAAGAGATAATGCTAAGATCATCTTGAAGGGCGATAAAATGACGATGCGATAATTACGACGAAATTACTAAAGCGTAATGACTAACAATTCAGGGCAATTACGAAGAAGGGGGCTAATTGAGTATACCTTCGGATAAAATATTTACCCTAATGAAGTGCAATTAAAGGGTGTATAACTGAATTTTAATGCAATAACATAAAATTGGATAATGATAACTATGATTAAATCATTCTAGTAAGAAGAGTAAAGCCTCAATAACATTATTGGGATCACAATACACAAGCCAATTCAACAATTATCAGGGCAATGAACCTTACTTCATATAACATTAGCAACTATAATTATAAAAACACCACAATTATGGTAACTTCTCCAAATTAGCATAATTCGCTCTTATAGCGCTTAAAATTAGGCAATTGCAGCTGGTCAGTCCATTACTTGAAGCATATTGCGTCGTCCGCGACACAATGAGCTGCGGGTTGTATAAAAAAATTAGTGACGAATACTATACTTTCTAATGCCAAATTTCAGAGCAGCTCTATGAGTGTTTTCGTTTCACGATATTGGGGGCGAAGACTTACGGAGTCGTCATCTGTCGGAAGCGCCTCCCTTGCGTAGTATAAGGGATCACTCGGCGCGCTCGTCACAGGTTTGGCTTGCGGCCCTCAATAAAAATCCACGCGGCGGCCCACTTGGACATTTCTGTAAGTACTCTCAAGACGAGGGAAGTTTCTTACTGTCGAAATAATAATCTTAGGCAAGCAGAAAGCACAGAACGGTTTAGAGACGCTGTCTCTTTACCGAGCACATACAGTGAGCGCCCACTGCGGGCGGTCGCCGCCATGGATTCTCTCGAACCGCCTTCTTGCGCGAAAGGTAGGCAAACGCTGAGAGAAAACTATGTTAAATATGTTCGTATGGTGCCTGTATAAGCAAATGGAGCATAACAGAATGAAGTCTCAATGCAGCGATTGTACGGGTTCGCAGCGACCGACTGCACTTCTGCATGCGTGTCCGCGCACAATGTTTCCCTTTCACGGCGTGCGCGCTTTCACACTGCGCCGTGAGATTTAGGCCGCAGAATATGAGCATTTGACAGTACAGTACAGAAGCATTAATTGTTGCGTGGACTGTTTCCAGGATTGTGTCTGTGTTTCGACACAAAACTTGAGCCTTCTCCTCCGGCGTACATGTCAGATTCTAGCAGCCTCTATTACTTCATTATAGTGGCTGCGACGCCTACGGCGACTGTGATGTGCCATAGCGTGATTCAATCTTTTTTTTTTCTTCTAAATTCTTTGACGTTTCAATATTATTTCTTAAGTTGCGTCTCACAGTACGTTTATCGGTCTTCTATGCATGCGATTTCCCGCTGCTTCTTTTTCATAATCCAGTGCATTAATTCGTAATACAAACTTCACCTTATGGCATGTATTTTTTTCAATGTGCTTCTTACCGCCCGCTTTGTATTCCAGTGAACATGCCAGTATCTAGCACGAACAACTTCATAGACCAAACCATCCTGACATTAGCCTGGCAGCGGGCGCGGGCGAGCGTCTTAGTTCGCGTTTTCTGCTAATCACCGAATATCGCAGACCCGACGTCGTAGCAGAAATCTTCCTCGCGTCTGTGCTTGCTGCATACTGGAATTGTAGCCGATGTCTGTTTGCCGATTCGAGCCAAGCTTCGCGCAAGTTTTTGTCCTGCGGCTACGTGTGAATAAGGCTGACACCGGGCTCCGTTGCGTACGTCCGGCGCTGCGGCACCGAGCAGTAGCCTACCATGCTGCACGCCTCCAAAGGCAGCCACTGCCTACTATAGGGCTTTCAAATGTTGTCACACAGACACCAAAGGCGGGAAAGCCTCATCACTTAATCTGAAGCGCAGCGCAAGTGGGAGATTGCAGCTCGCTTCGGCGCATCCGAAGTAGCCGAGGCGCCCGCGGTGTGCATGTGATCTCTTATGCCGCGTCACGCCGGCGGTAGCGCCAGCTTTGCTAGGGGTGGACTACGCCCCCAATACTGGCTGACGGGGAAATTTCTATTGTGCGGCACGTTTAAACGGAATACGACTATGACGCAACTGCGCCGCGAATTGGGACATCGCGAGAGGCAGCGCTTGGGTAACATGTAGCCGCAATTCACAGCAGCCGCCATACAAAGACCTCCTCTAGTGCAGCGCTTTGGTGAAGAGGTGAGAACCGTTAATCTGGCTCTGGTGCCATCTCGTAGCCATCGTCACCGCAGAGTCCGTCTTACGCGCCACTACGTTTTTCTTGTCACGCTTTCGCCATACTCTCCTCCTCCGCTTTCCGCCTCATGGTTCCACTGCATGGCTTTGGCCGTAACTGGTCATTGCACCACTAAACAAAACAGATTCATTCATGATTCCGCTGCAACCTCTCGCCCCGCTTTCCTTCTTGCGCCTTCTTTGCTATCGCTGTCTTACATCTCTCATCCATTGCCTTGCTTATTCGCTTGATTCCGAGGTTCCGCTTGGTTCCGCCGACGCTCGCCGCAGGAACGGGCGCCTAAGGGCTTCGTTCTAAAACAATGAAACCGAGAAATCATTTGACCAGTCACGTGGGAATACGTCAGAGAGATATGTGTGCACGATGAGCTACTCGATGAGCCATCTGACACAGTGACCAAAGTTGTTGGGCAACTAGGAAATCGATCGTGGTGGTGTTGCTATCGTGGTTATTCTATTCTCGTCATTCCAGCTTCGTGGTCTGACTATGGTAGGTGGTCATCGTCACAGCATCTACACCAACAGAATGGTCAAAGTTATCCGTTTGCTTGCGCCGCTAGGTATGCCTTTGTGGTCGTGATGCCGTCTTCATCTCTTCTTCATTGTCATTCCGACTTTATCATCTGTCTGTTGTCTTGCCGTTGTATTCATGCTATCCATGTCGTATCGTCAAATGCATTCGTCGTCATACTGTCGTCGCGATGATGGCGTGGTCCTTCCATCGTAACGTCCCACGACTTTTGCATCTGACTCTCATCATGCCTTTGTAGCCACACTGCAGTCATCACGCCATTGTCAGGCTACAGTCGTCATGTATTCGTCGTCATGCCATAACCGTCCTGCGCCTATAGTCATCCCACCGTGTTCATATCATTTTTGTACTAACGTCAACATTAAGTCCTACCACATGGCAATGGGAGGCACTGCTGTCCAGCTCAGACTCCACGGCCCAGGTCATCCTGGATGACCGAGCGGGAAGGGCAGCTAAGGCCGCTGGACTCCTTGACTGACGGGACCACCCACTGCACATTGGAAGTGCTACCTACGCTCCTGTGCTCTTTTCTATAAAGTTTGCTCTCTCTCTCTCTCGCTCAACATTAAGTCTTCATTGCACTGTCGTAGTCATGCATTCGTTTCCATACCGCCGTCCTTATACCATCGTGGTCCCTCCACCCTCGTTATTATAAGTTCGTCATATGACGGTCGTCACTCTGTCCTCGTCCTCAATTTGGTGGCCACACCGTCATTTTCCTACCATTTTCCTCATGCTATTGTCACACTCTCGTTTCACCATCGTCTTCACTTCAGGCAAGTTACACCAATGTCGTTGTGCCATCGTCGTCGTGCTACCTTCGTCATCCAATTGTCCTAATACCGATGCCCTGCCAGCGTCATCATTAGGTCAATGCCATGCAGTTGTCGTCATGCGTTCTTTGTCACGCCATCTAGTTATGCGCCGTTGTGGACGTTCCATAGCCGTCGTTCTAACATCTTCATTCACCTGTCGTCATAGTGGCGTCTTCACAGAGTGGTCGTCGCGCCATCACCGTTATATTATCGCCACTACTTCAGAAACATCATACCACTATCATCATGCGATCGTCGTCAACACGCCTCGTCGTTCCATCAACGTCATTCTTTCTTCATTATATTTCATTATGCTGCCATCTTTCAATGCGTCGTGGTCATATAGTCGTGGTCATTGCGTCGCCGTCAAACAGACGCTGTCATGGAATTGTTGTCATACTGACTTCGTCATGCGGTCATGGTTTTGCCTGTGGCCATGGTTGTGCCTTAACCGTCATTGCACTTCCTTCTCCGGTTGCCGTCATGCCCTTTTAGCTGTGCCATCGTCCTCATTTCAAGATCGTGATCTCATTGTCTGAATGTTGTGATCGTCATACCGCCTTTGTTGCTCCATGGACTTCATCATTGCGTCACAGTCACTACGTCGTCATCATGCCAACATGCTCATGAGTGACCTTTGCAAGCAAGTACCATAGCAAACCGGGCCGATGCAAGATACAGTGTACGTCGCATATAGCCGAAACAAGTGTGGTGGCAAGTGCATTTCAAATAAACGTGACTTAGCAATAAGCTTTGTCACTACGTTGCTTCCATGCAAATCCAATTACCCTTGGTAGTCACTGTGATGGGGATTCGTCGTTATATTTTTTTCACAAGATAACCTCCTTTATTGTCCTAACAGAGTCAATTTGCATTGTGAAAAATTTCCAGGTTACCTTCGGAGGCAGATGAGAGACGCCATTTCTTACAAAAATTTTAATGTGTTTTCTTAGAGTCTTTAGAATTTTTTCTACGCAAGTCTATTGTGTTTATTTTGATTTTCTATAGAATTTTCCTGTAGAGTTCCAAAAGTTTTTTGGCCACCGCATCCTTAAGGAAATCTAAAGACACATTTCTATAGAACATTTCTATCGAGTTGCTTTAGAGATGCTAAAGAGAAATTTCTATAGAATGTTTCTATAGAGTTGCTTTAGAGGCGCTAAAGACAAATTTCTATAGATTATTTCTATCGAGTTGCCTTATAGACGCTAAAGACAAATTTTTGTAGAATATTTCTATCGAGTTGCTTTAGAGATGCTAAAGACAAATTTCTATAGAATGTTTCTGTCGTATTGCTTTAGAGATGCTAAAGACAAATTTCTGTAGAACATTTCTATGGAGTTGCTTTAGATATGCTGAAGACAAATTTCTATAGAATGTAGAACTGTGGGCCATAAGGACTACAGTAAATGCAGTGGCAAAAAATTGGTGGTACAACTACAAAGTATTCAGTTTGAAACGTTTATTGTACTTCAGACTAGATACAGGCTTCATATACGTTACATACATGCTTCGGACTAGAACTTGCGACACACAAACTGTAGCTGCCAACATCCTTCTCAGGTCAAGCTGGTGGTGCAAACACACGAAACATGAGGTAAAAGACTTGATTACAGTTGACACCTGGCAATAACAGGCTTGACTAGGACAGTAAACCTTACCATTAAAACTGCAAAAGGATTGCCTGTTCCAGCAGTGAACATTAAATGGTTGTATACTAAATGCTGAAAATTAAATTGAATTATCGGGTTTTGCGTGCCAAAACCACTTTCTGATGATGAGGCACGCCGTAGTGGAGGACTCCGCAAATTTTAACCACCTGGGGTTCTCTAACGTGCACTTAAATCTAAGCACACGGGTGTTTTCGGATTTCGCCCCCATAAGGCTGAAAATAGACTGATATGAATGCGCACTGCAATGTTGTGTCAACCTGACGAAACTACACAGCATTTCAGTCGGTTTAAGTGCAAAACTAACACTGGCAGTCCCTGCAACAATGCGGCAAATACTGGCCTTCATGGATAAGTACACCATATACCGAAACCAGACAGCATTTTAGTCTATGTTTATGTGTAACATTGGCAGTCCCTGCAAAAATGTGGCAAACAGTGGTTTTCATAGAGAAGTACACCGTATATCGTACAAAGTTTAAAAGCTTGAATTTTGTTGTAAGGGAAAAATTTTGAGATAAGAGCCAATATTGTAAAATTAGTTTGAGAAATACAAACCAGACCGACACACGCAACGCCTAAAAAGAGATTTAAATCAAATTATGGGGTTTTACGTGCCAAAACCACTTTATGATTAGGAGGCACGCCGTAGTGGAGGACTCCGGAAATTTTGACCACGTGGGGTTCTTTAACGTGAACCTAAATCTAAGTACAAAAAAAGAGATTTAGCTCCGGAGCGCCTATGTAATCCACATGAACAGTACAATCGTTTCTCTTGGCAACTGTGGGACCAAATTTGATGAGGTTTGATACATTTAAAAACTCATGAATCATAGTTTTTACAATAACGCCATCAATTTTTATTAAAAATTGCTGAAAATAGCAACACTTGAAGGAAAAGAACTTAGTTTGCAACTGTAACTAAAAAAGAACTAGCGCAAGTCATTTAATTCTGTAAATTTTCCTACTCAAATACATCCAAAATACAGAAATACTTTTGAGACAAGAGCAGCACTAATTTGAATTAAGTTTGTTGTATTTGAGAATTCTACTCGTTGCAGGAAAAACTATTTGGCAGGTTTAAGAAAGATACCACCACGAAGCTTAATAATCCACGTCTCTGGGCCAGAAACAGATAACGCAGTTCTGCAGACTCCATCTGCTATGTCTAAAGTCAACAAATTTGATACATGAATTTACAGCTTACATGAAATTGTTGCAATGTTTGAGAGTTTCACGCATCTACTCATAAATTAGTGATTGTATATTAGAGCAGCATGTGGTATTTCAAATTTTCCAGGTTACATTATGTTATTAGGTCCAATAGAAATGTGATCGCATCTTTTACTTATGAGTAAGATTTGTTAACCTTACAGCTTTTTTCTTGAAGATTTTCATTTTTCATGAATTCGAATCAAAAGCAGACTAGTCTAAAAACGTTTCATCATGGTACTGTGCAACGGAAATTATGCTTTTTTGAATAACATGTTTACTTTGATGCAACGATATTTCTTTATTTTACCTGATTCCTTGCTGGAAAACTGTACAGCATCCATGAGATATGAATAAATAAATATTAACTGAATATGTAAACAAATAAATATTGCGGTTTGTCTTAGCATTCCACCACCAGCATCACCTGTATGAAGCTTTGGCTACTCACATGTTGCAAATTCATTCTTACATGATCACCTGCTATTTCACTTCCCAGGAAAGAAGCGAGGAAAGGCTAGTTTTTGGCCTCATTTGATCCGTCTAGTAATCAGCGACGGTGGAGCTTGGAAAATACAATTGAAATTAATTTTCAAAAGGTGTAATGAACATTCTGCCGTAACGTATTAGCAGGCACAAACATGCCACTTATATCTATATAGTTGTAGCACTATGCTAAGTTTCATTTCAGTATATCAGAAAAAATCATAACCCAAAGTGGCAGAAAGCCCCACCTCCTCACCACTCTGTCAAACAGCGGCAGTTCTTTTGAGAATTAGTTTTGAGGATATTTTTATTTTCCCAAGACTCTGTGACATCAGCACTGGGCCAGTGTGGCGGGCCCTACAATATCATTGCTAATGACAAAAGGTATCTCCAAACGACAATAGCCTAGTCACACATCAATCTCATCTTGCAATAACAACATATTACCATTTATAACATAAGCAAGCAGGAACACCATGAGGTAAGAGTCCTATACAGACGTCACACTACGCATAGCAAACACATTTTTTGAAAAGAAGGGGATGACCTACTGGCTTCTAATGTTGAGCGGTAGAAAAAATTATTATTGCATCCGCTGTTAGCCATAGTTGGTAGGTACTATGCTTAATATGTCAATAATAAATTTCTCACCTCGAGCTTGAGATTAAAATTAAATTGTGGGGTTTTACGTGCCATAACCTCTTTCTGATTATGAGGCACGCCGTAGTGGGGGACTCCGGAAATTTCGACGACCTGGGGTTCTTTAACGTGCACCTAAATCTAAGTACACGGGTGTTTTCGCATTTCGCCCCCATCGAAATGCGGCTGCCGTGGCCAGGATTCGATCCCGCGAGCCAGCTTGAGATTGAGCAATCATGATGATGCATCTAAGCATCCACTGTATGGGGACCAATAACGTTTTAAGTAATTTTCGCAAATTATGTTGGATAACTGCGAGTTTGTGGTATTTGGAACACAGTCTCTGTGGCACTGTCAGATACAATGGGCACAGTATATTCGTGCTGTTTGAGTTATTGAAACATTTAGTTTCTAATCTAGTACGGGTATGTACACTGATATGTATACTAAACGCAATGATAACACTTCCCAATTGTGACTGGATGGATACTGTAAGTGAAGCAGAAGATTTCACAAGATGTAAGGTGCCTGAAACTAGTTGCAACAAAAAAATTTTTGCTACGGAGGTTGCGGACAATTCAGTAAACATATTGTGACTCAGTCTGTATGTGGCATTCCACAGCAATTTTGTTGGTCAATTGGTTGCCGTAGGTAAACGAAACAGATGAACAGTCTAAATATGGCGCGCAGCCCCCGGCCCATCGGTGCATGGTAAAGTGGGATGAACATACTGGTCCGGTGAGTGAATTAGAGTGCATAGGCACATTTTGAGGCACCGGCCAATCTGCTGCATGTACATTTGAACAAATATAGACATGATCACAGGAGCAGACTACACTACGCCTGACAGACACAAGACAAATTTAGTGGCATCTTTAAGCAAGCCTTTCTTGTAAGGGTGCCTAGATATCCAGCGAAAAAGAAAGTATGCAGGATATGCACAGCAGTGTGCAAGGGAATTGAGAAAGGCAAGCAGGCAAGGGAGGCTTGTTCGGTGAAAGATACCACCAAATTTGTCGTGTGTGTCAGAGGCAGTGTACTGTATCGCTTTCACATGTGGTCAAGCATACATCGGGCAAGCTGGCCAGTACAATATAATGCGTATAAGAGATCACCCTATTTCATTGAAAACACCAGTATGGTCGTCCAACTTGGCCGTACATTTCCACACATGGGTTTCATGTTGGATTACAATCGTTCATCTGTTTTCATCCACCGTAAAACTTGACAAGCCAAATCAGTGAGGCATACCACATATTTAGCAAGACATATGGGCGAGCCCCATTTGTAATGCAACAAAAAACGGCACCCTGTTTAGATCACAAGGGATCCAAATCAGTGTGTGCCTATGTACTACTGCAGTAAATGCAGCATAGAAAATACTGACCTTCATATTAATTTTCAAGAAATTCAAGCTCATCAAATGTGTATTTGCCAGTGGCTGTTACTATGGTAACACAGAAATAACTGTAAAGATATCGATGATAAACAAAGGCATGCGCACTACGTGCTTAGACTTGTTACATATTTAGCCCACTACACTTCGAATTCCTACATGTACAGAAAACTGCATGAGATTGTAGCACAAATAGAAAAAATTATGCAAATAAAGGGTACAGTATTGAAAATGGTCTTCAAAGAATAAAACCACAATAAAAAGTGATAAATATACTACGCACAAAGCAGAAATAAAGTTCAACTTGCAGGTAAGCAACTTATGGAAAAGAAATTCAAAACATCAGGAAAAGTTAGGTGTAGTTTCATACAGAAACATAATAATATGGGCATAATGGCTATGCGCACAAATAGGCAGCAAGTTCTAAGAAGATTCATAAATATTTAGTCTCTTTAGTAAGCCGCATCAAGTAGTGTGTTGATAAACTTCACCATGAATGACACCAAGCCCACTTTTTGGAACATGCACAATTCATACACACCTGACATGACCATCCAGACCACGCCATGCTGCTGCAGCCCTATATCCACGGGGTCTGCATTTCTGGGGGCTCCTCGATCTTGTGGTTTATGTAGTGAGTCACGGCCTTACCACTACAAAATGAGTTCTATGTTAGCTTATAGCAGTGGCACAATAAAGCTGTGATATCGTGAGAACATGCAATCAGCACCTAAAAGAGTCATGAAAACAACGTCTGCACTAACGTGGAAAGAGAGCAAATGCTTGAAATCATCGGATGTCATGATAATAGGAACCTCTTCATCAAATGAAACGTTGGACAACTCGCAGCGGCAGATTACAATGTAATCTTATTGTTCTTTCCATTACTTAGTTTAGTTAACTCTCCCTTGTTATGTTTAGTTAAGTCAGTTATGTCAACACATCTTGTCTTGAAAATAAAGCTGTACTAGTAGCAAGCTGTGATTGGCTTACATTTTTTCCCTAGAACTGTTCATTCACCAAAAACCTCCTAAGCAGATATTGTGCACAACGGCGAAGCTTTTACAAGCGAGGAAACGCCATTAAGGAAAAAATCGGTGAAGAGGTAGACGGGTCGTTACTGTGCAACTAGAGCAAACAAGCGGGAGCTCACGCACAGCTGCACAAGGTAAACACGATTTCCGAAACCTTTCTCAGCGGAAGGAAACGCTTATCAGGATTATCAATTCCACACTGTGGCAATATAGTTGCGTACACAATTCGTACAACCAGCGCGCAGCAAGTATCAGCACAGGTTTCACTGCTGTCGTGGGCGTTCCACTTGCGACGTTCGCAAGGCACTCTATACACACACGGGAAGCATACATAACACGCATGAACGCATGTGTAGTTGGCGAGCCCGACTGCTTACCGTTTCAACAGTACAGTGGTGAGCAGCCTTGTCTAGAGCCCGGCGACGGTGCTCTGCGGAGCAAGTCAGCGCCACCTAACGTTACGCTCTGGGTTTGAGCTATGCGTCTCGTGCGCATGCGCGGCCAAAATAAAGCGGTGCCTGCTCGTGGGTTCTCGGCCTCAGTGCTTGCGCTTCAGTCCGCCAGGGCCGCGCGCTGAATGATATGGAACAGCGGCCGGAAAACCTACGCGTTTCGCGCGAATCACGGGGCGGCTAGGCAAGCAAGTGAGTGATATCGGGTGATCGCTCGTTTCTGAAGCACGTCTAAAAGTGATAGCGGGTGATCGCGTGTTTCAGGCACAGACCAGGCTAAGAGTGCGAGAATTGGGCCTACGTGGTTGTTTGGTGTCTATTTTCGTCTTGTCCGTATACATTATATATAGGGTTTCAGCGTTACCGCCACGCACCATGCGTTGCAGGCATATTGTGTGATGGCGTGTCGTAGCGATGTGTTATCAGCTAGCTACAAGTGACACCGCATCTGGCATCCATACAGATCTGAGGATTTGAGACACGGCGGCATGGCGACGCCCTCGCCGCCGTCACAGCGTCACAATTGCAGGCAGCGCGTCCCTGGCGGCACGAAACGAACTCGGAAGGCGGTGGCTGGACAAGGAAGCGATGAGCAGGCATGCCTCTGTTTCTGCCACGCATGCGCGCGGGACGCATAACTCAAACCCAGAGCGCAACGTTAGGTGGCGCTGACTTGCTCTGCAGAGCATCGTCGGCGCGCTCTAGACAAGGCTGCTCACCATTGTATGACGAGGTGCTACGTCCGCGATGTCACTTGCAGCATACAAGCCGCTGAGTATTGGGAGAGCTGAGGCACGTTAATAATAGGCATTACTTCTTTGCGATGTCCGCTGAACATTCCACGACAACCAGCAGAGACAAAGGGAACGCACTCTACGGCATGAAAATCGTTGGTCTCATAGAGTTAGTAGAACAACTCTAGAGGAAAAGCTGGGCCGGAAAAGTGGGAACCTCTAGGACGCCGCCCTGTTGCTACTGGTCAATGTGGCCAGCGCAATTACTATTGAAAGCGCTGAAAACAAGTACAGGTCACCTTATGCTTTGTCATCTAAAAACGCATACCTGATGGCTTTATGAAGGTGGTGCGTTAATATTAAGTTTACAGAAAGCGATCGCTAAGTCCGTGACTTATGTAAATCACGATGTACGCATTCATGCAATAAAGGATGACGCGAATTTCGGTTTCGAATCTGTTTTTTGGATGCGTAGTAGTTTCGTACAGTTTAGGTTTGACATGCGATCGCGCGTCGACATCGGACGCAATGGCACACTCGTGCCTTATGTGCCACCGAAGTCCCGGAGTACTCTGGCATATACCTTCACATGTAAGTAAACGAATGTATCTCCTTGTTGAGAATATCACGCGAGTAGGCAGCTCTTGTGGTGCATCACAATCGTTTGAGAAGCGGCACAGTATTTTTCTACATGCGGAGCGGCGTTTTTATTTGCAGGTTTCCTTTCAGTAGGAAATTGCTGGACAGGCGGACCAGCGAACCGGAATTGTACTGGCGAATCCACAAGCAACTCAAAAAATCTGTTTAATTGTTGCACTTTGAACAATCATGGTTCTACAAAGGCCACAGCAGAAAAACAGCCTGATGCCGAGTATCTCTGTGCCACGAAGTAATCAAGAGGCGACTGCCTAATGCGGACGAAATCGAGTGCATCGAGACTTAGAACGACAGAAAGCTGAGCTAGTTGGTAAGGATTCATTATGCAAAACAGAGGTGAGGCGTGCAGACAGGACACAAGAGTAGAGAAGAAGGCGGCGCTCGTGTTGTTTGCTCGTAAATATGCTACTCTTGTGTCCTGTCTGCACGCCTCACCTCCGTTTTGCATAACGAGTGCATGAACCCACATATTAATAGCGTAGGCGTTTTATTAACTATGCATTTTCAACACTTTCTTGCATGCCATTTCTTGTGGAATATCTTTTCCGGTCACAAATTTGTGCAGCGAATCTATTTGCATGATCGACTCCGGGTCTGTGGGACCGTTCACTTGCACTTGATGCTGAGTCTTTTACATGTATCCATAAACTGCAGATATGCACATCAGATCCCTGCGAGCATTTTCAAAATTCAATTATTTTAGACAACAGGCACATATGCAATACTGACATAATCCCGAGTACCACTAAGCAGCTGGGACACATTTTTGTTTACCATACTCGCATGTAAAATAAGTACATCATGTGGACAGCTCCAGCTCATTTTCCTTAAATCAGTGTGTACAAGGGGTATGCAAAAATAATTTTTTTCTCGCGCACCGATTATTTTGCTGTATAAGCAAGAGAACCCACCATGTTAGTGTAACGTATCTTGTACATCACACTAATATGTGCTTTAATTTACCAAGTGAGATGAGTTACTTTTATAGCTCATTCATTCACATCACACTGCAAGCTGCATTCACCAACCTTCAATTGGATTTTGCAAATGTTTCATGAAACATGTTTCCCTTTTATTCAGATATGCAATGGCGAGCCCTTCCCTGTGTTCCAAAGGTAAAATTTAAGCTCTAAATTAAAGAAGACATTTCTAGTCAGAAACAAGCAAAAATGGTGAATGCAGAGTATCAGAAACCCAAGGTACAGAAATTATGAGAAGTGTCGAATGATTTTAAGGAAAGAGTAGTATTTGAATATGCAAGACTCTTTAATGGAGGTCAAGCAAGTCAATATAGGTACAATACTCTGCAAAATTATGCGAGCGAGGGGATGTCAAACAATGGGTCAGGAAATACATTGTTTTTCTGCAAAACAAAAGCTGATTGCCATTACATAAGTCACTTTAGCATCATGAGACGGCTGCTTGATAAATTCAGAAATAAACCAAAAAATAAGACACGCAAAAATAAAGAACAATTTAATGATGCTCTCTCCACACTGGGATAAATGAAAACAAACACATCACATCTAATGTGGACATATCAGACGCCTTGTGAAACATTAATGGAAAAATTCAGTTTCGAGCTATGGCACTTGCCGCATAGATGTGGGGGGCCTTGCACTAATAGTGATAGTTACCCCTGCATTTAGAAATTGAAAGCATTCGTGCAGAAAAGGATGATTCTTTATATTTTTGGCTACCACTTAAAATGCCTCCACCAAGTGTTACAATGCTGTACGCAGCCATACTAAGGATCTCGCAGCAACACCTGCAGGTAAAAAGCAGAAGCAGTCAAAGGGCTGGTGTGTACTGGACACTATGTTTGAAAACTTTTAGGCAAGAAGAGTGCAAGAAGCAGACATAACAACTGCATTTATTTCCATAATTCCCCATTTACAATGGCCTTTTCTTTTGGCTTAGACAATGCCTACGCCTAGCCACAGCAGCTCCCTCATACAGACTCCGCAAGCCAAGAGGCCGTGGAGGCAAATGCAGGTAAGAGGCAAGAAGCAATACACTGGTATCGACATTCATCTAATTTCTTTCTTTTTCTTTCGTTTAGGCAGCCAGCACACCTCGAACAGCCACCTTGACTGCGGGTGTCACCTTAGTTGCCAAGGAAACATTTGAGGGAAAGCGACAGGCAATGTGAACAGCCACTTCTCCATGTAAACGATACTCTTTCTCTCGGATGACTCCTACGCCTCGCCACGCCAGCACACTTGTGCACAAAGATGCCGCGGAGGCACGTGCAGGTCAGAGGCAAGAAGCAGTGGCACTGGTGTCGACATTCACCCAATTTCTTTTTCTTACACTGACGCAGCCAGCACACCTCGAACAGCCACCTTGACTGCGGGTGTGTCAGTAGATTCCTGTTGTACATATGCTCATAATAAACTTCAACAAACTTGAACTTGATAATAAACTTGAATGCAAATGGGACATTGATGCATTGTATTTTTGAACATTTATTGTACACATACAATATATTTTATACTTTGCAGTGCTACAGAGCGTATTTTGAGGCTTCCCCCTATACTTTGCACCTTTAATTACGTATGTGTTGTGTGGCCCTCAATGCAGTTCATGTTGTAGCAGCTGCTTTGTCTGTGTATCGCACATTGGCTTAAGCTCGTGATATCCACATACTTCTCTCACATATACAAAATAAAGTTCTATGTAGTCCTCAGTGTTACAACAAAAAATGAAAGTAAACATTCCGATCGTGGAATTGTGTTTATTACAGTGATTCCTATAACAGTTACTGAGAAGTTGACAACTTGAACTGGTCAATCGGTCCATAGCCTCCTCTATTCTTCAGAAATAAAGGAGGCTATGATCCGTCATGGCAAGGAATTGTATGTATACATAAAAAAGGGGGTATGTGTGTGTGTTTGTAGTGGGGGGTATAGGATTAGGGTGGTACGAAAAAATGTACCAACACCGTCCTTTAGACCCATTCCGTTAAGGTACCGTAAGAAAGCGTATTATGCATAAAGTTCATACAACGAACTCTGATATTACTACACAAGCCAGGCGACGCGAGCTACATTTGTCATGACGCATTCGCGACTGCACCGGATACCCTCCATATTATTCTCGTTAATCGTACTCACTGCACCGAGGCAAAAGAAAGATCATGGGCGCAGGTTCCTTTAAAGTATCTCGACCTTGCGAGGCACTGCTGCGCGTGCCAGGGTAGCTGTCCGTGCGAACACACCCTGGCACACACACCTGCCTCGACGGCCCCAACCTACGTAACGTTCTGCTTCCAGCTTTGATCCCCCCACTGTCACTTGGGTGCCCTGGAGTTCTTGCGCCGCCTGCTTTATTATAATCTCAGATGCTCTCCTGAGACTTCCGTTTGTCGGTTACATGTGCCCTACAGCTGGATCAGTACTTATAATAATAAAAAGAAACCGATCTATCGTCGCGACGATAGATCGCGAAAGCGGCTTTTGCAACGTACCGCGCCCGTGCGAAGAGAATTACGGAACGCCAACGAGGAATCTGACCACAGCTTCGAGCTCGTAACCTCGTCGAGTGACACTCCTGCAACAGGCGTGACCGCTGAAAACCGCATACCGCCGGAAACTTCAACAGGATCATCCCTCGGTTGCATAACTGCCACCTGTACGGCCAACATGGACCACACCCACACCGTCCCGCAACATAGAATAAAGAACCAACTTATAAAGCCCAAACACACGGCTGCACGCACACATCACGACACTACAAGCGAGACGCCATGCTGCTACGCTGCTACTGTTGCCGGATTAAAACTGACTACTGTCACCAAGTCTAGCAAGCGTCTCAGGAGCTGGCAACCTCGGCGCGTAGCAACATGGCGGCGCTCATGCGGTTCCCGATTTCAATGCATGGGCCCTATGGGTAGCTTGTCCTCTAGAGTCAGTATAGTAACTCTATGGTTGGTCTACATTTAGCTGGCGCCATGCATACGGCGTGTTTACACCGAGACGCAAGCCGTCTTCTGGCACTTTCGTGCTCGCGAACTACGTCTCATTTCATTACAGCAAACCTAATAGCACACGATCAAACAAACACATCGAAGCAGCTCGTATTACCGCATGGTTATACTAACTCTCTGCACTACCGATAGAAGACGGAGCAATAACAACACGCCGTACCTTCGTATTCTACCGGTTGCGTAGAATACGAAAATACCGGCGCCACCAGCGCCGTCTGCATAATAGTGCGGCCATTGTGGCCTCCGTGATTGCTACAACAAAAACCACTGCAGCAGGTTTTGTGCCATTTTGGGCCGAACTACATAGATATGTTTCGAGACAGGAAGAACCATTGACATGCTCATATTTTATGCTATAGTTAAGGGCAGAAATAAATTACATGCAGTATTCTTGCTTGTGAATCGCGTATGACGCATGCAGTAAGCAAAAGCACGGCCTTCAAGATCTGAAGAATTTACCCTGAGAAAGCTATCGCTGGGGCGTGATTTTAACGATTTCAACTTCGGCCATTAATCTTAAAGCCCTAAATGACGTTATGCGCAGCCGTTACCTGCACTACCTGCGCCGTCACTTCGTTTCTCATTGAAGTAACTTCCTGCTGTCGTTTAAACGTAGCCCAGAAGTTGTCGGCACAACATCGGAGGTACACGTGTGTAGTGTTTGATGTTTCCGTGCGCTTTCTAACTGTGTCCGTCGCACAGCAACAAATATACGATGATTTTTAATTTTGCCCGTGAGGCACAGGTTACGCTTATGTGTTCCGTATCTTGCTTCCGTGGCGGTGTGCTTATCGTGCGCGGATCGCGCTCATGGCATCCGTGCCTTCTCTGTGCCTTGTATGACCCACGAAGATTCCTCTAAAAAAGAAACTTCACGTTTCTGCAGCCCGCATTTGTCGCATTTTAGTAGTGTGTGCCAGAAATGTGTGGAGGCGTTCGATGTGTTCCCGCGCCAAGTGCTCCAGTCACTGCATGCAAGCAAATAGGTATGACGCGGCTGCTAACGCGCAGTTTTGCTTAGTGTTTCCTGGTTATCTTTGTGATTTACCTGCATATGTGATAGAAACCACAATCTGCGCCTCCATTATGTTACTTTGGTTTTTCTAATTTCGATTAGTGTGATGCTCGACTTCGTGAATGAGTGTCGTTTTAACGATGCTCTTGCTAGATAGTAAAAAACCTCTGAAATGCCTATTGAAAATACCAGCGTCTTCCAGTGCCGTCCATGTGCAAGCAGCGCGTTTATTGGCACTGGATCGCACTGCGCACGCTGGCGCTCACTGGGAGACCAGTGAGAACGCTGGATAAGAGCTGGGTCACACTGGAAGAGACACGGGCGCCACTGCCATAACACTGGGGCACACTGGATTGGGCTGTACAGGCGCTGGTTTGCACTGGAAACTGCGCTGGTTGTGTTCGTGCCGCGCTGGTTCCAGTACGCAAGGACGAGTGCTGGTGAAAATTAAATGCTTTATACAATTTCATCGCTTGATGCTAGTCTCTTGTCCTAAATAGCGCTATATCTGCGGTCATAAAACTAAATTTCGTGTCGCAGCTTGGAATAAATGTGCGTGAGCTGCCCTGTTTATTCGTGCACATTTGACACTGAAGATCACTTTTGTTTTTTGTATTTTCCTTTTTTACAGGGCGGATAGCTCAATTCTTGAACGAAACCACGCAAATGCAGAGGACGGTGTGTTTTTTTAGTAGTTCGCGCGTAACATATGACTGGGAGTTGTCGCCGTTGTCGCAGTGTTGTGGAGTGGACATGGAATCCAGAAGTCGCTCAGACGTGCTCGAACGAACCCCAAGTTCGAAACCTACCGCAGATTGATATTATCGCACCGATAACAAAGCTGGGGCAATTCGTACGCTTGCACTTTCCCTGTTGTACTAAAAATAGTTCTGAGGCTCCAATACACACATATTAGCTTTCGTGAGCTGTATACCCGCACCGAGATCGGTCCGCACCGAAGCTTAGGCCAAGCATATCTGCCGAGCCCGTCTGCACGCTATCATCGCGTCTAGCCTCAGAAATCAAGAAGTCTAACAAGGATAAATCCCTCTATATTTCAGATTTCGCATCGTTGTTATTAAATAAACCATTTTTTCATGTCTACAGTGCCAGCACAAGAAGCGATGAGCGCCGATGTGACGCCTCATAAACGCAGGTATATGTGCTGTCGCCGAAGGCTCCCAGCACTAGCCTGCGCTTCTCTGAAGAATATATATGGCTAGACAGATGTGTAGACTGAAAGGCATCACTGAACTAAGAAAACGCAGCGTATCCCTCGCGTGAAGAATAATATAATAATAATATTTGGGGTTTTACGTGCCAAAACCACTTTCTGATTATGAGGCACGCCGTAGTGGAGGACTCCGGAAATTTTGACCACCTGGGGTTCTTTAACGTGCACCTAAATCTAAGCGCACGGGTGTTTTCGCATTCCGCCCCCATCGAAATGCGGCCGCCGAGGCCGGGATTCGATCCCGCGACCTCGTACTCAGCAGCCCAACACCATAGCCACTGAGCAACCACGGCGGGTTCGCGTGAAGAACAAGAAACGGCTATCGAAATAAGCAGTGAGAGCCCATACAGCGTCCCGCGTCGGCGGTTAATTTAGGACTTTTTTAGAAGCTAAAATACCAATCGGAAGTGAAAATCGATGTTGTGGCCCTTCCGAGCACACTATTGAATACGGACAACAAATTTTTCTTCGTGGTACTGGCGTGAGTTTTAGTTGCTGGGCGATAGGGCATTTACCATGTCTGTGCAACTGAAACTGCTTCTCGATTTTGACATGGCAAATTATTCGTTCATGAAGAAGAAGAAGAAGCCGTGTGGAACGGCTGTGCTCCAAAATGCTCTCTGCTGGAAACAGCGTATCGGCCCCAGGCCGAGGATCGTCGACCCCGTTTTCGAACGAATATGCAAGCTAAAAAGTTGTCCTCCCGCGTCTACCAACCGGTAACGATGTTTTGAATTCTATTTTCCTTCATGCGGACTTGAGTGGCAGACCATACCGTGCTCCCGACTTCCGAGACGCTCTGCTTGAGGTAGTGAATACTTCAGATATCGTAGGTGTCGGACAGTATCAAATGAGCCATGTATGGATGGTTACTTGCGCTAGTAGTGCGGCAAAACAGACTCTCGTCGCCTGTGGTGAGCTCCGTGTCAAAGGGCTGAAGTGCATGGTGATAGATCCGGAGACTAAAAATATCAAGCTTAAATTACTATGGCTTCCACCTCACCTTGAACCACGACGCGTTGAAGAGGCGTTCCAGGCCTATGGTCAGGTGAAGTCGGTGGAGAGAGAAGCATGGAGATGCACTGGCATGGAACAGTGGGTGACAACAAACCGGGAGGTTTCCTTGGTGCTCAAGGACAATATCACCGTAACCTCAATACCGCACATTATGTCCATTTATGGACACCAGTGCCTCGTACTTATCCCCGGTAGGCCTCCTCTGTGCCTTCGTTGCAAGCGCGTGGGACACGTTCGACGACAATGCAGAACACCGAGATGCTTACAGTGCCATCGATTTGGTCACTCAGCGGACGCCTGCGTGTCCACCTACGCCAATAAGCTTCGTTCTGGGCAATATAGCGCAGACGAGCCACAACTGGACCACCTCATGGATTCTACAGAGGTAGTAGATGCCACTGGAGAGACTACAGGTGGCATTAGGGACGAGGACCAGGAGTCCTTGAAGCCAATGCCAACCAGTCATAACAGCTCAAGTAATACTAGCGAAGCTTCCGGCGAGGATGACTCAGTTTGCCCACCTGGCCTAGCAAGCCTTAAAGACAAGCCCCCTGATGACAAGGAAGAAGAGGAAGAGGCGATGGACATCAGTAAGGCCAGGAAACGTCCGGCACCATGCAACGACGAAGCAACAGAATGTGCACTACAGGCACCCGAGAAAGTGTCTCCTAGTGCTCAGCAAACTCCCTCTCCTGGTGATAATGTGCCCCGCCGGTTATATCAGCGTAGTCAGGAGAGTGGCACAAAGAAGTCCAAAGGGAGCAAGACCACAGATTTACCTGTGGCCAAGGGCAATGAAATACAAAAGCTTTAGGTGAGCAAAATGGCTACCGCCTTCACCCTCCCCTTATGTGTAGCGACACTCAACGTACGTGGGCTGAGGAATATAAGGCGTCAGCAGCAGTTACTACACGTGCTTAGGCAGCATGAAGTTGATGTTGGTGCAGTGCAAGAGACAAAGATATCGTCTGCTGGTGATGTCAACCTTGCGCTGCAAACTTTTCAACCTGATTACGAGGTGTGTATTAGCCAAGCATGTGGTGCTTCCGCTGGGTGCTTTTTGTTAGTCAGAAAGCAGTTAAATCATTCTTCATTGTCGCTGCGTGTTGATGGGGAAGGCCGCCTTATATGCTGTGACCTCTCTTTTCATTCCCGTAATTGGCGATTTATTTGCGTTTATGCTCCCTCAAAAGTGAGTGACAGGAAGGCTTTCTTCCTCTCACTTGCTCCGCTCCTAGATACTGACAGAGATTTGGTACTGTTGGGAGACTTCAACTGTGTTTGTCATTCTAGAGACCACTTATACCTAACTAATCGTTATGATGCAAGTGCTGCTTTCCTGCATCAGTTAACGGAAGATCACAATCTAATAGACGTGGGCGCCTACACACCATCTTGGGTGCGGTTCACGCACTTTCAAGGCGTCTCCCATGCTCGACTCGATCGTGTGTATGTTTCGACGAGTCTCTGGTCTAACATTCACAACTACGCCGTGAAGCCTCTATTTTTCACAGACCACTGTTTAGTAGCTGTTTCATGGGGTCCCCGAAAATTCCGCAGGTTTGCTCCAAACTGGGAACTGTGGAAACTTAATACACAACTTTTGCGAGAGGAAAGTTTTGTAAACAAAGTGAAAGAATTATGGCTAGAAATATCACAATGTCAACAGCTTCCTTTGTTTGCTCGATGGGAAATGTTCAAAAATAGAGTAAAAAATGAGGCGATTGCCATTTCATGTGAGCTGTCTCAAAGAAAAAAAGCTGAAAAGCATTACCTTCATGATCTACTTCACAAGCTGCACGCTTTCGAAACCCAGGAACCAGTGTTGTATAGCGATGAAATAAACACAGTTCGCGCACAAATACAGAAATATGAGACGGAAGTGTACAAAGGAGCGATGGTTCGTTTACGCACAACTCGCTTCACAGAGGAACAGCCCACAAAAAGGGCTCTCGGTGATGAGAAGCAATACGCGCTTTCCAAGCAAATATTAGAAATTGAGTCTGGTGGGTCTATATACACAGACACGTCCCAAATAATAAGCCTATTTGAAGCTCACTATAAAGATCTTTTCGCTGCAGTTAAGCCTCAGAATGGTGACGAAGAAAACGCTGATCAGTTTATTTCGCTTATGCCACACTTAGAAGAAGATGATCGACTCAGCGTTGATGGGCCAATAACCCGAGAAGAAATTAATTTTGCCGTCGAAACGCTGCAGAAGAACAAGACGCCTGGTCCTGATGGCCTTAGTGCTGAATTTTATATAAAATTTCAGCAATTCCTGTGTCCTTTTCTGCAGCAGCTTTTCGAGGCAGCCTATCAATATGGTGAGCTTCCTCCATCTTTCTATCAGGGCCACACAACCTTAATACCAAAAAGCACTGATGATGAAACAATAAAGAGAGTAAACGGATATAGGCCGATATCATTATGTAACGTGGATTACAAAATATTTGCAAACATTCTGACAAATAGATTGCAGACAGTCATTACTAAATTAGTAGGTGATCATCAAACATGCGGAATTCGAGGCCGCTCTATACAGACAAATGTTCATATCGCACGTTCAGTCCTTGAGTGCATAGAGGGTAGTACGGATCAAGTAGCTCTTCTCCAGATTGACCTCGCCAAAGCCTTTGATAAGGTTCAACACGAATTTTTATTCCAACTACTGCGACATCTTCAGTTGGGGATGTATTATACAATGGTATAACACTTTGTTATAAACACTGAACTACAAAGTTAATTGTGAACCGTACCCTCTCAGATATAATACAAGTACACTCATCCGTTCGTCAAGGTTGTCCGCTATCGCCTTTACTCTTCGCCATATACTTAGAACCGCTTTGCTTAAGCGTGCTTTGCGACTCGAGCATTAAAGGATATATGTATGCCGATGAGGAAATTAAAGTGCTAGCTTATGCAGATGACATTGCCTTCTTTTGCGTCGATAAGCCAAGTATTACCAAGGCAATAAACGCTACCCTGCGTTTCTGTGACACTGCAGGAGCTACTGTAAATTTTGATAAAAGTAGAGGCTTTTGGCTAGGCATGTGGGCGCTCACTCCCTCTGCATTCGCGAATATTCATTGGAATCAGTCTCCGTTGCGATATCTTGGAGTACCTCTCGATAACTTCCGTAATAGTGGACCTGATTGGGCGTCCACGGTAACCACTATCCGTCGAAAGGTGACAACCTGGCAAGGACGTGATCTCTCTATTTTTGCGAGAGCTAAGGCATGCAATACATTTCTCGCTTCTAAGCTTCTTTATGTTCTGCAGGTCTTGCACTGCTCACGTGTCCATGTCCAGGCATTTCATAGAATATTTGCATGTTTTATTTGGCATTCATCATGGGAAGCCATGAGAAGGCACAACCTTTTTCTCCCGCTTGAAAAGGGAGGCCTGGCTCTTGTGCATTTGTTTGTGCGACAATTGGTCATGCGCTTATTTTACCTTAAAAATGTTCGTCATCCATTCCTTCTCGCAGTTAATCGAGCACGTCTTGCGTCACACCTCCCTTTTCTTTTTGTGACGACAAACTTTGCTCAAGAATTACCGTTATGGGGCTTCTTAAAGGAACTTGTCGACACTATTTCATTCTTAAAAGCCAGATTGAACCTTGAATATTTGTTTACCGTTAATCGCACGTCGCTAAATTTAGCACTTATAGATAACCTTTTCCCTGAGCCTCTGTACCGAAAGCCGTATCTGTCTCTATTTGGTCAAGATGTTCTTTGCCGTGTCCGTAGAATGTGCATTGCGCCAGCAGCGAAAACGTTTTTCTTTAAGCTGCACACCTCCACACTGCCAGTTAAAACGTGGCTTCAGGAAAAAGGACTGTATGTACCCTGGAATACAAATTGTAGGCTTTGCAATCAACCCGAGACAATAGAACATTGCTTTATACTTTGTCGTGACGCATTTCTTTTTTGGGACATTTTACAAAGAACTATCAAAAAAGGCTTTCCTCTCACATGTTATGGTATCCGGTTCCTTCCTTTCAAAAAGACAGCCAGTAATACACCATATGATTTGTTTATGTTATTAGGACTTTATTCATTATGGAGAAGTCGAATGATCGACAGACATGCCGAGCCACCTCGCTCGACAAGGTCTATCTTCCGAGAAGAGACTGCTCAAGTCCGGAGTGTAGTGGCTACATATGATCCCGTCCCTGAATGGATTTCGCGTCTGGACGCTTGTGTTTGTTTACCAGAATTTTGAACTGTCATTGGACTGTATACTTTCTGTGAATTTGTTTCTCTTGTATGATCGTATGTAATGTAACTGCATCGGTTTGACAGTAACGATAATTCCATGCAATAAAGAGAAAAAAAAAGATAGCATGGCGTAGCGGTAATGAGCCGGGTTTGGGATCTGTTGGTGCGACGATCGAATCCTCGTGGAAGCATTTTAATTTCTCCGTTTTTTTTTTTGTTTTTTTTATTGCACTAAAACGCTCTCCGTTGCTTTCTGCGTTCCAAAAATTATATACGGTGTCCAGGCACCGCGTATTTAACGCGCTAAAGCTGTTTTTTGCGCCAGTAGTGAGCGCCTCCCAGTACACCGCCCCTGCCCAGTGCCCTATGCATCCAGCGCGCGGCACTGGGTCCATAATCCAGCGATGCACTGGATACTGGGTACTGTTTATAGAGTGCAAATATAGAGCCGTTCTTAGACAGGCCGCACTTTAGCTTCTTTAATGTGCTATAAACGTTATTTTATGGGACTCAGTGCTTATATCATATGATGGCACACTTTTAGAACGGGAATTCAGAGCCAATCTAGAGACAGACCGCATTAGAAGTTCTTAAAACGTGAAAACGTTCTATAAATATTTTTCTATAGAATTTGGTACATAACATGTCAATACGACCTCTATAGAACTTTATGGAGGGTGGATGTAGAGCCATTCTATAGACAAGCCGCATTTGAAGTTCTGAAAATGTTCTAAAAACATTCTTTTGTAGAATTTCGCACATAAGATGTCAAGTATCCTCTACAGAACGTTTCTGAACACGTTATATAAACATTTTTCTATAGAATTTGGTACATAAGATGTCAATATTACCTCCATAGAGCGTTCATGGAGGGCGGATGTAGAGCCATTCTATAGACAGGCCGCATTAGAAGTTCTGAAAACGTTTATAAACATTGTTCTATAGAATGTTGCACATATGATGACAATAAAGCCTCTATAGACCGCTTATAGAGGGTGAATGCAGTCAGTCTATAGACAAGCCGGATAATAAGTGTTAAAAACTTTCTACAGACATTATTTTATAGAATGTTGTACATATAATGACAATAAACCCACTATACACCTCTTATAGAGGGTGAATGGAGAGTGTGTCTGTAGACAAGCCGCATAAGAAGTGTTAAAAGCTTTCTATAGACATTATTTTATAGAATTTAGTACATATGATAGCAATACACCCTGTATAGAATACTTTAAAGGGCAAATGCAGAGCCATTCTATAGACAGGTCGCGTTAGAAGTTTAAAAAACATTTTATAAAATTCAGTACATATGACGTCAATATACCCTCTATTGCACATCTATTGTTTGTGACATGACTTGTTTCTATAGACAAGTTTCTATAGACTTTTTATAGAGATTCTATGCAGGCGACTCTAGATCGCGAGTTCCTATAGAGTCCGTTTTGGCTCCATAGGAACTCACGAGTTCTAGAGGAACTCTCAATTTTTTTAATATTTGGGGTTTTACGTGCCAAAACCACTTTATGATTATGAGGCACGCCGTAGTGGAGGACTCCGGAAATTTTGACCACCTGGGGTTCTTTAACGTGCACCTAAATCTAAGCACACAGGTGTTTTCGCATTTCGCCCCCATCGAAATGCGGCCGCCGTGGCCGGGATTCGATCCCGCGACCTCGTGCTCAGCAGCCCAACACCATAGCCACTGAGCAACCACGGCGGGTAGGAACTCTAAATCCATTTTCATAAGGGATGCAGGAGGCTCGACAGCAACTACAAGTCGCTAGAGTAGAACACTCTGGCTAACGTAATAGGCATCAGATTTGAAGTCTGCAATGAAGTATTAAATAGGGCGCATTTCCCTATTGACTTCTCAAAGGTGTCCGTAGCGGACAAATTTCGACACCTTTGTTCTTAGCAAATGAGGAGTGTTTTACATGGTAGCGCAGAATGATATCGCATAACAGTACGGCCGCTTTTATGTTTTAGACCTGAAAGACCTATTATGCCTCACGACCACGGGTTTTTGCAGGCACAGGTTACAGTAGACAAGATCATTGAATCACTGCCGAAGTTGACGGCCGAACATCAGTTTAACCCTCGGCCCACATGAGCATGCGACCGAACGCTTCATAGAGAGTGTTTCTGTTCTGTCCCTTGTTCATGTGTTTTATTTCCCTGATTTTTGAGAGGGGTAAAAAAGGACACTACCTTGTGGAAGGCGTGCCCACTCCTCCGCCTATTATCTATGTCAGGCAAGCCTGTGGATGTGGATATTTAAGGATGACTTGTGCCTCTAGGGCAATTTTTCTGTGGCAGGCTATGCGTTAACTGTTTGTATGTTAGTAAAGCGTGTTATGCTGTTCTTGTTTTTTCTCCTTCCATAAAAATATGTTTGTAGGGTTTGACATGCCGCAAACATAATATTATAAGTCAGGCGTAGGCGGATTCTGCAGAATAATTTTGACGCGAGCTTCTCTCACCTGCGCCCCATAAAGACAGAAAAGAGCAAGCTGTATCCACAATGTAATATAACCGCAGTGGCCAGCATTTCGCAAAGATTACATTATATACAATCACCACTAGTATGACAAAGTGCCACAAGATAGCGAAAAGGCTGACCCGTTTTGTCGGAAGGCGACGAAAGCGACAAGGTCGCGAGAGGCACGCAAGAGCCTTGCATGTGTCGCCGCAACTTGTGGCTCTTTAACATTGTTTAAAGTAATTTGCAAATATACGCTAGACTCGTAACATCTTTCTGGATGAAGGTGCTGGGTAAGATCTTGCCCTGCGTGCCGGCACCGTTAACCCAGCATGAAATTTCGGTGCAGTCGCCGTCTTCGGTATTCCGCGATAACTGGCGAAATGCTGACGGTGGCGCAGCCACACATTCCTGCGATAATTTTGCACCGATGGGACCCGCGGACCTTTTCTGTCAGGAATCGCTTAGATGTCAAAAACTAGATTGAAATGTAAGAGCGCGTCAGCGACCACAACTGGTCGTACAACGGGCTGATATTAGCCTTAGTGGTATTAGAGCGCACCTCTTAATGGCCCGTTCTTGGGGCGAGCGTCAGAGGCGGCGCACGGAGCGACGAGCACAACAGCGACATTTGAAAGAGCGAACGCGGAACGGTGGAAGTGTAGATGAAAAAAGCGAGCGGCGAACGGCGGAGACCAATGACAGCGGCCCCTTCAGTGACGTGCGCGCGGAAAACTGGTTTCATACGGACTTGCTCGACCTTTCGATGAGCACGCGTATCTGGTCTTAACCGGACCGCTCGTTTCGTACTATCCTCTACTCGCGTCGGCTCTCGCTCTCGCTTGTTTGGTTTCGCTTAGTTTAGTATCTTTCGCGCTTGTCTCGATTGCCATAGTTTGTGATTGTTTTGTCATCTTACTGTATGCGCGACACGAATTGTGCACTACGTTTTAGAATCGAAGCAGCACCAGCGATGGCACTAAAACTTTTGACGAGTCATTTATAAGAACCCACGCGCTTCACCCGCAGATCAGATTTTCGGTGATTGCCAACTCTGTTACATGTCGCTCGCAAATACTTTGTCACAACATATGGCAAAATGAGAACATATATAGAGCTGCGCTCACCTTTCGCATTGTGGAGTATCGTAATCGTCCGTGATTTTTTTCACCTTAGAGGAACAGCAGGTGAGTGGTACCAAAAGATTGAAGAGGACCTGACTAGTAGCGTCACTGGCAAGACAAAGTTTCCTGAATTGTTCGGCGTGCCATTTGGTCGTTAGGACGGCGCTGAATGGAGTCTAGAATCCCGCACCTAGACGGCCACCTTGAATCGTTCATTTCTTTCATAGAGCACTTGCCGCACCTTTGTCAAAAATTTAACGCCTTAATTACCAAATCTCAGAAGATTCCTTAAATCTTAAAGGGAGTAGTCCGCGATTCATTAATTCTTCTTGTCTTCAATGACTTTAGAATTGTTGACGCTGTTGTGAAAGGACTAAATGTAGTCCGAGGTAGCGTAAGCGCGCGCACACGTTACGTCACGATGGAGAAACCGATAGTTAGACGCACTGGCGGAGCAAGCGTAACCAGACGTGGTCAATGCGCTCCTATGCGCCCGGCATCGAGCGACGCTCACCTGCGCAGCGATAACGTCGACCTACAAATGCGCCTTAAGTAATGCCAACAATTTGAACGAGCGAAGTCGCCGAATCATGCGACAGTTTCTTCGGCTGCGTAACAGCTCCGCCACATCATCATGCAAAGACCTACCAATGTGTGCGCAGGCAGCAGTGTTAGAACAAATAACCCTCATTGCCTGCCACGATCTAGAAGCATTAGTTCAGGGGTGAATCTCCACATGGCTGCCATTGGCTCTTTTAATGCAGATATTCTTTAGAAGCTAGCACCAAGGTTCCCTTCAGTTGCAGCCCAAGCAGGAGGGCGATACTTTGGCATAGTGGCGGCGCACACGATTGTTTACGTTGCAATGGCAAGAGGAAGGGGAGCCGCGGGGCCCCTCCTCACCCTAGCGCTCTTTGTTTTAAAGGGAAGCTTTCTGCGCCTCTTCCTTCGACTTTCCCACTGTTGCTGCTGCTGTCGCACACATTGAGCCTGGGAGAGTATCAGAGCGTGTATATAGGTGACAGACGTGAGTAAGAGCGCACCCGCCGTGGTTGCTCAGTGGCTATGGTGTTGGGCTGCTGAGCACGAGGTCGCGGGATCGAATCCCGGCCACGGCGGCCGCATTTTGATGGGGGCGAAATGCGAAAACACCCGTGTGCTTAGATTTAGGTGCACGTTAAAGAACCCCAGGTGGTCAAAATTGCCGGAGTCCTCCACTACGGCGTGCCTCATAATCAGAAGCTGGTTTTGGTACGTAAAACCTCAAGTATTATTATTATGAGTAAGAGCGCAAAGGCGATGGGATAAACTGGTTTTCACCCCACCAAGTCGAAAGCGCACCTTGCCCTATGGAACCCCCTGGCCGTCGCCACGTTAGCCGCTTGACAGCTGCAATTAGCCCTGACTCCCCTCAGAAGCATCGGAGAAACTACAGCGCTTCCCTTTCTACTAACGTGCGAGGCCAGAGGGGACGCAGATACAACTGTAGAGAGAAGATAAGGAGAAGAAGGCGAGGGAGGGAGAAGGGGCAGTCCCCATATAAGAGAGGGGTGTAGTGGCGGGAAGAAGGCAAGGAAACCCCACTACTACACGACAGCAGTTCCGGGGAAACATGGTAAACCTAAATTCATGGTACGCTACAGTACGTTGCTGCTATTTCTGAAAGAATAAACGCCATGCAAATGTGTCAAGCGGGCAACATACGCTGGGCGTGCAGAAGCAGAGCAGCATTAATTAAAGCGCACCGCAGGGTCTAAGAGACACTACGGAAGCGGTCGACCGTCAAATAAACATTTCTATGCGCGTTACATTGGCTTTGCGGCTACGGCATTGCTAGAGGTCGCAGATTTGACCCCAATCGCTGCCGCCGCATTTCGACGGGGGCGAAATAGAAAACGCACTCACACTTAGATTTTGGGACACGTTAAAGAACATCAAGGTGTCAAAATTTATCTGGAGTGCGCCACTACGGCGTGCCTCATAATCCGAGTATGGTTTTGGAACATACAGCCCCATAATCCAATTCAAGTTTAATACTTCTGCCACAATGCGATGTGCCATGTGATCAAATGAGAACGCTCAACCCTCTGAGAGGTTATAAAATATGGCGCACAACAACGCATCATGCAAACACATCTCCCTTTGTGTTCTGTGTACTACGCAGACAAACAGCAGTGGTGCACGCAAGTTAACGTTTAACATCGACTCCCCAATCTCGTGCTAGCCTCAACGTTGAAGAAATTAAGCTTTAGCCGTCAACAGCACTGCTAACTATCGTCAGTCAAAGCATCCAGCATGGAAAGCTTCGCTTACATCAATTTCCACAGTGCGTGGGATGTGCACGTTTTTTTGTTTTTTTTTTATGACAACCAGCTCCGCTCCCTTCCAACCCTTCCCAATTGCCTTTGCTTTTGCTTTCCCACCATTTACCATTTACTTTTCCTTTCTTTTTGGCGGTCCGTGGCGCCTTTCCTTCCTTATCGCGCGCGCGCGCGTTACGCAAAGCAATGGCATTGCTTGTTAACTCGCGCGTGGTGCGCCCCGGATTCTTTAATCGTTCTCGCGCACGCAGTCTTGTTCAAACCTTGATTATGCCAGCACATGCCAGAACATATATAAGTTCCACTTCCAACTCAACCGATATTTGGCCTTGTTTCATTGACTTCCGTTTCAGAAAACAAAGACTTTCTTATGACTTGGTATGGAAACACGCTCAGAAAATGAACAAAAGTGAAACATGCGTGAAATGTATCTGACTACTAAACAACACAGAAGTTCGGAGACAGTGAAATAATAATAAAAAAAGTGCGAAGGCCATTTCATGTACAAACACATAAAAATATTTTTATACAATGCCCTAAAGACGAAAGGGTTGAAGAGCTTGTGAAATGCGCACTGAGAGTTTCTGATATACGCACTGAGATATTGCACAAATCTGTACGAAGTGTATTACATAGTCATGACAACTAAAGAAAGAGAAAATGCACTGTAAATGACAAAAAGATAACACGCAAAGTGCCTAAAACATGGAATATGATCCGAAGAATATTTTAGTGATAGTCGTACGAAAAAAAAACTGGAACTTACATACATGTACAAAAGTATGTGAAATGCGTGACACGTTCATATTACTACTGAACAAAATGAAAAAGCAGACATGGCATACAACAATAACATAATACTAAAAATGGCAACACATATCACATTATTTTGCACTTGACCATAATCTGAGTAACGTGGCAAAGGGGAGCGGAAGGTAGTCAGCTTTTGCAGCAGCAAACAGAAAACAGTAGCAGAAAGGACAATTCCTCAGTCAAAGACCAAGTGATATAAGCCAATAACACGACTTTTCTTTGACCACGAATGCAATGGTTACCTGTAATATTATGTCACCTAAAGCACTAAGTCATACCTTGTGTACTGGGCATTGCTTGGCGCAATAAACACGAACTGCAGAAATCTACACACAAGACGCTTACTTGCAATGCTCATGCTTTCAAGAAAAAAAAAGCGTAGCATACCTACCCATGAAGGTTGTTGGCGTGGTTTTTTCATCGGCAATTACTGAGATAATACATGAACACGAACAGTAAGTTTTCAGCTTTAGTACGTTTGTAGAACTGTGACACACAAAAAGCACTGAGGGCAGAATGGAAAGCTGGACGAGTTACTGAATTTGCAGAATGAGAGCTGGCACAGAAAAACACAAGTCATAGACCAGGTGCAATGGGGAGGAACATCTGTTTCTCAACTTTGTCTACTGATAAGAGCGAAGTGTAGCAGAATCAAGGCGCACCGACCTTTGGAGAGTCATGGAGCAACATATGCACCGGGCTGTGTTCGTGTACATGCTCTTTCGATGTCCTTGGGTCAGCACGCTCCCCTGTTGTCTTTAGCCAACCGGAAGAACATTGCAGGGCTTGTTTTTTGAGGAATTCGTGCACCACTGGACGATGAACGAGCGCTCCTAGTCGTGAAACAAGCACACAGATATCGGGGACCACAAAACCGACGAAACTGTCCACGCCGGTTTAAGGCCGGGATATGTGGATCGTTTTTCTCGACGGATTTCGCGCAGCAGAAAACGTCGCGGCGGCGTGACGCCCAACTTCCGCTGGGCGGAGACACATGAAGGAGAAAATCGGCAGGTGCCGCCTCAGTGTGGCCAGACAAATCAAAACTGCTTTAGTCAACATGAAATGCACAAATAAAGTTTATAGAACTTAGCTTTTCCTTTACAACACCAAAATACTGAAGAAAAACTCTAAAACTTTGTCTAAAGCTCCTTCAATTGCTTTTAATAATGTATCAGTATATTTTGTGTTTATTTAGCGGAAAGATTGCGTTGGAAACAATCGGTAGGGCCATGCTGTGCGTGATAGGAAAAGATCGACGTACAGACGTGCCTCTACCTTTATAATCTTTATAATCGACCCTTCCACTATTCGACAATGTGGGGCGCTTCTATACCGAGGAAGGTTATCGTTAATTCCCATGCGAGCTGCCTTTGAAGTAATGGCCGTGTCGCTAACACAAAGTTCCAAGCCCGCGAACAGAGAAGCGCACGCGCGGAAAACATGTGCCGGCGAGGAAGACGGAAGTTGCGGAGGTGTGAGTTAGTGAGCCGTGATTGGCTGCCCTTGCTGGACGCTTCCGGTAGCATCCGACGACATGCGTTAAATATCTGGCAGATTCTTATCGGCGGCGGTGGGCGTTTTTCTCGGCACCGGGTCTCGAAAGCGCGCCGTCGGGCGACGATCGCAGACTTGCCGCCGTGAAAACGCTCCATGCATCTGGGCCTTGCAGATACCGAAACATAAAACTTATGCGGCAGGCTACGCCGTGCCGGCGGGCGCGCGCGGAGGCACTCGAAGGTGAGATAGTTACTAGGAGGCGGTGAGATAGGGCGAGCCGGGAGAACAAGGTAAATATACCTGGTAGCGAAGCTTCCATAGAAGCCATTACGTTCAAATCATGGTGGGTCATCGGTGGTTCATGGTGCCTAGCGCCATATGTATGTGGAGGGAACACTTACGGTGGAAGAAAAAATAATGTGAGGCCATATCCATTAAAAACAGAAGTGACGTCATACTGTTTTCGAAGGCGTGAAATTTGTTTTGTTGGCCTGCCTTCAGAGCTACATATTCAATTGCCCCGCAATTCGACTCGATAGGCGTTTCAAGCTTTCAGCGCGGAAAGCGACGCACGAGAAGGCCAGCCGTACAGTTGTCGAAATTGCACCCCTGCACAGAATATACTTTGTCTGGAGGCTGAAAAAAGCTTTAGGTGTAGAGTGCTGATCCTATCGTCGGATGCCAAGCCCGTCGGCCAGTGCAGTCGCACGAAAACAACTACACAATTATCTGGCGGTCGTAACTCACTATTTTTGACTGAACAGGTTAAGAAGCGATGAAGCTACCCGCGTCATCAAATTCAGACAAACTTCGACAAGCAAAAAAGGACATCGTATCAGGGGGGCGTATTTCGACAAGTGCACTTTAGCAGCGCGCCTTTCTGCACATTTCAAGAGGTGCAGTGCTTTGCGAGTGATAGCGGCGTCAACGCCCCTTGCAACAATGGGCGCTGAAAAGAAAGATATTTATTATTAAAAATAAAATTGAATAATACTTGTATTTTCTGAACTCGTCAGGAACATATAAAATTGACCAGGAATTTATTTTCGTTGAATGAATCTAACTGTGTCTCGCCTGAATTAAAATACGCTTTTTTCTTTCCCAATGTTTGTTCTCTCCAAACATAGTCGCGCTTCTATCACGTGCTCCCATAACGACGCTTGCTGATGTGGGTGACAAGTTGTACTAAACCAGTTCTCCCCCGAAGCTTCGCGACCTATTTGGATCAGCTTGGGGAGAAGTTCGGAGGAGAGGTGGAAGGGCACGGGCGCACGCCCGTGCGCTCCGATCCAGGAAGCCGTGCAAGGGAAGCGAATGCTTTCCCGCCCGCTTGGTGGATGGTGCCAATTACGTCTTCCACCTAAAGCCCCTAAATTTAATGCCAACGAAACGGCGGAGATTCTGAGGCTGGGCATTTGACGCTACAGCTTTTCTTCTGGGAGTTCATTGGCGACGATGGCTATCGCGTGACTCATACAAGCATCCGTCCACCAGGACTTCGCGAACATGGGTTGGTCAACCTCAGTTTCATCTGTGTGCCGAAACGTACTCTTACCAATGCCTCCCGGAACCTGGGCTACGCTCCGCACTATCAAAACTCATTTCGCTTGGTAGTAGCAGACGACGAACCCACATGTTCTACTGCTCTCGCTTTGCGCACCGGCCCACCATCGTCGCAATCGCTGGTTGTCACCTTCAAAATGAAGCACTGGAGCTTGGATTTGTCCGAAAGACAACATTCGATGTTTGTCGTCTCGTCCATAACAACTGCTTTCCGATTTAACGATTCCAGATTTATCAATTCACCGTCTCCGGAAGGCACTTGATCTCTCTCACCGCAACCGTGCCGGCCTTCGTGACCAGCACGCCTTGGCACCTATGTTCAGCAAAACTACACCATGCCGCTCCCGGACGTGACGTTGCATCAGCGACCCGATATAACATCTTCTGCTGACTGTGCTTACGCGTCAAAATATTTGGACATTAAAGTGGACGACGTTACCGTTACGACCCTCATCAGTAGTGGATCGCAGAATTCAGTAATGAGCGCTGCTTTCTGTACTCAACTCTGCGAAGTTAATAAACCTGCTATTTAGCGCTCAGTACGAGTCGCTGATGAGAGCATGCCTGCCGTTCTTGAAATGTGTTCTGACAGAGTATGCACTGCTGGCTATCGGAGAATTGTTTAGTTTGCTGGGCTCGCTCAGTGTCCTCACTACGTGATCTGCACCCTAAGCTTTCTCTCGATGCGTTCAACTTTTATCTACTGATCAACAGGTCTTCTTTACCTGGAACCCATTTTTCACGTGGAGGAAATATCGAACATTCGCAAGCGCTTATGTCATCGAACCGTCCTCTATTTTATGGGTATCCACCATGGCGGACGCGAAGAAAGAAGACAGAGACTGGTGATTTTGTGTTTATTATCGACACTTCATCAATTGAACGTGAATTGCTTGCTCCGCTTGTACGGTGTTCTCGACTATTTTCGTTTTCAAGCGAAAAAAAGCGGCAAGGCTAATATTGACAGAAATAACACAACACACCGGGCGACTCACTTGTTTTACTTATTCATAACAGGACAATCTACCGGGTATTACTACGAAGGCTGAGTAATATTTAAAAATTATCAGTAAAAAACGGTTAGTTCTGGGACAGCCCATCAGTGGTGGGGACAATGGGGTGACCAGTTATAGGGTGCACGTTAACAAAATCAATTCATTACCTTTTAAGCATTTAGTTTCTATTGGCTCATCGTAATTTGAAAATTGAAGCGAATTCAGCTTATGAGCCTTATCCACTTTTGGGTCTGGAAAATGCAATTACCCGTGGAACTTTGTCACGGCGAATATCGCCTATCAGAGCTCGCGAAACCGAAAGTGGGACAATGAAGCAAGTATGATGCCACGCCCCTCGAGGCGACGTTCTGCTTACGTCACCCAGCAGTGTGCAGCCCGTGCACTGCAGCAGCGAGGAGCCCGGAATCGCAGCGGACCCAGGACGGCTTCTCGTCGCTTGCGCCTATCTGTGGTCAGCTGCACTCCACCAGCTTCACGGTTAGCCCACCACTGGCCACCTCGGTGTCCACTGCATTTACGAATGCCTCCAGCACCGTTTCTGCTAACCTGGCGTCTACTACTACGTGAAACAATATGTCGCTAGTTGCGACCTATGACGGCGCCGAAAGCGGCAAGCTGTCCTTCCAATCGGTCTTTTTCCTCTTGTGGACATCCCAAGCGAACCGTTCTTCCACGTTGGACTCGACGTTCTTTGTCCCTTTCTGACGCCGCCATCAGGGAACAAGTTAGCAGTATTCGTAACAACTACCCGACGCCCACTGCGGCGGGTAACCGCCCTCCAAATGAGATGGCCTATGGATGTAACAGACTTATGTCTTATCACGATATCCTGCATCAAAGGGTGCCCCTACAGCTCCTGACCGATTCAGGACGGTTCTCGTCCCTCGTCATCGAGGATATTCTTTGTTCATGCTATACATGCCCTAAGCTCCGAACTGCTTTCCACCGTCAAACATTAGATTCACAGAGAACCTGAACCAACCCCCGCGATTCAGACGCGACTTTGGCATACGGTCTTTGGCCTACATCTTATCTAGGCATTTCACCATTGGCTACTCGCCGTTTCATCTGTTCTACGGACGCGAACTTTGTCTGCCTATCGATACTTCCCGCTGCTTCAAGCTCATTCACAACGCACGCTCCCGATGTGATAGCGTGCGCTGTACAGCTCGGTAAACCGCTCATCAATGACTCATACTGTCGCTTTCTCAAAAAGCACTGTAAGACCTTTAAAACGCAGACGTGTCTAACTCCCCACGTTCCCTAGAGTTTTCGCGTTTTTGATCCCACCGTATATGTTTCTCCAAAAAGCTATCATCTCGCTGCGATAGGGTTTGGGAGTATTTCGTCAACTGTCTAAAAATGTCTAAAAGAAGGGCATGAAAATGAATCTGCACAAAACTAAAGTAATTCGTAACAGAGTCGGAAGAGAACAGCCGCTTACGATAGGTAGCGAGACACTGGAAGTAGTAAGGGAATACATCTAGTTAGGGCAGGTAGTGACCGCGGATCGGGATCATGAGACTGAAGTAATCCGAAGAATAAGAATAGGCTGGGGTGCGTTTGGCACGCATTCTCAGAACATGAACAGCAGGTTGCCTTTATCCCTCAGGAGAAAAATGTATAAGAGCTGTGTCTTACCAGTACTCACCTAGGGGACAGAAACCTGGAGGCTTGCGCAAAGGGTTCTACTCAAATTGAGGGCGACGCAACGAGCTATGGAAAGAAGAATGATGGGTGTTACGTTAAGGGATAAGAAACGAGCAGATTTGGTGAGGGGACAAACACGAGGTAATGACATCTTAGTTGAAGTCAAGAAAAAAAAAATGGGCATGGGCAAGACATGTAATGAGGACGGAAGATAACCGATGGTCATTAAGCGTTGTGGAATAGATTCCAAGAGAAGGGAAGCGTAGCAGGGGGTGCCAGAAAGTTAGCTGGGCGGATTAGAATAAGAAGTTTGCAGGGACAACATGGCCACATTCAGCACATGACTGGGGTAGTTGGAGAAGTATGGGAGAGGCCTTTGCCCGGCAGTGGGCGTAGCCATGCTGATATTGATGGTGACGTCAATTGACCTTTGTTATACACAACATTCAACCAGTCATTGATCTAACGCGGTCTACGCTACCACCCTCTGCTATCGTGCCCGTTATGTGGATTAAGACCTCCGTGACGGCTCCGTGTGGTCTATCCTAACATGCTCTTGGTCGGCGCTCTTGGCGCAATAGGTAGTGCCACGACAAACTAAAGGGACTGCCACAGTCGTTAGGACTCGGCGACAGTAACAATGTCGCCAGAGAGCTTTGCATTCGTCGCTACTACTTGTGGCTGTTGCAACGTTGTATAAGATTGTAATTTGTAAGCATAGGTTATTCCCGTAAAAACATATATTCTAAGTTGCTTTCCAGGCTAGTAAAGAAATTTTAAAGTTCTTCAGCTGAGTCTTCTTTGTAATGGCACTTAGATTTCCAGGCATCACGAATAGAAATATTGTAACATAAGCAGGGTTAACTTGCCATTAGGCAGTTCCTATACTAAACGCGTTTTTCTACTCATCTCACTTATCACCGATTTAGCGACCTAACTAGTAAAACTTCACTAGCATTGTAATATTTTTACAAAGTCGTCTATCATTGTCTTGACAGGCATGTCATATATACTGTTACGCAGTACTTTGAGGCCACAGTTCACATGCGTTTGTCGCTTCATAATCCAAAACATTCACCTGTTTAGGGTGGACACAACGTATTAGTCAGTACTTACCGTAACCGCATACAACACAGGTTGCATAATCTGCAGGCTACATTTTCCGTGGAACGTACCAACACAGTGTAAGTACAAATGTGCCCTAGTTCAGGAAAACTTATTTTTTACTGCGAGATGTCCCGTGTCAGCTTGAAAAATAAGGCTGAATCCTGCAAGACTTCAACTGTAGCGAATTGCGTGCTACACTCTAAAAACTAAGGGAGTGCCGGGCACTCTCTTTGAGGGAGTAGCTGCTTGTCCCATATTTCACTCTCTTTTCGAGAGTAGATCGACCCTCTTTGAGAGAGAGTAGGTCAACTCCTCCTGACCGAGTTTTGTTACTCCACCGCAAGGGATTGCTAGTACTCTTCCGCTGAGTGATAATACTCTTCCCACAGGGAGTGCTAGTACTCTTCCGCAGAGTGCTAATACTCTCCCCGCAGGGTTAATAGTACACCGCCAGACCGAGTACTTCTACTCCCCCAAACAGAGTGCTTGTACTCCTTCAGAACAGAGTGCTAGTACTCTTCCCAATACCCCCTTAGCCAAGTCCTGGTCACGCATGCAGGCAGGAAATCAGATCAAATTAGGGCCGCTGATATACTGTTCCCTAGGCGGCTCCTCAGAGACACTGGCCCGATTCCAAGCGGCCTTCAGAATAGGCGTGAGCAAAGTTATGCAGGATTTTAAAGTCATTTTTTCCTGGCTATTTGCTGCCTACCGTGAGGCGTGACTGCTCTGAAGCGGCCTATGCGTATGCGTCACGAACGCCACTGAGGAGAAAAAAAGCGAATTAACACTTAATCTGCAAATATCTTCGCAAATTTCACAATCAGGAGTCACACAATCTAATTAGAATACATTTGTCAAGGGAATCACATACTTATCAAGAATCACAATGCTCTATACATCATGTGAATTCGAACCCGCATACACTCGCATTTGTACAATTCAAAACACACATCATAACCATTACACCACAGCGCCGCCACGCCCAGTCATGTTCTTTTAGAGGTTATATATATACCAAACGTATTTGATGAATCGGCTGTGGTGGGTGGGGTTTCTCTGCAGTGTGCTGTGCTGTCGTGTACTGGAATACGTGTGCGTTTGCATCATTTCCATTCCTTGCTACGACTAACGAAGGAAGACAACGTAGACGACAACGTGAGAACTATTCACGGCTTGTCGTCACCGCAGGAAAATAACAAATGTGCCGTTCAGCTCATGATCGAGTGCTTCTCCAGTCCATGTTCTCCAAAATACGCGGATACAAAGTATTGCGTCAACCATCCACGTATGTGAATTTAACTCGCGCGTATACTGGTGAGCAACTGCGACGCCAGTACCAGGCATTTCGACGTGCCTCACGCTGCCGTGTAGGCGTTCTTTTCAAGTGCATTAGTTTAGAGTTTGGTTCAGTCCGCTGTGAGCTGTTGTCCTGCATTAGCAGCGGATCGTTAGCGTTTTGAAGCGCATGCATTCCAACATTTGGAGACTGCTTATGCCGATAGCCGCGTCAAATGCATTGGCACGCATGTTTAAATGACTAATGTGTCCACTTGTTGCGCGTGCACTGCTCGTATCCTGTGGCAGTGCTCGTTCTAAAAGCTTCGAAGACCATCTACACTCATGCGTGTGTTCAATTTATATATGCACAGGATGGACTTGCCGGCTAGTTGGTTGAGCATTTTAGAAGAAACAGCGCAACACAAGGACGACGCAAAAACATGCCACACCACGAAGCGCTGGTGTGGTTGATGCTTTTTTTCGTCCTTGTGTTTGCGCTGTTTCTTCTTCCACGATACACGCACACCACAGGTACGCGAAAGTTTAGGAGCATAAGTGGTTAACTCTATTTTCCCCGTTTTCTCTCGGTGTCAATGGCACAGTGCGTTGCCCGGAATTGTGCACGCTTACCCCCATATGCAGAAATGCATCATAACTTGAAGCCCATGCTCGACTTGATCTAAACGACGCAAATCGTGAACGCACCAAAAGAAAGGCAGTGAGCGTCTTGGGGGACGTTCGCACCAGGCGTCGTTTATATCAAGTCAAGCATGAGCTTTGTATTAAGATACATTTCTCAATACGGGGGCTAGACATCTGCTTCTTCCAGAAAATGTCGAAGAAACGCCCGTCAAAACCAGGCACATTCGTTAACTTAACTAGGCAATACGAAGCTCCATAGAAAAAAAGAAGAGTGGTATTAAAAGCTTTCAGTATTTTTCTTTACTCCAAAATAGTTGCGCTCTCGTGGCTTCACTGTACAGAGATAGTGCAGCGTTAGCTAGAAAGCATGAATTTCCTAACTCCATGCCAAAATAAGCTTGTACAATTATTTAGGTGCTAGAATCCAGGGTTTGTAGCGATCCTTGAAAATCCTTTATTTCTAAAATGCCATTTTCAAGGCATTGAAAACCCTTGAATTTTTAGAAGTACTGGAAAGTCCTTAAACTTGTACACTTGGCTAGACTTAGCAGACATTGCCAAGCGCTTTTTTTCCCTTCTGTGACACTCTTTCGCATGTCACAGAAAATTGTCTCTGGAGGTAATAGAAGGAAAGCGACATCCTTAAAGTTGAAATTACAAAGGAGCTGCAGATACCAGTTGTATGCACATGGAACCGGCGACAAATGTGCTTGGAGGAGCAGAAGCAGGAAGCTGAACAGTTGAGGCATTTGAAGAGAAGCCGTGAAGAGTAAATTGAGAGCGACAGACACAATAAAAAGAAATTAGAAATGACTATTGCTTATTTGATGGTGAAAAAAGCTGAGGCAACAGATGACATCACATACACTGTCAAAGCAAACAGTATTCAAAAACTGCAAATGTTGCAGGTCCAAGTAGTTAATTGTGCTATTGCAGAAAAACTGAGCGCTTTCTTGAAATGCTTCCTTGTGTGCGTTTAGTGGTGGGCGGTGAAAGGCAAATTAGCAGTCTTTCAAATGTTTGAACTAACTGAAATGCAATTTGTTTTGTTTTCTTTTGTTTGCGTTAAAGATAACGGTGTTCTTGAACAAGTTATTGCCTGTCCAAACTACTACACACATTGCACGAGGTCCTTGAAGTTACTGTGTCGGGGCCTCGAAAGTCCTTGAAAACCATTGAATTTTTTTCTTCAATATTGCTACAAACCCAGTAGAACAACTGTCATGGAGTAAAAACTTTGGCTGAACAGGGGTTTATACGCAGAGCACAGGAAGACTAGAAATGCAGTAGTAGGCATGGAGGGCCCTGAAAAAAATGTGCCACATCTGCTCGTCTGCCTTATGTTTCTGCACCGACTGTCGCATTTTTAATAGAAGTGCACTTTCTGTTCTACTCCAATAAACGCAACATTACGAACTCCAGTGTGGGGCAGTCCTTCAGCCAGTGCAGAACTTTTTCTGTACATCCGAGTCAGCTCTGTCATTTTTCCAGCATTGTAGTACAAGATTTGTTAAACTGGTTTAGCAGAATATGAGCAGTATACTCTTAAATTAGCTGTTTATTTGTAAGCACAAGTTCAGGTCCTCAGTTTGGTTGCATGACAAATTGCCATACCTCAATAGATACAAGAAACAATTTTATTAGAGTTTAATAAAATCCAAACAGTAATAATCACAACAATATAATGACATACATTTCTTTTGGTATGTATACAGCCCATGTCTTGGCACTGTATAAATTCAACTATACATCGCAAGTACTGTGTCCTGACCACTATTATTCACATGTGTAAAACCATCACAGCAATTCTTCACCAAATATCACAGTGATTAGTGACATACACTTTGTAACTGCTTTACATGAGCATAATGTATACAAATGGTCCCTGTGTACCTACACATGACTAGTGCCACCTGAGTACTATTACTCACAGGTGTAAAACCAACAAAGCAGTTCTTTAAAAATACCACAGCGCTTAGTGACGTACATGCTGTAGCTCCCTTGTAAAAGCTTAATACAAACACGTGAGGACACAGAAAGCTAGCAGTGGGCATACATGGGAATACCACCGCCTCAATACTAATTCACAAGTGTAAAACCAACCAAGCAGTTCTTTAAAGAATATCACAATGCTTAGTAACATACATTTTCTAACTAGCTTATATAAGCTTTATACAAACATGAGAACATACACAAAGCTAGCGGTGCACCCGCATAGAAGTGCGGCCATCTGAACACGATTATTTGCAAGTGTAAGCTCAACAGAACAGTTCGTTATAGTGACGCACATTTTGTAACTGCCTTATACAAGCTTAGTGCAAGCACAAGAATGCAGAAAAATATAAATTAAAAACTTGCTCTATGCATACACAAACAGATCAACACAAATGGTAAACACCGCTTTGAAGACAAATGTGACTGTGGCAAAGCGCAGTGCTGCGCCGGTTGAAATTGCCACCCAAAAAAGTATTGAGCAATGCTTAAACCACAGGCAATAAAGTGCTGAAAGACTGCGTCTCTAACATAACTATTTTAATTCAAATTTCTTGAATATAGGGCTCGCTTGCAGATAAGGCATCTGATCCAACTGACCTGATTTTACACCTGCTACATGCATACAATGCACTCAGATATAACTGGTAATAATAATTATAAAAGGCATTTAAAAACTTGATAGTATGATGAAGATGCATGACTAGAAAAGTTCTGTCCCCCTCGTACTTGTTAAAAAGGTGTAAGTACGACACATGTTCTTTTTTTCCTCAATTTTTGCATTAATGGACAGCCGGGAACCTCGAACCGACACAAAAAAAAGATACTGCTATGTTAATAGTGTTACGAATAATTTTTTATGAAAGCTTTTTTACAGACAAGTTGCAGTCTCGTTTCTGGAGGTTGAGCTGTATCTTGCAAAATAACTTGAAAAGTGGTCACATGGGAGCATGACACTATATCATAATGTTAGTTTCGGTTGACTCTCTTGCCCTACAAGTCGCTGCTCACTGTGGCCAGTGATGCAACAGCAGTGTCTGTGTGATTTTCATCACACTTCTGTCCTGTGCCATTCTTACCAGAGTTGGCGGCACATTAGATACCAAAATTTCGATAGTGTTGCTTTCTCAGGTGGTTGCTTTTGATTTGCTCAATATCAGTTGGCACTTCAGCTGCATCAAACTTCTTTTTTACCTCTTCAACAACAACATCAACAACAATCTTATGACACCTGTGTTGTCCTTCTAGTTGCCTACAAAGACCAGTCAATCTAGCAACAACACTGACAGTCTCTACTATCTTGTAATGGGGGAGAGGTGTGTCCCACCATGTGTTCCACATTGTTGCCACTATGTGGGCTGGCTGGGGAGGCAACAACTGTAATATGTTTGCATTTGCATATATTAAAGTGATGCTTGTACTGTGTTATAACACCTAACTTAGTCTTGCACTTGCTGCACAATAACACTGGCTCACAGTCGTGGTGAAAAGCTTTCGTATGTTGAGCAAATGAGTTGTATCCACTACAAAAAAAGTCAGTGATAGCACGCATGTTGCTCTACCAGGCCTGGTGTGGTTCCTTCTGACACTGCTGCTGATGCTGACGCGCTGCTGCTTGCCTCGTACACTGTTGCAGCTGCAGTAGACGTGGCAGTCTCTGTATCTATTGCTGCCGTGTCATCTGTCATGGTAACTTCCAAGTGGTACCGGGCTCACTTCTGCAACAGAGATGTTGTTTGCCCCTTGAGGGCTCTTATGATCAGGGCCAATAATTTCGTAGGCATTGTCTCCTGCATCGAAGAACCAATAAGAACAGCATGAATTAATAAACATAGCTCTAAAAAGTACGGACATCAAGACTTAACCACAAGCTTTGCACATAAGTGACCGGGCTTAATGAATAATACTTGCAGGAGGAGTTACAATTGTTTGTGTATATTACAGTAAAGCATCATCAGAAGATATTCAAGAGGCACGGGAAACATGTCTCTCGAAACCAAAAATTTTGAGACACTGAGGAGCCAGAATAGATCACTTTATTATGCATCATCACTAAAGTATGTTTTGATATATCTGAAGGAATAAATGCTCAGGGTGGCTTAAAGGGCCCCTAAACCACTTCTCGACATTTTTTGAACATTTCAAGTAAACACGCGTATCGAAATCAGAATGCCGTCACGATCGACGAAGCCAAATGCCAGAGTGCGTAGCACTGCCGGAGCACCACAATATAAAGAAAATGACCCCGTGTGCCTCTCTGGACCTATTCTGCACCCCCCAGTTTGTCCTGACGTCACCAGGCTGTCTCTGATGATGTCACCAGTTTCCGGTGCTGTCGATTGGTCGAACGAAAGTGTACGACTGCCGGCAAGGCCTGCAAGCAAATACACACACTCCTTCTTCCTCGTCGCGTTGCGCGCGATGCCATTGTGGGCAGCCAATGGGGGCAAAGAACAGAAACGCCAACAGAAGGGTCTCCCTAGGAGGCTCTTCAACACGAGTCACCATATAGTTCCGTTGTATTAGCGCCACCCTCGCAGGACGACGGGCCAGCGCGGCAGCAACAGAGCTCGTTGGTGTTGGCCTGTCCCGTAACATTTGGAGGTGTACTAGGCAAGGAAAAGACGATACTGTCCATATGGCGTGTACCAGATGAAAGAGTAAAATGAGTGGGGACTACTTTTCGATAATCAAACACACGTAGCTCCACTATTACTGAACCGTTTCGAAAAATTCTCGTGGCTACCTGTTCATTGCCTTATTGTGTAGAACTGCAACACCGCAAATAAATTTCAACCTCGGTAGTTTAGGGGCCCTTTAAAGAAGACATTCACAGCTTTTTAGTGACTGTAGATTGTGTTAGCTTCCTTCCCAACTTCTGGAATTTAAACACTTCACTTTGCAAGCCTTGTTGCTCGCAGTACCTTTGAGGTGCTCTTAGACGCTCGTCAGCTTCAACTGCCGACACTTTTTGCCCTGAACTGTCCTCGTTGCCCTCCTTTTCTGGTTCATGCTAAAAGAGACATGCGCGATTGCCTTGTGTAAGGATTGCGTGATCTTTACGCCCTTCGGAGCACACAAGGTGCACAACGTGAATGTGTCTGGGTTGTGTCCGTTCGAAGTAGTGAATACTTAAAAAGTCATCCTTAGTAACAAAGGTGTCTCTTGTATACAGTATTGTTAACGTGGCAAACATAGGAAAACCAACCAAACCATTTTCAGATGTCTCTTACAACCAAGTGCATCTTGTAATGAGATTCTACTGTACTGAATATTTTTCAACTATGGATCATCTGCATGTACATATAGTCACAAAGACATGTTGTGTGGAATGGCGAATCGGGAAACAGTTCGTACTCTTACTTTTTGTCCCTAACATAAGCAACTGATAACAATATGATAAAAAAAGCAGGCAATGAGGCTAGCATGGAACATAATCCTTCAGCTCTAAACAGTTTTTTGGGCCCACATCATTCCCTCATATGACATAAGGAAACTTGATTGCAGTAATGGCTGCATGTGATCTGAGTTGATTGAAACAAACTATACGTAAGGTTGTCCTGTATGTAATTTTATCAGAGTGCTTTTTAGATGTCCTGCTGGTGATCCTGGCTACGCGATGCTTCTCATGCTTTTTGGCACGATTCCTTTTTTTCCACTCCTTCTTTTTCAGATTTTCTCCCCTTTCCCTTCCCCCTTGGGTAAAATAGCACACTTGAAGTATCAAATCTGTTGAACTAACGTGTGTATCAAACCTGTTAACATGTGTGCTTCTCTCTGGTCTGTGTTGTATTTTTGCGCTGCACAATTCAATTCAAGATGAAAGATGGAACGTCCCTGCCTTTAGTTTAATTGTGTGTGTGTGTGTGTGTGTGCGTGCGTGTGTGCGTGTGTGCGTGTGTGTGTGTGTGTGTGTGTGTGTGTGTGTGTGTGTGTGTGTGTCATGTTTTGAAATATATGTACATTCAGGGGTACCTGCATGCCCTTCTCTCCTGCTCCAGTGACGAAAAGGAGAGCCTGTTTATGTACCATAGTAAAAAATTCAAAGGTTTTCGCTGTGCCCATTACATCCCTTATTATATGGCTCTGTCACAATACAGAGTAGCAGTGGTCCATAATACTAGCCCATCCCAACATAATTATAAATTAACACATACCGACATGCTGCGAAACAGCTGTTGCAAAGCCGCTGGTGAAGGCAATTTCCGCAGCACTGCAGTGGTACAGCCGAGTTCCACCTGTATAGTGACAAATCCATATGCGTGTTAGCAACTCAGTAGTTGCTGATGGTTTCATAAGCTTTACACTACACAATAAAGTAATCTAGACAACTTTGTTGGAACAAATGCACATAATTAGGACACCACTTAAACACTAACACGATTAATTGCCCCCAATCTCTCACTCACTAAGGGATAATACTACTGAAACATCGGTGGAGAGCCCAGATTAATACAGCCCATAAAGGACAAGCGTTCTTTGAGGAAAACAGCTATAACAGCGGTGTTTTCTTGATCATTTTATGTGGTAGCTTTGATTTAAATGTCATGCAGTACTATAAAATACGAAGTGCCGCATTTGTACCAGCAGAAGGCGTCGTCAGGCTCATGGTACAACAGATTTTTGCACTGTTTGTCAGTGAGCCGACACATACGAAGAAAACCTAATTCACAGATACATATACAGTGTCAAGTGCACTTCTCCTTCTGAAAACGCAGCCGCCAGTTCCAATGCTGCTGTAAGGAAAGGTTATATAGAGTGCGAGACTGCATGGAACTACCACTTATGATTAAGTGTATGATCTGCTGACTGGAAAGGTAGTCACATGCTATTTCTAGTCTCCTTTAGAAGCATTACTAAAGGATGAATTAAAATCTATTCATAAGTCATGAATTTCACGCATCCAGTTTGGCTAAATAACCTGTGAGAAAAAGACATGTTTACCTGGAATAGCAACTTTTTCTCCTGCTGCAAAACTTTCCTTCGAATTAATGAAATAACTTTACAGCGTCATAATGCGTTTCTCGCAACTACTTGCCGGCAGTGGCGAGTTAGTGTTTATATCCGACTCATTGGGCGACAATACTGCCAAACACAAATGCTTCACGAACACGAGAACACGTCCCTCGCAGAGAATAGCAACCATATATGCCTCTGTGAGACATGATCGCACCTTTGTGGTCAAAATGTACATTAGAACGACACCATCTCATTAAAAAAAAAGCCTCCGTACAAGGCAGCCGCCAACTGCATAATGTGAAATTGCAACTGATGTCCACTTACTGGTGGCCTGTGTTTGAGTCACTTTTGACAGTTGACTGGGTGCTGAGAAATGGACGTCCTGGGTTGTCCCTGCAAAACATACAGGGTTATGTCAAATGTTGAAAATATATATATGCCGGCATTTCATCAGTCGCAAAACAAACGAGTAAACTAATAAACAACTGTAATGTAAACAGAGTACACATCATAAGATAGGCTGTCAACTGTTAATGCATTGCGCAAAAAACCTGATGCATAGGAAAGACTATATGTATACACACGAAACTGACACACAATTTAATTCGCTCTAGGTTTTTCCGTGCAGTATATTCAAATTATTATGTCTTGTGGTTAGAGCAAAATTAGTGTAAATTACGAACTAAATTATCTACCCTGGAAACTTTTCTTCAATATGCACCTGTGCGCGCTTCGAACGAGTCGTGTTGTAAAATTTACGTACATGGCATTTAACATAGTTGCTGAACACGGATTTCCTTTGCCCTGTGTCGTGTACAGTGAGCTACATATATCTGCCCCCCCCCTTTTTTTGTACTAGCCATACTGCGTGCCACTGCACCAATACGCACGTCAATAAACCTCACGACACAGAAATAAAGAAAGCGCCAATCACCCATGCCTGCATGTTGTAGTGGGCCTAACCTAACCAAGCATGGGCTGTTGCTTTTTATAGTAAACACAGGCACCGTGCTCATTGCAAGTATGTATCATGTCGCTAAGCAAATACGCAATTTCATTGTACCACTATTTTTTATCACATGGATATATCTGTTGAGAGGCAAGACAAAAAGCAGTCACTTCTCAGAACTAATCAGCTTTCTTAAAACACATTTTTAACTTTTCAATGACACTTGCTGCTATGTGTTTGTCTCCAGAGAGCATACTTGATTTGACTTTCCAATCAGAGACATTACATAAATATACCATGTTAAGATGACTGCCTGGAGCACGTTAGAATTTTCATCTTCGTGTAACATACTGTATCTTGATTTTGTTAACATTTGGTCAAATGGTACACCCAATATACCCACATACTAGTTTTCTTGTCCAAATAACATGCCAATGTATTTTGATTTTTTGGCATTGGCTCCTCTGCACTACGTGAAGTCGCGCTGCACTGGCTCTTTCACATCCTCGTGTCCTTGCAGCTGCCTTCTTGCGTTATACAAAGCGGGTGCCTGAAAAATATCGTATGCAAAAGTCAACACAAGGGCATGGTGCAAAACAACATCAAGACAGTCAAGGCCATGGCAATAAAAAGTCTTAGCTCTTAGTCTTCCTAGTGAAATGCATGCAAAACATCCAAATGACTGCAACAGTCAACTGCTAAACTAACTTCAATTTTTAGATTTAAACAAAAAAACAAATAAACCACAGTTCATCCTTGTTTTTCATGAATGTTAGAATACTCCTGCTAATGAATAGAATATTGGTCATTTTCAGACGTCATAGGTCTGTCATGAGTCTGGTGTATCGCAAACACCACTTGTGACACATCCTAAGCACGTGCCCAGTGTGCCCCCCCCCCCCCGCACCATCCCTGGTTGTGCCACTGCTGAAGCCATAATTTGAGGATTATAGCTGCAAACATGATGCTCAGTAGGGATGAAAATATTGTCCTTCAGCTCAATGGATATATGGATGTGCCTATAAAAAAGGGCGACAAGGCTTGTTATGGCAAGCTTACCCACATTTCAATAATAACAAGTTCACTGCGGCCTGCATCTAAGCTTACTAAAAGGCATGAACTTATTTTCATGCATGAGGTGCGCAGTGGAGTTCATTTTTGACAGACCCGACTAGAGCTGCAGTTTGAAATCTAGCATTTTAGATTCTTGTAGGCATGTAAAAGTTGCAGTTAAACCGCAGTTATTAGTTTATTACACCAACCTATTGTTCTGTGTACGACAGACTGGTAACACGGAATTAAAGCAACATTTTATTTTGATATTTTATTTCTCTACTAAAAATATTCAAGCGATAAACACATCTTGATCTGCCATGCTATAGCAAAATGCACACATTACGCTTGTAACCCCCAGAGGAAGGCTGATTTAGCTGTTCATATGACATAACTCTGACACGCCAACTCATATTAGCAAATGCACAGGCATGTCCAAAACAATAAGCGTATGCAAAGCGCCCCTGCAATCGTTTTTCCACACAGCAGCCGTTATATTCGATGCCGATGCGTAACTAGCTGCTCGACAATTCACCTAGTTCGTAGACATAAGCATCCTTTCAGTTTCGCACCGTGCACGAAAACCGCAACAGGAGACAAAACCAGACCTATAATCACACCATTTCAACATGAGCAAAAACAGTTCAGTCTTAGGGATAAACACTGTGAGAGCGATTTAGTGCGCGACGGCGACGAGCGACGGCTTCGAGCGACAAAACGGGCCGTCGCTTGAACAGATGGCTCGGTTCTGGAAATCTAGAAATCGTCGCTCGTCGCCCAGAAGTGCTATGAGCGACTAGCCAATAGCGCGAAGCCGGAACTGGATGTACATACATCGCTCAAGTACTACCGATTGTCGCGCGGAACGAGCAAATGATTCAATTTTTATACGTGCAAGGATAAGACCGTACTGCAAGACCGGTGGAAATATTTTATGCTAGTTTTTATAGTAAAATACATCAACGTAAATTACTAAAGCACGCGTCACGCGTGACTGCAGCCCTCATGCCGGCAACACCGGGGAGGCGTCGCTCAAAATCGTCGTTCGCACGGAGTACGACTTGTAGGCGACGAGCGAACGCGACAGCCATCTCCGTCGCGTCGCTTGTAGCTGCCGCGCGCAAGATCGCTTATATGGGGTTTATACTTTTTTCAGCATAAAACATGGATTCCTCATGCGTTTTCAGTAAGTTCAAGATAACGCGCCCAACTGACCTCTTGCAGCATGCAGCTGAATGCCTGCGGCAAAGTTTCTAACTAGCGCTGGTGCTGCACGTAACTTCAGTGGTCGCAGATTCCCCCTGCGCGAGACACCGTCAAGCGCGCGGCTTATTTATAAAAAGAAAGCATGCTGCCAGCAAAATGACGTTTTCTGTTATGTGATTCCTTAGTTCAACAGCGTTCCGTACACAGTAGACTGCCAAACTGAATAAATTCAAACACACAAAACGCACGCTAATCACGCTCCGCATAGGCTCGGAATCACGGGCTGGTGAACTAACCATTTTAAGCGTCCTCTCGCCTGGCGTCTTATTGAACATACCATAGTTCTGGCAGCGTTTGCGATTTTTAAAGCTCTTACGGACAACGGCAAAGTGATAAAATCACATGCAGTTATCGCGACGACTGGCTTTTTCGATTGACATCGAGAGACACAGCGCGTATGCCTAGTCCTTTGTCAATCGCGTCGGCTAAGCGCAGCGACGACTTCCTGGCGATAGCATGACATATACGGACAATGTGCACCAAAGTTAGAATTCACTTACCGTGGAGGATTTGCTGTTATATCCAAGGCAAGACGAACGACAGTCGTGTTTTCGTGGCGACGCGAGATGGCTGACATACGATCTCCCTTGGCTGGCCTTTGCTGCTGAAATGCATTGGCTGCTGCTGTGCTGCTCGGCGGACGGTCACCTTTCTCCGGTGCTGTGTTGTTCCGCGATCTTGAGCGCGCGCGCGCGCGGTGGAGCAACTCCGAGTGAAAAAGTAGAGCGCTCGCTATGCGTTCCGTTGAACTGCGGCGGCCTGTTCTCTTAGAAGCAAAACGATGTGTTCTTTGCTCAGCGTGCATGGATGATACATTGCCGTGTTCGGGGCCAGCCACCTACAGTTGAAGCAGAAGATTACGCTACGTTTTGTTTTCTATTGCCGCAAGAGTCTCTCTTTTCTAATGTCGCAAGAGTCTTTTCACTCTCTCTCTCTGAAGGGGAGAGTGAAAAGCACATTTCACTCTCTCCTTGGTGACAGAGTGAACAATGCATTTCACTCTCCTCGACATTTTGCGAGAGTAAAACGACGCTTTGAAGAGTGAACGGGCAGCTTCACTCCTGCGATACCCTTCCTAGTTTTTAGAGTGTATAGACACTGTGCACAAAAAATGTGATTTGAGGTCCGGGCGCTATATTAACTTGCAACTAACTTTCTTTAAAGGCAAGCACAATCAGCGCCGAAAAACGAGGCAACCATGGACAAACTAGAATTAGTGAAAATAACCTACTGTGCAAAAGCCATGTTTTACACCTTGCGCCGTACCAGAGGCGGTGAGCTTTATTTTGCTGATATATTTAAAGAAATGGCTATGTCTACTCTAATAACAAATTCAATAGGTCCGGGAATAATCGTTTTCAACGAATATGTCAGTTGAACACATTCCAAGTAAATGTTCGTCTACTGTCGTTTCGGCCATAACACGGCGGAACGCTAGAAAAGCATCAGCATCGTCACATGTGTTCCTATTGTACACACACACAGGCATATATATTATTACGTAGGAAGACGCAGATAAAAAGTTATATATACGTACAAATAAGTATACGTACAAGTATATTTACAAGAAAATACGCCGCGCTTGGCCAAGAGGCAACAGCCCTTGCTAGCCTCTAATCGTTGCCGTCGTCTTCACGCTGCTCGCCTCTTCGCGATCGCAAATACTGTTCCGTAGCACTACCCCCGGCGGGAAAAGCGCTGTCCCGGAGCGACTAAAGGCAGGACTTGGAAGCAGTGTAGTAGGCCTTGAGCCTACTGACATGCACGACATCACTACATGCCAGAGGAGAGGACGAGCTTGAACCCACAGGAGCAATTTCGTGCGTCCCAGGCGTCACCTGGCGTAGCACGTGGTAGGGCCCTGTGTATCGCGAAAGGAGCTTCTCCGAAAGGGCGACGTGACGAGAGGGCGACCAAAGGAGCACGAGCGCTGCAGGCGAAAACTGTACGTCACGATGGCGGGCGTTGTACTGACACTGCTGAGTGGTTTGCGAGGCCGTCAGTCGAGCATGGGCAAGCTGGCATGCATGGTCGGCGAGTGCGATGGCGTCACGCGCATACTCGCTTGTAGAGGTCGCAGCAGGAGGAAGTGCCGTGTCTAGGGGCAAGGTAGGTTCGCGACCATACAGTAGATAAAATGGAAAAAATCCGGCGCTGTCGTGCCAGGAAGAATTGTACGCAAATGTTACGCAAGGAAGGGCAATGTCCCAGTCGTGGTGGTCCTTGAAAACGTAGTTGGACAGCATCTCCGTAAGAGTACGGTTTAACCGCTCTGTCAGGCCATTCGTTTGAGGATGGTATGAGGTAGACAGCTTGTGTTGGATGGAGCAGAAACGCGCCATGTCGGCGATAACTTTCGAGAGGAAGTTTCGACCACGGTCAGTAATCAGCTGTCGCGGGGCGTCACGCAAGAGAAGGTCCGTGACGTCAGTGGCGCAACTGGTAGGGAGAGCCCGCATGATAGTGCACCGGGTGGCGTAATGAGTTGCGACGGCTACCCATTTGTTCCCAGAGGATGATGTGGGATAGGGACCGAGGAGGTCTAATCCAACACGAAAGAACGGTTCCACAGGCACGGTGATCGGCTGGAGATGACCGGCAGGTAGCACCTGAGGTGTTTTCCGACGCTGTCAGGGATCACAGGCAGCAACATAGCGTCGGACGGAGCGAGAAAGACCAGGCCAATAGAAGCGGCGGCGGACGCGGTCGTTCGTGCGGGTTACCCCAAGATGTCCTGCAGTGGGTGCGTCATGCATCTCAAAGAGCACAGTCTGCCGTAGATATTTTGGCACGACAAGAATAACATCAGAGCCGTCAGGGCGGAAGTTCCTTCGATACAGAATGCCGCCCTGGAGGACATATCGGCGAACGGATTCGTCGGTAGGTGTAGAGCGCAGACGCTCGATAAGTGCTCGCAGCGATAGGTCTCGGTAGTGCTCATCGGGGATATTAGCGAAGGCAGACACAGAGAAAATTCCGTGGGCGCAACTACTGTCGGCATGGTCAGGCTCGTCGACCGGGTAGCGAGGCAGGCAGTCAGCGTCCTTGTCTTGTCAGCCAGATTTATAGGTGACAGTATACGAATATCCTTGGAGGCGTAAGTCCCAGCGACCAAGTCTTCCTGTAGGATCTTTCAGTGAGCATAACCAGCAAAGCGCGTGATGGTCTGTGACAATGAAAAAGGGTCGGCCATATAAGTATGGGCGGAATTTCGCAACCGCCCAAACTAGGACCAGACACTCCCGCTCAGTGATGGAATAGTTGCTCTCCGCGGGTGAGAGGAGCCTGCTGGCGTAAGCAATAACACGGTCGTGGCCGCGCTGGCGTTTTGCCAGTACCACGCCAATTCCGCGACCGCTGGCATCAGTACGGATTTCGGTAGGCGCAGAAGCATCGAAATAGGTCAGAACGGGAGGCGTTGTGAGAATGTCGATTAGATGCGAGAATGCAGAGGCCTCATTATCGCCCCACTGGAAAGGGGCGTCTTTTTCCAAAAGCTTAGTTAGTGGTCGTGCTATGGCGGCGAAATTTCTCATAAAACGGCGGAAGTACGAACAAAGGCCGATGAAGATGCGCACATCCTTGACACACTTCGGAACAGGGAAGTGCGCAACAGCATGGATATTGCCTGGGCCCGGTAACACTCCGTTCACGTGAACGAGATGCCCAAGGCCGGTCATCTGGCGACGGCCGAATGGGCACTTCGATGCATTGAGTTGCACATCGGCTCGACGAAAAACGTCCAGGACTGCTGAGAGGCGCTCGAGGTGCGTAGCGAATGTTGGGGAGAATACTATAACGTCGTCCAAGTAGCACATGCACGTGGACCATCTGAAACCGTGAAGAATGGAGTCCAACTTGCGTTCAAAAGTGGCAGGGGCGTTACATAGACCGAACGGCATCACTTTGAATTGATAAAGACCGTCGGGTGTTACAAAAGCAGTCTTCTCGCGGTCGAGATCGTCCACGGAAACCTGCCATTAGCCGGAGCGAAGGTCAATAGAGGAGAAATAGCGAGCACCGTGGAGGCAGTCAAGGGCGTCATAAATCCGAGGTAGGGGATACACGTCCTTTTTGGTAACCCTGTTAAAGGGAAGCTGAAACACTTTTCGAAAAAAATGAGTTCTCTGCGGCATTCTGCAGTTTTGAGTCCCCTGAACACGAATATCTGGTTCAAAAAGGGCGGAAACAAACGCAAGCGGCTGTTTTTTCAAGAAAACGCGCACCAGCGCCTCAGGGCATCGCGCGAACGCCGCTGTTGCCCGTGATTGGTCGGGGCCGCTGTGACGTCATTCGCGGCAGTCGCCGGTCGGCGCCGCCGTTTCAGAGCGTAGCACGCTGTTCTGTTCTGGCTCCATAGCTGAGTTGTAAGCATTATGGAGCGTTCTCGCTGTCTCGGACAGCTTGTATTTTCGCCGTACATGTTCGAACCGACAGCCGATACGGAAAACGATGGCGGAAACGGCGGCAACGATGATGTTGAGTGTGCCAACAGCGAGAGCGATGTGTGCACCTTCTCGTGCGTTGGAAATCTTAGCTGCTACGTATGTTTTTTTTTTCATGTAGCTGCACGTTCCAATGGGGGAGAAAAAATGCGCTAAAGTGTCACTGGGAACTTGCTGTTGGAAGAATGCCGAAGCGCTAACTTCTCATTAGATTGTAAACACGGGTGCAATTCCGCGATGTCAAGCACCTTGCCACTGCTTGTCTAAAGTCCCGTGATTTTTTTAGTGTTGATACACGATCGCGAATATAAGTGCTGCGTTTCAAAGCGCGCACATGCAGTGCTGCGAGGTACAGTCATGGAAGTTGCTTATCATACATATCCAGAGATGGCCAGAGGTATTATATGTGCAATATTCATACTATGGTTCGACGACTTTGCGATTGTGGCAAATCGGTATGCGTGCTCCATGCTAGTGTTGACAGAAAGATATTAGGCGGTTTAGCACCGCCGTGTGCTAAACACGATAACTGCAACCGAACGTCGAATGTCACTAGGCAAGCCTATACTCCATTTCATACCTCAGGTGCAACGCTGTGGAAACTACGCACGAAGTCCGGTCACCAAAATTTATTACTGCGCGCGTTTCCGTCTATGCTTCGCAGCGTGCCAGCGGCGTTTGCTCGCGCGAGCATGCACGTGAAGCTGCCGCGACGGGCTGCAATTAAAAACTCCCGAAAAGAAAATTGATTTAGAAGAACGTGTTAGCAGCCGTATAAGTACACGGGTGGCTTCTATGGGTAAATTCTTTTTTTTTCATTCAGAACTGAGCTTATATATAGAAATTTTTCTAAAAAATCGGGTGAAGAAACACCGAACTTTTTCTAAGTGTGAACGCAGCCACTGCAAGAAGTATCACAAGCCTCCACAGCGTTGCACCTGATGTATGAAACGGAGTATAGCAACGCTAGCAACAAAGCCTTTCCGCATTTGTCGTAAGGCTATCCGGCTATCGCGGAAATGGTCCGAGCACAGCAGAGTTGATTTCGTGGGCACGAACTTATCTCTCCTCACCGCACGGACCCACTGCGCTGCAAGCTTCTTGTCCTTCGGGAACCTGTGAAACACCACATCGTCTCACCCGCCTGTGTTCGCGCAGCCGAATGCTGCACAGAACGAGGGCATGTTGGGCGCCCTTGGCTGTGGGCACTCACGCAGCACAGAAGGAAAGAACAGTTTACAAAAATTGCAAAATAAAACAAACGTGAGCGGCCGCGGCGGCAGATCTCTCGTAGCGTCGTTCAGTAAAGAGCAGGACGGAAAGAGGCATGCCAGCACATGCCAGCACGCCGGTCCGGCAGCTCGTTCCCCGCGAATGACGTCACTCTCGCCGGTTCTCTCCTCTGGCAACCACCTCACCCGGCGCTCCAGGAAGCGATGGGGGCGTGTCCATGGGGGTGATTTAGAAAGCGATTTCCGCCCCTTATATTAACAAAACGAAGAAAAAAAATTCGGAACCGTAAATTATTAGGTCTGTTCTTCCCAATCCCAGCAATTCATGGAAATTGAAAACCGTTTCAGCTTCCCTTTAAGGTGCCGATAGCCCACGCAAAAGCGCCATGAACCATCCTTCCTTTTGACCAGTACTACAGGTGACGCCCATGGACTATATGACAGTTCAATTACGTTCTTGGCAAGCATTTTACGAACTTCTGCGTGAAAAACTTGACGCTCAGCCGGTGACACTCGATACGGGCGGCGATGAACAGGAGGGGCATCGCCGGTATTAATGCGATGCTTAACAGCTGTTGTTTGGGAAAAAAACGATCGTTAAAGTAAAAAATATCCTGGTAGGAAAACAGAACGCGGTAGAGCTCACGAGCGTGCTCAGACGGCAAGTCGGGTGCAATCATTTTCTGAAAGTCAGCGATGGTGCAAGTTGCCGAATGCGATGGTAGAGGAGTACGGGATGAATTGTCGTCTACTGCAATCGATGCTACTGAGTGACCTTCGAATGACTAAAGCTGGGCCAGAGACATCCCGCGTGGCAGCACTTGTGTCGTCAAGCCAAAATTGACCACTGGCAGGCAGACGCAATTCGCCGTAATAGATAAAACTGTATGAGGTACTGTGACTACGTGTGTAACGAGGACGTCTTGCATAGGAGCCGCGATGTAGTGACCGTGGGGGACTGGTGGGGATGACATTAAGTCAACGTAGGTAAATGCCGAAGGTGGCAAGCGAACGAAGTCGACGGAACTGAGGCGAGTAAGGTGTTGTTCAGCGGGATCCAGAACAGGCAGGTCGAGGCGGAGAGTACTGGCGGAGCAATCAATGAGAGCAGAATGGGCGGAGAGGAAGTCGAGGCCGAGGATGATGTCGTGGGGACAGTGAGCGATGACTGTGAATAGCACGGTAGTGGAGCGATCGGCGAAGGAGACGCGGGCGGCACACATACCAAATTACAGGGGCTGTTCCGCCATCGGCGACACGGACAACAGACGTCGTGGAGGGCGTGATAATTTTCTTGAGCCGGTTACGAAAGTCAGCGCTCATTATCGACAAATGCGGCCCAGTGTCTATAAGTGCAGACACAGAAACACCGTCGACTTTCACGTCAAGAAGGTTCAGATGAGTGAACAACGTCAGTAGAGGATTTGGCGGCCTAGGGAGCAATTTAGCATCACCTCGAGGCGCTGCATCATCTAGTTTTCCAGCTGGGAGCGGCGTCCGAAGGGAGTCGGGGAATAGGAGCAATGGGGCTGGGGAGAGCGAGCTTGTCGTCGTTGGGGCGAAGGCGAACGAGAATAGGGGCAGTTCGGTGCAGGAGAATCAGCGGCGGCATTATCGGAGCGTGCGGCATAGGGACGAGGAGGGCCACCGGGGGGGCGAGAGTAGGCAGTATAAGTAGACCGAGTCGGGGAACTCCAGCGACTGCGACAATGCCGAGAACTGTGCCCGATTCGATGACAGTGAAAACAAATGGGCTTGTCATCAGCAGTGCGTCATTCAGATGGGTTGCGGAAACGTGGTGGGTAAGAAGATGCGGGACGGGGCGGCATCGAAGAAGTCGGGTGGGTATCAGGGCGATGGGCCGAGCAGACGATGTGAAGACCCATGTTTTCGAACTCCTGGTGGACAACTGCCTGGATCAGGGAGACCGTGACTGCAGATTCGTTGGTAGGACTGGAGTCGAAGGCAGCCGGATAGGCGGCCTCGATCTCATGCCGGACGATCCTGGTAACATGGGCAGTGTTGTTGGGACGAGCAGAGTCGGCACAGGAAGATGTCGATGGGGTGTTGGGCAGACGGGCAAACTGTTGGTCAATACGTCGGCTTTTAGCGAGTTCCAGGCGGCGGCACTCTTTTATAACTGCACCCACTGTCGCTATGTTGTTGCAAACGAGAAAGTTGAAGGCGCCATCGACAATGCCTATGAGGATGTGGGAAGCCTTGTCTGACTCAGTCACGTGGGCCTCAACTTTGCGGCACGGAGCCAAGACGTCCTGAATGTACGTGACATGGGGCTTTTTTGACGTGTGCACACGGCGGGAAAGCGCCTTCTGCGCGGCAAGTTGGTGACCGTAGGGGTTGCCTAACAAGTCTCGAAGCTGTTGCATAGGTGAATCCCATCTGGTGAGCTCGTCTTGGGGCGTCCGATACCAAACTCGAGGTGTGCCACCGAGGTAAACGACTACGTTGGCGAGCATGACTGTAGGGTCCCACCGGTTATTGCGGCTGACGTGTTCGTACAGGCTGATCCAGTCATCGACGTCTTCCCCATCTTTGCCCGAAAATACGCCAGGATGACGGGGAGCGGGGTAAGTGATGTAGTTCGTCGAAGTGGCAGCCGGTGTCAGAGCCAGCGGAGTCGAGTTGTCGTCGCCGGGAGCCATGAGGGAAGGCTCGACGTACCGTCCACTGCGAAGCTCCGTGACGAGGTACATGGAACGTCCACCTCCACCAGATATGTTACGTAGGAAGACGCAGATCAAAAGCTATATAGAAGTATGTTTGCAAGAAAATACGCCGCGCTTGGCTAAGAGGCTACAGCCCGCGCTAGCCTCTAATCGTCGTCGTCGTCTTTGCACTGCTCGCCTCTTCGTGATCGCAAATACTGTTCCATCGGAATATATATATGGAACAGTATTTGCGATCACGAAGAGGCGAGCAGTGCAAAGACGACGACGATTAGAGGCTAGCGCGGGCTGTAGCCTCTTAGCCAAGCGCGGCGTTTATATATATATATATATATATATATATATATATATATATATATATATATATATATATATATATATACAGGTGCTGTATGATTGGAGCCGTCACAGGTGGGGGGTGTACAAATAGGGCACAAACCCCATCATGTCACGTATAAAGCAGCAATGTGTAGCCGCAAAATGCATCACGATACTAGTTTCTACAAGTTACATGATATATAATGCATCACATGCATCGTAAAGCTATACATAACAATACTACACCCTACAGTTGCTACATGTGAAAATTTTAAGAGCAAGCCCACTCAGGTTTTGGTTATTTGCTGGTCAACGTAACTTAAAATATTACTGAGCACTGATGCAACACTGGAACCTAAGCAGATGCCAGCATTCTGTACACATATTTTACCTTCCCACCAGACCGAAATTGACTTTAAGTAGGGATCAAGAAGCTCCTGAAACCTTGCAACCAGAATTTTACACCTTTCAGCAAATTCCGGCTAATCTGTTTGATTGTGTATGCAATTCCTAACAAACTGGAGGAGACGCACTTGCGGCAAAGAATTGTGCAGATCTTCTGGCTCTATACTAAAGACTGTCCATTTCCCCAGATTATGCTCCTGCAGGAAGTGTACAACACTCTGAGAGCTGGGAGCAAGGAATTAGTTGTTGATTCTCAGCCTGTCAAGATGTGTATGCAGAAATTCTGAAACAACATTTAGCCATGATTTATATTGCGACACAGTGGTTCTGAAATGGATTCCCAAAACGTGTGTGTTTTGCACTGAAGAAGGAGCATAAAAGAAGACCTTTATCCACCTTAACGTTATTTGAGACCATTGTTAAACCAAACTGATTCAACTTCATGCCACCTGAACATTTTATGTATAGCTAGATTGGCATGTATTTTATTAATATTTCTGTCAGTGGCTGACACACCCTCCTCTAGAAAACTGCCTTCCAACATGACAACACAATGCCCTTCTTTTCATCCAAGAAACCTCCAAGTTTCTGCCCCATACGTTAGCACAGGTAGAAGGGTATGCTTGATTGCACACAATCATATATATATATATATATATATATATATATATATATATATATATATATATATATATATATATATATATATATATATATATACACTTCGTATTCAACATCCAGGGCCAGGGAACTATATATATATACACATTGGAAAGTGTTGGATGGGCCTGTCCGTGAGAGTTGTTTTAATTCTTGTGCAAGTGAAAATGTAGCGCTCACTAGAACAAAGATTTACAGTCAAGTTTTACGGGAAACTTGGCAAGACTGCTGCGGAAACTGTTACTGCGCTCAAAACGGCTTATAAAGAACATGCCCTGTCAGTTCGGCAAGTGCTTCGATGGCACAAGGCCTGTTTGGGAGGCCGACAAGAGGTCGACGATGAGGACCACGCTGGAGGGCTATCCACGATCACTAGAGCTGACAATGTGATGCGAGTGAGGGAACTGTTGAACTCAGACTGACCATGAAGTGTTCGTTTAATGGCCGACATGTTAAACATTCCAAAAACTCAAGTTCATGAATTCGTTACAAACAATATCGGCATGTGGAAGGTCAGCGTAAAAATGGTTCCAAAAATGCTCACTGACAACCTTAAGTCACGCCGCATCGAAACGTGCCAAGAAAATCGCATCATGTGCAAACGTGATCGAAAATTTTTGGACGTCATTGCAGGTGACGAGAATTAGGTATTTGAATATGACCCGGAGACCAAAAGGCATTCATCGGAGTGACACATGCACTCGTCCCATCGTCAGTGGAAAGCCAGAATGAGCAAATCAAAAATCAAGATCGATCATGCTCATTGTTTTTTCTGACATCCACGGACTGGTTCATCATGACTTTGAAGTACCTGGAAGCACTGTGAACTCCAAATATTATGTGGATATCCTCGAAAGACTGAAACGAAGGGTTCAATGAATCTAGCCGGAGAGTGCAGACAAATGGAAGTTGCACCACGATAATGTACTGGCCCAGAGTGCCTTCTTTGTCAGCGACTACCTGGGTAAAGCAGGGGTGCCAACGATCACCCAGGCCCCGTACAGCCCGGACTTGGCTCCTCCCGACTTTTTTCTGTTTCCATGCCTAAAACACCCCTGAAAGGCAATTATTTTGTGACAGTGGACGTGATCAATGCAGATAGCACCACAGCATTAAAGGCCATTCCGGAGGAGGACTACCGCAATGCATTCGAGAACTGGAAGTCTCGCTGGAGCTAATGTATTGACGCAGAGGAGAGTATCTTGAAGATATTAAAACACTTTTTGTAACAATAAATTCAATAACCGCTTTTGAATGGCCTTACTGACATTACTTTCAGGACAGACCCTGCACATGTACCTTGAAGGTATGTATGTGGAAAGCATTTCAACCTCTGCTTGCTTTTCTGGCATGGAATAAAACGGCACTTTCTCTCTAAACCCCTTACATTTAAACTATTTCATTTAATTCATTTTTCTTACTTCTGCAGAGTTGCATTCCCATCTTCCATTGTTAACCGGCTCCGTTTTTATTCTTGCTTCCTAAAATATGCCCTCCCGTCATGCTAATTGGGAGGGCCTTCTGTTAGGAATGGTTATTGTATTTCAAGACTATCAGTGCAATGTTGCACGAAGAAAACTGTTCCTGGAGTAAATTTTTGTTCAGCTTGATATTGCTACGGAATAGTATTACCAATGACGAAGAGGCGAGCAGTAAGAAGACGACGACGACGATTAGAGGCTGTAAACGTTGTAAATATATTAGACGTTGTAAATATACTTGTATATAGCTTTTCATCTGCGTCTTGTTACGTAACATATCTGGTAGAGGTGGACGTTCCCTGTACCTCGTTACGGAGCTTCGCAGTGGACGGTACGTCGAGCCTAGCTTCATGGCTCCCGGCGATAACAACTCGACTCAGCCGCCCCCGACACCTGCTGCCACTTCGTTCGACCACCTACATCACTCTCCCTGCTCCTCGTGATCCTGGCGTATTTCGGGCAAAGATAGGGAAGATGTCGACGACTGGATCAGCCTGTACGAACACGTCAGCCGCAATAACCGGTGGGACCCTACTATCATGCTCGCCAACGTAGTATTTTACCTCGGTGGCACACCTCGAGTTTGGTTTCGGACGTACGAAGATGAGCCCACCAGTTGGGATTCGCTCAAATAAAAGCTCCGAGACTTGTGCGGCAACCCCTACGGTCACAAACTTGCCGCGCAGAAGGCGCTTTCCGGCCGTGTGCAGACGTCAACAGAGCCCTATGTCACGTACATTCAGGACGTCTTGGCTCTGTGCCGCAAGTTGATGCACACATGACTGAGTCAGACAAGGTATCCCACATCCTCATCCCAGGGCGGCATTCTGTACAGAAAGAACTTCCTCCCTGACGGATCTGATCTTCTTCTTGTCGTGCCAAAACATCTACGACAGACTGTGCTCTTTGAGATGCATGACGCACCTACTGCGGGACATCTTGGCGTAACCCGCACGTACGACCGCGTCCGCCGCCGTTTCTATTGGCCTGGTCTCGCTCGCTCCGTCCGACGCTATGTTGCTGCTGTGATACCTGCCAGCGTCGAAAAACACCTCAGGTGCTACTTGCCGGTCATCTCCAGCCGATCACTGTCCCTGTGGAACCGTTCTTTCGTGTTGGATGAGACCTCCTCGGTCCCTTTCCCACGTCATCCTCTGGGAACAAATGGGTCGCCGTCACAACTGATTACGCCACCCGGTACGCTATCACGCGGGCTGTCCCTACCAGTTGCACCACTGACGTCGCGGACTTTCTCTTGCATGACATTATCATACTTCATGGCACCCCGCGACAGCTGCTCACTGACCGTGGTCGTAACTTCCTCTCGAAAGTTATCGCCGACATTGTACGTTCCTGCTCCACTCAACACAAGCTGACTACCTCATACCATCCTCAAACCAATGGCCTCACAAGCGGTTAAACCGTACTCTTACCGATGTGCTGTCCAAGTACGTTTCCAAGGACCACCACGACTGGGACATTGCCCTTCCTTATGTCACATTTGCTTATAATTCTTTCCGGCACGACACCGCCGGATTTTCTCCCTTTTACCTACTCTACGGTCGCGAGCCGACCTTGCTCCTTGACATGGCACTTCCTCCTGCTTCTATCTCAACAAGCGAGTATGCGCGCGACGCCATCGCCCTCGCCGACCATGCACGCCAGCTTGCCCATGCTCGACTGAAGGACTCGCAAACCACTCAGCAGCGTCACTACAACGCCCGTCACCGTGACGTAGAGTTTTCGCCTGGTGCGCTCGTGCTCTTGTGGTCGCCCTCTCGTCACGTCGGACTTTCAGAAAATCTCCTTTCGCGATACACAGGGCCCTACCGCGTGCTGCGCCAGGTGACGCCTGTGACGTACGAAATCCCTCCTGTGAGCTCAACCTCGTCATCTACTCTGGCATCTAGTGATGTCGTGCACGTCAGTAGGCTCAAGGCGTACTACACTGCTTCCGAGTCCGGCCTTTAGTCGCTCCGGGACGGCGCTTTTGCCGCCGGGGGTAGTGCTACGGAATAGTATTACCAATGACAAAGAGGCGAGCAGGAAGAAGACGCCCGCGACGATTAGAGGCTAGCGCGGGCTGTTGCCTCTTGGCCATGTGCGGCGTATTACGTTGTAAATATACTTGTATATAGCTTTTCATCTGCGTCTTCCTACGTAACAATATCATGATACCGCCGCACGGTTGTTATTTAACTCTGCAAGAGACTGGTCTTGCCGTCCTACCAAGAGTACATTTCATGGGTATAATTCTTTCTTTTGACATTAGTTTATGAGGCTCACACATATGTATTTGTGTTAGCAACACCTGACATGGTCTCCTAATTCTGTGCAACATACAGTACATTTAATAAGATAAAAGTTGCATCTTTTGTCTCTTGGACCAGTCTGTTCAGTGGTTGGAGGTAAAGACAACAATTGAGAATGGCTAGCCAAGATTTATGGTGTCTGTCCTGAGTTATGCATCTGACAAGATTTCGTGGTGGGAAGAAGGCATGTCAGACATCATGATCTGTCTAATTATTGTATTATATAACCTTAATATTATAAAGAGTACCTCCAGCAAGCAGTCTATATGTCTATATAAACGAAGAATGTTGCCTTCTCTAAATTTATTAGCAACAAGAAAGTCACTCTGGAAGCAATTATATACATACACTGCAACCCGCACGAACAACTACAAATGGGGGAAAACACAAACTAGGCTAACAATAAAAGAAACCAGACACTCAACAAGTGTTACATCTTACTCAAGTAAGCACCTTCAACCTGAGTTAGAGAGATAGACGCATGGTCGACTCCCGCACTCCTGTGCATGCATATGGATGTGTTAAGCCTCATCTACTCTTTCATAACTATCCCCATGTTTGTGAAATCTGGTGCACAACCGTAAGAACAACAATGGCTTGACAGGTGGTTCACCTTTCAATAAGTTCTATAAGGAGGATGCATCAGCCCTTCCAGCCAATGTACACATTACCACATGAAAGCAACTGCACACCACTATTCAACACAAATTTATATTTGCCACGTGTTATTAAACTTGCATCATTAAAGTACATTATAATTGGCGCTAAGGCATGTGCACAATATATGCATATACTGTAAACAATCATAAATAAGGCAGGAGCTTGAAATATGGTTGAATATTCTTGGAACTGCTTTGATGATACAAGACTCAAGGCTTTCGTTTTGACATCACCCACTCCAAATCGTTTCCTTTTTTTTTTCAAATTGAAACATTGGCAAGGTTTATGCCATGCGCTTCGACCGTGATTCTTCCTTGTTCAGGTCTTTTAAAAGCGCACGGGCGTGACCTTAGAACGAGAAAAACACCACGGTAATGCGTGGTCCCTGCCTACTTTTTCATATACTTTACCGCAATACATCACGTATGCTTCACCGCATAACATGGCTGTATTGCGGCAAGGCTGATTTTATGTAACTGGCATTATGTAACGGACTTTTCGTCATTCTGCTGCTCGCACGAGCATAAGATCGCAAAACCACAAAACACAGACTTAGCTTGCTGATGGTTGATTTTCTAGCTAACATTTCGAGACGTCCACGTTGTTTACACAAAAATTGGTCAATTTCTCGCGATCGTACGCGCTTCAAAGGGTAGCGTGACCACCTATAATTAAGGCAGTCATAAGCGGTGACGAAATCCTCACAAGGTACATCAACTTCCACAAAGCTACTGGACAACGCCATCATTAACTGGCACACGCCTCTCCCAGGAGCTGGCAAACACTGCGATGACATCCACACAAACCACGTCACTTTCCACAAAGCTATTGAGCAACACGATCAGTCAAAGGCACACGTGAAGCCCGCAAAACACTACATGGGCAGAACTACTATGGCCACACTCAATCACTTCGCCACAGGCTCTCACATTTAACGACATCAAACAGCCACAGTCACTACTCCATAGTCACAGACACAGGCGAAGTCCGCACGGGCAGAACGGAAGCACCGATTCAGAGCTCTCGTCGCGTCACCGCTTTAGCGCGACCTATATAAAGATAATATACGGAGCCAAGCTAAATCATTATTTAGCGTGTATTTGGGTGAACCTAACGCTTTCGGGCCTTAAGCGTTGGAACGACCAGGGCAATACAACGCTTACTGGGTCGCAGGGCCTCGTGCACCGCCTATAGACGCGCCACTGATAGCCACCTAGCGAGCGCTTCCAACAATACGCGCGGGAGCAGTAGCAGACGACAACGCTTCGCAGCAAGGGTGACTGAAGTTCGCGGCTTCGATTTGTCCTTTGTTCGGGCGCCAGACTGCTTCTTCAGCGGTAACAGCTGTAGGGAAGACGCAGACCTCTGTGGGAGCGGGTATGAACAAGATGTTACCGGTGTTCGGGGCAAAATGGTCCACATACGCGCCAGGTGCGTCCCGCAGACAAAGGCTATGAAGACCATTTACATGAAGTGGAGCTCACGTAAACTAGCCGACAAATTTTCTTGACTAATACGATGTCTCCACCGTGTTTTTTTTAATTCTACCCTTGCCGTAATGCTGCTTCTGTACCTCAATAATAAGCACCCGTCGTTAGTGCAGACTTAGATAACAAATCCGCACGGCGCGATGTCTGCATATGCCGTTGTGATTTTTCTGCCGATGAATACATGTGACGCCGCCGAATAAGTGTAGTGAAAGTCGCCTGAAGAAACATAATTGCGAATTTATTGATAGAAACGCGTACGCTATAGTCAACGAAGCCACCAAACGCACGGGTTAACAAAAGCGCGTGTTAGCGCTGTACCGCCGATGAACTGCTGTTCGCGCTGCAGTTTTTGCAATGTTAAGTTCCCTAAGGGAGCTGCTTGGAAACGTACAAAGCTAAAGACTGACTAACTTTTCAGTACTTCTTTATATTACTAGAGTGAGGTGCCACATGATATATTTAAAGGCAGAGCAGCGCCAGTCAAATTAGATCCAGCGCTGGCGGCAAGGCCGGGTTTAGTCCTATGCGGCGTAAGCAGAATAAGAAATAATTCAGTTGAGTACAAAATTCACTTGCAAGAACGACTACGTTGTGAAACAAACAAATCACTCGGCGTGTTAAGTCTGTTCCGACAGCATCAAGGTGTGATGACTTACCAAACGTGACGCGAACTATTCAGCGAAAAATGGATCAGCGAAAAATGGAACAAAAATACCATATGCAGCAACTATCAGCAATTCTCGCCCTGAGCTACCTATTTTCTAAACACAATTCCCAAAAAACCACAATATCTAAGATGCCCTCGGAGAAATGAATAAAGCTGTTAAAGAACCACTTGCTTGGGGTCATTCCGATAAGACACAGCGTGATTTATACCCTTTACAAACGAGGCAGGGTGAAAACCTCGCAGCTCAAAAGAATCAAGAGTTATGCATAAAGCAACTAGCAACAGTTAAACATGTGCAAAACCACACATAAAATAGATGTAAAAACATGAAGTGCGCGACAGCTGGTGCGAGGATTTACCGGGACACATAAAACTAACAATTTCAGTTCTTGCAAACTTCTGTAGCTTTAACATACAACACAATGCGCTCATGCAGTCGTGCTGCCTATCTAGCCCAACGCGGTAAAGAAGCGGAAAACAATATAAGCGGCAAACGGCATTCCGAACTTTAGCGAGATGCCTTTAAACCGCATGTTGCACTGCAGACGAACTTCGTCGCTAACGCGTCTAACTACAATTGAATAAAAAATATAAAAGAAAAAAGAAAAAAACACCCAAACGACAAAGGAAAGGATGAGAACAAGAAATTTCGCGCCGAAGCGACGATCCATTGCCACCGTTGCTCCTGCTGATGAGGCTTTGCAGGGAATAATTAGAACCGTATTGCCGGCACGTTTTCGCCGGTATTTGAGCCCCCCACCCTGCACCAATTCTTCTTCGACATTCTTCGGAAGCTTTGGTCATCCCACACATGCGAAGGGTGTTGCCTATTTTGCTCTGAAAACACAAATAAGAAGGAGAAGCACATCAGCGACGGAACAAACTACGGCGTGCTACGACGTGCTACGGCGCGCGGCTCGCTCCTCTCCCGTGCGTTCTGCGCAAGGCCGCCACCAGTGGCGCGGCCATCGGCGTGCACGCCGCGTATTTTGGGTGCATGGTGGGTACAGTGGTACATGGTGGGATGTGTTGGTGGGATACATACTGGGTGACTTGTTTCAATGGTGGGTGTGCTAGGTGAATGGTAGGTGTAGTGGGTGGATGGTGGGGTATATACTGGGTGGCCTGTGTAAATGGTTGGTGAATGCTCGGCATGCTGGAAGGATGGTGGGTACATACTGGGCGAGCTGTGGGAATGGTGGGTAAATGATGGATGTGTTGAGCGAATGGTGTGTGTACGTATTGGGTGACATGTAAATGGTGTACATGCTGTGTGAATGGTGGGTGTACTCGGTGGATCATGAAACACATAATGGAAGGAAAATGAGCGAATATATGTGACAGCTAGAACATGACAGGTGTGTGTGTCAATCGTAGTAACATGTGGAATGACGATGGTGGGTATACACGGTTGTTTGATTTGCCAAATGGTACTACTGCATGTAGTACCATATTTATGTATATGAACATGCATGCATATCTACTTTGCTATTATACATTTATTATAATATTTCAGCATATTATTTAATGATGTAAGCCAAAATATTAACTTAGTTATCCTGGCAAATTTGTGTCTAGTATTTGTAATGCTGTTTGTATTATTGTAACAATGTGAGTTTAAAGGGATATCGAGTTTAATTCAGCTTGAACATTGATGGTGATAAAAAACCATAATAGATATGTCCATCTAATACCATAACACCAACCATAATAGATATAAACCATAATAGATATGTGACCATCTTCGACATGCCAGAAGAAGGAGCCACTCCGAGGGCAGCGCCTAGCAGTCCGCTGCCATACTACCGAGTTCCACCCACCTTCGGAGGCAAAGCGGGGGAAGATGCCGACGAGTGGCTCGTCCACTACAAACGAGTGAGCAAATCCAACGGGTGGGATGCAACCGCTCAGCTCACCAACGTGGTGTTCTCCCTGACCGATACCGCCCTCGTGTGGTATGAGAACCACGAGGACGCGCTTACGACGTGGGAACATTTTGTTGACGAGTTAAAGGCGTGTTTTGGGGACTCAGTCGCCAAAAAGAAGCGTGCGGAGCAGACACTGTCGCAACGGGCGCAGCTACCAGGTGAGACATGCACAACATACATCGAAGAAGTGTTAAAGCTGTGCAAGGTGGTCAATGCTCGCATGTCGGAAGAAGATAAAGTTGGGCATTTGCTGAAAGGAGTGGCTGAGGATGTGTACAATTTTCTAATTGGAAAGGAGAGCCTCAGTTCTGTGTCCGACGTCATTCGGCACTGCAGAACTTTTGAAACGCTCAAGATGCGTCGGATTGCGCCAAAGTTTGGTCGGTTGGCAAACGTTACGACGGTTGCCAGTCCTTGCCTCGACCTTCCTTCGACCATCCGACAGATTGTCCGCGAGGAACTTTCCCGCCGCGAAGGGTTGTTGCATTCCACTGTTGAACACCATGGCGTGTACACGTCACGTGAGGCTATGACGGCGCCACATTCGGCCCCTTGGCAACCGATGGTTAGCGCAGCGGCCGTGGAGTACAGCGCAGCCCCACAGTCGAGGATGACAACACGCCCGCCGACTCCGCGCTATGACCAACGCACGCAGCGCACGCCTTCTCGACGCCCGATGTATCGTCGTGACACACGCCACGAACCAACCCACTACACGCGGGAAAATGATAATATCCGCTTCATCGAGGAACGACCAAGGTTTAGACCTCTCCCGGTGTGTTATTCCTGTGGTGTCCCGGGTCATATATCGCGGTTTTGCAACCAGCGTATGACCACGTGGTATGGCCAGCCGTCAGAGTTTTCTCTGCCCTCCGAACGGCCACACGGTGCCCCGTGGCCAGCACACGTATCGTCCGGCGACGAGTATTGGCCGAGAAGCTCCGGGAATCGCTCCCCAGCATCTGACAGAAGTTTGACACCCCCACCGCAACGTCGTGCTCCCCGTTCTCCCTCACCGCTGCGTCGCACCGTGTCCCCTTCGTCACAGGAAAACTAGCTAGCGCGGCCGATGGAGGTGACGTCGCTGGAGACGTGCTACTGGCAGAAATACCTCCTGTGTTGATGCTGAAAAACAAAGTGCGCGTGCTTGTAGATAATGTCCCTGTGATGGCTCTGGTGGACACATTCGCAACAATTTCGATCATGCGTGTCTCGTTTAAACACGTGTTAGGGCGAAAGGTGTTGTTTAAATGAGACGAAGATTCAAAGTTCTGTGGAGTGAGTGGTGAGCCGTTGCGACCTATTGGTGTGTGTAGTGCTGACGTATTTTTGGGAGGCCATGTTATTACGACAGAGTTTGTAATTATTCCTCGGTCGACCCATGATGTTATTCTCGGCATGGACTTCTTGCGGGAGTGTGGTGCTACTGTCGACTGCCGCACAGGAAAAGTATTCTTAAGTGGTAGGATTCCATCAGGACTCCTGGAGAACCCTGTAGATCGCGAAACTACACTGTGTGCTTGTGGTGATATGGTCATACCTGCATCATCTACCGTTTGCGTTCCCGTTGTCTGTTGCGGCGTCGATTCCGACGGCTTCGAAGCTACCGTAGAGCCGATGCACTTTAACTGTATGAAGAAGAATGTTTTGGTGCCACATTGTGTGGTGTCGATCAAAGGAGGACGCACTGGCTTATGGACCGTAAACTGTTCTAAGGAGCCCGTTATACTATCAGACAGCATGAAATTAGCCTTCGCCAGGGAACACGCGTCCTTATCAGTGGCTGAACTTATAGATGTGCCGGAAGAACCTGACGGCCACAGTTCGGAAACGACCCTTTTGTCGATGGTAAATAAATCGCTCAGCACGAGTGAACGCCGAACGTTAGTGGGTGTGCTTTCGAAGCACGTTTCGGTATTCGACTTTTGCGCAGAAGGACAATATACCTGCAATCCCTGCGTCTCGAACGCGCCATAACATCAACACGGGTTCGGCAAATTCGATTAGAGAAAAGCCATATCGTGGTTCACCATCAGAGCGCCATATTATCAACGAACAAGTGCACGAAATGATGAAAAAGGGAGTCGTACAAGAGTCAGCAAGTCCGTGGGCAGCTTCAGTGATTCTTGTTAAAAAAAAAGATGGATCTTGGAGATTTTGTGTCGACTATCGCCGTTTGAATGCTGTAACAAAAAAGGACGTGTACCCACTCCCACGTATTGATGACGCAATAGACTGCCTTCATTCCGCCTCTTACTTTTCCTCAGTAGATTTACGATCCGGCTATTGGCAAATTCCGATGTATCCTGACGACAAGGAGAAGACTGCCTTTGTAACCCCTGACGGGCTCTTCGAATTTAATGTGATGCCATTTGGATTGTGCAACGCTCCGGCAACTTTCGAGAGATTTATGGACACTGTATTGCGTGGCTTGAAGTGGAACATCTGCATGTGCTACCTCGACGACGTCGTCATCTTTGGCCGCACCTTCCGCGAACACAACTCGCGTCTGGATATTGTCCTGAACTGCATCAGAAACGCTGGTCTAGTTTTAAACTCTAAGAAATGCCACTTCGGAGACCGCCAAACCCTTGTGCTTGGGCACCTCGTCGACAAGGATGGCATCCGCCCTGATCCCCAGAAAACAGCAGCCGTTGAAGCGTTCAGTGCACCGCGCTGTGTCAAGGAGCTCCGTAGTTTTCTGGGGCTTTGTTCCTATTTCCGCCGATTTATTCCTAAATTCTCCGACGTTGCGTATCCGCTGACATACCTGCTACGAAAGGACACCCCCTTTGAGTGGACTCCGGAGTGCGAATCTTCTTTTCGTCAGTTGAAGTTCCTGCACGACCGGTTCTTCAACACTTCAGTCCTTCAGCTCCGACAGAACTCCATACGGATGCCAGTGGCATAGGTATTGGTGCCGTCCTAGTTCAAAGCTACGGTGACCGCGAACACGTGATCGCATATGCAAGCCGCTCATTAAGTAGGCCCGAGCAGAATTACACTGTGATGGAACAAGAATGCCTCGCGGTAATATTTGCGGTTCAGCGGTTTCGTTCTGACCTGTATGGATGCCCCTTTACAGTGGTCACCGACCACCACTCGTTGTGTTGGCTTGTGAATCTTCGTGACCCTTGTGGCCGCCCTGCGCGCTGGGCGCTCCGACTGCAAGAATACAGCTTCACCGTCTCTTATAAGAGTGGTCGACGACACGCTGATGCGGACTGTCTCTCGCGTATGCCACTTAGTACTACGGACTGTGACGCCGACGACTTCGATCACCTCGTGGCTTCTGTGTCGCCGCGTTTTCCAGACTTCGACTGCTTCAAAACCGAACAGCGAAAAGACGATAAATTAACACCGCTCTTCACCGCTACGACCGCCTCGACGACAGCAAACCATTTCTGTGTACGTGATGGACTCCTCTATAAGAAGAACTTTTCCAGCACTGGCGCACGTTTTCTCCTAGTGGTGCCGGAGAGCCTTCGCACAGCGATTCTGAGTGCTATGCACGACGACCCTACGTCTGGCCATCTGGGTTCGGCGAGGACGCTTTACCGGATTCAGGCACGCTTTTATTGGCCTGGAATGCGACAATCAGTTGAGACGTATGTGGTCAGCTGCATGCAGTGTCAGCGCCACAAACAGCCATCTACTGCTCCGGCAGGTCTTCTGCAGCCCATCCCGCCTCCAAGCACGCCTTTCCAACAAGTGGGCATTGACTTCGTAGGCCCATTTCCAAAATTAGCCAAGGGAAACCGTTGGATAGTTGTTTGCGTCGACTACCTCACACGCTACTGCGAGACGGCGGCCGTGCCCTCCGCAACTGCCATTGACGTTTCAACATTCCTGCTGCAATATGTGATCCTGCGACATGGTCCGCCCCGCGTGATCATCAGCGACCGTGGACGACAATTCACAGCGGACGTCATAGAGGAGCTGCTTCGTTTGTGTGATTCCCACTTGCGTCACTCGACACCCTACCATCCACAGACGAATGGGCTTACGGAGCGTACCAACTGAACAATTGTAAACATGCTATCTATGTACGTTTCATCCGACCACAAGAACTGGGATGACGTACTGCCTTTTATCACGTACGCATTCAACACCGCCAAGCACGAGACCACCGGCTATAGCCCTTTCTTCCTGCTGTACGCACGACCACCCCGGTACACAATCGACACTGTTTTCCCCTTCTGCAGTCACGAAAATCCCACTGTCGCCGAGACTCTCTGCCTCGCCGAAGAAGCTCGTCGTATTGCTCGTTTGCGCACTTTGGCATCGCAGGACAGATCAAAAGTACGCTACGACATTCGCCACCGTCCGGTAACCTATCGCCCTGGTGATTTAGTCTGGCTGTGGACTCCAGTACGGAAACGCGGGTTATGCCAAAAGCTTTTGGCCACCTACGATGGACCGTCTGTGATTATTAGCAGACTCACGGAAGTCACGTATAACATAGCTCGCCTCACGGCGAGTGGTAGAAGAGCTGCCAAGACACAAGTGGTCCATGTCGCCCGCTTGAAATTGTTCACGTCAAGACACATGGATTGACTCGCTCGGCGGGCTTCGTCTGCGACGAGAGGAATGTTACGAATGAAGAAAACGAAGACCAGTGAACGTGCTTGCGGTCCCGAGTGGAAGAAGAAAGAAGAGAACGACGCTCAGTTGATAAACCAGCTGACCACTCTTGCGCTCACCTTCGCGACCTAAAATAAACGGTCCCCTTCATCCGTAAGGGTTATAAACGGTCTCCTTCGCGCGTAACAATATGCTTCTTTTCAATGCACTGTCTGGATCTCTACAGGTACGTAGTTTCAAGGTGCCAAAAGAACAAAGTCTTAGCAAGGATGTTTGTCGTCGGACATATAAGGTCACGTGTTGAAGCTCTTAAGAGCTTTATTTTGTACAGTAATGATACAGAATTCAAGTATGCTACATTTTAAATGAATGAATCTTGCTGTCTTCGATGCAATGGAGGATGGCCCAGCTATTGCAGTAGTTTTTCCTATGTAGCAGGAATGTTACTGTCAATCATCAAGCTATACAACTTACATTATAGCAGACAAAGATTCCGCTCCATTTCTTAAGAATTGAGCGTTGTTTTGAGAGATTATAGGTGTATGCTATTCCACTAAGCACTACATTGCAATGTAGTTGTAGTATATTGCACTAATTAAGAAAGAAAAACAGAATCATCAAGAAAATGTTTATGCAGGTACACATTAAAGCAAATGCAGCACCTCGTTTTGTGCAGTATGCTAAACGTGGAACCAGACTTTATGAAAGAACATGTAATGATAAATAGGCCTTGTAGAGTGAGCTTAGCACAACATTTTGTCAAATTTACGTAATTTAATTGTAAGTGAACATGCGTAGAAATATCTTTAAATTAAAATCGATAGTTTTCGAGAAGCATAATTGGCAATAACAAGTAGCTGTATATGTAATACAGAATATTAGTTGTTCTTCAAGTACGACACATTAGGGAATATAGAATTCACTTAATTAGATAATTTTTTCCCTGCTATAGGATCATTCTATTTGTTTTCTTGCTTCCTTTTCTGTTATTAAAAGTGCTAGACATACCAGCATGTATTTAACAACAACGCACCAATTAGTATATGCCTTCCTGTTATTATTTTTGTATACAGCTTGATTAGGCAGAGTCCAACATAGTACATAGAGGCCTCTGCAACATGTAATTGCTTTCACGCATAAACCAAACCTACCAAATGGCCACTAATTTGCTATATCACTATCTTCATAACACCTTTCTGTGCAATGCTGTCACCTTTGACTGCATTTCCATTTTTTTGAAAACCAAATTCTATTATTGCAATAGACCACAAATAGCCTGTCCTACACATTGTACGAAACACCCATTTCCTACAATTTAATAGGTCACCAGTTGTCCTACACATCAAGTGATGAGCCCCGCTGTCAAGCTAATCCTGCAGAGCTGCACTATTGCAAAAATGCTGTTTTGAAAGGCAAAGTGCCTACTGAAAGACAAACCTTGATAGCCAAGACTCTAGCCTGTACATAAAACAGAGTGACATTCTAATGTGAATTTTGTAATCATTGAAGGGGAGCAAGAATTATAAGTACACTTGGCTCATTTGTTCAAAGGCTACTTTTCAATGTTAACTGCAACCTAAACATTGAGTGATTGCAGATACGTGCATATGATGTGTTACAGTTTCTGTACCAGAAATTGTACCATACTTTTTTATGTTGCTCATACCATAAACATGCAAAAGCGGACCAACAGAATACAAAACACAATATATTGCTGAAACATCTTGCAGTGACATAAAAAGTGGTGGAAATGACCAAAAGTATCTTGGAGAAAATATTGAAGCAGGTGACAGAGAATGAACATGACCCAGTAAAGTATTCCGAAGTTCTATAGTATGGACGAAAACGATATTAAGATGTCTCGGGGCAGCGATGAGAAGGAAACATATTCAGACAAGATGGTGTTAAGTGGATGTAGGTCTAGGAGCTGTGATGAAGCTGCTGAGTAAAGGAAATTGTGGAGAGGTACATGGCACGGAAAAACTTCAATAATTAACTGTGGGGGCTGTAACAAAGAGATGGAAGCTTAATATTTATAAGGAAGGAGATATTCCGAAGGAAAAACATCGCATGAGAACTGTGCCAGCAGCTTATGACCGAAAGAATGAGCTGAATTATAACATCATGTACATTAAAATTAAAACAAAAGTTTAAATGACCGCGAAATTACGCATTTGCTGGGGAACATTGCAGGATACACGACAAAGCTTACATAAGTTGATGATACAATCTTTCTCTCTCCCTCTCTTTCTCTCTCACTATATATATAAATATATATATATATATATATATATATATATATATATATATATATATTTGCCAGGGTGTGTCAAATCACAATTCAATTTCCTTGCCCCACTTTCAATCCCGTACAATTCAACTTTTCCGACAAAAAGAGAAACTTCGATTATTACTGCACGTTTTCCTTGGAACAAGCAGAAGTTCAATGGGAAATAGGTAACGGTGGAAAAACAACTGCGTGTATATTATGCTTATTTGAACCTAGTGTGCTGCTTCCACGAGGTTCCCTAGTAGGAAGTTTTAGAAAACAAGTACTTTTACAATATATTAATGTAACGACTAATGAATGCGTACCATTCATACACTTTGTAGAAAGGCATGAAAGACAACAGTTATGATAATGAAAGTTTCTGCTTCTAGTTTTCATAAAATCAACTTTGGGTGATGTGCTGAAAGTCAGTACTTGTGCCTAAGATTTGTGTTTCATAATGCTTGATTTTACTTACGTTACACTATACTAAACATTATATGAGAACCAGAAAAGTATTCCACGTTGTGATGAGAAGAAAGGGTACTTGATAAACACCAACACTGGGCTTACAGATGGCATGGCGATTCTGTAACTCAGAACAGCACACACACGTTTGCTCAGTAAATCTGTCATTTTAGCAGCAGTGTGGCATAGGAGCTTATGTTTTCGTGAGCACATTGTTGCTCATATCATGTTGTGTACCATTGTCGAGACAAATGCATATAAACAACCTACATACACAATAATTTGGTGGCAAAGGCAATTACCAAACTGACAAGACAGTGTAGAACCATAATTCAGCACAAGCTGAAATGAATTTTTTTTGCTTCATCACATATAAACTACAGGCAATAAAGGAATGAGACTTTGCGTACTAATACAAATACTTGAACCGAGTAACCATAGAGGGCACAACTTATATTACTCACGAATTCATGCCGAAACAATACAACAATTAGTCTTCAATAATATCTCAAATTATCTTCTTAACTCGAAAAGGCAACAGTGCACAGATGAAAATTTTGTACTTCGAGCTAATGATATGAAGAAATTGTTATGTACTGGGAATTACTTTATTCCGCACATAGTACACATAAAGAACGTAGCCTTGTCGGAGAGATGGCGACCACACTACATCACTTGGCGCGAACACACTGTCCACGTGATTGTCCCACACCAGGGCTTTTCAGGGATGTGGCTCCACCCACTGGCACAGTGGGGAACATTCATATGTAGTTCCGGTCACTGCCACTATGTGGCTGCACCTGTTCGCATCCGAGGACCGAAATCCGAACTAATGACAGACACAACACTTTTCCCCCTTTAGAAGGGTGCCTTTTACCAAGTAGGCTACCGTCTGATCCATGCTGGTCGTTTCGGTATGCTAGATTCGGATTCGAGTGGACGTGAAGAAGGCATAGCTGGTGTGCTTTTCGCTGGATGACTGTCCATGCCCCACGTGAGCGTTGCTGAGGCTTGTCTGTCCAGCTTAACTTCACCGGTGCGCTTCCTGAGCTGGTTTAGATGGCGTCTCACAATTCTTCCTGCGCATTTCACAAGCCCAAATCAGTGGCCCATCCTTTTAACCAAAGTTCCTTCTGTCCAGTCTGGCCCCTTGCCGAATTGTTTTACCCACACGGCTTCTCCTTGCACGAGTTGACGACTCTTAGGTAGGTCAGGCTGTGCAGCCTCCTGTCCTTTCGATGCAATGATGAGGTCCAACTGGTTGGGCAGTTCCCGCCCGAACATGGCTTTAGCAGGTGTAAGCTCGGTTGACTGATGTACAGTGGTATGCTGCCGAAACAGAAAACGTGACAAGCGAACAGTGAGCGAACCGGATGGTTCTCTGGCCAGTGCCCTCTTCAGTTCTCCAACATAACGTTCTGCTTGCCCGTTTGTAGCAGGATGGTGAGGCGCTGACGTTACGCTTCGAATGCCATTTCTCTGGTAGAAGTTTTGTATCTCGGAAGACACAAATGCAGCCCCATTGTCCGACACAACCTTGCGTGGTATGCCAAATGTGGCAAACAAAGAGCGCAGTACACTAATGACTGCTGTTGATGTCGGGCTGTTTACCGGTCGCACCTCTACCCACTTGGTGAAAGCGTCGACAACAACCAAAAAGGTATGTCCTTCTACCGGACCTGCAAAGTCCACGTGCGATGTGTGCCATGGTGTCGTTGGCTGCGTCCAATTTGGAACTGGAGCTTTTTTTGGATCGCTCTGGGTGTGCTGGCACTGGTCGCATGACTTGACAGTTGTTTCGATCTCGACGTCCAAGCCAGGCCACCAAAGATAACTGCGCGCACGAGCTTTCATGGCTACAATTCCGCGATGGCCTGCGTGAATTAATGAAATGGCCTGTTCTCGTGCTCCTGCCGGTATGACAATTCTTGAGCCCCAGCTGATGCATCCTCGATGGATAGCAAGTTCGGTGGCTCTTCTGCGGTATGGGGTGAAACTCTCTCTGTAGATGCTGCACGGTGCCATTCTGTACTGCTGAAACCACCTCTGCTAGAATTGGATCCTCTTGCGTTAATGTAGCCACAACCTCAGCTGTCAACGGTGGTTGTGGTAATGCCTCGAGCATGAGCACGTCTCCAGGTGGGTTAGGCTCTTCAATGTGGTCTGGCAGAGGCAGTCTACTCAGCGCATCTGAATTCTGATGACGACTACCGGCACGATACTGGAAGTCGTAGTTGTATGCTGACAGTTTAAGGCACCACCTTTTCATTCGGAGCAAAAGCATTTCCGGTACCGGCTTCCGTGGTCCGAGAATCCCCAGTAACGGCTGGTGGTCAGTCACGAACGTGACTTCTCGACCCACAATGTACTTGTGGAAGTGTGTGGCTGCAAATACTACAGCAAGACCTTCACGGTCAAGTTGTGCATAGTTACGTTCAGCAGCACCCAATGTCCGGGACGCAAACGCTATCGGTGCCTCTCTGCCTTGGCTGTCCAGCTGAGCAAGCTCGGCACCTACACCATAAGGTGAAGGATCACATGAAATCAAGAGGGGCTTGTTTTCGTCATAGTGTGACAGGACAGTCCTCGACAACAAGCACTGTTTCAGCTCATCAAACGCTTTTTGATGCCGTTGTTCCCACTTCCAAGTCTTATCCTTTGGAAGACGTTCATACAGGGTTGCTGCCACTGTAGCCCGGCGCTCCAGAAAGCGATCACAGAAGGTCAACATGCCTAAATATGACTGCAGTATCTGCTTACTTGTGGGCGCTGGTGCCTTCACGATAGCTTCCACTTTTTCCTCAGATGTGTGAATCCCTGCTGCATCAATCTTGTGACCCAGGAATTTAACCTCCGCCACACCAAACTGACACTTGGATTTGCACAATCGTAGGTTTGCCTGAGCCAGCCGCTGGAGAACTGACGCTAGGCGGTCCTTGTGCTTTTTGCTGTTGCTCCACACACGATGATATCGTCCAGGTAAACACAAGCTCCCGGCAAGTCGCTCAAGGCAGTCTCCATAAACCGCAAGGAAAATTGCTGGGGCGGCTGAAACACCAAATGGCAGCCTGCTTACCTTGTACAGCCCTTTTGTAGTGTTTACTGTGAGAATGTGTGCTGTTGCTGGAGTCACATGACGTTGAGTGTAAGCTTGAGCCAAGTCCAATGTGCTGAAAACCCGGCCACCTTTCAAAGTGCGAAACACTTCCTCTGTTGTGGGCAGAGGGTATGGAGCCTTTTTCGCAGCTTCATTCACTGAACAGCGGTAGTCACCGCAGGCACGCAAGCTTCCATCTTTTTTCCGCACCCATACTAGCGGTGTAGCCCAGTCCGAGTGTTGGACCAGCTCCCAAATACCGTCTTCTACGTACTTGTCAATCTGTGCCTCAGTTGATGCGCGCATGGCAAAGGGCACAGGCCGTGCCTTCAAAAACTTGGGGCTTGCCCCCTCCTTCAGTTCCATATTCACTGGCGCACCCGTGTGTCCTGTGGTGTATTCACGAAAAATGTCTTCATGCTTCTGTAGCAACTTGGTCAAACTGCCTTCCTCCGTTGTCTGGTGAATGCCGTGAAGCTCGATCCCCAGCTTGTCAAACCAATTGCGTCCTAACAAGCTGCATCCAGTCCCCTCGACAACGAGAAGTGGTAGCTTGCAAGCTGTGTTCTTGTGACGAACGATTACTGTCGCCGTTCCGACAACCTGCAGTTGCTGACCTGACCAGGTGCGCAGATGTATGTCGTCCTGCCTCAGAGAGGGTGGGTGTGCATGCCATACGGTTTGAAATGTGTCTCTGCTAACCATGGTGCACACTGCACCGGAGTCGACCTCAAAAGTGACAGGTTTGCCGTGCACTGTAAGTGTCAGAGTAAACTTCGGGGTGCTGAATCCGTCTGCCACTGCACAGAGGTCATGCAACGTTGAAGCCTCGTTAGTCACTTCCGCAGTCCGTGAAGTTTCTAAGGAGATGCTACGTTGGTATGTCTTTTTCTCAGCCTTCTTTCTGGAAATACAAGCCTTGGCAATGTGCCCTTGTTTGCGGCAGTAATTTCAAACAGTTGTGCTGAAATTACACGTCTTTGGACTGTGCGAACCGTCGCAAAGCCAGCAGTGTTGCCCTTGGTGAGAATTCGTCTTGGAAATCGAAGCACTGTCGCCGGCGAGCGTAGCCGCCTTGTTGACTTCCGCATGATCAGCTTTTACCTGTCATTGCTGCTGGACGGCGCTTTCCGCTCGAATAGCGAAATCATAAGCCTTGAAAAAAGTCAGATCCTTCTCTGCAAACAGTCGCTGTTGAAGATTCTGGTCGCGGAGACCACGCACGAAGCGATCGCGCAACATCACATCTAATGGCAGAAGTGTTGGATTGCCGCCCGTGGCTTCCTGCTGTGTTGGTGATGCCGTTGCCTCAGCTGTCGCCGCCGTAGCTGTTGTTGCGGTCGGCAGCGTGCCGAAATTGCAGCTCGTAGCCAACTTGCGTAGAGCGGCCACGTAGTCGTTTACCGACTCGCCTGGAAGCTGATCTCGCCTTTGAAACATCGCACGACTGTAGACTTCGGACGGTCGAGGGTCGTAGTGTGCCTGAAGTGCGGCCACGATCTCGGCATAGCTCACTTAGTCGGGCGTCTTTGGTTGAAGCAGCGCACAAACCACGTCGTAAATTTGAGCACTGCACAGTGTAAGCAAATGTGCTCGTTGCTTGAAAGGGTGAGTCACATCGTTGGCCTCGAAGAAAAATTGTAGCCGGCCGAACCACGATATCCAGTTGGAGCCAGTAAACTCCTCCAAACGTGCAGAATAATCATGCTGGCGCTCAGCCATGATTCACCGGGTGCTCCACGATGCCCTCTGGGCTCCCCTGTCACGGGTGATCCGCCTCGTCGCCAATGTTATGTACTGGGAATTACTTTATTCCGCACATAGTACACATAAAGAACGTAGCCTTGTCGGAGAGATGGCGACCACACTACATCACTTGGCGCGAACACACTGTCAACGTGATTGTCCCACACCAGGGCTTGCCAAGGATATCGCCCCACCCATTGGCACAGTGGGGAACGTTCACATGTAGTTCCGGTCACTGCCACTATGTGGCTGCACCTGTCCGCATCCGAGGACCGCAACCCGAACTAATCACAGACACAACAGAAATGACATACACTACTACACATAAAGGCAAAATTACATTTGCCTTTAACGTAGTGCAAGGTCGTCAGCACTGGGGAAAATGCTTAAATTTTGATAAATCGTCGTGAGATTCACATAATGTAACAAGTGTAGATGATTTTGCTTTATAGTACGATTTTTATAGCTTGATTGCTATGATAGATTTCAAGCCCACTAGAGGCATTTTACTGTCACGCTGTAACATATTTAAATAGCACACTCATTGAAGCAGGCGTACAAGACAAAATTGCACAGTCACGATGTGACGTCAAGCACCTTGTGGATTTTATCGCAGATGCAAGTAAATCAGAATAATAATGAAGAAACACTGAAGAAAACCGCGCATAAGCAGCCGCGTCTATTCGCTGGAATGCACGGTAGCTGTTGCCTGCGAACACATTGTACACCGCCGCACATTTCTGGCACACACCACATAGGACACATTCACGCTGCAGAGACATGCGGTTTTTTCGAGGAATCTTTGTGTGCTGCACAATAAATACAGGAGGCATGGGCGATAGGAGCGCAATCCACGCACTTTCAACACACCAACACGAAAGCAATGCGGATTACACGGGTGTAACCTGCGCCACACGAGTGATGAATCTTCGCTGGCTCGCCAGCGGCGACCAGGTCTTCTACTGCTCCCTTCCGGAAAGTTTGCCGGCTACAGCGACGACCAGGCACGGCTCTAGCCAGTGGAGTCCTGGACTAGGGGCTCCACCCATTCGCGTTCGACAACTATTTTTTCTTTGTTAATACACGTATATATATATATATATATATATATATATATATATATATATATATATATATATATATATATATATATATATATATGCAGCGTTAAGTGTTATCTTTCTGTTCGCTCCTATTTTATGTATAACTGGTTACTTACGTGTTCTTAACTGCCAGCATCATGTTAATTAACTGTCATGTGAAAACTTGCATTTTTGTTTCTAAACTAAGCTTCTTTCTCATATTACCATCCACGGGCAATTGTTTTCTTTTTTCTTCCTTTTTTCAATTAACTGTTCTGCCTAAATGCATATTCATATACATGTCTACACTATCGCCCAACTGCCACGCTCTTAAATGAGAGTAGCAGTATTGTAAATATATATATATATATATATATATATATATATATATATATATATATATATATATATATATATATATACTGGGAAATCACAGCCCAGCGACGGCAATCTCAAGGGCCGTTTTTTTTGCTGCCAGCATGCGGCGGAAGCTACTAGAAATCGGAAATGCGTGATAAAATTTCTTTCTGCGCTAAAGTACAGCGAATAATGTAGACTGTCCGATGGTTGTTTTTCCTTCCAACATATGCATGTAGTTGGGGCTCACAAGGCACAAAGCGAGTGTGTGCTGGTTATTACTTTAAACATCACGGAGGCAACAACAACCTCCCGATTCTACAGGTGGCGTCACCCACCGCGCCATTTCAAAGGGGTTGCTTATAGCATCTATCTATCAATCTTGTTCCCTTGTTTACATGTACCGTCGGTCGTACGAGCTGCTACGATGTGTTTGATCGTGTTTTTGCGTTTGCTGTAATGAACTGTGACTTTGTTCGTGTGCAGAAAAGTGCCAGAAGATAGCTTGTGTCTCACTGCAAACTCGCTGTATGCGTGGCGCGCCAGGCAAATGTGGACCAACAATTTTCATGCCGTGGAGTGCGTTCCCTTTGTGCCTGGTTGTTGTGGAAAGTTCGGTGGACGACGCAAAGAAATAATGAGTATTATTAGCGTTCTGCAGGTCATCCACTACGCAACGGCATGTATGCGGGAATAAATTTGCAGCACCGGTAACTTGAAGGGCGCTTTTCGACCGCATCGTGCCATTCATCACGATATTCATCACGATATTCATCAGGGACTTCAACCTAGTGCTCTGTACCCCCTTGCAGTGGTGCAAACATTCTTTTCGTGACGATTTTAGGTGCTCCGTGCATGTGTTCACAATTTGACTTCTTTAAAGTAGCACTGCTATAAATTAACACAGAACCTATCTTGTAGGGGCGAGGCTATTACCAACAACCGTGTCCACGTCAGAGAGAAGCTATGGCTGCAGCTGCCCGATGTGTAGTCGGAAGGTCTTCTCAGGTATGACTGAAACGTATGTGTTTGCAAAAGTAGGCTCTCGGTGTCATTCGTCGATAAGTTTATGGACATATTACTCAGCACTACTTACTACAGAGGCTAAATATATGTTCAATTTTATTCAACTTGCTGCTTATTTGTGTTTGGAGACGTTATGTACACATTCCCGTGTTCACTATAAAACTAGACCTAACATGTCTTGATGTTTATTCTTTCTTGCATCAATCGCTTGGCTGCTAGTTACATTTTATTTTTGCTTAGTTCACATTATATCTACCTCTTGTTATTTTGTTTTATTCATTTGAAACTTTCCCGTGTTGTAGCTTTTATATCCACTTTTTTTCGTTTATGCTACACGCTTGTGCAGTTTCTGTACATGTAAGGATTCAAAGTGTTATGGGCCAAATATGTCACATGTCTAAGCATGCAGCGTGCTTACCATTGTTTAATCTAGATATTTGCAATTATTGGGACGGTTACTTGCACGAAGAAGACTAATTGAAGAAAGGTGGGACAAGACAGATCGCTAGACTTCAATTTACAAGCTTTATTCGGAAAAACATGCAAAGAGGCCACCATATCCTCAAATAAATGGCCAGACAGATGTATAAATGTATTTGCTACGTGGGAGACAACCTAATGCGCAACAAAACCAATACTGCCCACAAAGAATCATTACAAAGCATTCACCCGGTCCTTCTCAAAGTACAACAAACACTCCTTTATGGGTGAGTTCCAGTGAAAGAGCGCTTACACATTCATCAGCAGCTTTTGAAATGCAAAACACCTCAAATATTTCGCTATCTAACTGCCTGGAAAACCGTCTGAGCACTTGCTTGGTTTAAAACAAAGGTAACATTTACGAGCAAACCTTTGGCAGTGGTCAGCCAAATGGGCAGCGCCTGCTAGAGTGTTTACAGCGTTCCGGTGCTCCCTAAGCCTGTCATTAAGGCACCTGGCTATTTGTCCAATATAGCGCTTTCTACAGCGAAGTGAAATCTTGTATACCACCCCCACATTGCAGTTAAGAAAGTGGGTGACATGCTCCTTAGTGCACGTACCCTGATTCCCGGCGTTGCTTACCAACCTGCGAATTCTTGCGAGGTTTAGTGACACTAAATAAGACACCTACACGGTACTTGTTTTCCACCTTCTTTTAGGTGGTGGGACACCCCGTGTACATATGGCACAGGCACAGAGCACATGCCATAACGCACGTCCCACTGACGTCCGTTATTGCGTCGAGCGGCTGCCAGATCAGTTTTTACCTCTTTAATGAGGCTCCCAGTAACTGACACCAATGCCTTATCGAGATACCCGGTCCTACATAAACAGCTCGTTTGTTGCTGAGCGCTGCAGGAAACCTGGTGCACAAGTTTTAACAAGAACAGCTCTCGGGCAGCTAGGAGCTATGCATCTTTTAACATGGAGTGTGCCAAACGGTAGTCGAGCAAGGACTTCTTTCTCCTAAGAGAGTGTATATAACAAAGAAAACTCTGATTTATATTATACGAATATCAAAGAATTACAGGCGACCATCTACTGGCAACTCATGTGTGAACTTAAGCCCTACTGAATAAAGTTCAAAAACACCCACAATGTTTTTAACAGCAAAGCCAGCACAGCAAGAAAGTTATTGGTGCTACCTATGTATGCCCACTGGACGTGCAGTAACACATGTCCCAGTGGTAGCCGTGCAGCTCTGCTGTGCGTACACGGGGAGTCCCACCGTCTAGAAGAAAGGTGGCAAACAAGTGTCCTGTAGGTGTTTCTTCAGCACCGCTAAAGCTAACAAGAATGTGCAGGTTGGTAAACAATGGCGGGAGTCAGGGTACATGACATGCACTAAGGAGCATGTCACCCGCTTTGTTAACTACAATGTAGTATTTGTATACAACGTTCTACTTTCCTGTGGAAATTGCTATATTGAACAATCAGGTGCTTGAATGAATGGCGTAGGGAGTACCGGAACACTGTAAACGCTCTCACAGGCGCTGATAACTTGGCTGACGAGTGCCGAAGATGTAGGCATAAATAGTCCCCGTGTTTTCATAACACGGAAGTGCTCAGTCAGTGCGTCAGGCAGTTAGATAGAGAAATGTTTGAGGTGTTTTGCATTTCGAAAGCTCCTGATGAATGCGCAAGGACTCCATCACTGGTACTCGCTGATAAAGAAGTGTTGTACCTTCAGAGGAACCTGGTGAATACTTTGTAGTGGCTTCTTGTGGACGCTTATCAGCTTCTATGTGCATTTGGTTTTCCACTAAGTGGCACATTCGTTTGTGCATCTGTCGGCAGAATAATTGAGCATGCGGTGGCCTCTTTGCATGTTTCTTCTGAATAAAGCTTGTCAGTTGAAGTTTACCGCTTCGGCTTGTCCGACCTGTTTTCCGTTACCCTTGTTCATGCTAGTAACTATATCACAGGAGCTGTGTCAACACCAACTAGCCCCACCTTCTGCATTAATTTCACAATTATTTCTCTCATGTTCCCAGAACAATGACAACGAGCTTGAATTTCTTTAAATGATACGTGACCCGTATTCACTATGCTGTAAGTACTACAGTAGTGAGCAGTTTTCTAGTAAGCTTCCTTCTTTCTCTACTTTTTTTATATTCTTCTTAAGCTATCCCCATTCATGCAAGTAGGCATTGTGGCAGAGTCTGTGTCCAGTTGCATCATTTTTTACTTTCTCTCTATACAGCATAGACCGCATAGTTGGTACATAGTTCAGTCTATTGATGCTTTATCATTAAACAAGCATGCAATTTTGCACAAGCAAAATTGCCTGCTGACTATTGGTAAAGCATTTGCTGGTGATTGCTATGTCGCTCATCCAATGAATTTGATTTGAACAGCACCACACAGAAGATCTGCTTGGCAGCGGGGTAATTTTAATAGTGATAATCAGCTAACAAGCTCTAATTCTAGAGCTGTTAAGAAATAATTATAATAATTTGGGTCTCTTTCCACGTATTTGGTCAGCACAGTGGGCAGTTTCCTATTTATTCTGCTTGGTGCGATTCAGGCGAAAATATGTTCAACCAGCAAGTCAAAGTTATAATGCTATCAATAACCGTTCGATTACAGGACAAATGAATTGAAAGCATTATACGTAATCCGAAAAGTATTTTTCACAAAATGCTAGTGTCAAGAACAAGCATCATATGCACTGCAACTCTCATGGTTTCATGATGGTATGCAGGTATCTCTAGCTCAGGGTGCTTGTGCATAAATTTTCCACATAGTTAGTTACATAAAACTGCGTATGTTGGGACTGCTCAAGTAAAATTTGTGGTTGATGAACCTACTTGTTTTTGTTGTGCACTTACATTTCTGTGGTGTCGTAAAAGTTGTAGCTGTGTGAGAACTGATGTATTGCAGCAATGTTGAAGGTAGCTTGCACCCATTATTGCTACACTATGCTGACAGACACCTGCCACCGTATTTGTGCATATTTGAGAACCAGCTGTATCTCCAGGTGAAAGTTGTAGTGTTGTTATGACTTTGCCAGTCAGTTCACATAACTTTTGAGGGCAAAATTTACGCAGGGAGGGAAGGGAGACCATACAACATGACCAGTGATAAGGACTAACTATTTTGATGGAAGGATTGAAAATAATAACACTGAATGCATGCTCATATTGTGCACATGTTCGTTCACAAGGAAAATGTGAGTTGTAATACAAAGGCGAAAAATCAAAATAAACAGTTTTTGTGCAAAAAAGGGTAAATAGGCAAAGACTAATTTCTATCCCTTGTCATCTAGAAAAGACGCCTCTTTTTATGCATTCATAGTGGGGACTTGCTCACGCGTCTTTTGTTGCATGCCTCACTTATTTTTCTTGTCAATTTTTCACCGTGGGTAGAAACAGATGAAGTAATTTAATCTGGCCTAAAACCCGATCACGGCAATGCACGGCGAAGTCAGATGAGCATGCTGGTCTTCTCAGTAAAATACAGCAATTTCTTTGGTACATATTTATTTCCTGATCCGTCTGCTCTGTATACATTTGACCACACGTGATCGGAATGCAGTACACTGCACCTGACACACACGCGACAAATTTGGTAGTAGCTTTAACCAAGCGAACGTCGCTTGCCTGCTCGCTTTTCTCAGTTCACTTGTGGACTGTCCTGCATACCTGCCTACTTTTTTTGCTGGAAATATGTAGGCACAGCATTCCACAAGCGCATTCAGGAAGACATCCAGGCAAGGGAGATTTGTGTCACGCTGCATGGTCACGCTGCAGCGACCATAGGATGGTTAGAACTCGAATTAGCCTTGACTTGAGGAGGGAAAGAAAGAAACTGGTACACAAGAAGCCAATCAATGAGTTAGCGGTAAGAGGGAAACTAGAGGAATTCCGGATCAAGCTACAGAACAGGTATTCGGCTTTAACTCAGGAAGAGGACCTTAGTGTTGAAGCAATGAACGACAATCTTATGGGCTTCATTAAGGAGTGCGCAATAGAAGTCGGTGGTAACGCCGTTAGACAGGGAACCAGTAAGCTATCGCAGGAGACGAAAGATCTGATCAAGAAACGCCAATGTATGAAAGCCTCTAACCCTATAGCTAGAATAGAACTGGCAGAACTGTCTAAGTTAATCAACAAGCCTAAGACAGCGGACATAAGGAACTATAATATGGATAGAATAGAACAGGCTCTCAGTAACGGAGGAAGCATAAAAGCAGTGAAAAAGAAACTAGGAATAGGCAAGAATCAGATGTGTGCGTTAAGAGACAAAGCCGGCAATATCGTTACTAATATGGATGAGATAGTTCAAGTGGCTGAGGTGTTCTATAGAGATTTATACAGTACCATGGGCACCCACGACGATAGTGGAAATGAGAATTGCCTAGAGGAATTCGAAATCCCACAGGTAACGCCAGAAGAAGTAAAGAAAGCCTTAGGAGCTATGCAAAGGGGGAAGGCAGCTGGGGAGGATCAGGTAACAGCACATTTGTTTTAGAATGGTGGGAACACTGTCCTAGAAAGATTGGCCGCCCTATATACACAATGCCTCATGACCTCGAACGTACCGGAATCTTGGAAGAACGCTAACATAATCCTAATCCATAAGAAAGGGGACGCCAAAGACTTGAAAAATTATAGACCGATCAACTTACTGTCCATTGCCTACAAAGTATTTACTAAGGTAATCGCAAATAGAATCAGGAACACCTTAGACTTCTGTCAACCAAAGGACCAGGCAGGATTCCGTAATGGCTACTAAACAATAGATCATATTCACACTATCAATCAAGTGATAGAGAAATGTGCAGAATATAACCAACCCTTATATATAGCTTTCATTGATTACGGGAAAGCGTTTGATTCAGTCGAAACCTCAGCAGTCATGGAGGCATCACGGAATCAGGGTGTAGATGAGCCATATGTAAGAATACTGGAAGATATCTATAGCGGCTCCACAGCCACCGTAGTCCTCCACAAAGAAAGCAACAAAATCCCAATAAAGAAACGCGTTAGACAGGGAGATACGATCTCTCCAATGCTATTCACAGCATGTTTCAGAAGGTATTCAAAGACCTGGAGTGGGAAGAATTGGGGATAAAAGTTGATGGAGAATACCTTAGCAACTTGCGATTCGCTGATGATATTGCCTTGCTTAGTAACTCAGGAGACCAATTGCAGTGCATGCTCACTGACCTGGAGAGGCAAAGCAGAAGGGTGGGTCTGAAAATTAATCTGCAGAAAACTAAGGTAATGTTTAACAGTCTCGGAAGAGAACAGCAGTTTACGATAGGTAGCGAGGCACTGGAAGTGGTAAGGGAATACGTCTACTTAGGGCAGGTAGTGACCACGGATCCAGATAATGAGACTGAAATAACGAGAAGAATAAGAATGGGCTGTGGTGCGTTTGGCAGGCATTCTCGAATCATGAACAGGAGGTTGCCACTATCCCTCAAATTAAAGTGTATAACAGCTGTGTGTTACCAGTACTCACATAATGGGGCAGAAACCTGGAGGCTTACGAAAAGGGTTCTGCTGAAATATAGGACGACGCAACGAGCTATGGAAAGAAGAATGATGGGTGTAACGTTAAGGGATAAGAAAAGAGCAGATTGGGTGAGGGAACAAACGCGGGTAAATTACATCTTAGTTGAAATCAAGAAAAAGAAATGGGCATGGGCCGAACATGTAATGAGGAAGGGAGATAACCGATGGTCATTAAGGGTTACGGACTGGATTCTAAGAGAAGGGAAGCATAGCAGGGGGCGGCAGAAAGTAAGGTGGGCGAATGACATTAAGACGTTTCCAGGGACAACATGGACACATTTAGTACATGACCGGGGTAGTTGGAGAAGTATGGGAGAGGCCTTTGCCCTGCAGTGGGCGTAACTAGGCTGGTGCTGCTGCTGCTGCTGATGATGATGATGACCACTAAATTTTTCTTGTGTCCGTCATTGGTAGTGTAGTCTATCCCTCTGATCGTGTGTATATTTGGTAACATGTACAGCGTCGTCCACTCTTAGTACGTGGCACGTAAAGCCCCATAATTTTTAACTCTTAGTACGAACACGGCTCAGTGTGGCCACGCCCCGCGGAGTGCCAGCGTGCATGGCGCAGCGTTGCATCGAAGCTAAGTGGCGCAGGTGGACAGGGGGGAGGTGGAGCGTCATGTCATCCGCTAAAAAGCGGGAGCACGCCATGCTTTTGCGGATGACACAGGATATGAAGTCCCACCTCTAAGCCCCTTTGCGCCTGCGCCGCTCAGCTTCGTTGCACGACCATGCCGTGTGCACGGGTGAGCCGCGGAGCGCGGCCACTCTGCAGCGTCTTCGTACTAAGAATAGACGACCCTCTATATGGGGCAGCCTGCATCAGCATGTGCCCAGGAGAGCACCACTATTCACTCAAAGGACAAGTGTGCCCGTCCCACTTGATGCGTTGACACGACTGGTGATGCACACCAGATTTAGATTGTTCATCAGTTTTGTTTACCTAAGGCAAGCGATTGATCAACAATTATACTGAGGCATACGATTTAAATAAGACGGACATGTGTCAGCCAGCGCTCATTGTGATTGCATTAAAAAGAGGAATACTCCCTAAATGACACGGAATAGCGATCACTCCGTGCTTCTTTGTTCTGTTTTTATGCAAGTACTGTTTATCACGATTTTGTACATTTGTATTGCAACTTGTGCCTTTTGTCTTAAACATGACTTGTGCAGTACAAATGCAGACGCACTATAAATATTATCTTTAATTTTTCCATCCACATATATGTTGAATTGATAGCTTTTGTGTCCTTCTGTCTTCATTCTGTCCCTTATCTCACACTCCAAAGTGAACATGAACGTACACCAAATTTCTCAGTTACTTGCCAGTCAGTGTTCATAAACTTGAAATGTTGTTTTGACTGAGAATATTCTTACCATTTCTGATTTCCGGAAAGCATAGTGCTACTCCTCTGGCTTTTTATTAAGCGTGCTAATATGTACTAATGAGTAATGCAGAAGTTAGGGCTAGTTGGTGACAGCTGAACTGACAAGCACAAAGGCACACACATACACACAAAGAGACACAGACTGGAAGGGCGCTTGACATCAACTGAAGGGTTTGGTGACAAAAACCGCAACGCACATATTACGCAGCAACCTGCAAAAAGATGTAGAAGGTGTAGTTGTCGCTCAAGATAATTCCAGTGCCGCTTCAGATATGCTTTTTTCTTGCCATGCAAGGACTCGTTCATCAGCTTCATTGTTAATGCGCAAAGTGTCAGATATTTTTCTCGCTTGCTTTGCAAAGCTGTGCATGACACGTGTGTCTTGAAAGTCAGGCTTGCACGAGCATCACCTGCCGTGATCTGCATAATGCTAACCACCTGCCAACGACTTATCAGTGGTGTGGTGCTCTCAGAATCTTTCATTGACGTATCGTCTGGTCTAGCTCGCATAACATTTTCCACAGGAAAGTGGCATCCTGTACACTACACCCACTCTTCACTTCTCGAAATATGTAGTGTCCTTTGATGTTCTGTCTGCCTTGGCAGCACTGTTCACAATATTGCACATGCGTACAAGCTTACCAGGTGCCGTAAAAAAACGACCAGGATGGTGCATTTCCCAGCCACTTTCTTGACGCTTTGGGTCAGGTCATGAATGTATGGCACAACAACAGGCCATGCCTTTTTGGTTACAAGCTCATTGTAGGATGTCTGGCCCCCTCAATTCACTTCTTTAATCAGGCTTCCTGCTATAGACAAAAAAATTCTGCAGGTAAGCCATCATTGTGGAGGCGCAGCTTTTAGAGCTGAAGGCTGCATCCAACCTGATGGGCACACAAAACTTCATGAGAGAAGTGTGCGCGCACTATTTTGCAATACCTCTTTTCGCAATTTTGGAATGGACTAAACTGTAGCTAAGGAGTGCCTTTTGGACCGTGGATGGTATGACTAGTGCACCTGACCGTCATGAAAAACGATATTGATATAAACGGAAGGCAACCTTCTTCATGTAACTCAGACTTGAATTTGAATCTTTTGCCTGAAGAATCAAAAGCACCAAGCACTTGGTTCACAAGCTCTTCAGAATGCCCAGGCCGCACATTCTTTAGGATAACCAAGTAGCCATGCACATATCTGAAAATATGTAAAATCTTAGCTGCGCATGCTGTGTGAAGGCATGTGCAAATATTTTTGTCACAAAATAAGAGATCACTTGAACAGGGGTAATACAATGATTCAGTGCAAATCCCCTCCTTTTTAAAGACGGGGCTGTGATTACAAGCGACTGCTGTAGAGCACAGGTAAAATCTTTAAAATTCCGTAAAGTTGTCAATGTTTAAACAAGTACAATTTTGAAATGCAACAGGTCCAAAGCCATTGATGTTTTCACGGACAGCGCAAAAATTTTGGCTTTGCAGAATAGAATGAGAAAGATCTACTACATCAGTAGAAAAGGTTTAACATCGCAGGGAAAAGTTCGGTATTCTCAAGTTTGTAGTACTGAAATGTTTTTACATTGAAACTATAAGAAGTCAGCGGGAGATTTCTGAAAAGTTCGTTAATCTGAAAAGTTTGTTATTGTGATGTTCGTAGTAACGATGTTTGACTGTACGCTGCTGCCTCCTAATAGACACACTCGAGAAATATCAGCCTCATGTTTGTTACTTGGACGATAGTTAAAGCTCGATAGTGGTTCTCATTGTGATATACTTGTCATCAGCCCAAAAAGAGGCATATGGAAAGGCGCAGATATTGCTCACACTGAACACAAACACTGAACTTCAAGCCTATTATTCAAGCAGCAGACACTTTAACTTTAGGAGAAGATAAGCAGGCTGGTCTTACCTCCTGTTTCTGCATGGGACCTTGCACCCCCGAAAAAGCTTTCACAGGACCTAGAAAGTCCTTCAGTATCCTTTAATTTTTCTCTCTGAGACTTTGTACGGAGCCTGGTTTAGGTATTTCAAACAATTTTGTTATCCGACAATGGAGGAAGGCTCACCCATTGTGCAATACTGAAACTTCGTTTCAGCGAGCTTCATGAGGAGGGGAATTAGGGGCTGAGAATGGAGGATGCTTTCTCCTACTGTGCAATGCAGCTCTTAGCTTTAGCTGCACTTTGTACTGTAGGAAAATGGCACGAGTAAGAAGTGTAGCGAAGAAGTGAGAAACAGTGGTGGCTTATCAGGAGTTTGTCACTTGCCTTTACTTTTGCTATTACTGCGGCGCCATATGTAAAAAAATTCTCGCAGCTTACATTCATGTACACTACAGTTCTCGCTTATAACAGTTCCACATATAACGTATTATTGATTAAAATGACCATATTTATTTGCATTAATTTACCATTTTCTAACCATGCTTGTTGAAACTGTGTCCATATATAATGAACATATTCAATAGCACTGCACGGTTACAACAAACATTGCAAGCCTGGTCGCGTTAAAGGAGTGTGCACACCAAGTTCTGAAGTTTAAAGTTGCGACGGGATTTCGCGCATTCGTCGCTGCACTTTAGTGAGGACGAAAATATAACTACTTAGATGAGTGGGTGGTGCGAGTGGTTTTCAGAGGCCACGAGGGAATTCATTAATTTTCAACCATGCAAGTGTAATCGCATATGTGCTGCGCGGTTCTCCGTGTGACACTGCAATCTTGGAGACCTTGACGGCACTCGTTCTTTCACTGTTCTCTGCGTGGCGCTCAGTTTATTTGAATCAACTGTTTCACTTTCTACGTCGATTTCATTATTGCAAGGTTAGACTGTATGAAATATGAGTGTTTTCTGCCCTTAAAATAGGAGAGTTTTATTAGGTTATTCCTTTACAAAAAGGTTAATTTCTTTGTAAGGTTGGGTTTAACCCCATTTTTTAAAACTTATTCGAGCTGCAGAAATGTGAAATTATTGGGTTGCATCAGAAGTCTATGGACCTGATTAGCCTACATAGTAGTATTTTATACAAATGTGTTTCAGTGTTAAGAGTACTGCCCAGAAAAAAAAACACACTTCATATCTATTGCAGGCACAGATTGGTGTGAGATTTGTGATGCCACTCAACAAGTGGCATTACATATTAAAGTCTGCTTCCGGCACAAAATGCACATTAGATGTGGCACGGCAAATCTGGACACCAGTGCAAGTAGGTGAAAGTAGCCTGACTGGACAGGCTTCCCGGACAATGTGCTATGCATCGCGGAAGCCTACGGTAACAGAGAAAGTGGCTGTTTTAACGCGATAGCGTTAAGGAGCTCATGTCGCAGGAAAGCCGATGTCGTTGGTGTCGGCATCGGCGGCGTTAGCCGTGAGCAATAAATCCCGGAAGGCAATTCATAAATAAAAACAACTTGCAAGATGGGCTGGTTGGGAATCGAACCAGGGCCTCCGGAGTGGGAGACGGAGAAGCTACCACTCAGCCACGAGTTCGATAGCTCAAAGTAGGAGAAAAGCGCCTCTTGTGAATGCGGTGTTGCCTTAGAAACGCGCCGTAGAAAATTATATCGTAATATGAGCATGCAATTTACAGAAGTCGCACTTTAACGCGTAGCGAAGTACGTTTCTGCTACATTTCTTCTGCGCTTTCTGAACACGCCAAGCGGCAAACACAGAAAACCCCCGCATCGCAATGTACGGCGCTGCCCGGACAGGTTGCGCGCCACGTGCTCATTGGGGCTATGCGGGGACCGGTGCGAGGCGCGTTGTGGCCCGGCTGTCCACGCCGGTCACGATGTTTGGCTCGCGTAGATCGTTTCCCCTTCCGAGACACCGAGTTCTTTGGTTTGTTCCACTTGCTCAGGCGCACGTTTCGTTGCCGCGCCGAACGCTGCGTTGCTCGACGCTCACTGCCTGATTGGTGGGTGCAAAGTCCGATGCGGGGCGCCTCCTAAGTGATCGCTGCGCCGTAGCGCATTGTCTCGCACGCCTTGACGGGTCGACAGGAACGCTGCCGCATTCCACTCTTGAAGGCGAAGCTTAAGCATCCACCAATTTTTGAACAGTAAATCAGCAGTCATCTCATTCAAGAAACATAAGTGCATGTCTACAAGTTATCTGAATGAGTTAGCGTTGCTTGATGTATATGCAACAAAAAGAAATGCGAAAGCAAGAATTAGCCAAGTGCCTACATGTATATATTTTTCTTCTGCTGCGTATGCACTCTGCCTCGGTGCACAATTTATATGTCTCTGTGGTTATGAAAAGCAGCAAAGATAATTTCGGGATACGGCTTTCTAGCGAAAACCGTCCACAAAGGTTCCCCCATAATCAGTTCGAATGAAAAACAATCAAGAAAGTCGGGTGGCTAAATGGGCCTTTAATTTTGACAGGACGTTGGCAACATGAATTGCATTCGCCTGCTGCTTATTGTCTTAATAATACAAGTTAGCATTTAAGCACCTCATTGTCTTTGAATATTCTAACGTAGACTTGGCATGTATTATTGTAGCTTTTCATGCTGCAGCTTTCATTTCACTGTTTTTGAAATAATGCTCCTGAAGAAAATTGCGTTCCAACACGGCTAGGCGCATTGTATGATCTAAAAGAAGCTTTTTAAAGCAATGCCTTTCCAAAGTGTTGATGTAGTCACATGATTTGCCGCTCTACAACCTACAGCGCTCACAGCCATACATTTCAAAACACGGTTCTGATTATTGTGATGTAAAGGTTACAAACAAGGATAAGGTGCCTTAGAAACGCTGGCCAACGGTTCGATAGGAGGACCTAGTTTCGACAAAGGCTACCTCGTTGTCCTCGGCATGTTTGTTTTAAAGGGTTAATAGAGTGACGTCACATGCGGTTGTAGTCAGTGGCAGCTGGTTGTAAAGGGAGAGACTTTAAAGAGAAAGAGCACTGTCGCCTGACGTATGTAAGCGCGGTTTCTAAGATGAGGGGACAAGAGCGGGAGAGTGGGAAGGCAGCGAGAAAAAAAAGACAAGAAAAGGAGAAAAAAAGACGCCAAAAGGAAAAAAAGAACAAGACAAGAAAAAGAAGGGCATGGGAGGGTGTTGGTGAAGCGAGGAGTTAGAGAGCAATCAGGGGTGTCGTTGGCGGCATGTTTTTGCCGCTTCAGAAGAGCCGATCAGACGGTCAGTGCGTGAGCAACAAAAAAGACCCCAAAAGACATCAGTTGAAAGAATGCCTTGAGTACCAAGAAGCCATGCGGCGAGTAATTTTGAAAGAGTTAAGATGGCAACAAGCAGTCGGGGATGCAGTGCATGGGGTCGCTGGCAGGCAGCGGCATGGTCTTTCTAGAGACGTTAGCCCCAGTAGCTCAACGTAGGTGTCGTCACGGCGGTATACAGATGTGGCGAGACCCTGTGTGGCTGAGGCACCGAAACAGGTATACTGGCGTCTGGAGCTTTGGAATGCGTTAGCGAGGGTGTTTAGAAAAATACAAAAAACAGACAAGAAAGGGGGCGAACCGAAACTGGAATAACCAATAAGAGGGTGACATGACCAAAAGTGGGCGGAGGCAGGTGTACAAGGGAAAACATATTTATGCGAACTTATTTATTGAGATTCTATAAACAGGTTTCTGTCGCGCTGCACTGACCCACACACAGCTACGATACATACACGGCATACTCATTATATGGGGACATGGTCAAGACAGCCTAGATAAATATATAGGATTTCTAAATTCTTTTCACCCAACAATAAAATTCACATCTGAATCTTCAATGAAGCGCATAAGCTTTCTGGACAGCAGAATATACATTGACAATGGCACACTAAATACCACACTGTATAGGAAACCTTTGCACACACAGCAGTACCTAGAATGTACCAGCCACCGTCCCTGGCATTGCAAACAAGCTATCTTTAAGGGCCAAGCCACACGGCTAGGTCGCATGTGCGTCGAAAACCAAGACTACATAGATAGACTTGATCACATTAAAGAAACCCTATCAAACAGGAACCATCCAAAGAGTGCCCTTCAGAAAGCTGACACAAAACTTGATTGAGCCGAGCTACTCAAGCCCCGCCCAAGGATGACAAGAACAGCAACGCCTCTTTTTTCTACTAAATTCTCAGATGCACTCCCAAACATTAACAGCATCATCAATAAATACTACCCAATTGTCACAAGCAACCCGAAACATAATAAGATTTTCCTGATCACCTGCCCATAGTAATCTTGAGATGCAACACTAATATTAAGGATATTCTTGTACATGCCAAAGAATGGACAAAGGCGAAGTTAGGCACCGGTCCCTGCGGCCGCCCCAGGTACTCTACATGCAAACGTATTCAATCTACTACTACAGTAAAAAGTACAGAGTCAAATTACTTAAACAAGGTAACTTCGAGTTTCATCTGCACACCAAGCAACATAGTCTACTGTCCAGAATGTGCCGCTTGTAGCAAACAGTACATAGGTGAGACTGGCCAACAAATTCATGAAAGACTCAACAATCACCACTCGGATACAAAAAGCCTACACACAAGGATACACAATTTGCCTGAAGCAGTAGCCAGCGACTTCAATGAACGTGGTCATATATGTGACAAAGCAAGGCTGTATATACTGACACGTGTACTTTTATTTAACGGGCGACCACGTTTCGCCGCCTAAGAAATGTTATCGCACAGCGCGGGACGCGCCTGCATGTATTCGAAGTTTCTGGAAAGTTATCGATGCTTCGATCCGCTGCCTCTTGTCGCCGAACATTGTGTTATCTGATTTCATCGCGTGACGCGAATGGTGTAGAACTTTGTGGAAGGCACGCGGGTCTCAACGATTAGTCTAGAACATTCGATGACCGCTGTATGAAAGCAGACGCGCTGGACCCGCTGATCAGATTTTCGACCATCGCCGACTGTGTTCGCCGCTCTCGTTGTGCTTTAAGTGTAGCCTGTTTTGTGGGCACCGGTTCGCCCAATAAAAGCTAGTTTTCCCTTTCACAGTATTGCTACTGTGTTCTTTGCGTCACGACCACGTGACAATACTACAAACAAATTTCCACTCACCTCGCCCCCACAGCGGCGCCTGTGTCAGCAGGTGTTTGGTGTGTTGCGACACCACGTACCAGAGCACACGAGGGTTGGACCCTGCGGCGTGTAGCCGTGCGTGGCTTAGCTGTTTCTGAGGAAAGGGGGATCCTGGGAGTTGAGCCGATGCTGGGTGTTGGGACCTTTAAGGCCCCGCGGCGGATGCAACACACCTCTTCGGCCAGGGCTTCAAATAGACGGCACCTCCAGACTGACCCACCTGGAGGAAATCGGCAGTCGCCTTTTCCTGTCCTCCTCTCCAGACTTCGTCTTTCTCTCCCACTTTTCCATCTTTCCTGCCTTCTCTGCACTTCTTATAACTTCTGCATTTCCTGGTGCAAGGGTTAACCATTGTAATATATCCAGTACTAGGGATTTTATATATCTATATATATATATATATATATATATATATATATATATATATATATATATTGCCACATGGTGTTTGGAGCCAGCGAACAGTCCACATTGCGTGCCCAGCAAAACGGCAAGGAAGACGACGAAGTCGAAGGTTCCGCGCCAGCTGGAGAACCGTCGCTTACGGTCTGGCTGCTCGTACTGTTAATTACTCTTGCCTTAGTGCGTGACAAACTGGTGGAGGTGCGGGGTAATCTAATCTATGCACCAAACCCCTCCGAGCAGCAGTAGCTCCAGCCCCGTACCGGTGGTTACGCCTGTACACCGTGCTCGCAGAAGGATCCGTGGACAAGCCTCTGAGTTCGGACTCCTCCCAGAGCAAATGGCAGCTCCGACCACCTCAACTGGTATGGAACGCACAACGCCGATTCATTGTAAGCTACTCAATCCGCGAACGCCGAATCCCTTCCACGGCGTCATACCTGAGGATGTTGAAGATTGGCTGGTGCACTATGAACGTGTTGCCGCGTCCAACAAGTGGGATGACGCTGAGAAACTGAAAAACGTATATTTCAGCCTTAACGATGGTGCACGTGTTTGGTATGAGAACCGTGCAGATGCCCTAAATTCATGGGCAGAATTCAAACGCTGGATTCTTGAGGCGTATGCGAGCCCTGATCGCCGAGAGCGAGCTGAGCGTGATCTCCAGTCCCGAGTACAAATGCCGAACGAAGGTAGCGCAATGTATGTTGAGGACATGACGCGTCTCTTTCGACGAGTCAACCCCAGCATGTCGGAAGAAATGAAGGTGCGTTACCTGAAGCGCGGAGTGAAAGAGAAGCTATTCGGCGGTCTCGTGTGCAGTCCTCCCAAGACTGTGTCAGAATTTCTTTCCGAGGCCGTCACCATGGAACAGACGCTTCTGCAGCGGGCACCATCATACGAACGCCAAGTGAATGCTGCCTCACCTACACACTTCTTCGGAGCTCTCGGGGGCCACGTCGATTTTTTTCGAGAGCTCATTCGTTCGGTAATCCACGAAGAACTCCAGAAACTGCCGGTACCCTCACAGCCGACACTCAACTCCTTGTCCACCGTTGTCCGTGACGAAGTCCAGCAAGCGCTATGAGAACCACCCTTCAACACAGAAGCTCGACCTTTAAGAACTGACAACTCCCGCATGTCATATTCGCAAGCTTTGAGGCAAGCTGCCCCACCACCCTCCGCGCTTCGCACCGCGTGCCCGGCCATGCTACAGCCCGTCCAAGCCGGCTCGTATTACGAGGCCCCCCGACAGGCCCCAAGGAAATCAGACGTGCGGTGGACACCTGATAGCCGTCCCCTTTGCTTTCACTGTGGCGAAGCTGGGAACAACTACCGACAGTGCTCCTATCGGGAGCTCGAACTACGCGGCTTTTCAGCAAACTCGCCGCGACCTAGGTTCGGCCAGCGTCCTCCAGAAATTGAAGAATACGTTGCTCAGCAGTGCGGATTCCCATCAACTCGACACTAGTCACGCTCCGCTTCGCCGCGGCGGTTTTCTCCGACTCGCCATACGTATTCGAGCGTGATGCGGGGTCAGTCGCCCAGCCCGCGCCTGGAAAACTAACCACAGCGGTCTTCGGGGGCGAGGCCCCTCAGTGTGGACGTGCTCAAGGACCCCTACTGACGCGTACGCGGACCAACGATACATCGACGACGAAAGTACCTGCTGATTACAGAAGAATTTCCTTGGAGATTCCTGTACTTCTCGACGGTCGTGAAATGACTGCTTTAGTGGACACTGGAGCGGATTATTCTATAATCAGCAAAAAACTGGCCACCCTTCTGAAGAAAGTGACGACGCCTTGGAATCAAAGGCCAATTCGTACAGCTGGCGGGCACATCGTCACACCACTCGGCATGTGCACGGCAAGAATACAGATTCGCGGCTATACGTTTGTTGCCAGCTTGAGCATTCTCCCTCGGTGTTCTGGAGACCTAATCATCGGCATGGACTTTCTCAGGGAGCACGGAGCTATCATCCGCATTCGACAACGCCTCGTCACTTTCTCGACAAAGAGCGCCGCAGCGACGACCAACACCATCCATCCTCGAGGATCTCTTCGTGTCATCGACGGCGCTGTCAAGTTACCACCACGTGCAAGTGTCATGGTTCAGGTGGCATGTGACAGAGTCTTACACTGTGAAGCGGTCGCAGAAAGCAATCGCTCTCTCCTGCTTTCTCAAAGTGTTTGCGTAGCTAGAAGCCTTATTGATCTCCATGATGGCCACTGTGAAGTTCTCGTCAAGTTCGTTGATGGTGTTGGTGAGGTAAACGCAGAGCGGTCATCTAGGTTGTACAGGAGCTTGTTGGTGATGCCATCGAAACCGGTGGCGGAGCGACCGTTGAGTTCGCAGAGAACTCGGCGTACTCTTCGGTGGAAAAGTCGGTGTCGAGGAGGGTGTTGCCTAGACAGGTGTATTCGTGATGAGGAGGCAACTGACCCGTGGGGAGCGGGAGATATTTCTGTATGAGGGTCTTTGTGACGTCTTCCGGTGGTGCCGTCTGTTTGGCTTGATCGTCGCGAGCGAATGACACTGGTTAGTACGTGTGTTGGTGTCGTTGAGCAGGTGCTTAGGGAGGTGCCACTTCTTACTGCTACGGACTTGCCCATCAATCGAGTTACAGATCTCCTCCCACTGCTGTTTGGAAAGGGTCTGGCAGTGATCCGCTATGCTGTTGTTTAACTTAGATATGCGTTTGCGGCGCCTAACATTGAGGCTCTGGCCTTTTCAGCGAGCCAGGAGAGACTCTTTGGTCTCGCGCAGGTATTTTTGAGCCCCTCGGATTGCAAAAATAACCTAAATAAAATGAGGGACACCCGCACCACCAAGGTATAGCAGGTTTAAGCCAATCAAAATTGAATGAAGAGGGGAAGAAACCCAAAATGTAATTTGAGGAAAAGCCAATTGTTGAAAAAAAACCGAGGTAAGCCGACAGAAAATGTATATCATTACAAGTAGGGGACCGGAATCAACGCCGGAATACCTGTCTGCATTGGTTTGTGGCGAGAGACGTCTCGTGTTTCGTCCAATTCTTTATTAGGGTACTGAGCATGAGGAAGAAACAGCAAAAAAGGGAAAGAAAGAAGAGAGAATTAGGACGGCAGAAGAGGGAAGGGCCAGAGGAGGCTTGCAGGTCAAGCACGATTCCGGACATCTGGGGCAGAGCTTTGGGTAGACCGGACTGCACAAGCCTGGAGACGTACTGGCGTGTAGTAGGCTCCTCTAGACAAAACGCAGTGGTATACTCTTGAAGGCTCGCGCGATGGCTTACTTTCCGTACATGTGACCAGAGATCTCCGGTAGGTGTGACTTTACTTCAGGTATCATAAGCATAGTGCATTCCACTTGACTGCAGCTCGACTGACAATCTGAAATAGGCCTGAAAAAGGTGGCAAGCAGGTTCAGTAGTTTATCTTGGGCACAGACAGGGGATGGAGGAAAAACTAAAGGGCCGAGTCAAGAAAACAGCCATTCCGTTAATAGTGTCCCCGGAGACAAGCTCCACCTTGGTTGGCATAACTAAGGACACTATAAAGCGAAAGGCGAAGGGCAAGGTGGGAGGGATATGGAATGGAAACAGGGAAAAAGGAGAGAGAAAGGAAGCTGTTGAAGAAATAAGAGATGGTTGTAGAAAAACAACTAGGAGGAGTCCGGGAAAGTGAACGATGAAATGATGCGATAAAGACGAATGAGAAGTGCCCGTTTTCTTTGATCGGTAAGAAGGGAGGGATAAAGATCAGGTGTTACGGTAGTGGGGTGATTCTCTTTAAGGAGATTAGCAATGTGAGAAGTAAGAGGACAATTGTTGAAATAATGGAGCAAGTCTATGCAAGGATTGCCACAGGCACAGTTACTGTGAGATAAAAGGTGAAATCGAAAATAATAGAAAGGGAAGCGGCCATGAGCGGTGATGATGTGAACAATTGGTCTTTTTGGCGGGAAGAAAGGGGGAATGCGAGTGACGTTTTTTATCCACTTAAAAAGTCCAGTATCGCTGTTCTCTCGCGTCCAGTGAGCATTCCAGTGGGCGAAGGAACAGGCACGCATCTTTGATTTTATGGATGAGGGAATGGCAAGGAGGAATTGAGAAACACCATGGGAGGCGGCGGAGTTAGCAAGGAAGTCCGCCATCTCGTTGCCTTCGATGCCCTGGTGTGCCGGTGCATGGAAAAGAGACACCCGTCGCCGGGTAGAGATGAAATGAAGGAGCCTCTTGATGTCCCTGACAGAAGTTGTTGTGAAAGTGTTCAATGCAGTGAGCATGGACAAGCAATCGGTGTAAATGTGTAGAGGGATGAAATGGGTCAAAGTCCTTATATAGACTAGTGCCTCCAGTAAAGCAACTGTTTCGGTGGCATAAGAGGAAGTGGCACCAAATGTTTAAATTTTCCAACTTTAGCGATGTGGCCTGTTGGACTACAAAGTATGAAAGCGGCTCCAGCAGACTGGGAAGTGTAGGAGCCGTCGGTATACAGGTGGTAGGCCGGCTAAGTGGTAACAGAGGGTACCTCTTGAAGTCGAAGGCGGTAATGGCAAAAATGAGATTTAAGGCTTGGATGACACTCCCAAGGATTCATAGGGTAGTGAACAAGCGACGGATGGTAGGAGTCAGGGCCATAAAAGGTAAGGGCCTTGAGTACAAATAAAGAGAAGTGTGCGTGTAGGCGGTCTAGTTCAATGTGGAGCGGTGGTGTGTTAGCCAAAACCTGAAGCGACGAGGTACGCGTCGTACGAAAAGCACCGGTGATTGGAAGGAGAAGGGTACGTTGGATAGAGGAAATTCTGATTTTCGACTCTGAAGTAGGAAAGGTTGGCCACCAGACAGGAGAAGCATGTGTGATGGACGGAAGTAGAACCTGATTATAGAGGAGACGGAGAGCGGATGGGGGCATCGAATAATGCATTCGAAGGAACAGGAGAAGACGGGAAGAGAGAAGGTCTGCTTTAGTACGGAGATATGTTAAATGAGCGTTAAAGGTGAGATGGGTGTCAAAGATGAAGACAAGAATTGTAATACTCGATTGAAATTTTAGGGGAAAGCGGTTAAAGCGAACAATCGGAAGACGGGTGCGTGAAGAGGAAGCAGAGTGGCTATTGGGGAAGTATAGAAAGGAGGATTTGTCGGTACGGATTGTGAGTTTGGTGCGCTGTGCCCAGGTCGAAATAAGAATAAGAGTGAGAGCTACCTTCAATTCGAAAGCGCGACTATTGCCTGCAGAGAGCACTATGACAGTGTCATCGGCATAAGCTTGCGCAACCACGTCCGGGGGAAAGGGGAGGTCAAGCAATCCATAGATGACAATGTTCCACAGCAGCGGACTGAGTGGTGACCCTTGAGAGCTTCCCAAAGTAGGCGTCCCAAAGTCTCGAGCAGGTGGCTGAGGTGACTGTCCATTTTCTCAGTGGGGGCAGGTCCGTACTAATGGTTTTGGTGGCCTTAGCGACGTCGGCTTTGAGTGGAGCCATCCACATCTCGAGGTTCGGGGCGTCGTCGGGAGAGAGTCGCACGGATGAAGACCCAATCGACTCACGTGTACGACTTAGTCTTCCTGCCAGCGGTTGGGAAGTGTGCGACCAGTAGGAAGTGGTCGCTACCGAGATCTATTGCAAGGTTGGACTAGCAGGCGCCAGCAATATTCATGACGAAGCAGAGATCCGGCGTGGTGTCTCTTTGCGTGGACGTGCTGGTTGGGGTAGGAAAAGCCTTGTCCGCAATGAGGGTAAAGTCCATGTCTTTCGCGTTCTGCCAGAGCTCCTTATCCTTGGGGGTGTCGTACGCATAGCCCCAGGTGCGATGTGCGGCATTAAGTTGCCTGCGATCACTAGTGGGTTAGAGCCGGCGAGGCGGATGACTTTCTGGAACGTGCGTTGTAACCGTTGTCTGTCGTTGCGGGTGTTACTGTACACGTTGAGGATGTACACGCTTCGTCGTTACACGTTGCCAGGGGGAATCTCTACCATGACGTATTCGATTTTGGGCCTGTCGAGGTCGTGCGCTAGGTAGGAGACCTTGTTAGAGACCAGCGTGGTGGTACTGTAGCCTCGCTAGGGCCTGAGTAACCACTGCAATCTGGAGAACGTGGCAGTGGGTATTACTATTTCTTGTAACAGGATCACGTAGGGTTTGGCTTCATCGCTGCGGAGGTCATTTGGCCTGGCCATCTTCAAACATTTGGGGGTCGGCCCGGGCACCCGACGTGTAGAAGGGGTTCGCGTGAAGGGGTGGACTGGGCGTGGGTGTGCTTGGGAGACTGGGTTACCTTTCTCAACGGCAGGAGTGACGATGTATTCGGGATAGTGTTCTCCTTGGCCCAGCCGATTACAGTGGGCCGTGAGGGGAGACTACACGAGGGCCATGTTCTCACCGAGGAGGTGGATGCTCTTCCTTATGCTTTAGGTCAGGCTGGTCGATGGAAACCCCGCGTTTCTTAGGTGCACTCTCGCCATCGTCGTTACCAGCGCCTAAGAGCTGCCGCATTGACGGTGGCGACTGTATTGGCAGCATTTGCGGTGGCCGGTGTAGCAGCGCGCGCACTACTGTCATTTTTCAGTTCATCGATGGCGGCCGTGAGTTCCAGTATTGTTACTTTCATTTCGAAATTTAGAAATGTTATCTGAGGTGTCGTGTGCGTGTCATGCCCTGGGAGTGAACCCGAATATACCTGCGATGTAGCGTTTTCTCTTACCCGGACGGTGTCCGCCCAAGTTAGGTTGCCTCGCTTATGCTTATCGGTGTTTCCTACAGGCGGTTGGGCCAGTATCTAGGATCAACTATCGCTTTCTAGAAGAAAGGATACATGAGATTTTTCTGGAATTTAGCCTAAAGCAAATTCTCATCTCTCGATTTGGACAGTTTTCACCGACCACGCTGCAGTTGTCGTTCCCATATTGCGAGGTTACATGACCTAAACACTAACGGTAAGTCATCTACATGTGCGTAATAAAATATGCTTCGGGGAATGGTTAAACGTAAAGAGTTTATCTTAACAATCAAAAGGGTAAAACTAAGTAACCGGCCAGCCCTGCGGTACTCTACTTTCCTGGATAAATTGCCTGGACAAGGTATTGACAAATCTAACCCGGTGTGCGCCATTTGGTAAGTAACTTTGTATTGCACGGTTGCCCATTTGTGAAAGGCATAAAATACCATAGTACCAAGAAATGGCACAGGCCTTTTTCATGTCGAGAAATATAGCTAGGAAAAAATGTATACGAGCAAAAGCCTCATGAATGTATGCCTCAATCCTTACGAGATGATCGGTTGCGGATCGGCCTTCTCGAAAGCTACACTTAAAACAAATAAATTATGGGTTTTGCGTGCCAAAACAACTTTGTGATTATGAAGCAGGCCGTAGTGGAGGACTCCGGAAAGTTTGACCACCAGGGGTTCTTTAACGCGCACCTAAATATAAGTACACCGGTGTTGTCACATTTCGCCTCCATTAAAATGCAGCCACAGGGGCCGGGCTTCAGTCCCGTGACTTCGTGCTCAGCAGCCCAGCACCACAGCCACTGAGCAACCAGGGGCGGTGTCGAAAGCTCCACTGATACGGGTTGAGCGATTTGTGTGTGTTCCTTTTTCAAAAAAAGTGTATAATGCACGATTTATCATCCTTTCCAATAACTTACAGAGGTGGCTAGTTAGTGCAATAGGATAGTATCTTGACATCAAGGACGGGTCCTTTCCTTGTTTCAAGGCAGTGACTAGAAGAGCCTCTTTCGTTCCAATAGAAGGCACCTTGCTACCAAGGTTTTACTGAAAAGAGACAGCAGTGCAATGTATGTGTCAGGATGAAGAGGTTTTATCAGTGGGTACATGATTCTATAAGCTCCCGGAGCAGACTTTTCACAACAGTTCAAAGGACCTCTGAACTCGAAAACTCTAAAAGAGTGGTTGTATAGTTCATCTTGAAAACATTTCTGCTTCAGTACCTTCTCAGAAAACATGCTGAGTCTTTAACTGAACTCAACACACGCTCAAATTGCTCGCCGACAGCGTTACTTTGGTCTTGAAGGACGGGATACTTCACCAAAGCAAACCGTGAGAAGGCTGACCTAATTATTTTGTTACCTTGTTCCATAATTTTTCTTCTTAGGTGTAGGAATTAATGTTTCAGATCTCCTTTTGCCAACTGTCCCTCTGAGCAGTACGTTGGGTATGTTGTCCTTGCGATTCGACATATTTGAAGTTAATTATTTTTTCTCGTATTGGGGAGCTAACAAGGAAAAAAACACACCTTACTTTGTTTCTTGCGTGCTTCTTTACATTCCTCATTCCACCAGCGAATGCATCGCTTAGAAGCCCATCCTCTATTTCGTAGGATACATACTGATGCGGCCTGAATTATAAATGCTGTTAGGTAGGCAACTACATCATTTAATAATTTGCACATAAACATCAGCCCAGGCCAAGTCCGCCAGTTTACAAAACCTCGTCCCAACGCCTGAATCGGCTTTCCATCTTGTAACTTGTGAAGAGCATTTATTATGTTTTGTTAGGATTAAAACAACCAAAAAGTGATCACTTCCATAAGGATCCCTTATAACATGCCATTCTACGTGCGGCATCAGTGTACTTGATGTTATCCTTATGTCTAGCGATGAAACTGTTTTTTATGAAATGCTATAAAATGCAGTTTCTTTCTTATCAGGAAAGCATGTACTTGAGAAAAAAGATTTTATGTTAGTCGGGCTATCGCCTCACAACCTGAGTCTCCCCACGGGGGTGCTGTGTAAATTTACGCCTGGGGGCTCGGGAAGTTTATGAATGTGGCTCTGACATTCAGTTCTGTGAAATTTATGAGAGGTAGAGATGTAGACGGAAATGATTATTATCAGCTTATTGTACAGCAGTGCTTGGGCAGCGACTGACTGCTTCAAGTGACGTTCGGAGTTGTAACTCTTGGCAGGCAACACCTTTATGTACAGTTGTAGCTTGACAACCCTACCAGTAAGAGCATCACCATGGTCTTATAATATTCGATAATAATAATAATAATAATACTAATAATAATAATAATAATAATAATAATAATAATAATAATAATAATAATAAGTTATCAAATATTCCACTGCAGTGTTTGTGTCTCCACAGTGCAAAAGAGGTTTCTGATGTGCGTCTAGCATAAAAAAAGCTTAACTTAAAGAGCCGTTTTTGGGCCTGTGAGGCAGGGTTTCGCTTTATTGGAGTGGTCGACACATTCGCGCAGTTCCCCATGTGCCAGTGGCACCGTTTGAGAGGGTTTCGTGTCGATAGCCTACTGCGGGGCGTTGGATACCCGGTCCTAAGAATGTTGCAATTTTCACGAAGGCCTAGTTTCGAGGAACGAGTACCTTGACGCCACCGGCCGGGCGGTTATGGCCCCTTTTTTCTGGGAAGGCGGAGCAGGGCTGGCTGCGTGCATATGGCGTCTCCGCCGGCTAACTGCATGTGGATGGGACAGCCGGTCAATCGACCACGGTTTTTGCGAACTGTGGCAAAAACACTGGCGTCGGAAGCATCCCAAAGGTTCCGTGATGTATGGCCTTACCCTGATCTTTGTGTACCGTGCCTCGGTGGTCTCGTGCAACAGTGGACCCGAAAGTTTGAATGATGTGGTTTGTTTAAATCTGCTTACCACCACGTCGCACATTGATTCACTTCACATTATTCACGTTCTTCTCAGTCCAACGTTCAATTCTGCCTCGGTATGCTCGATGAAATCATCGTCGTCAGATATGATACCACGGATTGTGTTCGTGGCGCTGTGTGGAGTCATTATAACAGGTACGTTCCCGAAATATACAAGTTTCTGCATGTTTTCGAAGTGCCTTTATTGCTGAGTTATCAGAGTAGATTGCCCCTGACCAACTTTTTAGCGCAATAGCCAGGTCTTATACTCGATGTCAAGCATTTCGCAACGAGATGTGGTGAGGTGATTCTCACTATATTTTCTTGGCTCTCACTATGGACTGCATGATAGCGGCGAAAATTGCGTGTTGGTAACCAAAAAACCTGAAAAGTGCTTCGGTACGCGGTATCTCGGGAAGGTCAAGCAGTTTGGGAATCGATGTATCCACAAATATATATGAGAATTTGGAGAGTAACGCCAGGCACCCAGAATAGTGTCACACAAGGGGACGCCGGAAGAATAAAACAAATGACTCCAATCAACGCTGTGAAAGTGGCTGGCCCGTGAAGATCTGGTATTAATAATCCGTAAAACGAAAGTGACGTAGCATCGAGCGATTGAGCCATATTGTATGTGAAATTGTTGACAGCTGCATCAACCATTATTGGAAACCAATATTGTGCATATTGACGTTACTGTTCCCGCCGCCGCTAATAATCTTCACGCTGCTCTTCGGGAGTTGTTACTAAGCGTGTATTTCCCATACCGCTATCGCAAGACAAATGAAATCATTTGCTAGGGTGGGTAATTTTTTACATGTGAAAGTGTAGTGACGTCACTCCCTCCTTCCTATGCTACAGTTGCCGCTTCTCGGCGACTGCAGCTAAGGCGACTGTAATCTTTACGGAGAAACACGTGCAGCGAAGGGTACATTCTTCGCATTGTTGGAACAAGCCTTACCATCTATAAGGTGGTTTTGACACTTGTTTAATTCTTTTGTTCATTGAAACGAATACTGCGGTTTGTGTTGTATGCGCAGTTGCATGAGTGATAGCCACATTTCGCTTCAATTCGTGGATTGAATTCCTGTCCACCAATCTGTCGACGCAGAGGAAGTCATATACAGCTTCGCTATAAAAACACATCCTGCAGCCCCTAGCTTTAGCTTTCTGCTATTACTATATATGTAGAACACAGCGTTAAGCCATACCACAACAAAATACGAAAGTTAAATTGAGTAAAAACACGAAAGGTGTAAGGAAAAGGTGACTACCGTCTCCGGATGGGTCATTCTGAGGGTGCCGTCTAAGTTAAGCCGAAACCAATAAGGTCTGTTGCCACGGTCAAGGAGCCCTAATTCGTGATGCACTCGGCATCAGCTCCCGATTCTCCTTTCACTGGACACGGAAAAGCTGCGCGCGCTAGGCTATGGAGCGTCCGACCCTGATGTGCTCAGGTAAGTGGTGCCGCAACACAAGATAGGGAGACACTCGGTCTTATATATGTACTTTGACCAGCTCCGCTGATCCAGGCAAAGCGGCTTCGAAGGAAGACTGCAAGCATGGCTATCCACTTGACACACCGACGGGCCACTTGAGCAACCCAGGATTGCCTCTAAAGAAGGCAACGAAGCTAGCCACCCCTCAGTTCGGCAGCGGCGCACAGAGACGCTCAGGCTTATTTTCTGCGAAGTGCTTTTCTACGTAGTTATATCTAAAGGCCTTGCGCATTGCAGCATACCTGTGTGACCTATTGTGGCCCTCGCTCTTTGATGTACCCTGACTCTGTGGTTATAATGGCTCTGGAAAAAGTTCGAGCAAATGTAAGGAATCTGTAGACGTTAAGGAACCCAAAGATGTTGCAACACAACTTGACAGCAATAGGTGCACTTTTATAGACATGTGTGAACTGAAGGAGAGTGTAAGATTCCCTTCCGTAGCATTGCGGCTTTAAAATTGCGGCCTTCCGCCGAGAATAAATGGCTTTGGCAAGAATAACTCCTCTCTAAAGGCAAATAATGAAAGGCTATCGTTTAAATTTGAACAGAAGGAGCAAAAGTAACGGCTTAAAAAATCGAACGTTAAAAGCATTCGAGAGCCCAGCAACCTATCAGAATTGTGAGACCAATTGACGAGACAGTGGGAGAGAGACATCATGTCTGCCACTTTGTTCCGACCCACAAAGCAGGTGTGAAAAACGTTACTGTTCATTTTGTCAGTAGAAATATGCGAAAGAGTGTGTTGAGGAGTGCAAGGAAAAACTAGAATGGACTACAAAGAACTTCACTAGCATCCAAACACCCCTGTATATCGATGACCACTAGATGTAGCTCAACAAACAGCTACTTTTACAGACACTTCAATTAAGAAACAGGCAAAATGACAATCTGTTTCTACTTTCGACAAAAACATTTTCGTTCGGAGGGAAGAAACGAAGCACTTCACATAGTGTCTCTGAGGGGCACTGACAGCATAGAAACGCAATTGTATGTAGCCATAAACCACTGTTTGTCGACGTAGCCAGAATATTGAATATTGCAATATTATGCAGTGTAGTCATTTTTGCTTGCACCTTTTTTCCAAGGATGCGTTCCAAGGTAAAACCTACTGTGATAATGAAACATTTAATCCTGAGTGTGTGGATGTAAACGCACAATCAGTAGTGCGTATGATCACTAGGAGCATTGCAAATAAACACAGATGACAACGAAATCTTACTTCCGCAAACAAATGCAAAATTCCGAATATTGTTCTTTACAGCAACCTGGTTATTTAGTAACGAACCCACACTAGTTCTTGCCGGATACAGCGCTGACAGGTTGGAACGTCAAGACAACAAAGGCGGTTGTGTAGCGAATTCACTGCAAAGAGTGCACTAGGTGCAACCATATGGAAGAAATTAATATTCTTACTGGAGACGTAAAATGCACAATTTGACATCACAAATTTTACTGTCTCGGTTGTTTATAGACCTCCAACAATGGACAAAAAGCAATGCTGCGAATATAATGAACAATCGCCTAAATATATCTGTTTTCGCAACGCGCCATGTCGCTTAATGGGCGATATCAGTATTGATATAGGTACTGATGACTTTTCAGCAAGGGAATAAACAATTTCAATAACTTTCCGCCCTAGATGGACGTCAGTTCAGCTACAAGAATACTCGCACAAAGCGTGACTCCCCTCAATATGTTTATATCTAACCTTAACACAAAGGATATAACGGCTGGTTTATTAGCATCCGATTTATGCGATCCCTTAACCGTCTTCTGTCTCGCTGTATTAAATCATGCTAAAAGAAAAGTTCGGCCGTATGTTACACTGCTGTATCATGTAAAGGCGAAACCCTGCTGTACACGTGGTAGTTCAATAGATTACATGATAAGAGGGGCCAGACTTCTCGCAGGACATAATAAGCCGCATTGTGAAGTAAACCTATCGCACCGTAGGTGAACCTCCTCGACAACACATGCGAGCACCTAATGCGCTAGCTGAAGGTTCTTTTGTTCTCTCTGTCATTCTGTCTTTTATTCTTTTGTTTATTCTCTCTTTGTTCTCACTTTCTTTGTTCTATTGTTCGTTCTCGTTCTTTCGTTCCTTCTTTCGTTCTTTATTTCTTTCCTTCGTTCTTTTATTCTTTCGTTTGTTCATTATTATTCAGCCACTGCATCTTTGCTTGCTTACAAGGTTTGAGCTATTCCTGATGACGATATTTATGTCTCACAGGATTAGACGCCGCTTTCTACAGCGAAGCTGTATATCGCTAGGGTTCCGTAAATTTTTGTTCTACGTGAACAAAAACTATCGTCATCAATGGCTCATGCTCCCCTAAGCCAGCACAAAATGGAATGGCTCATAGCGCCATAAGACGGAGGCTACAAGCACTCAGCAAAGTGAAGCGAACTGTTGTTAAACTCTTTCTAATCACGCATATACAACATTGAACAGCATGTCGAAAGCGGTCATCAACCATGGGTAATACCCCCGTGAGCAATGGCTCATACCCCGGTAAGGAAGCAAAAAATGCAACATCTTATAGTCCCGTAAGGTTCATGGCTACTACTTTGCGGGAATTAGCGGCGATGACACTACCACACTTGTTCTTTTCCCTTATTTCAATGCGGATGCATCGGTACCAAAAAGGGAGCGGTTTACGCGTTCCGTGTTGAAAACATTTCCCTAAGATGCCACACTAATCCGGCCCAACCGAACACCCATTGGCATACGTGCATCGATTTGACATTACCAAAGAATGTGATTGCACTTGCCAAAGAAGGAATGGCCACCTATCAAGGCAATAAATGAGTGTGCCTATCTGTCATCAGGATAAGCACTCACCGAAATGGTAAATAAGTTCGTACTTTTGATCCAAATTACGTGCCACCTCCGTGTCTTGCGCTGAACAGAAACTGGTCAACCACTTTAATAGAGTGGATGGCTCTTGACTTTTTCGGGTATGAGCCATTGTAACGAGCCACTTAACGCGTTGGCCTTAAAAGTTCATGATCCTCCGAAGCGGTAAAGCAAACTTAACTTTGAAACATTAAGCTTGTCGAACCGGCCGTCTTCAGCGACGTTTGCAAATAAGAAAATCTCAAGTCCACAAGATCTTTCTCCAAAGGAAAACATGAACACTGCAACATCATATTTGCAGTTTAGTACACAGCAACTAGATGAAAAAAAGTGGAGTTTGTGGATTGATTAGCAATTTCATAAAGAGATAAAAAAGAAAAATACCAACTACTGTGTATAAGAAGCTCTATGCCGTTATCGATCACCCGCCCATTCCTAGGTACTCTTCTTGAGATTTGAACACACATATAATAATGACACATTAGGGAAAAATTTTTTTAACCTAGAACAATTAAGTAATAAACGAAACTGAACGAAAGGTTCATTGTTCTTGCTCACCATGTGCTTTAAAAGAAGAAAAAATAAAGCTCTACTGCTTAAAAGACAAGTACATTACACTTTCTCTTATCATGGAGGGGTGTTATATTGTAAGATGGTTCTATCTTTTTCTGCTAAGTGTACCATTCTATAAATAGTATACACCTGTTCATTTCTTTTACGCGAAAATTTAGCAGCCTATGACTGCATGTAAATTTTCGATTCGTGTGAAATGTAAACTTTTATAATTTATGATAGACTCACTTATGTTACCGCATTGTATGATTTTTATAAGTTGATGTTTTTTGTATATGTCCGGAACATTATGAGAATATGTTCGGGTGTTGGTTTCTTTCGCTTTGTGTTTTTTTCTTCCATCTGAGATAGAGAAGAGTTGTATTTACTATTGTGCGAAAGCTGTTGCCTAAACTCTGTGCGGAAGCAGGATCTGCCTTCAGAAATGCGCGCCTTCAGTCCTCGCTTCCTCTTGTACTTTCAAGAACGTAGAAAGACCAATTAATCAAACAATCAATCAATCAATCAACTATGCTATTCATCAAGCAAGTTAGTAAGCAATCGATCACGTGGCATAAGTCGCGTATATTAAAAGATCTACCGATTTGCCGGTGACTAGCTGTGTGCTCTAAGAATTACTTATTGAAACAATAAATAGTGCCCAAATATATTCACTGCTATTAATACAATATTTACCCGTAGGAAAAGGTCATAGAATTCAAAGCTTTCTCTGCATTCCACCCCGCGAGTGCTATCGTCCAGGCAGCTCTTGGCCAAATACACTTGGCCTATTTCGAGAGGGTTCAGGAGAGTGTATGCAACGACAATAGAGTAAAAAACAAAAAATAACTTGGCCTGTTCTCTAGAATTAACCGCAATTGCTTGTGCTTAACTTATCACGTGCTGGTGAGCTCTGCGGTACCTTGAACATGAGCGCAGCCCGAAATAATAAAGGGACACTAAAGTCAAATACTAAGTCAATGTGGACTGTTTATGTTCTATTCTAGAAAGCTCGCAACGCTTGTTTCCTGTCAAGAAAGCTCTCAGTTAACGAGAAAATTGCATCTGAAGGGTCCGAATGCCTTTGGGTAATTCAAATCTCCCGCCACCCAACTGGGGCAGTGATGACGTTGCATACGCCATCAGCACACTTTACTGGCGTCGGTGAGTAAAACGGCGCCCGACACACGACGTCACCGCGCCAAGACAGAGATTTACCCCTGCAGCTGCAGCTGCTCGTCAAGTGGCGTAGATCATTCGGACATCCCGCGACATCACATGGAAGTTGCATGCTCTGCTACTTGCCGTCTGTGCGCGTTTCGGGAGCCAGCAAAACCAGCGTAGCACTACGCGATAGCGAAAATACTGACATGCGAAAGCGCGGGCGGCGCGGAGTCCAGCGAAAACGAAACATTTGGACAGCCCGTGCCGTAGTCAACGGTTATCACAACGATTTGTTCTTTTTTTCTAGAAATTAAATAGAACTGCGCAAGCAGCGTTGTTTTTTTCTCTTATGATACAATACAAGGATGTTTTATGCAATGAGTGGCTGAGTATTAGTGATAGAATTTTCCCGAATAGTGCTTTAGTCATAGGGCAAGTACTTGAATGTCCTGGGGCAGTCTGTAATCATGGCATGCGTTTACCGAAATTTCACTATTATTAAGGCTCTGTTCGCGATAATATTCACGCCTCATGGATTCTCGGGATCTAATCTATCACTTTAGTATGACTTAATATTTGCCTTTAGTGTCCCTTTACTGTCGTTTTCACGATATCGCCCTTTGGCTGAAATTCGCATGCCTTCTTGTTTCAGAGTGCCCGCAATTATTACTATGTGGTTGGTAGACCAAACTGTTGTGCAAGATAATTGTATTGTTCTGAGGATCAGTGAAATTTTAAACATACACTGTGTTTTCGGCGGCTCCCAGCCCTATGCTTGGGGGAAGGCAGCTGCGCAGCAGACATTATCGAATTATTTTATTTTTCAAGTTATTGCGATGCAGGAAGAACTGAAGGCATGAAATGTGCATCAAAAGGATGAAAATATTGTGTGCGATGAGTTAAACTTAAGGCAGAACGCTATGGCGCCCTACAAATGTTTACATCAAGAGTAATTTTTCATAGACATTTCAGATTTCGGTGAAGGAAAACAACGGCTTTCATTCCTAGTGTTAATATAAAGCAAGCGTTTTCTTGATACAGCGAAACATGTTTCAATTAACAAACCATCCTAATAGTGAGGACAACTAAAAACAGTAATGAAGACAAGCAACAACGTTTTCGTCACTGCCTTTGAAAATAATGTCCCTTCCCAGATTTAATCAATGTAAGTTAGCTAAAACAGGTATGAATGGTATTTCAGTCGTGGGTGTGTTTATTGGCGTTTCTGCTTGCTTTAGCTGGAATGCTGACAAAAGCCTCCGTTAGAAATTACGTACTCCAAACGGTGGACTTAAGCGCCGCCTTTTTCTAATAAAATTACGTTCTGTAAATTGTTGGTGTGTTACTTATAAATATGCCTACTTACAGAGAACAATTACGTGATAGAATCGACACATTTTTGCTACAAGGCAATCATCAATATGCGGCTAAATATGTGACAGCGAGATCATTCAATTTGGTTTCAGTTTGCTTTAGAACGACACATATGTCAAGGCTCACGGTGTAATCGTTCCTAAAGATAGCTTTAACTAAAAATGACATGTGTAGCCGACGTTCAGTACGTTTGTTGTGAGAACCCCCGTGGTGCCATTAAAATATCTAATTTCTTTTGTACAGAACCCGCAGCCCCTGTTCTCTTCAGATGACATGAACAATACATCAGCAAACGTGTTAAACCCAGTGAGCTTGTCATTTCACAGGAAATTTCAACTTGCCAAATCATGATTGGAAAACAACACCGCTCAATAGTTGTAATAACAATTTAGGCGAGGCTACGCTGGGCATTTCTATTTTCTTGATTTACTGTAGTTATAAATACGTTTACTCAAATTCAGGGTAGCTCTAACAGAAATCCTCACTGCTTCTGTGTAAGAGGGGCCTTAACTAGTGAAACTACTTGTCAAACGTAGGCTACTAAAGCCATTTCGGGAGGTCCGCGCAACCAACGCCCACAAATAAAAAAGAAAAAGACATTTTTTTTAATTTCAGGGTGTGGCCACTGCAAGCCTTCAGGCATTCTGGTTGGGGTCTGCAGAAATGTTTCCCCTTCTCCCTAAGATGGCCGTAAAGCTTTTGTTGCTGTTTTCTACGACAGCTGGATGCGAGCACACTTTTTCCAGGATTGCATATTTGAAAAGCAAATGCAAAAATAGGTTGAATGTTGCTTCAAAATTTGCAACTCTGCTTAAGCGCGACAGCACTACGTATTGACAAGCTGTCCATACTTAATTGATGTAGCACTTTTGTTGGGCCATTTTTTCCCAGTTAGCAATAAAATGTACGTGTTTCACGCTGCATGTTCCACTTACGTATACCACCCCACGCCCGTGACTGCAAGTGGTTTTGCATCACTTCCGCCAGTCCACAAGGATCTTGCGACTTGTTCTCAGACACATCTATGTCTGAGAACAAGTCTCAGAGATACATTACATTAGGTTATCACATTTATCAGGTTGTATTAGTATCAATGAACAGGTATATCTTGAAGATACGCGTGAAACCATTCGTGTTCACAACTTTTCATGGGGTCGGTGACAGACGATTGCATTTTGAAAAAGTGCAGAAAACGTCCATCAACTGAGTAATAATCTGAGACATGTTATAATGAGTAATCTGTCATATGTATTGAGTAGTTGGGACATGCACACCAAATATTGTTAGGAAAAGAGAGATATATACAGATTTCAAGAATTTTAAAATTATGTGGAGCAGTTAATGAAATGCTATAAATTTACCACTTTCATTTGACCGCCTTGGGCGTAAAAGCCTACTACGAGCCCAGCCGTGCTGCAAAATATCGGTTCTCTAACATGGTCTTGTATTACATAATTTCGTTTTATTTATGTTAAATGCACCACACGCTTCTTGGCCAATCGCCTATTGTGGGTAGGTGCCATAGTATGACAATCATCATCTTTGCCATCCACACGCGGTGTTCAGCTCAGAGAGCTAGTTGGTGTTCTTGCAATACGTACCACCTGCTTTTTGGCCAAGACATAGTAGAAGGCATTGGTCGTACTATGTGTATATCCATGATGAACACACGGCGTCATATCAAAGTTTTTTGGCGCTGTATGATAAAAGTAAACATACATACTGTGGCATAATGGTTAGTGCATTGGATTTCTGTGCTGAGAAATCGAACCTCGATCGCAAATGCAATCAGCTATTACACATCTTAAGTAAGATATAATGGGTAAAACAGCCTAAGTACCCACACGCTTGGGAACGTACTGGAGTGTATGTGAAGAATATTTTGCTTTAGAGCAACATCTGCTTTCCCCTTGAGAGGAAGCTAAAAAATGCATCTGGAAAGGCTAGAATGTATCCTATCAATTCACCGATTTCTTTTATTTCGTCTAGCATTGGAAACTAACTGTTATCTGATGAACACTCTTGCTATGGTGAATTCCTACCCAAATTAATCTCTATGTGACTAGATGTATTTTAGCGAGAAAGTTCCCAAGAAAATTTTGGACCGCCGTATTTATGGTAATGTTAATAATTTGCTACGTAAACTGAAAATTGCTCACGCGTTTAATGCGCACTCGCAGTGTTTTTACATGACACTGGAGTACTACTTGCTTTGAATATTTTTGCCCTGATTTCAGATCTTTGAGGTACTGGCGTGAAATATGCAATTTATTCCTAAAGCCTTATAAAAAAAATCTGGCGTGTCTCGATGTATGTCAACGTTATTACAAATAGCACAGAATTGTGTCGTGCCACACCGCATTGCCAACGCCGAAATGCGTCATGCATGAGGCATGTTCTCGTCTTGCGCTTCCCATTGGCCAGGCTGCGCACGTAGTGTAAAAAAATGGCATATCGCCTAAGGGCGAAACACTGACTGCGATAGCATGGTTTGGCATTGTGCTCGAAGTCCTCGGACGCTGTTCTAACTGCACTCGGGCACGACTAACGTGGTTGCGACAAACCTGGGTGCAGCAAAATGTCTGGGACCATTAAAGGCAAGTTAAGATAACACGCCGTGTAGAGCGTGTAATGGCATCGCACAGTCACCGCTACGCTGGCCGTAAAGAGCCTCGCCAATGAAATCTTGTCACTTTCAGTTTTGAGCACTGATATTGTTTCGAACGGTTAATATTTATTAGTCTGAAAAGACTGAGGATAAAAGGAATGCGTTGTGAATATCTTATATCAATGCATTTTTTGTGGACTGCCTTTTTCAGAATTCTGAGGAATTATTTTGTCAAGAACGTTAAAGCATGTATGAGCAAATTTATTGACTTAAGCGGCCAAGCTTAACAGAAAAATGGCGCTCTTTTGATCCCTGTGGCTTTACCTCTAGATCGAGAGCCAAATTCCATATAAAGATGTTATCATATTTTCGCTTTCTATGACGTTTGCTTCTGGGTTTTAGTTGAACAATTTCTGTCGTTATCCACGGGTTATCTCGACCTATTCATTTCCTTTTATTAGGAATGAAGGTGTCAATACAGTGCTGGCAGCATCTTTTAAATTTCGTCCACGCTATATTGACGTTATCATCACAAAAAGAAAGAAGGGTTGCTTCCAATCGAAGTATAATATTTGGGTCATCTGCCCCTTCACAGTTTTTAAGGCTTATCGAGTTGGAGTCGCAAGAATGAGAATTGCGTGGATGAATACACGCGAGGTACACAAATCTATGGTCAGAAATCTCCTCGTGGATTTCAGTTGTGCACTCGCCGAAGCCAGGTGAGCAGAGGATTAGGTCTAATGTGGAAGATGACGATTTGCGTGTTACGCGTGTTGGATGTAAAACTGTTTGACGCAGGTTATACGCCAGCATCATGTCCAATAAAATTTTAGAACTATTCACATCAGTGGGGCCACACGTGAACGAACACTAGTCAATACTGGGAAGATTGAAATCTCCACCCATTTGAAGATTGCGCCAGACCGGTTTGGGGTGTTCTCGTGCTTGCTAGTGTAAACACCAGCGCTATATTGTGTTACCTGCTGTGCACGCCCCAGTGGCTTGGTGTGTATGGTGTGCACACGAGAGTGGCTTGGTGTGCTCGGGTGGGCACACCACAGCAGCTTCACGTGTTCTGATATGCACATCAGGGTTGTCTTGTGTGCGCACCACAGCATAGTCAAGCGTTACTAAGTTTGTACATCACTGTAGGGTGGATGCCGTCTGGTGCACACATGGTAGTATGTTATGATGTAAACTTCACTTTTGCACACCTGCCACTCTGGTGTGGCAGGTGTGCAATATTGTTTTTTGGTTTGTGTACGATTAAGGTTGCCTAAATACTAAATTTGCTGCGTTCAAGTTAGCACAGCCATCGGATTTAAACTTATTTCAATTATTAATTTCAACATACTGTAGCCCTGAACGACCATTGCATGAACAGGGAGTAAACAATACAAATTTAGCAAATAATAAAAAGCGAAAAGAAAACGAAAACAAGATGCAGTGCAACTTCAGTGTTTAACGTATCGAAGAATTTAGCATTGTGACAATTAAAGAATGAACATGACCAGTTAAAGCATTCCAAAGTACGAAAGTGTGGACAAAAATACCATGTAAATGTGTCAGTGAGGTGATGAGGAGACAAATTTACTCAGGATAGTGTAAAGAGGATGTAAGTCCACCAGTTGTGATGAAGCTGCCAGGTAAAGGAAATGTTGGAGAGGTAATCATCCCATGAAAGACTTCAATGACTGAATGCGGTGTTGGGAAGAGAGAATTGCAAGCTGAATATTTCAAACCATTACAATGGGACCGCTTGAATGAGAAAACTTGAGTTCAATTATGACATTGTATATCTGAACACAAAAGTTTCAATGACCACGCAGTTACGCATTTGCTTGCAAAAGTTTACAATACATGACCAAACTACATTATAAAATGAGGATACATTGTGTGTGTACGTACGTATATGACGTATATAATTGTAAGGTTGTCCATTTACAATTAAACTTTATTGCTTAGATCCCCTACAATTCAACCTTTACGACAAGAAGGAAAACTTCTATGGTCAATGTTTTCTCTAGCCCAAGCAGAAGTTCCACGGGGAATAATTAAATAATGGCAGACAAACAGCGCTATTCATATTACGCTTTCTCTAAGTGTCTCACATCCACGTGGTTGGCTAATATGAAGCTTTGGAAAATTGTAGATTCAAAATATATTAGTGTAATGACTAATGAATCCCTATCAATCCTCGACTTCGTAGGAAAGCACAAAACAAAGCGGTTATGATGAATAGAAGTTTCGGTTTCTAGTTTTCATGAGATCACTGCAGTGATGTGCTGACAGCAGGTACGGATAACTGACATTTATACTTCATAATGTTTGCTTTTTCTTACGTTAAATTACATTAAACATTATGTGAGAACCAGATAACGATTCTGCAAAGTGAACGGGAGAAAACACTGATATTTACTAAACACAAACACCTTGCTTACAGATAACATGGCAAATTTGTAACACTAAAAACCGCACATGTTTTCTCAGTAAATGTCATTTTGGCAGTAGTGTGACATAGGACTTTATATTGTAGTGAGCAGATGTCGGCTCATGCCGCGTTCTGTACCAAAGTCCGGACAACTGCATATAAACATCCCACATACACAATAAATTAGTGGCAAAGATAACTGCCAAACTAATAAGATTGGGTGGGATCATATTCATTGATCACAGACATAAATCATTTTTGCTTTGTGAATTAGAAACTGCATGCGGTGTAAGAATCAGATATTGTGTATACGTATAAATACATGGCACAATATATAATACTCCTGGTTTCATGTCGAAACATTGCAACGCATAGTGTTCAACAGTGTCACAAAGTGTCTTTTAACTCGAGAAGTCCGCAGTGCACTCATGAAAATATTGTACTTGGAACAAATGATACGAAGAATTGACATACACTACTTGAGATGAGTAGACAACTACATTCTCCTTTAACATACCGCAAGGTCCTCAGCACTCAGAACATGCAGAGATACTGACACATCATAGTAAGATTCACTTACTGGAGGAACTTCACATATTTTGCTGTATGACTCGATATGCAGAGCTGGATTGCTTAGATCTTGTAAAATTACCACTCACTGTTATTCGCAACGAACAAAAAGCCGGATTATTCTAGCACATTACAGACATGTCTACTATCAGGCGAGAACATCTTCAAAAGGACACTCAATGAAAAAGGCAAACAAAACAAATTAACGCATTCACAATGCAACGCCATGGACACGAATTGTGGTTTCTACTACTGATGCAGGTAAATCCCCAAGATAATGAAGCATCGAAGAATACTGCCTGTAACCGCCTGCGTCTACTCGCTGGAATGCGCTGCAGCAGTTGGCTCCAAAGCTATCGTACACCGCCGCGGATTTGTGGTGCACAACACATGGGAAACACACACACTGCAGAAATTCGTGGGCTGCACGACAAACATACAAGGCACGGGCGACAGGAGTGCAACTTGCACGCATTCAGCACACCGACACGAAAGCAAACACGAACGATATGGGTGTAACTTGCACCACACGAGCGCTCAACACTCGTAGTGATGGTTTCCGACTGACACGGTTTACACGCGCACAGAAATATCGCACACTGCACACGACAGCTGCAACAAGTCATTTAAGACGAAGTCAAGGCACAGGTGTCACAGGCAGGAGCGCAAAACGTCAAGGAGGGTCTTGAAAACAAACATTCACACTGAATCGAGGTCAAATCATTGAACTCATGGCTCGACAATGGCTTCCTAGACATTACATAGCCGGATCTCGAAGGCCATGCTTTTTCTGGCTGCATTTGGGAGAAGGTAGTGAAAATCAGAAATACTTCATAGTATTTCTCTTCGCGCTAAGCTATAACAGACAGGATAGAAAGTTTGATGGTCAATTTCGTGGCACAACAGCCTGTGTGGTTATACATATCACAACTAAAAACGACAGTGAACAGGTCACAACAACGGCACATGTCTACGCACTCCCTATACGAACTATTGGCGGTGCCAGGCACCATCCCGTTTCAAAGTAGACGTTCGTAGCAGTCATTCTTCTATCCTGTTTACTAGGTTTAACGTGCCGGTTATTGGAGCGTGCTGCTGCGACGACTTTCTGTGATCCCAAGGTTTTGTATTTGTTATAATAAAATGTGACTTAATTCGCGCACACAAAAGTCCCAGAAGATAGCTTGTGTCTTTCTGGAAACTCGCCGTTTGCGTGGCGTACCAGGCAAATCTGGACCAACAATTTTCATGCCGTGGACCTTTGTCTCTGGATATCGTGGAAGGCTGGGTGGTCGTCGCAAAGGAATGCGTATTATCAGCGTGCATTACCTCCTCCACTAGCGAAGATATATATGGTTGGAGTAACATCGCAACACCTGCATATTGGGCGGCGCTTTTCGAGTGCATCGTAACATTGAAGACGTTAGTAATCGTGCTTGCTAAACACACACGTGTTTTGCGTGCTTTTCGTGTGTGCATGAGTGCCTTGCGAATGTAGGAAATAGAGCTCCCACGTAAACAGTGAGACGAGTGCTTGCTGAGCGCTGGTTGTCAGAATTTGGTTACGCAAATTTATTGCCTCAATGCGAAATTGAAAATCTAGTTAAGCGTTTGGCGCGGTGAGAAAAATTGCGTTCAGAATCAATGGTGTTCGCAAAGTTCGCCGGTGAGCGAACTCCCGCTTTCCTGGTGAAGTTGCATAACAACGACTCATCTGACTTTTCGCCCATTATTAGTGCAATAACGCTTCCTAGCTTATGAATGCTTTCACGTTATAAATGATCTCTGCTTACAAGGTTTTTGGTACGCGAGCAGTTTCAGGCGACAAAAAGTAAGCATTCACAAATTGCTACTAGTACAGTTTGCTTTTTAAGACACGGCGTGTTGAAATAAATTGGACGTAACTAAACCTCACAGGGGATAGTTGATTAAGCTGTCACAAAGAAATAAGAATTGTTTCGTAAACAAAGATTTCTTCGTAATGTACTGTTGCTGCATGTGTGTTAGAATATTATGTGATGAAGGCTTTCGATTGTCATGACATTCATCCGTGACTTCTACCTTCTGGTCTTTTGCCACGCTGCACTAATGCAAACAATGCTTTCGTGAGGATTTTTAGGTGTCCCTTTCATGCGTTCATAACGTGAAAGCTTTGTGTGCTACTGCCATAAGTTAACGCAGAACTTTTTGTACTGTTGAGGCCGTAACCCACAACAGTCTCAACATAACGGAGGAGCCTCCATAAACGCAACAGCACAATGAATAATCTGCATGGTCGGATCAAGTATGTATGAAGTGTACGTGTTCCAAAAAAAGTGGTCTCGGTAACATTCATGTCTAAATTTATAGGCATACATCTTAACGCGCTTTACTAGGTAGGCGAAATATATATTCAACTTTATTCAATATGCTGGTTATCTGTGTTCTTAGACGTTGTGCCCACGTTATGGTGCTCTATATAAAAGGAGATCTAACACGTCCTCATGCTTACTATATTTTTTTGCATCAATGGCTTGGCTACAAGTTAGATCTTTATTTGGCCTTGTAAACGATATATATATATATATATATATATACATATATATATATATATATATATATATATATATATATATATATATATATATATATATATATATATATATATATATATATATATATATATATATATATATAGAGAGAGAGAGAGAGAGAGAGAGAGAGAGAGAGAGAGAGAGAGAGAGAGCCCTTTCTGAAGGCTTCATTGTTTTGACGCTGCCTTCAATGCTGCCGCTTTTGTTGCAGCATTTCTTTCTGTTCGTACTGCATGCTCTTGTAATAATTCAAAAGGTAGGCGGTCAAATATGTCACAGGTCTAAGCGTAAAGCGTGGTTACCATTTTTAATCACACTGATACTCACAATTATTTCTTTGTTGTTCCTAGAATAACAGCCACTGGCAAATACACATTTGGTGAGCATCATTTTGTTGAGATGATACACGAAGGCTGTATTTACTACACTACAGTAGTTAGCCATTTTCTAGTTGGTTTGCACATTTTTTTCTTCTTTCCTTTGCGAACTACCCTCAATCGTGCAAGTAGTCATTGTAGCAGTTGCGAGTCTGTCCAGCTAAAAGTATTTTTCATTTGATGTCAGTACACCATAATCGACATAGTTAACTGAGAGATGTATTATTAAGTATTCAGCACCTCGCTGAATACACTGCTTGGTACTGCCACTAATTCTACAGCTGTGAAGAATTATTTCTTATGTCTTGAGTCCCTTTCCATGTGTTCTGTTTTATCCTATGTATTTTCTCGGCAGTGGGAGCAGTCTTCTATAAATTCTGCCTGACACTGTTCAGGTCTAACTACGTTGAACCAGAAATTCCAAATTATAATGCTGTCAGTTAGACATCGATTAGTGGGCGGATAAATGAAAAGCTGTATATGTAAGCCAAGACGTATTTTTTGAGAAAAATATACTTGTCTAGAACAAGCATCATATGCGTTGCAGCCCTTGTGATACTAAGTTGGGTATGCAAGCACCTATAGCCATTTCCCACATTTTAGCAAGTGTTTTAGCTGTATGAAACAACCGAAGTTCTGACTGCTTATGCCAAATTAAGCCTTGGTGTGCCTGCTTGTTTGTGTTGTTGTGCACTTGCACTTCTGTGAGGCTTAAGCACTGTAGCCGTGTGATAGCTGGTGTATTGCAGCAATGTCGAAGCTAGCTTGGACCTACTATTGCTACAGTATGCCAACAGATACCTATTACTGTATTTGTGCATCTCATGAAGACTAGCCATGTCCACTAGGTGAAATTTCTAGTGTCCTTTTGAGTGTGCCGGTCAATTCATATAACTTTTCAGGACAAAATTTAACGCAGGGAGGGTTGGGAAATAATAAACTATGGCCACTGGTAACAACTGATAATTTTCATGCAAAGATTAAAAACATCAGTAGCACTGGATGTGTGCTGATATAGAGGAGATCTTTCAGTGGGTAGGTGCACTGTCTAATAAAAAGGCATAAGCTCACAATTAACGGTATTTGTCTAAAAATAAGTAGGCACAGACTAGATTCTGTTTCTTGTCATGTAGAAAGGGTGCCCTTTTTCATGCGCTGTTTACGTTGCCTTTATGTGATACTGATTATGTTTTCACTGACTTCACTTGTAAATTTTTCGCCGCGAGTGAAAACAAAAGAAAAATCTTTATCCGGTGTGAAGCCTTATTGTGGCAATGCACGACCAAGTGAGGTGAGCGTACTGGTCTTTTTAATGAAATATAGTGATTTGTTTGGCACATATTTAGTTATCGGCCTGTCTGCAGTGTGTACGTTTGGCCACATGTGAAATGAATAGAGTACACTTCCTCTGACAAACATTAGAAAAGTTTGCTAAAATCTGTAAACAAGGAAACCTCGCTTGCCTGCTCGCATACTTGATTCACTGATGCACTGGTGTATTTACTGCCTACAATATTTTATGCTGAAGATATGTGAGCATAACTGTCCACAAGTGAATTGAGAAAGGCACCTAGTCAAGAGAGGCTTGCTGAGTAATCGATACCAACAAAGTTGTGTAGAGTGCATCTGTTCCTTTCTTGTTCTTTCTATTCTATTCCTTTCATCACCTGTATATTTGGTCAAACGTACATTGGGCAGACTGGTTGGTGCCTCGACACGCACCCTGGAGAGCGCCAGCGTTCACTGAAGGGACAAGTATACTTATCCCACTTGATGCATTTGTACGATTGATGCTGGACGTCAGATTTAGATGATTTATCTAGCTTGCTCACCTGCGGCGACCGGTTGACTAAGAAAATCAATGAGAAATACCACATTATGATTGCATACCAAAGAGGAATACCCTCTAGATGACATGGAATTGCAATTACTCCGTGCTTACTTATTCTATTCTTTATGAAAGCACTGTTCCGCTGTTGCATTTTTCTATTGCAACTTGTCATCTCTCTCCGCAAGAACTGTGCAGTATAAGTGCACATGCAGTGTAAATATTTTCTTTAATCCTTCCAGTAAAATAAATGTGGAATTGATAGCTTTTGTGGCCGGCAGTGTCCGCTCTGTTCTTTGTCTCGCACTCAAAAGTTCAACTTGAAAACGCACCAACTTTCTCACTAACTTCTGAGTGTTGATTAACTCGATATATTGTTTTGAGCCAGAACATTCCTGCAATTTATGTCACTTCCAGTGGAAAGTATATAGCACTAATATTCTGCTCCTCATAAAACATGCCAAAATGTAAGTACTTTTTCATTTATGATTTATGTAGAGATAGCCTCATAGCACAAGCCAAGAGTTCTACAGATACAAGTTGTATTTTGGCTTTCACTAGTTGCTTAGAGGGTGACCAGACGCGGGTACTAAGAGAGCTTTACTTTACTCTTCAATCTTTATTTCTTTGTGTACTTCACAAAGCTGAACTACTCTTCTTGGGCTCAAAGAAACTGCTTATGTCTTACGTGTATTCGCTTTAAAGGTTACTTTCACACAAAGGTAAGCCATAAATTTCTGTGAGTAGCGACTTTACTTATTCCAATAAACGTACCTGGTCTTTCCAGTTACATTTATCCCAAAGTTAGAGACACTTACTTCGTTTTGTTACTCATTTTGTTACTAGTACTTTATGACATAGAACTGGTAATGAGGTAACATTATTACATAGAAACAAACTTTCATTGATGTCATGAAGAACTTTTAGTGATGAATAGAATTACTTGTCTTTTTTCAGGTTGTGCTGTATCTCTGGGAAGCATGAGAGGGTGCAACTGGCTGGGAACTGGTTGTGGCTTCCAGAAGACTTCCAAGTTTCACTGCCACATGGCAATGGGACGCAGCACTGTCAACCTCCGGCTCGACAGACAAGCTCAGCCTAGTAAACCGAGTGAAAAGGGCCGCTAATGCCGCTGGACAGAGGGGACCCTCCACGGCATAGCGCATGAGCATTCTACACTGGTGTGCTCTTTTGTGTTAGCATTATTCTCTCTCTCTCTCTCTCTCTCTGGGCATCAAGCTGAGATAGCATTTAGTTAGAATTAAAAGGATACACAACGGTTATACAGCATTTTGCCTTCACAAATTCCTTAGTTCTTAGAGCAACAGAGTGTGCGCAAAGAAATTTGGTGCAATTCAGTTACTTTATGCTCATGTTGTAAAAGCGAAATCAACTTGCATTCGATATACCAAATAGGTAAATATTTGTGCTGCTCTTTTGCCTCTGATATTACAGCAATTTCTCGTCTACAGAATACATGTAAACTAATTGTTTACCATAGTAAATATGCATTCTGCAGCATGAAACTCATGATATATAGATACTTGATACATCGTAAAATTTTTGAAACACACCTAAAGGTACGAACATAGTCCCAAAGACCACACCAGAATACAGAAAGCATCAGGCAAGCACACGAAGCTTACGTCGAACACGCCAAGAGCAACGGTTCAGGTACACCAAGCGCACCAGACCATGCTCACCGTACACTCCAGGACAGGTACGCCAGGCCAGGCTCACAATACACACCCGGACGGGCACACCATATACACCACGACGGGCACACCAGACACACCAGACCCATATCTGAAAAATCTATGCTGGTGTAAACGATAAAAAAACACCAGAACTGGTCTGGTGTATTTTTCGACTGGGCAGTAATAATTAGCTGTTGATTCCGGTATTTGTCCCGATCACTGCATAGATCAAAAATAGAGTTAGTCCCAGAGCATACAGAGGATTCTAGAGCCTGCACTACCCCCACAACGAAATAATTACCTGGTAAATTAACTTTACAGAAACCGTTTTGGTGGTCTTAGTTCACAGGAGGTAACGGTACCGACCGCAACGTGTTTTTCACAAGAACTGCTATTGCGCCACCCCGTGTAGCACAATCTTTACGATAACATGTGTATGAAGGCGGCAAAAAGAAAGAACGAAGCCAAGTTTCTGAGATAACAGTGTCGAGGGGGTCGTATGAGAGCAATACATAGTCGATCATCTCCTTTTTATTACACCGACTTTGCGCAATGGAACAGGATACAGAAAACTTCTTCCGCTTATTTGGGAGTGCGAACGTCAGATTTTCAATGTGTCAGGTTTGTTTCCTAATCTAGCGGGTTTTTATTATATCTGTCCTTCGTAAAGGGATTCTGCTGTCCGTCGCGTCATCCCACGTGTAGATTGTATTATTTATGGAAAGCTTATCCTCTACAAATTTGACTTTCTCACCGGGATGTCTACTGGAAGTGATGGATTGCCATAGCTTCTTTGTTATGCGTAACGTTGCCTGCGAAAAGTCATGCGATACATATACGCCAGTATATTTCAACTTGAAGCAGTCCTTAAGAATGTAAATCTTTCCATTGCAGCTGTATAGTTTGATAATTATTGGCCCGAGTTTGTTACTTCGGCTTCTGCCAATGCTGTGAATGCGTTCATCGGAATTAACATTTAAGGCGAGCTTTTTGATTGAATACTTTGTGTACCCCCATTTCTTCCACCATTTCTCTCGTTTTGTTGGGAGCTTCAGGAATACAGAAGATGACTAAGTTATCTCTAAGCGCTCTGTCTTCGTAATCACAAAGCTTACATTCTTGTAATGTTAGTGTCCTGTCCAGACACAGTATGGATTCTTCAAGGGCGTTTATCTTTTCTTCGTTCGCTTTCACTAATCTTAGTACTTCGTCGAGTTTCAAATGCTTAGCGTACATTAAGGAAGCATGTCGTCCCGTTTTTTTTTCAGACGCTCTTATATCCCAAAGTTCGGAGAGGATAGTGTTCAACACATCCTGATCAGGACCGGGGTTAGTCTCAATGTATCTGCAAAGTGCAACGAGTATCACACACCAGCAATCAGTAATGATACATAAGCATCACCGAGGTCACTGCAGCATCACTAAAGCGTAATAACTGGTACGAGTACCAGAAAAAACTGGGAAAACTGACCTGCGCTGTCAAGCAAGCAAAGTTGGCTGACATGCTTCCGCGGATGCCGCCGTTCCCTCTGACGAGGTGACGATCGGCCACTGTTTCTATAGCCCGGGTTGGTGACGTCACACGCAAGGGAAGCCAAGAAGGTAGTCCGTCAGCACACGGGTAGTACGCTGCCGTATCTCCTACTCCGACTGCAGTGCGATGGCCGGGTTGAATTTCCATAATGCGTTTTCACGAGCGGCCGGTTAAGACAGATCCTCCACGGGATGAAGGAACATAAGAAGCTGCACGGTCAACCAAGTAAAGTTAGCTGACATGCCTCCGCGGATGCTGTCCTGCCCTCTGATGAGGTGACGATCGGCCACTGTTTCTATAGCCGGTGTTGGTGACGCCACAGGCGAGGTAAGGCAAGAAGGCAGTCCGACAGCACGCGTGTATTACGCTGCTGTATCTTCTACTCCGACTGCGGTGCGGTGGCCGGGTTAAATTTCCATAATGCGTTTTCGCGAGCGGCCGGGTAAGACAGGTCCTACACGGGATGAAGGAACAGCAGAACCTGCACCGTCAACCAAGCAACGTTAGCTGACATGCCTCCGCGGATGCTACTCTGCCCTCTGACGAGGTGACGATCGACCACTGTTTATATAGCCGGGGTTGGTGACGTCACACGCAGGGGAAGCCGAGAAGGAGGTCCGTCAGGATAAGGGTAGGAGGCTTCCGCATCTGCTGCTTCAACTGCGCTGCGCGATGTGATCGACGGGTCGAAGTGCTATGGTGCGTTTGCAGGAGCTGCCGGGTAACACAGGTCCGTCACGGGAGGAAAAAACGGCAGAGCCTGCACCGTCAACCAAGCAAAGTTACCTGAAATGTTTCCGCGGATGCCGCCATAAGCTCAACTACTCGTAGTTCGCCGACTGTCACTGCCAAAAGCGACGATCGAGCAAACGACACGCAGTCAACGCGGCGCTGTTTTCGTCATCGTCTTCGTTGCTCCCGTTGCGCCTAAAGATAGGCGCCCGCTACAAGAACTTCCTCCTAATGAGAGCTTTGAGGATTATGAGTTGTGACATTGGCGCAAATGTAGGCTTCTTCCGTGGCTATGATTCTGAAGCTCAGTTTGTAAGGAGTTATGGGTGGTGTGTGTGTTTTCCGAATCGTTGTCCAGATGCCCTCGTGTTTCCGCCCATTGATCGGGATGCTGAAGTGCTTGGGTCTGCGGCCTTGAAGGGCAGTCCTATGGCGGTTGTAGTAGAGCAACAGCTTTGTCGAGGCGTATGACAACCTATTTGTAGTTCACAGAGTATCAGCTGACAAAGGTGTTCCGAATGCTTAGCGAACAGGTGGCGGAATGATGGCGTTTATCTCTGCTCGGAGCCGACTTACGTAGTCGTTGCTGTCAGCGATGGCAGCTGACCTCGAACCGTATCGAAGGATTCACTAGCTCTACGGAGTGTTTCAGTGAGAACAAATCTACCATAGCACACTACAAGCCGCTCTTCAGAACAATCCAGACCCAGGAGAATGAGAGAAAAGAGCTCCATACACAGAATTGCGTTATCGAAGAACGTGATGGCTGTGTATAAAATTCGATGGAAACCTCACATCATCCCATTAGACGCAGTGCTGTGGATGGTTGTTTCATTAGAAATGTAAGGAAGAAGAAGAGCGCACGGACAAAGACATCCAGATCTCCTATTCGATGCCTGCAGTGCAACCACTAAGCCCGCCGGATCGCCAGTGCTTGGCACGAGACAGCGCCACTCGGCCATCCAGCGGTTCCTGCTATGCGTTGCCCGACTTCTCGGTTGCACTTGACCCTACCTGCTGAATTAATAAATGCAGCCCTTTACAGAGAATTATAGCTCAGCGGGTTTACGGGCCAGCGGGCTAGCGGCGATTCCGCTTCGCATGTGTCAGTGACCAACGTTCTTATATAGTGGGCCGCTTGCCCTCTGGTCTCGTCTCCCCAGCGGAGCATGCGCAGCGGGGCAGTGATTTGGGGAAACATACTTACCGACCAACCTCACGAACACCGACATCTCGACAGCGTCATCTTCAAACGCGGCGCTGGCTCGTCACCAGACGGTAAAAGTCTCAGAGGTGTTTGACCACTGAAGAGGACATTTTCTGCTGCGTGAGGTTTCAGCAACTAGGCCGTTTGGCGACGATTTGAAGTGCATGACCGCGATCGAGAACCTAACGTGAGCATACTTATCTTTTCGCAGTCAGTGCAACCTTCTTAGACGGGTGGTGCAGCAAAGCGCTCCACTTTAAACTCTGCTCGACTCAGTGAGGGATCACTGAGCTAAAGCTCTTCCTTTCAGGCGGCGCTCCGCTGCCGTCTCCGCTCGCTGGCTGGGCTTGCTTACCCTTAAACTCGCTGAGCTACATATGTGAGCTATATATATGTCTCTGATATGTCTGAAACCAAGTGTTTTTGAGATGCTGGGAACAAGTGCATACTCAGACTGACCGCCTCCATCAGTTGTTAGGGTGGTCGGCACGGAATATCAACTGGCAATATCTGTATGTACATAACTATAAGCGGTAATGAGGAGTAGCAAAAATTCCTCTTGGGTCAACTATGTGCCTTGAAACCTTGGGCTCTCATTTCACGTAAGCACGCGTCTAATTGCAAACATCACTTTTGATTCAGAGTGAACGAGGCACTGCGTTATACTTGTTTTCAGGAGCGATAGGTAGATTAGGGTGCCAGAGATGGCACGGCGAAAGGCGGGTGGCACGCATCGACGACAGGTGTGTTTCTATGTGTGACAAACAATTGGGACATTGCTGCCAGACATAATATGGCATCATTCACGAGCAAAGTATGCGTAGCTAGAACCTTGAGGAGCTCGTAATCTTAGTGTACTACGGTCGAGCTCGTGAAATTCACGTTGAACTGTATTGAGGTCTAGTAGATGTATAAGTGAGATAGCGCGTTCACCAAAGCGATGATCTTTCCCCTTACATGACGAATATCGCTACTAAATGCGGATATGAAGGCGGGATGTTGAAGCTCGCGGGAGGTATAGGAGTTGCTGTTCAAATTAAAGCTCTATATCAATGCCTTATGATGAGCCAGTGTAAGAAAGCGACAACCTTCGTTGTAATAAGGGCAGTGTTTGAAGGCGAGGTATATATCCTGCAACTCTCAGCTGAAGGGGTTGTGGCGCCTCTTTTGTGATGTTATCTTCCTCGAGAAACATAACAAACGCTGCCGCGAACCGGCAAGGAACTTCTGGGGTGTAACACCGATAGCCACATCGAAAACGTCGAATATAGCCGCCCAGGTAGCACAAAATAAATACCTAACGTTTTTCAATGTGCAAGCATTATAAGTCCCATTACGCGATAATCCATCATAGTTGGGGTTACCAAAAATTGGTACCAAATGGCTGACGGCGCAGAGTAAAAACACGTGAGAAATGGTCCGCTTGAAGCCAAATTTCTCAAGCAGGTTACTGGAAGCAATGCAAACCATTGGCTTTGTAAAGAAAATTTGGGGCATTTCGGCCTAAGTGGGAGTCGACCGCGGGCATCGGGGTTTTGGCACAAGCACACTTCCCCAATGACACCGTGCCTCCATAGTTCTGGCGGACTAAAGTAGTGACCTAATGCATGCTTCATTGAGCACGTGTCGTTGCAGCTAATGGACAGGAGGTGTCGCCATGTCATGAGTGTGAGTGCGTTCATGTAGTTCCGAGGTATACAAACGGCATAGTGCTTTAGCATTCCCACACGAAAGCAGTCACAAGTGTCTCTGCCGATGCTTTTTCGCTTTCTACGTAAGCGTGTTGGCTGTAGGCTTGAATAGCATGGACAATATTGCTGAAGAATGAAGTGCATCTATTTTTGCACAAGAGACGTCAGTGGTCAAAAATGTCGGCAGAAACATTTAAGGCTGCTTACGTGAGAAATGCGAAATCGATAAGGTTGTTTTGGTAAGATGTTTTTGATTAATGTTTTCGACATGCATGAAAATCTGTGCGCTTGAAATTTTCGACAACGTAGTAGGACTCAATGAAATGTGCTTGTTGGACAGAATGAACATCATCACCCTAATGATGTACTTGTAGAGAGCGCACGTGATGGTATTGTCGTTGACGAGTTGGCTCAGCTCGTACAGCGCCAATCTAGCCCTAGGCATGCCTTTAGTCAGCCAGAATCGTGTAGCCAGCGCGGCGTCGGTGAAGCGTGCTCGCCTCGCCCCCCGCAGGCCCGGGTTCGATTGGCACCTAGACCAAAATTAATCCAATTTTCCCTTCAATGGCATGTACTTAGTCTGCTTACACGAACGTCGCTGAGAAGTTGTACGTGAATCCGGACGCTCGTAACGTATTATCTGCTATTTGCGCCTTCGGCAACTTCGGTGCCACCTTTATTTCAAGCTGACGCCGAAGGTGTTTTGCGTAATGTCGCACATAATGAGATTCCATTAATTATAGACGAGAGGCTGAGGAAACAGCACCGCCCATTAAGACCGGCAGCACGCGCAGCAGCTAAACAACTGGTGGCGAGAGAAAGAGACATAGCGACCGGGCGCCAGCTTGTGGGAGGCCTCTGCCCTCACGCGACACCTGGTGCGCTTGTACAGCATGCGTTCGGTTTCACCCGCTCTGCTCCGTCGAGGCGCGCTCCTAAGGTGGCGCAGCCGTCCCATGAAATTGAGGTGCCGTTTCATTGCTACAGACGGCACCGACCTTTCAGCTCAATGAATCATTTGATATTAAGGCGTAAGCCTTTAATGGCTCGCGAGTGTCTGGGCACCGTCCGTGGTGGACGCCGGAAAGCGGTGAACACTGGCGAGGGGAGCAAGGAGAGGAGGCGTCATGCCAGTAGCGCAGTGCGAGCGGGCGCGTGGGAAAGCGCGGGCATGCACGTGAGGGTACGCGCGCATCTGCCACAAACCTTGCAGCCAAAGGTAAGCTCGATTCGCCTGCACCGCCTAAACCAGTTCACGAGCACTTCACCCCACCGTTCGTTTCAGTGGTGCAGCAATGGAGCCCGTTGACCAGGCCGTTCGTTTCAAAAGATGCTGGAAAGGTGCAGGGCTGGTACAGGCCTAGGTACAGGTACAGGCGTACAAGTGCGAAGCAGCAGCGTAGCAGACGACGCAGCACATGGACACGATGGCTGTTAAAGCCCCGCTTACGCACGTCCGATTTGTCTACTCAAGTGTGGTGTGTTTTTCCGCCCCAGTAGCCGATCATACCTGCAGTGCAGGACCTCTCAAACATACGCATTCCGTGCATGTTAGTCGGACATAACATAACTTGTTCACCGCGTCTGCACCTTGGCATTTGTTTCGAGTGCCACGCTGTTCCTGCACCGCAGAAATTGAGCTGCATAATTTCTGAATTTATCGTGAACCGCCGGAACTGGTTCAAAGTTGTGCAGGCGAATCGAACGGACCTCATGTGGCTGTAATTGCATCCCATGTTTGCCGCCATGGCGGCGTTCGTTCGAAGAACAGTTCAGACAACAGCAACAGAGGCAGTCATAGGCTTTCGTCTATCGCAGTTTAGCTCAGCAAAGTACCCATAGGTATAAGGCAAAAGTCTTTGTTGGCTCATGCTCACGGCCACGGCGGCGTCCATTCGCAAAGCATGTCACACTCCGCTAGGGAGCACTCGTGACGTCATAGGAGTAGCGCGCGTACTGCACATGCGCCCAGTAGATGGCACCACCCTCGCGCTCCAAAACGCGTCGGCAGACACACTTCGCTCGCCGAGTCAGTCAGAAGTTTCTGGAGCGCGCTCTCGTTTCTCCATCAACCAACAAGCGCGCACGTCCTGCCGAACGGAAATGCAAGTCGCGGCAGGCTAAGCGACAACATTCGAGTGGAAAGGAACAGCGTCTTCCTGAGTCTCCCAACACAGGAAAGTTGAAAGCCAATCGACAGATGTGACTGCGGAGAAAGCGATTCAACCGGTCTCCTGGGATGACGGCTAAAGAGGCAGAACGCAAGCGACAATAACGCCTTCGTAACAAGCTCCAGCAACAGCAGCACCAACAAGGCACAACAGCAGCAGAGGCGATGAATGAATGAATGTACGGTGTTTATTGGCGCAAGGGCCAGGTATGGCCAAAGAGCGCCAGGTCCGTGGTGATGCGTTCGCAATGTAGTTATGAGTTCTATGAGGTTGATGTGACGTGCCTGTAAAGGGGCCTTAAATATAGTCGCTCTAGAGTGTTTAAAATCTATCTGTAATAAGATTACGTCGGTGACAAATGACGTTTTCTATGAGCATTAAAATCGATCGTGAAAAAATTATGCAAAATAGAAAATATGTGAAATGGTAAAATTACCTGGAGCACTAGTGCCTCACCAGAGCCCTTGAAACACAAGGGGCTAGAGGCATGTGCTATATGAAACAGCTATCACAGCGGCATCCTCTGAAGAGAGGAGACGCTACGAACGTGTGGGGCTAATAACATGCAACAAAACATCTTTCAGAAAACCTAGGACTGTGTTGGTGTAAAAGAGCGGTTCTGGACCAAGTAACATTACAGAATGAAGGGGGATGTGCTGCCGGTACGCTAAAGAAAAATGTTTCTTTCGCTCAGATTCGGCTGCCCGACACTCGAGGAGGACGTGGAGGTGGGTCAGCCTCTCCCCGCATCTACCACAGGTTGGAGGATCATTTTCGGTGAGTAAAAAGTTGTGCGTGCCAAATGTGTGTCCTATTCGGAGACTATAGGATAGGACGTCTGTTCGCCGTGATTTTGTTACGGAGGGCCAAGAACCTAACTCTGGCTTTATCACGTGCAGTTTGTTATTTATTCTTTTGTCCCACATGCGTTGCCAGTGGTTTCGTAGTTTCCTTCTTAAGAAAGGCTTCAGGTCTGTGACAGGGACCAAAGCAGTAGGATTAACTGCATGCAATGACATTGATGTGGCAATCTGGTCCGCTAGAACGTTACTCTCGACGCCCCTATGTCCAGGCACCCAGCATATAATGACATGTTGGTTAGATACATATGCTTTATGCAGGACGGAATAGAGTTCATTCTTACCAGATTTTTTGGTTACAGAATGACATCAAGGTCTTCACAACACTAAGGGAGTCCGTATGTATGACAGATTTCTGGAATTTTGATTTCTTTATATGCTTTACAGCCGACAATAGTGCGTAGGCCTCAGCCGTAAAGATACTAGTTTCCGGATTCAGTGCATCGGATTCCGTGAAGGAAGGACCGACGGCGAAGTCACAGGCCGTCGTGTGACATGGATGCGTCTGTGTAGAATTCCGTGCAGGAGTGTTTGTACTGGAGCGCCCGGAAATGCATTTGGATTTCAATCTCTGGAGTGTGCTTTGTAACTTGCATGAAAGATATATCGCATTATATCAGCTGCCACTCCCAAGGAGGTAGCAGCTTCGCTGGATGCATTAGCCGAAGCTCGAGGAGTGGGACATACATTTCATCACTAAGCTCCCTCACACGCAGCGAGAAAGGCTGTCTTACAGAGGGACGATTACGAAAGAGTGTAGCATATGCTATATAGTTAACATTATTAAAACAAGGATGTTGAGGATTAGAGTGAACTTTCAGAAAATATGTTTGGCTGATGTATGTTCTCTGCAGATAAAGTGGCCACTCATTTGATTCTACATATAAACTTTCAATGGAACTTGTTCTGAAAGCGCCAGTGGCCAGTCGGATTCCTAGATGGTGGACAGGATCTAGCATTTTTAGCGCACTCGGGGCGGCAGAATGATAGATCACGGCACCGTAGTCCAACTGTGATCGAATGATGCTCTTGTAAAGATTCATTAAACATTTCCTGTGGCTGTCCCATGTTGTGTGGGATAAAGCTTTCAGTAAGTTCATTGTTTTTAAGTTTTTGACCTTGAGATACCTTATGTGTGGAATAAACATAGTTTAGAATCAAGTATGTTGCCTAAGAACTTGTGTTCTTTGTTCACCTGTTCGCTGACCATACATTTCGATACTGGCATGTGCAATCTCGTGAAAAGCAAGCAAGAACTCTTGTTGGGGTTCACTTTGAATCAGTTTTCGTCTGCCCATTTGGACACTTTGTTCAAGCCCTGTTTTACTTGCCTCTCACATACTGTAAGGTTGCAGGATGTGAAACCTATCTGTATGTCGTCTACGTAAAGAGAACAAAAAATGGCTGGCGGTGATGAAGCACGAAGGGTGTTCATTGTCACGATAAAGAGCGTGCAGCTAAGCACACCTCCTTCAGTTACTCCAGTTTCTTGTGTCAAAGGTCGCGACAATACATTCCCGATTTTAACGCGGAAGGTACGTTTGGACGAATAGCTTTCTAGTATATTTAACATATTTCCACGAATGCCCATTTCCGATCAGTCTCGCAAGATACCGTATCGCCACGTTGTGTCATACGCCTTTTCCATATCGATAAATATCGATAAGAACTGTTTATGTATGAATGCGTCCCGGATATTTCCTTCAATACGTACAAGGTGATCAGTTGTGGAGCGCCCTTCTCTGAAGCCACACTGATAGGGGTCAAGCATGTTGCTCTGTTCAAGGAAATGAATGAATCTCTGATTAATCATTTTTTCAGATACCTTACAAAGGCAACTTGTGAGGGCTAACGGGTGGTAACTTGCCACTGAGGAAGCATATTAGCCTTGTTTCAAAACAGGGACCACAATGGGTTCTTTCCACGCAGTTGGAATGTATCCTGCGGCACAAATGGTGTTGAAAATTGTTAGTAGTGTAACTTGGGTGTCATTGTGTAAGTTTTTGATCATTTCATACAAGATTCTGTCAGATCGCGGTGCAGAGCTCTTGCATGCGCTCAAGGGAACTCTCAACTCGGCGATACTAAAAGGAAGGTAGTAAGGCTCATTCTCTCGGCTTTTTCTTATGAATGGCTTACGTTCTTCTATTTGTTTATATTTGAGAAAAGATCGTGAATCATTGGTTGAACTTGACACGCTTTCAAAATGCTCCACAAGTGAATCTGCCTGGTCATGCAGGGTACCACCTTGTGTGTTTAACAAAGGGAGTGAGTATGTTTGTCACTCTCTTATCCCATTAAGCCTGTTCCAGACCTTGGCCTCATCTGTATACGAGTTGATACCCAATAAAAACAGCCAGCTCTCTCTTCTGGCCTGCCGGCGCGTTCTCCTGCCGTGGGATTTTACTTTGTTAATGTTAATAAGATGCTCCGCAGTGGGAGAGGCGCGTAGCAACCTCCAAGCTTTGTTCTGTTTATTACGAGCGGTCCTACATTTCTCGTTCCACTACGGGGCGCGCCGTTTGCATGCCAAGCCACTTACTTTAGATATGCATTTAGATGCGGCATCTATTATGAAGACTGTAAAATACTCCACAGCAGCATCAATTCCTAACGAGGAAATGTCAGCACATGAGACACTAGTAAGAGTTCGGAATTTCTCCCAATCGGGTATATCAACCTTCCACCTTGGAGCCTGTGGTGGATATGTATTTTCTTTGGATGTTCTTAGCAGTATGGGGAAGTGGTCGCTACCGTAAGGGTTGTTGGCAACTTCCCATTCAAGTTCAGGCAGTATAGACAGGGAAAATATGCTAAGATATATTGAAGAAAAGATTCTGTTTGCAAGAGAGTAATATCTGGGTTCCTTCTTATTCAGCAGGCACGCACCAGAAGAAAGAAGGAACTGTTCAACAAGAAGTTCTCGCGCATCTATACGAGTGCCGCCCCACAGGTAGTTGTGTGCATTGAAATTGCCAAGGACAACATAAGGTTCTGGAAATTCATCTATGAATGACTGAAATTCATGTTAGCTTAATTTGTAATGTGGGGGTATAGAAAGCGAGCAAATAGTGGTAAGTTTGTTTAGCAGAACAACTCGAACTGCCACTGCTTCAAGGACCGTTCGTAGCTGTAAACGTTGACACGCTATGATTTTTTAAATTACAATTGCAACACCACCCGATAATGCGAGAGCATCATCGCGATCGTTGCGAAAAGTAACATACTGCCGAAGAAAGTTTGTGTGTTTTGGTTTTAAGTGTGTCTCGTGTAAACACAGCTGTTTTGGATTGTGTTCGTAGATGAGTTCTTGTATATCATCAAGGTTTCTTAGAAGACCTCCAACGTTCCATTGAATGATTTGTGTATATATATTTATAGTAAATTGGTGTGGTGTATACAGAAACAGAAGTGATGCCTTAGTTTGCAGAGCTCTTTCGAGGCCCTGTAACGGGGGTTTTGACCTTTCTGGAGCGTTCGAGGGAGCCTCGCCGCTCCTTAGGCGCTTGGTGCGCCGTGAGGATAGGTGTAGTGTCCATTGCCTCTTGTGAGGCGCCGGACGCACGCCCTTGGGAGCGGGAAGTTTTCCGAGAGAGTCCCGCCTCGGAAGGCAAGACCCCTGCGCGCACCAGCCCTAAGATCGATGGGGCTCCCTGTGGGATTTGGCTACTCCGGCTGTTGCCAGCGCTGGAAGGGCCCGGAGAGGTTGAGGCAGCCTACGCTGCGCCTACCTTCGGGGCCGCTGTCGGTCCTGCGGGATCGCTGCGTGTAGCGCAGGTTGCCGCAGATAACTCTTCTGGGGCCGGCAACCCAAGGGTAGCCTGGCCTGTTTGCTGGTTGGATGGAGTAGGCTTACCTATTTCCACCCTGGGGGCAGGAGCCAAAGGTACCCTCTCGCTGCACGTGGGCTGGGCACTTAGCAATGGCCGTTGCGACGCTGCCCCCCGACGCGCCGCATCAGCATAAGGTGTGCTGTGCAAAGGTGATCACCTCTTACGAGCTTCCTTAAACGAAATGTTTTCTTTGACTTTGAGGGTGATTAATTCTTTTTCTTTAATCCAGTCCGGAGAGGAGCGTGAGTAGGTTGGATGGTCACCACTGCATTTCACACAGTTAGGTGTGCCACTGCAGTTGTCGGAGGGGTGGCCCTGCACTTTGCACAAGTTATTTGACCACGGCAGCTCTGCGAGCCATGGCCGAACCGCTGTCATTTGAAACACTGTCTAGGGTTGGGGATATATGGTGGCACATTTAACCTGATGTGTCCTGTTTCGATGGTTTCTGGCAGTACACTGGATTCAAATGTTAGGACAAGATGCTTAGTTGGGATTTCCTTGTTGTCTCGTCTAAGTATAATACGTTTTACATTAGTGACATTTTGTTCTTTCCACCCTTCCAGGAGTTTAGCTTCTGTCAAATCTGGAAAATCTGCCTCTGACAGGACTCCCCGTGAGCTATTTATTGTTCGGTGTTGTGTAACAGAAATTGGTGTGTTCCCAAATGTCACAAGACTGCCAAGCTTCTCAGACTGATGTTTATGAGGGATCTCAAGGAGAAGGTCCTCGCTAGCCATTTTCGTTACTTTATAACCTGACCCTATGGATTCGGTTAACGATTTTGCAACTATGAAAGGGGAAATAATTCTGGCCTGTTTTTCGAAGTTCTCGATGTGCACAACATGGTATTTCGGATAGGTCTCTCTTGTTCTGTTGAAGCATGTGGTTAGGTCATCGGTGCGTCCCCTCTTTTGAGGGTGACGATCAGGTATGCCGGGACATGCGGGTGTTCCCATAGTACTTTCTTTTCTTTTCGGTGACAATGGCGGCCACCCACCACGGAGGCCAACTTGGGGACGCTGAAGCACTTAATGGGTAAGGCTGCAGGCGCCAACTGTACATTGGCACTATAACCTAATATATTATACCCAAGGGAGGGCACATACACAAGGTTAACCCTAGCCGCCTGGGACACTTAGGAAGTGACGGAAGAGAAAAGATGAAAGGACTGTAGAAGAAAGAAGATAGGAAAGAAAAAGGTTGAAGAGGTGGACAGGAAAAAGCGGCTGCCGATTTCCGCCTTGGTGAGTCAGTCCGGGGGTGCCGTCTACATGAATCAAAGGCGAAAGAGGTGTGTTGCCTCCGCCGGGGGTCTCAACGATCCAAACACCCGGCATTGGCTCAACCCCCAGGATCGCCTTTTCCCCGCACACGGCTAAGCCGCGCACGGCTACACGCGGGAGGGTCTAACCCTCGTGTGCTCGGGTACGTGGTGTTGCAACACACCAAACGCCTGCTGACGCAGACGCCCCTGCGGGGAGCAGCAGAGGCAATCATAGAAAGGCTTTGGGCTACCGCAGTTTAGCTCAGCAAAGTGCCCATACATTTTTTCCACATCGAAATGTCTGAAAGAAGCCGCAGCATAGAAACTGATGCTCTGTAAACCACCCTATAGTTTGTATAACGCCCAGAGTTGAGACATTTTATAGACTGTGTTAATGTAGCTTTAGAATATTCGCCTAAATCAAACGTAGAGAAGGCGTTTCCAAATCCCTAAAGGATCTCATTAAAACCGCCGTAAAAATTCATTTTACGACGTTGTCACATAGTGCTGGTTTCGGCCCAGTGTTCTGCTCTTGCTTTTTTAGGTTAGCTTTCCTGTATTGTACAGTAGCTAAGGAATTAAAATCGCAGGCCGGCGCGGCACACGGAGCACGGCCACTGCGTAACCTATAGAAGCGCCTTCGAAGGGTGCGGGTCGTAAACTCCTAGAAGACAGTAAGCCTAAGTAGTGAGCATACGAATAGGAGCGTTTTAATCTGCATCATTTATGGAAACACACTCATGTGGGCTTTATGACACCATAAGTAGGTCGCCAGGAACATGCAGCCGGACGCTACGGGTGTTTGTTGTTTATAAACCCGAAGATGAAAAAAGACCTGGTGCGGGAAAAGCTGTATTGTGTATTGGACAAAGATAGAATGCACACGCTGCAGAAATCACATGTTGTGGGACTTCCTTGTATTTTCGTTGAACTGACTGTAACAATGGGGGTACACTGTGTTCCGTAACGAAGGTCTGCGTCAAGACGTCTGCAATCATCCTATGTTGTGCTGCTGACACCACGTACACGACGCCACCGCAATAACCTCTGAATTATGCACTGTGTACATGTCGGCAAAGCTTAAGCCTGATACTCCAACGGGTTCGAACAGCACACAATACTTTCCTCGATCATGGCACCATACAATGGAACTGGGACATGTGACGTCTGGGGGAATACCGCGTAAAAGCAATGTAAAATTTTCACGTATTGGAGCTACAAGGTGCGCATCTCATATCACGTGAACATTGGAACCATATCACGCAACAGTGACATGGCGGAGCTCCTGGTACAACGATATGGAACTGAAATGCAAAGTGCGGACGTATCGATGCTACACAGCGCGCATCTCACATCGCGTGACTTTTCGCGTGCTAGGACTCCTTTATAGGGTATGTTTCCGGAGCAGCTAGTAAGCGCTAGTGTGGTGCAATGGCACGGTAGGTAATTTCTGCGCAGAAGGCCCAGGGCCGATTCCTGCGGCAATGGAGTAGTTTTCTCGTTTCTGGCGATAACTGCAATGGTCATAGGCGGCGGACAAGATCGCCAACCGAAACGGCTGGTGTGTGTTCAGCCCATCACACCTCGTAGCGCCCTCCCTTGAGCGGTGCCTAGAACCCGGGTAGCGCGCGACAACATGAGAAGAAAATACAGACGGCGCCTGGTCCTGGCACGCGAACAGACGGCTCGCGATTTTCTATTCTGGCGTGGATTGTGGTCAGCTATTTTTCTTTTTCGCTCCTGAGGCATAAGCGTACAAGTGGTCACCTAGGACGAACACAATGACTGATGCGCCCCTACCCTCCACGGAACTTGACTCACGCCCGCAGGACCTCCCGTCTTGGCAGCTTCACCTCCCACCATTTTGGCACCAGAATCCATAAGTTTGGTTTCACGAGATCGAGGCGAAATTATGCCTCTACCATATCACCTTGGAAACAATGCGCTACTACCACGTCGCATAAGTCATTCCTTTTAATGTTGCCAGGACGCTCTCGGATGTCCTTCCGCCCCCACGGGCGCTACACCATATCAGCCCCTCAAGAACAAAGTACTGGAGTCAGGCCGACGGAACGCACCCGCCTCCAGCAGCTCCTTACTAAGGAGGACCTTGGCGAACGGCACCACTCCGAACTGCCACATCGGATGCGACAGCGTCTCGAAGATAACGACGTCCCGACCCACTCAGCGATGCTTCGAGAGCTTTTCCTTCAACGCCTTCCACAGCTCATCCGCCTCGTCTTGGCGGCGGCCGGCGACTTCACTCTTAAGCGCCTAGCGGACTTCGCCGATAAGGTTCATGAGGCGAACTCCCCGTCCGTCACTGCTGTCTTACCATAAGCCTACAGACACGGTGACTTCGCACCTTGAGGAATGCATCGATGAGCTCGCCGCATCAATCGCCACATTCCGGAGGCTCTCGCCCACCCCCCAGGTGCCCGGCTCACCTGAAAACGGGCACTGAGATCACTGACGGCGGCATGTGGTCTCGCTTGTCGCCCTAGCCGTATTTTTATGGCAACCGACAAATTCTCCAGCGCCGAGTTCCTTTTGACACGGGCGCAGAAATCAGCCTGCTTCACCCCGTGTCGAAAAATACACCAGCCCGGTTCTGGTGATTTTATCGTTTACACCAAAGCGAATTTTCAGATATGGGTCTGGTGTGTCTGGTGTGCTCGCCCTGGTGTAAACGGTCAGCCTGGTCTGGTGTGTCTGGTGAACCCGAGCTGGCGGGTACGGTGACCCAGTCTGGCGTGCTTGGTGTACCTGACCCGGTGCTCTTGGTGTGTTCGCCGTGTGCTTATTCTGCTTGCCTGATGCTTTCTGTATTCTCGTGTGGTTTCATTAGGACCATGCTGGTACCTTCTTTTGTTAATGAAAGGGAATCAGACATCCACCCGTTCGTAGCAATTGCTACAAAGGAAACCCATACGGGTTCCTCGAAGGAAAAGCATCATAGTTGAAGAAAAATTCGTCCTGCTCCGGGACTCGAACCCGGGACCACCGCCTTTTCGGCGCAGCCGCTCTACCATCTGAGCTAACCAGGCGGCTAGTAGATGGCAGGGCGAAGTCGAATTTGTTGACAACACGAAGCAAAGGCAAGTGTTTGACGGAGTAATTCTGCGGAAACCCGCAAGGTGGAGAGCAGTAATTAATCAAGGGGAATCAAACATCCACCCGTTCGTAGCAATTGCTACAAAGGAAACCCATACGGCTTCCTCGAAGGAAAAGCCTCATAGTTGAAGAAAATGAGGAACCCGTATGGGTATCCTTTGTAGCAATTGCTACGAACGGATGGATGTCTGACTCCCCTTCATTAATTACTTCTCTCCACCTTGCGGGTTCCCGCAGAACTACTACGTCAAATACCTTCTCTTGTGTTTCAAATATTTTAGCATCCCTGAAATATCTATATAATAGGAGTTTAATTCTGCAGCAGGCACATTTACCATGGTAAACAATTACATTTATTCTTTATATGACAAGTTGCTTTAATATCGGAGGCGAAAGAGCAGTGCAAATATTTGTTTATTGGCACGTTAAATGAAATTTGATTTAGCTTTGAAAATATGAGCATAAATAACATCAGTGCACCAAATTTCCTTGCACACACTATGTTGCCCTAGCAACTAAGTAAATTCCCAAGGAAAATGCTATATATGAGCTGCGTAGCTTTTTATTTCTGAATGAATGCTATCTCGACTTGATCCCCAGAAAGAGAGAGATAATAAACCTTATACAAAGGAGCCCACGAGTGTAGAATGCCCATCCGCTCTGCAATGGGTGGTCCCTTCAGTCCACCGGCCTTAGCTGCCCTGTTCACTTCTTTGACCAGCTTGAGCTGGTGTGTCGAGCCAGAGCTGGACAGTGTTGCGTCCTATTGCTGTATGGCAACGAAACCTATAATCTTGTCGAAGTCTCAACCAGTTCACAGACAGTTGCACCCTCTGATGCTTCCCACAGACACAGCCTGAAAAGGAGAATTGTACGCATTACTAAAAATTCTTCATGACATCAATAATATAGTGTTTCAACGTAATAATGTCACCCTATCGCCAGTTTTCTGTCATTAAGTACTAGCAACAGAACGAAGTCTGTCAAACTTTGCAATAAATGCAACCGGAAAGAGCAGGTACGTGCAGTGGCATAAGTGAAAGTGCTACACAGAAATTTGTATGGCTTACCTTTGTGTGAAAGTGATTTGTAAAGCGAATACAAGCAATACATAAGCAGTTCCTTTGAGCCCGAGTGGAGTACTTCATCTTCGTGAAGTGCAGAAAGAAGTAAAGGTTGTCAGCCAACAAGAAGAGCTCTCCTAATACCTGCCTCTCATCAGCCTCTAAGCAATTGGTGAAAGGCAAAATACAGCTTGTATCTCTACAACTCCTGGTTTGTGCTATGCCGCTATCATAACACAAACCATAAATGCAAGATTACATACATTTTAGCATGCTTTATGAGAAGGCAGCAGAGTAGTACTATGTAGTTACTGTAAGTGTTATAAATGGCACAAATGTTATAGCTCAAAACAATATTTCGAGCTTATCAACACTGACTGACAGGTAACTGAGAAAATTGATGCGTTTTGATAATTAACTTTCGAGTGCGAGACAAGGGACAGAAGGGATACCACAGGACATAAAAAGCTGTCAATTCCACATTTATTTTGCTGGAAGGATTAAAGTAAATATATACACTGCACAGTTCTTTCAGAAAGAAAGCCCAAGTTGCAATACAGAAGTACAAAAGCGTAACAGTAGTTGCATAAAAATAGAATAAGTAAGCATAGAGCGATTGCTATTCTATGTCATCTAGAGGGTATTCCTCTTGTCATGCAATCATAATGTGGTATTCCTCCCTGACAGTGTTGGTCAATTTGTTGCCGCAGGTCAACAAACCAGATGAATAATCTAAATCTGGCGTGCAGTGCCAATCCTGTCGTGCATCATCAAATGGGACAAGTGTACTTGACATTTGCGTGAGTAATGGTGCTCTCCTGAGTGCATGTTAAGGCACCAGCCAGTCTGTCCCATTCACATGTGACCAGATATACAGATGTTCAAAGGCAAAGACTACGCTAAGCCCGACTCTGACTCACGCCAGACAATTTTGCTGGTACCTATAACTAAGCAAGGCTCCCTTGCATGCATGTCTTTCTCAATTCACTTGTGGACAGGTATACACAAATTTTTGCCAGCGAAAAATAATGTAGGCAGTATTTACACGAGTCCACCAGTGACATTTGCTTCTTTACAGATTTCAGCAAACTTGTGTAGTGCTTGTCAGAGGTCATGTACTATATTCATTTCACATGCGGCCACATATACACAGCGCAGACAGGCCGGTAAATAAATATGTGCCAAATAAATCCCTATATTTCATTCAAAAGATCAGTATCCTCACCTCACTTGGTCGTGGATTGCAACAATAAGGCTTCACGCCGGATAAAGATCTTTTTTATCTGTTTTCACTCAGCGAAAATTTACAAGTGAAGTTAGTGACAACATAATTAGTACCACTTAAGTAAGACGTGTGAGCTAGGCCCCATTATCAGTGCATGAAAAAAGACACCCTTTCCGTATGACAAGAAACTTAAATTAGTATGTGCCTATTCACTTTTTTAGACAAATATCGTTAATTGTGACCTTATGCCTTTATATTAGAAATTGCACCTCCCCACTGAAATATCTTCTCCCTATATAAGCACACATCCAGTGCTACTGATGTTTTAAATCATTGAATTAATATTGTCAGTTGCTACCAGTGGCCATATTTTATAGTCTCCCTCCCCTACCTGCGTTAAATTTTGTCCTGAAAAGTTGTACGAATAACCTGCAAACTCCGAAGGACACTACAAATTTCATCTAAAGGGCAGGGCTGGTCTTCAGGAGATCCACAAATGCGGTGATAGGAAACTGCTGACATACTGTAGCAAAAATAAGTGCCAGCTAGCTTTGACATTGCTGCAGTACTCCAGCTCTCACAAGGCTACAGTTTTTAAGCAACACAGAAGTGCAAGCGCAGAACAAAAACAAGCAGGCACACAAACCACGAACTTGACTTGAGCAGTCACACCATAGGCTGTTTCATGTAGCTAAAACACTTGCTAATAAGTGGAAAATGGCTATATATACTTGCATTCCCGAATGAAAACCATTACAGTTATAGTTCATATGATACTTGTTTTGGCAAAAATAACTTTGCAAGGATACCTTTAGGATTACATACACTGCTTTCACTTTATCCGCCCAGTAATTGAAGTCTCCCTGATGGCATTATAATTTGGACTTGCTGGTTGAACATATTCTGACCTGAACATTGCAAAGCAGAATGAATAGAAGACTGCTCACAGTGCCGATCATAGGATGAAAGAAAACACATGAAAAGCGACCCAACACATTAGAAATAATTAGTGACAGCTGTAGAATTAGTGCCCGTGCCAGGCAGTGTGTCCTACGAGGTGCTATTGAAATCAAATTCATTTGACGAGCGACGCTGCAATGACCAGCAAACGCCATAGCTAGAGCAAGCAGACAATGAAGCCATATGGACGAGATTGCATCGTTCTTTACTGATAGATCTACCAGTTAACTATGTGGTTTATGCTGTATGGACTTGAAGTGAAAAAAAATTTAAATCGACAGACTCGCAACTGCTACTATGCCTACTTGCACTAATGAGGATAGCTTTCCATGTAAAACAAGAAGAAAGAAATGCGAGCATAGCAGAAGACACCTCACCAATGTCGTAACTGCAGCACAGGGAATACGGGCCTTCGTGTATCATTGCGAGAAATTCATGCTCACCAAGTGTGCATTTGCCAGTGGCTGTTATTCTGGGAACAAAGAAATAATTGCGAGTGTAAGTGTTAATAAACAATGGCAGGCAGGCTGAACACTTAGACCTGCGACATATTTCGCCCCCTACACTCTGAATTATTTCATGAACATGTAGTGAAAACAGGAAAATATACTGCAATAATCTTACAGCATAGAAAATAGAAAACAGCTTGAAAACAATAAATCCAACAAAAATGTATATATATATATATATATATATATATATATATATATATATATATATATATATATATATATATATATATATATAGTTAGTACAAAGCGAGAAGATGGTCAAGCAATTGCTACAAAAATATACTAAACATCAGGACGTGTTCATCATGATCAGCATATTCATGTCCACGGCAGAACGAAGGCCTCTCCCTGCGATCTCCAATTACCCTTGTCCTGCGCCAACCGATTCCAAATAGCACCCGCAAATTTCCTAATTTCGTCACTTAATCTAGCCTTCTGCCGTCCTCTACTGCGCTTCCCTTCTCTTGATACCCATTCTGTTACCCTAATGGTCAAACGGCTATCTACTCTGCGCATTACCTAACCTGCCCAGCGCCATTTTTTTTCTCCTAATGTCTATTAGAATATCGTCTATGCCCGTTTGCTCTATCATCCAAACTTCTCTCTTTCTGTCTCTTAAAGTTCTGCCTGGCATTCTTCATTCTACCGCTCTTTGCGCGGTTTCGTGCCACTCTTGGGCCATCCCTGGCCCTTGCGCCACTAAACAATACACATCCATTCATTCATACTTTGCGCGGTCCTTAACTTGTTCTAAAGATTCTTTGTCAGCCGCCAAGTCTCTGCGCCGTGTTTCAGACGTGTTACGTGTTGGGTGGAAGGTGTTAGATCTACATTTATATAGAACTTCATAATGTGGGCATAACGTTTAAGAACAGCAATAAACAGCAAGTTGAATAAGTTGAAGTTAGTAGCATGTCTAGAAATATCCCAATATATTTATCCACGAAAGATACCGAGACCCCACTTTTTGCAACACGTACACTCCATACACACCTGACCCGACCATGCAGATTGTGCATCGTGCTGTTACATTTCTGGGTGCTCCACCGTTATGTGAAGACTGTTGTGGGTCCCGGCCTCGCCACTACAAAGGAAGCTTTGTGTTAACTTATGGCACCGGCACAAAGATCTGTCACATTATGAACACTTGCAAGAAGCATCTAAAAGTTGTGGAGAAAACAGTGTTTACATTAGTGCAGGTTGGCGTAAGCGCGCAAGGTAGAAATTACTGATGAACGTCATCTTAATAGGAACCCTTCATCACATGAAATTATAACAGACACGCAGCAACACCAGATTACAATGAAATATTTGTTTGCATAACAATTGATTTTTTGTGACTGCTTAATCGACTTTCCCCTGTCAGGTTTTGTTACGGAAAATTTATGTCACCACATCATGTCTTAAGAAGCAAAGTCTGCTAATATCCATCTGTGATTGTTTACTTTACGCCTAAAGCTGATGGTAAACTGAATACCTTGTAAGCAAAGATCCTTTATAACGTGAAAGCATTTATAAGCATGGAAACCTTATCGCAATAATAACGGGTGAAAAGGCAGATGCGTCGTTGTTATGCAACTTCCCCAGAAAATCTGTAGTTCGCTCACCGGGGCACTTTTGAATACCATTGCTTCCGAACGTAATCTTTCTCACCGGGAGAAAACACTTATCAATATTTTCAATTTCGCACGGAGGCAAATAATTTGCGTAAGAAAATTCTGACAACCAGCGCTCAGCAAGCACTCGATTCACTGTTTTTTACATGAAATGCACGCACAACACTCGTGTGGTTAGCAAACACGATTACTTACCTTTTCATGTTACAAGGCGCTCAAGAAGCGCCCTTCAAGTTGCCAGTGCTGCAGTGTTACTCCAAACATGCATACCTTTGCGTAGTGGATAAGTTGAGCCACGCGGAAAATACACAATTCTTCGCGAAGTCCATCGAAACTTTCAACGACCATCAGGTCCATGGCATGAAAATTATTCGTAAACATTTGCGTCGCGCGCTACGGATACGGTGAGTTTCCAGAGGGAAAAGCACCTTCAAATATGCAGGTGCTCCGATCTTACTCCAACCATACATACTTTGCGCAGTGTAGGAGGTGAGGACGCTGATAATATGCATTCCTTTGCGACGAGCACCCAACCTTCCACAATATCCAGAGCCAAAGGTCTATGGCACGAAAATTGTTGGTCCAGATTTTCCTGGTGCGCCACGCAAACGGCGAGTTTCCAGGGAGACGCAAGCTATCTCCTGGCACTTTTGTGTGCGCGAACTAAGTCACATTTCATTATAACAAACACAAAACTACGCGATTACACAAACACCTCGCAGAAGCACGCAAAACCAACCGGCACTTTGAAAATAGAGAACAGGATAGAAGAATGAATATTATGAGCGTCTGCTTTGAAACGGGCCGTTGGGTGGCGCCGCCAACAGGTAGCATGGGGGCGTCCGTAGACGTGTGCGCTTGTTGTGGCCTGCGTGATGCCTAAAATATTAATCAGTAAACTATCATTTCGGTCATTTCGCGCACAACTACACATGTTGTTGTGATACAAAATTGATCATTGAAATTTCCATATTGTCCGTTACAGCTTAGCGCAGAAAGAAATCCTATGAAGTATTTCTGATTTTCAATAGCTTCTCCCAAATGCAGCTAGCAAAAGCATGGCCTTTGAGATCCGAGTATCTTATTCTTAGGAAGCCGCTGCCGAGCCATGATTTCAACGATTTGACTTCAGCTGAGAGGAAATGTTTGTTTCGAAGCCCCTCCGCGATATTTCGCGTTCCTGCCTGCGATACCGGTGCCGTCACTTCCTTTCAAATGACTTGCTGCAGCTGTCGTGTGCAGTGCGATGTTTCTGTGCACGTTTTAATCGTGTCAGCTGTAAAGCATCCAATCTACGAAGGTTCTTTGCTCATGTGGCACAGGTTACATCCGTATCGTCTACGTTTGCTTTCGTGTCGGTGTGTTGAATGCGCGCGGGTTGCGCTCCTGCCGTCCGTTCCTTGTGTGTTTATCGTTTGGCCCACGAATCTCTGCAGTGTGCATGTGTCCCGTGTGTTGTGTACCACATATGTTCAATGTTGTGCGATGTGTTTGCAGCCAACTGCTGCAGCGCATTCCAGCGAGTAGAGGCAGCCGGTTACACGCAGTTTTCTTTGCTTCTTCATTATATTTGTGATTTACCTGCATCTGCGATAGAAACCAGAATGCTTTTCCATAATGTTGCTTTGTGAATGCGTATTTTTGTGTCTTTTTTGCCTTCTTCAATGAGTGGTCCTTTAAAGATGTTCTTTCTTCATAGTGTAAATGTGTGTATTGCGGTTGAATTAATCCAGCTCTTTATTCCTTGAGAATCGCAGTGAGTGGTAATTTTACAAGATTCTAGCAATCCAGCTCACCACATAGAGCTTTCAAGCAAAATATGTAAACTTGTTCCAGTATGAGGATCTTACTTTGATGTTTCAGTATCTCAGCATGTTCCGAGTGCTGAGATCCTTGCATTATGTAAAACGAAAATATAGTTGTCTACTCATCTGAAGTATTGTATGTCATTTCTTTATATCATTTGTTCGAAGTTCAATATTTTAATGGGTGCACTGCAGGCTTTTCGACTTAAGAGACACTTGAGATATTGTCACAGGTATAAAACTTTTACCAGTGTATTTACAGGGTGAATATAGACAGCAGCCGAGGATCCCGGGACGCTGTTGCCACTTCGTCGTCCTCAACGTCGACGACCTTGTGTTCTTTTGTCACCGTAACACGACCCCCGGCAGGAAAAGCACCGTCCCGGTGCTTGAGACGGGGCTGTCAGTGAGGGCATAGTAAGGATTAAGCCGAGAGACATGTACGACGTCAGGTGATGTGGAACCGGGTGGCATGACGGAGGTCTCGGGGATTATCTCGTAAGTGACATCGGTCACTTGACGTAGAACATGGTAAGGACCTTTGTAGCACGGAAGGAGTTTCTCGGAGAACCCCACTCTGCGGCAAGGGGATTCACGCAGTGGCAGCAGTGGACGGCAGACTTAACGCGTTCTTACAAAATTCTACGCTTGTTCACAGGAAGCCACTGGGATATCACGAAAGCCTTGGGATATCATCGGAGCTGCGCCTGCACGCCTGGCTGACAGCTGAAGAATCATCGTGCCGATCTTCGCATCGATAACTGCGGACAAGCCACGTGACCGCACTCTGGCTACAAAAAGACGGACACCAACGGCTGTGCTGGCATTAACGCAGTGGCAGCAGTGGACGGCAGACTTAACGCGTTCTTACAAAATTCTACGCTTGTTCACAGGAAGCCACTGGGATATCACGAAAGCCTTGGGATATCATCGGAGCTGCGCCTGCACGCCTGGCTGACAGCTGAAGAATCATCGTGCCGATCTTCGCATCGATAACTGCGGACAAGCCACGTGACCGCACTCTGGCTACAAAAAGACGGACACCACCGGCTGTGCTGGCATTCACGCAGTGGCAGCAGTGGACGGCAGACTTAACGCGTTCTTACAAAATTCTACGCTTGTTCACAGGTTGGTGGTACTTTTAGCCTCTCTTGTAAGGACTGTAGATCTGGTTGTATCCACTGCTGCCACAGTGATGTGTTTATTAGAGCATTCTTAGTGATCTCGGATATGGAGGAAAAAGAGTGTTTGACATGTCATAGTGTGTTGCCTGAAGATGGCATGTACATAACATGCACTGGTTGCAAGTACTCGTACCATCTAGGTAAATGCTCGGGGGTGAAAACATCCAATTTCCGTGCCAAGGGTGACTCACTAAAATCTAGCTGGAACTGTGCAACATGTGAACTTGGAAAAAAAAGATGTGGAAATACCGTGACACCAACAGAAGATTCAAACATTCAGAAGAGATTGAAAGAGCTAGATGAAAAGATAACCCTCATGCTTCCCCTCGTCACTACAGTTGACAATCTGACACAACTATTGAAAAAAGTCAGTGACATTGAAACATCGATACAGCACCTTTCCGACAAATATGATACAACATTAAGGAAATTAGACAAGCAAAACTCTGACATTGCAGTCTTGAAAAGAAGGGTCGAGGCCGTAGAATCGGGAACGTCCGCAAGCACGAGGGAAGTCAAACTGCAGCTGAATGAGCTGGAACAGTACAGTCGCAGGCAAAACATGGAAGTACATGGCCTTATAGTGGAGGAACACGAAGACCTGCTCGCGAAAATGAATGATCTTGCATGCAAACTTCAGCTCCCGCTGCTTGAGAACGGTAACCTTGATGAGCTTCATAGGCTACCTGCACGAAAGGGAAAGAAGCCTATCCTTCTTGCTCGGTTTTCATCCGTCCTACATAAGGAAGAGTGGATGCGCAATCGCTCGCGCCTTGAGAATGAAGCACCAAACGTGAAATTTTTGGACAACCTGACACCTTTCAACAAACGCCTTCTCTGGCTAGCAAGTGGAAAAGGCAGGGAAAAGAACTATCGGTTTGTGTGGCAAAAGAATGGTCACATATTTGCACGAAAAACTGAGGGCGCCAACGCGATTCGCATCCGCGATGAAAGTGACATTGATAACATGATATGATGTGCTATTTAGATAGTGTATATCTAGTGTGAATGACAGTTCAAATGGATAACAGTCCTTATCACGATGTTAACTCTTTTAAATGTATGAAGGTTTCAAAATCCGGATGCTTTTCCTTTTATCATCTGAATGCATGCAGTTTAAGAAACAAAGAAGAAGAAATTGATATTTTTTTGTCGTCATTGAACCATGAATTTGATGCGCTGGCTTTCACTGAAACCTGGTATACTGAATCGAATGATGTTGTTCGCTTTCCTGGTTATAGGTGTGAAGCGCTGTTTAGGAAAGCCAAAAAAGGGGGAGGTGTAGCTTTGTACATCAAAAACAGTTTTTCTTACGAAATAATGCCACAGTGCACGGTTTTGAGCCCTTCGTACGAATCGCTTTTTATTCAGACAAATGCATTCATCTTTGGCGTAATTTATCGGCCACCTTCTGCGTCTCTTCAAGAGTTCTTCAACTTTTTAGAAATAGTATTGGGCGACCTCTCCTTACAAAGTAGGCCTGTCGTAATAATGGGTGATTTTAATATTAACCTACTAGAAACGTCAAATTCTGTCAATGAATTTGTTGATATGATGTTGGCCGACGGCTTTTCCAATATAATCACAACGCCTACTCGTATCACAAGCTCCAGCGAAACACTTATTGATCTATGCCTAACAAACAGTGATATTGGTGGTACCACGGCAGGAGTACTCCTGAGCGACATCAGTGATCACCTGTCAACCTTCTGCTTTATGGAAAGGTCAAATAAACAAACATTCGAACATACTTACCCGCCAAATAGTTACCGTGTTATAAACCAAAGCAAAATTGAATACTTTCGTCAAATCGTCTACTCTGTTGACTGGAGCCAATTACAGCGTGATGAAGATCCTAATATTTTATACAACAAATTCTTGCACAAACTGACAGAGTTGTATGAATGCGCTTTCCCAGTTGTAAGAATAGCAAAGTGTAGAAAAGGAAGGAAGCCTTGGATTACACGAGACCTGCTCAGGCGAATCAAGGCACGAAATAGGCTTTTCTCCAAGTTTATAAAATCTAAAGACTTGACAGTTTTGAAAGAGTATAAAAAAGTTAGAAATCAATTAGGTGCAGATATAAAGAAATCTAGAATTCAATACTACGCTCATAAATTTTCAGATATCTCCTTTGACCCTCAAAAAACGTGGCGTACAGTCAAAGATCTTCTACAGAAATCAGGAACAAATATACCTACACAAATGACAATTGGAGGAACGGTTCTGAGTGGTAAAGATCTTGCCAACGAGTTCAACAGACATTTTTTGGCATTTGGAGATTTTCCTGCCGGAACGCCCAGTAATACTGGAAAATACATGGAACATAATCTTCAGCACAGCCTTTTCTTATATCCAGCTACTCCTGCAGAGATAATTGATATTATATTAGGTTTCAAGAATAACTGTTCTTGCGGTTTTGATGGCATAAAGGTAGCACCAATTAAAGCAATTGCTGACCTAATAGTTAATCTACTTTGTCATATAACAAATCAAATCTTGACAACAGGTATTTTTCCCGAAAAAATGAAGATGGCAAGAGTTGCTGTTTTGTTTAAAGGCGGTGCTGCCAATATAATTGGTAATTATAGACCTATATCAGTTCTACCGTTGTTTTCCAAAATAGTAGAAAAAGTGATTAATACACGGATTACTACCTATCTTAACAAACACAAGTTAATCTCTCCCAGCCAGTACGGATTTCAGAGAAAGAAATCAACTGGATCTGCATTGCTCAGTATTAAGGATAAACTTATTAACAACATAGAAAATCAATTGTACACATTAGGTGTTTTTCTAGATTTCAGCAAAGCGTTTGATTCTATTAAACATAATATACTTCTTAGCAAACTACCGTATTATGGAATACGAGGCACTTCACTAAAATTATTGCAAAACTACCTTTCCGGTCGTTCCCAGTATGTTGTTATTAATAAAGCTACGTCTAATTCTGAGCTAATAAAATTTGGGGTTCCTCAGGGGTCAATCCTAGGACCTACTCTGTTTCTTTTATACATCAATGACATGGTATCTATCCCACAAACCCCTTCTATTATCCTTTACGCTGACGACACAAGTGTATTTTTTTCTTGTGAAAATCTAGGTTCCTTAATCCCCCGTGTAAACTTATGGCTTAAGAATCTATCTGACTGGCTTGTTACAAATAAACTCTCATTAAATGTTGACAAAACTAAGTACATTGTTTTTACCCCTAATAACAGACCTGTTTATATTAATAATGATGTGGCATTCGAGTCGCGACCGCTAAAGAAGGTAGCACAAATTAAATTTTTAGGTGTTCAGTTTCATGAAAACCTTCGTTGGTCTTGCCATATTCACTATATTAAGCGTAATATTGCACACTGTATTGGTATGCTTAATAAGTTTCGCTTATTGTTGCCTCGTTATATTCGACGTCAACTGTATTTTAATACCGTTCACTCGCGACTGCATTACTGCCTGCTTGTCTGGGGCACCACTACTAGGTCTAACATGGAAAGCCTCCATCGATTACAGAAAAAAAGTGTGCGCTTTATTGAAAATCTACCACAACGTGAATCAACATCTGTATATTTTTCGCAGAATCGCATCCTGGACATTGAATCACTATACAAACTGCGACTATCAGAGCTTGCATATTCAGATTTCAAAATTGATCCACAACTTTTCTCTTTGAGGTATACCAAACATGAATCCCACTACGAGTTTAGGAGAACCAACTTCACCAAGTTTAAATGCAGGACGAATTACGGGACACAACTGTTAAATTGGCAAATTCCTAATGTGTTAAACCTTTATCCTGCTCTGATAGACTTTATGGAAAACTGTTCCTCTTTGCCTGCTTTCCGAAGCCAGGCAAAGAGATTTTTCTTAAATCGTGTATAAACCAGTTAGAAATTTGTTTCCTTTGTTCTTTCTTGTCAAGTGAACATATTTGTCATGTGAACATTTTTTTTTGTCGTATGGGAGATGCAGTTAGGATTCTTGCTTTGTTTTTTCTTTTCTTAGTCAAGTGAACATGTTTCTAGGTATTATACATAATTAATTAGATTGATTTGAATGTACAGTGTATGTATATTGCTTTATGTGAATTGTTATATTCTTCCCGTAAAAAAAAAAAGAAAAAAATTGTACTTCGCAACTTACCATGTCGAAACTGTGCCTGCGTGAATTCAGGGTGTCTAGGGCCTAGTCAGGTGACCACGTGTGTCACCTTTAGCCCTCTTCACCCGGACAACTGTATATTGTCTAAATTTCAATAAAGTCAAAGTCAAAGTAGCACGAGGGAGCATGGTGAAAAATAGGTGTCACGATGGCGCCGATTGTAAGCGTGCCGTTGAGATTCCTGCGATGCCAACAGACGAGTAAGGGCAAGCTGGCGCGCCTGGTCAGCGTGGGACATGGCATCGTGGGCCTACTCGGTCCTTGAATCCTGTGCCAAGGGGAGTGAAGTGTCCAATGGTAATAAAGAGCCACGACCGAAGAGTAAGTAAAAGGGGGAATACCCAGCAGTATCGTGGCGCGATAAATTATAGGCAAACATGACATAATGGAGGGCCACATCCCAGTCCTTGTGGTCGGGTGAAACGTACATTAATAACATGTCAGTAATGGTCCGATTAAGTCGCTCAGTAAGGCCGTTGGTCTGGGGATGATAGCAGGCAGCCAGTTTGTGCTTGGTAGAACATGAGCGCAAGATATCGGCGCTGACTTGGGAGAGGAAAGTGCGGCCATGGTCAGTAAGGAGCTGTTCCGGGGCGCCATGTACTAAAATAATATCCCGGAGTAGGAAATCTGCTACGTCGGTTGCGCAGCTCGTGGGAAGTACCCGAGTGATGGCATAGCGATCCACCTGTTGCCGGAGCTGGACTCGGGGAAAGGGCCAAGGAGATCCAAACCCACGCGAAAGAATGGCTCAGGTGGAATGTCGATCGACTGTAAGTACCCGGCAGGAAGCGTCGCTGGTTTTTTGCGAAGTTGACAGGGCATGCAAGCAGCTACATAGCGCCGTAAGGAACGTGCAAGGCCGGGCCAGTAGAAGCGGCGGCGCACGCGGTGGTAAGTGCGAGCACACCCAAGGTGTCCGGCAGTTGGGGCGTCATGAAGCTCCTGAAGCACGGTTGAGCTTAGGTGTTGAGGGACGACAAGGAGAAGGGGAGGACTGTCGGGATGAAAGCTGCGTCGGTACAATATGCCATCGTTGATAACGAACCACCGTAACGATAGATCAGTAGGAACAGATTATATGCGGTCAATGAGGGTCCTCAAGGTAGCTTCATGGCGTTGCTCTTTGGCCATGTCCAAAAGCTGGCAAAAGGAAAGAACACTTGTGGAGGCGTCCACGTCGGCGTTGGCTGGCGTGTGTACAGGGTAACGGGACAAGCAGTCGGCGTCCTTGTGTAGGCGACCAGACCTACACGCCACCGAATAGGAATACTCTTGTAGTCGCAAAGCTCATCGTCCAAGCCTCCCTGTGGGATCTTTTAAAGACGAAAGCCAACAGAGAGCGTGGTGATCAGTTACAATGTAAATAGGCCTGCCGTATAAACACAGGCGGAATTTTGCCATTGCCCAGACAACTCCCAAACATTCGCGCTCCGTAATAGAGTAGTTCCGCTCCGCAGGTGACAAAATACGGCTAGCGTACGCGAGGACACGTTCATGGCCGTGTTGAACTTGCGCCAAGACGGCACCGATTCCGTAGTCACTGGTATCGGTGCGCACCTCTGTAGGGGCTGAAGTATCGAAGTGTCCTAGAATCGGTGGGGTGGTGAGCATTGTGGTAAGGCGCGAAAACGCAGTGGCCTGAAAGGATCCCTATGAAAACGGCACACTTTTCTTCAGAAGATCTGTGAGAGGGCGTGCGCTGGACATTTTCTGCGGACCGTGGAACAGGGAACTCTTTCACGGCGCGAATTTTTTCTGGGTCCGGTCGGATGCCAGTCGCATTGACGACATGTCCAAGAACAGTAACCTCACAATGGCCGAAGTTACATTTCTTGGAGTTGAGCTGTAGACCGGCCTTGCGAATGACGGCAAGTACAGCTGAAAGGGGCTCAATGTGTGTGCTGAATGTGGCGAGAACAAAATAACATCATCTAGGTAGCAGAGACAAATCAACCACTTGAATCCTTGAAGTCATAAGTCATCATACGCTCAAAGGTAGCCGGAGCATTGCATAGCCCAATGGGCATAACTTTGAAGTGGCAAAGATCATCAGGCGTTATAAAGGCGGTCTTTTCACGATCTAGATCATCGACAGCAATTTGCCAATATCCGGACCGTAGGTCGATAACCAAAAAATACTGTGCACCGTATAGGCAATCGCGGACGTCATCGATACGAGGTAGTGGGTAGGCGTCCTTCTTCGTGATGCGGTTGAGGTAGCGGTAATCAACGCAGAATCTCCATGAGCCGTCCTTCTTTTTGACCAGCGCGACAGGGGACGCCCAGGGACTTGATGATGGCTCAATGATGTCTTTTGCTAGCATCTTGTCTACTTCCGTTTTGATGACGTGAGGCTCCGAAGCTGAAACTCGGTAGGGTCACCAATGGATGGGTGGTGTTAGATACGGAACCATTTCCTGAGCCTGCTTCGAGTTCCCCAGACCACATCAAATCGCACCACAGCTAATTGAGGAGCGCAAAAACAGGGATGCCACATTCGTGAGGCATGACACGTGCAAACAAGTTGGCGGACCCCACTTCGTGTGTAGCCGGTGGAGCTATTCACTGTTTGGCTCTTCCCGAAAGTGAAGGGAAGGAACTCTTCCGTCCTGGCACTGTTGAGGGTAAAGGGGGTCCCAGAGAAAGACGGCTGTAATGCGCCGTGACAACCTGGCGGCGTCGCCCCCTATCCGCTATGGTGACAGAGCATTGCAAGTCAGCAAGGCAAGACCGCAGGGAGAAGAAAGCCCTCGGACAAACAACCGAGCAGCGGCTCTCTTCGCCGGGTGTGACTCCATCGCACGGGCGCCTACCATTGGACGAAAATGGCGTCACCTGAGCGGGCTCTCCCATTGGCCAAACGTGACGTGTCTTATCGACACCGAAGGGCTTAAAAGACGCAGACCGGGAGCAGCAGAAGAGCATTGCTAGAGCATTCTTAGGGCATTCCCTGATTCATCTCTCTCGAACTTGTGACGGGCCGCAGCATCCGAGTTGCTGCCGGCCCGTAATGACTCTAAGACGGTTCATTGACTCTCACTGTAAATAATGTAAAATAAACCTTCCAAGTGTTTTCATCCCAAAGAAAGTCCTCAACTCCAACAACTGGTTGCTAACGGTGGGATCGCCTCGAAGTGCAACAACTGGTGGCAGCGCTACGGATCAACCTTCGTCGAGAGAAATCCGGAGGAACCGGGAAGAGCGAAGAAGACAGAGCCTTCGTCGAAAGAGGTCCTAAGGAACTGGGAGTAGCGAAGAAGAGCGAGCCTTCGACCCAGGGAGTCCAGAGGAACCGGGAACAACGGACCAATGAGCCAGATGGCAGGGTGCTGCAACCGTAAGTGAGCGCGTGGTTTTTTTCCTTTTGATTCGCCAGACTCAAATGTTGTGTGTTCATTTTGATAGTTCTGGGAATCGCGAATTTGTTGCATTGTGTGTTTGCACAAATTAATTAAGGAAAACAGTTCTAACCACCAGTCAGGGCAGCTGCCATTGATCTTATAAGGTTGACGAGGTTAGACTTGTTGTTGGTGTGCGACGATTTGGGAGTTGAGGCGGACGAACAGATGAAAACGCCAGCTATCATAAAGGCGATTAAAGATAGTGGCAATGATGATAAAAGCATTGAGCTTGCTTGGGAGGTGATACAAGAACCACGGGAGCGTGAGCGTCGCGAACGTGAGCGTAAGCATCGTGAACGTAATAGTGAGCGTAAGCGTCAAGAACGCGTGAATGAACGGCAGCCTGAGCTTCAAGAACTTACTCTTAGGTGTGAGCGTCATGAATGTGAGAATGAACGCGAACGTGAGTATCAAGACCGTAAGCGTGAGCATGAGCAAAAGTACGAGAGAGAGAAGGCAGCATTGATAAAAGAGCTACAATATGTTGATTAGTTAAAGGCACAGAGACAACGGCTGTCTGAGAATTCTGCAGGCAGTACAGAGCACCAGAATGAGGAAGTATCGAGCGGATTTTCGCCAAAAGCCAACGCGAAGAGTAGTGCCTGTGAGATTGGCTGCACATTCATAGGTGAACGGAAAGGACTAGCAGCTAACGATGCCTTAGTGGCAACAGAGGCCGTTAAAGGCCAGAGTGTGAGCGACGAGGTGCTGTGCCAACAGAGGACTGTAGAGACAACTAGGCCAGCTGCGAACAAATTGGCACAGTTACCGCGCGTGTGCGTCGCATCTCATGGTATCGAGGTCGTTAGCGAGGTACAGGGTACTGTTGACCCTACAGACGCGAGCACCCATGTCAGGTCAGATCTGCGTGCCGAAGTGAAGTGCCAGCTGGGCGATGCAGTTGAGGGCAGCTCTCAGGATTGCGAGCTCCGTAGCTCAAGAGAATACAACTGCATCGTTCAGGGATCTGTGCAGCTCTCCGCCAGTCTAGGTAGCCTAGATAGGGATGATTCAGTTAGTAATCATTCGGACTGTGCGCGTGAGACAGCGATCGATACCGACTGGCTGAGTGCTGATGCACAGCGTGAGCTGGGCAATGCAGTACAGGGCAGTTCGCAAGAGTGCGAGTTGCATAACTCGAGTAAAGCCTGCTGCATTGTTCAAGAGTCGGTTAAGCTATCCGCCAGTCGAGGCAGAGAGAGTGTCGATTTAAATGAAAATCAATGAGACTGTGCGGGTAAGAGACCGATCCGGGCCGATGAGATGTGTAACGGCCAGCACGAGGCACGACAAAGTGACATGAAAGAGAATTCAAAAAGAAAGCGCCGCAGAAAGAAGCGTCCTAAAGATAGGAATGCGGTGACTAGTGTAGCGCCGCCAAAGACGGCGAGAGACCCAAAAGGGCAGGGCGCAAGGAAAAGAAAGGTGCGGTCGTCACTGACGATGCTGACGCATCAAACACGTTCGAGCCACCGGTCAAAGGGGGGCCGCGAAGCATGTTCTGCACGGACGCGGACAAAGGGCACGGGGCAGTTAAATTCCTCGTCGTTCCGTCGTTGTTTTCGACGCTCAGCGTGCAGTAGGAAGAAGCGCAAGGTGGCAAGATGAGACCAGGTAGGGAGTAGCGACGCGGTCAATCGAGGTCATGATGAAAGCGGGGCGCCAGTGCGCAAATTGGCAGGGGACTGTAACGTCTCGGGGGAGCTGATAGTGAGTCAGCCCTTTTGTTGTTCCCCGGTAGCCAGAATAGCTTTCAAACCGCGACGACATCGAGTACGGCTCAAAAGTGTCAGTCGAAAACGTTTGGAACGGGACGCAAACAGAGCTTCTGCAGAAGTAAAACGTTGTGTTTTGTTTTATTTGTTGAACATCTGAAAATTTTCGCGAATTGAGACTAGTTTTTTTCAGTATGTAAGGTATGAGCTTTGTGTTTTTGTTCGAGAAGCTCCGAGATTGGAAAGATGCGTTTTATGTAAACCTGTAGTATCGCGAGATGTTCATTAATAAGTAGATAGGCCTTCTTTTTTGTGTGTAACCTGAGTGTCAAGGTTATCGGTGAGAGGCCTATCGTAACGCGCGTGTGTTTTAGTTAACCTTCTTTTATTATGCGGTTTTTTTATTTTCTAAGGTTAACCGCGTAGGTTTTCAGTAAATGCATCATTTGCACTGAGAAGCGTTCTTAGTTCCATTAGCGCGTGTCCTGTGGGGACGGAAAGAAGCAGATTTATGACTGGGTTGCTCGTGTGTGTTGAGTGCAGCCGTATTCTGTCTTCTTTAGTGAGCGTGCGTAGAACTAGTTATTAGCAGACGCGTATTTTTAAGGGTTCTACGGAGTGCGTAAGTTACGCAAGTGTAGTTGTTAGTTTAAGGTACGTGTCCTGTATGGACTAGAGAAAGACACGTGAGTAGGCGTAATGAAAAGTTTGCCAACGCAAGTACGCGTTCTGTTCAGTGACCACAAGGCTAGCGCGCTTGTGATTACGTACTTGTGAAGTGGACCAGACTGTTCAGTGGCACCAATACGTGCGATAAGTACGCCACTGTGATAGGTTGAAAACATGCTGTTCGTGTAGTTAGGCCACTTAAGTTATGTTCGGCTGTTTTCACTGTTTGTTTGCAACGGCAACGACCCATTGTTTTGCTACAAAAATAGCACTCTGGTCTTGTCGGCATTCGGGGAGAAATGGATAGCGGTTTGGAAAGGTGGTTGGAACTGCTCTGTCAAAATTGGGGAAACGAAAGGTCAGGGTTAATTTTGCCTCAGTAATAGCCTGGCGAGTCAGGGGTGAAGAGCCTGCGTTTACGCGTGGTGCAGCGCTGTGTTGTTTTGTTTGTTTGATGTATGTTCTCCAGGGCCCAGGATCCCGAAGTTCATCAAATGAGGCTCGTCACCAGTACTGTGCAGGTCCTTTCAGCGGTCCTCATGGCCAGCGAATTGAGTTCACCGGCCATTCCGAACTTCCGGGGAGAGGACGAGCTGTTAGATACGGGACCATTTCCTGAGCCTACTTCGATTTCCCCAGACCACATCAAATCGCACCACAGCTAATTGAGGAGCGCAGAAACACGGATGCCACATTCCTGAGGCACGGCACGTGCAAACATGTTGGCGGACCCCACTTCGTGTGCAGCCGGTGGAGCTATTCACTGTTTGGCTCTTCCCGAAAGTAAAGGGAAGGGACTCCTACGTCCTGGCACTGTTGCGGGTAAAGTGGGTCCCGAAGAAAGACGGCTGTATTGCGCCGTGACAACCTGGCGGCGTCACCCCCTACCCTCTATGGTGACAGAGCATTGCAAGTCAGCAAGGCAAGACCGCAGGGAGAAGAAAGCCCTCGGACAAACAACCGAGCAGCGACTCTCTTCGCCCGGTGTGACTCCATCGCACGGGCGCCTACCATTGGCCGAAAATGGCGTCACCTGAGCGGGCTCTCCCATTGGCCAAACGTGCCGTGTCTTATCGACACCGAAGGGCTTAAAAGACGCAGACCGGGAGCAGCAGAAGAGCATTGCTAGAGCATTCCTAGGGCATTCCCTGATTCACCTCTCTCTAACTTCTTGTGACGGGCCGCAGCGTCCGAGTTGCTGCCGGCCCGTAATGACTCTAAGACTGTTCATTGACTCTGACTGTAAATAATGTAAAATAAACCTTCCAAGTGTTTCATCTCGAAGTCCTCCTCAACTCCTACAGTGGATGATCGCCTGTATGTATACGATGTTTGACAAGTAACGTCTGGCCTAAGGGTCGGTTGTTGAGGTCGAATATATCCTTGTAGGAAAGTTATACACTGCACAGCTGTTCAGTCTCCGCAGGAGTGAGATTCGCGGCGATCATTTTCCTAATGTCGTTGTCAGTGCATTCGGCCGACCGGAAAGTCTCAGAGGAAGCGTTGACGGCAAAAGTCTAAACGCAACCAGCTTCTAAGGCAGTGATTGCAGCCAGGCTGATATCTTTAGGCAGGATTTGCTTAGCAAGAACTAAATGCACCACAGGGAGGTACGTGCGATTGTCTGTGACCCTCAGTATTCTATGCGGAACAGTGACGCTGTGAGTGAGAACGATGGCAGTTATGGAAGCGGAGATGTAATCACCATTGGGAAGTGGCGTAGAAGGCGACACTTCGGTGTATGTCAAGACCTGTGCTGGAATGTGAACATAATCAGTAGGTATCAGTCGAATTTCCTGTGGTGTTGGAGGAACGTCCAAGAGGGGCAGGTCAAGACGCACAGTACTTGTGGAACAATGGATGAGTGCTGAATGGGCGGAGAGGAAGTCTAGACCTAGGATGAGGTCATGGGGGCACTGGTCGAGCACGGTGAAAAGGACTACAGTAAGGTGGCCGGAAATGCTGACACGTGCAGTACACATTCCGGCCACAGTCACCGTGCTACCGTCAGCGATTCGTGCGAACCGAGTAACGGCAGGCGTAACAATTTTCGTTAAATGGCAACGTACGCTGCTGGTCATAATCGATATGTGTTCTCCGGTATCTATGAACGCTGTGACGGGTGTACCATCAACTTGAACGTCAAGAAGGTTACGTCTTGTAAATAGCGTCAAAGGAGGATTTTCGGCGAATCCGACAATGCAGCACCACCTCGAGGTGCCGCATTTCCTAGTTTTCCTGCTGGAATGGTTCTGGGTAGGTCGGCGACGGCGAGCGGTGAAGTTGGGGCGTACGTGGCTGGCGACGTTGTGGCGACGGCGAGCGAGCGTAGCGGCGACTCGAGGTAGTGGCGTCGGAAGCGTCGTAGAAGCGACGGGGTGAGGAACTTCGAGGCGAACTTGAATTCCTGAAGCTGTTTCGAAGAGGGGACGGCCAACGGCTCCGCCAGTGATGGGAAACGTGACCGATTCGGCCGCAGCAGAAACAGATCGGCCTGTCGTCGGTTGTACGCCAGTCCGAGGGATTCCTGTTAGTGCAGGGATAACAGACACTGTGAGGTGGACTACAGTAGTACCGAGCCATAGGAGCAGGGCGGGCGTCAGGGCGACTGAACGAGCAGGCGCTGGGAAGACCCATATTAGCGATTTCCTGGCGAACGACGGACTGGATCAGCGATATCGTCTCAGCAGTGTTGTTCCAAGGCGTCTGTTGAGGCGAGGCAGGAAACGCTGCTTCGAGTTCGCGGCGTACAATTCGGGTAACGTTTTCGCTTGATGGTGGCGACATAGATTGGTCGGTGGGGTCGGTGCAGGAAGAAGTCGCTGCAGTAGTTGGAAGCCGTGTAAAATGATTGTATATACGGCGACTCTTCGCCTGCTCGAAACGGCGGCATTCAATCATGATGGCGTAGACAGTCGATAAGATTCTGAAGACCAGAAGGTTGAATGCGTCGTCCGCAATGCCTGATGCGTCCAACCTTGTCCGCCTATGGCATGGATTGTCGATTTTATGACATAGGGCTAGGACGTCCTGAATGTAAGAGACACACGACTCGGTAGCAGTTTGGGCACGCGTGGCGAGTTGTTGCTTGGCAGCTAGTTGTTGATCGGTCGGATTACCAAAAACGTCGGACAGCTTTCTTTGAACAAGTCCCAGCTGATTAGATCTTCCTTATGTGTGTAAAACCACGTTCGCGGTGTTCCGTCGAGGTAGAACACGACATCAGCCAGCATTATGGTCGGATCCCACCAGCTCACCTTGCTGACGCGCTCATACATCCTCAACCATTCTTCCACGTCAACACCATCGAGGCCGTTGGACTTGCCGGGGTCTTGCGGCTGAGGTAGAGCAACGTACTGGGTATGTGTAGTTGGCATTGCTGCTGTAGATGCGGCACCTTCCACTGGAAGCATGGTCGCCGGCTGGGTGAGACGTCCGCTGGGGAGTTCCGTGGCTAAGACGCGTACCCCGCACCTCCACCAAAATGCCACAGGTATAAAACTATTTACACAGTGTATTTACAGGGTGAATATAGAAAGCAGCCGAGGATATCGAGAGGCTGTTGCTCTTCGTCGTCTTCAACGTCGACGACCTCGTCTTCCTTTGTCACCGTAACAATAATATTGAACAGTATGCGTGCAATGTTTTGACATGACACCAGGAGTATTATACAGCTTGTCCCAAATAACGTGAGCCAAAATTTTAAAAACGAAAGGCATTCGGGACGCGAGTGGAACCAAATGCATAATGTTGGCACTGGCCTAGAGTTATTCCCGCAGTTTTTTTTATGTTTCCCTTGATTTACGAAGTAGTTTTCTTTAGTTAATCAACTTTTTAAGTATTGACTGCAGACCCTAAGTGTGGCACACAAAGTTTAGAGCACCCTGACAAACCTCTCAATAAATTGTTTCCAACACGAAATATCGCACGTAGTCCTTTATTCCGCGTTCAAAAGAAAGCGCGCGAAATATGTAAAAATACCACGTGACGGTGCGCTTGCACACGGTTATTGTGCTGCTCTCAAACGTACGACGGATGAACAAGTTCGGCCTCAGCGAGACTGGCCCACAACCGGACATTTGCACCGTCATGCGATAATAGTCGCATATCCAGATACCTACACCAGGCATAACACCATGTCACGGGCCAGTCTCGGTGCAGCCAACCATGTTCATCTATCGCACCCCCTCAAAGCAACAAAGTAATGGTGCGAAAGCGCCCCGTCACGTGGTATTTTTTATATTTCGCGGGCTTTCTTTAGAACTCGGAAAAGAGTACCACGTGAGATATATCGCGTTGGAAACAATTTATTCAGAGGTTTCTCAAGGTGCGCTAGAAGTTTGCGTATCACACTTGGGGTCTGCAGCTGAAACTTAAAAAGTTGAATAATTAAACTTACCGAATTCTTCAGTTAAGGGGAAAATAAAGAATAGCCTGCGTAACTCTTGGCCAGTGCCAACAATATGCATTAGGTTCAAATCGTGTCCGGAGTGCCTTTCATTTTTAGTTTTGTGGGACAACTTGTATATTGTGCCATGTTCAGTTACTCTGTATAAGTATTTATGTGAATACACAAAATCTGATTCTTGCATTGCGTGCAGTTGTAAGTCGTGAAGCAAAAAATGATTTGAGCATGTTATGAGAGAATATGATTCCACACAATCTTATTAGTTTGGCAGTTGGCTTTGGCACTAAATAGTTGTGTATGAGGGATGTTTACGTGCATTTGTCCGGACAATAGTACAGAAGATTGCACGTACAGCAATTTGCTCACTAGAAAATAACCTCATATGTCACACTACTGCTAAAGTAACAGATATGCTTAGCGAACACACGTGGTTTTTTTGAGTAACAGATTTGCGAAGCCGTCTGTAAGCACAGCACTTGTGTTTTGTAAATATCGGTCCTTTCTTCCGTTCACTTTGCAGAACCTTATCTGGTTCTCACATAATGTTTAATTTAATATGAAGTAAGTAAAAGCAAGCATTATGAAGCAAGAATGTTAGTTATGATTACCGGCTTGCAGGACATCACTGGAAAGTGATTTTATGAAAGCTAGGAACAGAAACTTCTATTCGTCATAACCACTTCGTTTTGTGCCTTCCTGCGAACTGTAAGATTAGTACACAGTACACTAATATATTTTGAAGCTACTTGTTTTGCAAAGCCTCACATTAGCCAACCACGAAGAAGTGGGACACTTGGATAAATCAAGCGTAATATACATAGCGCTGTGTGGCTGCCATTATTTAATTAGTTCCCGTGGAAATCCTGCTTCTGCCAGAGAAAGCATTGACCATAGAAGTTTACGTTCTCGTCAGAAAGCTTGAGTTGTAGGTTGTTTAAGCAATACAACTTAATTGTAAATTGACACACCCTAGAAATATATGCATCTTACATACAACACGGCACGCAATGTATCATCATTTTATAAAGCAGCTTAGTCATGTATCCACAAATTTTGCAAAAAATACATAAATGCGTGGTCATTAAAATATTGTGGTATTGTATACAATGTCATAAATCAGCTTATCTTTTCTGCCATAAGTTGGAGGCACAGCTCTCATGCAGTGGTTTAGATTGTAATGGTTCCCATTTTAAACCTTCACCTTGCTACTCTCTCTTCCTAACACCACATTCAGTCATTCAAGTTTTTCCATGCTATGATTACCACTCTACAATTTCCATTACGTAGCAGCTGCATCACAACTACTGGAATTGCATCTATTTTACACTATCCTGACTAAATGTCTCTCCTCATCCCCACACCGAGACACCTAAATTGTGTTTTTGTCCTTATTATAGAATTGTAAAATGCTTTACCTGGTTATCCTCGTTCTTTAATTGTCACCATCCTGAATTCTTTGATCTTGCACCGTAAAATTCCGAACAAGCGCCGCCACCCGTGCAAGCCCCCGCCCTAACTTTATTGTCAATTTGATATTTCCGCGCCGAATCCAATCCAATCCTGCCTTTCAAGCCGTTCGCATGCTCGTTCACACATGCCATTTGTCGTCTTGTTTTGATGTTGGGAAGTTTTTGATGCCGATGCATTCGTACACAGTGGCGAAGAAAGTTGAGGTCGTACAACGGCATCGAGAAAACGGAAGAAACGTGCACCAAAGGTCTCGACATTTCGAGCTCGACTACTAACGGATACGGGAATTGGACAGTAATTTCGAGAAGTTGTTTCAGCAAAACTGCGAAGAAAGCTGAGTAACGGCGGCCCAGTTTTCAGTGAATGTGTGGAGTATGCGGTTCTTCCAGCGGAAAAGAACGGCAGGATGTGCCGATAGTAACCGGCTTCTCTCTGAAGTGGCTGTCAGAATAGCCAACAACGTGCAGTTGGGAAACTTCGTAGCTTCCAGCCATTGCAGAAATCGATGGAAGCAGCGGTTCGGCGTGTCAATGCGGCGTTCTACGAACGAGAGCCAGATGACGCACGAAGGGTTTTCGGAGGCAGCAAGTGCCTTTCGGTTTGCCGCAAAATCCTTGCGACGGCGCAACGATTACACCTTGTACAACATTTGGACCATAGGACCATCGTCTGGTCCAATATGGACCTGACGACGATGGACCTCACCTGGTATGCCTTCGCATACCAGGTGAGAATGTTTTTTTAATGGAGTCAGGAAGCAGACGATGTCGCTAAGTTCATTCTATCAAAACGCTGACTTTTTTGTTTCACTCGTAGCAAATGGTCGTCTCACCGCCACAAAAAATGGCTGGATGACATAGGAAAAGATGCAGGAGTGGCTGTCAAGAATCCGGGGCCCAAACGTCGATGAGATGCAGCCTGTATTGGTACTGCAGCAGGCGCCCATCCATAAAACGCAAGCTGCCAAGAATGCTTTCGAGGAGCGCGATACCGACGTGCTCTATGGGCCTGCAGAGTGCACGAGCATCCTGCAGCCAGCTGACGTCTACTGGAACAAGCCTTTCAAGTCCACCCTATGGCCTTTGTGGGAAGAATATATGCGTGAAGAAGAGGGGACGCCTAAAGGAAACCTGAAGAAGCCGTCGCGTCAGCATGCTCTCAATGTTGTTGCCAAGACGTGGGCTACTGTACCCGAGGAGAGTGTGGCACGCTCCTTCAAGCGATGCTGCATTACTAACGCACTCGATGGATTGGAGGACGGTGACCTGCATGGCGGACTGGCAGATATTGAAGCCGTGGCACCAGAAGGCTGGAGTGGGCTTCAAGCAGAATTCGAACATCTTTTTGCGACTGACTCGGAGGAGTCTTTCGATGGTTTTGAAAGTGATTGACAAAGAACTCATGAATATTTCGGTCAATAAAGTTCATCTTTCTAGAAGTAAACGAAATTTTATATGCATGTACACTGCTCTTTTTTTTCTCGCTGGAAATGTCGCTGCCATCTTGAATGTCAGAGCCGTTCCGGGATAGCGCCCCCCCCCTACTTTGCCACTGATTTCGACTTGCTCGGAGGCGCTTGCTCGGAATTTTACGGTATACGTTAACCACTGAACTTGCATTGCATGTTCTTTTCTTTTTGTTTTCGGTTTTTTATTCTTTGCTAAATTTGTATCTTGTACTCCCTGCTCCTGCAATGGCTGTTCGGGGCTATAGTATATTGAAGTAAATATAGGAAATAAACTTCAATCTTATGGCTGTGCTAACTTGAACGCAGCCAATTTCGCATTCAGCCAACTTTAATCGTGCACAACGAGAAAAAACCGAGGCAGATGTGGAAAAGTGTGCAAAACCGAAGTTTACATCACAACAACCAGCATATATGCCACACAGCATCCACTCTACAGTGATGTGCAGTGATGTGCACACCTAGTAACACTAGACTTTACTATGTGCACACCTGACCATTCCGATCTACATACCATAACACACAAATCCGCTGTGGTGTGCACAACAGAACACACCAAGCCACTCTGGTGTGCACACCAAAACACGCCAAGCTACTCTGGTGTTCACAGCAGGTGACACCAGACCATGCTGGTGTTTACACTAGGAAACAACAGAAGACACAAAACCGGTCTGATGTATTTTCCAACTGGGCCCCTACTAAGGCTGATCCTTCCAGGTAATCTAGGCAGTTGTTACGTGTTGCCAACGCCTCGTCGATATGTACGAATTCATGTCTCTCAACCTCGACTTCGGCGCTCACCCCACTTTTCTATGAGTCTTCATCATCGCAGACGTGGTTCACCCGCTCTTCGGCTCGGACTTCCTCTCATACTTCGACTTGGACGTCAGTGTGTGGCGTCGTCGCCTCACAGACGGTCTCACTCGTCTCTCCGTGTCTGGAGTCCTGCCCGGCCTTGCTTCCGTGGGCATCTGCACGCTGATACTTTCCTCTCCGGTCTGTATAGCTTGGCTGAATTTTCGAAGACAACAAAGCCAACCAACCTCACCCTGCAGCCGAAACATACGGTGACATGCCACATCGTCACGCGTGGTCCACCAGCAATCACTCGACCACGCCACTTGTTTGGGGACTGTCTGGCTATTACTAATCGGGAGTCCAACCATATGTTGCAGCTCGGCATTACAGGCTCCTGGTACAGTCCCTGGGCTTCTCCGCCGCATTTAGTGCCCAAGTGTGATCCCAGTGTCTGGCATGTCTGCGGAGGCTATCGAGCACTGAACGCCAAGACTGTCCACGACAGCTATCCGCTGCCTCACATCCAAGACTTTACATCGCACATCAACGGCTGCGCCATATTTAGCAAGGTGGACCTGGTAAAGGCGTACCACCAAATTGTCACCAAACAGGCCAACATACCCAAGACCGCCAACAAGGCGCACTTTGGTTTGTTTGAATACATGCGGTTTCCCTTTGGACTCTTCAATTCAACTCAAATGTTCCAGCGGTTCATCGCTTCGGTCACGTGGAGCCTTCCTACTGTGTTCGCATACGTTGATGATGTCCTCATCGCCAGCCGTACGCCTGAATATCATGGGTACCATCTACGTGCTTTGTTTAGAGGTCTACAGCAGGATGACCTGGCTGTGAACACCTAGAAGTGTGTTGTCGGTGCCTATGAGCATGAGTTTCTGCGATATAACATATCATTCCAGGGTATAAGCCCTCTCCCGTCCCACGTCAAGACCATCCAGCATCACCCACAACCGATTACCTAGAGCGTACAACACTGGTCCAGTTACGCCAATTCCTGGGGTCAGTGAATTTTACCAGGCGCTATATACCGCACTTTGCGGACAACAGCCTGCCCCTCCTCTGCCATTGTTTGGTCATCAGAAGTCCCGGCCACCTTCACTGCTGCCAAGCAAGCCGTCGCGAACACCATGCTTATTCTCCACACGCGCAGCAACGACCCAAGTTGGTTGAGGGTGGATGCATGCAGTGTGGCCGTCTGTGCCTTTCCACAGCAGTGGCTTAGCTCCGAATGGAGAACTTTGTCCTTTTACTCTCAGAGCTACTTCCTGCTAAGACCCGCTTCAGCGTGTCCGGCCGAGATCTACTAGCCATCTACACTGCGATACAGCACTTTAGGCATTTTCTATAAGGATGCCAGTTTTACGTGCTGACAGATCATAAACAACTGGTGCATATTTACCGCACCAATTCATCGAAGTACGTGTCACGCGAACTCCGCCATCTCGCTGGTGTTTCAGAAGTTACAACCGACATACGCCACGTGAAAGGTGCCGCCAACACCGCCGCTGTTGGCTTTTCTCGCATAGGCGCGATTGACTCTCCATCTCCAACAATCGACTCGGCCGCATTTTCTTCCACAGAGCAGAATGACAGAGAGCTCGCCGCTTTGCGGTAGCACCCCCGTTCTCTTTTATTACTTCTTGTGCCCTATTCATGCTCGCCTGAACCCTTGTGGTGTGGTGTCTCAGCAGACCTCCGCTGCCATTTTTTTCCGCCTTCACTACGTGGCACCATTTTCCACTCGCTACAGGGCATATGTTACCCAGATATTCGGGATACTCAGCGGCTTCTAAACCAGTGCTATGTCTGACCCGAAATTAACAGTGACTGGCGCACTTGGTCGCACATGTGTCTGCCCGGCCAGATTAGAAAGGTCTCCCGTCATACCAAGACGCGTCCCCAAGCGTTCCTTCCTCCCGGTCACCATTTTGACCATGTTCATCTTAACATCGTGGGCCCTCTACCTGTGTCTCAACGTTATCGTCATATACACACCATGGTCTACCGTTTTACTTGGTAGCCGGAGATTGCTCATATTCATGACATCACCGCTGAGAGTCTTTCTCGCGCTTTCATTTCTGCTTGGTTATCTCGCTTTTGTTGTCCTGGCACCATGACAACGCACTATGGACGCCAAGGACTCCCTGTTTGCTTGCCTTAATCGCATTCTCGGCTCCAGACATTGACGTACCACTTCGAAGCACCCGGTGAAAACGGGATCGTGGAACGTCTTCACCGAAACTGAAGGCCTCCCTGGCTACCCACCTCAATTGCGCCACCTGAGTTGATGCCTTGTCCTTTGTGCTTGCAGAATACATTGCTGAGCATTGCAGGTTTGCCCTTCGGTCTAAGCTACAGTGCTCAGCAGCAGATCTTGTCTATGGTAGTTCTCGTGTCTAACTTACATTGCTCAGAAGTAGTAGTTGTGTATGGTAGTTCTCTGCATCTCCCCGGAGACTTCTTTACATTAACGCAGCTACCAGCCCAGATACTAGCACTCCTACAAGGCCTCCCGGATTATTTTAGAGATCCGGCCCACTGCGCCCCATCCTTCCCGTCACAATACAATCTTCGTGCTCCCTTACCTGGCCACTTCAACATATAGCGGTGGTAGGACACCTTTACGCTGTCCTACCACCGCTAACTCCGGCCAAAGATGGACCATTCCGCGTCCTCCACGGCACCATGAAAACAGCCACCCTACTACAGAACGGCCGTGAAGAGAGAATCAGCTTAGACCGCCTTAAGTCGGCTTAAGAAAATGGTTATTTTCTTACCGCATGGTAAGAAAATAAAGACGGCACCTGGTCGTGGCATGCGAAGCAACGGCTCGTAGTTTTCGTCGTCAATTCAGGTCAGCTGTCTTTCTCCTTCGCTCCTGAGGCATAAGCCTGCAATGTTACTGTGTAAAAAATCTGCGTAAGTAACCGGCGATTGAAACTGCGCAAATACGACACGTGGCGCGGCAGCTAACGAACAAAAGTAGCGGGCCGTATGCACTTTTCACACTCGAGGGTAGTTTGATTTACCAGCCGTGGCGTGGAAGTAATGGTTTGGTTGGACGTTTGGTCGACGTTCGAACAAGAGCTTAACATATTGCGATAATTATCCATGAACGCGTAGCCCCTCTACAACAGAGATGCTGACTTCGCCATGTACCAAACATAAGAAAGAGCCAAGCACCGCACCCTCGCTATCTGTACATTTCTGGATAGCAGCACCAGGTATCGCTATTTCGGTGCCCGTGTCGGCAGTCACTTCCGTAACCCTACCACTGTAAGTGGAAAAGTAAGCTCTTGTATACCAGTAATTGGATGTCCAAACAAATATTGATGTATTATTCTATTTTGAAAATGACAACACCTTGTAGTACATCAATGTAATAGCTGTTATACTAGCCACAATGTGTAAGATGAACACAACTGTTCACGTAAACAGCAAAATGGAAAATTAGAACAAGAATGCTCCAATGTAACCATCATTGCAGAAACTTCGTAAAGCACGTGCGAAAGTGCATGTTTAGTTTTGAATGTACAGTATTGGAAAAATAGCATATCAGGAAGACGTGGATATTTCTTCCAGCTATGAATTGATGGTAGAATAAAACTAGGTGCAGTCATCGACATCTTACGGTGTTAATAAAAAGAAAGCAAGTATGGCTTTTCATTGTAGAGCAAACGTTTAAGCACACTGTCATTGTGAAGTATTCGACAACAACCTGAAACTAGGCGGATGAAACTGGGGGCTGCAGGTGCCATGTTTTAAAAAGGAGTTCAACCTTCCTTGTTGGTCCTGTTACTTTAGCCTGTGAAAACGACTAGCGCCTGTTTCTACCTCGTAACAACTTTTTGCTTTGAGTTACGGGGTAACCATGGAGCTCCTCAGGTGGCGTCGCGCACATATTGACACGATGGCACATGGCACATCCACTGATGCACAACGAATTCTCGCCCCACTGAGCACCAGACTCTGCCCTCCGTCAGCTTATCCCAACCTCAGAAACCGAGAGCTTTCTGTGGTACTGACAATGATGACGTTGAATACTGGATTTTCTGGAATGAGCACATAAAGGACGACAACTGGCAGGACGCAATGGTAATTTTTTGCGAACATTATAATTTACCTCCAAGGCGCAAGAGTAGCCTGATTCAAAATGGCGTAATTTGATACAACAATCTAGGGCATTTGCAAGACAAAGCTACGATATATTTTTGGGAAGTCGTTTGGTCGCCAGCTGGCAGCTGAGAATGAGCTCAACTGAACCTTAAGTGGCGTACCTTCAGGATGTGCTCGCGCTCTGCCGTAATGTCGACACTGCCATGACGGCCTTGGACAAGGTCGGCGACATACTCAAGGACATCACAGGTTACGCCTCAACCTCCTATGGAAGAACTGTGAAGTGATAGATATGATTATCAAATCGTCTCGGGGTTTTCAGCAAGTGGAGAGCCGTCACATTGCACATCAATTAAGTAGGCTGCGGAATATGACTTCTACGTCTTCGTGCGATGACCCGCCACCTGTGCATCCTTCGACCAGACAAGAAGGTTGGACACGGACTAGTTCCTTTGAGCTCGATGCTATAGCGCCCGCGGGCGTTACTCTAGACTGTCAGAACAATGACAGTCTCGCGTTGGACATGTCGTACGACAGTACTGCCGCCATGTACCACCGTCACCCTGGCATGGCATGGCAAGAACCTTATCCAGAGAGACTGGGGTCCGAGGGCACAAGCCCCCTGACTAAGTCGGTGGTTCCGCCCACGTAGGCACCGGTAGGCCAAAGGCTTTCCCGATGTCGTGAGCTCTCTAGACGGCCAGGAGTTGATCTTGGAGGACTTCGCTGGATATGCGCTTACTCCAGTCCTCCTCGCTGTTGAGATCCGAAGCCCTTTGGTTGGGGCACAGCCCCAAAACATGTGATCAAATAGACACGGAGTGTGTCCACAACATTTACATTCCGCGGGAAAATCCTGGTCAATATTGTTAAGCGCAACATGTGTGGGACGAGATTTAGTTTGAATCATTCTTAATGTGACTGCCTGAGCTCGGTTGAGCTTCTGATGGGGGGGGAGGAAAACACCTCCTGCCGTCCCTATAGTGTGAGGTGATCTCGGGAAAAGTAGTAAGTGGGTCTTTGTAGGAGTCGCAGTCATCCTGGAGCAGTGCCTGATCTGATGCGCGGCATGTGAGATCTCGCACAGCAGAGTGAGCTTGCTCGTTAGGATTGCAGCCATTGGGGCGGACCGAGTGGCCGTGATGAGCTGGAAACCAGACTAGGTGTGAGCTATCCAGTTGGTCGTAATTATGAGCATTAATACTGTGTATAAATAACTTGTGTGCTTCCGTTGAGACGAAGCCGGCTGAGTAATTCCTAACAGCTGCACGGGAATCGGCGAAAACAGTGGAGCCTCTACTCATTGTAATTGCAAGTGCTATGCTCGCTTCTTCGGCGGCATGAATGGAGCTCGTTCTTAGTGACGCCGCGCTTATTCGGTTACCGCTCTCATCGACCATGGCAATTGCGTAGCGGTTGCCCGATCCATAACTAGTTGCATCGACAAAAAGTGCTGAGCTGTGTTGTTGGTGCAGTTTACCCAGAATGCATTTGGCCGTGGCGTTCCTTCTGCCCTTGTTGTGGACAGGATGAATATTTCTAGTTATGGGGTCTACAACTAATTGTGTCTCCACCTCCTTGGGTATTTTTAACTTAGAGACGTCTCCTCGTCGAGGCAGTATTCCGACTTCATTTAGAATTTTGCACCCTGGCCCAGTGTTGGAGAGTCTTGCAGTTTGTGACATCGAATGTGCCTCAATGAGCTCATCTATAGTGTTATGAAGTCCTAACTTGTTGAGGAGTTCAGTACTCGTTCCGTGCGGGAGTCCCAGAGCCCTTTTGAGTCCGGAGCGTATAAGTGCGTTTAGCTTAGCCTTCTCTCCTTTCCCCCAGTTCAGGTATGATGCAATGTACGTCACATGACTGATGAAAAATGCATGATATGCTCTGATGAGATTGTCCTCCTTGATGCCTGCATTTCGATTTTGAAACACTGCCTAGGAGCTTTAAATACTGTTCGCCTGACCTGTGAGACGGTTCAGGGCCGTAGCATTACAGCGGCTTGCGTCAATGAGAAGACCCATAATTTTAATTTTCTCTACTCTGGGTATGACCCGTCCTGTGTTGTCTGTGATTTTTAATTGGCAGAGTTTCTAAAGGCGCAAGGTTTCTAACACCGTGTCTCCCTTGTCTAAAGAGCAGCAGCTCAGATTTACTAGGTGATAGCCTGAGTCCGGTTCCCTTAAGGAAGGATTCTGTGGTGTCTACCGCTGCCTGTAGTGTCTGCTCTAGTGCTGCGAGTGACCCACTTGGGACCCACACTGTCATATCGTCAGCGTATATGACGTGCCCCAAGTTTGAGATTTTGGACAATTCCTCCGAGAGCCTGTGTATGGCAATGTTAAAGAGGAGTGGGGACAATAGTGAACCTTGTGGTGTGCCGTTGTTGCCTAAATTGTATGGACCGCCTTTGACTATACCGAGTTTGATCCGAGCTATCCGGTTAGCTAGAAAGGACCTCACATAATTGTAAAAAATTGCTTCCCAGGTTCAAAGCTGAGATTTCATGTAGGATATGTTTAAGTGCAACCGTATGAAATGCATTGATGAGATCCAGACCCAGGAGGCCCTTTAGGTCCCTGCTAGGGTCGTCAATAATAGCCCGTTTGATCATGAGCATGGCGTCCTGTGTGGATGATGCCTTCCGAAAGCCTATGAGATTGTGCCTGAAAAGCTCCTGGTTTTCTATGTGTTCTATTATCCTGTCATGAATAGCATGATCGGCTACTTTGCCGATACAGGATGTAAGTGATATGGTCCTGAGGTTCTCCTTTGTTAGTGATTTGCCGGGTTTCGGTATAAACGTCACCTTGGCCTCCCTCCATTCCCGTGGGACAGTGCCGGATCTCTAGTGACTATTAATTTTGACCGTGATTATGTCTATGGCATCATCGTCCAGGTTGCGCAAAAGTTTATTTGTGATGCCATCCGGACCCGGGGCAGATCTCCCATTCAAATTAAGCAGTACATGCCTTATCTAAGCTGCTGTGAACTCACTACGTCCGGTGGGGGTATTCCGGAGTAAAGTTTGCTTATTTGTTCTTCGATTTCATATTGATATTTAAGTGGCTGGTACATGTGTGCGAGGTCGTTTGCGACCTCTCTTGCTGTCCGCCCTATAGTTATCTGTTTATTGACGAGTCTGTTTATGGCGAGGTTTGTAGTACCTCTGGAGAGCTTGTCATTAAGTAGGCTCTTCAATAGATTCCATTTGCCTCCTCTGCGCAATCTGCCGTCTGTTTCTGAGCAAGTTTCGTCCCATTGTTGCCGTGAAAGTTGAGCCGCGTATGTTTCGATATCACGATTAACTTGGGCGATCTTGGCTCTAAGTCTTCTATTAAGTCTGTGACTCTTCCATCTGGTTAGAAGGCAATTTTTCGCTTCCAGCATGTGAGCTAGCTTGGAGTCCATTTTTGGGACTTCGATTTCTGTTGAGACTGCTTTAGTAGCTTTCTTAATCGTTGCGTTTAGTTGATCTAAAAGCTCCTCATAAGATTCGTCATCTATGCTGGTTTCCTTACGCAACTTACGAAAGAGATCCCAGTTCACGTACTCATATTTCCTTAGTGGTGGTGGTTGCGTCTGTAAGACGACTTCAATTATGTAATAATCACTTCCTAAATTCTCCTGCAGATTGTCCCATGAGCCTTCAATTCCCCGAAGGAATGTTAGATCCGGGGTTGCATCTCTGGTAGTGGAGGTACCAGTTCTCGAGGGGAAGTTAGCATCTGTAACAAGAGCAAATTTTAATTCACTTGCCGTGGCTGCTAAATTAGTACCCTTGACGCTCTGACGACCATAGCCCCATTCTTTGTTGGGAGCGTTGAAGTCCCCAGCCACTACGAGTGGGGCTCCATCTGCCTTACTGAAAATGCGGCCCAAGAGGGTCTTAAAATCCCTTTTCCTATCTTGCGGAGAGCTATAAACGTTAGCTATATACACGTTAGCTGCTTTTCTGTTCTTCAGGATGAGTTCGATCATTTATGCTTCTAGACCAACCTATTGGCAAGCTCGCGAGTTTCATAGGAGGTACCCTTTCGAACCAAAGTCGCTATTCCCCGACCTCCTGGAATGGTCAAGGTTTCGGAGTTGTAACCCGGTAGAGAGATATACTCCTTAGCTAGTGTTTCCTGTAAGAGAATAACGTGCGGCTTAACTTTGGCCGATCTAATGAGCTGCTGCAGGGGAGCCTCGAGCCTTCGAAAACTCGCACAATTCCACTGCCATATTTTAATATTATTGTTCTCGTTTGTAGCCATTATGATACCATTAGTTTACTACCCGAACTCCTAGAGTCCGCGCTCGGGCTACCGTTTGTGCCTCCGTGGACTGCCGATGTAGCCGCTGCGCTTGCCTTTGCCTTAACTTTGGGCCTTTCTAGTTGACCCACTCGAGCATCTAGATTAGTGATGAGCTCCATGATTTTCGCCAGAGACCTGTCTAGTGTTGCTAAACATGCAGCTATTCTGACGTTTTTGTGTTTGGGGGGTGCCTCACTCTCTCCCACCTCCTCAGTCTCAGAGGTTTCTAAATCTTCCTCGTCTGTTTCGCTAATGGGAACAGGGTGGGGGGCTTTCCGTTTAGGTTTGCCGGCCAAGGGTGTTGAAGTCGTTGTCTCCCTCTGACTACGGGGTGTTTCGGACCCTTCTTTAAAGGATTTGAAAGCCTGCCTGAGCTCAGATAGTTCTTGCCTTAATTTCCGATTTCCTGATTCTAATGCCAATATTCGGGGATTTGACTCACGTTCCGGCTGTTCCCTACCATTAGTACTCCTAGACCTTGCTCTTGTCGGCTGTCCTGGTTTCCCAAGGAATCCGTTCTTGACTCGATCGACCCAGGTTGCTCTTGGGGTCGACTGTGAACGGGACCTCTATCTTGCCTTAGGTCCTCGGGGTTGCGGGTCGACGCCAGAAGATTCTCCAGAGCTGCGTTGTCCTCTGGATCGAGAACGCCCCCTGGAGCGGGAGCGCCCTCGTGAGCTGGAGCGTCCTCTCGTGCGAGAGCGCAAGTTGGCTTCATTTTATTGCATGACCCCTTTGCGCTGGGAAGTGTCGCTGTCTTCAATGTCGTCGGCCAGCTGTGTATAGCGTGCTTGCTGTCGTTGGCGCCTTCGACGCCTTTGCCTCACAATATGAGGCATCAGGAATCTTCAACTGCATTTTCGGTCCCCAGTTGGGTGTGCGCCAACGCAAATAGCGCACTTGGGATCACAATGATGATCTTCAGGTGGAGAAGTGATTCTACAGCCCCTACACTTTCTAACACTTGCCGGATTAGTACACACGTCGGATCTATGTCCGACTTCACCGCAGCCGTAGCACACATCTATCTGTCGTGGGTAGAGATTACATGGCATGAGTACGTTAGCACAAATAACGCGGTTTGGCACTCTTTGTCCTTCAAAAAGTACCACCACTGTTGTAGTTTGCTTGATCCGACGTAGCTCGACGAGGCCCGGATTTCGGTGATTGACGAAAAGGGTTTTCAGTTCCGCGTCGCTAATGTCCAGGTCGATACCGCGAACAACACCCTTGCATGTATCTTCTCCTGCTGCGGTGTAGGCCGCCACTTCGAAGGGTCCATCCCTCGTATGGATCTTGCGTACCTTGCCGTAAGCTCTCGCGTTTTCTTCCCGTGGAGTCGATACCACCAGAATGTTTCGACAGCCGTTCGGACAGTACGTGTTCTCCGTCGTGTCTTCCGGCGCTAAGGCTGCCGCCATGGCCAGCGCTCTGGAGAGATGTACCAGGCTGAACTTTTTAACGTCGAGGCCGCCACGGGGGCGGACAATTATCTTGATGTGATCCCTCGGAAGCATCAGGATCCTAGAAGCGGTAGCGACACGCTTAAGCACGTTCTGCGAGGCGGCCGTGCGGCGACTGCCTTTCCCGCAATGGTTGGCATCCTTTATAGCCACGGATTTCCCACCAGCGGCTAATGCGCGTCTCCTGCGGCGAGTGATGGCTGTCATCCATCCGATATCTTTCTCCGAGGTGATCTCCTTGCCTTCAACAGCTAAGCCGGAGGCCATGCCTACACTCCGTCGTGCGCGTGAGGCCTAGGCCTACAGCACGAGTTAGGGGCTGGCACCTTTTCTAAGTCGCACGCAGAAAACAGTTTGCAAAGAGGCGAAAAATGGACCCACCGGCAAAAAAATGGGCATCCGCGTAATCCTTGTGATACGACACGTCGATCGACAACAGGTTCTCAGGGGTGGCACCAAAATTCGGCGCAAAAACATTTATCAAAGCGGGAGCCGATGTTTGCACGACTGCACTAGTCGGCTTCTTCTTCTTCCTCCCACCGTCACCCTGGTTGGGATTTTCGAACAACCGTCCAGAAGTGAGCCCTCATCGTTTTCCTGTATACTGACACGTGTACTTGTCTTTATCGGGCGACACGTTTTGCCGCCTGAGAAATGTTATCGCACAGCGCGGGACGCGCCTGCATGCATCCGAAGTTTCTGGAAAGTTATCGATGCTTCTATCCGCTGTCTGTTGTCGCCGAACCTTGTGCTATCTGATATCATCGCTTGACACGAATGGTGTAGAACTTTGTAGAAGGCATGCGGGTCCCAACGATTAGTCTGGAACATTCGATGGCTGCTGTATAAAAGCCGACGCGCTTGACCCGCTGATCAGATTTTCGACTATCGCCGAGCGTGTTCGCCGCTATCGTTGTGCTATAAGTGTAGCCTGTTTTGTGGGCACAGGTTCGCCCAATAAAAGTTAGTTTTGTCGTTCACAGTATTGCTACTGTGTAATTCAACGTCACCACCACGTGACATCTGGTGGAGGTGCTTTACGTTCATGTACCGGACGCCCCCGACAAGCCGTAATTCAAGCCCGGGCCGCAAAGACAACACCAGCGCCGTCCCGGAACGTCGAGCAAGCCGCCATCTTCAACAGCTGCCCCTGGAGCACAGACTTCTACCTGAGACCAAGAAGATTGTGTACAAGGCAACTCCGATGGCAGCCCCAGCGTCCCCCATCGTGCTGCAGCAGCTCAGGGAACCACCGACGTTCCGCGGTTCCACATTTGAGGACCCGGAAAGCTGGGTGGAAACGTATGAGAAGGTCGCTACGTTTAACAGCTGGGCAAGTGACGACAAGCTGCGACATGTTTATTTCGCATTGGAGGACGCCGCCAGGACGTGGTTCGAGAATCGAGAAGCCACCGTGACGACGTGGGACCTGTTCCGAAGCGGCTTTCTGCAAACATTTACAAGCGTCGTGCGAAAAGAGCGAGCCCAAGCTCCACTGGAGACCAGAGCGCAGCTGCCGAATGAGACGATCGCGATCTTCACTGAGGAAATGAACCGTCTGTTCCACCACGACGATCCGGAAATGTCCGAGGAGAAGAAAGTCCGCCTGCTGATGCGTGGTGTAAAGGAGGAACTTTTCGGTGCAATGATACGAAGCCCACTGACGACCGTAGAAGAGTTCCTTCGCGAGGCCACCAGCATTGAGAAGACACTCGAAATACGGAACCGGCAATTCAACCGCCGCACGAGCTCGACGAACTACGCCGGAGTTCAGTCGCTGGCCGCGACGACCTGCGCGAGACCATCATGGCAGTCGTACGAGAGGAGCTTTAAAGGATCTTCCCTTCATCGCAACCTCAAGTGGCCACAGTCGCCGAAATTGTCAAAGAAGAAGTTGAGCGATCGCTCGGAGTTCCCGAGTTACAACCACAGTCATCGCAGCCCCAGCCAGAAGCGATGACCTACGCCGCCGTCGCCCGCCGTCCAGGTCCCCCTCCACGACCGTGCCAGGGCCCTGCAACGCCGTAATTCCGTCGACCACCGCCGTCGCCGCCAGCACGCCCACCCGTCGTCCAGCGCAGCTACCCGAGGAAGACAGACATTTGGCGGGACCCCGACCACCGCCCGCTCTGCTATCACTGCGGAGAAGCCGGCCATGTGTATCGCCGATGCCCATACCGCGACTTAACCCAGGCAGCACACCAGCATTGGTCCAACCTTGGCCCAATGCTGGCAGAAATTGGTACCAATGTTGGACCAATGTTGGCATATTGGCAAAGTGCAACCCAATCCAATGTTGGCCCAGCGTTAAAGCCAAGATTGGGCCAATGTTATGCCAATGCAGCAGCCATTGTGCTGCCATCGTAGGACCAGCGTTAAAGCCAAGATTGGACCAATGTTATGCCAATGCAGCAGCCATCGTAGGACCAGCGTTAAAGCCAAGATTGGACCAATGTTATGCCAATGCAGCAGCCATCGTGCTGCCAGCGTAGAACCAGTGTTGAGCCATATCCTTGCCATTATTAATGCCAGCTTTGAGCCAATGCCCTTTGCATGACGAATATTCTAGCTATGCTGGCTTTAGAGCACGCACACATTCTTACCGCAAACCTTTTGCTAGCGGCATTTTTTGTAGCAATTGTCCCCTTACCGTCTTCCTCAATAGTAGCTAGGAAAGCTCGACAAAAAGATGTCAAGAAGCAGAAGCCATATATGCTTGCAAATAATAATAAAAGAATACTGAAATTGACGTTTATGACAGTTTATTTGCGAATAAATTTTCACAGTCAGGCATTTTCCGTGGACCTAGATGGGTGACGCTCGGTTATCTTCAAACAGTTTATTTACAGGCACTGCCCTCAGGATAGGAATTGGGCAAGGTGCCGAGGACGGTGGGCTGGCCAGGGGTTTCAGGGCAGGGAGCTGACGTCGGTAGGCAGGTTTGTCAGTGCTTGGATGACAGCGGGCTTATCAGGCCCCCGAGGACCACGATAGCGTGGTGGTCTCGTTGATATTGCTACCATATCCCATAGCGACTTCACCATTAGTTGGAGGAAATGCTTGCACTGTAAAAGAAAAAAGAAACATTATCAGAGATGTTGATATGACAAATGTATGTGGGAGCGTTTTCATTTGAAAAATCGCCATACTGCAACAATATTATAAGTCTGAGCAGAGAGTTCGATGGGGTGAATCAAGAAACTTTCTTGCAAGAGATTTGTCAAGTAACACTTCTTAATATTTCGGCATATATGGCATACCTTGTACAAGGTGTAACGTAATATTTAGAACAGACATAATATGCGCAGGATCCGTCCGCTTTCTTTACAGCCCACACCTAGTCAGCGTAGCACTTTATAATTAAAAAATCGCAGCAAAACCTGCTGCAGCACAAAAAGCCTAGTTTCAGACTGTGTAGACACAATGCGGCCTTCGTGCGAAATTTTTAATGTGGAAACCGAGAAGTTCATCGGGAAACACTAGTAAAAGGGGCATTTATTATACGAAAAGAAAGAAATACTGTCGGTTGGAAATGATGCTTGACCTATAACAGTGAGAAGAAGCGTGGTTCCTCGGTATCACTAGCAGGATCAGGCCGCGCGCGTGGCTTGATAAAATCATAGTCCTGGAATTTGGGTGAAATTCACAGTGATTTACACGTGGTTCTACTCCAGGCACTATTCAAAGGCTGCAAATAAAAAGAGCTATTTAATTACAGGCACTCTACATTAGCCAGGCCTGTTTCAGTAATATATATAACGCGTGATATTGCTTGGGTGATATAGCTTGGGTGATATTGCTCCTTATAAAACTTATAACATGCGCAAAACAAATGCACTCACCATTGTAAGATCCATGCTTCTTTGTATCCGAGTTCATTCCACATCGAAGACGGTGGCCACGGGTGCCGACTTTTTTTCTAATTGTTGTTTCGCGTATATTAATTCTAACACTCACAAAAATTCGTGGCCACATTGCTGCGTATTTCAAGATGTAGGCTTCTCAGTAGGAATGACGACCGCAAGCGAGCATTTTTCACGAGAGGAGTGCGCTGGCAAGAACGGACAAGACGGCAAGCACTCAGGTGGTGTTGCACCCAGTCGGCGTGCTAGCGACGCATAGAAGGAAAGAGCGAAAGGAAAGGGTGAACAAAGAATACGGCGTAAACGCCACTTTCCCCCGCTGGACCTAGCCCGACCGCATTTTGGGGTGACAGCGACGGAGGGCGACAACGAGGACAATAGTGACCCCGCCGCTTTCCCCCATGCTTCCGAGAGCACCTAATTCGACACAGCAGCTTATGGCTGTCTGAACGCTTGACTCATAGCATTGACCAGGCTCACCTGGGTGCGTGGGGGAGAGGCAAGGGGGGGCTGAAGGACGGAAAGCTAGGCCGAAAAAAGAAATCCGGAATGCGTCGTGCCTACTAAAGGCAAAGACAAGAGGTTGTTGACACGCGAATGCCAAAACATGCAATTAATTTTTTTTTCTGTCAGGGGCATTCATACAAGGAGCTTACTACACATGCACGAACAAACAAATATATTATAACAGGAGCATGATGATTATGTCGCCGCAACATGCCATGCATGCTAAACAAACAAACAATAGTTTCACTAATACATATGCGCTCCATCTCGATGCAATATAAAATGGTTCTATCAGCTCTGAGGCACTGTAATTCTCGATTCTCCTCAGAATCCGGACCCACTAAAGCCGACGAGCGTACATGCAAAATATACAATGCGCAGGCAAATTCTCAATACCGTTGCTTCTTATGGAAAGCTCAAGTTCTTATTCACGATCAATAAAGCAGCGGCTAAATTTATGCGACTTCCCCTGCTTGCTACGTGGTGCACTGGCTTTTCTCTTTAGGGGACGCATTTCGGTAAATTAAAAGTGCAATAATGGCGGTGTACCATTCATGGAGTTGACATGGGAGAACATATTTCTGGTTCCTGCACAGTGTGCCTGTGATCAGTGCGTTAGTTTTCAAAACACGTTGTTCAATCTCAGCAAGTCGTAGAGCACTAAAAGCCGACAAGGCGAAAATTTGCTTTTTACGGGCCAATGTCCTCCAAAGAAAGCCAACTAGTAACCCATATTGGCAAATCCATACGAAAGTCGGTCCAATAATTCCCGCCTTGTTGAACGGCAGTGCCAATATTGTTTACTGACTGTGTAAACTGGGCCAACATTGGATCTCTATCAGAATGGCACAGCCAATATTGTTTACTGACTGTGTAAACTGGGCCAACATTGGATCTCTATCAGAATGGCACAGCCAATATTGTTTACTGACTGTGTAAACTGGGCCAACATTGGATCTCTATCAGAATGGCACATCCAATATTGGCGCCACGCTGTTAACCTTAGGCCATCATTGGGCCAGGAATCAATATGGCACTGCCAATATTGGAACCACGCTGTTAATCTTAGGCCGTCATTGGGCCAAGAAGTGCCAATCTGTTTCCAATGTTGGCCCAACCTGACGTGCCGCCTGGGTTGGGACTGAGAGGGTCGCCGTCAACGCGCCGCGTCCACAGCTTGGAGAGCGCCCACGTGACATCGCCGACTACCTCGCCGCTACTCAATAGAGCCCTCGACGACCGTCCCGTTCGCCGTCACCAGTCCGCTACCTGTCGCCGCAGCGCCGACCATACTCCGGCCCAGAGCGGGGCCGCTCTGCGAGCCCATATCCGGAAAATTAAAAGCAGCAACCGATGGAGGTGCGGTTGCTGTTCGTCGAACTGACGAAGATCGTCTGCCGCCGACGAAGACGACGAAGAAACCATCTCGACGACCTAATAACGACACGCCACCGTCCCGAAGAAGTCGGGAAGCCAAGGCCACTCCGACGAAAGACGACTTGACGACGCGACGTTCCAGCTTCAGTTCAACACGACGCAGCCGTGATCCGACACCAAGAGCCAACTGCAACGCCAGACAAAGAACCACCACCTCGACGTGCTTCTCGACGGCCATGCAGTCACTGCCTTAGTCGACACAGAATCCGATTACTCCGTAATGAGTGGACATATCGCCGCCCAGTTGAAGAAGGTTAAGACTGCATGGGAGCGTCCCCAAATTCGGACCGCTGGAGGACACCTCATTACGTCGACTGGAATCTGCACGGCAAGACTTACCGTTCATGACCGGACTTACCCTACCACCTTCGTTATCCTCCAACAGTGTTCGCGAGACGTCATTCTCGGCATGGACGTCCTGAACCAACACGGCGCAATCATTGACCTGAAGTCGAAGTCCGTAACGCTGTCGAAAGATCGAGCGACACCGCCGGAGAGCTCTAGTAGTCACCATGCCTTAAGTGGGCTCGAAAGTCAAGTCAGCATCCCGCCTCGCTCCAGCATTGTCATATCCGTAGGCACCAAAACGCCTGCCGACGTAGAAGGCGTCATCGAGGGTGACCAACGTCTACTGTTAGACCGTGAAATTTGCGTCGCGAGAGGGATCGCTCGACTGCATGGAGGGAAAACTGAAGTGTTGCTGACAAACTTCAGCCAGGAGTTCAAGTACATCAACAAGGGCACGACGATCGCGTACATCGAGGAAATTCTGGAAACCAGTAATGCGTTAGTCCTCTCGGATTCCTCCGCATCTACCCCAACGACCATGGTTCCCGAACCAGACTATGACATTATTCCAAGTCTCCCCGTGATTAAGCAACAGCAGCTCAGAAGTCTGCTCCAACGATACAAAGGCTGCTTTTCTACGTCATCGAGGATTCGACAAACACCAGTCGCCAAGCATCGCATATTAACCGAGGCGAGTGCTCGACCACTCCGCCAGAGCCCTTACCGAGTTTCGCCGCGAGAACGTGAAGCTATAAGACAACAAGTCGACGAAATCCTGCGCGACATCATCCAGCCGTCGAAAAGCCCGTGGCCATCCTCTGTTGTCTTGAAGAAAAAGGACGGCACCTTACGTTTCTGCCTCGATTATCGTCGACTGAACAAAATCACAAAGAAGGATGTATACCCCCTACCACAGATAGACGACGCATTAGATCGGCTCTGCAACGCAAAATACTTCTCGTCGATGGATCTCAAGTCTGGCTACTGGCAAATAGAAGTCGACGAGAGAGATCGCGAAAAGACCGCCTTCATCACGCCAGACGGCCTCTACGAGTTCAAGGTCATGTCATTCGGACTCTGCTCGGCGCCTGCAACATTCCAGCGCGTCATGGACACGGTGTTAGCAGGATTGACGTGGCAGACCTGTCTTGTTTACTTGGATGACGTCGTCGTCTTCGCCGAAAATTTCGACGATCACCTTAGGCGGCCTGCAGCAGTACTAGAAGCCATCAAGTCATCAGGGCTCACTCTGAAGCCTGAAAAGTGCCGCTTCGCTTACGATGAGCTTCTGTTCCTAGGCCACGTCATCAGCAAGTCTGGAGTTCGCCCCGACCCGCAGAAGACAGCTGCCATTGCAAAGTTCCCGCAGCCCATCGACAAGAAGGCAGTGCGTAAATTTCTTGGAATGTGTGCCTACTGCAGGTGATTTGTCAAGGACTTTTCAAGTATCGCTGAGCCGCTGACACAGCTAACTAAATGTGACGTCGAGTTCAAGTGGGAAACGCCGCAGGCCGACGCATTTCAAGAACTGAAACGACGCATGCAGTCGCCGCCTGTACTTGCGCACTTCGACGAGCACGCCGATACCGATATCCACACTGACGCCAGTAGCCTAGGCCTCGGTGCCGTGCTAGTCCAGAGAAAAGATGGTCATGAACACGTAATAGCTTACGCTAGCCGGTCGTTGTCAAAAGCGGAAGGCAATTATTCTATAACCGAAAAAGAATGCCTCGCCATCGTTTGGGCTACAGCGAAATTTTTCCCGTACCTATATGGCAGGCCATTCAAAGTCATCAGTGACCATCACGCTTTGTGTTGGCTAGCAAATTTAAAGGATCCTTCAGGACGGCTGGCGCGGTGGAGCCTAAGACTGCAAGAATATGATATCACTGTAACCTATAAGTCCGGACGAAAACACTCTGATGCCGATTGCCTATCACACGCCCCCATTGACTCGCCGCCGCAAGATGACGAAGATGGCGACCTTCGCTGAACAGCTGCGAGCAGACCCGGAGTTGAAAAACCTCATCGAGTATTTGGAAGGGCACGCCGACGTTGTCCCTAGGGCATCTAAGCGAAGATTATCTTCGTTCTCGCTTCAAAACAACCTACTCGTAAAGAAGAACTTCTCACCAGTGCGCGCCAACTACCTTCTTGTTGTCCCGTCAGGACTGCGCCCAGAAGTATTGCATGCCCTACGCGACGATCCAACCACTGGGCACCTTGGATTCTCCCGGACGCTGTCGAGGATACAGGAAAGGTATTATTGGCCGCGCCTGACCGCCGACGTCGCCCGTTATGTCAGAACATGCCGAGACTGTCAGCGACGCAAGACAGTGCCGACAAGGCCAGCCGGATTACTACAGCCAATCGAGCCTCCTTGCCGACCATTCCAGCAGATCGGGATGGACTTGCTGGGACCCTTTCCGATGTCAATAACCGGAAATAAGTGGATCGTCGTGGCGCCGGACTACCTCAGCCGCTTCGCTGAAACTAAAGCACTGCCGAAAGGTAGCGCCGCCGAAGTAGCGAAATTCTTTGTCGAAAACATCTTGCTGCGACATGGCGCCCCAGAAGTCCTCATCACCGACAGAGGAACAGCCTTTACAGCGGAGCTCACCCAGGCCATTCTGCAATACAGTCAGACAAGGCACAGGAGTACAACTGCCTACCACCCACAGACGAATGATCTTACGGAGCGGCTAAATAAGACCCTCGCAGACATGCTAGCAATGTATGTACGTCGACGTCGAACACAAGACCTGGTATGCCGTCCTGCCATACGTAACATTCGCTTACAACACGGCGGTGCAAGAAACAACACAGATCACGCCGTTCAAATTGGTTTACGGCAGGAACCCGACGACGACGCTCGACGCCATGCTGCCGCACGTAACTGACGAAGCGAATCTTGACGTCGCTACCTATCTACAGCGCGCCGAAGAAGGCCGACAATCTTCGACGACGCTTCGTCGAGTACCAGCCCGGTGACCGTGTTTGGGTATGGACCCCGATACGCCGACGAGGACTGAGTGAGAAACTATTGCGACGCTCTTTCGGACCCTACAAGGTCATCCGACGTATTGGCGCACTGGAGTGTGAGGTCGTGCCAGACGGCATTTCACATTCACAGCGACGTCGTGCACGACCTGAAGTGGTGCACGTGGTGCGTCTCAAAACGTTTTACGTACGCTAACGAACTTTCCTTGTACTGTTTTTTTTTCTTTGCTGCGAGTGCTTATTTATTACTTTCGTTTGTTTGCAGCATCGGGTCGATGCTTGTTAAGAAGGGGCTATTGAAACGTGTACTTGTCTTTGTCGGGCGACACGTTTTGCCGCCTAAGAAATGTTATCGCACAGCGCGGGACGCGCCTGCATGTATCCGAAGTTTCTAGAAAGTTATCGATGCTTCTATCCGCTGTCTGTTGTCGCCGAACCTTATGTTATCTGATTTCATCGCTTGACACGAATGGTGTAGAACTTTCTAGAAGGCACGCGGGTCCCAAAGATTAGTTTGGAACATTCGATGACTGCTGTATAAAATCCGACGCGCTTGACCCGCTGATCAGATTTTCGACGATCGCCGAGCGTGTTAGCCGCTATCGTTGTGCTATAAGTGTAGCCTGTTTTGTGGACACAGGTTCGCCGAAAAAAAGTTAGTTTTGTCGTTCACAGTATTGCTACTCTGTTATTCAACGTCACCACCACGTTACAATACGCTCAGACTTCTAACATCGATGGTAGAATTACGACTATTAAGAACAGCCGATAACATCGCCCCTGCGCCGCAGGTCTCGTTCGCCGCATGCTCCTCGCCCTTCCCTGTAGCCATTGATTCCTTCTGCTAATAGCCGATGCAGCTCCCAGAGCTGACGTCGCATCCTCGACCCAGCCTGGAAATCCTTCGGGAACTGTGCCTTATTGCGGAATCCTACTTCGATGTTGATGTGGATGGCATGCTGCTTAGGCCTTTCGTCGACTGAGGAGTCCAGATGTCTGTGATGAGTTCTGCCTTTCGTCAATGGCTCAAAAAGATCCTGAGGCACGATGTTCCTTTTAGCGTACGCATCGCTAACGTCATTACGTCTCCTGTCATCGGCATGTGCACAGCTTAAGTTGCTATTGACGGCGACTGACCAAACGTTTTGTTTATTGTCCTGGAGCGTGGTCCTCATGATACGATTCTGGGTCTCGAATTTCCTCGACCCACTCTGCCCTTCCGACTGCTGTACATTCTGTAGGGGCTTTTTCAGTTGAACCTGCCTTCCCACCGTTACTCTGTTTCTGTTTCTGCTGCACCTCCTTCCTTATGTTCTGCTAACTTCGCTCGCTTGGAGCATAAAGCGCTTACTTCTGCCCTCTTCACCTCGCCCCTCTTTACATGACGGTGACTGTGTCATCTCTCCACTCATTAAAGCCATTCTGACACAGAATAACACACGTCCTTGTAGTGTTCTTACAGCTGTGGGCAACTTTCTACGTGCTCGTACTCTACTTTGGATTTTCAACACACATGCGCGGTGGTACATTTCAGTGGTTTTTACGACACTTTCGAACAAGTATCAAATCTCTCCGTTCTCTGCACATGCTTATTCATCTACCAACAGTGCCGGGGAGTTATCCCGTCCCTGTTCGTAGTCTTATAGCGTCATTGACAAAATCATTGCCTGCAACTATACTCCTACACAGACCGAATAACTTTGTCACCTACTGATCTCTAAACGCGTTTTGATCTCGACATCCGTACCCTCGGACAGACAACGATTGTTGCTCATTGTATTTACACTGAGGATTCAAGTCCTATCCATGGATCACCCATCGCGCCTCTGCTTCGGACCAAAAACAGCGTGAAGAAGGAAGTTACAAAGATGCTACAGAAGGGAATCGTCGAACCTTTGGCAAGCCCATGGGCCTCACCAGTCGTCCTCGTAAAGAAAGGTGAACCAGCTGGCGGTGTGGTGTCAGCTACCGCCAACTAGCTGATAATACCATAAAACGTGTTTCGTTTGCCTTGCGTCGATCAAGCACTTCATTGTACTCACGGTCATCAAAGCTATTTTTCCTCGATTGACCTCCGTTCTGGATGCTGGCAGATAGCTGTTGGCGAGAAATATCGCCAGAAGACTTTCTTTATTACACCGAGCGGTCTTTACCAATTCGGAGTTATGCTAGTCGGCCTCTGCAATCTTCCAACTTCGTTTAAGAGAATGATGGACACTCTCCTTCGCGGTTTCAAGTGGTCACGATACCTTTTTATCTCGACGATGTTATCGTTTTCGCCCAAATGCTTGAAAGCCACATTCAGCACCTCGATAGTGTACAGCCGCGACCAAGTCTTTGTAGAGCGCGCGAGCATCCAGCCTAGCTCTGCGGGGCGACGCCTTCTGGCAGTTGCGGGGTCTGACGAGGCGTGCCAAGGAGCACCCGCGGCCTAATAGTCATGCATATCAGCGCACGCTGCACCAGAAATTATGTTGGTAAGCGCACGTGTTTTGCCGGTTGTGTGCGTTACTCGAGGGTGCCGCCTTACTACGCGCGATGACAAGGGAATTGCGCACGTGAGTGATAACGCGTTTTATTCTGTCACGGTACTTGATAAGAAACACTGTCTTCACCAATCCCAGATAATGTTATCGGCCAATGAAACGACAACATCGCATGCGTGCTGCCTATATTAGACATAGAATTCAAACCTTTTCGCAGAATCTATTCGCAATTAAGGCCTCTCCGACTCACAGCGGATGAGCGACGCGCAATTGCTATTATGGGGTGCACAATGTTCCAAAGAACGATATGCGCAGCTACCCGGCGGCCTATGCGCACAGTTAACAGGGTCCTTCAGGCTGCTTATTATGAAGGACGAATTAGTGATGCTTCCCGTGCAAGTCGACAGCTGGTGCCATAAGAAGATGACGACCGCTTAATCGTGGCAGCAGGACCGATCCTTACCTCAGCGCGAGACAAATAAGGAACGAAGTTGGACTCGGAAATACAAGCTTTACGACAATCAAGAGACGGCTTCACGAAGCCGGCATAACCAGCAGAGTATCAGCGCAAAAAGTGATCCTGGATGAAATACACCGCAATGAGCTACTTGAATTTGCGTCTGCGGTGGAGTCCTGGTGCCCGAACAACTGGCGCGCGGTTGTGTTCACGGATGAGGCCTCGTTCTGCGCCCCTTGGGACGAGCAGAGGAGGGTGTGGCGTCCGCACAACTACCGGTATGTCACGTATTCCTACAGTTGTTACTGGCTGCGAGTGCTGGGTAGTTCCCTACTTCTTCCAGGAACAGCATTGCTTGATAATGAAAGCGCCTTTTGTGTAATCTCAAGCTTCTAAGCAGTTACTACATGTAATACGAAAATATTTAACCTCAGCATTGCAACTAATACATTTTTTTTCTTCCTGCATGGTGTCGGAGTTCGCCTTACTCAGCAAAGTTTTAATTGACATCAAGTACTTCCCTTCCTTTTCTTTGTAACATTGTCCACGCTGATTTAACAAAGAATGTCATCAACACAATAGCCGTTAGTTTAATGCATATGTCGATGACACATCTCCCGCAGGTACGGCTACCGCTATGTCTTGGGTAAGCGCTATGTCTTGGGCTATGTCTTGGGTAAGCGAGCGCACCACTGTTCACGTGTGGGGCGCGGTCAGCCACACAGGTTTGGGACCATTGCATCGATTTTTAGGGAAGATCCCTTCTGAAACATACATGGACGTTTTGGAGACAGAGCTCATTCCGTTATGTTCTCGATGGCCCCTTCCCGGATGGACTTAACTGGCTACAACAAGAGCACCAATCCAAACATCAAAAGCAGTGCTGCAGACGCTGGACAATTTAGGTGTGACACGTCTAAAATGGCCTGCGAGAAGCCCCGATTTAAATATCATAGAAAATGTATGGGGAATGATGAGGTCAAATCTAGCCACAGTCACCACTGACGAGCTTTGGTTAGCTATCAAAGAGGAGTGGGACCGTCTCCGACAGCTGCCAGACCTTGTGAATCAGCTGTACGACTCGCTTTCCAAGAGGATTTAAACTGTGAAACAGAATCGTGCAGGACGATTTTCTATTAGAAAATAGGCGCTATTTCTGCTTTTATATTTTCGCATAAATAAAAGTTGATCTTTTTCTCAGTGTTCTCATGTTTATTTTCAAAAAATAGCTGTGGCTTAGCTAAGGTTAAGCCCTGGATGCGAAGCATACTAGCCTTTATTTTAGTTGTTGAACCACTGTTTAGTCTGGTGAACTGCTGTTGCTTGGCTATATTTGGTTCGGCTAGACGAAGAAACAACTCATGCAGGGGAGCGCACGAGCTGAGACCCGGCTATGTAGCTACGCGGCTGCAAGCGAGCGCACGAGTTGAGCCTCCGCTTTTGCAGCTGTTATGACGTCATATGGTAGCTACGCGGCCGCGCGCGGCGCAGCAAGGAAGAGCGTGGTTGTGCGGCTAGTATGCTTCGCATAAAAGTACAAGTCGTCGTGTAACGCTACTGATCCAGCGAAGCGATCATTGCTGCTGTAATGCCTATGGTATTGAGTATAATGCAGTTTTCTCCAAAGAACGACAAGGGAGCCACAGAAAGACCAGGATTCGAAGTAGTCCGTAGCGGCCTAACAAGGGGAACCTCGGTAAGGAGGCAAAGTTTTACCAGAAGGCCCCTTGTGGAAACGTTGCCCGTAAGCAGAAGCTTTTCTTCTTCGTCAATGGCTGAACACGCCACGTCCTGCAATTAATAAGGTTGAGCCAAAATACAAAATAACGCATTATCTATAAGTGCCAAGGGCAGGCAGAAGACGCCATCAAAAAATAACGCCTCAGTTTTCTTTTTACGCCGTTGGCGTTATCATTTTTTCGTATCCCCGCCTAATCGGAACGGCCAGAGAGCGCGCATAGTATGTTGTGAGTGTCGGGTGCGTGTATCAGCTGAAACGCGTAATCTTTTGGCATGGAGATACCGAGAGCGCCCTGAGGAAGCGCGCATATTCGTTGAAACCACGGACATTTTCAACGTTGCCACTCGTGCAGTGCAGGTCTGCATTTATATTAGGCATCGCATGCTCTTGGGCACAGTGCGTCAAATCTCGCAACCGCCGCACAGTTTCGCCCCGCAGAGCAAGGCCGTCTGCTCGCGCGCTCTACACAGAAATGGACGCGGCTGTACATGCGGTGTTTCACACCGCCGACGTTCAGTTCAGCTCATCGATATGCGCTTCTGTCTTTACGATGTTACTGGTCTTCGACACCTCGTCAACGCAAAGGGAACTCAATCTGACCCCGACAAAGCTATATATCTGCAAAACTTTCAGGTAGCATGCTAGGCTTAGCAGGTGCGAACGTTTAACAGGTATTCGTAGTGCCTCATGGTAGGTTACATATTCTTGCCACATCGCGTGACCTCTTACCCATCTTTTCAGAAGGATGTCGCTCTATAATGGGGACGTTGAACAGCAATCAGACATCTTCGCAACGCTCATTGCAGTCTTTACAAACTCCTCAATTTAAGACCACTTGGACCTCTCGGCGCCAACTTAGGTATACTGATTTGTCAATAACAGTGTAACAGTAGAATCACATTTAAAAAATACCATACAAGTGCAGACCATTCCAGAACATTTTACACCTAGAGTAGCGGAACTGAAAGCAATTAAAGCAGCATTATGAGTGCAAATTTGAATACTACAACATCTTGCGTGCCGGCATGGTTTCACCAGAAACTGACAGGCCCTGCATATTGCACAAGACTGTCAGGCAAATCAGGACACTGAGCGTAAGGCCAAGAAATTAAATAACTGGATACACAGCCTTGCGAAAACTTCATAACAAAAGCGGGCTCACGAGCCCAACATAAGAATTGAAAACTGGACGAGTTAGTGTGTATGCATTAAAATATAATAGAGCGGAATGGATAGCCATCTGTGTGTTCCTTTCCTTCTTGTTTACTGACTTTCTGTTGCGCTGTATTTAATTAATTCATGAGGCTGCACAGGAGAAGAACGATGAACGCACAAGGCCTCGATTTCGCAATACACACATCACGTCAAACATATGAATTTTGCAAGGGCGCATAGCATAAAGCAATTTATAGGATGAAACCAGACAAGGCGGTGGGCTAACTGCCAACTAAGGTTTATTGCCAAAATCGGGCAATTTCTACAGTTTAGTAGAAAATTAATACAACAGGAATGCCAGGTAAGAATTGTTGCATGATGCAACCAAATAACAACGTTACAGCAAGAAAATAGAGATGCAAATTAAAGTGCTGGGAAAAAGTAAAGTCATAAGAACTGACAATCGTGCATGGCAGCACGTTTCAAGAAACACGGTTCTTTTTTCAGTAGACGGACTGACAGCTTGCTTATGCAAGCATACTTTTCCTGTTCCATTCCATTGGCAAAAAAATGAACTGAGTTTCTTGGAAGCCTGTCGCATGCGAAGCTTGTGATGACAATGTATTTTTTCCCAGACTTGTACATTTATTTAAACTTTCCCGCGTTCCGGGTTTCCCATAATGTTTGGTTTCATCAAGCAAAGGTATTTATCATGCTTTTTTCTGTACTACTTTCTGCCAACCCTCGTATGTTGCTGCATATTTACAATAAACCTTTTAAGTAGAAGTTGGCGTACCCTGTTCTTACTGCTTAACACTTTACGCACTTGTGACTTGCCCGAAAACAATTTTACAATGCACACAGAAGCATGCTAAGGATCATTAAATTGGTTTTAAAAAATAATGGATAGAGTTGCTGCTATCGGCACCAGAGAAGACATCGGACGAACAAGAATACCAAAGCGATCTAACAGGCACAATTTTAATGACTAAGCCTAGTAAATGCTGGCTGACAAGCAATAAACCAAACATACACAAAAAGGAGAAGAAAGATCAACTGTCTGTTTCCTCAAACGAAACCTATCCATCTTTGACGCATGCCTTGCTGACACAAGATTCTCCCGGGGTTTTTAGATCTACATCTTCCTAAATTTTTCTAGGCAGCTGATGAGCACATCTGCCCAGCATGCTAGCCTCTACTCTTCAATGCATGCTTGGCTGTCGAGATATATCAGCATTAATTGTAGAGGAATAAGCTAGCATTCTGTGTATATCGGCTGCTTAGACCTTAAGGAAGCTGTCCATTTAGCAACTCTGGGTGTATATTTGAGATATATTACGCTTGCTCTTGGGATACGGACACGTATCAGTTTCGCTGCTAACTTCAATTATTTGCTTGTCAACCAGCATTTACTAGGCATGTTCAATAAACTTTCATTTGTTACTGTGCCTAATGATCGTCTTCGTCCCTAGCAGAAAGGTGTTAGGTCTTTTTTTGTTACTGTTCCATGGTACTATGAGGTTGTGCGTTCTTAGTGTTGTAACTACTTCTTTCTTCCCCATTCACCTAATACTGTAACCTTGCAGTCTGCGAGGTATATAAATGAATGAATAAATAAATAAATAAATAAATGCATAAACATGTGTAATTCAATTCTCTGCATATAATAATAATAATAATAATTATTATTATTATTATTATTATTATTATTATTATTATTATTATTATTATTATTATTATTATTATTATTATTATTATTATTATTATTATTTGCGCAGAATAGGCTACCCGTGAACATCGTGCGAGGATTAACAGAAAGGCAAAATCCCCGCGGCAAGTGCGCCTACCGTTGGCCTAAGGTCCGGTATTATGCATAGTACATATTGATATGGCCTTCTTGTTAGACGTTGACAGTATAATACCAGCGCGAGACAGAGGACAACAAAGTGGACCACAATCATATCGTTTATAATCCTCTGATACCACGTGCAGGTTTTTATACAAGTGGCGGTAGCTGTTTAAAAAGATTTATGTGTCGGTTTTCGCGCCTTTCGAAATATTTAGAAAGAACTTGTATATATGTTGACAGCTCATTCACCGCAACAGATGAATCCCATTTTCCCAGAAGCTGACGCTGAGCACGGATAACGCGAGGATCTCGCTGGGCTGACACGACGACTTCGCTGCAGCGGAGTTCCGAATGCTGCATATGCGGTGAGGGTAGCTATATGGACTTGTTGATAGTTCATCTTGTAGGTTGCTCTAGCACAGACAGAACGACACGCACATAGAAGGCACATGAAACAACACACAAAGCTGAGCAACCAGCTGCGAATGTCTGTCTGGCCAATAATATAATGTAAATGTTTTCTTCGTTACATTAAAGAAATGATGCGGCATGTGCCACCTGGAGGATCGCACAAGTCGCGCCCAACTGCATCGATTTCGTCCTTCCAGTCGCAGCATGTAAAACAGCCTTGACGTGGAACTCCGCTTTCATCCTCACTATTTTGCCATGCTCTCCTCCGGTTTCCTCCTCATGCTCTCTTCGCTATCGCCGTCTTTCTTGCTCACAAACGTAACCGTTGGTGAATTCTTTTGTTCCGATAGCAATCATATAGATTTTTCGGGCGCATTTATGCGGTTGCCGTCGGCGTCGCCGTCATGTTCCGTATAATGTACAAGGGTGATAACACCGTTGCCGGGCGTCGTATGCTGTACGTGCGATTCAAAGCGCGCGAGGCAAGAAGACGATCGCGGCCCCATTTGGCTAGCGTGAACGAAGAAAGCGGAGAGCAAACACACCATCTTCCGCCACACGAAAGGCCGTGGCAGGAATGGAGAGAGGGGCGGCGTTGTGTTCCGGTAGGAACTACGCATTTCGCGACTGGGCACAAGGGGAACTGGCAATCGCGGCTCAACCTCACGCTTCATATAGGGAGGAAATCGGAAGACAGCGCGGGAGGGAAGGGGCGGCTTCGACTCCCCCAACAACTGCGTACTTAGCACGGCCGCGCGTGGTTGCCTGCGTGTAGAGTTGCCAGATTTGGCGATTTCTCTCCAGATTGGCTACTATGAGAGGCTCCTGGCCACTGAAAATTCTGCTTGGCTACTTAGCTACTTTCTGGCTGCTTCTGGCAGTGGTAAGTGGTATAGGCAGTGGCCGAATTATGGTGTGCTGGAACAGGGCAGTGTGTCGTCCGGAGACGTAACGAGGCTCTATTTATGATGACAGCGTGTGGTGCAAAAGCACTACGGTCCAAGGCAGCGTCATCTGTGGCTGCAGCTTGAAATGAGTGTTGGCAAGCGGAGCCATAGTGATGCAATACAGAGCCTTCGGGATCAGCAGCTATGGTTGTCGCGGAGGCCATGCATGTCCGAGCGGAACTCGCCGATTACTTGCTGCAGTTTTTGTCCGCATTTGCATTTATTACGCGCACGGTAAGCGCTGGACATGTAAAAATCTGGTTTTCTGTGTGTGCGTTCATCATGGTTCCTATGTGACGATTACAACTATTCCGGATTCCGGATCTCTTCAGATCGGGCACATTGTTGTATTCTTGCCCTTCAGCGCCCTTTAGCGGAGCGAAATAAGCAAACCACGGTAGCTGTATTTGTCACAGAGCATTCTTATTTTCGATTCAGTGAAACCTGGCGACCGCTTTTCTGGCTGATCCAGCATAAAAAGAACCCCATGCAACCGCCAGGCATAGTGCATGTGTTCCTTCCGGGCTTCTCATCCTCGCGTGCTTCGAAATACGTTGACAACAAAGAAAAATGCGTTGTTACCGAACGGAACGAGCAGACGAGCGTGCGTTTGTCTTCTGCAACCAAAACGCTGAGCAGATGATCAGGAACGCTGCATGACCTGTGGTTGGAAACGTACAAGCCTAGACGGCGTTATTGATATATCCTAACAGTTTGTATATTAATTTTCTACAAATTATGCTAACTTCAGTTTTGTTTTGAGAGCATTTTAGTTTATTAATGTAGGCAGTTCTGTACAACATATTTAAATTTCGTGCGCTATACACACCGGTTGACCGCCGCGCCTATCTGGTGGTCTCATCACAGTCCCCGGTCCGCTCACTGCTTTGCTATACGGATGACACATTGCGCCATTCCAGTACACCATACCCGAATCACACTCCCCCCCGACGGCCTCCTGTGCAGTAACAGCCCCAAACATCACACCTTCGAGGCCAAGCTTTTGTGCTTCGCAGGCTCCGGAAGCAAATTCAGGAGTTGAAAATATATCATAAGCGCCACATGGTCAGTGGACCTCATGGACTTGTCACCCTGGGCTGTCCAGGACGGCCCGAGGTGCTTTATATGCAACGCTCGTTGGTTGAAATCAACGCTTCGGGCAGTCCAAGACTGTCATGGACGGATAATTGAACAGGCCTAAGCAGCTCCCTCTGATTATTAGGAATTGAACAATCTTAAAGGAGATATTTTTGCGTGCTTCGAAGGATGGAGGCAATACGTACTATGTCAGCCCCAGCGACGGTTACATATACAGAGAATATCGAAGGCCATTGTTCTTGGCGACAGAAACGACTGCAACAACCGAAAATGCGTCCTGGCAGCCATGACATTACAGGTGCCGACGTCTGGGTGACTATGTGACTGCGTATCAGGGAGTCTCAAACGTGTGTGACGTCATAGGGTTTGCACGAGAACGTTTTAAATGAAGTCATAGTGGCAAGGGTTAATATAACCACCTGTGCAAGTATAGAGTGCAGCGGGTTTATTTTACTGAAACTGGCGATACTACATCGGCCACAAGAAAGTACGCAAGTGTGTGGCAGCACTTATCAAAAAAACATCAGCTGGTCAATATGGTGAAATATGATAGAATATTATGTGATAACCATTGCGTTGCTTTATTCTTACAGCGTAAGCTGGTGTGGGTTCATCATGCAGGTATGGGCTCATGTTGGTATGGGCTCGTAAGCTGGTATGGGCTCATGCTATTATTACCTCAGCATCATTATAGCTACCATGATATTGTGCCATTTGACATGCCTGCCGGCTAGAATCTATACGTACATACTTGGCACTGCAGTTCCGTAATAACCCAGAAGGTGTCCCGACATGTTGCACTTGCATGCTGCATGTAGCTAACTCTGGGTGCAGCACGCTAAGTGACTCTTTGTCACCATCCCATTTCGAAGTGGATTCCATCATTATCGCCATCACCGTCAACAGCAACATACCGTGCCACGGGTCCAGGGAGTAGACATATGTGCCACATAGCCTGGAGAAAAAAAGAACGGCAGTATACGTGCCCAAACCGTGATCTAATTTGAGGCACGCCGTAGTGGGGCCCTGAGGAAATTTCGGCTATCTGGGGTTCTTTAACGTGCACCAAAATCTAAGCACACGGGTGTTTTCGTATTTCGATCCATTCAAAATGCGGCTGCTGTGGGTGGCATTCAATCCCGCGGCCTCGTGTTTAGCAGCCCAACACCCTAGCCACTAATCAACCACGACGCCTCACGCAACCTGGACGATTGATATTACTCTTCGGTACATGTAAGGTACGTACCTTGCAAGGTACGAACCTGAAGAAACGATTCGTAGAGCTACGCGCGCGGGTGCAACCAAGCAACATTGGCTTAAGCAGACCGCTGTAAAGAGAGCAGAACAAGGTTCAGCTGGCTGTCGATGCCAGATGGACAGTTCAGATTGTTCTCGTGAATACGATGCGAAGATACTTCGCCGCAAAGACCTGTTGTGCATGGGAAGGAAAATGGAACTCCTACGTAGCCGCTCCTCTAGATTACGCTGTGACAGTGCTGCGTGTGCCGCGCACGCTTGCGACTTCTTTTTGGTTTTGTGTTTGGGGCCGTATTCGGAAACGATCCACTTTGGCGATAGTATCGCCCGCAGGCGCGCTCGGATTGGCTAGCTGAGCAAAATCAGATGACCTAGCCCATCTGATTTTGCTAAAACAGTCAATCAATGCGTGCAGATGGTGAAGGCAAGGCGGAGGCGATCGTAGCGCCGACGTGGATCGTTTCAGAATACGGCCCCGGCGCATCAGCAAACTGCAGGTTTTTCTCACCTTTGTTTCCTTATTTTCGCATTAAAAATGCGCAAATGTTCGTTTACCGCGCAATGACTATATTTTTGGCTACCAATTAAAGCTTTTCTCGCTGTAGGCGACTTCGGTGGCTATTTTCGGAATTTTTTAGTTACTTTTTAATCCGAAGACCTGGTAAACCTGCCGGCACCGTATCGTGAAAGTACCTACAGACGGCTCATACCTTTCTGCGCGCTGTGTTGTCGCAGCTCTTGGTCTGAAGTGATAGACCGCAGGAAGGTAACTTTGCCCGAGCACAAATAACTCGGATTGTCCGCCGCGATCTAGAAGCATTAGCCCAGGAGTGAATCTCCGCATGGCTGCCATTGGCTGTTTTAATGCAGATGTTCTTTCGACGCTCGCACCAAAGTCCCCTTCAGTTACGGCCCTAGCAGGCGGGCGAAATTTTAGCAACATGGCGCCGCACACGATTGTTTACTTTGTCAGGCAACAGGAACAGCAGCCGCCTGGCACCTTCTAACCCTCGCACACTTTGTTTCGTTTTTTTTTTTATTTTCGTTTCTATTATGCCGGCCCGCCCCGCTATCTTTCCACACACCATTCACTTTGGCTTTCTATTTGCGTTGCCGTGGCGAGTATTTTTTTTTTATTGTGAGCGCGCGCTACGCCACCCATTGGCATTGTTTGTTAACTGGCGCGTGGTAGCCATGGGTTCCTTATCTGTTCACATTCACGCAGTCCTGTCACACATCGATTATGCCAGCATGTGACAGAACATAAATAAATGACACTTCCAACACAACAGATTTTGGCCTGATTTTATTGACTTAGTTTCCAAAAACAAAGATTTTCGTGTATCTTGGTATGATACACTCTCAGAAAGTGAAAAATGCAGGACATGTGCATGACTACTAAACAACACAAAGTTCACAGACAGTAAAATAAGAAAAAATGAAACGCAACAAAACACGAAGGCCGATTCATGTACACACATATAAAATGAGATTTTGATATAATGCCCTAAAGACCAAATGTAGACGAGTTTTCGACGTATGCACTGAGATTGTGCACAAAATGGGGCGACATGTAAGATGTAATCACGACAACTAAAGAATGCGAAAATTCACTGGTAATGGCAAAAACAATGACAAGCCAATTGCCTGAAATATACAATCAAACGCAAATATTGTTTTATTGAGAGCCATACCAAAAAAGGAACCTATATAACCTCACAAAAGTATATAAGATGCGTAACATCTTGATTACTGCTGAACAAAATGAAAAATCAGGCATGGCAGAACACAAATAACATTGTAGTAAAAAACGGAAATACACATTATAGCATTATTTTGCACTTGGCCACAGCTTGGGTAACTGCGGAAAGGTGAAGCAGAAGGTGGTCATCTTTTGCACCAGCACAAAGAAAGAATTCGGAGAAAGGCATATTCTTCAATCAAAGGCGAGGTAAAATAAGCCAAGCACACGACTTTTGTTTAGCCACGAATGCAATGCTCAGCAGCAAAATTATGTCACTTAAGGCACTATGTCATACCTGGTATACTGGGCACTGCTTTGTGTAACAAATACCAACTCCAAAAATCGGCCCATAGGACACTTGCGATGCTCATGTTTCCAGAAAGTAAAAGCGTATCGTGCCTCGACATGAAGGTTGTTAGCGCGCTTTCCCATTGTCAAAAACTAAGATAATACATAAACACGAACAGTAGTTTTTAAGCTGTTAGTACGTTTGTCGAACGGTGACACAGAAAAAGCACTGAGGGCGGTATAAAAGGCTGGGCGTGTTACTGAAGTTGCAAAATGAGACTTGGCACAGGAAAACACGTCATATACCAGGTGAAAATGAGGAGGAACATCTATAGGTCAGTTTCCTGAACTGGTAAGAGCAAAGTTTAGCAGAATCAAAGCGAAACGATGTCAGTGTATTGAAGGAACACACACATTCATAGCGCCGTGTTCGCGTACATGCGCCTTCTTATGTCCCTGGGTCTGAGCGCTCACCGGATGCTTTAGGCACCCTGATGAAAATTGCAGGGCTTGTTTCTGAGACATTCGTACGCCGCTGCACGATGCACGAGCGGTGAGATTTGTGAAACGGGTGAAACATCGAGGAGCACAGAAAGCTGTCGAGGACCACGATACTGATGAAACTGCCCCCGCCGGTCAACGTACAGCAGCGCACGCATCCCGATGAGAACACATAATGAAATATGAAAGAGCATGCAGCGGGCTAAGCTGGCCTCGTGCCGACGGAGCTGGCAGCGCCAGCATGGCGGCGGCTGCGCGCGGACACTGTTGTCGGTGAGGCATAGAGTAATGTAGTGAAGAGTGGACACTCCCGTTGCCTCCTGCGGACGACATTAAAGTAGTGCAGCAACATTAAACCGGTTTTGCGGAAAAGCCGGTTATCCGGTTATTCGAATCACCGGTTCGAATGTCAAACCGGATAAACGGAGTGATCTGTTGTGCGGTTGGTAATTCAGTTATCAGTAACCGGATATTCGGATAGCCAGTTATTCGGATACCTGACATTTGTTCATCTGTACTTGTACCCAAATTATCTCTATTACTCTTTTGTATTAGATTTGTAGTTACTATTGAAACCGTCCATGCAAACACTATGTCCTGTCGTGGTAACCTTCTTACATTTCGTTTTAAATATATCTCTCAAAATTGCTGTGTTCTCTGAAATAGTACTGCAGTTTGTTCCCCTCAAATAATTGCAAACGCCAGCTATTTTAGTCGAAGCGCCAGTCAATTTAATCTCACTGCCAAATAATTAATTGTACAGGCCACGTATTTTATTCCTAGCGCCAGTGAATTTAATCCGAAGATACATTCCAGGAGGTGTTATAGAAGTTCAAAACAATGCCGAAATGTTATCATTTTGCGCCCACTAAACATAACTGAAGAGCTTTCTTGAAGAGCAATGTCATGGGACTACAAAAATGCCTTTCCCGCGCGATACAGAATGGGAATATTGCAATGTTATGGACATTATAGTACTGCCATGAACAGGTCATGCAAAACGTAGCTCGTTTGACAGCTTTGCTGACATGCATTCAAACAGAGCGGAATCCAGCAACAAAATATTGATTGCTATAGCTGATAAAAACAAGCTTGAAAGAGCGTCATATGACCTCTCATCATTTAGTTTTCAACAAGACTTGTTGACAGGGATATCAAATGAAGAAGCTTAAAGCAATCTGTGCGATTACAACCAATTAACGCATCTGAGATGACATGGAAGAGGGTGTAACGAGACGTCACGTAAGATTCGCCAGGATATCCCTGATTCTCAACCACATTAAGATGCATACCAAACGAGCGGGCTTCGAAGGAGCTCTGTGATAGCACCCACGAAGGTTACTCGAGACTGCACGGTAATGGATGTCGCGAGACCTTGCGCAACTTTCAGAGGCCCACATGTGATTTACAAAGACAGTGAGATGTGGGTGTCGGACGAACTGGAAAATCAAAAGCTGTGCGTACACGCAGTTAACGTCAAATCACGTGGGAAAGGGTGTCACATGACCTCGCGTATCTTTCCCTAGCCCATCCATGATTCCCAACCATACTGACATGGGTATCAAGCCATCGGGCTTCGAACAAGGTATGCGATGGTACGCACTCCTCGTACTTCAGACCATGAGGAAAAGAGTCACGTGACATCACGTAACTTTAGCCACACCATGGTTAATTACCAACCATGCCGACATGGATATCAAACGAACAGGAAAATCAAAAGGTTTGCGATGGTGTACGCATAGTTAACGTCAAACCACGTGGAAAAGGGTGTCACGTGACCTCACGTACCTTCCACTAGCCCATGCATGATTCCCAAATATACCGACATGCATATTAAACGATCCGGCTTCAAACAAGGTCTGCGGTAGTACGCATTTCGCACACTTGAGACCACGTGGAAAAGAGTCACATGACATCACGTAACTTCAGCGAGACCATGAGTAATTATCAACCATGCTGACATGAATATCAAACGAACGGGAAAATCAAAAACTATACGATGGTGCACACGTTGTTAACGTCAAACCACGTGGAAAAGGGTGTGACGTGACCTCACGTATCTTTCACTAGCCGATGCGTGATTCCCAACCATAGTGACATGGATATCAAATTATTGGGCTTCGAACAACGTCTGCGATTGTCCGCGCATCAAACCATGAGAACAAGGTTGTCACGTGAAATTACGCAATTTCCGTCAAATTCATGGGTCTTAGCCAACCATAATGACATGAATATCAAACAAACCGTTTTCGAAGAGGCTCCGTGATGGCACCCACGCCAGACACGTCAGGCCAAGTGCTAAAGAGTGTCAGGGGACCTAGTGTACCTTTAGAAAGCAGACATGTGATTCGCAAACACACCGACATGGTTATCAAACGAACGAGGATCGCAAAAGCTATGAGATGGTACGCAGGTTACGAATGTCAAGTCAGATGGGAAAAGGTGTCACCTGACCTTATGTATCTTTTGCCAGGCCCATGATTCATTCCCAACCATTCTGACATGAATATAAAACCAACAGGCTTCAAAAAAGCTTCGCTTTTTTGAAGCCTGTGTTTTTGAAGCTTCGCGACGTGCGACTGAAGTACGCACGTCGCGTACTTCAGTCCACGTGAAAAAGTCAGGTAACGTAACGTAAGTTTCGCAAGCCCATGGCTAATTTGCAAACAAACCGGCATCGATAACAAACGAATGGGAATCGAAAAAGATATGCTGTGGTACCCGCGAAGTGAACTCCAGGCTAGATGGAGGCGGGTATCACGTGACGCCACATAACTTTCGCAGGACCATGGGTGCTAACCAATTATATTTTTCTTTTATTTTAACCTTCATGGACATTGATATTATACGAACTGGCTTCGAAGACGCTCTACAATGGTACGCGCGAAAAGCACGTCAGACCCCGCGATAAAGTGTGCCAGGTCCTCTCGTGCCCTCACGAGACTTTATCCAATAATTCGGTGATTCACAAACATAAGGACGTCTCGGAGAGAGGATTTCGGCGACCTTGAAGAGCGTCTCCTTACAATTAGAACCAGATTGACCATCAACTTTCACGACTTTCATTCCGGACCCTCAAGGGTCCGGCAGGAAAATATTATGTAAAAGGAAATCATCATCATCAGCCTGATTACGCTCACTGCAGGGGAAAGGCCCCTACCATACTTCTCCAACTACCCCATTCACGTACTAATTGTGGCCATGTTATCCCTGCAAACTTCTTAATCTCATCCGCCCAGCTAACCTACTGCCGCCTCCTGCCACGCTTCCCTTTCGTTGGAATCCAGTCTTTAACCCTTAATGACCATAGGCTATCTTCCCTCATCATTACATGTCCTGCCCATGCCTATTTCTCTTTCTTGATTTCAACTAAGACGTCTATAACTGACGTTTGTTCCCTCACCCAATCTGCTCTTTTCTTATTCCTTAACGTTGCACCCATCATTCTTCTTTCCATAGCTGGCTGCGTCGTCCTCAATTTAAGTAGAACACTTTTCGTAAGCCTCCATGTTTCTGCCCCGTGCGTGAGTACTCGTAATACATTGCTGTTATACACTTTTCTCTTGAGGGATAATGGCAACCTGCTCTTCATGATCCGAGAATGCCTGCCAAACGCACCCCAGCCCATTCTTATCCTTCTGATTATTTCAGTCTCATGATCCAGATCCGCGGTCACTACCTGTCCTAAGTAGATGTATTCCCTTAACAATTCCACTGCTTCACTACCTATCTTAAACTGCTGTTCTCTTCCGATACTGTTAAATTATACTTCAGTTTGCTGCAGATAAATTTTAGGCCCACCCTTCTGCTTTGCCGCTCCAGCTCAGTGAGCATGCATTGCAATTGGTCCCCTTAGTTACAAAGCAAGGTAATATCATCAGCGAATCACAAGTTACTAAGGTATTCTCCATTAACTCTTATCCCCAATTCTTCCCTATCCAGGTCTCGGAATACTTCCTGTAAAGACGCTGTGAATAGCATTGGAAAGATCGTATCTCCTTGCTCGACGCCTTTCTTAATTCGGATTTTGTTGCTTTCTTTATGGAGGACTATGGTGGTTGTGGCGCCGCTATAGATATCTCATTATCTTCATATAAGGCTCGTCTGCACCCAGATTCCGTAATGCCTCCCTGACTGCTGATGTTTCGACTGAATCAAACTCTTTGTCGTAATCCATGAAAGCTATATATAAAGGCTGGTTATATTCCGCTGATTTCTCTATCACCTGATTGATAGCGTGAATATGGTCTGTTATTGAGTAGCCTTTGCGGAATCCTGCCTGGTCCTTTGGTTGCCAGAAGTCTAAGGTGTTCCTCGTTCTATTTGCGATTACCTCACTAAATACTTTGTAGGCAACGGACAGCATGCTGATCGGTCTATAATTTTTCAAGTCTTTGGCGCCCCCTTATGGATTAGTATTATGTTAGCGTTCTTCCAAAATTATGGTGCACTCGAAGTCATGAGGCATTGCGTATACAGGGTGGCCAGTTTCTCTAGAACAATCTGCCCACCATCCTTCAACAAATCTGCTGTTACTTGATCCTCCCCAGCTGTCTTCCCCGTTTGCACAGCTCCCAAGGCTTTCTTTACTTCTTCCGGCGTTACTTTTGGGATTTCAAATTCCTTTAGATTATTCTGTCTTCCATGATCGCCGTGGTATAAATCTCTATAGAACTCCACAGCCACTTGAACTGTGTCACCCATATTAGTAATGATATTGCTGGCTTGTCTCTTAACGCATACATCTGATTCTCGGAGTAAAAGTTAATAACCGAAGTTTAATGCATCATTACGAGTGAGCGAACGTTCAGCGTGCATCCTCCTGCAAGCATGGGAAGAGGCGATGTGTTCGTGGCATCTAGCTTACCTTCTTATACGCTACACAATGCAGGCAACCTCATTCTCTCTTATTTCCTGGTAGAGGGCCTTGTCATCACACTGGTCAGCCCACACAGAAAAGTATAGAGAAATACCACTCGCTGAAGTAGAGGTGGGGAGCATAGTTCACGTCGCGTCAACACACTAGTTACCCTACTGGCCAACCAGCACAGAGGAATTCGGAGCGATACCACTCCCTGGTGTAGAGGGGAAAAACGTAGGACAAACGAGAGTGGGATTTGTACTGGTGCATAATCCCGTCGGACACACCCAACGGACAGGTATTTTCATGTTGGTGAACGTGACGATCAGGCAGGTCGTCTCAGGCGCTTGGCATACGTTCCTTTGATCGTCACACACAGCGAACCGTAGCAACATGCGCACTAAACGCATGGACAACAAACAGCCGGTGCCTCTTTCGCCACGCAATAGCACGGAAACAGAGGCGAAAACCCCCTCACATGACTTCACATAAAGCTGCATTGAACGTGACTGACTGCTGAACCGATTGACGCAGATTTCACGGCGAGAGGAATTTACCTGTAAAGTCATATGTGGTACTGATACAAAGAATTGATTGGTAAAGCTTGCCTAATTTTTTTTCTTTCCTCGCACACACACACACAGGAAGCCTGAAATGCTTTGAAATTCTTGCTTCGGTAGTTACTCTTCACACATTAACAACGCTATCAATTTAATGTTATGGTCTCGTTGCTGAGAACGCTGGGCTGCTTTGTGCGTTATCACTACACAAAATTCATTACTATGTAAAAAGATATCCGCGGCTTTCCAAGCCATGGGTGAGCAGAAGTATCAATAGGCGTAACAGACAATAACTATATTCGCCATGCGACCTTGGCTCGAACAAGTTGAGTGTCAACTTTCCCCGGTATTCGCCACTTAATGGAACGAAATATATGAACAGAATGAAATTGGTGAGAATTATCCTGGTATAATTTCTCTACTTGAATTATGCTGGTATTATTCATCTACTTAAAACAACACAGTGCTTGAACTCGTGGACTATATCTTTCCAAATTTTTGTACATTTCAGTTCGCCGTTTTAATCTATATGCACGCTTCGCGATGCACTAAGGCGTGCCAATAGCAAGAAAGTGTCATATCATAGTACACTATGCGCATCAAAAGGATACAAGTCTTCTAATACCTTCTAATCTGCATTGCTGCGCTTTCTAGTGACATATTTTTCTAGATTTCTCTACAGCACATGCGGCTCATTTGGGGCAGCTGACTCAGTTAACCAATGTGCGTACAAGAAAAATGTAGCTCCGTTTATGCGACGAGCAACCTGGCAAGCACAACTAAACTTTAGCCAACATGTTTACCTGACATGTATATATCAAATTATCGCTTACCACGACTGCCTGAGCTTCCTAACAGCTCCATTTTCAACGATAAAAGCCTATTTCTGGGGTGCGGGTGAGGTTTTCGAACGGAACTGGAAGAAAAATTAATTTACCAATTTTATTAGCACGCAGTGCTTCCGGATGGTTGCAAACACTTCCCCTGAAGCTCCTGATTCACGGTGCAGCAATTACGCACAATGTAGCACAGCTTCCGGAGGAGCAAGGCCATTACAACGATTCGAGGGCATCGTTAATTTGTAACCACCAACTATAGAAACCAGAACTTACAAGTATTTCAGTCGTCCTGTGCGTGTGCGAGGAAAGAAAAAAAAATTATGGCAAGCATTACCAGTCCATGTTTTCTATCAGTACCAGATCACTTTCAAGGTAAATTCCGCTCGCCGAATCGGTTCAGCAGTTAATCACTGTCAACGCAGATTTACGTGAAGTGACGTGACGCGCTTTCGCCTCCGTTTACGTGGTGTTTCGTGCCAAAGGTCACACGGGTGGTTCAACTTCTAATTGTTTAGTATACATACCAGTATGTCTGTAAATCATAAAATTACTGGAGAAAGCCCGGTGAGGTCTTATAACACTCCTTCTGAATTCGTATGCTATCCATGTCAATATGGTTGAGAAGCATCTACCTACGGGCCTGTGAAAGTTATGCGAGGTAACGTGACACCCTTCGCCACCTGTTCTGAGGTTCGCCACGTGGGCACCGTCGCTTAGCTTTCTCGATTCCAGTTCATTTGATATCCATGTCGGAATGGCGGGAAATTACCCATGGTCTTGCGAACGTTACATGATCTAACGTCGCTCTTTTTCGGGTGGTCTGAAGTACGCGAAGTGCATACCATCGCAGACACTGTTCGAAGCCCGATTGGTTCGTATCCATGTCAGTATGGTTGGGAATCATACCTGGGCTAGCGAAAGATACGCATGGTCACATGACACCCTTTTCCACGTGATTTGATGTTAACTACGGGTACACCAATACAACAATCAAACACCCGCCCTCAGTCCCCAGCCGCTGCGAAGCAACTGACCACGGCAGCGGTTAGACCTGTGACGCAGCAAATGGTGCTAAGAATGTCAGGGTCCGGACAGGCCGCCATTGGAATCTCAAACTGGCAACGTTTAACGCTAGAACGTCATCTAGTGAGGCGAGCCTAGAAGTGTTATTTGAGGAATTACCGGGCAATAAATGGGATATAACAGGGCTCGTGAGGTTGTGAGGACAAAAGAAGCATATAAAGCTACAAAGCGGGCACGTCCTGGGCTACCGGCGCTTAGCAGAGAGACGAGAACTAGGAGTTCGATTCTTGATTAATAACGGTATAGTTGATAATATACAGGAACTCTATAGCAATAACGAGAGGGTGGCAGGTCTTGTTGTGATTCTTAAGAGGTATGAATTGAAGGTCGTACAGGTCTGCGCCCCCACATTCAGTCATGATGACCCAGAACTCGAAAGCTTCTATGAAGACGTGTAATCGGCGATGGGTAAAGTCAAAACAAAAAAACTATTGCTGGGCGACTTCAATGCCAAGGTAGGCAAGAAGCAGGCTGGAGAGAAGTCAGTGGGGAAATATGGTATAGGCTCTAGGAATAGCAGGGGAGAATTATTAGAAGAGTTTCCATGCGCATAATGAATACGTTTTTCCGCAAGCGGGATAGCCGAACGTGGACGTGGAGGAGCCCGAAGTGCAAGATTAGAAATGAAATAGACTTTATAATCTGCGCTAACCCTGGCATCATAAAAGATGTGGACGTGCTGGGCAAGGTGCGCAGCAGTGACCAGCAGTGATGGTAAGAACTCGAATTAGCCTAGACCTGAGGAGGGAACGAAAGAAACTGGTACATAAGAAGCCCATCAATGAGTTAATGGTAAAAGGGAAAATATAGGAATTCCGGATCAAGCTACAGTGGATGTATTCGGCTTTAACTCAGCAAGAGGACCTTAGTGTTGAAGCAAATAACGACAATTTTGTGGGCATCATTATGGATTCAGCAATGAATGTCGGTGGTAACTCCGTTAGATAGGATACCAGTAAGCTATCGCAGGAGGCGATAGATCTGATCAAGAAACGCCAATGTATGAAATCCTGTAACCCTACAGCTACAATAGGACTGGCAGAACTTTCCAAGTTAATCAAAAAGCGTAAGACAGCTGACATAAGGAAGTATAATAGGGATAGAATTGAATGTGCTTTCAGGAACGGAGGAAGCCTAAAAGCGGTGAAGAAGAAACTAGGAAGTGGCAAGAATCAGATGCATGCGTTAAGAGATAAAGCCGGCAATATCATTACTAATATGAATGAGATAGTTCAAGTGGCTGAGGAGTTCTATAATGATTTATACAGTACCAGTGGCACCCACAACGATAACGGAAAAGAGAATAGTCTATAGAAATCTGAAATCCCACAAGTAATGCCGGAAGAAGTAAAGAAAGCCTTGGGAACTATGCAAATAGGGGAGGTAGCTGGGGAGGATCAGGTAACAGCAGATTTGTTGAGCGATGGTGGGCAGATTCTTCCAGAAAATCTGGCCACCCTGTACACGCCTATTGCACCACCTATAGAGGCACCACTGATAGCCACCTAGCGGGTGCTTCCAACAATACGCGCGGGAGCAGTAGCAGACAACAACCCTTAACAGCAAGGATGGCTGAAGTTCGCGGCTGCGATTTCTGCTTTGTTCGGGTGCCAGGCATCTTCTTCTGCAGTGACAACTGTAGAGAAGACGCTGACCTCTGTGGGAGTTGGTATGAACACGGTGTTACCGGTGTTTTGGACAATATAATCCATATACGTGTCAGGTTCGTCCCGCAGACAAACGCCATGGACTCCATTTATATGAAGTGGAGCTCATGTTAACTAGCCGATAAATTTTGTTGAGCAATGGTATGTCTCGATTGTTTATTTTTCATTCTTTGCTTGCATAATGATGCCTTTGTACCTCAATAATAAGCACCCGTCGTTAATCTAGACTTATATCAAACAAATCCACAAGCTGCGATGTCTGCATATTTTTCTGCCGATTAATACAATCAAAATCGCCAAATAAGTGCAGTCAAAGTCACTTCAAGAAGAGTGAATGCGAATTTATTGATGGAAAGGCGCACATTAGTCAACGCAGTCGCCAAACGCACGATTTAACAAAAGAGTGTGTTAGCGCTATACTGCCGATGAAATTCTGCTGTATACGCCGATTAACTGCCGTTCCCGCTGCAGCTTTTGCAATTTTAAATGCCCCAACGGAGCTGCTTTGAAATGTACAAAGGTAAAGTCCGACTAACTTATAAGTACTTCGTTTTTAATGTTACCAGAGAGAGGCCCGACGTGATGTATTTAAAGGCAGGGCAGCGCCAGTCAAAGTAGATGAGCGCTGTCGGCAAGGCCGGGTTTAGTCCTCTGTGGCGCAAGCATAATAAAGAAAGAATTCTTTTGAGTACAAAATTTACATGCAAGAAGGGACTAGGTTGTGAAACAAACGAATCACTCGGCGTGTTAAGTCTGCTCAGACAGCATCGAGGTGTGATGACTTTGCAAACGTGACGCGAACTTTTCAGCGAAAAATGGAACAAAATTACCATATGCATCAACTATTAGCAATTATCGCCCTGAGTTACCTATGTTCTAAACACATTTCCCTAAAAAACACAATATCTAAGATGCCCTCGAGCGAAACGAATAAAGCTTTTAAAAAAGCACTTGCTTGGTATCCGATAAGACACAGCGCGATTTATACCCTTTATAAACGAGGCGCGGGAAAAATCTCGCAGCTCAAAAGAATCAACAAGAGTTATACGTGAACGAACTAGCGAAAGGTAAACATGTGCGAAGCCATGCATAATATAGATGTAAAAACATGAAGTGCGTGACAGCTGGTTCGAGGATTTAGCGGACAACATAAAACCAACGATTTCAGTTCTTGCAAATTTCAGAGCTTTAACATACCACACAATGCGCTCGTGCACTCGTGCTGCCTAGCTAGCACAACGCGGTAAAGAAGCGGAAAACAATGTAAGCGGGAAACGGCATTCTGAACTTTAGCGAAATTTCTTTAAACCACATACTTCACTGCAAACGAACTTTGTCGCTTACGCGTCTATCTATGATCGAGTGCAAAAAAAAACACCCACGCTACAAACGAGAGCCTGAGAACAAAAAATTTCCCGCCGGAGCGACCATACATTCCTATGGGTGCTCCCACACATGAGGCTTTTTCGGGGAATGATTAGAACATTATCGCGGGCACGTCTTTGCCGGTATTTGAGCTCCCCACCCTGCAACAATTCTTCTTCGACATTCCTTGAAACTTTGGCTACCCCCACACATGCGAAGAGTGTTGCCGATTTTGCTCTGAAAACGCGAATAAGACAGAGAAGCACTATCAACGACACAACAAATTATGGCGCGCGACTGGCTCCTCTCCCGCGTGTTCTGCTCACGGCCGCCGCCACTGGCGCGTCCATCGGTGCGCACTACGCCTATACACAATTCCTCATGACCTCAAGCGTAGCGGAATCTTGGAAGAATGCTAACATAATCCAAATCCATCACAACTGGCCACCATGTATGCGCAATGCCTCATGACTTCGAGCGTACCGTCATCCTGCATGAACGCTAACATAATCCAAATCCAAAAGAAAGGGGACACCCAAGACTTGAAAAATTATAGACCGATCAGCTTACTGTCCGTTGCCTAGAAAGTATTTACTAAGGTAATCGCAAATAAAATCAGGAACTCCTTAGACTTCTATCGACCAAATGACCAGGCAGGATTCCACAAAGGCTACTCAACAGACCATAATCACACTATCAATCGGGTAATAGAAAAACGTGCAGAATATAACCAATCCATATATATTCATTTCATTGTTTACGAGAAAGCGTTTGATTCTATCGAAACATAAGCATTCATGGAGACATTACGTAATCAAGGTGTACACGACCCGTATGTAAAAATACGGAAATCTATATATAGGGGCTCCCCAGCCAGCGTAGTCCTCCATAGAGAAAGCAACAAAATCCCAATAAAGACAGGCGTCAGCCAGGAAGATACGATCTCCCCAATGCTATTCACAGCGTGTTTACAGAAGGTATTCAGAGACCTGAATTGGGAAGAATTGTAGATAAGAGTTAATGGAGAATACCTTAGTAACTTGCGATTCCGAGATCATATTGCCTTGCAGAGTAACTCAGGGGAACAATTGCGATGCATGCTCACAACTTGGAAAAGCAAAGCAGAATGGTAGGTCTAAAAATTAATTTGCAGAAAACTAAATAATGTTTAACTGTCTCGGAAGAGAACAACAATTTAAGATAGGTAGCGAAGCAGAGGAAGTGGTAAGGGAATACATCTACTTAGGACAGGTAGTGACCACGGATCCGGATCATGAGTCTCAATTAATCAGATGAATAAGAATGGGCTGGGGTGCGTTTGGTAAGCATTCTCAGATCATGAACAAAAGGCTACCGTTATCCCTCAAGAGAAAACTGTATAACAGCTGTGTCTTACCAGTACTCACGTACGGGGAAAATAACCTGGAGGCTTACGAAAAGGGTTCTACTTAAATTGAGGACGACGCAACGAGCTATGGAAAGAGGAATGATATGTGTTACGTTAAGGGATAGGAAAAGAGCAGATTGGGTGATCCAGCAAACACGAGGCAATGAAGTCTTAGTTGAAATCAAGGAAAATAAATGGGGATGGGCAGGACATTTAATGAGAAGGGAAGATAGCCGATGGTGATTAATGGTTACGAACTGGATTCCCAGGGAAGGGAAGCATAGAAGGGGCCGGCAGAAAGTCAGGTGGGCGGATGGGATGAAGAAGTTTGCAGGAACGACATGGCCGCTGTTCGCACTTGACCGCAGTATTTGGAGAAGTATGGGAGAAGCCTTTGCTGTGCAGTGGGCGCAACCAGGCTGATGATGATGATGATGGTGATGACGTGTAAATTATTTCATAGCTTTTGACTCTCCCGTTCGTTTAATATCCATGTCGGCATGGTTGGTAATTTCCGATGGTCTGGCTAAAGTTGCGTTATGTTACCTGACTCTCTTCCGCGTGGCCTGAAGTAGGCGAAGTGCGTGCAGTCGCAGACCTTGTTCTAAGCCCGATTGTTTACGTGTATGTCAGTATGTTTGAGAATCCTGCACAGGCTAGCAAAAGGTATGCGTGCTCACGTGACACCCCATCTCACGTGATTTGACGTTGACCCCATGCACACCATCGCATAGCTTTTGACTTTCCAGTTCGCTTAATAACCATGTCGGCATGGTTGGTGATTACCTATGGCCTGGCTAAACTTACGTGGTTTCACGTGACTCTTTTCCACGTGGCTTCAACTATGCGAAGAGCATACAATCGCAGACCTTGTTCGAAGCCCGATCGTGGGATATTCATGACGGTATGGTTGGCAATCATACATGGACTAGCGTAAGATACTTGAGGTCACGTGACACCCTTTCCCACGTGATTTGACGTTAACTTCATGTAACCCACCGCATGGCTTTCAACTTTCCCGTTCGCTTGATATCCATGTCAGCAGCGTTAATAATTAACCACGGTCTGGCTAAGGTTATGTGATGTCACGAGAGTCTTTTCCACGTGGTCTTACCTACGCAGAGGGCGTGCCATCGCTGACCTTGTGCAAAGCCAAATCGTTTGATATCCATGTTACCATGTTTGCGAATCGCGCATGGGCTAGGGAAAGATACGCGGGGTAACATGACACCCTATGTCACGTGATTTGACGTTAACAACGTGCACACCATCGCATGACTTTTGACTTCCCCGTTCGTTTGATATCCATCTCGGCAAGGTTGCTAATTAACCATGGTCTTGCTAAAGTAACGTGATGTCACGTAAGTCTTTTACACAAAGTATGAAGTACGCGAAGTGCGTGCCATCGCAGGTCTTGTTCAAAGCGCGATCGTTTGACATCCATGTCAGCATGTTTACGAATCACGCATGGGCTAGTGAAATATACGCGAGTCACTTGACACCCTATCTCACTTGATTTGACGCTAAGTACGTGCACACCATCGCATAGCTTTTGACTTTCCCGTTCGTTTGATATCCATGTCGACATGGATCGTAATTAGCTATGGTCTAGCTAAAGTTAAGAGATGTCACGTGAGCATTTTCCTAGCGGCCTGAAGTACGCGAAGTGCATAGAATCGCAGACCTTGTTCAAAGCTCGAAAGTTAGACATGCATGTCAGTATGATTGGCAATCTTGCATGGACTAGCGAAACATTCCTTATGTCACATGACACCCTTTTCAACGTGATTTGACGTTAAGTACGTGCACACCATCGCATAGCTTTTGACTTTCCCGTTCGTTGGAGGAGGCGTGCGGACGTGTCTTGCGTGCGCTCCTAGGTTTTTCGATGTTCGTGGCGGATTTATGCTTGTGCTCAAGCCAACTTCGATTGGAATCATCAGCGGAAGTCACCAGGATCACCTGGATACCAAAATTGCGGCAAGTGGACCAAATTTTCGGCTATTTTTCGACTCTGACGCGTCGCCCCGGCAGCTGCGTTCGACCTAGCGTCGACTCCGACCACTGCCCGCCGGCCAAGCGTCGGTGCGCCGCGCTGCCGACCCCTGGGGCTTAGCACGGCTGGATATTTTCGGCGAAAATGGAGGTTGTTGTTCAAGGGGAGGATATTTCTCCTGAGGAATTTTCCGAAAAGGTCGGTTGGTTCACGATCAACACAAGCCAGCAACGCGGCAGCCAAGATGGCGGCCGCGAAGGAGGAAGCCAAGGTGTCGGCTCGGATCGAGGAAAGAGACAAGGTGGCGGCCACGGCCACGTGAGCACCAAATCACTCAAGATGGCGGGGAGGAAATTGGCGCTGCGCTCCGTGGCGTCACAGCAACCACGCCTACCTACTGGCCTGCATAAGGTGATAATCCGACCGAGCGGAGGATTGAAAGCTCTATCTTTGGGTGGAGACGTGAAGATATATGAGATTGTTCGAGCCGCTGCGGGCGTGAATATGAAGGAGGCTAAGGAAGACATTATTCAACTTAACACCAAGCAAAACACCATTTTGGTGGGCACCATGAGTGAAGAAAGAATGCATCGCTACCTGAAGATAAAAATACTTCAGGTTGATCAGGCAAAATACGAAGTAAACGCCTACCTGTCAGCCCCCGATGGCAGTGGCAAAGGAGTTATTCATGGGATCCCGGTGGAACACACGGAAGCACAGATTCTGGACAAGCTGGATTGTTCAAGGAACCCCAAAATCAGAGGGGTCAGAAGAATGGGGAAGACATCGACCTCAGTTCTAATACTCTTCGTAAACGATAATGTGCCGTTTTGGATTTATTATGGAGGCGGGCTCCTCAAGTGCTTCCTCTACAAAAAGAAGTTTGAGGTGTGCAACGCATGCGGACATCTTGGGCACCGCTCTGACGTGTGTCCGGACCCGGACGACGTCAAGTGCCGCGGCTGCGGTACGGTGAAGCCACCGGATGGACACGTGTGCGATCCCAAATGTGCTCTTTGTGGAAAGGGACATGAACTGGGCAACAAGAAGTGTCGCGAGATCTACCGAACTCCGTACATCGTCAGGAAACGCCGGTGGGAGCGGAAGCTCCAAGAAGAGGAGGCGAAGAAAACACCCCCGTTTGGGCGGAAAAGCCGATCAAGAAGCCGGGAGGGCTTCCGGAGCCGCTCCGGCTCCTTTTCTCGCCTCGATCACCCGGGCCGTTCCAGCTCCAGGGGCTGCTCCAGCTCCAGGGATCGTTCCGGCTCCGGAGTCCACTCCGGCTCCAGGGCAAGATCGTCGTCAAGGCCGAGGAATGAAGCCAACAAGCAAAGGGAGGTGAGCTGGGTAGATAAGGTCTCCCCAAAAAATACGGAGTCCGAGGAACTCGCCAAGATGAGAATCACGGTAGAGAAACTCATTAAAAGAGTAGATGACCTCGAAAAGGAAAACGCTATGCTAAAAAGGGAGAAGAAAGTAGCTAACGCAGTCAAAACAGCTAACACGATTGGAACCCACCCAACCGTTGAAAGCACTGTGGCGATGCAAGTAGATGACACCCGCTCCCCACCTCTGAAAAGGAAACCAGGCGCGAATGCGCCGCAAGAACCCACAATGGCAGATCTGTGCAAGAAAATGGACGACTTCCAGGCGAGCTGGGAGGCAAAGTTCGCATCAGTCATCCAAGCCATCCAGGCGCTATCGGAAGAAAGCCAGAAACACAGGGCCGCGTTGGTGAGCACTAATAACTGGCAGAGGGAAACAGAGCAGAAGTTACATGGTGGTTCTCACACGGCTGCGACCCTAATACCACTGGGTGATAATCCACAATTCAATCATGGCCAGTCACAATAAACACACGATTTGGCAGTGGAATTGCAGCGGGTACCGTCGCAAAAGAGCGGTCCTACAGCAGCTCCTTCTTGGCAAAGACAATCCGGACGTAATCGCTTTACAAGAAACTGCGGGGATGGCAAAATTATCGGGCTACATATCATTTAGTACAGATGATGGAAGATCCGGGGTAACCACCCTGGTCAGGAGAAACTTGGCAGTCGTTAAGCACGACACGGAGGTTATTAACGTAGACCACGTCCTTGTTGAACTCATTCCAGCAAAAAAGAAGGCAGCCTCTTTGTTCTCAATATCTATAGCAGCCCGAAACAAAGGAAGGCCCGATTTCGACCTCTTCTCCAAAAAACTCTGCGTATTGCCAACAGGCAAGCTTTGGTAGTGGTGGGAGACTTTAACGCCCAACACGCTGCCTGGGGGTACAGAAAAGAAGGAGTTAAGGGAAGGGAACTCTGGCTGGATGCACAGCAAGAGGGGCTCACCTTAATGACCGACCCCCAAACCCCCACTAGAACGGGAAATAGTGTCAGCATAGACACCTCACCCGACCTCACATTCTTCAAAAACGTGGGACATGCAACCTGGGTTAACACCCAGGAAAACCTAGGTAGCGATCACTTTATTCTCGAAACAGTGGTGAGCGCAGGCCCTGCCAGGAGAAAAGGCAGAAACCAGCTAATTGTTGAATGGGATGCCTTTCGCGAAGTAAGAAGCGAGACGGCAGTGAGTGAGATAAGGGATATTGATGAATGGGCTAAGAAACTGGGCCAGGACGTTAAAAACGCAACCAGGGAGATAACGGAGGACTCTGCACTGGAGATAGCGGACAGCCACCTCCTCCATATGTGGGAGGCTAAGCTCAGCATGGAGAAACGGCTCAGGAGGCAAAGGTGGAAGCGCAATCTCAGGAGACGGATCGCTAGGCTCAATAAAGATATAGAAGTTTACGCGCTCAAACTAACCAGGCAGAACTGGGAGTCCACCTGCGATAGGATGGACGGAAATATAGGCCTAGCTAGGACATGGAATCTACTCCGCTACCTGCTGGATCCACAGGGCTGCAAAACAGCGCAGCGACAGAACCTTCAAAAAATTCTTCACTTGTACGAAGGTACAGAGGTAGATCTAATGAAGGACATACAGGAGAGATACATAGGCGACACTAGCAAGGAACCCCTACCTAACTATGAAGGCGTAGGCAACTGCAGCCTAGACGAACCCATCAGCGAGGCGGAGGTCCGGGCGGAGATTGCCAAGCTCAAAACCAAATCAGCTTCAGGCCCGGATGGCGTTAGCAATAAAATGCTACGCAATCTAGACGATAACTCTATAACTGCATTAACTAACTTTATGCAGAAGTGCTGGGAAGAGGGTAAACTACCAAATCAGTGGAAAACCGCTAAGGTGGTGATGATCCCAAAACCAGGCAAGAAACTCCAGATAGAGAACTTAAGACCTATCTCCCTAACCTCTTGTGCAGGCAAGCTTTTAGAGCACGTTATTCAAACGCGGCTCAATAACTACATGGAGGATAATGACCTCTATCCGCATTCGATGGTGGGCTTTAGGCCCAGGCTCTCCACTCAGGACGTGATGCTGCAACTAAAACACCAAATCATCGATGCGGAAACGGGGGACGCAAAGGCCATCCTAGGGCTTGACCTAGCGAAGGCTTTTGATAACGTCACACATAAAGCCATTCTTGAGAACCTTCAGGACTTGGGAGTAGGCGTACGAACCTACAATTACATTAGGGACTTCTTGTCAGACCGAGAAGCAAAAATCCAGATTGGAGAATGCCAATCGGATGACATTAAATTAGGCAGCAAAGGGACCCCACAGGGCTCTGTGCTCTCGCCCTTTCTTTTCAATGTGGCCATGATCAAACTCCCTGAAAGACTGGAGGCTATTGAAGGAATAAATCACAGCATATACGCTGATGACATTACGTTGTGGATTGCTAGGGGCAGCGATGCCCAAATAGAGGAGACCCTCCAAAGGGCTATCCAGGCAGTTGAAGGTTACGTCGGACCTAGGGGACTTAAATGTTCACCGCAAAAATCGGAACTGCTTCTATACCAGCCGAAAGGCAGGGCCAGTAAGGAGGAACCGCAAATCTCTCTCACAGCTGGGGGGATCCCCATTTCAAAAGTGAACAAAATCAGAGTTCTGGGACTTTTGATTCAGGCCAACAGCTTTAATGGCGAAACAATAAGGAAACTAGACGGCTGCGCACTCCAGACCATGAGGCTGATCCGCAGGATCGTCAACAGGCGGTCCGGGATGAGAGAAGCGAATCTAGTTAGGCTAGTCCAGGCCTTTGTGATAGGTAGAATAGCTTATGTTGCTCCCTTCCTCAATTTTAGGTCATTCGAGAAGAAGAAGATTGAGGGCATCAGACGTAAAAGTATCAAACAGGCGCTGGGGCTTCCCATCCGCACTGCAAATGAAAAGCTTTTAGCTCTAGGGCTCCACAACACTCTTGAGGAGATTATTGAAGCAGTGAGGATCTCGCAGTATGAGAGACTTGCGGGAAGCCCTACGGGCAGGAAAATCCTAGCTAGGCTAGGCATAAACTATGAGGGGCAGGAAGGCATCAAAGTCGACCTGCCGCGAAGCGTGCGGAACCGACTAATAATCCCACCACTACCTCAAAACATGCACCCAATCCATCACAAGGAACGCAGAGAGAAACGGGCTGAGGCTCTTGAGAAGCGTTTCAAAAACTCGAAGGACGTGCTCTACGTTGATGCTGCAGACTATGGCAACGGCCGCATGGCCCTAGCTGTAGCGAGCGCTGAAACTAGACTGATAGCCAGTGGCACAGTTCCAACGGATTGCCCTCAGATTGGAGAAGAATCTGCCATAGCACTTGCAATTGCAAGTACTTCAGCCAAAATTATAGTAAGCGACTCTAAGGTTGCGGTGATGAACTTTGCCAGAGGCAGAATTTCTCCCGAGGCGAACAGAATCCTGCAGACCTGCAGAGATAGCAGGAAAATTGAAATAATCTGGGCAACTGCGCACGCCTCCCTCGCTGGGAACGAGGCGGCCCACGAATTAGCTCGAGGACTTACATACCGAGCTGGTGGGCTAGCCGAAGTCTTCACGGGGCGAGACCGCTTAGTGTGCTACAGAGAAATCGCACAACACTACAGACTAGGGCGGGTTAAATATCCTCCGGCTGATGCATCCTTAAACAAGAGCCAGGCCTCCACTTGGCGTCGCCTGCAAACCAACTCGTTTCCAAGCCCGGTGTCGTGCAGCCTCTGCTACCCGGGTCGGTACTCCAGCCAGTGTAAGCTATGTAAAGCCAGGGCTAATCTTAATCACATTCTGTGGGAATGCCCACAGGCTCCCTCTGAGGGAAGAATAAAGTCTTTAGAACAATGGGAGACCTTATTACTCAGCTCCGATCCGGAGACTCAACTGAAGACCGTCCAACTGGCCGAAATCGCCGCTAGGGTCCAAGGACTCCTGGCCGTCGTCTAGGTGGGAAGACTTAAAGCCTTCCCTACATCTGTTGAACAAATAAAGTTTTACAATCCAATTCAATCCCGTTCGTTGATATCCATGTCGTCATGGTTGGTAATTAGCTATGGTCTAGCTAAGGTTACGAGATGCCACGTGAGTATTTTTCTCGCGGCCTGAAGTACGCGAAGTGTATACAATCGCAGACATTGTACAAAGCTCGAAAGTTTGATATGCATGTCGCTATGTTCGGGAATAACGCATGGGCTAGCGAAAGATACGCGAGGTCACGTGACACCCTATCTCATGTGATTTGACGTAACCATGTGTACACCATCGCATGGATTTTAACTTTCACGTTCGTTTGATATCCATGCCGGCATGGCTTGTAATTACCTATGGTCTGGCTAAAGTTGCGTGATGTCACGTGGCTCTTTTTCACAAGGTCCGTCTGAAATACACGAAGTGCATACCATCCCAGACCTTGTTCGAAGCCCGATCGTGTGATATGCATTATATTATGGTAGGGAATCATGCATGGGATAGCGAAAGATACGTGAGGTCACTTGACACCCTCTTCCACGTGATTTGACGTTAACTACGTGTACACGATCGGATGGCTTTTGACTTTCCCGTTCGTTTGATATCCATGTCGGCATGACTGCCAATTAACCATGGTCTGGCTAAAGTTACGTGATGTCACATGAGTCTTTTCCACGTGGTCTGAAGTACGCGAAGTTCGTGCCTTCGCAGACCTTGTTCAAAGCCCGATCGTTTGATATCTATGTCAGTATGGTTGGCAATTATGCATGCGCTAGCGAGAGATACGTGAGGTCACGTAACACACTTTCTCGCGTGAATTTGCGTGAACCTCGTGTAACCCATCGCATAGCTTTCGACTTTCCCGTTGGTTTAATATCCATGTCGGCGTGGTTGATAATTACCTATTGTCTGGCTGAACTTACGTGATGTCACGTGACACTTTTAGACGTGCTCTGAAGTAGGCAAAGCGCGTGCTATTGCAGGTATTCTTCAAAGCCCTATCGTTTGATATCCATGTCAGTATGCTTGGGAATTACGCATGGCCTAGCGAAAGATGCGCGAGGTCACGTAACACCCTATCTCACGTGATTTGACGTTAACAACTTATCGCGCATCGCATTGCTTTTGACTTTTCCTTTCCTTTGGTATCAGTGTTGGCGTGGTTGGTAATTACCTATGGTCTTGCTAAAGTTAGGTGATGTCACAGGAGTATTTTCTACGTGGTCTGAAGTACTCGAAGTGCGTGTCATCGCTGATTTTGTTCAAAGCCCGAAAGTTCGATATTCATGTCAGCATGTTGGGAATCACACATGGGCTAGCGAAAGATACGTGGGGTCACGTGACACCCTATCTCACGTGAATTGATGTTAAAAGCGTGTACAGCTTCGCATGGTTCTTGACTTTCCCGTCCGTTTGATATCCATGTCGGCATGGTTGCTAATTAAGCATGGCCTTGCTAAGGTAACGTGATGTCACGTAAGGTTATTCCACGTGGTCTGAAGTACGCGAAGTGCGTGCCATCGCAGGCCTTGTTGAAAGCCCGATCGATATCCATGTCAGCGTGTTTGGGAATCAGGCATGGGCTTGCGAAAGATAAGTGAGGTCACGTGACGCCCTTTCTCGCGTGATTTTACGTGAACTTCGTGTAAACCATCGCATAGCTTTTGACTTTCCCGTTCGTTTGATATCCATTACGGCATGGTTGGTAATTAAGCATGGTCTGGCTAAAGGTATGTGATGTCATGTGATTCTTTTCCACGTGGTCTCAAATACACGAAATGCATACCATCGCAGACCTTGTTCAAAGCTCCAAAGTTTGATATGCATGTCGGTATGGTCGGAAATAACGCATTGGCTAGCGAAAGAAACGCAAGGTCACGTGACACCCTATCTCATGTGATTTGACGTAACCATGTGTTCAGCATCGCATAGCTTTTGACTTCTCCTTTAGTTTGACATCCATTGTCGGCATGGTTGGTAATTAACCATGGTCTGGCTAAAGTTACGTGATGTCACGTGACAATTTTCCACGTGGTCTTAAGTACACAAAGTGCATACCATCGCACATCTTGTTTGAAGCGCAATCCTTTGATATTCATGTCAGTATGCTTGGGAATCACGCATGGACTAGGGAAACATATGCTAGGTTACGTGACACCCTTTCCCATGTGATTTGTCGTGAACAACGGGTAACCCATCGCATAGCTTTTGAGTTCCCCGTCGGGTAATTATCCATGTCCGCATGGTTCGTAATTACCTATTGTCTGGCTAAATTTACATGATGTCACGTGACGCTTTTAGACGTGCTCTGAAGTACGCAAAGCGCGTGCCATTGCAGATATTGTTCACAGCCCGATCGTTTGGTATTCATGTGAGTATTTTTGGGAATCATGCATGGGCTAGCGAAAGATACGCCAGGTCACCTGACACCCTACCTCATGTGATTTGACGTTACCAACGTGCACACTATCGCATGGCTTTTGACTTTCCCGTTCGTTTGATATCCACGTCGGCATGGTTGCTAATTAACCATGGTCTGGCTAAAGTAGCGTGATGTGACGTGATTCCTTTCCACCTGGTCTCCAATACACTAAGTGCATACCATCGCAGACCTTGTTCGAAGCGCAATCAATTGATATCCATGTCAGTATGGTTGGCAATCATGCATGGACTAGCGAACAATACCTGACGTCACGTGACACCCTTTCCCACGTGATTTGACCTTAACTGCGTGTAACCCATCGCTTGGCATTTGAATTTCACGTTCATTTGATATCCATGTCGCCCATGTTGGTAATTAACTATGGTCTGGCTATATTTACATGATGTCACTTGAGTCTTTTCCACGTGGTCTGAAGTGCTAGGAGTTCCTACCATCGCGGGCCTTGTTCGAAGAACAATTACTTGATACCCACGTCAGCATGGTTGAGAATGATGCAAGGGTTAGCGAAAGATGCGCGGGTCACCTGACACCCTTTTTCCTCGTGATTTGACGTTAGCCACGTGTGCACCATCGCATAGCTTTCGAATTTCCCTTTCGTTTGATATCCCTGCCGGCATGAATGCCAATTAACCATGGTCTGGCTAAAGTTACGTGATGTCACGTGACTTTTCCACGTGGTCCGAAGTACGCGAAGTGCGTGCCATCGCAGACCTTGTTCGAAGCACGATCCTTTGATATGCATGTCGGTATGGTTGGGATTATTGCATGGGCTAACGCAAGGTACGTGAGGGCACGTGACGCCCTTTCTCGCGTGGTTGGACGTTAAGCACGTGTACACCATTACATAGCATTTGGTTTTCCCGTTCGTTTGATATCCACCTCGGCATGGTTGTAATTACCTCTGGTCTGGCTAAAGTTGCGTGATGTCACGTGGCTCTTTTTCACAAGGTCTGTCTGAAATACACAAAGTGGATACCATCCCAGACCTTGTTCGAAGCCCAATCGTATGATATGCATGTCGGTATCGTTGGGAATCACGCATGGGCTATCGAAAGATACGTGAGGTCGCATGACGCCCTTTTTCACGTGATTTGACGTTAACTAGGTGTAACCCATGGCATAGCTTTTGACTTTCCTGTTCGTTTGATGTCCATGTCGGCGTGGTTGGTAATTATCTCTGGTCTGGCTAAAGTTAGGTGATGTCACGTGAGTGAGTGAGTGAATGAGTGAAGAGACCTTATTGCCGGTCCGGCGAGGACGCGAACTCGTCGCGCACCCGGCTTGTCCCACGTAGGGAGCATCAGGTCTAGCCCACCAGCCCGGTCGCGGGCACGGCGGGCAGCCAGGATTTGCCTTTCTAGAGCGGGACTACGCAGAAGCGAGTCCCACACCCTCCTTGGTGGACTTGGGGTATGTCGACCTGTACTCCCAGAGCACGTGCGCTAGAGTGGAGATCTGCCTCCAGGATGGGCAGGCGTCGTCGCGATTCACGTCGGGGTAAGCCTCGTGGAGAACGGACAGAGAAGGATATGTCACGTGAGTATTTTCCACGCGGTCTGATGTACGCGAAGTGCGTGCCATCGCTGACGTTGTTGAAAGCCCGATCGTTTGATATCCATATCAGTATGTTGGGGAATCACGCATGGGCTAGCGAAAGATACGCGGGGTCACGTGACGCCCTATCTCGCGCGATTTGACGTTAACAACGTGTACACCATCGCAATGCTTTTGACTTTCCCGTTCATTTGGTACCCATGTCGGCCATGTTCGTAATTAACTATAGTCTGGCTATAGTTACGTGATGGCACACGCGTCTTTTCCACGTGGCCTGAAGTACGCGGAGTTCGTGTCATCGCTGGCCTTGTTCAAAGTGTTATCATTTGCTATCCATGTCAGTATGTTTGGGAACCACGCATGGGCTACGCAAAGATACGCGTAGGCACGTGACACCATATCTCACGTGATTTGACGTTAACCACATGTACAGCATCGCATAGCTTTTGACTTTCCCGTTCGTTTGATATCTTTGTCGGTACGGTTGGTAATTACGCACGGTCTGCTAAAGTTACTTGATGCCACGTGATTCTTTCCGAGATGGTCTGACGTACTAAGAGTGCGTACCATCGTTGACCTTGTTCGAACAACGATCGCTTACCCATGTACGCCCATGCGTACACATGTCAGTATGGTGGTGCAGATGGGCTGCCTAAAGAAATTATGGAAGCTGTAGCTCTAAAAAATGCTGGGAGGATCTTGTGTCAGCATGGCCTCTGTTACGTTTTCAGATGCGCTTCCTGTTGGTATCAGTACGGACGCACACTAGTTCTTGCTTCTTTTTCTGAACTTTTTCTTAACTTTAGTGCTTGTCAACAAGCATTTATTTGGCATGTTCACTGAATTTTCATTTGTTAGAACGCTCTCTGATCAACTTGGTCTGTGGCAGAAAGGTGTTCACTTTTTTCTGTTATTGTTTGTTAAGTATTTTATGAGGTTGTGCCCTTCTTTGTTTGCTAATCACGGTTGTGTTCTCCCTCGCCTAGTACTGCATCCTTGCTGCCTGAGATGTAGATAAATGAAGAAATAAATAAATATATAGGCACGTTTAATCAATTTCTGTGCATGCACCTATGACTATCCCTTCCTCAACAAACGTCACTGTGTTGATGTCTCGCAGTGCGCATCCACATTAACTGTCGTTTGCCTTGAGCAACTGTTCGTGAACGGTGTGGTGATAATCATTACATGACATTAAGCTTGTCACCTGTGCCGTGCATAAACGAAGTTTCCATAAGATGACACGTTGCGTTGTGGAAAATAAGGACAACTGTCTATATCGCGGTTACTTTAATAGCATTCAGCTGACTACTTGACAAAGACTTCACATAGATTCCAACACGTGCATTTAATCTACCGTGTTTTTTTATTAATGTCGTCGTTACTGCGTGGCCACATCTTGTAGATATGTCAACTCCATAAATGACTTTGTTGCAACATGTTTTTGAAAAAATAGATACATCAATGTGACTGCAACATTTGAACTTGATACATACAAGCATATTTTAGGATGCGGACAAAGGCTCAGGAGAAATTGCAGAATGTTTGGGTCCTGAAACTCATAAAATGAACAGTTTCCTGCTTTGGCTCCAGAGGAGAGGGAGAAATAAAATTTAATTGTGTTCATTGCATGCATAGGCTTAGTAATATAGTCATTGCTTAACTCTTTCGGAATGAAGCAGCCTTTCGACAGCAAGAAAAAGAATAAGTTTTTCCACTTTCGCGCATTGAATGTCAAGCCATACAATTTTGCAAATAGAATCTGTTAAGGAATACCAGATAGGAATGAACATTGAGGCTTTTTTCTACTTTCTTTGACTAAGTAATCAAGTTTGGAATCGCACCCATTATTGTTTCCTAACAATGTTGATCTAATACCAGTTAGATGCATCGCTAGCATAAGAAATCTGGATGATTGCTAAAAATAACAGGGAAGGAACTCTAATATTTAATGACATTAATATATGTGACAAACTGCACAATAGTACGGTACGGTGCAACAGTGGAGAAGGAGGAAGAAGAATAATAAAGGCAGTGTTTGGGCGACCACATTTGTTTCCGTCCAGAACCTCCTGCTCGCGTCACAAATAATAAAAAATAATAATAATAACGATAAGATTTATTTCCACAAGACAGGCTAACTGTGAGTGGCGTTCGAGGCTAAGCAGGAATAGAAAAGCCCTACCGAAAATGCGTCTGCCGTGGGCCTACGTTCCTGCATTACGCGCAGCACGTATTGACATGGTCTTCTAGTTAGATGTTCACACTATACTAAATGCGCGAGACACACTACAACAAATTGGACGAGAGGCCTGTCTTTCAGTATGCATGTCGAATGCTAGGTACAGGTTTCAACACAAGTGAAGGCAGCTGCTTAAAAATTTGATGTGTCGCATTACGCGCCTTTAGAATTATTCAGAGACGACTCCTCCATATATTCACAGCATGTGCTCCGCCATGAACAAACCAGGCTAGCGCTAAGGTTCAATGCCACAACGTAATTTCTATTCCACGTTCAGTAATCAAACACAGATCATTTGCAGCTTCGTTCAGGGGCAGACGTGGGCTATCGGATTGGAGCTTGTTGCTGCGTTTGGTGCAAGAATATGGCTAGGAGTAGGAAGCACTTATGCGCAATCACTAGTAATATACAAACATCATTTTCCCGGAAGCTGACGCTGAGCACGGATAGCGCGAGGATCTCGTTGGGCTGACACGACGGCTTCGCTGCAGCGGAATTCTGAATACTGCATATGCGGTGAGGGTAGCTATATGAAGTTGCTGATAGGTCATCTTGTAGGTTGTCTTAGCACAGGCAGAGCGACACGGACATAGAAGGCACACGAGTCAAGACATAGCGCTTAGCAACCAGCTGCGAACAGCTGTTGTTTAAGTGTGCAGTGTCTCATCGCACTGAACTACAGAAACCGCCGTTGCGCACTCCAAAACTAATTTTAAGTTCAAATAATTTATAAGTTACAGAAGACGCGTATTCTTTGCTACTAAGACAGGTCAATAATATTATAATGTACATCTCTTCTTCGTTATATTAAAAGAATCAGGCGGCATGTCACACAAAACCTGACTGCAAGCAACCCTAGGCGTCGCACCATCCGCATTGTTGAAATTGCAATAATGTGAAATTGGTTCTAAAGATCGCATTGCGAAGCGTGCCACTGCACCCATTTTCCTCGTTCTAGTCACGGCATGTGAAATTGGCTTCAGCCCCCGGCATTCTAGCGGGGGAGGTGCCATTGTAGCGACAGTCCTGTCACTTGATTGTCCCCGCCGTGGGGCTCATTTTCGCTGCTCGAAATACGATGAAGTGGCTGTCCGACTGGGGCACCATTACTGCCGCTCGGCAAACGTACTTTTACATTTGAGAAAATTCAGCCAACTCTCCGTTCTTAACCTGTCAAAACATGTATTACTTTCCTCCGCTTAATCGAGCTCCCAACAATTTCAAGTAAACTGAACTTCGCTATACTACAAAAATTGCAGGCATGTGTTTAAGACGATCGACGCTAGACAGTGACTGACAGAGCGGGCTAGAAAATTTGTCCAGTATTAAACAAAGCAAGTTGAGAGCGAAGCTTCTCGCTTATATTATTATTAATACTAAGATACCTCTGACTCATTTCAGTTTTTTTTCGATGGTAAACAAGCATTTGAATATATCTATGTCGGCATCAGGCAAACGTTGGACGAATATATTGAATTAAAAGGAATTGGAGAGCCTCCAAACCCTCTCATTTTTCACGAATATCACTTGAAACCACCAGCTGACACTCTAGATGTATGTGTATAGATTAGGATCTTTAGCACCTACCTTATATTTAAGATCAGACATGACAGCTTACCATCCTCTAATGCCTTCGCAAGTCATCGCGAAATCTTGCCATTTTCTCCATCATGAGCTTTAGATATTAGAAAATATTTCCATAAGAATTACCTTCCTATGTTTGAGTTAATTAAAGGAAACATGAAGCTAATGTAAGGTGCTCCATATCAGCGAATGAATAAATCACATTGGCATAATATAAATCTTTACATATCCAATTATATTCCGAATCGCACGTTCCGACTCCAAGTAAGTTTGCTGTAAGCATTCCTAGAAAAATATCAAATATACTTGAAAATAGCTATACATATTTCACAGCAGCTGCACTTATTTCAGAAGAAAAGCAGAAAAAGTTACTAATTCGTCCGGCATGAAAGGCAGCGCGAGGCATCTTCATTCCTGTTGCCCGGGCGTAAGGAATTGTCAGGAGAATAAAGATTAACGACAATAAGAACGTGACGTTTATTGAGCAGCGAGAACGACGGCAGCATCAGTTAGCACCTAAATTCTGAGTCCTGTCTGAGTCCTAAGTGAGTCTGAAAAGTACTGTTTGGCCTGCTTACCTAAGTACTAAAGAGGTGTGTCCTGTGCGTGTGTTTCATCTACTTCAAAATCTGCGCTTCATCAAATTTTTGTTTGCAGCTCTTGGAGAATCCATTGCACTGGCGTGGCGATCGGAAGTAAGGAAGCGCTAGAGAAGACGACTCTGATGACGCCGCGGCCGGGCGGCGGCAAGCAGACGACAAGATACCACTGGGTAGCATATTTTGAGTAACTGTGAGGACAAAAGAGTGACCTGGGAGAGAAATATTTTCCCTTGAATTTTTTAGAAGAGAGAGAATAAAACGAAATTTCTGAAACGTTTATCCAAGTCAGGACTCGGTTCACCCTAGATGGGAGGATTCCTTCTTCCAGGAACCCGCTGGCTTGGACTGCCTCCTTGTCCTGGGCGACGCGACTGCATTGGTCATCCAGGTCGTCAGAAAAAAGCTTAGCCTACCACATGTCAGTGGTGGTATAGATACGATATGCGGTGAGTCGGTGCGCTCTTCCATGCTTCTATGGGGCGACCTTCTTTGGAATTGACATGTGAAGCTTGTGAGGTGGGTCTTCGGATGGTGTCAAGCAGTGGGCAATCCTTGACTATGTGTTGCAGGGTGTCTGCAGCGTCGCAGTTGGTGCATAGTACTGCGTAGGATATATAGTAACATGAGAACATGTTTACATGTTGCGGGTGATCATTTTACCCTCTAACAATGGTTATCGCTCAGCGCAGGACGCGCCTACATGTATTGAAAATTTCTAGAGTGTTATCGATGCTTCTATGCGCTGCCGTCGCCGAACGTTGTGTAATCTGATTACATGAATGCGCGACGCGAATGGTGTAGAACATTGTGGAATACACGTGGTCACCAGCGAATACTGTGGAGCGTTCGATCATCATCATCATCACCATCATCATCATCAGCCTGGTTACGCCCACTGCAGGGCAAAGGCCTCTCCCATCTTTTCCAACTACCACGGTCATGTACTAATTGTGGCCATGTTGTCCCAGCAAACTTCTTAATTTCATCTACCCACCTAATTTTCTGCCGCCCCCTGCTACGCTTACGTTCCCTTGGAATCCAGTCCGTAACCCTTTACGACCGTCGGTTACCTTCCCTTCTCATTACATGTCCTGATCACGCCCATTTCTTTTTCTTGATTTCGATTAAGATGTCAATAACTCGCGTTTCTTCCCTCACCCAATCTCCTCTTTTCATATCCCTTAAAGTTACATTTATCATTCTTCTTTCCATAGCTCGTTGCATCGTCCTCAGTTTAAGTAGAACCCTTTCCGTAAGCCTTCAGGTTTCTGCCCCGTAAGTGAGTACTGGTCAGACAAAGCTGTTATACACTTTTCTCTGGAGGGATCATGGCAACCTGCTTTTCATGATCTGAGAACGCCTGCCAAACGCACCCCACCCCATTCTTACTCTTCTGATTGTTTGAGTCTCATGATCCGGATCCGCGGTGACTACCTGTCTTAAGGAAATGTATTCTTTTACCACTTCCAGTGCCTTACTACCTATGGTAAACTGCTGTTCTCTTCCGAGACCATTAAACATTACTTTAGTTTTCTTCAGATTAACTTTTAGACCCACCATTCTGCTTTTCCTCTCCAGGTCAGCGAGCATGCTTTGCAGTTGGTCCCCGTAGTTACTAAGCAAGGCAATATCATCAGCGAATCGCAAGTTACTAAGGTGTTCTCCATTATCTCTTATCCCCAATTCTTCCCAATCCAGGTCTCTGAATACATCCTGTAAACACGCAGGGAACAGCATTGGAGAAATCGTATCTCCCTGCCTTACGCCTTTCTTTATTGGGATTGTGTTGCTTTCTTTGCGGAGGACTACGGTGGCTGTGGAGTCGCTATAGATATTTTTCAATATTTTTGCATACGGCTCGTCTACACCCTCATTCCGTAATGCCTCTATGACTGCTGAGGTTTCGACTGAATCAAACGCTTTCTCGTAATCAATGAGAGCTATATATTAGGGTTGGTTATATACCGCACATTTCTCTATCACCTGAATAATACTGTGATTATAGTGTATTGTTGAGTAGCCTTTAAGGAACCCTGCCTGGTTCTTTGGTTGACAGAAGTCTGAGGTGTTCCTGATTCTATTTGAAATTGCCTTAGTAATTACTTTGTAGCAACGGACAGTAAGCTGATCGGTCTATAATTTTTCAAGTGTTTGGCGTCCTTATGGATTAGGATTATGTTAGCGTTTTTCCAAGATTCCGGTAGTCTCGAAGTAATGAGGCATTGCGTATACAGGGTGGCCAGTTTCTCAAGAACAATCTGCCTAGCATCCTTCAACAAATCTGCTGTTACCTGATCCTCCCCAGCTGCCTTCCCCCTTTGCATAGCTCCCAAGCCTTTCTTTACTTCTTCCGGCGTTACTTGTAGGATTTCAAATTCCTCTAGACTATTCTCTCTTCCATTGTCATCGTGGGTGCCACTGGTACTGTATAAATCTCTATCGAACTACTCAGCCACTTGAACAATCTCACCCATATTAGTAATGATATTGCCGGCTTTGTCTCTTAATGTATACATCGGATTCTTGCCTATTCCTAGTTTCTTCTTCACTGCTTTTAGGCTTCCTCCGTTCCTGAGAGCATATTCAAATCTATCCCCACCCATATTATACTTCCTTATTATTAACTTGGAAAGTTCTGCCAGGTATGTTCTAGCTGTAGCGTTAGACGCTTTCATACATACGATAGTTCGAACGTTCGATAGTGAATGTATAAAAGCTAACGCGCTTGACCAGCCGATCAGATTTCAACGATAGCCCACTGTGTTCGCCACTGGCGCCGTTCTTTGGGCGTAGCCTGTTTTCGTGAGGACAGGTTCGCCCCATAAAAGTTAGTTTCGTCTTTAACAGTATTACTACTGTGTTCTCTATGGTCACTACCACGTGACATCTGGTGTAGTTGCTTTGGGTTCATATACCGGACTCCCCCACAAAGCCTTGATCCAAGCCCGAACACGGAAGACTACACCAACGTCGCCAAGAACCAGCGGGGTTGCCGCAGGCTGCAAAGACTGCCCCCCAAGAACGGACTTCTGCCTGAGACGACCAGGACGATCATCGCCAGGTTATCACCAATGGCAGCCCCGGCGTCTCCCATCGTGCTACAGCAGCCCAGGGAGCCTCCGATCTTCCCTGGTTCAACATTCGAAGATCCGGAAAGCTGGCTTAAGACGTACAAGAGAGTCGCTATGTTTGACAACTGGAACAGTGACGACAAGAAACGCCATGTCTTTTTCGCATTGGAAGATACTGCCAGGACGTGGTTCCAGAATCGAGGAGCCACCTTAAAGGGACCCTGAAACGCTTTTGACGATTTTCTACAAACGTACTGAGTCGTTAGAGCAGTTCCTTCTGATCATTAATTGACACATCTAAGTGCCCCGCGTAAAGCGTGTAATTTATTATAAGGTTTTAGATATGCACATCGCTGCCGATCGCAGCACACTGCTCGGCGGAATTTTAAGCCGCCCCTACCCATATGACCGAAATCACCCATACGACGTCAGTGGGGCGAGCTATCCGATTGGCTGACAAGGACGCGTGATCGAGAATTTTTCCAACTTTATGGTAAACAAATGATCTTCGTAATAGTTGGAATGCTAGTTAATTTGTTTTTATGAAAAGAAAGTAACGTAATTATGAAAAGAAAGTAACGTAAAGAGAATGCACAAGAATAATTTTTCAGTACACTTAAGCACTTCCGGCACACAGCAAGTGTCGTCTGCTTGTGTTACAACGTATTCCATTTTGACAAGAGCTCCGCGGTCAGAGTCGGTCTCAGTCTTTTCGTGAGCACTATGATTCGCCTTTGTTGCCTTGTGGACTGCAAACGTAGCGACTGGCAGTATGTCAAGCTGCGACATCGTGTCCCTCTGCAAGGCAACATACGAGCGAACTGGCTGCTGCGCATCGGAGTGCCGCTATCCGATCGGCACCAGGATTTGCGCGTTTGTGGCCGTCACTTTACACCGGAAGATTACTAACGCAATAGCGTTTCGCGAGTCCGGTATTAGGGCAAACGCAAGCGCCAGGGGACAAAGTCTGGCCGCTTGACTGCGCCGTAACGGGATGAGCCATGAGATGAGCAGAAGGGCAAATCATAGAATGGGCAAATGTGAATGGCCTGCATGGTGCAGCCACCTGGTGGCACATAGCTCAACCATACACAGTAGCAGCAACGAAGTGTATTCTTCTTTGCTACTGGTGTGTATTTTTCGCAGGAGTGTAATCATGAACACGTTGTGTTTATAGATGTTTAAGATGTTTTACACTTGGTTAGAGCAATATTAGCGCTTTGTTTGGCAGGTTAAGCGCTGCGCCAACGAGTGTATGGACCGTGCAGACGGATCAGGCCGCTCACGTACGTCTACGCCAAAGTTCCTTCATCAGCTTGAGTTTATGCCTCCAGTCATTTACCGATATGACCAGCTTGCCTGTGGTTACCGGAATACGAGACACGTTCGGCCCTACGACAGAATGCTCGCAACGCACGCTGCTTCGATAGCTCTCGCATGGGGTCGACGGCCAAGCGGCTAGTGGAGAGGTCTCGCGCGGGCGGGGGCGGGCTCCAAAACAAACGGAAGTGGACGATGTGACGTCGCATCGTGACGCTGAACCAGTGAAGGCGGAGCTTAGCCCCGCTCGCTCGGCGAACGAGTTGAGGAGGAAAAGCATGGCTAGGGAGGAGGGTAACTTCTAATCGCTTGTAGCTCCATTAATACGTAACGCTTCATTTAAATTGTGGTGCGAATGTTCTATTTAAGCTGTACCCTACGCGCCTACAAAATTTGTCCGAACCGTTTCAGGGGCCGTTTAACGACGTGGAAGCAGTTCCGCAGCTGCTTCCTGCATACATTTACAAGCGTCGTGCGAAAAGAGCAAGCCCAAGCTCTACTAGACACACGAATGCAGCTGCCTAATGAGAACATTGCTATATTGACGGAAGAAATGAGCCGTCTGTTCCGACACGCCGACCAGGAAATGCCCAAGGCGAAGAAAGGCCGCCTGCTCATGCGTGGTGTGACGGAAGAACTTATCGGCGGAAGGACACGAAGCCCACCGAAGACCGTCGACGAGTTTCTTCGGGAGGCCACCAGCATCCAGAAGACACTGGAAATGCGGGACCGGTCATTCAACTGCCGCACGAGCTCAACAAACTACACCGCAGTTCAATCACTGGCCACCGACGACCTGCGTGAAGCGATGAGAGTGGTCGTGCTGGAGGAGCTTCAGGACCTGTTTCCTTCGTCGCAGACTCCAGTGGCTTCGATTGCCTACGTCGTAGGCGAGGAGCTCCAAAAATCGCTCGGAGTAGTCCCTGAATCACCGCAGAGTCAACCGCCAGCGATGACGTACGCCGCTGTAGCCCACCGTCACGATCCCCGTCCGCTCCCGCGGCAGCTACCAGTGACGCCACAGTTCCGTCGTCCACCACCGTCGCCGCCAGCAAACCAACCCATCGCCCCGCGCAGCATTCCAAGGAACACAGACGTCTGGCACGCTCCTGACCACCGCAAGCTGTCTTACCACTGCGGAGAAGCGCGTCATGTCTAACGCCGATGCCTGATACGGGGAGATGGGACTCAAGTGTTCGCCGTTATTGCAACGCGACCACAGCTTGGCGAACGACATCGCGATATCGCCGACTACCTCGCCGCCACTTAGTGGAGCCCTCGAAGACCGTCCCCTTCTTCGTCACCAGCCCGCTACGTGTCGCCGCAGCGCTGCCCATACATTGGCCCAGCCCGGGGCCGGTCCGTGAGCCCCTATCCGGAATACTAAAAGCAGCAACCGATGCAGGTGCGGTTGCTGTTCGTCGAACTGACGAAGATCCTCCGCCGCCAACGAAGACTCCAAAGAGGCTACATCGACGACATAACAACAACACGCCGCCGTCCCTACGAAGTGTGGAAGGAAAGGGTATGCCAACGAAAGACCACCTGAAGACGCCACGTTCTAGCCATAGGTCAGCGCGACGCAGCCGCGATCCGACGCCAAGACTTAACTGCAACGCAAGACAAAGAACCACCGACCTCGACGTGCTTCGCGACGGCCACGCAGTCACCGCCTTAGTATACACGGGAGCTGATTACTGCGTCATGAGTGGACACATCGCCGCCCAGTTAAAGAAAGTTAAGACTTCATGGAAATGCCCGCAGATTCGGACCGCTGGAAGGCATCCCATTACGCCGATTGGAATCTGCACGGCAAAAATTATCATTTCTGACCGGATTTACACTGCCGCGTTCGTTATCCTCCAACAGTGTTCACGAGACGTCATTCTCGGCATGGACTTCCTGAACAAACACGGCGCAGTCATGAAGTCGAAGTCAATAACGCGGGCGGAAGATCAAGCGATACCCCCACCACGCATTGGGTGTGCTCGAAGACCAAGTAGGCATCCCGCCTCGCTCCAGCATTGTTATTTCGGTCGGCACCGAAACACCGGCGGACGTAGAAGGCGTCATCGAAGGCGACCAACGTCTACTGCTCGGCCGTGAAATTTGCGTCGCAAGAGGGATCGCTCGACTGCACGAAGGAAACACGAAAGTGTTGCTGACAAACTTCAGCCAGGAGTTCAAGCAGATCAACAAGGGCACGACGATCGCGTACACCGAGAAAATTGTGGAAACCAGCAATGCGTTTGTCCCTCTATGGTTCTGGCGCATCTACCGAGATGACCATATTTCCCGAATCGGACTTCGACATCAAGTCTCCCCGTGAGCAAGCAGCAACAGCTCAGAACTCTTCTCCGACGATATAAAAACTACTTTTCGACGTCATCGACGATTCGGCGAACACCAGTCGCAAAGCATCGCATAAAAACCGAAGAGTACGCTACACCACTCCGCCAGAGCGCCTACCAAGTTTCTACGCAAGAACACGAAGCTATTAGGCAGCAAGTCGATAAAATGCTGCGCCACAACATCTTCCAGCCGTCGAAAGCCCGTGGGCATCTCCTGTAGTCTTGGTGAAGAAAAAGGACGGAGCCCTAAGTTTCTGCATTGATTATCGTCGACTGAATATCACGAAGAAGGACGTATACCCCCTCTCACGGATAGACGAGGCATTCGATCGGCTCTGCAATGCTAAATACTTCTCGTCGATGGACCTCACGTCTGGCTACTCACAAATAGAAATCGAAGAAAGAGATCGTGAAAAGACCGCCTTCATCATGCCAGACAGCCTCTATGAGTTCAAGATTATGCCATTTGGACTGTTCTCGGCGCCTGCAACGTTCCAGCACGTGATAGACACGATTTTAGCAGGATGGGAGAGGCAGACCTTTCCTGTTTACTTGGATGACGTCGTCGTCTTCGCCGGAAATTTCGACGATCACCTTAGACGGCTTGCGACAGTGATAGAGGCCATGTAGTCATCAGCGCTTACTCCGAAGCCGGAAAAGAGCCGCTTCGCTTACGACGAGCTTCTGTTTCTAGACCACACCATGAGGAAATGGGGTGTCTGCCCCTACCCGCGAAAGACAGCTGCCATCGCGAAATTTGCGCAGCCCATCGACAACAAGGCAGTGCATAGATTCCTTGGCATGTGGGCCTACTACAGGCGCTTTGTCAAAAACTTTCCACGTATCACTGAGCCCTGACACATCTAACTAAACGAGATGTCGAGTTCAAGTGGGAAACGCCGCAGGCAGACACATTTCAAGAACTCAAACGACGCATGCAGTCGCCGCCGGTACTTGCGCACTTCGATGAGGACGCCGATACCGAAATCCACACTTGACGCCAGTAGCTTAAGCCTCGGTGCCGTCCTAGTCCAGAGGAAAGACGGACTTGAACGAGTGATAGCTTACGATAGCTGGTCACTGGGAAAAGCGGAAGGCAATTATTCTACGATTGAAAAGGAATCCCTCGCCATCATTGGGCTACAGCAGCATTCCGCCCTTACCTATATGGCGGGCCGTTTAAAGTCGTCAGCAACCATCACGCGTTTTGCTGGTTATCTAATATAACGGACCCTTCAAGACGGCTGGCGGAGTGGAGCCTCAAGCTGCAAGACTTTGACATCAATGTAATATACAACTCCGGACGAAAACACTCTGATCCCGATTGCATATCACGCGCCCCCATTCACCCGCCACCACAAGACGACGAGGATGACGATGTCTTTCTTGGAATAATAAGCACGGAATACTTCGTTGAACAGCAACGAGCAGACCCGGTGCTAAAAGGCCTCGTCGAGTATTTAGAAGGGAATACCGAAGTTGCTCTTAGGTCATTTAAGCTCCGATTTTCTTCGTGCACGATTAAAAACAAACTGCTCCTGAAGAACATCTCACTAGACCGCGCCAACTACCTTTTTCTTGTTCAGTCGGCGATGCGTCCAGAAGTACTGCACGCCTTACATGACGATCTTACAGCTGGGCGCCTCGGATTTTCCCAGACGCTATCGAGGATACAGGAAAGGTATTACTGATCGCGCCTGACCACTGACGTCGTCCGTTACGTCAAGACATGCCGAGACTCTCAGCGAACAAGACACTGCCCACAAAACCAGATGGATTAATACAGCCGATGAAGCATCCTTACCGACTTTTTCAGCAGATCGGGATCAATTTGTTGGACCGTTTCCGACGTCAACAACCGGAAATAAATGGATCGCTGTTGCGACGTGCTACATCAACCGCTTCACTGAAACTAAAGCTATGCCGAAAGGTAGCGCAGTCGACGTGGCGAAATTTTTCGTTGAGAACATCCTGCTGCGATATGGTGCCCTAGAAGTTCTCATCACCGACAGAGGAACGGCCTTTACAGCAGAGCTAACCCAACCCTTTCTGCAGTACAGCCAGGCAAGCTACAGGAAGACAACTGCCTACCACCCGCAGACGAATGGTCTCACTGAGCGCCTAAATAAGGCCCTCGCCGACATGCTAGCAATGTACGTCGACGTCGAAGACAAGACCTGGGATACCGTGCTGCCGTACGTAACCATCGCTTACGACACGGTGGTGAAAGAAACACAGATCACGCTGTTGAAGCTGGTTTACGGCAGGAATCCGACGACTACTCTCGACGCCATGCTGACGCACGTCTGCGAAGAAGAGTCTTGACGTGGCCACCTATCTCTAGCGTGCCGAAGAAGCCCGACAGCTCGCCCGCCTGTGGATCAAGGACCAGCAGAGGACCACCAGCCGACACTACAACCTTCGACAAAGCTACGTCGAGTACCACCCCGGCGACCGTGTTTGGGTTGGGACCCCTATACGCTGGCGAGGACTTAGCGAGAAGCTTTTACGCCGCTATTTCGGACCATACAAGATCATCCGGCGCATTGGTGCACTCGTCTATGAGGTCATGCCAGACGGCATTTCGCTATCACTGCGGCGCCGCTCATGTCCTGAAGTTGTTCATGTTTGCGATTTAAGCCATTCCATCAGCGCTAATGAACGTTGGGGACTTCGTAGACCTGAACTTTGAACTTTTTTTTTGACTGTGTCACCTTTTACTTTGTTTCTTTGTTGTTTGGTTAACTGTATATTAGGTGACCTTTAGTGTTTCACTATCCTGTTATGGTTTGTAGCATCGGGACGATGCATTTTCAGAGGGGGTAACTGACACATGAACTCGTTTATCTTTTACGGGTCAGCGCTTTCACTGTCTGAGAAATGTTATCGCTCAGCGCAGGGCGCGCCAACATGAATCGGAAGTTTCTAGAATGTTATCGATGCTTCTTTTCGCTGTCCGTGTTCGTCGAACCTTGTGTAATCTGATTGCATGTTTGCGCGACGCGAATGGTGTAGAACATTCTGGAAGACACGTGGGCACCAGCGATTGCTCTGGAGTGTTCGATGGTTCATGTATAAAACCTGGCGCGCTTGACGCGCTGATCAGATTGCGAAGGTCGCCGACTGTGTTCGCCGCTTTCGCCGTTCTTATTAATACGCTGCAAAACGCATCCACATAATATTTTCACGGTGGTTAGTTTTCTTTTTGTGACGAATTATGAAAAGTGGTAAATCCGCATTGGCAGTGGCAACAAAAATCAGCATGCAGTGTACTTCAAACGTGTACTTCAAACTCTTAAGACGAGCGCACGCTTCACGGAGCCGGCTAGAAAATTAGGCCCCGCTTAGCGTCGAGTTTCATAGAGCCATGCACGCCACGCTTCGGACCCCCACCCATGTCTTTCCACCTCCTTCTCGTTTGCTTACTCTTCTCTCCGTCTCCACGGTAATCTGTAGGCAGGTTTGGAAATGAAGGGGCACTCGCCATGGTTTATCAGTAGCAATCAATGGGGTTGCACTGACCATGGTGTCCACGGTGTGCAAATTTCGACTGGACGAAATACAAAAAAAGATCCGTGTACTGAGAATTAGATGCCTGTTAGAGAACCCGTGGAAGTACAAATTATTCAAGGGGTGGTCGCTACGGCGTGCCTCGTTATCAAATCGTGGTTTTGGCATGTAAAACCTTAAAGTGTTTTTGCAAGGGAAGGGGGAGGAAGGGAAAGGCTCGGAACGCAAAACAACCACCACGTGCATGCTGAGTAAGCGCTTCCTTTTACTCATGTTGTGAAAATAAGAGCTGGCTAGATGCTACTACGCTGCATACTGAGGTCTTGCGAGCTGTATTGCAAAGCGCCAGCTGTGAAGTTTGAATTATTCCTAAATCATTCGACATCTTCAAACACTTGTAGTCAAATGGGGATAGAATGAAGGGACCAGTGGAACAGATGCAATGAGATCACAAGATTCCGGAATAGAGTTCGAATGGAATACACAGATAGCTAAATGTTTATTTCACGCCACATTATGAATCGGGTAACCTTGTCAATTAGCCTGCACCAAATTAGCCAAATTTTAAACAATTCTGTATGTTTACTCGATAACACTTTTGCGGAGTTATCACTCCGGAATTGGAATGACTCCACAATCATTCATTTTTGCGACGCCGGAATGGAACTCGAATAGAATTAAGCGTGTTTTTCCCCGAATGGAATGGGACTGAAATTACGTCTTTTTTCGAAAATAGAGCGCTTTTTTGTCTACGCGCTGTTTTTTTTTTTTGTCAAAATATGCCGAAGAACTAACCAGCCCACGTTTAAACATTAGCAACTCAGAGCTCCGAATCTAACTATAAAGCAGTATTTTTACAATGGCTTGGCTGATTACAAGTACGGCACATTTATAAGCAACGCGCCTACTACAATTCCGTCCTTATAGACTGAGTTGCTCCGAAGTTTATCTTAATTCTTCGCGTAACTGCGACTCTATGCCGTTGGTATCCCTCGTGCAGAACTACAGCGGCGCCATACGTGCCACCTCTTACGCCTTGTGATATTTTTTTGTCTCGGCGACGCCTTCGCCCAGGCCGCCTGCTGTCTCCCCACCCTTAGGAGAAGCCGTACCTCGTCCACCCGCTAGGAGAAAAGTGTGGAGGAAATGACGTAGTATGCTCTCCTTTTTCTTGCAGTTATTTTTTATTTCTTTTGCTGTAGCGGCCACGCTTTCGGGCGCCAATGGCTGCTTTGTTATGGTTCTGTGCGCTCACACATGTTGCTCCGTAGGTTTCGTACAGTGCCAAAGCGCCGTGTGGGCAGGTGTGCGTTAGTCTCCGTGTTTTGTTGCGCTGTGTAATCTGGACAATGCTCTTCCGGATGTCGCTGTGGCCAGGTGATACAGGAGGAACTAAAGCTCGTGAAATGAACGCGCATAAAACGTTGTACGCAATGCGCCGCGCCACGGCCATGGCAGCGGACGAAGGAATATCCGCGGGAAATTTTGCTCTCTTCGGCAGAATCATGCTAACGTGCCATCGCAGGCCAAAACCGATGCGTTTCAGAATATGTACAATGAACGTCTTGCAGGTCAGTGATTCCTGCTTTTGGCAGCGCACGGTGCATTTACGGCACGTGGAACATATATTATTCTAGAATGCGTAGTCCTGGTTTTAGAACATTCATTTTCAGTCACAACTTGCTTTTGTGCGTATTAAACGCACCATGCTTACCAGTTGCTTGTTTCTCACAGTACTCGCGACAGCACGAAATCTTTTAAGCAGAGCGCGTTCGAGGCTCATGCACGCCTGCACAGGTGTTTCTAATACACGTGCTGATAGAGCGTTATGAACAATATGCGCATTTTGCTGGCCTCGGCACCATGCGCCGGCCAGTCGACGCTTCGTCCGGGAAGATGGGAAGCGGATGCTTTCACTTAAGGAACGAATCCTCCCTACCGCAAGCGTATCTTATATGTGCGCCCGAGAAGTCCAGGGAAGTGAAGGTTAGCGGATGCGCTGCAAGAGTGAGCAAGGCTCCCGCACAGAACATGCGCCTGCGAACACATCAAACGACTGTTCCATGGTCGCACGTAGGCCGTTCCTACGCGTGTACTGTTCTCCACCGTGCGCCGGCTGTCGCAAAACATTGGTTCCGTGTACCTTTACTTACCGTTGGATGAACGCACCTCAGGTCACTGTCAATGAATCTAAACGCGGAGTCAGAAATTACATTCTGTCTCCTCGCCAGCGCGCTGTCGTAGTGATGCGCGACTACTCGAAGTTTGTTCAATAAAGCACGACGATTTCCCAAGAGAGTGAGAATATGTGTCTGTACTAATAAACTCCAAATGGATCGTGAATAGGTCGGTGTGTCGTACATATCCCCAATGCGTTCTTACAGTGAAGTGAGAATGCATACATTTTTTTTCGTACCGCCAGACGTCTAGCTCGCAAGGCCGTCTCAGAGCCCCAGAAAGCACAAGCATAGAAAAGATGTAAGAAGGCAACGATAAAGGTGGCCTTTTTTAAAAACGCGCAAGAAATAGGCAGCGGCCGTTGCCTGCGGTTGATGAGAACAGTTCAGTTCGCTGGCCTTATAAGGCATGTTCATTTTCGTAAAAGCCGATAAAAGCAGCCTATTCGACCTCATGGCCCAATTTGCGAAGTTAAATATTAATTTCTTCAACATGACTTCGGCAACGGTAATGCGATGAGACACCGCGATTGCATCCTTTTGTTTAGTATTGCTACGGACCGCACGCGCCCGAGCAGCCCGGTTGCGCGCAGCCCGGCGTGGTTTCGCGAGAAATGTAAACAATAGAGGAGAGCGGGCCCGATATTTTGGCGGAGCAACGCCCACCTCCGGCTTCACTTAGCTTCACAAAGAGTGACGTCAGGGTCTCTCTTCAGTTTTTCTTCCTCCATGCGCTACTCTTAGTAGTGATGCGTATTGACACCGACGCGATGCTTGAGTTCACTGCAAACTTTCGCATACCACCTTGAGCGCCATCTCAGCTCGTACTCCCCCCCCTCCTAACTCCTTTACGATACTGTACCCCCTCTCTGGGCACACGGACGCCTTTACGCTATTTCGCATGGTGCGTTTTCAGTCAGCGAGACAGCGAATTCCGTCGCTCAGCGACCGCCGCGACGTCGTGGACTCTCCGCGACTGGATTCAAACAAGTTGTCGTGCTGTCGCTGAGTCGCAGCGATAGGCGCGATGTGGGAGGGGCAATGTGTGACGAAGCAAAGTGCGTCAAAATAGGCGCTTTGCTGTTTTACCATGCGTTGGTAGCTCTGTGGAGCAATGTCGCGCGTCAGTTTTAGTTATGTTTTAATAGGGCGTACCCACCAGTGCCTGCGGCTTAGGAGCTTCATAAGCATTTATTTTTCTTCCGCTTACACAATTCGTTTAAAAGAAGCTGCATGCTATCCAGGTCAGGAGACGGACGCCGCTTCAACACAAGGCATGTACCCACCTGATCGCCAGCGTCCTCAACTTCTTCATCGCTGCAAATTGTGCCAGCTGCTTATGCATGCAAACTCAATAGTAGCTTGTTCTTCTGCAAAAGCAAATACTCATCCAGGAAACCAGTTGTAGATTCCATAGTAACAACGCAACTTGAGTGTACTTAACGGAACCATCCCACCGACGCCGCAAAAGCCGCACGCTCATACTTGTGGTGTTGTGTAGCGTCTCACTCACCGCATCTGCAAGCTGTTCTAAAGTCTCACCGCCTTTAAACGTTAAAAAATTATGTGCTTATCCTATTATCGAATAATAATAGGAAAATTCCAATATATGTCAAGTTTCCTTATTGTTTTATTTAACAATGCAGGCATGGACGCTTCGTGAGCAGGGGGCGACATCGCGCATCGCTGAGCGGAAATCGCGCTGCCGCAAACGCATGTGAAAGCTGTTAGCGAAAATCGCTCTGCGACATGCGCGGCGGAATAGTTTTTTTCGCCCCAGTCGCGCCTTGTGAAACAGCCTTTTGCCTGAAACCCTGTCAACGAAGGTCTGCATGTCAGCGCCGCACACAGTCGTACAAGATGAGCTGTGCACCCTCTCCATCCTTACGGAGACAGAGAGAATAAACTTTTGAAAGCATTGGTTCGGCAAGCGATCCGAAGTAGCAGAGCCCACGCAATTCCGGCCATGGCGGCGCCTCCCCAAGTCCCGACGCGACGATTCGCACCGAAGAAAGCCAACGTTCGCTCTGTTCTAGTGAGCTCTGTTGTAAGGTGGGGGCATGGGATGGGAGATCCGGGTGGCGCTGCCACCGCGCTGGCGGCTCTTGGCGACAGAGAAACTCAATGGTTCATTTATTAGGTTGCTCATACTGTGAATGCTAGACAATGCTTTGAACCATCCCCCTCGGCTTTCTGAGCTACCACCCCCACCGTCATTTCCAGCCTTCTATAACAAATCAAAAGCGCTTTTACTTACTGTGGACAGCGGCTCACGCACGCAGTAAGTCCGCCAACATGGCACATCGGAAAAGATTTTTCGAAATTACCCGCCGAAGAAACAAACAAGCTGCACACGGCAAACTTTGCTCCTAAACTATACATACTGTAGTCGGAGATTCATCTAATCTTATTCGGCACCTGAAAAGAAAGCACGAACGTGAGTACACGCTACAAGGGAAAGGGCTGCTAAGCAAGCCGAAGATAACGTCGGCCTTCACCGCTGGGTGCAGCTCTGTGCCTGTTCATCGAAAGGCTGCTCTTGGTGACGCCATAATCAACATGATTTGCACTGGCATGGATCCCTTTCGTTTTGTCGAAAGGGAGGGATTCAAAGAATTCCCAATGGTAAGTTTTACAATGTAAGCCGCCTTTTATCAAATTAGCTGCTTTGTATTTTTTCAGCTTGAGGTTGCCGTCGCGGCCTATTCGTTGCCATTACGAGATGACCTCAGAGAGAAGTTCCTTCCCGGGAAAGCATTAGCGTTGCAGACGAAAATCTCGTCGTCTTTAGCGGGAGAGGAGTATGTTTGTATCGCACTAGACGTGTTTACGTCGCGATCTATGGAGACCTTCCTGGCTGTCGAAGCAATATTCAGCGACTTCACGGCTCGTACGTACCTCCGCAGTTTCACTCGCCTGACGGTGAGCCACACAGCTGCTCGGATCCGCTCCGAGTATGACGCAGCGTTGCTGAATTGAAACATTATTGACAAGGTTTAATATGTATTTCCGTACAATTTTACCTCCTTTAACTGTTTCTATTTCATTTTCCAGATCATTTGCATGGTGACAGATAATGCTTCATCGATAATAAATACCGGATAGGAGACTGAAAAGAATGATGATGATGACAATTTCGACGACTGCCTGGAACGCTTACTCAAGGAGCTTTTAGGCGAGTTCCATCAACTTGAGCAATTTTGATTTGGCTGCGCCGCTCACAGCCTGCAGCCTCCCGTAAAACATGCCATTCGGCAGGTATGCGCCTTTTCGCCGATGACTGCATAATCTACCGTCCTATTCACACGACTGACGATCACTTGGCACTTCAAGCAGATCTTAACATTATCGCTAACTGGTGTAAGAAATGGCTCATGACACTAAACTTCACAAAGTGCGAGGTGATGTGCTTCAGCCGAAAACGTGTGAATTCTAATTTTTCGTATGATGTTAATAACACCATGCTTTCCGACACTTCATCATATAAGTACCTTGGTGTTGTTCGTAGAGAGAATTTTTCATGGCCACCACACATCATCTCTACATGCGCCAAAGCATCACGTTCTCTTCGCTATCTACGACGCAACTTGCGTAGTGCCCCGAGAGAGAGAGAGAGAGAAACAACTTCATTTAGTCGGCTGCAGAACGACACCATGACTAAATAGCGCCGTGACGCGGGCCTTGACGTCTTCTCAGCGGGTGGTCTCTACTCAACTCCAGCGCGTGTTACTCCTGCGGTCGGTCGCCCTGAGAGGCAACGTTTCGTCGGTTTCGCTCAGCCTTTGTCTTCCAAGAGCCGCCGAGACCTGCTGGATGTCCCAGGTTTGGCTTTCCTGGTCGTAGCATTCCGCCGGAGCCGCGAGTTGCGGCGGAATCGTTGTACTTGTTGAAGCTTCGTCGGGGAACTTGGTGCAATCCCACAGGATGTGCGTCAGGATGGCCCTCTCCCGCTGGCACACGCGGCACACATCACTCACGTATACTTTCGGGTACAGATGAGTCATTAATACTGGGGTGGGTAAGGAACCAGTTTACAATGATCTGAACAGCACCGCCTCCGCTCGGTTCAGCCTCGGGTGCGGGGGTGGGAAAGTCCTTCGAGCCACACGGTGGAACTGTGTAAGTTCGTTGAACGTCGTCTGTGTAAGTTCGTTGAACGTCGTCATGCGTTCTTTGGCACTACACCACGTTGGACGGTCGGTTGCAGCGGCGCGGTTGGTTAGCGCTCGCGCCACTGCGTGTGCCGTCTCGTTGTGGTTATCGTGCTTCTCCGACGCATCGCTGCCCGCGTGCGCTGGGAACCACTTGATTCTAACATACCGATTCTCTCGTTGCAGGTCAGCCAAGCACAGAACGCGCACAGCCTCATCACACACTTTGCCCTTTGCATATTTCCGCGCTGCACTTCGCGAATCGCATAACACTGTGTGGTACCCGGGGTCGCCTATGTCCTGGGCAATGGCCACCTCCTCCGCCTGACACGCCTCGCGGAACCGTAAGCTCGCCGCTGCCCTCGTCGCGCTGGACGACGCATCGACGACGGTAGCCACGAACGCCGCGCAGTCTCCCTGGTATTCTGCCGCGTCCATGAACCTTGCGTGCTCGTCCTTGGCGTGAAAGTCGATGAGGGCCTTTGCCCTCGCCACTGTTCTCTCCTTGTTAAACTCTGGGTTCATGTTTCTCGGGATGAGGTCTTCCCGAATCCGGCGCCCAGTCCCGTCCGGGACAGAAATGTCGCTACTCGCCTTTTTCGCCCCGGGCGTGAAGCCCAAGTATTGAAATATGCGCCTGCCGGCTTCCGTCATAGAGAGCCGCTCCAGCTGGGCGGTCCGTTGCACTTCCGCAATTTCCTCAAGGGTATTGTGTACCCCCAGGCTCAGGAGCTTATTGGTGTTCATACACTCGAATAGTCCGAGCACGGCCTTGTAAGCTCGGTGTGTCAGGGCGTTGATCTTATTCTGTTCACACTGCATCCAGTTGTAGAAGGCTGCAACGTAGGTGACGTGGCTGATTACAAAGGAGTGCACAAGCCGAATCAAGCTTTCCTCCTTCATCCCGGCTTTGCGGTTGGCGACCCCTCTGATGAGACGTATTGCCTTGGTAATCTTGGCTGTAAGGCGGGAAATGGTCTCACCGTTGCCCCGTCGCTAGTCTATAACCATGCCGAGCACCCGGATTTTGCCGACCTCCGGGATCAGTTGGCCGTTCCTCGTCACGACCTTGATGGCCTCGTAATCCTTCGGTTCGCTCTTGTTACATCTGGCGTACTTCGGTGGTAACACCAGCAGTTCTGACTTGCTCGGTGAGCAGATCAAACCGGAACCGTTCAGCTGGTCTTCGATAGCGTCCCGACGAACATTCGAAAACTCGCTTTCCAAACATTCATTTTGCCACAGTGAGAATTCGTCTCCCCAATTAGGTTTCCTCATCAAAATTACCTAATAGATATGACGGAAATGATACAAAATAGAGCAGCCCAGTTCATATCCCGTAACTACGGTATAAACTCAAGCATTATACAAATTAAACTAGACCTACTGTTGCCGCCATTAGATATCCGCCGCAACATCGCTCGTGGATGAAAACAACTTGCCACATGTGCGGAACAGTCCCAGAACCTTCGCATTACTCGTGCGATGCTCTACCAATTAAGTAACCGCGGCGCCGTTTGCCCGTCCACTGTGTTGGGTATTCATGTTTCCGAGAAGAACCCTGGGAGTGTTAGCCTGCGCCACCACTCACAAACACAGGGTTCTACTTGGAAACATAAATACCCAAGAAAGTGGATGGGCAAACGGCGCCGCGGTAGCTCAATTGGTAGAGCATCGCACGAGTAATGCGAAGGTTCTGGGACTGTTCGCCACCTGCGGCAAGTTGTTTTCATCCACTTTCATTTCCATTTATTTATCGTTTCTTTATTTCATTCATTAAGCACAAGTAATTTCCCCTATGTTGTTCGAAGGTGTCAGTGTTTGTTGGCTTCTTATGATACGACTAATAAAAATAGGGTCCCTCCATTAACCCCCTTTCTTCTCGTTTAAAACTTAACGAGGGCCTTGAATCCGGCGACATTGATGCCTTCAGGTAGCGCGTGTGGATTTATTGACCAGTTGCGCTCATCGAAAAAGATCCCGTTATCGTGATGCCTGCGCCAAAAAGATGTTCCGCCAAGGTTTGTGCGCGGTAGCGCTGGCTAACACTCCCAGTGCTTTACTAGGAAATATAAATACACAAAAAAGTGGATGGGAAAACAGCGCCAAGGAAGCCCAATTGGTAGAGCATCGCACGCGTAATGCGAAGGCTGTGCAATCGTTCCTCAGTTGCGGCAAGTTGTTTTTTCATCCAGTTTCATTTCCATTTATTTTTCGTTTCTATATTTCACTTATTAAGCACAAGTAGTTTCCCCTATGTTGTCCTTGGTGTCAGTTGGCTTCTTATGACATGGCTAATAAATATCGGGCCCCTTCGTAAACGCCCTTTATTCAGGAGGACACCTAAGCAAGATTACGCTATGTCGTAATTTTAGCATTAACATATTTACGCTTAAACACTATTAAAACATCACAAGCCGTTAAAACAAGATGACCATGCAAATGCTACACGTAGCGGGAGAAGCGCCCCTATGGGAATTAGTTGGGTGGTTGTACTGCACGAGATATGTCACAAGCTACTATCCCTCCACCTTGGTAATGTTTTTTGCGTATTTTTTGCAGTTGTTAACGCATCTGACATCAGCTTTATGGTGCGTTAATCGGTAACTCGATAAAGCTGCCAAGATGCCTTTTCTACGTTGAGAAATTACAACAATGGAATTGCTTTGCCTGGTCATTCCCGGAGTTGAAATGGGCTAAGCATTTTGATTCCGAGTAATTGAAAGGAATGAAATTGTGCCAAGTTATAATTCCCCGGAACTGAATAGGAATGGAATCGGCGGGCCTATTCCACAACAATTTTCAATAGCGGGCCTTTCAGTACCTAAGCATACGCGACAATCTACTGCCCAGGTAATTATAAGTGCCACGGTATTCTACACATTTTACACTTGTGATGACCTGGGTACGTTTCAGCTTAACAAGGTTTAGGTACATATCAAGACAGAAACCTTTATTGGTGAAGAATTGTTCAGCTTATCTAGATTATATCGAAGCCCCAAACAAGTGGGTACCCTCTGCCCACACAGATTTGGACGGTGCACCCCGTTTATTCGCCTGCTGTATAGCGGAAAAAAGGCGCGATGGCAGCTGGTCAGAGATTCATGATGAAAAAAAGCACAACCGGTAATATGTCAGTACATTTGATGAAAAAAGAAAGACCTTGCTTTGCAAAACGTGAATGCGTTGCCTTTTATGGAAAGTATCGTCATGACAATAATAAGTAAACAAGCTGGATGACTTGCAGAACGCCTTACGGTTATTTTCTCCTTTGCTTTACTGAAATAAAAATTATTCGAGAAGAAAAAACACATTTTTCGAAGTGGCTCAGTTTATTTAGAAGGCAAATTTTCTATATATCCCAGAGTGCGATGTCCACATGAACAGCATAGCACGGGTAAAGCTCACGCGAAGCTGACTTTAGGCGCCACGAGTGGGTGGATGTGGGCAATGGGCATCCGCGGGAACATGCTGAAGGTATTAGAAAGCACTTGGCCGGTCGTACGTTTCGCGTCAAAATAGCCAGAGTGTTCTCTCGTCCATTTACGCAAGAAACTGTTGTACCCCTGGCAGCTGTGCTGAACTGCATGCTTTTCATCGTGATGATAAGAAAGCTCTGGGTTTCGCTATTACCAGCCAATCTGTTCCACGATCGGCAAATAGCTTTCCAATCGTAGAACCTTATGCCCCAACCACTGGCACGCGCCGAAAGCTTCGGCGCGCGCTGGCAAGCGAACGCGTCGCTTCGCATCGGCTGGAGAGAAAGGGCGCGCAACCACTGGAGACAAGCTCCGACGCGCGCCGAAGCTCGCTCCTCGGCTGCGGCGCACTGTTGATGGGCTATTCCGTCTTCATCCGTCAAAGTCCGGCCTAAAACAGCCTGCTGTAAACTAAGCTTGAAACAATAAGTTAGTGATCTGTATGTGCTTTTGGATATAAAAAACACGTTTGAATAATGAATATACACCTGTCGCAACATTTTTTTTTATTTTTGAAGTAACAATAGTGTACAAAATATCGACATCAGCGCTCGCGCGTCGTCTGTCTGCAAGATCGCTTTGCGAACACCCGCACGACGATGCCATATATCAAAAACTGTTGCACCATTTCATTTTTTGGTAGCTTATTGCACAGCCAACTATGTAAGAATTAGGCGTGCAATGTATAACTGAAAAAAATCTGTGTTGGAAATATTGCCACGTAGTAGTGACGGTAAATAAATAGTGCCGGCTCAATCGCAACGATAGCGGCGAGCAATGTCGGCAATCGTAGAAAATCTCATCTGCGGGTCAAGCGCGTCGGTTTGCATACGGCAGTCGTCGAACGTTACAGCCTATTCGCTGGTGCCCGCGCGCCTTCCAGAAACTACAACACAATTCGTGTCGCGTATGCAATCAGATCAGCAAGGTTCGTCGACAACAGACAGAACCATCGATAACATTCGCGAAACTTCCGATACGTTCAGGCGCATCCTGCACCGAGCAATAACGTTTAACATTTTTTAGCCGGTGAAATACGGTAACCGGATACAGATAAAGCATCCGTGTCAATATAATTATGCTTGTTGGTGCATGAGAGAAACGTGAAAAAGTGGGTTCTGAGAAAATCAGCAAAAAAGAATTGAAACACCCGTAGCACTCACAAAAAAAAAAGAATAGCTAAAATGTATGTAATTCGTATCTTCTCTCCCCCCAATTCTTGATTCTGCCAAATCTAGCCAATGGAGCACCTCTATTATTCTAGATTGTTTTGATGCATCAACACCGCATCCGGAGGCCTCCACATTGAGTGTATTGCTACAAAACATTTTCACAGTGTAAGGGCCATGTTCTATTGTAACTGGTTTCCACATATCAAGTTTGCCTTTCTTTACATTAATGAAATGACATACCGTCAGATAATACAAGCTTGAGAATTAGAGGGTTTTAATAGGAGTCTTTCGCTGCCCTTTGCCAAGTCGTACTATTGAAGCACTTATTCGAATGCATGGGAGCAGATCATTTGCATAGTATAAGAAATATATAAATAGGTTATTTTCACAATTTATACACTTCGTCACCACAAAAAGAAAAATTGCAGTTTATTGTTTTCAGCCTGCTATGATGTTTTGACTGAGAAAGATATATTCAATTTGTTCTGCGAGGCACGCAATAATTGCTGTGGCATATTATTTTGTTGCACAACACTGCATACAGTAGCCAGCCATTATTAAAACTCAGAAGAAATTAATAGCACAATGCATATGATCAGGCACATAGCATATTATTGCACTTTCTTAATTCATGCCAGAACGACGACCACAGGCGTCCTTCTCCAACAAGGTCAGCATCCGTCGTGCCTCCTTACCATCGGGCTTCACACCCTCAGCACGTTCAACCTCAGCTTTGTGGTGTTTAAAACAACCTCAAGTGTGTCTTACGGTTCCAGGGATAAGAAAGAAGACCATCCTGCCTACCTTGGCCTTGAAGCAAGCAGCTCTGGATTGTTTGCACACTTTCTACTTTGATCGAGTCCACATATATACGGATGGTTCTTCCACTCAGACCAGCTTCACCAGCGCAGTGGTTATACCATCACGATCACTAAGCATCCAATACAAGATTTCTCACTTGACAACATCGACCGGTTCGGAGCTTGTTGCCCTCCGAGGTGCCGTTGATTATATTAATAACCAACCGGCTAATCGGTGGGCAATATCCTGCGATTCAAAGGAGACCTTACAATGTCTCCTGTCATCTCTTCATCGCGGGTCATGTGAACAACTCGTGTCGGAGATGTGAGAAATGCACCATCACATGATCATGAAAGGACACGACGTCGTGTTTCAGTGGCTGCCTGGTCATTGCGGTATCTCCGGCAACGACGTCGCTGACGAAGCTGCTAGGAAAGCCCACGAAGGAGCAACCCTCGTTTCTGTACCTTCATCGCGGACCGACGCAGCCCAACACTTAGGCAAGCTAGCGCACTCTTTTGACATTGGAAAAGTGGCACACACCTGAATTCACTCAACATCGATTGCATTCCCTCGATCCGTCTATGCAACTGCGGCTGTTACCAGGTCTTCTGCGAAATGAGGAAACAGTGCTGTGCCGCTTACGTTTGGGCGTCGCATTCACCAGTGCATATGCATTATTCATTGGAATGGCTGATAGCGCCGAGTGCAATGCCTGCGGTGTCGAGGAAACCATAGAACACCTAATGTGCTACTGCCCATCTTTTGAAGATGAAAGGCAAGACCTCTGCAGAGCTCTCAATCAGCTAGATGGAAAGCCGTTCATCTTGAACAAGATCTTGGGACCATGGCCTTGCATATCGCAGCTACAAAAGGCCACAAAAGCGCTGCTGCGATATTTGAAAGATACCGGATTGAGTCAGCGTCTGTGATCCAGACTGAGTGACCGACTGATATCCCCAGTGGACTTTCTCTTCTTTTAACCTTTTCGTCCCCCTTTCCCCAGTGTAGGGTAGCCAACCGGACTGAGTCCTAGTTAACCTCCCTACCTTTCATTTATCATTTTCTCTCTCTTTTCTTAATTCATGCCCTTTTTTTAATTGCACGAAAGCTACTGCACTAAGATAGTATACTAGTACATACTTAAAAAGCACAATTTTATACTACGATAATAATCAATCATTCAAATTTTTATTGTAGTGCCCAGGAACAGCTAGAGAGCCTTCGTACTGGTGCACTTAACGAGCACTATGTGAGACAAAATGTAGAGAAAACATGAATGTAGTAGACAAAAAAATGGAAGATAAACAAATAGGGAAAAGGAAACGCGGAAAAGTAAAAGGGAGTTAATCCTACGTGATTATCTACAGATACACAAAACACAGGAAATGAACTCTGAAGTATGTTTTGGAGTCGAGTCTTATTAGCACAATCTTGTAACAAGCCCAGGCAACGAATGTGGAATGCTACCTGGTATACTGTTGCGGCACAAACAAATGCATATGATCAAGAAGCTTTAAGGAATGTATAATGTCATGGACCACCTTATACAGGAACAAAAGGTGCGATTAATTAAGACTTGAATCTAGAGGTGCGAGTTGAAGTATAATTGAGAAGGCTGAATTGTGGTCGCCAGAATGGCAAGTGGTGCTTGAAGATAGACATCAATTTATTCTGGATGCGTTCAATGAGGTCAGTATTAGATTTGCTCATTGCACCCCCCTCCTACAGAGGCATACTCTAGTAGTTGGAGGCACACAGCAGAATTTCAGAAACACAACAGGTGAGTGGAAATCGTGCAATATACGGCATGCAATTCCAAGAGCGTGAAGGGCATCTTGTGTAATTATCTATAGAAGAAAAGCTTAGCATTTTGTCGAAGTACACACCTAGATCTTTCATTTCATCCATCCTAAAGAGTGGAGCATCATGTAGAGTGTATCAAAATTTCACATGGTGCGTTTTGTGCATATAACTTAATGCCATAGTGTTGGAAGCATTTAACAGTACTTATTGTTTCTGCACCAGTTTGAGAGAGAAAAAATGTATTTTTGGAAGTCGATGCAGTGGTGAACACTGTTGACAGTCTGAAATAGTTTTAAGTTGTCGGCACACAAAGTCATGCTGTTCATTTATTAAAATGCTCTTAGCACTAACAGAAAGCGAGGAATCAAATATCGATTCAAACACCTGACGCACTGAAGAGGATAGATATAGGTCGGCAGTTAGTAACTGCACATCTAGCACCTGATTTGTGCATGGGCAATGTTCATGCTACCTTCCGAGTACTAGAAAAGGTACTAGACTTTAGGGAACTATTGAAGATGCTTGTGAGAACGAGGAACAAGTATGCTTCCATACGTCTTAAACCCTTTCAGACACCACTTTATCCCGTTGACTGAAAAGTTGCTTTCACCACATCTCTTGCATCCTCAGAATCGTAGAAAGTGTACAGCTGCAGCAAATATTAAGAATTTTCAATTGTTTAGCGAGTTTTGTCAAGTTTACAAAATTTTGACTCCATGCGAAAACTCACTACAGGAACACAAAATATGAAAACATGTACTATTTCGTGTTTTGAAAAGCTTGAAAAGCACTTATCCAGCCACTTGACAATTATGCCTGGTGCACGACATTGTAAAAAAACAATGAAAGAAGTGAACCCGCTACATACAACATACTGACACAGAGTAACAACACCCAGCCGTCTACCTTCCCACTCATTTTGTTCAAACATTCTGCACATTGTTCAAAATTGCAGCACAGTTCCAATAATAAGTGTTTCAAGATGTATGAAACACATTTTAAATACCATTACTTTCATCAGTGCTTTTGCTATTGATGCGCGCTCCGGCTGTGCCCAATTGTGTAGACAGCGTCTCAAAGGGTTAAGCTCTGTGGAGGAAATACCATCAACACCACAAGAAAGGGAAAGTTTAAGGCAAAGTTTAAGGCATTTCGTATACTTGGAAACGAGGTTTTCATTGACTGTTAGCATACACTACGCCAGACTGAGAAGGAAGGTTACTTGAAGCATATTTCACACCATATAGCAAACAGAAATGTTCTGCAAAGGCATCAGCAGTGTTCGAGACAACACCACTATTTTCATGAAGAAGACGTACATCTTTGGCACTCCTTTTAGAAGAAAGAGCCCACAAAGCTCCCGAAATATTTTGAATTATGTGTCACGCTGGCTTCAACACAATCAATGTGGTCAAAGTGATGATTCTAATAATAATAATAATAATAATAATAATAATAATAATAATAATAATAATAATAATAATAATAATAATAATAATAATAATAATAATAATAATAATAATAATAATAATAATCTTAGTGGTAACTTGGCACACTAGACTAAAGAGAAGGCTGATGCCTGTATGTTAGAGCATCTGATAACCAGCCATCTAAAGCAGGAATTTGCAGGATGCAGAAGACACTTCCTTCCCCTCCACGTGCACACACACTTGCTCAATAACACAGCACGGCACACACGCACACATTCGACAGGTGCACAACACACAGGAGTGCCAATGAAGTCTGGTTCCAAGGAAGGAGAATCCAAATCGCCAGGGGGGTGGAGAGAAAGCTCTGCATGCCAGATATAATCATGGAGTTGTGGTGTCGGGCCATAGAGGCGTGATGAGGGCTCAGGATGTGCTGACCACTTGTTCAGACGAACTGAAGAAAGATTAGTGCTGTCCAGAGAGACGTCAAACACCCTGCAGTATAGACTAGTGCAATGTTGTGTTGGTATTGCAGGGTGTGCTACTTGAGGCGTTTGAGGCAATCCTCGAAGGCTGGCATGAGCTTGTGACAACCGAAAAGACAGGAGTAAAGGGTGCGTATTGTCCGGCGCTGAACAAGCTTAAGTTTGTTAGCGTCGCGAGTTTGGTACGGGAACTATACTGATGAGCAGTACTCAAGTCGTGACAGAATGATAGAAGTGTAGAGTGCTCGGAAAACCTTAGGTCATCAGGGAAGGGAGACACGGGACACAAACCCAAGAAAGGGCCGGTGCTTACATACAGTACTGGTGACATATGCGGAAAAGTTGAGAGAACAGCTAAATGCTACACCCAGAATGGGAAGGGCCCGAACAGTCTTTACAGAAGTGCCTCCAAGGAAGAAGGTTGGACGTGCAGCAGTTTCGTTGTGGCTGATACGCATGGCAGCACTTTTTACGGTGCTACTACGAAGTTTGATATTGTAGGCCCAGTCGTTCACCTTTACGGAATGTATTTATTGTAAGCACATATGCTGTGCATCGGCATATTGTTGTTGTGGAAGCGTTAACTTGTTAATCAAACACATTCTGCGCAGATGCATTAGCAACTTGGTTTTGAGTAGATCTTTGTCCTGACTACAATTTATAGTATCGCAGCAAGAAACATTTTAGTAGGGGCTGAAGGCATACTGACTGCACAAAACAGTGATGACACCTTTTCACCTTCCCCACAATGCACTCACACCATCTACACTTTCCATAAGCAAAAAGTGAGATAAAAAATCAATTACAGTTTCATTGACTCAGTATTTGCTGCTTCTGAAGCGGGCATCGAAGCAATCGTGACATACGCTGCTACATGCATAGGTCTTGCATGATGCAGGTCCTGCTATGTACTGCACACAGGGCACACGTTGCAAACAGATAATTTCTTTTTGCAGTGCTCAAATATAACGACACACTAACTCAAACATGACTGCGTTATCACGTATGCTTCAGTGCGTCAGTGTTCTTGATTGCTACACGAGCGATTTATGCCCAACTAGCCCAAAAGACGGACGCACTAGAAAGAAGTGAGTGAATGAGTACAGTGAACTTGTACTGAACTGGATTCACATGCCGAATAGAAGAGCGCAGTGTCAGCTGAAACAGGCGGCACGGCTGATTATGTAAGTACTTCCAACAGTTCGGCTACTAGTGTATTTCGCTTTCGGAAGTTATCTTTACCACTGGAAACAGCGCAGAGCTTGCCCGTTAAACTTGAGTCAACCGACACCACACGAAACACGCCGCGGTTGACCAACCCAACTTCAACACGGTTCATTCACCACATCACAGGTCACACGAAGTCAAGAGTGCCATAGTTTAAATCACTGCAGCACCAAACGGACCTGAAAATTCATTTCCTTCGACAGAGTTTCTCAGGTGAGTTCGTTCAGTCGCCAGTTACGAACTCGATGGACGCGCTAGGCCTACGCGTAACGTAAACAACATCGGCGATAGGCGAGTGTTGATTATCCAGACTTCGGAGCTCGTAAACATGTTTTGAGCACAACAAAATACACACACAACAAGCACGGACGTTGCGGTAATCGTGATTCGGTTGGCTGTTTTAGCAGACGATCGCACTGAGCCCGGCGGAACCTAGTGGGCAGGTTGGATTAGTCATCGTCGTTCGAAGTCGCTTCGGATCCACGTCGCACTGCCACAACCCACGGTCGTCGGTCAGTTGATCGTGTCGTTGTCGGCCTACTTTTACAACACTGTCTTTCAGGAACACTGTCGCGCGCGTCGTGCGTCCAAAACACTCGGACGATCGTTGGTGCCGGCGTCTCCGCACGGTCGGCCATTACAGGCCTAGCAGCCGGAGGTTCCGCAGCCTCCGATTGGTTGGCGCCTGCGCGGCGTCGCAGCCTCCCATTGGTGCACGCAGGCGCAGCTTCGCCGCGCGCCGGCAAACGTCTAGCATCGGCAGTAGACATAATCGCTGCGCGACGTTCCGCTTCAGCGAGTTCCCGACCGACGCTTTGACGCATTTGACCCTTCGGCGCGCGCCGAAGCTTTCCAGCGCGTGCCAGTGGTTGGGGCATTAGAGTGTGTGAGAAACAAGCTCTGTAAGATCTGAATAAGGTGCGTAAATGGGCGGACAAAAAATGGTTTAAAATTTACCTTACCAAAGTTATTATGTTATCTTCATAAGAAAAAGTCATTTAGCCCCAGATGCAAATCTTGACATGTATGGGCAGCATATACTAGAAATTAGTATAACATCAGTTTTTAGGCATCATTCTTGATTGAAAACTACCTTTTGTTGCAAACACAAGGTACCTCAACGGCGAAGGCTTAAAAACACTGAATCCGTTGAAAATTCGGCTACACAACATGCGATAGTTGCAGGAAGTGCTCCTTAAGCTATACAAGAGGATTGTATGTTCGAGCCTAGCCTACGGTGCCGTACTGTACCCCTCTGCTACAATATAAATATTCGATCCAAGGGCCACATAACGTAAATTTATGGCGACACTGGCTCCATGGCGGGTGCCGCCATCATCATCATCAGAACGGCGTTCATGCACCCGGGCCGCGCGCAGCGAGCCTGGCACAAGGAGCAGCAATCAGGAAGTTGGGTTTTGTCTGAGTTGGTCTGCGCTGCGGACAATAACGGTTGGCCTTTGCATGTCTCCTGCACTCCGTGCCGTCTTTGAGAGCCTCGGCTGACCACTGGCTCTGAAGTCACGGCCCTGAGCTGAAAAACTATTCCATAATCATCATCAGCCTCGTTACGCCCACTGCAGGGCAAAGGCATCACCCATACTTCTCCAACTACCCCGGTCATGTACTAATAGTGGCCATGTTGTCCCTGCAAACTTCTTAATCTCATCCACCCACCTAACTTTCTGCTACCCCCTGCTACGCTTACCTTCCCTTGGAATCCAGTCCGTAATCCTTAATGACCATCGGTTATCTTCCCTCCTAATTAAATGTCCTGCCCTGCCCATTTCTTTTTCTTGATTTCAACTAAGATGTCATTACATCGCGTTTGTTCTCTCACCGAAACTCCTCTTTTCTTATCCCTTAAAGTTACACCTATCATTCTTCTTTCCATAGTTCGATGCGTCGTCCTCAATTTAAGTAGAGACCTTTTCGCCAGCCTCCAGGCTTCTGCCCCATACGTGGGTACTGGTAAGACACAGCTGTTATGCACTTTTCTCTTGAGGGATAATGGCAACCTGCTGTTCATGATCTGAGAATGCCTGCCAAACGCACCCCAGCCCACTCTTATTCTTCTTATTATTTGAGTCTCGTGATCCGGATCCGCGGTTACTACCTGTCCTAAGTAAATGCATTCCCTTACAACTTCCAGTGCTTCACTACCTATGGTAAACTGCTGTTCTCTTGCGAGGCTGTTAAACATTACTTTAGTTTTCTTCAGAATAATTTTTAGACCCACCCTTCAGCTTTGCCTCTCCATGTCAGTGAGCATGCTTTGCATTTCGTTCCCTGAGTTACTAAGCAAGGCAATATCATCAGCGAGTCGCAAGTTACTAAGGTATTCTCCATTAACTCTTATCCCCAATTCTTCTCTCTCCAGGTCTGTGAATACCTCCCTGTAAAAACTCTGTGAATAGCATTGGAGAGATGGTATCTCTCTGCCTGACGCCTTTCTTTATTGGGATTGTGTTGCTTTCTTAGTGGAGGACTACGGTGGCTGTGGAGCCGCTATTGATATTTTTCAGTACTTTTACATACGGCTCGTCTACACCCTGATTCCGTAATGCCTCCATGACTGCTGAGGTTTCTACTGAATCAAACGCTTTCTTGTAATCAATGAAAGCTATATATACGGGTCGGTTATATTCGGAACATTGCTCTATCTCCTGATTGATAGTGTGAATATAGTCTATTCTTAATAGCCTTTACGGAATCCTGCCTGGTCCTTTGGTTGACAGAAGTCTAAGGTGCTCCTGATTCTATTTGCAATTGCCTTAGAAAGTACTTTGTAGGCAGCGGACAGTAAGCTGATCGGTCTATAATTTTTTCAAGTCTTTGGTGTCCCCTTTCTTATGGATTTGGATTATGTTACCGTTCATGCAGGATGACAATACGCTCGAAGTCATGAGGCATTGCCCATACATGGTGGCCAGTTTTTCTAGAACAATCTGCCCACTATCCTTCAACAAATCTCCTGTTACCTAATCCTCTCCAGCTGCCTTCCCCATATGCATAGCTCCTAAGGCTTTCTCTACTTCTTCCGGTGTTTCTTGTGGGATTTCAAATTCCTTTAGACTATGCTCTCTTCGAATATCGCGGTGGGTGCCACTGGTACTGTATAAATCTCTACAGAACTCCTCAGCCACATGAACGATCTCATCCATATTAGTAATGATATTACCGGCTTTGTCTCTTAACGCGTACATCTGATTCTTGCCTATTCCTAGTTTCTTCTTCACTACATTTAGGCTTACTGCGTTCCTGAGAGCATGTTCAATTCTATCCATATTATACTTCATTATGTCAGCTGTCTTACGCTTGTTGATTAACTTGGAAAGTTCTGCCAGTTATATTCTAGCTGTGGGCTTAGAGGCTTTCATACATTGGCGTTTCTTGATCAGATCTTTCGTCTCCTGTGATAGTATACTGGCATCATGTCCAACGGAGTTACCACCGACTTCTCTTGCACATTCCTTAATGATACCCATCAGATTGCCGTTCATATCTTCAATACTACGGGCCTCTTCCTGAGTTAAGGCCGAATGCCTGTTCTGTAGCATGATCCGGAATTCCTCTATTGTCCCTCTTACCACTAACTCCTTGATCGGCTTCTTATGTACCAGTTTCTTCCGTTCCCTCCTCAAGTATAGGCTAATTCGAGTGCTTACCATCCAATGATCACTGCAGTGCACCTTGCCGAGCGCGTCCACATCTTGTATGATGCCAGGGTTAGCGCTGAGTATGTAATGTATTTCATTTCTAGTCTCGCCATTCGGGCTCCTCCGTGTCCCCTTTCGGCTATCGCGATTGCGGAATAAGGTATTGTAAGGTAGATTGAAGACGAGTCTTACAAAATAGACGCTTCTCTTTAATGGTGGGCCAGAAGAAGAGCGTGCAGCTTACGCGCTTCGTCGTCTTCCATGGCGCCGGCTGTTGCGCACGCCGTTCCACGGTGTGGGAGCGCCACATCATTGCGTCAATTGCCCCCCATGCGAAAAGCGACCGTCTCGGTCGCATGAAAAATCTCTTTCAGCGACGTCAAGAAATGGAGCTCCTCAGGTGCATCTCGGCGTTTACGTAGGCGCATAATAGGGTTTCATGCGCACTACATGAACAACTTCAGCGCGAGGACGACGGCGAGGCGAATTGGGGTCAGAACTGCAGAGGACGATTTCGTAGGTAACGTCACTGAGGCGGCGTGTAACCTTGTAGGGACCAAAATACCGGCGGAACAACTTTTCCGTGAGTCCACGGCGACGGATGGGCGTCCAGACCCACACGAAGGCGCCGGTATTGTAATGGACGTCGCGTTGACCTTGATTGTACCGAAGGGTGTCGGCATGCTGTTGGCTCCGGGTACGATACCGAGCAAGCTGGCGGGCTTCTTGAGCTCTTTGTACGAACTCTTCTACGTTTTTGCTGGTCGGTTTATTATCAGGCAGAGGTAACATGGCGTCAAGTGTAGACGTGACGGGACGCCCGTATACAAGCTCGAATGGCGTATACTATGTAGTCTCCTGTACAGCATTGTTATACGCGAAGTTCACATAGAGTAAAATCTCGTCCCACGTCTTGTGCTCTACGTCGATATACATGGAGAACATATCAGCCAGCGTTCGCTTGAGACGATCCGTTAATCCATCGGTTTGAGGGTAATACGCAGTGCTCTTGCGCTGAGAGCAATGCGTTAGCTTGAGAACGTCCTGCATAAGTTCGGCTGTAAATGCTGTACCGCGGTCGGTGATGACAACAGACGGGGCTCCATGTCGTACGACGATGTGGCGTACAAAGAACTTGGCCACTTCATACGAGGTTGCTTTCGGAATAGCTTCGGCTTCGGCGTACCGGGTTAAGTAGTCGGTAGCGACGTCTATCCATTTGTTGCGCGAAGAGGTCACCGGGAATGGCCCAAGTAGATCCATTCCTATTTGTGGGAACGGTGCTTGAGGACAGTCCACAGAGTGGAGAAAGCCAGCTGATCTAACTGGTGCTTTCTTGCGGCGCTGACAATCACGGCACGTCTTGACGTACCGCTGCACAGAAGAAAAAGCCGGGGCCGGTAGTAGTTCTGGCGTATCCTTGCTAATGTCTTCGCGAATCCCAGGTGTCCCCCACATGGCTCATCATGGCAGGCTTGCAAAACCTCTTGACGCAGCGCCGACGGCACGACAAGGAGGTACGTATTGGGACCGCTTCCGCAGTTTTTCCTGCAACGGACGTTCTTGTGCAAGTAGTACGATGATAAGCCGCGCACGGGCGAGCGGGGTAAAACACCTTCAACTCCTTGAAGGTTCTCGATCAGCGACAGCAGCTCAAGGTCAGCGCACTGGTGCACAGCCATCTTTGTGGCGTCAATAACGCCGACAAATGGCAAGTCATGGTCAGGGTCCGATGACATCTTAGGGAGTGGTGCACGTGTCAAACAGTCAGCGTCGCTGTGCTTCCTACAGATCGGTAGACAACTGTTATGTCGTACTCTTGTAAGCGCAGGCTCCAGCGGGCTAGTCTGCCTGAAGAATCCTTGAGGTTGTCAAGCCAGCACAGGGCGTGGTGATCGCTGACAGCCTTAAAGGGTTTACCGTACAAGTAGGGTCCGAATTTACCTATTGCCCAACAACCGCTAAGCATTCTTTTTCAGTGGTTCAGTAGTTCTTTTCAGCCTTGGTGAAACTGCGGCTTTCATAAGCAATGGGGCGTTCCGCACCAGCTTGCCACTGCACAAGAACTGCACCGAGACCCTTATTGCTGGCGTCAGTATGGATTTCAGTGTCAGCGTCTTCATCGAAATGAGGAAGTATCGGGGCCGCTTGCAAACGCTGGCGCAATTCATTAAATTACTCCTGCTGCTCGTCAGCCCAAATGAAAGGCACATCGTCGCGTGTAAGCCGTGTCAGAGGCTCAGCAATTCTCAAAAATCCCCCCACAAAGCGCCTATAAAATGCGCACAAACCAAGGAAGCGTTGGACAGCCTTCTTGTCTGCGGGTGGTGAAAACTCGGCGACGGCAGCTCACTTGTCGGGGTCTGGTCGGACGCATTTAAGACCAACGACATAGCCAAGAAATTTGAGCTCTTGGAAACCGAAGTACCATTTTTCAGGCTTGATGGTAAGGCCGGCCGTACGGATCGCAGTGAGGACACTCTCGAGTCGTGCGAGATGTTCGTCAAACGTGCTCGAGTACACGACCACGTCGTCCAAGTATACGATGCAGGTTTGCCGTTTGGGTTCAGCAAGCGCGGTATCCACCATCTGCTTAAAGGTGGCAGGTGCGGAACAGAGATCGAAGGGGAGAATTTTGAACTCATAAAGCCGGTCAGGTGTCACAAACGCTGTTTTTTCATGATCATGTTCATAAACTTCGATTTGCCAATACCCTGATTTAAGGTCCAACGAAGAAAAAAGAAACTTGGCATGTTGTAGACGATCCAATGCGTCGTCGATGCGGGACAATGGATAAACATCGCGCTTGGTGACACTGTTCAACTTTCTGTAATGTACACAGAACCGTAGTGTGTTATGTTTCTTTCTCACTAACACTATAGGGGTGGGCCACGGGCGTGTGGAAGGCTGGATCACGTCGGCTTGGAGCATCTCTTTCACCTGATGCTTGATTGCTTCCCTTTCCACTGGAGACACTCTGTAAGGATGCTAACGAACAGGACGTGCAGACTCGTCCGTAATAATGCGGTGCTTTGTGATGGACGTGCGCCGTACTTCGGACGACATTGAAAAACAGTCTGCAAATTCATTCACGAGACTCAGTGGACGGTCTTTCTGATGGTCTGGCAGAGCAGCGTTAACGCGAATCCGTTCTTTTACGCTGGGTAACTCAGATTTCTGAGACGATGCGATTTCCAATGTGGCAATGTCAGTAACATCAATGATTTCGCGAAGAAATGCGATTGTCGTTCCTCGCGGTACATGCCAATACTCATTGCTAAAATTTGTTAGCAAAAAACTGAACACTTGTATCGCACCTTAAGAAGCCCTCTGGCTATGCAAATGTGGTGCTCAAGAAGCAGGGGGATGTTGGCCTCAGCAATTCCTTCGGCGTCGTCTTCCATGTCGCATCGGACAAGGGTAAGCACGCTGCTCTTGGGTGGCAGCGTGACGTGATCGCCAGATACGCGAAGCGCGATGTCACTGTCGTTGTTATTACTGTTCGCTATGGCTTGCGTAGTAGCGAAGCTAACTCTGGGCTCTTGCAGCTCGATGATGGCACCGTTCGCCTGAAGGAAATCCATGCCGAGTATAAGGTCCTTCGAACATTCAGGAAGAATGACGAAGTCGCCGATGTACGTGAAGCCCCAAATGTGGATTCGTGCCATGCACCGGCTCATTTGAGTTATGAGGTGCCCTCGTGCAGTACGAATCTGAGTTCCGGTCCATTGTGTCGAAAGTTTGTTGAGGGTGCGCGCGAGATTCTGGCTCATAACAGACGTGTCCGCACCTGTGTCGATTAGCGCCGTGACTTCGTGGTCATCTATGGTAACTGGTACGTCGCAAGATACTGACATCGAACTACACTGCTTTCTCTGGGGATAGGGTATAGCGACAGGGTCACGCGATAGGGTCGACACGTCGCGGTTGTACTGCCCTTCCATTGCTGCAGTGCCTTTTCCATTGATATGGCTTCCGCGAGACACTCTGCGACGGTCTTTGAAGGGTTGCGTATTAGGCCACCGAATAACTCTTGCTTGACACCACGCATCAGGTTCCTGACCTTCTTTTCTTCCGGCATGGATGGATCCGCGCGTCGGAAAAGTCGGCACATATCTTCGACAAACATTGCGACGCTCTCGTTCAGCCGCTGTACTGTCGCCTGAATTGCAGATTCAGCTCGCTCCTTGCGATCGAGGCTGGCGTATGAGCTGATTAGCTGGCGTCGGAATTCGTTCCATGTCGATAAGGCCACCTCACGGTTCTCACACCATGTCCGCGCATAGTCCTCGAGGGCAAAGTAGGCGTTGCGTAGCTTGCGCTCTGGAGTCCAGCCTTTGAATTCTGCAACACGCTCAATGTGATCGAGCCAGTCCTCAACATCCTCGAAAGTGTCCGCATGGATGGTTGTGCGGATTCGCTGCTGGTTAAGGACGACCACGGTCGGTGCCATTGAGGAAGAAGACGGAACTGATGTACTCAACTTTTTGACTCGATTGGGTAGAGCCTCGGGATCAGGTGGCAGTCCTTGAAGTCGACGGCTTGTCCGTACGTGAACAGGAGTCAGCTCGACCAGACTTCGTACTGGCCTTGTAGACGGCATTCGATCTGGGAGTGGTAGCATGAAACCCGCACCTCCACCTGAAAAATGTAACGTAGATTGAAGACGAGTCTTACAAGATAGACGCTTCTCTTTAATGGAGGGCCAGAAGAAGAGCCTGCAGTTTAAGCGCTTCGTTGTCTTCCATGGCGCCGGCCGTTGCGCGCGCCGTCCCGCGGTGCGAGAACCCCACATCATTGTGTCAGTATTCATTATCCTCATATGATTGTGTTCTGCAGACTCTGCTGATAACTCTCCCCTGCTATTCCTAGAGCCTGTGCCATTTTCCCCCACTGACTTGTCTCCAGCCTGCTTCTTGCCTACCCTGGCATTGAAGTCGCCCATCAGTATAATGTATTCTGTTTTGACTTTACCCATCGCCGATTCCGCGTCTTGATAGAAGCTTTCGAGCTCCTCATCATCATGACTGGATGTAGGGGCGTAGACCTATACGACCGTCAATTTTACCTCTCATTAGTCTTCACAACAAGACCTGCCACCCTCTCGTTAATGCTACAGAGTTCCTATATGTTACCAGCTACATCTTTATTAATCAAGAATCCGACTCCTAGTTGTCGTCTCTCCGCTAAGCCCCGGTAGCACAGTGCCCGCATTTTAGCACTGTATATGCATTTTTCGTCCGCCTAACTTCACTGAGCCCTATTATATCCCGTTTACTGCCCTCTAATTCCTCCAATAGCACTGCTAGAATCACATCACTAGATAACGTTCTAGCGTTAAACGGTGCCAAGTTCCGATTCCAATTACGGCCTGTCCAGAACCAGGGATTCTTAGCACCCTCTGCTGCGTCGCAGGTCTGACCGCCGCCGTGGTCAGTTGCTTCGCAGCTGCTGGGGTCTGAGGGGCCGGGGTTCGATTGTTGTGTTCATATAGGAGGTTGTGGCCAAGTATGCACCAGGGTGGCCAATCCTGCTCTGTTGAGGGAGTGCGTTACCGGTTCTGGTCACCGAGATCAGGCCACACTCCAGGCCTGTTTATGCAAATTTATCAACACGCGGATTTTTTTTATCCGGTGGAAAATTGCGCGGCACCGTGAATCGAACCACGGGACTCTTGCACGCGAGGCGGATGTTCTACCTCTACGCCACCGCTGCACTATACTCCAATGCAAACTATTCCAATATGTTTTTGTTTTAACATCGCGTCATCACGGGCCGTGTAACGTAAAACTATTGCAATATGTTTTTATTCCAATCTCCTGGCGTCAAATTTGCGTAACCGCCGACGCAAGCATCGGGCGGTCACCAGGAGTATTTTCTGAACAAACTAATCAAATGCTCCCCTCCGTCATAAGAGGTCACTTTTATTTGCTTGAAAAACGAATAACATTGCCTGCACTCAGCAGCTTGTCTTCTCTAATTGGCTCACAAGAGGCAAGGAGCATGCTTAAGTTGAGAGGGATTCGATGGGGCCGAGCCACTGCACTAAATATAGATAACCGGATGAAGAGGGTGGCGCCGGCGTCTGCGATTGGTCCGCTTTCTCTTACTTAGCTTGCGGTGGCTTGTCGACAGTCGCGGCGGCATGCAACGGAAGCTTAAGATTGGTACTAAAACGTATCCTCAGCAAAGAAGGGTTGGCAGAACGAGGCCGTAAACTTGCCTAAAGTTCTCGAAAACGTTGCGCGGCCACGCCTAAAAGTTGAATTAGACGCGAATAAACCCATGCTTTCAAGCAAGGGCGTGTATCCAGCGCCGGAGTGATCGGCGGCAGCAATATTTTATTCCTTTCGGAACGGGGCAGCCTGCGGCTATTCAGACGAAAATTCAGTTTTCTTCGCATATTCATGAATCTTTAACGCGTACGCGTCACTTTGACGCTTTAAGCTCTTGTGGTTTTGTGACGTCGCGTGAGATGCAAGTGAAGTAGGTGCATCCCCAAAACTTTTGACCAATAGCCGAGGGCTAATGGCAAAAAGGCGCCGAATCAGAAATAAATATTTTTGTTTTGTTCGGTCAAATTATGCATAATCAGTATGTACACGTGATACCAGATGGGGAGCTATCGCGGTTTTCGTGCCGTCGCGTGACAGACAGATGAAAGGGGGAGGAGTGGTCCAAAAAAGTTTTTGACCAATCGCGGTGGGCTGATTGCAGAATTGGAATAGAAAAGTTTGGAATAGTTTTACGTCATAGCGCCCCAAATTTAAGTTACCACCGACGCAACCATCGGGCAGTAACCTACAGCGTTGTTTGGAAAGTCCAATCAAACGCGCCCCTCGTTTTTAGGATGTCAATTTTTTTTTCTTTTACAGCGAATAGCATTGCCTAGATTGAGCAAATTTTCTTACACAAAATGCTGAACAGAGGCGAGAAGCACGATCAAGTGTAGTGGGGTTCGTTAGGGCCGAGCCAGCACAGTGAAAGTAGATAACCGGACGAGGAGGGTGGTGCCGGTGTCTGCCATTTGCCCGCTTCCCCTTACTTAGATTGCGGTGACTGACAGAAAATCGCGGCGGCGTGCAACGGAACGTTCGAAATGCCACCAAAACGGATCCTCAGCAAAGAAGAGTTGGCACAGTGGTATTGTTTACGGGCCGAAAGGACTCGATAACGTTATGCTGCCACTGAAAATTGTTTACTATGCGCAAATAAATCCACGCTCCCCGGTAGCTCCGAGTAGCTAGTCGCAGAGAAATTGGCCGGCAGCCATCTTCTATTCCTTTCGGAACAGTGCAGTCTCCAGCAATTCAGAAGTGGTTTCAGTTTTGTTCGGCATAATAATGCGTCTTTAACACGTGCACGTCACTTTCACGTGGTGAGTTTTCGCGGTTTTGTGACGTCGCGTGAACGACAGGCGAAGTGGGCGCAGATCAATAAGGTTTGATCAGTGGCACAGTATTATGGCGAAAAAGTTGTCGAATCAGAAATAATTTTTCTTTCCTTCGCTCCAATCATGCATAATCAGTTGCACGCATCATATCAGATGGGGCATTTTGGCGGTTTTCGAGACACGGGGTGACTGACAGGCGAAGTGGGGGTGGCCGGGAAATTTACGGACCAATAATGTAGGACTAATTGCAGAATTGGAATAGAAAAACTTGGAATAGCTTTACGTTATAGCGCCCCAGGTCACGATTTTGGCATTCGCCTAGCGACAGGAGCCTTCAGAACACTCCGTGCACAAAGTGTTTCTGTAGAAATGAAATCAGGTACCATTCCATACGGCTGCAAAGGTCGTGCGTAGGGGCGCTTTAACGTAAAACTATTCAAAATTTTTCTATTCAAATTTTGCTATGAGCCCTCCGCGATTGGTCAAAAACTTTTTTGGACCACACCCACTTCACCTGTCTGTGACACAACGTAACGAAAACGGCGATAGCTCCCCATCTAATGTTCCATTGTACGCACTGATTATGCATGATTTGAATGAACAAAAGACGAATAATTATTTGTGATTCGACGCCTTTTTGCCATTAACCCTCTGCTATTGGACAAAAGTATTCGGGCTGCACCCGCTTCCCCTGCCTGTCACGGACGTCACAAAACTGCTAAAACTCGTCGGGTCGATGTGACGTGTGCTCGTGAAAGATGCATTGATATGCCAAACAAAACTGACTTTTCTTCTGAATAGCCACAGACTGCCCCGTTCCGATAGGAATAAAAGATGGATGCCGGCGATCCCTTTGGTACTGGCTACTCGCACCTGCCGGAAAGCCTGTGTTTATTTGCGTATAATAAATCTTTTAGCGTAGCCGGGTAACGTTTTCTAGCACTTTCGGCACGTTTGAGACCTCGTTCTGTCAACTCTTCTTTGCTTAGGATCCGTTTTATCGTCATTCTTAAACTTCCGTGCATGCTGCCGCGATTTCCGACCAGCCACCGCAAGCTTAATTAGAGGAAGCGGACCAATCGCAGACTCCCGCACCACCCTCTACCTCCGGTTATCAATTTTCAGTGCAGTAGCTCCGCCCCATCGAATTCCTGTCCACTTGAGCGTGCTCCTCGCCTCTTGTCTACAAATCAGAAAAGACAAGTCGCTCAGTGTAGGCAATGTTATTCGTTTTTCAAGTGAACAAAACTTACCTCCTGTGAATGAGGAGAGCGTTTGATTGGTCATGTTCAGACAACCCCGCGGGTGACCGCCCGATGCTTGCGTCGGCGGTTACGCAAATTTGAAGTAAGAAGATTGGAATAAAAATATATTGGAATAGTTTTACGTTGGTATGGCCTGAGTTTCACGCACTTTTTAAAGCTACACTATAGCCCTGAACATTTTAAAAGCGAATCTTTCTTTGCTTCTTCCTTCGACTTTCCCACTGCTGGTGCTGCTGCAGGCGCTGTTGCTGCTGTTGTGTGCTGCTGCTGTCGCGCACACCGCGTGGGGGTGTGCTTCTGAGCGTGTACATATATGACAGGCACGAGTAACAGAGGAAAGGCGACAGGAGAAACTGGTTTTCATCCCCCGCGTCGAATGCGCACAGTGCCCTCTGGAGCTCCCTCGCCGTCGCCACTTTAGCCGCTTGACAGCTGTAATAATCCGTGATTCCCTTCAACAGCATTGCAGAAACCTCTGCGCTTCCCTTTTAATTAACTTGGGAGTGCAGATGGGACACAGTTAGAACTGTATAGAGGAGAAGAGGCAGTTCCCATACAAAGAGTGGAGGAGGTGACGTGAGAAGGCAAGGAAACCCCACTACTATACGACAGCGGTTGCGGGGAAACAGGATACGCTTAAGTTCAAGGTACACTACAGCACGTTGGTGCTATTTCTGAACAGTAAACGCCATGCAAATATGTCAAGCGGGCAACTTACGCAGGGAGTGCAGAAGTAGAGCCGCTATAATTAAATTGCACCACAGGGTCCAGGAGACACTACGGAAGCGGTCGACCGTCAAATAAACACTTCAGTACCTGCCGCATGAGCTTTGCGGCTATTGCATTGCTAGAGGTCGTGGATTTGATCTCAGTTGCGGCAGCCGCATTTCAACGTGGGGGAAATAGAAAACGCACGCGGAATTAAATTCTGGGATACGTTAAAAAAGGTCACTGTGTGAAAATTAATCCGGAGTCTGCCACTACGGCTTACCTCATAATGCGAGGGTGTGATTTTGGCGCGTACAGCCCCATAATCGAATTGAACTTCAGTACTTCTGCCACAATGCGATGGGCCGTGTGAGAAAATGGCAATGCTCAACCCTCTCAGAGGCTATAAAATATGGCGTACAACAAGGCCTCAAGCAAACACCTCTCCCTGCGTGTTCTGTCTACTACGCAGACAAACAGCAGTACTGCAGGCAAGGTAACGTTTAGCATCAACTCACCACTCTCGTGTTTGCCTAAACGTTGAAGAAATTAAGCTTTAGCCGTCAATATCACCTCTAATTATCGTCAATCAAAGCATCCAGCACGGACAGCTTCACTTACATCGATTCCCACAGTGCGTGGGACCTGCCTAATTTTCTTACCGAACTGTAAAATTTCACACGTGCCAAACGTTTCCATATTTGACCTTACACTAAGAGAAACCTTCTCTGTGCATGTGAGGAAACTATGCATAAATGAGTCTCCGACTCCTTTAACATCGTCTTATGCCTCCAGAGAAGCTGCTGCCGCAATGGCAGTGACAAGTTGTCAAATGTGACAAATTCGTTGTGGAATTAACGAAACACGCTCCTGTAATGCGCATTCGTATGCACTTCCTTGAACGCCAGCCGAGGTATTCTTTGCTTGAATTTTATAACGATGTATCAAAGTGGCGTGCCTGCGCATCTCAAGCACCAATAGGTCCGTCCTGCTCGGAGGCCGTCGTTCCGCACGCGGAAACAAGCAACGTTATGGCTGGGGCCTATGCACAGTTGTCACTTATGAAATACATCAAGAAAGTAATAAACGCTAGAAGCAATTGTATTTAGAGGATCGCTTAACCATGTGAACGCTTAAATGTCTCTGCAAGATGTGGTGAAAAGCAGACAAATCGCGGGAACTACGCCGACCAAATTAACTTTAAAACAAAGAAGGCGTTTTGAATCCCACACTGGAGCCTTGCTCAAAGGTAAAAAAAAAACGTCTTCATTCTTTGAAATTTACTTTTGTTGGCATAGTGCCCCTACTTCTGCCTACTTTTCCCCAAGTTCCATTCCCATCAGACGGGCTTCCGTGAAACCTTCAACTTTGCGAAATCATCAAAAATGAATGTCATTCCACTTTGTGAATGTGAATGACCAACACAGCTCTTGTCCACCACACATAGTTGGACAAGTGTGCATCCATTTATTTTCATCATTCGGTAATGGTAGTGACATCTTTCTGCTTGTTGAGATATACGGTATACTGATTGGTTCGGTTACAACCATACAGATAATCTTGGCCAAGGTAAATCTATACACGATCGTTCTTGTGTAGCTGACAGACTTCGAGTGGTGTGTCACTCCAAGCCAAACTCTTCTAGCACAAACTGAGTCAACCATTTCTTGTCTGTTTTTAAAATGTCCGCACTTAAGTATCCAACGATGATCCAGGGGAAAGTCATTACTGTTGCGGGTGAAAGTGCGCTTCGAACAATCCCGTTGACAGCAAATGGCAAATGACACGCCACGCTTCGAAACATGCGCCAAAGTGCCAAAGCGCCAAAAGCACAAAGCGCTCGGATTGGCTATCGGCTATGGCTGTTGGACGGGGTGGCCAGATTCGCTCGAGCAGCGCGCTTTGGTCCGAGTTGATGATGCGATGATGATATGAAAACCAGTAGGTCACGATGAAAAGATCCAAATTTGATTTAACCGCTCTTTCTGTGCTTGCGCGAGGAGGAGTGGTTACGAGATGGTAGGGGAAGAGAAATTTGTTTTTTGAGATATGCCACTCGTAACTGCCAACTACGACCTACTACCAATGACGGTTCCATTGGAAAATAATGAACAGGGCGAAAAAGAAAAGTGAGAGGAAACGTTCGCCTTGGCGCCATGGTTTAGAGAGCTAATGTCGTCATAGCAACTGAAGCCTCATATAGTGTGGCAGAGGCTTCCGAAGTGTTCTGCAACAGAGGACTCGAGACATCAAAGAGTTTTAGATTAGCGTTTGTCTCCTTACGTACGTTAAACGTTGGCACCTTTGCGGGAAGTTACGGTGCGCGTCTTCTAAAGTCTCTTAGTTTACAATACAGGAACGCAAACGTAATATAATATGCAAGCGGACGCAGCACAATCTCTTGTTTAAATCAGCAATTAATTCCTGTCTTGGCTACAAGCGAGCGAGTCACATCCAGACGAGAAAGTGGCCAATGCGTTTATGTGAGCACGAAAACGTCGCGACAACCATTCAGCAGCAGGTTTTGCTTCACACGTCTTGTTCCTTTTCGCGTACTCATGGCGCGCTCAAGTGTTCTTTGGGACCTTTTTTGCTTCGCTTATTTAAGCAGGGACGACATTGAAGCAATTACGATGCGCTAGTGAAAACCAAGACCCAGTTTCTATACAGCCAGAAATGGGCTCCTCAACGTAGATGTTATCCCACACCACACGTTCCGTCGCCAAATCCAGTTTGAAAAGGGAGACTTCCCTGCTCTTTTGAAAGCGTTGAAATGCCGGACTACGTGACAAGCGCTCAAGAAGTGAGAGTGCCTACACAGGAAGCCATGTGCATGCGTCACGTGGCCCAGGCCAACCACCTGTGTGACTTGCAGGACTTCTTCGGTCGCCTTTACAACGTCATTTTATGTGTGTCTAACAAAATTATGTGCCACATTGAAAGAAAGTTTTTATTTCTTGCTCGACGGCCTACTCTGCCACCAATGGCTCACACCGGCGGATTAACGGGACACCAGCAATGTAAGTTTAACGACGTATTATACTTTCTTACTGCATATTTTTGTATTACAGATGCGAAAGAAGCACACTTGCTGTGTATTAAGCTTTTGAAGCGCTGCTCTGACTTTATGATTGCTTTCAGGCAGTTCATTTGAAAGGAGCTCCACTGAATAACTGCCGAGCGTTTATAGATGGCACACGCCGACCCATATGCTGGCCGACCATTGACCAGCACGTATACCAGCGGTTGTGTCTCGGTCAGTGGGTGATAAGGCAAGGGTTCCAACAGGAAAACGGTGCTTATTGCCCGAAGCTTACGGGCTCCTGCTTACATTAAGAATCGACGGTTAGCGCACATAGCACGACATTATAAGCACTTGTGCTCACATGCGCACTAACAGCACTCTGCTTATTAGGCGCGCTATCGCCGACACAACACTTCTTCCGCGTTTATTATGAAACTATTAAAGTTCACGTTCCTGCTTCGAACCTATCAGGTGGTCGACGATTTCGAATTGGGTAGCGTCGATCCTCGTCGCCCCGTGAAGTGTCAGCCTAAGAGGTCGGTGCTGAAAGAGAAACACTAGCCGATGGTACTGAAAGTGCTGGTCTCGATCCGGGGTCACTGTGTGGCCCCACGGCGAACCCATCGCCTTCAACGACGTTATCTGCCGCTGGTCCTGATCCGAGGTCGCTGTGTGGCCCCACGGAGAACTCATCGTCTTTAACGACGTTTTCCGCAGGCACTGTCGCGCTTTGAAGTAACTGGTTCTTGTGACGCCGCCACTCCAAGCATCCTGAAGGGGTTGATGCACGAACCTTGAAAGACCCTGGTCTAGTTAGGGCCATTACAACTGCTGGCATCCATTTTGGCTGTCTCCTGTAATTGCGTGCGAGAACATGATCGACAAGAGTGACTTCGCGCACTCGACATGATCGGTTCACCGTCTGTTTGAACTGTTCGTAAGCCACCCTCTCCCCCACCACAGGTTTGAGCACGTGAAGGCGCGTACGCAAACGTCGACCAAACAACAAATTGGCCGGTGCCTCGTAGCGTGAGGAGTGTTGCGATAAGAGAGTAGAAACTTGTGTAGCTTCACCTTGAGTAGTTGGCGCGCGTCATCCTTTCGTAGCGCATTCTTCAGAGTTTGCACGAAACGTTCCGCGAGCCCGTTTGCGCTAGGATTGTTGTGTGCTGTTTGCACGTGTCGCCAGCCGATTGTCGCCAGCCAACTGTGTCGCCAGCCAACTGCTTGAATTCCTGTGACGTTAAGTGCGGGCCGTTATCCGACACAATTGTCTCGGGCAAACCGAAACATGCAAAAACATCTCTTAAACACTGAATTGTCGCCTGAGTGGTAGTCGACGGCATGACGAAAACATCTGGCCACTTGGAGTGGGCATCGATCACTATGAGAAACATGGATTGTTGAAATGGTCTTGCAAAATCAATATGCATGCGTTGCCACGGCGTTGTGGGCCAGAACCACGGGTGCAATGGTGCTTTGCAAGGGGCGCTGCGTAGTTCTTGGCACATGATTGTACCATACGTTGGAGGTCTCCTTCGATACACGGCCACCAGACATAACTTCGTGCGAGCGCCTTGCTGCGAACTATAACTGGGTGACCCTCGTGCAACTCATTCAAAACTGCACTCTGTAGTTTTGCGGGAATGACTACTCGTGTTCCCAGCAATATACATCCTTGATGCAAGGTAATTCATTGCCCCTGGTGACGTAATGTTTCAGCCTATCTTCACCGACGGATCTTGGCCAACCTATACTTATGAATTCTTTTACTTGTACCAGGTCGCTGTCGCGTCGCGTGGCACGCGCGATTTCTTTACTCGACGCTGGCAGGGAGGCCAGTCGCAATGTATAAAAACTTTCTTCGTTTTCTTGCGTCTCGTCCTTGACATATGGAAGCGGCAACCGGGAGCAAAAATCAGCTTCGGCGTTATCGGCTGACTTCTTAATGAGAAGGTCGTAGCTATATGCCGATAACGTCACTGCCCAACGCTGTAATTGCGCAGCTGCAATAGGCGGGATCCCAGTTGTTGGGCCCAAAATTTGCTGTGACGGCTTATGGTCCGTGATTAGAGTGTATGCTCTACCATAAATGTAGTAGTGAAACAACATTATGCCAAAAATTATGGCCAATGCCTCTTTCTTAAGCTGGCTGTATTTCTTCTCCGACTCTGACAATGTGCACGATGCGAAAGCAGCCGGTCTAGACCTGCCGTCCTCAAAAACGTGGGAAAGTACGGCACCTACTCCGTACTGCGCTGCGTCACAGGCCAGCTTCAACGGTCTATCCGGGTCGTAATGGGCAAGCACCTGTGGTGATGATAACATTGTTTTGATTTGGTCGATCGCTGTGCGGCAGCGGTCGTCCCAGCACCACGAAGCATCCTTCTGCAAAAATCGGTAAAAGAGGTTAGCAACAGCTGACAAATTAGGTACGAACTTCCCGTAATAGTTGACGACACCCAGGAAGGACTGCAGTTGCTGCCTTGTTGTCGATGCAGCAGCCTTGATAACTGCCTCAATATTCTCCGGTGACGCAGCGATTCCTTCCGCTCTTATTTTGTGCCCCAGGTAGCAGAGCTCGTATTGAAAAAAACGCACATTTTTCTACTTTCACCCTGACACCTCGCTCTGACAGACGTTTCAGCAAAGCTTCTAGGTTTATCGAATGTTCTTCAGCGGTTTTTCCCGTGACGAGAAGTCATCGAGATAACAACACACTCCGCTCAGGCCCTTCAGCATCGTGTCCATTATTTTCTGAAAAATACCTGGCGCTGACGTGATTCCGAAAGGTAGCCTGTTAACTGTAAACGGACATTTCTGCGCGTTTAATGTCAAGTACTTCTCCGACTGCTCCGCCATGAATACCTGCTGGTATTCCCTGTTCAGATCGATCTTCGTAAAATGCAGCCCCCCGGCCAGCGCTGCCAGTAGATCATCTATCTTAGGCAGCGGGTAGTGCGTGATGTGAAGTGAGGGGTTTATCGTCGTCTTATAATCCCCACATAGGCGTATGCTGCCATCTTTCTTTATCACGGGCACTGCGGGTATGGCATACTCCGCTGTATTCACTGGCGTGAGAATTCCTAGTTCAACCAATTTTGCTATCTCGGTTTCTACGGCTGACTGCAATGCCAACGGCATATTCCTTGCTTTTAGGAACTTCGGCCGGTGGTCCGGTTTGAAAAACAGCTCGGCCCGTTCCTCCGTGATAGCACCTAACTCATCCTTGAACAGAGTTCCATACTTGGCTAGCAAGGAATCGAGCCTTTCCTTCGTTCGAGAAGACGAGTCAAACACTGACCTTGAGATGTGGTTCAGACCCCAAATACTGTCCCATTCTAGACGTAGCGTGTGTAGCCACTCTCGTCCTAGCAATGGTGGTCCTGCTTGGTCGACGAGGTAGAGCGGCAGTTGCGCCGTCCGTCCACTATGCTGCACGTTGACAACCGCGACGCCACAAGGTCGGACGAGTGCTCCGTTATAGGTGCGTAGGGTGACGCCAGTTGATCGGCAGCTGGTAGAAGGAAACCGCTTCTTCAACTGCTTGAAAGGCATGTTTGACACTGCAGCTTCCGTGTCGAGTTCCATTTCTACCGGTGCATCAGTTATATTTAGTTGGGAGCGCGGCTGGCAGCCCCTTGTTTGGAAATGCCGATAGTCGGCTCCTGCGTCACAACTTTTAGAGTTTTCAGGCTCCGTTTTTTCCTATACCCTTCACGAGATTGCCTGTTGCTGCACCGACAGGCTTTTAGAATTTTTCCTTTCTTCGAACACTTGGAACAGGTATCGTTAATGTGAGGGCATACTGCATGAGTGTGGCTCGGGGAACCGCAGCGGTAACAAACTAGTAGCGGCTAACCAGCTCTCGCTTGCGCCTCGTACAGGTCAGCATGTGCCTCTCTACTGTCAACTTTGTGCAGCTGTGTGGCCAATGATTCCACGATTCGAGTCTCGGTGACCGTGATAGCGCCGACAGGCGTCGTTCAGTGTTATCAGAAGCGGATAAGCAACCGCCAGCGTGTATAAGAAGCACGCGCTGTTCCGAATAAAGAATTCTCTGTTCCGGAGCCAGTTGGTCTTCTTGCTAGTCACGCTGCGCGCCTGAGCGCGTCCCGTCCGCACGTAGTACACCACAGCGACATTCTCCCGGGCTGCTTCCTTGGTCAGGGCGCGGTCCACTGCTCTAGAGAACGTCAATGTGTCGCCCCGGGTAAAAAGTACTCGCTGCGCGTCCTCATGGATCAGTTCATAAACGAAAGGATCCCGCAGCGCTTCGTCTAAACTGGCTCCAAAGTGGCAGGTCTGAGAAAACTTGCGAAATTCCGGCAGGGGCTCACCTTCATGCTGTGCTCTGCGGTAAAACTTCGCTCGTTCGCCGTTTATGGACGGTACTGGGGCCAGGTGGGCATCCAAGTTGCTCTTCAGCTGTTCGAAACTTTTGGCCTGCGGCAGGTCAGGCGCCGTCAACGACTTCAGCAACCCATACGTTCGCGGCCCGGTGATGCTGAGGAATGCGTGCACCTTGTAGCTGTCAGGAACCTTGTTGACAATCAGAAAAGATGTCAAGCTCTTCTTGTATGCCATCCAGTCACTTGCAGTAACATCAGACGACTCTATCTGACCAAGCTGTCCAGTCGACTGCACTGTCGCTTCTTTGTTATCCATGCACAGACAACAGCACAATTAGCATTCTTCAAAATCCAACTTTAAACAGAGGCTGATTTTGAAAAGACTTGCTTTCTTCACCAAATTGACCACTGCCTTCATCCCATACTCGTCGCCAGTGTTGTGTCTCGGTCAGTGGGTGATCAGGCAAGGGTTCCAACAGGAAAACGATGTTTATTGCCCGAAGCTTACGGACTCCTGGTTACATTAAGAATCAACGGTTAGCGCACATAGCACGACATTATATGCACTTGTGCGCACATGCGCACTAACAACAATCTGCTTATCAGGCGCGTTATCGCCGACACAACACTTTTACAGCCACAAAGGACTGCACGCATTGAAGTACCAGGCACTGATGGCGCAAACGGGCTCGTCTGTGAATTCGACGCACCACACCCTGGAACCAGGCATGATGCTGGTAGGTTTCACGTTATGCATTGAGTGGTGCTCACTTGTTTACCATATATGTGCGAGACCTCGCTGCGGAGCTCAATAAACTGCGCTAATAATGGTTACTGCTGCCCTTGCACAAATGTTTTTTTTTAATTTATACTGACTGACGCCCTTTGTTATTGCCATATTCTGGAATCTTGATCTCAGGAAACGGATATCCCTTAGTGCCTTAGTTTATTGATTCCTTGCTCAACTAAACGTTGTTATTGTTACTAATAATACATGTATTATTATCATGCTTGTGTGAAAAGTTCCTGAGGCGCTGATTTCTATTGCGCTATACCTTCAGAAACTGTGTGAGAGCAAGCTCTACGAGAAACTGCAGAAGGTAGTCCCAGAAGACTTGGTGTTATATGGAGATCCTGCTTATTCGCTGCGACCATTTCTTACGAAGGCTTACTGGGGTCAGGCCGTGCATGGCTCAGGTTTGTTCACGAGTATTTTTAGTTCTTTTGTTGCATTTTAATGTCTTTAATTCCGAAAGCCAGCAAAACTTCTATGTGTATATTTCACTGGTATCACTCGGGTGCTCACAGCAACAGCAGAGGTAGATGGAAGGGTATATGGCAGGGTAAAAAGCAGGGTGTGTTCTTTTTATGTACGTGGATGAGTAGTGAATTTTTCTGAAATGCTTACTGCGCGCAGTTTGTATTCTCGACATTATAATGTCACCATTTCGAAATCCCCATTGTGTTGCCTGTAGGGACCACTCCTACAAGTGGCGCATGTTGGGTGTTCTCCTTCTCAATTATGGTGTTGGAGGGTGAAGCGCGAACATCGTTACTATCACATATTATGTCGAACAGCTGAGTCGCCCTTTCTGGGGGCTTTAACGCTGAAGCACAGACCGGCAACCTTGCAAAAATATGCGCCACAGGAGTTCAGATGGCGGAATGAATATTCATTATATAAAATACAATGGGATGGACTAGAATACCAGGACTCAGTGAGAAAGACAAACACATACGCGAATGCCCGTATGGGCCTTTGTTTGCCTAGCTGAGTCACGCCTCTCCCGCATAGCAGAAATTCCTAATTTTCAAAGAAGTAGCCCAACTCATACAAAGAGCCTGCCTTTTGATTGCTTTAGTCTCACAACGCGAAATACGTAGTTATATAGTGCGATCCAAGATAAACCTAACCCAAATCAAGTAAATAATACAAACTGTCAGGCGATACTGTTCGATTAACGTGGGGTTCATCCGTCTCTGACGACACTTAGAAACTGATGCCAGTAGAACGGCGTTTCTAGTGTTAATATTGCCTTACTCTTCATGTGTTCTTTACTTGCTTTGGTTTCAGTTTATCTTGAGTCATTCTTAAACGAAGCGTTTACAGCGCGCCTCAAACAAGTCCATTCTAACAAGCAGCGCACAGTCACTCAGAGGGAAGGCCAGTGTTCTTGCACACAACTATCTTGGGTGTAGAGGAAAGTGGAACACAACTCCTGTTTTGTTGTCGAGGCGACTGAGTGGAATGCGACGGTAAGTCCGTTTGGCTCTTTTGTCGTTTTAGAGCCAAGCATTGTGTGCGTGCCTCGTGTATAGTGCGCCCACGCTTACAAAAATTCATCATGCATCCTTAAAAACCCCGGAAACCAGTTCGCTTATTAATGTAAAAGCTGACAAGGAAAATTAGATAGACGAGTTGTGAAACGCTCCAGGCGAAATTGCATTGTGGTTCGCAGCTGCACCGCCTGTGCTGACTGTAGCGGTTGGTGATTCTGAGACGTGGGCCTAATTTCTGTAGCAATTCGACCGCTGAGATTCTTCAAAGAGCAGTTCATTAATGATTTTACAAACACTGCAAACCACGAGATACATACGCCTAAGTCCTTGAGAAGACTGCAAAGCCGCGGCCGCGCTATCTCTGACCGCAGCCGATCCGGAACGCTGTTGACGCGATTCGATGATCTCCGATTTTCTATTTCTAGCCGTACTTCGGCGCCAAGTAAGGAAGCACTCTGAATGGGCTTCGGCTTTTGGAAGACATCACAGCTTATCTTTGTTTCTACAATGCGCTTACCGCTGCTAATCGACGTATCTTAACGGGTGGAATCTTTCGAGACCAAGATCTCCCAAATCCACTGAGACCAAACCTGACGCACCAACCAGAATGCGCAACAGCGTAAGCAGGGTTCTGCACTCGCCTAACAATGGTGATGGGGTTGACTCAATGCTCCCGGAATAACATTCTAGCCAGAGAAGTCGAACTGGTCATCATACGTGCCCCAGAACGTGCAAAAAAATAACGAACTGAGACGCTTTCTGGTGCAACAGAACAAAGTCTCAACCACACGACCCGTCATCTTTATACGAGAGGACATAACAGCTACACGCAGATTTTAAATCTGCCACTCAGCAACTTACTGCAGCAACGGATACACCGGATGTGGACAGACATTTGCTCCATTTCTGGGATGCTCGGAGTGTCTTAACCAAACGATGGAAGAGGCAGCGGCACAAGCGCATGCTGCAACAAAGAATCGCCCGGATCACAGCAGAAGTTGCACAATACGCCAACAGCCTCACTAATAACAACTGGCACGACCTCTGCGATCGCCTCGATGGCGCACAAGTACTTCCAAAACGTTGTACTTCCTCAGAGCAATACTCAAGCCAACGCGCACAAAAACACACACGACCAACACCGTCCGCGCTATCATCCACAAAGAACAAATGGATGATGACGCTCTCCTCCCAACACTGCAACAGAGGTACAATTCTGCAGGTCACCGTCCTGAGTACAAAGACTATCCACACGAGAAAGAAACCCACTTGGACGGCAATATTACATAGACAGAAGTGAAGGCAGCCCTACACGGCATAAGACGTAACACGGAGCCCGGAGCAGACGGCATTCACTATGCACTACAACGCAACCTCGATGATCAGGCCATATGGCATCTCACTGCATACTATAACAAGAGTTGGAAAAACAGAATGCTCCCACAGGAATGGTGACACGCCGATATTACCTTAATTCCGAAACCCGGAAAACCATTGTACCTACAATATCTCAGACTATTTTCCCTCACTTCATGTATTGGCAAACTCTTCGAGCGCGTAGTACTAATGCGCCTCCAGCCTTACCTCAAAGCGAACCAATTCCCCAATACTTTATTCGGCTATCAACTAGGTCTGTCGGCGCAGGACATACTCCTACAACTTAAGGAGAATGTTGTGGATGGTCCGAGTGGAGCTCAAACACAAGCCATTCTGGCGTTGGACCTCAAGGGGGCCTTTGACAACGTCTCACATGACTTCATTCTAAATAATCTTGCATCCTCCCAATGCGGAAAACGGATGTGTGATTACGTCCAATATTTTTTGTCTGACCGCATGGCAACCATTGGCTTAGGTGATATTCTGTCAGACATCATAAAAGCTTTTGCCAGAGAACTCTCCAGGGTTGCGTTCTCTCGCCCACCCTGTTCAACGTGGCGATGACAGAGCTACCACCGCTCCTCGACAAACTTCCGAACGAGCTGCACGCCCTGTATGCCGATGAAGTAACAATATGGGTGACCACAGGGTCGCACGGCGCTATTCAAGACGCACCACAGGAACCGATAAATATAGTACAACAGTGTGCAACAGCTGGAGGACTCACCTGCCAAGCTGAAAAGTTGTAGCTCCTGCTTATGTTCAAAAAACGCAATAAGGCCGATATTGCACCGACCATCGCATTGCATCTCAATGGCAATCTTATTCTAAGGGTAGACGGACTACGTGTATTAAGCCTTCACATAAAACACAACGGGAAGGCCGCACATACCATGCACATACTCCGCCAGCGAATCACCCACGCAACGCAAACGATGCAGCGCATTACAAACCGCCGACAAAGACTCCAAGAAAATTTGTACTCCCAATCGTGCAAGCCTTCACAATTCACAACATTCCCTTTCATAACCTGATTCAGACCGAGATGCCCCAGATGGACACCCTCCTCCGCACGGGCACTAAAGGCAGCGCTGGGACTACCCCAACATGCGTCCACACAGCTTTTACTGCGACTCGGGGTACACACCATCCGCGAACTAGTCGAAGGTCATCGTAACAGCCAATTACAACGTCTCCAACGAACAATGCTGGGGTGCCTCATTCTCTTCCTGGACACGACGGTCTACATAGAAAACGGAAAACTGAGAACGACACTTTACCGGAAGCCTACAGATAGCCAGCAATATTTAGACTACAACAGTCATCACCCGCGACATTGCAAGCAAGGAATCCTTGTCGGACAAGCGAAACGTATAAGAAGAATTTGCAGCGAAGACAATGATTATATCCACCACCTAAATGACCTTAGATCAACGCTAGCAGAAAGGAACTATCCTCAAGTTGCTCTCGATAGAGCTTATGATACCGCGTCAAGATTGGAGAGACAGTCGGAATTGGCGAAGAGACAGCCCACATTAGAATCTGACAGACCACCGGCCTTTATAACAAAATATTCTAATGCACTCCCAAACATAAACAACATCCTAAAAAAATACCACCCAATATTATCAAGTAACGAGCGTCTGCGAAAAGCGTTCCCGGATGTACCCAGGTTTACCTATCGCCGAAACAGGAACTTTAAAGACATGTTAGTGCACGCAAAAGTCAGCCAGCAGCATTCCCCCGTAATAAAAGCATGTTGTCGCCCTAGGTGCAAAACCTGCAGGCACCTTCAAAGTGACATTAAAATTAAAAGCACCGCAAATAATTATACACATGAAGTCAAATCTAGCTTCACTTGCACAAGTTCGGATGTGATTTATATGCTTGAATGTTCCTTCTGTAAGAAACAATATATCGGGGAAACAGGACAATCAATGAACGTCAGATTAAACGGACATCGCGCGGACACAGCTAAAAAGCTTCCCAAAGCCGTCGCCGAGCATTTCAACCAACCAGGTCATAACTTTGATGAACTTAAACTCTACATCTTACAGTCAAATTTCCGTTCTGAACGAGAAAGAAAATACAGAGAATCATACCTTATCCATAAGTTCAAGACATTGCAACCAATAGGCATAAACGTTTCAAAGGGAGCTTTAGAATCTATTCGCTATGCTATACCTCAAGCTATAGGCAACAACACTCAGTTTGATTTCTTGGCGTATCCCCCCCCTTTTCCTTTTTCTTCCCTTCTTTTTTTTCTTCTTTTCTTTTTGTCAGCTGGCGTGTCAGACGCCCTTGACACGCCGGCTAACGCGCGTGGGTTGACAGACTGGGGTGAGGGGGGGGGGTCCTGTCTTTGACCTTGTACACAGCGTTCCTTTACTAATTCGACACGCTAACACACTTTCCCTCGTTTCCACGCGCTCCCGCCTCACACCCCCTCCCCTTTAGAAGAACCCCACCTATATATGCTGTGGCGAGGAAAGCATATGTCGCCTTGAAGAAGACAAGTCCACTTGTCGAAACGTTGGCTCCTGCATTCACCTTGTTCACGTTTTGCTCATCGTCATGAATTGCCATCTTCCGCATTCCCTGTCTTTTCTCTGAATTTCATACTGTAGCAATACTCGAGTCAGTCAAAAATGAACTCCATGGGGTGCCTCATAAATGAAAGTAAATTCATGCTTCTCAGTAAGCGTAGTTGCAAGTCGCAGGGAACTGTTTCCTGTTAGCCTTGAAATATCAGCCAGCTTGCCATAAGAAGCCGTGTTGCCGGTTGTTACAAGCACACGCAGTAATATCCAGTGAACAGGATAACCATAATTTCATCCCTACTTAGCATCGTGTTTGCAGATATGGTCAACAAATTATGGCTTGAGCAGTGGCACAGCCAGAGATGGTGTGGTGGCACACTGGGAACGCGCATAGGATGTGTCACAAGTGGTATTTGTAATGAGCGAGAAGAAGGGGGGTTAACCTAGGGGCCCGATTTTTATTTTTCATATCACAAGCCAACAAAGAATGACACGAAAGACAACATAGGGGAAAGTATTTGTACTTAATGAATTCAAGAAATTATAAATTATTGGAAATTTAGGTGAATGAAAAAACAACTAGCCGCAGATGGGGAACGAACCCGCGTCTTCGCGTTACGTGTGCGATGCTTTAGCAATGGAGCTACCGCGGCGTCGTTTCCCCACCCACTTTCTTGGGTATTTATGTTTGCTACTAGAACGCTGGCAGTGTTAGTTAGCGCCACCACTCAGAAACTTTGGCGGCGGAGGTGGAACATCCTTTCTGCCACAGCCATCAGGATTACGTGATCTTTTTGGCTGACGGCAACTGGTCAATAAATCCACGCATGCTACCTGAAGGCTTCAATGTTGCCAGATTCGACACCCTCGTGATGTAATAAACCAGAAGAAAGCGGGTAAACCCAGGTTGCGATTTTTAATAATCATAGTATAAGAAGCCAATAAACATTGACACAAAGGACAACGTAGGTGAAATTACTTGTACGTACTAAATAAAAGACAAAATATAAATATAATGAAAATGAAACACTACTGCAAGAACCAGCATCTTCCATTGCCTCCCAGTGTGAAACCAGCGCGTTTTTTACACTGTATCGCACTCGGGACGCGGGCGCTCGCTAGGACTCACTGGGACACCAGTGAGAACGCTGGATAACACTGGACGAGACGCTGCTTCCACCGCCATGACGCTGGGGCACGCTGGTTTGTGCTGTACAGACGCTTGTTCTCGCTGCAGCTCGCTGGTTCGCACTGGAAACTGCGCTGGTTGTGTTTGCGCCGCGCTGGTTCTAGTACGCGAGGACGAGCGTGCTGAATATTAAATGCTTTATACAATTTCACCGCTTCATACTAGTATCTTCTCCTAAATAACGTTATATCTTGGGGTCATATCACTTTGTTTCGTGTCGCAGCTTGGAATAAAGGTGCGTGAGCTGCCCTGTTTATGCGTGTACATTTGACCCTGAAGGTCACTTTCGTTTTTCGAATTTTCCCTCTTGACTGGGCGGATAGCTAAATTCTTGAACGAAATCACCCAAACGCAGAGAACGTCGTGTTTTTTTAGTAGTTTGCACGTAACATATGACTGGGAGTTGCCACCGTTTTAACAGTGTTGCGGAATGGACATGAAATCCAGAACTTCTTTAGACGCGCTCGAACGGACCCCGTGTTCGAAGCCTACCGCTGATTAATATTATCGCACCGATAACAAAGCTGAGGTGATTTGTGCGCTTCCACATTCCCTATTGTACTACAAAAACGTTCTGAGGCACAAATACACACATTTTAGCTTTCGCCAGCTACCCGCGCCGAGATCGGTCCCCACCGAAGCTTAGGCCTAGCGTATCCGCCGAGTCTGTCTGCACGCTATCGGCGCATCTGGGCTCCGGAATCAACAAGTCTAACAAGCATAAATCACTCCATATTTCAGCTTTCGCATCGGTGTTATTAAATGAACCTTTTTTCTTTTCATGTCTACAGTGCCAGTACAAGAACCGATGAGGGCCGATGTGACGTGTCATAAACACCCGTATATGTGGTGTTGCCGAAGGCTGGCAGCACTAGCCTGCGCTTCTCCGACGAAGATATATGACTAGACAGACGTGTCGATTGAACCGCATCAGTGTACTAAGAAAACTTTGCATATCCCTTGCGTGAAGAACAGGAAACGACTATCGAAGTCGGTAGTAACAGCCTATACAGCGTCCCTAGTCGCCGGTTTAATTAGGGCTTTTTTTCGAAGTTAAAATACACATCGCAAGGGAAAATGTTGTGGTACTTGAAAGCATACTACTGAATAAGGACAGCAACTATTTCTCTCTGCGAAATGTCTGAGTTTTAGTTTCTGGGTGAAAGCGCATCTACCATGCTATGCGATACCTATCGCTGTGAAACTAAAACTGCTCCTCGATTTTGACATGGCAAATTATCCACACATGTCCACCTGCTGGCGTGGCGTAGTGCTAAAGTACCGGGCTTGGTATTTGAAGGTCCGACGATCGGATCCTGGTTGAAGCATCTTTATTTTAGTTTTTATTGCACTAGAACGCTCTCTGTTGCTTTCTGTATTCAAAAATATATATGCGGTTGCAAGGCGCCGCGTATTTAACGCGCTAGAGCTGTTTTTCGCAACCAGTACCCAGTGCCTCCCGGTAAGCCGCATCTGCGCAGCGCCCCAGCATCCAGCGCGCTACAGTGGGCCCATAATCCTGTGTGGCCCTGTACACTGGGTACCAGATTTTGCAACAGGGAGGTGCATGAAAAAACAACTTGCCGCAGGTGCGGAACAATCTCACGTCTTTGCCTTACGCGAGCGGTGCTCTACCAATTGAGACCGTGGCGCCGTTTCCCCATCTACTTTCTTGGGTAGGTATGTTCCGTACTAGAATCCAGGGAGTGTCAGCCAGCCCCACCACTCACAAACCTTGGCGGTGGATGTGGAACATCCTTTTTGTCGAAGGCGTCACGAGTGCGTGAACTTTTCGGATGAAGGGAATTCATCATTATCATCATCATCATCAGCCTGGTTGCGCCCACTGCAGGGCAAAGGCCTCTCCCATACTTCTCCAACAACCCCGGTCATGTACTAATTGTGGCCATGTCGTCCCTGCAAACTTCTTAGTCTCATCCGCCCACCTAACTTTCTGCCGCCCCCTGCTACGCTTCCCTTCCCTTGGAATCCAGTCCGTAACCCTTAATGACCATCGGTTGTCTTCCCTCCTCATTACATGTCCTGCCCCTGCCCATTTCTTTTTCTTGATTGATTGATTTCAATTGATCAATAGTAGGAAATATAAATACCGAAGAAAGTGGAAGTGGAGACGGCGGCGCGTTAACTCAATTGGTAGAGGATCGCACGCGAAATGTGAATACGTGGGATCGTTCTCCACCTGGGGAAATGTTGTTCTTTCATCCACTTTCTTTTCCAGTAATTTTTAATTTCCTTATTTCATTTAGTAAGTATAATTTCCCATATATTGTCCTTGGTGTCAACGCTTGTTGGCTTCTTATGAACTGGTGTTTGTGATAGACCAGTCTATTTACAGAAATACGACATATGACAAGGACCAATGTTCTATTTATTAGGAGTATTGTAACACTGGTACTGAACAAGGATGAACTATCGGTTATTTCTTTTTTCTTTAAATCTAAAAATTGAAGATAGTTCAGCAGTTGAGTACTGCAGTCATTTAGACGTTTTGCAGGCATTTCATTAGGAAGACTAAGAGCTAAGAGTTTCTTTTAATGGACGGATCTCCTTTCATGACTGTCTTGATGCGATTTTACGCCAGGTCCTCATGCTAACTTGGGCACATGATATTTTAGAGGCACTAGCTTTACATTACGCAAGGAAGTGGCTGCAAGAACCCAGGTATGTAAAGGAGCCAGCCCAGCACGACTACACATGGTGCAGAGGAGCGCACTTCAAAGCATCAGATTACATTACAGTTTGGACGAGAAAACTAGAATTGGGTATATTGGGAGTAGCATTTTACTGAAAGTCACCAAAACTTGCAAAAGACTGTATGTCATACCAAGATGAAAATTCTCACGTGCTTCTGGCAGTCATCTTGACATCATATTTCTTGTAAGGTTTGCGATGGGAAAATCAAGATTTAGTATGCTCTCTGAAGACTAACAAATAGGAACAAGTATTATTGAGAAGTTACGAACATATTTTAAAAAACGCTGACTAGTTTTTTGATAAGTGACCACTTTTTGTCTAACCTCTCAACAGATATATCCATGTGACAAAAAAAAAAACAGTGGTGCAATATGATTGCAGATTTGCTTAGTGCCATAATTCATACTTGGAATCAACACTGTGCCTGTGTTGACTATAAAAACTAAAGCTCATTCTTGATTAGCTGCTAACAATTTAACAGCATCTAAATGCATAGGTGCAAATACAAACCACTGTCATTATGTACTTTAAACGCTGTCATGAAGCAGACACATTATCACGGCTTCTCCTTTTTTCACACCTAATTTTAGAAGCATCGCTTCCTCTTAGGTTACAGAAAGCAGAAGCATTGAAGGTTGAGTACCCCAGGTTTAAGAAGTCCTTATCACTTACGTACATGCTCACGGAACCAGTTCATTAGAACCGCTGGCGGCTCCTAACGCCAGAGCAAGGAGCAAGCAGCAAGGCCTTTAACAGCTGTGTTCACTGCATTGCGCACGCTACATCATAATTAGAAGCCACAGGGTCGCTTGCAATTGAAAAATTAATTGGACACATGGTAAATCGTGATTTCTTCCTTCGTGAAATAGTCATATATGTCCTCCTTGCAGGTATTTGACTTTTGGTTAGGGTTACTCAATCTACTTGCCAGCCAAGTATACTAACGGAGGCAGGGATGTGTTCAATGCAAAGAACTGTGAGAGCGTCTGCGTGGTACATTTCTTCATCAATTGGCATGCGTGAATATAGTGCTAATCAAGCAAAGGCTCCTTAGATTGAAGACTTTTGCAGGAAAAATTTGTATAAGGCAAAATAAAATTAAAGCAGTTTTGCGCATAGTTGATTTCTCGATTTAAGATACAGTGCACAATCTGGCACTGTATTTGTCTTCCCATACCAATACATACTTGTTTTGAGATGAAGACAAAATTCTGTGATGTGCGATAATATTATTTTTTTACTTTAGTGTACCTTAACCATTTCACTAGGAAAAAAGCCTTGGGTTCAGGTAGCTGCTTCATTGCGAAAGTATATATATAGCCACATGCAACACCCACGGGCGTGGAAGGGATATGTAAAACAGGTTGCTGCATTTCCCAGTTTATGATTTGCTCCTTTGTTTGTCTTTTTCATGCACTGCTCTGCTTATACTTTGCTTATCTTGCCTTTGATGCATCATATTCATCACATCTGATTTTTGGCTCGCGTCTGAAGCCATGCTCTACTTCAGTTAGATTGAATTTTGAAGTAGTCACAATAATTGTTCATGTAATTATGCAAGCTGCTACAGAGAAGTATAGCGTTCGTACCTTAATGCGGAACCGCAAGCTACCATATATGACGAGAAATGTGATGCACAAGATTTTACTGCCAATGCTCCTTGCAGTTTCGTACTCATTTTGCTATACACTAGATAATATTGTAAATTGAATTTTACTTTTTTGCGACAAGGTGTAACAGCTCAATCGCAGCAGCACCAGGAAACTACTTTCGAGTGGACGCCAACGGAATAGGAAATATAATACGCGTCTGCACGGCTTTGAGGCGGGGCGGATATTGCGGCAAGAACATGGCAAGAGACACGCTTAGAAACAATGGGGTGCAGTCCATACATGAATAACTCTATGAGAAATAATTATTATGATTATTATTCTGATTTATTATCTTATAATACTTGTGTAGATATTCATAATGAGTGGGTCCGGCAGCAAGCTTGCCATGGCCCGTCCTCACGTTCCAAGCTTCTTCCTGGTCCTGTTGCGCGGACTTTGGAGCTTCACGCTACTGGAGCCTACGCTACTGGGTACGTGGAGCTTTCGCGCCACGTACCCAGAATATGCCGCCAGGTTAACTCCAGGCTCAATACTCCCGCTCCTCGGCGGGAGTCATTAATTCCTCGAACTTCCCTAGTGCCCTGAAACAATATTTTCTTTCTTTGTTAAAGACAGAGTAAATAATCTATTTCTTGATAGATCTGTATAAAGCAAGAAGAATTACATTTTTTAGATAATTTTCTGATTATTCCATGTAATTAGTATGGCGCGATTGTGTTGTTTTGTTATGCATTGAAATATCTTATTGCTCTCGTTTTCTTATGTACGTATTGAATTTCATCAATTGTATGCCTTATCAACCAGTTCAGTACTAATCGATATTACCTGCAATTTTTTGTTGGATACGTAAAAGAAATTAAAAGCATAGTACACATCTTTACATTGCGATATGTATTCTCTTGTATTTGAACTGTGCCCCTTTCACTGTTATTTGGTACTCTGCTGTATTCACTTCCTTTTAGTTGACTTGTGAATCAACAACCAACACCTTTGTATATAATTACTGTTGCTCTTTCTTTATTCCTGCTATGCTAGGATCGCCTTTATATTTTTTTTTTGTATCGGACCTTTAACTAGCCTTCGGCTACAGGTCCGACAAGTAATTGTTACTTGTGTATAATAACCTGGAAAAAAATAACAAATAATAAATAAATAAAAATAAAATGTGTTGAAGCCAGTGGAACCACCCTAGGCTCCCCGCTCATTGACAGTGCATCGTGGTCCGGTCCGCGCACTTTGTAAATGGCCGCTTACCATAGCTGCAAGCGTCGCGGCTTTCACTCAGCCATCTGAACGCCGGAACTCTTCCTGTACGCTCTGCGCATCCGCGGAATTTCGTTAAAAATATGGCAGTTTCGCCCAAAAGGAAAGCACCGATTGCTATACCAAATTAGTAGATAGCTGTACGAAGTAAGGATAGTAGCTTTATCGGCCGTATAAAATTGTAAACATTCGATCACTAAGTAAATTCACAATGATAGAACGTCCAAGCGTGACTCAACGAGGACGTAGAAAGAAACAGACACACAGAGAAAGCGATGCCTTTGCGAGTCGACTTCTGTGTAGGTCTTTGATCAGTCGCCTTACCGATATTATCATGGATTCAAACAAACTAGTCCGTCAACGTGTTTGAACTCAATTAACGAGCATGGTGCCACGCGAGCACAGGTAAACATGAACACATCTCGCTCGATGGCAGCGGAAAATGTCTGTGAAAACAGTGGAGTTAGGAATCGCGGCAGAAGCTGTGAGCCAATTGACCTCTGTGCATCTGTCGCTTCAACGCGAACGAAACGTCGAAAGCCTAGGGCATACGAAGCTACCGGCACTATGCGCAATTTCCAAACATCGCAGATCGCTTTGAAGGTGTGGCCCGCTCGGACGCGCACTTTGGAAACGCCGCAGGTTGCTTTCAAGACATGGATGGATGGATGGATGGATGGATGGATGGATGGATGGATGGATGGAGGGATGGATGGGATGGATGGATGGATGGGATGGATGGATGGATGGATGGATGGATGGACGGACGGATGGACGGACGGACGGACGGACGGACGGACGGACGGACGGACGGACGGACGGACGGACGGACGGACGGATGGACGGATGGATGGATGGATGGATGGATGGACAGACGCACGGACGGACGGACGGACGCTATGAGCGTCCCCGTTGGAACGGGGCGGTGGGTTGCGCCACTAAGCTCGTGCTATTATACGCCCTAATGTCTTTCCTAGGTTAAACAATTAAAAAAAACCCTAGGAACTCACACACAAATTTTCTGATCCCCTATTGCAAACTGTACTTTTTTACGTCTCCGTTTTTCGTCGTTTCCCAACTTTTCTTCCACCAATCCTCCAATCGGCTCTTACTAATGCCTATTGTGGACATGTTTACTTTTCCACTGCTCTCGCTGAACCCAAGGGCTACAAGGAGGCCAGTGGTGCCAAAATCGACCACTGGGTAGACGTGTTAACATTCTAATAAAACAATTAAGTTCCATAGGTTCCCTAGCTTTACCGCAGCAAGCACATGCTTCTTCTTCGTTCTTATATCTCGCTTTATTGCTGCGTGTTCTAAGGCATCCCGATCTCGCTTTGAAAATAATGAACTTCCCTTTGAGTTATCTTAAATTGTTTCTGTCCTAATTTCGTTTTTTTTCCTCTTAAATAGTTACTCATGGCAGGTTTCTTTTCCATTGCCGCCACCCATGAGATTATTTCAGCCTGTCTTACTTTCCACTTGACCTTCTTTGTTGCTGCGTTGCCCACCCTACAGGCCGCATACTTGCTGGCAAGCTTCCTAGTTCTTTTCCTTCACTGTGAATCAATGTTTTTTCTCTACATATAGCTGAACACTCTCCCAGCCCATTTACTTTATTCCACATTCCTCAGCCGTTCTTTATACTCAATTTTATTGTGAGCTTCCCTCACTTCAAAACTAGTCCAACCCATATCACCCTGCACAGCTTCATTTGTAGTCTTCCCGTGAGCGCTCAATGCTAGGCGACCCACTGACCTTTGGTTCCCGTCGAGGCCTGATTGTACCCCTGATTTAAAGCAAACAACCGCATTTCCAAAATGAAGTGCTGGTACCATTACACCTTTCCACATGCCTCGGAGGACCTCGTACCTATTGTATCGCCATAGCACTCTCTGCTTCATTATGGCTGCATTTATCTTCCCCTTCGCTGTTATTGTTTTTTCCTGTGTTTGCATATATCTATTGCCTTCGTTTATTCATATACCAAGGAAATTATATTCTGTTGCCCGAGGTATTTCCTGGCCCTGCATCTCCACTGTCTATTCAATGTTTTCATCTAATACCATACCACCTGATTTTCTAACACTAGACTTCAAACCTAAATTGTTTCCTTCCTGTCCACAGATATTAGCCAGACGTTGCAAATCACTTTGCTTGTTAGCTAGCAACACAATGTCGTCAGCATAAAATAAACCAGGAACTGCTGCTGTACTACTGTACCCGCCTGTTTGTATGAGATATTAAACCCGATATTACTTCCTTCTAGCACCCTCTCCATCCTCACCATGTACATCATAAACAGCAACGGGGATAAAGGGCACCTCTGCATCAGTTTTTTGTTGATATTGTTGCAATAATGCATATTTACAACTGACGTATATGGCGCTCAGACAACTGCCAGTCTTCGTCTTCCTCTAGTCCAATTCAACTTCTTCCTTCCCTTCACCGTAACATCACCCTCCCGGCGGAGTAGCTCCGTCCCGGTGCAAGTTATAGAGCCTCACTTATTGGGGGGCATAAGGCTTGAGCCTGGCGACGTGAACAACATCGCTGGTGATGTTGGGGGGCAATGAAATGCTGACCGACTGGGGCAATCTCGTATGTCCCGACGGACAGTTGGTGCAAGATCTGGTATGGACCAGAATAACGGGAAAGTTTTTTTTTCTGAGAAGTCGACGCGACGTGGAAGGCGTCCAGAAAAGGACAAGGGAACCAGGTGAAAAATGGTAGTCTCGGTGCCGAGTCTCGTAGTGTCGCTTTTGAGAAGCTTGCGAGACTGTGAGGCGATGACGGGCCACATCTCGGCCCTAGGCGGCTAAGTCAATAGCATCGCGAGCGTAACCAGTGTTGGGTGATTTTACTGCGGAAGGTAGCAACGTGTCAAAGGGCAAGGTAGGGTCGCGACCATACAAAAGGTAAAATGGTGAAAATGCGGCAGTGTCGTGACGGGACGAGTTGTATGCGAAAGTGATGTATGGTAAAACAACGTCCCAGTCACGGTGATTGTCGGAAACGTACATGGCCAGCATTTCAGTTAGCTTGTGGTTGAATCGCTCGGTGATGCCTTTCGTCTGAGGGTGTTACGCGGTAGCAATATGGTGTTCTGTAGAACAGGAGCGGAGCAGATCTTCGACGACCTTCGATAGAAAGTAGCGGCCGCGATCTGTCAGCAACTGGCGAGGGGCGCGGTGGTGCAGAATTACGTCGTATAGTAAGAAGTCAGCGACATCTGCAGCGCAGCTGGTTGGTAGCGCTCGTACGATTGCATATCTCGTGGCATAATCGGTTGCTGCAGCAATCCATTTGTTTCCTTGGATGGAAATTGGAAAGGAGCCAAGGAGGTTTAGGCACACACGGAAGAAGGGCTCTGTAGGGATATCAATTGGTTGAAGCAAACCAGCGGGAGGAATAGCAGGAGTCTTCCGGAGCTGACACATGTCGCAAGAAGTGACATAACGGCGCACAGAGCAATGAATGCCGGGCCAGAAGAAGCGGCCCCACAGGCTGTCGTATGTACGAGTGATGCTCAGATGTCCAGCAGTAGGAGCGTCGTGAAGTTGCTGAAGCAGGGCGAGTCGAAGGTGCTTGGAAACGACTAGGAGGAGCTCCGGGCCGTCAGGAAGAACGCTACGACGGTATAAAGTTCCATCGCGCAAGGTGAACGTTCGGAGAAACGGGTCATAAGGCCAGGAGCTTAGGCGTTCCATAAGTGTTCGAAGAACAGGATCTTTGCGCTGCTTGTCGCCAATATGGAGGAAGCCGGACAGGGATAGAACACTGATGTCCGAGTCTGCATCGGTATCGTCCGGTTGATCCACGGGATTGCGGGACAGGTAGTGAGCGTTTTTATGCAGGCGCCCTGACTTATACATAATAGAAAATGTATATTCTTGTAGACGCAATGCCAAACGTGCGAGTCCTCCAGTTGGGTCCTTCAAAAAGGAGAGGCTGCAGTGGGTGTGATGATCGCTTACGACGCAGAAGCTCCGACCGAAAAGGTACGGCCCAAATTTCGCGACCGCCCATACCAGCGCGACACATTCTCTCTCAGTAGCGGAGTAATTTCGCTTGGCGTGGAAAGAAGGCGGCTACCGTAAGCGATGACATGGTCTTGGCCCTGTTGACGCTGAGCAAGGACAGCGCCGATTCCATGACCACTCGCAACAAGTGGCAGCATATTCCGACAGCCTGTGGCTGCAGTCGGAGGCAGCCACCGGCTGTCTGAATATGTTGCCGCTTGGTTACTATCGGTTTTGTTGCTTGGTTCTTTGTAATCTTTTGATGTCACATGGTTTGCCGAGTGTATTAGTAGTCTTGTGTCACGAAATAAACCATCGGTTGGAAGTTAGCGCTCACTCTGTTTTCCGTTCCCTTTGATTGCCCCTACCTCCTTCCTTAGTTGCTCTTTCTGAGCTGCGCTACAAGCTAAAACAGTCATGACATACCAATTCGCCCAAACTGCCACGCTTTTGACGAACTGTAGAACACCTGCGGAGCAGTCAATTTGGGCAGAGTGTTTCGAAAGGAAGTCGTGGCCGAGAATTAGGTCGTGCGGACAGTGTTCAAGGACGATAAATAGAACAACGGTATAATGATACCCAGTGGTCAGACATGCTGTATACATTCCAAGGACAGGTGAGTACTTCTATCGGCGACTCGCACAGTGCATGGTACGGCGGCCGTGAGAATCTTTTTGAACCTTCGGCGGAGAGCTGCGCTCATAACCGAAAGCTGCGCTCCTGTATCAACGAGAGATCTAACAGGAACGCCAACAACTGCAATGTCCAGTAGGTTTCCACATGTAGACAGGGTCAACAGAGGATTTGTGGGCCGGATCGGAGTTGCAGCTTCACCTCCGGGAGCTGCACCGACTAGTTTCCCGTAGTGAAGCGACCGGTTGCAGAAGGGGACGAAGAGCGGTGAATGAGGGGATAACGGGACCTACGACCTTGCGGGGATAGGGAAGGGCTGGATCTTGGTGGCGCTCTGTCGGCGTTGATGTTCCTAGTCGGCGTATAGGGCGAGAAAGTACGATTGTCTGGTACATGGCGGTAGTGACTCGGAGACGACCACCGAGGAGGCGACGACCAGTGGTTGCGGCAATGACGGGCGATGTGTGCAATACCAGAACAATTAAAACAGATAAGTTTATCATCCGCTGGGCGCCAGTCAGGTGGGTTGCGACGGAGTTTCGGAAAGCTTTGCGTCTGGGAGCGAGCGGCCGGTGTTTGTATGGCGGACCGAGCAGAGAGATGGAATGCCCAAACTTGATATTTCCTCCCACACTACCGCTTGTGTAAGGGAGATAGCGGGCACGCTTTCCCGACAGTCGAAACGAGCTGGAGCCGGAGCCATGGCCTCAAGCTCACGGCGAACGATGCGCTTGATATCTTCCGGTCCTGTGGGCTGAACGAACCGCCGCGGGTCTTCGCATGAAGATGTCGCGGTGGTATTGGGCAATCGGTCTAAAGATTGAGCGACGCGGCGACCCTTCGCTTGTTCGAAGCGCCGGCACTCCTTTATAATTGCATCCAAAGTGGCACAATCCTTACATATCAGGAGATTGAAGCATCGCCTGCAATACCTTTCAGTATGTGACCAATCTTGTCTGCCTCGGTCATGTTGTTATTAGCCTCGCGACAGAGGGCCAGCACATCCTGTATGTACACGACGTAGGATTCTGTGGACGTCTGAGCCAGGCACGCATGTTCTTTTTTGCTGCCAGCTGACGACTGAGAGGTCTGTCGAACAGGTCTCGCATTTTTTTCTTTGCAGACATCCCAGCTCGTTAGGTCAGCTTCGTGTGTGTCGTACCATTGCCTCGCAGTTCCTCTTAGATAAAATATCACGTTTGCTAGCATCATTGTTGGATCCCACCTGTTGTTGTCGCAGACTCGCTCGTACATCGTAAGCCAGTCCTCGACGTCGGCGTTGTCCGTGCCACAAAATGTCCCCGGGTCCCTCTGATGAGTGAGGATGACCGTTGGCACGGGCTCCTGAGGCGCTGTCGCTTGTGTCGGTTGATTTGCCATTGTGGCGGCAGGTAGATGACATCCGGGGTGAAGTTCCGTGATTGTACTCCGCACCTTCCACCAAAATGTTGCAAGAAAGCAGGCCCACGCGTGTAAAATAATGTTTGTTTACAGCTGGTGTATATGGCCTTTAGGCAACTGCCCGTCTTCATCTTCCTCTAGTCCAATTCAACGTCTTCCTTCCCTTCACCGTAACAATATGAACTTTCTCCTCGATCCTCATCCCTTGCCATTGAACGCAAACGGTATTTTCTAGGTAAATCGCTCTCAAACGCTGTAGACAATCGTCACCTAAGCATTCCCCTTTCAGAATATGCCACAAAATGTTGCGGTCTACGTTGTCATAGGTTCTTGTAATGTCTAAAAAGGCCACATATAACGGTCTGCTTTCTGCTTTTGATATTTCAATACACTGAGTAAGAATAAATAAGTCATCATCTAAGCGCCTACCTATTCTGAAGCCATTCTGAAGTTTTCCCAAAATGCCATTATTCTCTGTCCATGTTTGAAGCTTTAATTTGATTGCTTGCATTGCTAGCCTGTATATTACCGATGCGATGGTCAACGGTCTATACGAGTGAATTTATCTTTCTCCCCCTTACCTTTATAAATTAAATTCATTCTACTTTGTCGCCAACTGTCTGGTATTCCTCTATCTTTTAAGGTTTTTTTCCACTGCTTTCGCCAGAGCTTCCTTACATTTGGTCCTAGTTCATTAATCAGCCTAACGGGAACCTCGTCTAGCCCTGTGGCTGGGCGCTTAGGAATTTCCTCTTCTGCTTTCTTCCAGTTGAAATTTGTCAGCCCCAGCTCCCTTTCCACTTGGGTTTCTTTCATGCTCTTCTTTTTCTTCAAATAAAACCTCATCATCCGCTTGGAAAGATTCGGCTGTTATTTTTCGGATGTAATTTATTGCCGCTTCTCCTTCCAGTCTGTTTTCATCTTCGTCTAGGATATGTTATATTGATGTTGTCTTTCTGCCTAATAGTTCTATGTGGTTCCAAAATATTCTAGGTGCGGCCTTCTTTTTTGCACGTATTTCTGACAACCAACGTTCACTTTCACCTTTTAATGTTCCTTGCACCAGTATTTGAACCATATACTTTCTCTCTCGGTATATTTCGCATTTACTGGTTACTTCATCCTGCGGCGATTGCGCCTTCTTTGCCTGCCTGTGCTATCGGGATGCATTCTGTCGTTCGGCGATCGCTTCTGGTATCTCCCTGTTCCAACAGCTTTTCGGTTTCTTTTTTTTTCCTTTTCAACGAACATTTTTTTTCTCTTTTCGTATTTCTGTCATTATCACACTTAGAAGCTCACCATATTCCCAATCTTCACTTGGCTATTTGCGAAGTTCTTCCTTGACTCTAGAGACTATGTTTGCTATTTTTTCAGCGTTCAAATTTGAACTGGTCATTTTGCACTCCTTGCTCTCTTTCCAAACTACATATCCCATTTTCAAAATGATACTTTTATGGGGCCCTCTAACGTATAGCCATTCCAATATGTTTTCTTATACCATTTCTTATAATGAGCGGCTTGTCTTATCTAATTGGCTCACAAGCGGCAAGGAACACTCTCAAGCGGAGAGGGATTCGATGGGTCCGAGTCGTTGCACTGAAAATCGATAACCGAATGAGGGTATTGCCGGCATCTGTGATTGGTTCGCTTTCCCTTATTAGCTCACGGTGGCTCGTCGACAATCGCAGTGGCATGCAACGGAAGCTTAAGAATGACGCTGAAACGGATCCTCAGCAAAGAAGTGTTGGCAGAACGAGCTTGCAAATGAGCCGAAAGTGCTCGAAAACGTTACACGGCCACGCAAAGATCTTCTTACACTCAAATAAACTCATGCTCTCTGGCAGGTGCCAGTAGCCAGTGCCTCAGAGATTGGTGGCTGCCATCTTTTATTCCTTTCGGAACGAGGCAGCCTTCGGCTATACAGAAAAAAATCAGTTTTGTTCGACATATTAATGCATCTTTAACGCCTACACGCCACTTTGACGCGGTGAGGTTTTGCGGTTTTGTGACATCGCGTGACCGGCAGGTGAAGTGGGTGCAGCGCGAAAACTTTTGACCAATAGCCGAGGTCTAATGGCGAAAAGGCGCCGAATCAGAAAAAGCTATTTTTCAGTCGTTCGGTAAAATCAAGCATAATCAGTGTTGACACGCCATATCAGATGGGGAGCCATCGCTGTTTTCATGACGTTACTTGACAGGCAAGTAAAGTGGGGGTGGTCCAAGAAGTTTTTCGCCAATTACGGAGGCCTGATTGCAGAACTAGAATAGAAAAGTTTGGAATATCTTTACGTTATGACGCCCATGGTCACTGCCTATGCTGCTATACCCTTCTTCACCAATGACCAATTCTCTCAACTTATCATGAATTCCTTCTGTCATCAGACAGTAATCAATGGTTGATTGCCGGTTTTCTACTTCCCAAGTGATCTGTCCGTCACATTTGTGCCCTTTATTCACGATAACTAGGTTATGTTGCTCACAAAGGTCTAGCATTGACTTCCCGTTGTTGTTGGTATAGCCATCTAAATCCTGTATGTGGGCATTCATGTCTCCTAATAGGACAATTTCAGCACCACTGCCGAAACCCTTATTATTAGCGCTTATGCATTCCACTAACTCTTTATTCTTCTCTGCGCAATTATTTCCGGTCCCCAAATACGTAACGCCCAGCCAAGTTTTTCCCCACTCATTGTACCTGATAGCCAAAGATGCTCTTGACATTTTAACTTACTCTTTTCCATTTGGCTCCTTGATGGATGAGCATTCGGACTCCCCCTCCCTTTCTATCCGACTAAGTTCTGTTGCACCCTTCCCAAACATCATTCTGAATCACTGGCGGCTCTTCTGAGTCTCTAAGGTGCGTTTCTGTAACCCCTACACCCCTATTTGTTCTCTATTTAACTGATCCTCAATCTCTGCCCACTTTTCCTTTCTTCTTCCCCCCTGCATGTTTATGTAGCCTATTGCATGGCGAGCTCTCTTTCTTGCTTTCCTCTGGCAACGCGTCCCTACGGCGTCCACCACAGGCGTCTACTACGGCGTTCGCGATTAGCCAACACCGTACTAGAGGCCGCAGTTGTCTCCACTCTGTACGGAGCGGCGGACGAGGTGGGCGTCGAGACACCTTGGAAGCCGCCGGAAAAGAACGCCCCTCCTCTCTCGCCTGACACCGCTTTCCTCGCGCCCCACAGCAGAGGGCTGGCATCCGGGCCACGTTCCCCGCTCGCGCACGCGAGATTGAACCGTGTTCGCCGGCTCGCCCTCACACGCTTTCACTCATACAGAACCTCACGGCAACAGCGATGGAAGAAATGCGCCTGGAGTGTCCATATAATTGCTATCGCAATAAAAGCTGCGCCCGAGCAACGCGCCCTTTAGTGGTCGCGGCATCAAGCTCCATGCTTCTTCCTGGTCCAGTTGCGCGGACTTTGGAGGTTGCAGGTATAGGAGCCTTCAGCTTTCGCGCACAGTGCCCAGCATCTGTCGCCAGGTTAAGTCCAGGAGCAACACTTCCGCTCTTCAGGAGTATTGCGGCGGAGCCATTAGAGCCGTCCTGGACTTCAAACCACCTGCTCATTGACAGCGCATTGCGCGCACTTTGTACATGGCCGCCGATCATATCTGCAAGCATCGTGGCTTTCACTTAGCCATCTGAACGCAGGAAACTTTCCTGTGCTTTCTGCGCATGCGTGGGATTCTGTTAAAGAGCTAGGCCCGAGCAACGCGCCCTTTAGTGGGCCCGGTAGAAAGCGAGCGATGGCCCCTGCTAACGTTCAACGCTTCTTCCAGGTGCGGGAAAGAAACTCTTATTGCCTTTACACAAAACGTAACAGCTACCGTGTACTCTATGATGCCGGGCTCACGGTGCTTTTGTTCCGTTGTGCGTGACTGTGCACATATGCTGTTAAAGCTCCTTGTGCTAGCTGGTGATATCAAATGTAACCTCGGCCCCGACAAAGAGATTCTTAATGTTTAGGAAGAACTGCAATCTGGGCACACGGTAATGCTAGGGCAACTAAAGTCTATTGAAAAAAAGAGTAGTTGATCTTGATAAAACGTTCAGAGAACTAAAAGCACGGCTGTGCTGGTGTCAACGACATGCAGGTTGAATTGGGTAAACTTTGTGAGATAAGCGCCGAGAATACAGCACACATAGGTGTACTGTCTGCCCGGATAAATGATGCTGAAGATAGATTCAGAAGAAATAACCTTGTTTTCTATGGCAGCGAAGATAAACCAAAACAATCATGGTCTCATTATGACAAAATTATTATTGCACATTGAAAATAATATTTAGATGTACCGATTGAACCACTTGATATTGAGCGTGCACATCACATCCGGTCTTTCCAAATTGGAAGGTGCTGTCCTCTCATTGTGAGGTTTGGTGACTGTAGAGCCAAGTATGATGTTCTCTCTTCGGCTAGGAAATTCATACGTGCATGTACGTGCTATACCGTTGCAGATGATCTCGCCCCAAGCACGCGCCTTGCCCATAAACGCCTCATCTAGCTTGGAAGGGCCCGTAAACTGCCGTAGAAGTTTCGGCACGAAAAGGTTATTGCAGGTGAAGAAAAGGGGCTATTTCGACCACACTTCTATCCAGGCGTTTGAGGGATGCCATTAGCCATCATTGAGACTAAATTAGACGCCGCGCCAACAGAATTGACCGCCTTTCTCATTGCTGCTCGCTAACATTTGAAGCGTTGTTCCTAAACGGGCTGCACTGTGCAGCCTAATAGGCTCATCTTGCGACGTCTTACTGCTAACATTAGACCGAAATTACTCCATTAGACCGAAGTTACTGCTAACATTACTGCTAACCTATTAGACCGAAATTATCCGTTTTCTCTCGCATTTTGACATTCTCGGCAAAGGCAGACCTGATATCTCGCGCAGTGGGGGTATATTAATTGCCATTAACCGGAAGTTGCATTGTTCACTTGTAAACCTTTCTTCACAACTGGAAATTATTTGGATTCTACGCATTGCTATACACCCGCACACCCTTATTAGTATTTGCTACCGGTCCCTTATGCCGACCGTTCTTTCACGCTTTTAATTCATGAAGCCTTAAAGAGGTTAACAAAAATATATCCTAGCAGTCCTGTCCTTGTGTATGGCGATATTAATTTTCCAACTATTGAGTGGTGCTATCTTGCCTCTACATTATCTAAAAGCAGCCCTGCTAGCGATTTCTTCAACACGTGTAGAACATTCGGCTTAACGCAGCTCGTCACTGATCACTCACGCGTTACCGCTCCCTCGTCCAACGTTTTAGATCTTCTATAAACATCTCACTCTGATAACTTTACCCCTATTACCTTATTGAGCGATTTGAGCGATCACCTGACTGTACATACAACGTTTCAATACAACGTACTAAAGAAAAAAAAACTAAAAACACATTTTATGATAAAGGGAACCATGTCATCATCAACCGAGAATCATCTTAATACTTAGATACCGTCGTCGATAACTTTCCACTAAATTCTTTCAAGTCGGACTGGTTCCTTTCCAAAGCAGAGATGCATCGCGTCACACGTCTTTAAATTGCCGCCATTACAATAACGAAAGAACAACATCAACGTTGCTTAATGTATAGCTCTAACGACAAAATAATTTTTAAGAAACGCCTGTTTCGATCAACCAAATGATCTAACTCTTCTTCCATATTGTATTGCGCACTCGAGAAAGAACATGACAAGTCAACCTCTGAAACCAAACACAAGTTTCTTTCTACCACATTTCTGGCTATGCTGCAAACTAACCCAAAGCGATTTTCGAAAACCAATAATCCTAATCAATGGGATGAGATTTCACTCAACAGTACGTCCGGATTTCTAATGCCTGTGACTGAGGTTGCAGATCGTCTTAACACAGCGTTTAGTTCGCTTTTTACTAATGAATCACCTGACGGCCTGCCCCATCCACCATACTTCGCATAACCACTCATGCAGAATATAAGATTCGATCGCATCGGCATTGTCAAAGTAATTGAGTCATTGAAGAACTCGTCATCCACGGCAGTAGACGGTATCAACGCCAAAGTGATCAAGATACTAAACATCTGTGTAGCTTGTTTTTATCACTCATATTTCAGGAATCGCTCAACAGCGCTTCAATTTCACATGACTGGCAGGTGGGCAAGGTCATCCCAGGCTTCAAGAAAGAAAGCCGATCATCACCGACTAACTATCGCCCTACTTCCATAACAAGCGTCTCTTGTAAAATAACGGAAAATATTTTATATTCGCCTATTCCCAACTTCCCAAGATCCGGTAATTTTTTCACCCAAGTAAACATGGCTTACGCAAAAATTGTTCCCGTGACACCCAACTTGCTTTCTTCTTTCACGACTTACATTTAAACCTAGATCCCAAGATCCCGACCGAAACACTATTTTTAAATTTCGAGAATGCATTCTGTAAAGTCCCCCATGTTCGTCTCTTAATAAAGTTATCCCACCTTAACATTTATCCGTGTGTTCTAAGCAGGATTCCAGGGCACTTAACTAACCGTCAGCAGTTCGTATGCGCTAACTCACACTCTTCATCTTTGACACTCGTGATTTGAGGCGTACCTCAAGGCACCGTACTTGTTCCTTCCTTTTCTTAATATACATCAATGAGCTGCCTCGTAAAATATCTTCTCCCATCCGACTCTTCGCAGATGATTGTGTGGTTTACCGAGCAATTACTAACCCCACCAACGATTGCGCATGACAAGGTGACCTATGGCGCATACAAAAATGGTGTAACACTTGGCTTATGTCATTAAATATATCTAAAATATTAATGTCTATTCACCGTCATCGTAATTAGAATATGCGTAATGCCTACGGAATTCTATTCGGCAAGTTGTTGAGCGAAAGAAAAACAATGTAAGCATGCGTGGACTCGGTATGGTAAAATTTTCCCGCGGAAAACTAACACCTCTCGTACACTGCGCATATCTTTAGTTCAATACTTTGATAATATAGAGTAAACGGTTGCACGTCTGCATCGGACGTCGCCCTTACTGCAACAGTTAAATATGACTGAAAGACCGTTCGCACCAACCGGTATTGGTAAAATATTTTCTGAAAAAACAATGCACGTCATTTTTACATCCAAACACGCAATCGGTACACAAAAGGGCACTGTTCTGATATCATTTCTGCCTTTTCTTGGTTTTTCATTTGAAATTGTCATGCTGTGCGAAACATGGTATCGCAACGAAGAACTATTGCAACTATCAGACTGTATCTCTCATCATCTGAATCGATGTAATTAAAAAGTTAGTGTGGTCTGGTGGTCTGTTGATAAGACAGGCTTGCATCGCGAATTGTTCAAAGACTTTGCCTAAATTACTACTGACATCGAAATTTTCGCTGTTCTCCATGATTATAGCATCCTTTTTCTGTGGTGTATTGCCCAACGAGATTGAATGTGGTTAACGTTCTAAAATAAATCGAAAATCTGCTATCCTTCGTTAACGATAACGACTACCGTTTAATTATGGGCGGCAATATAAATACTAACATGTTGCACGATAGCCCAGTTCACGGTGGCGCATTGTAGGTACTTGAATGAATTGGTTGCATTAATACAATTACTACTCCGACTCGTATTCAAGGTAACTGCGAATGATTACTCCATGTTTTCATTACAAATTTTGACACATAGCACATTGAATCTGGCATGATCACTGCTCAGGTCAGGGACCACTTACCTATATTTCTACTTCTTAGTTCATATGTGCTGCCCTCTCGTGTTTGTAAAGATCAACACTTCACATTTAAGGATGTTAACCCATTCACACTTGAGATATTTCGCAGCGAAATATTGCACATAAACTGGAGAGGCGTGTGTAACGAAAAAGACTGTGACAAAGGGTACGAGTTGTCTTTATCCATATTTCAGAGCGCTTACACACAGCTATTTAACCGCAATACAATGAAGGCCAAAAAATCATGGGGACCTTGGATTACTGACAGTATGTTGAAATTGATAAAACGAAAAGAGGCTCTTTTCAAACACCTTCTACGCACAAGAGACGCAACAGACCTAGCTAAGTTTAAAAAATTGCAGAACAAAGTTAATGGTGTTCTAAAGGCATCAAAAGAGCAATATTTGGAAGAATGCTTCGTGTTGAAACGATGATGCCAACTGATATCAACTGGAAGAAATAGAACAATTTGCTTCATGTGAACAATCAACCAGAGACCATAGAATACATAGAAATAAATTATGAGCCTAAATCATGCACGGCAGTGGCTGACACTTTTAACAGTTATTTTGCGTCGCTGGTGAACAGTTCCTACGCACCTCGTTGCAAAGAATACGTAAAACCAAAAGCCGTCGAAGTGCATTCCTAAGCCCCACTAGCACTTTTGTACTCAAAAGCACGTTCCTTGGCCTGTGAAGTAGGAAAACTTATGATATGAGTGATTTCCGGTAGATTCTGCGCATCCATGGAATTTTGTTAAAAAATTACAGTTCCACCCAAAGGGCAAGGCAGAGTCGCAGATTTGTAGATTCGCCCGGCAGAGCATATGCTAGGCCTAATCTGTCCTGTCTTAGAGCACGTGTACAATCTTTCGTTGGCGAGTGGTATATTTCCCCGGCGCATGCAAATCGTGAAGGTAACAGCACTTTTCAAATCTGACGACAGAAGGTAGTTCTCATATTACAAGCCAACATTGATCCTGTGTATTTTTTCTAAATCTCTCGAGAAATTTATTAATACAGGAATAACCTTTTTTGTACAGAACACAATGTAATTACAAATTACGAGATGGGATTTAGAAAAGGTTTTTATACGGAAACAGCTTTAGTGATGCAAAAGGGATAACTTTGAGAGGCTTTCTAGACAATTTAGTTACTCTCGGCGTCTTTATTGATTTTTCAGAGGCTTTTGACATTAATAATCATTACACCATCCTAACAAAACATGAGAATTATGGCTTTAGGGGAGCATTCCTGAACTTATTTAAATGTAATTTGCAGTATAGGTATCAGACCGTTTTTGTAGGTAACAACTGTTCAGAAAATTTGCCTATATTTTCTAGGGTTCCTCAAGGAAGCACACTAGGACCACTATTATTTAACCTGTATATAAAAGACACAACTAATGTACATACCATGGCACAATTTGTTGTATGTGCTGACGACACTAGTTTATAGCTTTTAAAGATGTAAAGGAGTTGCTAAGTGTTGCTAATGATACACTAGCACAAATAAACAAGTGTAGCTTATCGAACTAATCAACTATTAATTCTAACAATACATAGGCGTGTTTTTTTAGTCTAAGAACGAAAAGCAGAGCAGCGATGGACATCTAAAAGTAGGCACTACCTTCATAGACGTACTACCATCAGTCAAAAGCTTAGGTGTAATTTTCTAAGAGAATGTGCGGTAAAATGACCATGTTAACATTATTCTAAGAAACTTGCACAGGCCGTTAAAATACTAATAAAATTACCTTGCCTTTGCCTTTAAGAGTGAAGCTCCTACTCAATATTTCTTTTTTTCTCGCAGAATAACTACTGTCACCTCGTGTGAGGCCACACGACTAGCAGTAACATGAACATTGTATATTAACTGTAAAAGAAAGTCATCAGTGCAATTTAAAACTCTTCATTCAACAGCCATACTCATCCTATTTTTAGTCAATTACAGATAATGCGAATGACATCATAGTACCTTGCAATTTCACTAAGACGTTTTTTAGCAGAAAGAAAAAGCAGCACAAATTTTTTGTGGTACTTGTCAAGACTAACATATTAAACACAAGTAGTTGCACTAAACATTATGGAGAAACTTGGCATACACCGCATTCACGAACCACGGGAATTAAATGCTATGCCTTACACTGCCATCTTTGCTTAACTCTCTTCATTGATCGGCATGCTCATTATCATTTCAATTACGTACTGTACACCTTGCTATTCATACTGTTATTCTCGTGTACGCTTTAGTGCTTTTGTTTGTGTTCTTTTTTTCAAATGATTCAAATGAACATGCATTTTTGAGCTGAAACTGCACATTGACTTACATAACTTTATATTTTTGTGAACATTCCCCTTAAATAAAAACCAATTTATGTTGTCTGCACTTTGTTCTTTTTCCTTTTTTTTCTGAAACATATGACATGTGAAATTTCTGCATTCACGTTGGCGTTTTTGCTGATGTGCAAATATAACTTTGTACAACGTGTCTCATTATTTCCAAACATTGTTTAAAATGATATTGTATTATTACATGTGTTCATATATTGTATTTATGCAGGCATTGTTAGTGTTGTCAAAACCAATTGAGGGACCCAGACCTAGTCAAGCCGATTTTGAGCCTCTTGTCTGTGGCCCTGTCATTTCTACGATGTACAGATGTGAAAATAAACTTCAAAGTTCATAGCAACATCAGCCCGGTAAACGTCGCAAAAATCTGGACCACGTAGGACACCGCTTTTAAACTACTGAAGGATATGTCCAGAGTTTCGAAGTCGGAATGGCATTCTAAAAAATTCAGATAGGCCGACAGACGTTGCCATCGCCGTCTTGGGGACGTCCTCTGGTGCTACTGGTATCTTGTGGCAAGCCTTCACGAGGTCCACTTTGGAGAAATTTGGAGCTCTGTCCAGTTCGGTCAAATATCATGAATGCGTGATCCAAGTTAGCGGCCTAGTACAGTTGCTCGATTCAGTGCTCGGTAATCTCCACATGGTCGCCAGTCATCTGATGCTGGTTTTTCTACCATGTGAAGAGGAGACGCCCAAAAGCTTGACGACGGCGGGATGATACCAAGCTCGAGCATGTGATCGAAAGTTTCGCGAATCAAGCGGACTTTCTCAAGGGTCAGGTGACGCAGTCTGGCATAGACGGGAGGACCAGTCGTCGTTATATAAGAGAGCACGTTATGCCGAGCCCCAGTGCAGTCCTTAGCTTGGCGCATAAGGCCTAGAAACTCGTTCATTATTGCCACAAAGCGGGATGTTCCGGCTAGTCGGACCGAGGTTCGACTTAACGGAGGATGTCCTGAGGGCTTCCCTAGAAGTGTCATATAACCGTCGGTTGCGCACGTCTACAAAAAACGAAATGACGCCGGAAATAGGCCTCGAGGACTGCAAATTTTACATCGGCAAGTGTGAAAATCCAGCGGAATTTTCATTCAGGTTTAGCTTGGGAGAAAGCGATTGATGACCGTAACTTGCGGTCGTTGTGTTGTAGACTGCCTGCAATGCAGATGATCTCGGGCATTTACGGTCAGCTATAGAGGTAGGGATAAAGCTCAGTTTTGCGCCGGTATCCACAAGGAAACAGACGACAAAACCATGTATGTTGATAAACACTGAGGGGCGACTTTCCGTCAGCATTGCACCATTGGTCGCCCTCAATGTTGGCCTCTGACGTTTCCCGGATAGTCACAGGGCGCAACGCATTTGCGCGCAGCGTCTCCATATTTCCAGTGGTACCAGCACCAAGGCAGTCACGGCTGCTGTAGGGATGCAGTGCGCTGCTTTAAAGAGACACTAAAGGCAAATACTAAATCGACGTGGACTGTTTAAATGCCATTTCAGAAACCTCGCAACGCTTGCTTCGTGTGAACAAAAGACATATCTTACGAAAAAATTGCATCTGAAGGGTCCGAATACCTTTTTTGAATTTCCAATATCCCGTCTCCCATCCGCGGAAGTAGTGACACTGCATAAGCCATCACCACCCTTTGCTGCCGTCGAGGAGTGAAACAGCGTCCAAAGCGGCGATACCGAGCCAAGACTCAGCGACGGATTCACCGCTGCAGCTGCTTTTTCTTCGAGTAGCGTAGACCATTCGGTAATCCTCCTACATCATATGGAAGTTGAATTCTCCGCTGCTTGCAGTTTGTGCGAGTTTTGTGAGCCAGCAAGACCATCTCGGCACTACGCGATAACGAAACTATTGAAACGCGAAAACGCGGGCTGCGCAGAGTAGAGCGAAAACGAGACCGTTCGACCACGCGCGTCGTTGTCAAGGGTAATTTGAATGAGTTCTTTTTTGTAAAGATGAAATAGAACTGGACAACTAGCATTTTCGTTTGTCCTATAATACTAGGATGATTTTTTTTTGCAACGACTAGTTGCGTGCTATTCGCGATAATATTGACCCCTTAGATATTCCAGAGCACTAACCTATTAATTTAGCTTGACTTAATATTTGCCTCCAATGTCCCTTCAAAACGCGCGCGGTGCTTGCAAAGCTGCGACTGTGTCGGCGAGGAGCGCGATCTTTCCCGAAGTTCCAGGAATTCCTTAGGAAAGCAGACGGAAGCACTCTCAACTTGCACGTTTGCGACGAAGATTGGAAGGGGTTGCTGCTGCCACGATCGTGTCAGCGATAGCGGCCATCTTTCCAAGATCATTTTTGCCAATGTCAGCGTCTCCCCAACTACTTGCGCCACGCGCACGTGGTTGGGGAGACGCTGAAGAAATATCTCGTGCAGCAGCGGGCTGTCGAGACCTGCAACGCTTCCCAAAAGTTGCTGCATGTGGTGCAGTAGTTTGATGGTCTGTGGTCGCCAAGGTCCGTGTCATTCAGGCGTTCGAGTTCGGATGGTGTGAGGCGTCGAACGAGTGTCTCCTTGAAACTTCGGTAGGCGTTCTCCGCAGGTGGGATTAGAAGCAAATTACCGACCTCACTGGCCGGCGGTAAACTGCTATGTTACCGCGTGAGGTCAGCTGTGATGCGCCTGGCGACAAATTGTGCCTCAGCTTGAATGAACCGCAGCTCGAGGTCCGTCGGCCAGTACGGGGACTACTTCAATTCGACGGCAGAAAAGGTAGTCAGCTCGGTGTTGCTGTGGGTGCTAACGTCCGGGTCACCATTGTTAGATGCTAGCGCGATCTAATAGGAATCGGACAGTAAGCGATGAGTTCAAAATTAAGCTCAGTGGCTATGCCATAATGCAGCAAATTCGTTCATTTGCTGTACAGGTTTTATGACATCTATCGCAGCGCCTTCCTACCCGCAGTTTGTGGCGCCCCCCAGATGACCGTCACATTCCGTTTTCAATTGCGCTGCATGGATTACGGCGAGACAATTTGGGCAAAAGCCAGGAATGCGCAGATTTTGGAACGCCTACTCAAGGCGGTTGGACCACCAGTCACGAAAAGAAGGCTCTATCGTCAGGAACACTCAGCGCACCATGCACAAAGGAGCAGCCGGTGTCGGCGGCACCGCGGCTCCTCTCGATTGGGAGGTCACGCTCGACTTCGTCTCCGTTTTGGGTAATTGGATATTTAAAGTTAATTAATTGTTCGACTTCTCAAATATTAGAGTTACAGTAAAAGTGTCATTGAGAAAATTGTTTAGCGACATGAAAAACTCCCGATACAGCTTTCTGTTGCTCAACACGTGCTACATAAAAGTGTTTTTCCGAGCGTGAAAGGCCCGCAAATGCCCTCAAGATTGCCGTGTGACTGGCCGCTCGAGGCAGTTTGCGTGTATTTGGGGGCTTCATTCACGCTAGGAAAATATTTTTTTTTGTGGCACGCATTGAGCAACATAAAGTTGTATCGGGAGTTCTTAATGTCGCTCTACAATTTCCTCATTGACATGTCAAGTTACGTAAAACACCCAGCGCTGCGCGCGCACACACACGCACATATGTATGCACGAGTATATGACTTCAGAATAGAGGCATGTATGGTCGCCGCAAGGTTTTATTTTAAAGGTTGATACACTTCTTGGAAAACAACTTTATCACTTTCACGCGCATTCCTTCTTATACAGCGTTTTCAGCTAACTTTACTCAGAGTTGAAAAACATGTCTATGTACTCTAAGACGCCGCGACCAAATGCATGTTGCTTACTTTTGTATATATCGCGCTATTTATGTATATTTCTTAATTAGTTAATTGGCCAAGATAATTAGCCATTTTCTGAAGCAACAACGTTACGAAAAAATACAATTAGAAAGTTCTAGAACACTTTCTAAAACGTCCGATTAGGCAATTTCTCACTTTCTATCTATTAGGTGTTTTTCAGCTTTCTGCGGATTCCCGCGAAATACAAAAAAATATCACGGGACATACCTGCTTGCGCACCGCGATCGCAGCGCTCCCAACCGAACATAGCATTTAGCAGGGCGTGCTGCCCCTTAAAAGGGGACAGGGCAGTGACGAAGTTAGGCGTTGGCTGTGCTATTTACGCCAGCGATGTGCTTTCCTCGCGGCGATTCGTGATAGCGATAAGCAGACTGGTGTTCACACCGGCTAAATGCTATGCTCCTTTGTGCGCGGAAGGCTTGGGAGCAGTGCAATCATGATTCGCAATCGGGCATGCCACGTGGTGTTGTTTTGTATTTCGCGGGCATCCCGAATTAAGCTAAAAACACTAATAATTTACACATAGAACGACAGAAACTGTTCATTCGGACGTTTTGCCAAGCGCTGTGCAACTTTCTAACTAGAATTTCTTTCCCAGTTCCTTGCTTCAGAAGTTGGTTAATCATTCTTGACTAATTAGCTCATTAAGCAAAATACAAGAATAGCGCGACACACTACATACAAAAGTGAGCAACATGCATTTGGTCGCATCGTCATAGAGTGCATCGGCATGTTTTTAAACTCTGCCTAAAATTAGATGAAACACCCTATAGATACGCAGTTCGAGAAGAAGACAAACATCTGTACAAGAAGTGACCAACAACCTATGATTGGACGCATCCCACATTCCCATCGGCGTCCATTGTAAGCGACCAGTGCCCTGGCTGTGTGTCATGAAACGGCATTGCCTCGATGTTAAATGTTGGCAAGATGGCGGAGAAAGTTAACAAAATGCAAGTTTGGGGTTTTACGTGCCAAACGCGCTCTTTGATCATGAGCCCCGCCGTAGTAAGAGATTTCAGATTTATTTTGACCACCCGGGGTTGTTTAACATGCACCGAACGCACACTACACGGGAGTTTTTGCATTTCACCCCCATTGAAATGCAGCGGCCATGGCCGGCATTAGATCCCGCGCACTCGGGTTGGTAGCGCGACACCTCAGCCACTACGCTACCACGGCGGGTGCGGAGCAGAATGCATTGAACATCGTCTTTATAGAGTGCGTTTCGCTTAGAGATTACAACTTAGCGCACAATAGAACGAAACGAAAAGTTTGGCCGATATCTACGACATGGTGCGCATATTTTTTACATGGAGGCCAAAGTACTTTCTGCGACATACACGGGGTGCTGGCCAATGTGCTGGGAATCTGCTTGGTCACCAAGCACAATCTGCGCTGCTATACTTTTCCGGTGACAAATCTTACGGCGCAGATGTTTAAAGAACGGGATGACGGACTGTTTGCGATTTGCCATGATGTCGAACTAACAAGCACAAACAACGACATTTCTGTACTTTTTTGATCAGTAGTTGAGTTCGGGTAGTTGCTGCACGTATTACTGTTTTTTTTTAAATCCATATGATGAAAACTGCGCGCACACGAGGCGCGGCGCTTGCAACGTTTGAATTTTGCGCCATTTTTCCTGAGCACTCCATTAGCTCCGGCCGGTGCACTGCGTTGATGCGATAGAGAAGGCAGTTCACTAAAAAAGCGAAGCAGAAACCTTGCATACACTGGCCAATCGCAGCAATTGTGCAGCAGATATGTTATATTCGAAATGTTTTTATTACATGTTACAATTCACGATGATATAATCGTGTATTTTTTTCCGTTTGAGCTGTTGACGCTGCGGCGCATACTGGGAGTTTGTGCAGGCCGTTTGCTTGAAAGCTTCCTGCGTTTTCGGCGTTTTTGTGTGCTTCGCTGTGGCTTCTTAAGAATATTCCTGCGTGTTGCTTGCTTTTGATGGGCTTGTTGCCTCGAAGATCGCCATGATCGCCTCCGACTCTGCGACATCAATGGTGAGTGAGTGTTTCGAATTCCCCTTGTTCGTCCATTGCGATGCGGAGAGTAAAAGCGCGAAAATCCGCACAGCGCCTGTACATGTCGTCCGCGCTCCTCCATTCTAGTTTTCATTCCTAGTACTATCCTTCCGTTGCGACAATTTGTTATACAGCACTGTATTTGTGGTATTGAACATGTAGTTTTCTGCTGGTTTAACTTCACGCCACGCTTGTGGTGACGTAAGGCAGCTATGTGGTGCGACCTAAAACAGGGAATGTTGTACGCCACGATTTTTGGTACGGTGTTCGAGCACCGATTTAGTCAGCCTTATTAATGAGCGCAAAACAATGTGACGTGAAACCATCCGAACTGTACTGTAGTCGAAGATATTTCGTTTGCACCATGCCGTCTAGTACAGTGGCAATCAATATGAAGGTGATCGCTCGAGCGGCGACCGAGGAAAGAAGCAGCGCCACGTTACATCACCCTCCGTGGCGAGCGGAACATCAGAATAGCTTCCCTCTCTCTTTTCGCTGTTCCTTGAGCTGCTGTAACTCCCTTCTAGCAAGTCCCAAATTTCGTTGTTTTTTTTTTACGCGTCAGCAGACACATACGCACGCGTCGTAATCTTGTGTATACTGCTAGACCGGACGCAATCAATTGGAAGTTAATCGTGCTAGCGTCAACCTATGCTATAAAAAGCCGCCTTGCGCGGCATTTTTTTTTATCTTTCAGGAATAAAGTTACGCTAGCTTCCGTTTCACTCAGGCTCTTCCACAAAGAGCGGGCAGTCTTCTCAGTAAAGATAGTGGCAGGTTTCACTTTTTTCTTTATTTCCTCATTTGCACTGCACACTGTCGCATCTATTAAAAAAATTAAATTATGGGGTTTTACGTTCCAAATCCACTTTCTGATTATGAGGCACGCCGTAGTGGAGGACTCCGGAAATTTCGACCACCTGGGGTTTCTTAACGTGCACCTAAATCTAAGTACACGGGTGTTTTCGCATTTCGCCCCCATCGAAATGCGGCCGCCGTGGCCGGGATTCGATCCCGCGACCTCGTGTTCAGCAGCCCAACACCATAGCCACTGAGCAACCACGGCGGGTGCCGCATCTTTAGCTCTGTGAGGGCAGCACATTTTGAAGCTCCCAGCTGATCGAAATTATTAACGCAAAAGCGATACATGAGTAATCGGCAGGAGAAAGTGGCGGACGTGGCAGCGTCCAGAAAAAAAAAAACGACACCGAAAACCGCCCAAGGTATTCGGTCATAGGAATGGAAAGGTGGTTTCTCTAGCCAATTGCTTACGTGGGCTCCGATACTTTGCTATAAGGGATAACTGCACACCTGAATTTCGGTTAGCAGTAGAGTGAACGGAGGAAAATCAAGAAAGTGAAGGCATGATCTGTGTCATTCTTTGGGGGGGGGGGGGAAGAGGGGGTGATAATTGAATACTCATGATTGGGATTACGTAAGTCAACCGAATAAAGATTAGATACACATCTATGACATCTTGAATCAGCACTTTCACATTAACAGCACGAAAATAGTCTCAAGTGCCCCCGTATATATCGTTCCGGTGCCCTAAACTACGCAATTTCTCCGTCCTTCACTCCCTTCTGTACCGGGGGTGACATCTACTGCGCCTTCCCCCATTTTCCTGTAACTACAATACTACAATAATATAATACTGTCAACTGTTTCGGTGTTTAACACTGCCGTTCGTTTCTACTCTTTGCCTGTAGCCGGAAAAGTTGCTATAATAGAGTCAAAACGAATTAAGGCATAGCATTGATGAATATTTTATTCACTGCAAAAAAAAAGGATCATTTTCAGCTCGCTGCACTCATCCATAACATGCAACATAATCTCTGTCGATAATGGCCGCTTCCGACATGCATTGACTTTCTATAAATACTTGATAGGGCGCCCTCCTTTCCTTTGGAGGTCTTCAATTCTCCTGGGCAAAGATGCATAGAATGACTCTGCTATGGCCGGGTCTCCTCGAATGCGATTCCATTCGCCTTCTACCGCTTGCCGCAATGTTAATAATAATAATATTTGGGGTTTTACGTGCCAAAACCACTTTCTGTTTATGAGGCACGCCGTAGTGGAGGACTCCGGAAATTTTGACCACCTGGGGTTCTTTAACGTGCACCTAAATCTAAGCACACGGGTGTTTTCGCATTTCGCCCCCATCGAAATGCGGTCGCCGTGGCCGGGATTCGATCCCGCGACCTCGTGCTCAGCAGCCCAACACCATAGCCACTGAGCAACCACGGCGGGTTGCCGCAATGTTTGTGGACTCCCTATGTCCGGATGCATGCGAGCCAGGTTAGCTTTTATAATCTCACAAATGCATTCAATTATGTTTAGGTCCGGACTTCGCGGTGGCTACTCCAGCTGCGCGATGCCACTGCTGTTAAGGTACTCCTGCACTACAGATGCAGGCGTGTACAGGGCACCCGTCATGTTCAAAATAAAAGCAGCCGTCCGGGAAGGGTCCATTAATAGCATATAGGAGAAGAATGCTGTTACAAATTTCTATGTAAGCTTCAGCTGTCAGCCTCCCCGGAATGCGATACAGTGGGCCAAGACCTGCGTAGTGGCACCCCACACGTTCACAGAGACACGTCCGCTGGCAGCAAAGTTCAGGACGTTGTCCTCATCATGCCTTCCAGAGAAAGAAAAAAATCAATTTTGAAATGCGCAAAAAGCATGCGCATTCTTATCTTACTATTTTACCTGGACCCTGAGACCCTCCAGACGCGGAGGCGCTGATTCCAGCAAGTGGAGAATGTGGACTGGTCGCTTAATATAACTTGCTGCCATTGGTGCGACGTCCAGTTTCTGTGACGGTTGGCAAATTCTAACCGTTTCTGAAGGTGAGTTGTTGTAAGGATGGGCTTCCTTGCGGCTACGTAACTCTTCAGTCCTGCTTCATGAAGTCGCCTTCGAATAGTGGGCAGACTAACGACGTCGAGCTGCTCGGCAATTTGTTTTTTTTTTTTTGCTGTTGTGAAAGGGTCTTGGACGGTTGCAGCTACGATGAGGTGGTCTTCATCTTCAGTCGTTTTCCTGGGCCTGCGACGATGACGGGCATCCGCTACATGGTTCTCTCTGGAATGGGCATTGAGGGTACGGTTTACAGTTTTCTGTGGACGGCCTACTGTGGCAGCAATTTTTCCCTGAGAGAAGCCTGCCTTTCCTAGACCAATTATTTCGCTCCTTTCCTCCGCAGTTAGCCGCCGTGGCATATTGGGAGCGACTGAAGGCGGGAACAAAAGAAACGGCATTTATGTGTCACGAAGGGGCACTGATAAGTCTGAAATGCTCGCCGGAAGCTGCTCACTGAGGACGCCCGGTGACTTTCTTTTTTCTATGCATTACCAGTCCGGCGCATGTGGGCCGTAGAAACAGTGACAGTGCTATCAAAACCTGTGACGGCAGAAAGACCCGCCCCTGCTATATCCGCAAAAATGAAAAAGAAATGATATACAATGCAGATAAACCGAAGCCCGGAGAACCAATACAGTAAAAAGGTGGCGAGGTAGTGATAGGGGTGACGGTTGTAGCCCGGAAGAGCCTACGAGAGAAAGAAGGCAACGCAATCTTCATCGTCGCAGTTCCGATATCGGCCGCTATGCAGCTGGAAAGGCCCGCCGGTTGATGCTCGCGCGATCACCTTCATATTGATCGCGACTGTACATGGCGTATAAGCGGGCTTGTAGCAACGAGGGGTGGTTATTTGGGTGAAAATGTATTCTGCTGCACTGTTCGCTTCAGGATCGACTGACCCCACGTTGCGACACAGCCGTTGACACGCCGTGCGGCCGACGTTTGTGCAATCAGAAAACACAGAGTAGGCTATGGCGCGATAATAAAGAATTTCGAGGGTGTACATTCAATGTGATACGTGAGATAAAATAGGGATCGTGCCACCAAGTTCTGCGAAATCATTGAGTTACGCACCTTGTCAAACGCGTGTGTTTTGTTTTCCACCAGTTCGCGCACATTCAACTTTTTTTTTTATCTCCATTTTACGCCATAGATTGCTTCGTGCAAACGGTTTTGAGTAGGCGCTCTTTGCATTCACGGAAAAGGCAGATTCCATGTCCCTCTAGCTCCTACTTTACTGGGATAGAACATTCAAAATAATGTAATAGCATAAATTTTGAGCTTTTCGTACTTCAGTGACTGATTGAGTTAACAAAGTTTTAAGATCAGTGAAGGAACGAGATGCCTGGGCATATCTGCCTTGTCATCCCACTGTGTTTCCAGGCGGCATGTATACGTTATTGGCCACATAAACGTCAATAATTAGCAAAGTTTATTGTCACTATACAAGTAGCTAGTTATGTCAAAAAGCTATTTTGCTTTAATTGAAGCGTTTACAGAGAACAGATTGAAAGGGGAGCGCATCATTGTGAACTAAATGACGCTTTGCCACAAGCTTGAAATAATACAGTCTCAGGGTAGCAGCTCTGTGAAATACTTTCGTTGAGAGTAAGCAACACTTCAGTAGCATCAGGCGGATAGGGAGTAAAAAAATTCAACACTGCGATTTTATATGAAGGAGCTGCCTTTAAGATCTGGCAATAACAGTTTAGTAGATGAGCATAAATAATCATTAAAGTAAGGAGAGGAAAGAGAAATAAATTATTTGACCAATTGACACTGCCATTGACAAGAGGAGCCAAACTTTAGTGTTTTCAATCAGGTATTATTATTCTTCCAATTATGGCAGCCTAATGGTCCATGTAGCTCTTTCGATTGTTGCTTTCAGTGCATTGTGGCTAGACGTTTTAATACTGACATCTTTTTTCAGGTTCAAAATGAGCTGGGAGACATTTCAGTTGGAACGCGAAAGGTGAATTCTTCAGCCATTCATTTTGTAGTGTCACCATGATCAAGTGCAGCAATGCTATAAAATGCATTACAGGAAGCAGAAAAAGAACACTGCTGATGCAACTGCAAGCATTTCCTCCAGTGATCAATTGGTTCACAGTGCCTTCAGTAGCCGGCATGGTGCCTTTAAGCCCCCAGCTGAAAGAGTGCAACTGCACTGGCACAGGGAGTTGATTTCAGTGTCACTTGCGAACATAATACGTAGAACGTAAACGTAGAATGTGCCTTCTTTAGTGTATATGCCTGAAATAAAAGGGGTGTTCAGAAATTTAGTGTGCGGATTAGTTGTCTACCTGAGTGCACGTTTTTCTAGTTTTACCAGAATAAAGGTATTATGACCTAAGTAATACAACACTGCTCTGCTAGGGGTATCAAACCAAAACAGCAGCACCCATTGAGAAATTTTGTTGAAGACCGAGCAGTGATCGGGGCTTTCTGAAATTCAAGGGCCGAATTCCAAAAAGATTCATCCCGAGGTGGCCGGTGTGCATTGCCGGTCACCACATACTGTAGCCAGCACGGCATGAATCTCCTTTAAGATGCAGAAATCGCATCACTGCTCATAAAACAATTGGAAATGGGGAAGTTGAGAGGAGGTGGCAGGGACTCGCCTCTGGAGCAGCCAGTTCATGCCCTCTGCTATACTGACAATCATACCCTAATGAGAACGAGTGTTGCATGTTATCCTATTGCGCAGCCAAGTGCATTCCTTGTTTTGTCATAAGGAACACTAATGACACCCTAAATCAATGTAAAGTTAGAAAGCATCATTTTAAATATTGACTTCTGTTAGCTTCTTGGTAGTACGTTGATTATTAGAGAAAATAAAGCTCAAAGTTAAACTTTCTGAGTATCGCTTCAGAACTTTGTCCCGACACCTCATTTTCACATCGTGGATTCCAAATATTTTTACAAACTTGGGTTGTTTTGGTTCACTAAAGGTTCCTGAGGATATTTATTTTCGGTTGCTGGCTTTATTGTAGTACAATGAAAAACACATTTATTTGTAAGAAAAGAAATTGCTACACCTGAACAGACACCATGAAAATCCATGACGTCACAGCAAGCTGGTGTGGCGACTTCAAGGCTGCAATGGCACCAATCTTTCCTCTTGCGCCTTTTATAGTTTACTCAGCCTCTTGTCACGGTACGAGTAAATCTCTTGATTTGTAGGAAGGTCATTTACAGATACATCTGAAATTATTTTTCTCTTTAGTGCTTTCATGCTGTGGTTGCTTAGTGACGTTGGCAAAGCGCCCTCAAACCCGAGGTCACAGAATCAAGTAGCCGCATTTTGATGGAGGTGAAATGCAAAACTACCCGTGTAGTGTGCAGCCCAAAGTGGTCGAAATTAATCCGCAATTCTCCACTATGGCGTTCCTCAACATCATATTGTCGTTTTCGCACGTAAAACGCCAGAATTTAATTAAGTTTTTTAGTACTGCCTTTAAGCTGCCCTGCCTTTAAGCTGTAGCGTTCACTATCTCTGCAAAAACTCATGCTGAAAGTATTCTCCATAAAGATTTAATAAACAGTAGATATAAGTGTCTACTCATATTTGATTAGTGCTGATACGTGATGACTACTAGAGTGATGGCACTAGCGAGACCAACAGAATTGTGATACAGTGTGCCAGGGAACGATGACGCATGCCGAGGAAATGACCGAGTCTCCCTAGAGGTCCCTGACGTGGACATCAACTGACTGTCCACAAACTTAGTTCACTCCGGGATCTTGTGCAGCCTGTGCTTTGTGAGTGGATTATTTTAATTGACCAGGAGGTGGTTGGCACATACCGTCTTTGTGGCTTATGTACATTTCTAACAGTAGAGTGTAATCTCGCATATTACTTCTGGAGCACAGCAAGCGAACCTGATGTGTGATGCTAATCTTTGCGACGATCGACAGTCATGTCCCTCTTCGAGCTCCTAATGCTGCTTGCCAACACAAGCAGCAGCAGTTGCATGAAAGAGATTCCTCAAAAAGTGGCATGTGCCGAGGGTCACATACCCAGTCAGCCGAGCTGTTTTGACGGTTCATTATGAACCCACTTCCCTCAACATAGCACCCCAATCTCTTCCCATTAGACCATGGGCTACCCTTTGACACAAATGGGTGGGAAAATAGTGACAAACACCCGAAAATATGAAATATCCTACGAATGCTAATCACATTAAATAATACTAGATGTTTTGGATACTTTGGATTACTTATAATTTTTCTTGTTTGTGCTGGATAAATCCATGTTTTTCAGAAACACGTGGCATCCAGATAGCATAAGGAGCTAGTAAGAAGTAAAGTAAGTTTAGCATTCTCTATCTGCAACAGCTACTGTTGTGATTTATTTGCAGTAGGCCTGTTGTGTAAATGTGCTTGAAGGGCTTAAAACTGTATTGCTAACATTTACCTAAACACGCAGGTTTACATAGGTTGGAGGAGTGCACATTGAGAAGGGTATCTTGGCACAGCGTGCCATGGCCTACCATGGTTGACCAGTAGAGTTTGCAATGCCCTTTCTTCACCATATGTTCACAAAGGAGAGAAGCTAATTGGCCATTTGCTCTTTGGAAATAACACCATGGGGCAAAAGAGGCTCTTGACCCCCACTAGTGTCAACGCTGTTATGGGCAAGTACCATGTATCCTTTCCCGTTGCATATTTAGATACACATATTGTACCTAAAATTAGCAACATGCCATTGACATAACCAACGACTTTCAAGTAGCCCATGGGTGCGCTTGTGTGCTACATTAGCCTTCCATTAAAATGACTGTTCATTCGCTCTTAAGTGCCCAATGCCACCATACTCAAACGCTTCTAATATTTCAAAGCTGTCTTCATTGCCAGAAGTTTTTGGCGGCTCCACCAGATGAAATGTGCTGCATTTGCGTATTAGCAGCGCTGTTTGGCTGTCATTGCAATGAATAGTTGTCCATGAGGCACGCTTCAAATATAGTGGCATGGAGGACATGTTTAAGTAGCCTGAAAGTGTTATTCTAATACACGAATTTCGAAGAAGCTATGCTCGAGTGAGGTTACTGCTCAACTCGAGCAGCAGCACGTTCACTAAATTTCAGCAATCAAAACAGCTCTCTAGGTTCTGTAATGTGAAAAAGTAGTTTCACCAATCTTAACAGACCACTTAGAATTAAAGTTGCTCCTGTATTGAAGGAGGTCCACGTGATGCCAGACAGCAGCCTTTCAGCAGAGGGAACATGAGTTGTGGGGCAACTTTCTTTTGGTTATTTCAATCAAAGAAACAACAGTGACAGAGTTGCCAGCATCACTGTCAACAGTACTATGTTTAGTGGATGCTTAGTCATTCTAAGCACCTAACCTATTTATTAACATGCAGTTTATCAATTTGTATTCTAAGATATGAAAACATATATATTTATGTGGATTTTCCTCATATGCTTAAACGAATTGAGAATAGGCCCTTGGCGACTACTGTATAAAGCTTCTTACAGACTATGGGACATGTCTACTACTCCCATTCTGAAATTGTTGGAATCGTTGCCTGCTTCCTTACTTCGCTTCCATGTTTACAGGGTTATTATGAACCATTGATAAGTAGATTATGGGCTTAAATTTATTAAAAGATGAATGCGCTTTCCCGTCGCTCTTGTTTAGCCCTTTCAGCATCACATTTTGTGGAAAAATATGCCTCTCCAATTTAGGAGCCATATATTTTTAGTGGTGTGCTTATACTCGAAACTTTCAAATTGAATAGTGTCCTATCCAATTTGCTCTTTGAATGGTTACTTTGGAATCTAATATGAATACAGCACAAGAGAGCAGCAGGCAGCGTCTCTTAACCACAGCAGCTCAGGCAATCTCGAGCTCCCGCAGCCCGGACGACTGGCGATGTGTCTGCAGCGCCGGGCATTCCTCTTCACTACAATTGCCCCCCATAGGAAAAGGAGCCATCCTGGTGACTCATGGTGAACACATAATCATGGGGTCGAAATACGGCTTCAGGCGTTGTACATGGACGGTTTCACGACCACGACAGCGTTGGTCCGTAGACGGCGTGATAGGCTCAACAATATAGTTCACCGGCGATGTCTGCGCGACAACACGGGAGGGTCCTTGATATTTGGACACAAGCTTGGATGAGAGTCCAGCAGGAACGACGGGAACCCAACGCCACACAAGGGAGTCCGGAAGAAAGTGACAATGCTGGTGATCATCGTCATGTCAAGATTTTCATTTCCATTGCTCGACGGCTGTAAAGGAACGGGCGAGCTGACGGCATTCCTCTGCGAGGCGGGCAGCTTCAGAGATGGGCGTACATTCGGATGAGTCGGATCTGTGTGGAAGAATGGTGGCGAGGGTAGTCGAAGGTTCGTGTTCATACGAGAGGAAGAAGGGGGAGAAGTTTGCGGTCTCCTGTGGTGCAGTGGTGTAGGCAAACGTGATGAATGGCGAAATGAGGTCCCTATCAGTGAGATCAGAGGCGACGTATTTGGAGAGCACATCGCCAAGGGTGCGGTTAAAGCTTTCCGTCAGACCATTAGCTTGAGGATGGTAGGCGGTGGTGGTGTGATGAACGATGCGACATTCAACAAGGAGCGCGTTTACGACTTCGGAGAGGAAGACACGTCCTGTCTCACTCAAAAGTTCGTGAAGTGCACCGTGACGGAGAATAAAGTTTTTCAGCAGGAAGGATGCTATATCACGGGCAGTGGCAGCAGGGAGAGCGGCTATTTCTGCGTATCGCGTCAAATGGTCGATGGCGACGACTATCCAGCGGTTTCCGGAAGCCATGCTCGGAAGGGGTCCATACAGGTCAATGCCAATGCGATAGAAGGGCCTGGCAGAACACGGGATTGGCTGGAGTGGACTAGAGACATGCTGTGCAGCAATCTTGCGAAGTTGACACTAAGGGCGTGACCGAATGTGCTTGCACACAAAGGCGTACATGCCACGCCAATAAAACCTGGAGCGAAGCCGGGTGTACGTCTTGAAGACACCCGCATGTGCACACTGCGGGTCAGCATGGAAGGCAGAACATATTTGACCACGAAGATGTTGCGCTATGACCAGTAACCACTTGCGGAGGTCAGAGACCTAATTCCGGCGATAGAGAAATGCATCCGGAATTTCGAAGTGAGATGCTTGGCGGCGCAAAGCTCTAGAGGGTGAAGGAACAGTCGACGCGATTGAAAGGAAGCGGATAAGAGTACTAATCCAGGCATCCTTGCGTTGCTCCGAAGCGATGTCGCAGCCTGCTGGGTACGAAGGTATTTGGTCAACGGCAGAGAGGCAGGCATCGCTTTCGGTTGACACAGGCGAATGGTAAAGCGCGTCGGCATTGGTGTGGTGGCAGCCAGACCTGTAGACAACGCGCACATTGAAATCTTCCAACCGCAAAGCCCAGCAAGCTAATCGACCTAAGGGGTCCTTCAACGTGGACAGCCAGCACAGTGCGTGGTGGTCTGTAATCACGTCGAAGGGAGGGCCATAGAAGTAAGGTTGAAATTTACCAAGTGCCCAGATTATGGACAAACATTCCTTCTCCGTAACGGAATAATTCTACTCGGCTTTGGTGAGGGTGCGGCTTGCATTTGCGACGACGTACTCGTCGAATCCAGATTTACGCTGCGCGAGCACAGCGCCGAATCCAGCACCGCTGGCGTCGGTGTGCACTTCGCTCGGAGCTGTCGGGTTGAAATGACGCAGTATAGGCGGCGATGTCAGTAGACGACGCAACTCTTGGAAGGCATCGTCACAGACTACCAGGCGTAGACGTTCAAGTCCCTCCGTAGAAGCTGATTCAAAATGCAAAATACCGAATGAAGCGGCGAAAGTAAGAACACAGACCAAGGAAGATGCGAAGTTCTCTTACGGAGGAAGGTTTTGGAAAATCAGCAACTGCACGGAGCTTGGCGGCGTCAGAAAGAATACCGTGTTTAGATACATGTCCAAGGATGTTGAGCTGACTGGCGCAAAAGTGAAATTTCTTCAGGTTGAACTGAAGGCCGGCGGCAGTTAGTCACTGTGACACTTACTCCAGCCTACAGAGAGGAGTGGGAAAATCAGGCGAAAAAATATTCACATCATCTAAGTAGCACAGGCACGTTTTCCCCTTGAGACCACGCAAAAGGTTGTCCATCATACTGACACACATGCACTTGTCTTTATCGAGCGACACGTTTCACCGCCAAACAAATGTTATCGCACAGCGCGGGACGCGCCTGCACGTATCGGAAGTTTCCGGAATGTTGTCGATGCTTCTATCCAGTGTCTGTTGCCTTCGAACCTTGTGTTATCTGATTTATCCGCGTGAAGCGAATAATGTAGAACTCTGTAGGCCTTTGCAGAACTTGTAGGCCATTCAAAGTCGTCAGCGACCATCACGCGTTGTGTTGGCTAGCTAACTTAACGGACCCTTCAGGACGGCTGGCGCGGTGGAGCCGCAGATATCGAGAATAGGACGTCACCGTAATATACAAGTCTGGAAGAAAACACTCTGACGCCGACTGCTTATCACGCGCCCCCATCAATCCCCCGCCGCAATACGACGAGGACGACGACGCCTTCCTTGGAATAATAAGCGCGGAAGACTTCACTAAACAGCAGCAAGCATACCCGGAGCTAAAAGGCCGCGTGAAGTATTTGGAAGGGAACACCGACGTTGTCCCTAGGGCATTTAGGCGCGGGTTGCCTTCGTTCACGCTACAAAACAACCTGCTCGTGAAGAAGAACTTCTCACGAGTCCGCGCCAGCTACCTTCTTGTTGTACCCTCAGCGCTGCGTCCAGAAGTGCTGCACGCCCTACACGACGATCCAACCGCTGGGCACTTCGGATTCTCCCGGGCGCTGTCGAGGATGCAGAAAAGGTATTATTGGCAGCGTCTCACCGCCGACGTCGCCCGTTACGTCAAGACATGCTGAGACTGTCAGCGACGCAAGACACCACCGACAAGGACAGCAGGATTACTACAGCCGATCAAACCTCCTCGCCGACCATTCCAGCAGATTGGGATGTATCTGTTGGGGCCGTTTGCGACGTCAACATCCCGGAATAAGTGGATCGTCGTGGCGACGGACTATCTCACCCGCTTCGCTGAAACTAAAGCCCCACCAAAAGGCAGCGCAGCCGAAGTGGCGAAATTTTTTGTCGAGAACATCCTGCTGCGACATGGCGCCCCAGAAGTCCTCATCACCGAGAGAGGAATGGCTTTTACAGCAGAGTTCACCCAAGCCACTCTGCAATACTGCTAGACAAGCCACAGACGGACAACTGCCTGCCATCCGCAAACGAATGGTCTCGCAGAGCGCCTGAACAAGACCATCGCCATTATGCTAGCAATGTACGTCGACGTCGAGCACAAGATGTGGGACGCGGTCCTGCCATATGTAACCTTCGCTTACAACACGGCGGTGCAAGAAAGAACACAGATCACGTCGTTCAAGTTGGTTTACGGCAGGAACCCAACGACGACGCTTGACGCCATGCTGCCGCACGTCACTGACGAGGAGAATCTTGACGTCGCTGCCTATCTCCAGCACACCGAAGAAGCCTGACAGCTCGCCCGCCTACGGATCAAGAACCAGCAGCGTACCGACAGCCTACACTGCAACCTCTGATGACGCATCGTCGAGTACCAGCCCGGTGACCGTGTTTGGGTATGGACCCAGATACGCCGACGAGGACAGGGGCGCGATTTTGTAGGAATGCCTTTTTTCATGCCAATGACTTTTCGCGTGACGTCATCGATTTTGGAAATTGTGTATACGTAGGCACGACGTTTCTTGGATCGTCCAATCAGAAGCTCCCTTCATTGGCCGGATGTTTCTTTCGTATTCTCTTCTCTTTTTCCGGGACTGTATAGCAAATTTGTTTTGTAAAACGGCACTTAATAAACGCGGACTTCCATGCTGCGTAAAGCAAATTCATTTTGTTACATTACAACGCGAAAGCTGCCGCAGTCCAAATAAATGCAAACGCCAGTGCTCTATTTTTGAAGCCGTAGCCACATAGTAGTCGGATGTGCATCCAATCCATGCCGTTGAGCGCACGCAAAATGGCAGCCTTTGTTTACCTGTGAACAGCTGACAGCCCCTAGCGTGTCTCTCTGAACAGCTGACAGCCCCTTGCGTGCCCGTAATTGCGGCCCCGCCCCCGTCAGATACTGATTAAGGTGAGTAACTATTGCTCGTGTAGTGCTTGCATTGTCGTGTGGTTTTTGCTGCATGTCTGACGTGTGATAATTTCTTCTTTAGGAAGGGCCAAGAAGAATTATCCGTAGCCCCCGAGGTCAAACATTGCAACATAGTGGATCGAGAACTGTCAAGGCATTTTCCATAGGGTACCGCCATGACATAACGATAGTCAAAGTTATCGGTGCATCGGTAATACTTGCTGCACTGATACGCTCCGAGAAAGAAGCTGCTACAACATTAAATGTGAGTAGTGACTTCACCTTTTTTACATTAGTGGTATAAAAAGGCAGAAATGAGTCGTAGTGAGCACTTTATGCAGGCGCTTAGCTTAGACAGAATGTTTGCCTCTAAATTTCTTACTGTGCTGCGGGCCGGCTGAAATTCCCAAGTTGACAATGAGAAAATGGCAGCAAAAGGGCCGCGGGTGTCGAAAGAGCAGGCGGCTATTCTCGTGCAGTTCATCGAGCAGCACCCATACCTGGCGAGAGCTTCTACAGAGTTCTCGCCACGTATGACTGCTGCTCGAAAAAACGAGCTGTGGGAGGAGGTGGCGGCGGTGCTTAACGCACAGGGGCCAACCGTAAAGACCACCAGCCGTTGGCGCAACCATTGGGCCAAGATGGCCCATAAAGCGAAAAAAGAAGCGGCCAGGGCCGCGAGCGAGAAGAGGTGAGCTTCTAATGATGCTGACAGTAACGTCGTTTCACGTTGTCGTTGTTGCCGTGTTTGCAGGGCTACTGGAGGTGGCAAAGTGGGTGGCGTCGACGGCCGCGTCCTCGACGTCCTTATGAGGACAGGAGGGGTCCTTGTTTCCCCCCCTGAGTACTTCGCCGATAGCGAGGTGCGTACATTGGATTTAAAAAAGTGTTGTTTGTGTGACCTGCTGTGACCTCACAAATTTTCAGCATTACATTGTAACACAATATTGCAAAATTTTTAAGCCGTTTTTCTGCGCAAGTGACAATATAGGTTATGTACTCTGAGCAGCAACTTGTGTACATGATGCGCATTGCACACACTGCTCGCAATGTCTGAACACTACTCTGATTGCAGGACGACATAAGTTCAGAGGAAGCTGCAGGGCTCAGCGGTTCCCGCAGACATCCACCAGCGACAACTGCCTTCGTGGTGTCGGGCCCTGCAGCTGTTGCTGGGCCAAGTGGCTTTACACGTAAGGCAGTGACCTAGCTTTTGTAGTAGCATTGTTGTTTGCAGTTGCTGCATGATCTTGCTAGACGCCATTTTTATTGACTTTTCTAAAGCTTTCGACCGAGTACCTCATAATCGACTAAAACTGAAAGTTAGAAACCTACAGCTTAACTACAACACGACGCGATGGATTGAGGAGTTCCTAACGAACCGATTTCAAGTAATCAGTCTCGACAACTGCTTTTCTAACCGCACTCACGTCACTTCGGGAGTTCCTCAAGGATCCGTCCTTGGGCCACTGCTATTTTTAATATACATAAATGACATCGCAACTAATATTACCTCCCATATACGTCTCTTCGCAGATGACTGCGTCTTATATAATGAAATAAGCTGCCCTGCCGACATCTCTGTGTTGCAGTCTGATTTAACAAAACTAACTGGCTGGTGTGACACATGGCAGATGGAAATTAACATAGCCAAAACTAAACACGTAAAATTTGCTTCGATACCTCAACCTACCTCTGACCAATATGCAATACGCGGTATTACTGTTGACTCAGTATCTTCAATCAAGTACTTGGGTGTCCTGTTTACCTCCAATTTAAGCTGGAATGCTCACATTGAACACATCACCACAAAAGCATGCAAAAAACTTGGTTACCTGAAACGTCACTTACACCTTGCTAACACAGATACCAGACTTCGAGCATACAGTACTCTTATCAGGCCTTCTTTAGAATATGCGTCAATAATTTGGCACCCCCATCAGTCTAATCTCACGAACCTACTCGAATCAGTTCAAAATAAAGCTGCGCGGTTCATCTTAACTTCATACTCGCGATATCAAAGTGTGTCCGCCTTAAAGAAATTACTTAATCTCCCTTCACTTGGCATGCGCAGGAAATTATCACGGTTGACCTTCTTCCATAGCCTTTACCACAGCAACACTGCATTCGCTCGAGCCCATATTCTTCCCGCTCCCCACATCTCTACCCGCACAGACCATGTTCATAAAGTAAAACCTATATTTGCCAGGACTAACGCTTATCAAAATTCGCCTCTCGTTTTATCTATTGCCGAATGGAACTCGCTACCTGCAAACATTGTCTCGCTTACGGAATCATCATCATTTCATGCAGCACTACTAACCTGTTTAGAGTGTGTCAACCTGTCAGAACCCACATTTTCTTGAATATTTACTTAAACAGCGTTTTAAAGTGCTTGGCATTGTGTAAAATTCACTCCGTTTCATCTGCTATGTATCTGTGTCGGCTGTTTACCTAAACGTTTATTTGATTTGAGTACCCATCGTGTTCCGATGGGTACTGATTGTTTGCATCACATTCTAGGTTCTTATGCGTGTTTCACACTACTAAACATTGTATAAATTTCGTTACCCTTTTCTTTCTTTCTTTCTTTTTTTTGTTTGCTTCTGCTAGATGTTTTTTATGGTTCCTAATGCCTTCATATATTTACATTGTACAGATTTCACTCATGCTTGAACTTTTTCGTCCCCCCCTATGTAATGCCCTAATGGGCCCTTAGGGTACTCAAATAAATAAAAAAAAAATAAATAAATAAATAAGTAAAGTACGTCACTGTGCTGTTATTACCTCTGTGTCCAGCATCCAGCTCTTATTCATGGAGGAGAAATGCAAGACTACAAATGACATGATGTTGTAATAGAGATTCCTTGTGCATGTTATAGGTTACTGCTACCAGCAACCTTCTTTGGCATCTTTTGCTCTAACTACCTGTTTTGTGTATCATTATTGGAGCTATGCAGCTATAATGACATTTCAAAGTGACTGGTTAGGACAATCAATCTGTGTAGGTCGGATAACAGTGAATGAGCAGTCTTTGCTTTTGCCGTGCATGAAGAACCACCGGCTACCACCCAGGTGCTGCGGCCTACCACCCAGGTGCCGCAGCCTACCACCCAGGTGCCGCAGCCTACCACCCAGGTGCCGCAGCCAACCCCGCAGGTGCCGCAGCCTACCCCGCAGGTGCCGCAGCAAACCCCCCAGGTGCCTCGGCCTACCCCCCAGGTGCCTCGGCCTACCCCCCAGGTGCCTCGGCCTACCCCCCAGGTGCCTCAGCCAACCCCCCAGGTGCCTCAGCCAACCCCGCAGGTGCCGCAGCCTACCCCGCAGGTGCCGCAGCAAACCCCCCATGTGCCTCGGCCTACCCCCCAGGTGCCTCGGCCTACCCCCCAGGTGCCTCGGCCTACCCCCCAGGTGCCTCGGCCTACCCCCCAGGTGCCTCAGCCAACCCCGCAGGTGCCGCAGCCAACCCCGCAGGTGCCGCAGCCTACCCCCCAGGTGCCTCGGCCTACCCCCCAGGTGCCTCGGCCTACCCCCCAGGTGCCTCAGCCAACCCCGCAGGTGCCTCAGCCAACCCCGCAGGTGCCGCAGCCAACCCCGCAGGTGCCGCAGCCTACCCCCCAGGTGCCGCAGCCTACCCCCCAGGTGCCGCAGCCTACCCCTCGAGAGCCACGGGAAGCCCGTAGACAGCCCAGGCAGCAGGAACTCGATGGTGCTGTGGTGACGGCTACTGCCGCATACGTTCGCCAGAGCCAGTTGGAGGAAGCGAGAGTTCAAGAGGACACCCGCTTCCGCCAACTGCTGGAGCAAAACCGGCAGGTGTGCGTAAGGCCACAGATGTATATTTTTCTGCGTATGAAATTGATGAGCATATGACCTCTCTAAAAATTATATTAATCAGTGAACAAGCATAACGTATACGTGTAGTCCTGTGGTGATATCTTGTAGACATTTGCGTGGTATAACATGTGTAAATATCTACGCAATTATGTGGCAAAAAGAAAAAAGTGGCGTTGAGTTCAAGGAAGCAGGTATAGCAATGGAACACATCTTAATAGAATGCGACGGCACAAGTTTGATGGGCCAGAAAGATATTTCCAGTGTTTGAACATACAATGACAAGACAATAGCCTGCAAATGCGGATGAATGCAACACACGAAGGCCTTGTTACTGAGCTTCTGTAATTAAACTAATTACACGTCTTTGCTAACAGCACCACGAGGCCCACATGCAGAGCCTGCGGCAGCACCACGAGGCGCACATGGAGAGCCTGCGGCACCTCGCGGAGGAGGTGGCGGGAATGCGGGAAGTGCAATCGCAGCGCCTCGAAGTGCAGCGGCAGCGCCTCGAAGTGGCGCGTCGGTCGCACGAGACCAACGAGCGCCTGCTTCAGCTGCTGCTGGCTGCACTGGGGCATGGTGGCAGCCAAGCCCCTCCCCCCTCTCAGGACCCACATAATTAAAGGATGCAAAGGTAGCATAGGCAAGAAATTTGTAAGTTATCTTAAAATTTGCTGATGTATTAATGATATGAAGGGAAAATATTGCTAGTTTGCAAATAAATAATTGCTGAAGTCACCCTTTCATGCAACCATAAGTAGCATAGCCATTGCAGCATGATTTTTTTCTTCAAGGTTTACTTCAGCCATAAGAGCGTGCACACCATCAGGCTCACCTGCAAAAGTGCCTGTAGGCCTGGCGTGTGCGGGCATTCCGACTGTGGCACTGCAATTTTGAGGTGCCTAGTTATTGTCATGTCAATTTAAGCACGACGCCACACTGCAATTGTTCTACAATTTAATCTTTGTCATCGAATGGCGAAAGTTTCAGGCCTTACTACAATATCGAAAGCAACCTGCCAATATACACAGAAAAAAAGAAAAAAAAAGTTATGAAAATTCCTTCCTATGCTCCTTCTTTTCATTTGTAATGTTTATTTTTTGTTTGTTGCATATTTGTTTGTGTCACTACCTACTGAGTTGGAATGTCTCTTTTCTTGCACATCTATCTCACTATCAAACATTTTATTGTCATTCAGTAATCTTTCAGGTTGTGATACATTGTATTTTAGCCCTTGTGGTGCAATTTGTGTGTAATATTTATGCAGTTTGTCTTACTGAATATCAAAGTATGGTGCTATGGCTCTTTCAGTTTCAGAGCGCCACAACAGCATGTTCCTTTCACATGTAGTGATGTACCTATACATTTCGCTGTGATAAATATTCGGTTGGAGTGTGATTTAAACACCTGCTCATTGCTGTTTCTGGTGCAGTTTAAGCCAGTTGTTATTACTGTGTACTTGTGCAGTGTACAACAGTTTTCTTAAACGATGCATGTCGTTACCTGTGATATATTATGATGCAAGAACAATGTGATCCAATATTTATTCCAACGTGTCTGTGATATGTTGCATAATGTCTCTACTACTGAGTACTCACACTTCTTCAATGTAGAGACTGTTGCATGTGATGTGTACATAAACAAGTGTATGTTGAAAGCTGAAATACAGAAAGGTGCAGTTTTCCTCTAGTGCTTTTATTTACACATCGCAACCACATTTCTAGTGCTAGCTTGCACTGTACAAATATTACTGTATAACATTGCTGAGTTCTGCTATATACAAGTGAGGTCACTTTGTTGAAATCTATCAACTGCTCTCGGGAGCCACAGCGTTTGAATTGTCGGATGACCAGTTGGACGGCATTTTCGTCACTCGAAAGGAACTTTGCCGTTGTTGCGAGACAAAATGGTGGAGGACCTAGAAGCTGCGCGTGCAACAGCACGTTCCATGGAGCGGAAGGTGTGACGTGCACTGTACATCTTGGCTTCTGTGAGCTTCTCTGTGCTAGTAGAAAGCGAGGAGACAGGCGCTTATCTCCATCAATGCGTAAGGGGATACGAGTAAGAATCATGCTACATGCATCTAGATGACGACAGCAGCAACAAGCAAATTGTGGCAGACAGTTTGAATATGCACTTATTTTTAGCTTGCTTTCAGTCTCATATGTCTCCACTAATGATACTGTTTTACTTAATATAAATGCAGGCTTTACATAACCTTTCACTACACAACTTTTATGTACCCACCGTGGTTGCTCAGTGGCTAGGGTGTTAGGCTGCTGGGCACGAGGGATCGAATCCCGGCCACGGCGGCCGCATTTCGATGGGGGCGAAATGCGAAAACACCCATGTACTTAGATTTAGGTGCACGTCAAAGAACCCCAGGTGGTTGAAATTTCCGGAGCCCTCCACTACGACGTGCCTCATAATCAGAAAGTGGTTTTGGCATGTAAAACCCCATAATTTAATTTTTTTTAACAAGTTTTACATTTCTCAACAAATCATGAATGCTTTGCATTACGCAGACATCAACTACAACTTAGCACGGGAAATGTATCTGCAATTTCACAGCATGAAATGCACAATGCAATTACTTAAAACTGTGTGCATGCACCTAGCGATGCCGACGCTGCTGTTGACGCCGCACACTCCTCACATAACGCATGTGCTGCGCACGGGTTGTGCCAAACATGCCAATGACACTGTCGCGAACAGCCCGCCCTCTCAAGTAGTGCATTCTGGAGCCCGTGTTTCGGGGCAGACTGTGTGGCATGGGGTCGCCGTTATTGTCAAGCTCGCTACTACTGCCGCTGCTGCTGTCGTCATCGCTGTCATCGCCTGATTCGTCGCCTTCAGAAAGGCAAAGGTTGTGCAACACAGCACATGCCGCGACAATGTTGGCTGCACGTTCCGGCTCGTAGAGGAGGGTGCGATATCGCTGAAGACAGCGGAAGCGGCTCTTTAAGAGCCCAATGCACCTCTCCACTACGGAACGCATGGCGGCATGTGCTGTGTTGTACTGCCCCTCGGCTGTGGGCACTGGAGGATGGCCAGGAACCGGGGTCAGGAGCCACGGCTCCAAGGGGTAGCCACTGTCACCTGCACAAAGATGGAAATAGTACATTGAGTACTCTGCTGACGAGAGGCAAGTTGTCAACTGAGGAAAGCTACAGCATCATTCAACAAAGGTAGACTTCAGGGTTGCAAGTCCCAAGTAAAAGCATGAGTTGAGCATGTCCGTAACCGACACAAACTCTTATCCAATTTACAAGTGCACTACTCGGTGCCTGCCACAAACAAGAAATCAACACTTGTTGGTGCTATCAATGACAGTAGTAGCAGTAATGTGTGTTCATTTCTTGCTTCTGGCAGTCACTGGGTGCAGTAAGCACTAATACGTGTTGCTTTCGTCAGCTCCTCGCAGACACATAATGTGCTTGTAACTTAACACTTCGAACATTGCCAATGGTGGCAGTCAATGTCTCAATTTTCTTTTTTTAATCCGGACTTACTCATGTTCTTGTGGTTTGGTTAAAAGTTTGGGTTGGAGCGGACACGGCGTTCTGCGCTGCTGAAGCGTGACTGCGCCAAAAAAAAAAAAAAGGTTTTTTTCTCACCGAGGAGGTATTCCCCGGCATTCACGATGCGCCCCGCTTGGAACCGCCGGCGCAACCATGTCGTCCGCCAGACGAAAGCGTCGTGGTCCGACCCCGTCGCAGAGGGTCCAAGGCCAAGATTTTCATGTCCGCGTCGCAGATCTGAGGTAAAACGTAAACCAGAGAAAGGGCCTGTTGACGAGAGCAACGTAACTTTCAAAAAGGATCGCAGAAAACGCGAGTTTTACTTACGAACATGCAGTTGAGGGCGTAGTATCCCTTGCGACACATGAACACAGCCTTGCGCTCACCCTTGGGTGCGATTATGGCTATGAGGCTGCCGTCTACGCATCCGATGACGCCGGGGATAACGCCGCGGCGTAGGAAACCCTCCTTCACGGCTGCCTTTTCCTCGGATGTCTTTGGAAAATGGACCCACTTGTTGCGGGCCCCTGCGTTCACGACAGCCTCTGCCGCACGTCGCACGCATTCGCTCACCGTCGACTGCGACACACGGATCGTCTCCTCGCTCCCGACGGACGCTTGGAAGCTCCCGGTAGCAAAGAAGCGCAGCGCACACAACACTTTCCGCTCCACCGACAGTCCCGTCGCTCGCTCAGCTTCTAGTTCCCCCGCCAGTTCCTCGCACAACAACCGCACCGTTCCCTTCGAGAGGCGAAAACGCCGTCGAAAATGGTCATCCGGCATCTCAAAGGCGTCGTCTGGCTCTCTCTGTTGACGGCGGCGACGGCGAAGATCCACGGCCATAGCGATCAGAGGGGCGGCCATTTTTTTTATGCCTTCGGAAACGACCCTGCCTCTGGCCGTGCCAAAAATGCGTGCCTTTTGCTCCGCATAATCAGTGCGTCAACGTCACGATGACATTACACTTTTTGCGGGTTCCTGACGTCGCGTGATTGACAGACAAAATGGGCGCGGCCCGGTCATTTTCGACCAATGGCTGCGCAGTGATGGCGGCAAAAGGCATAGAAAAAGTAATAGAATTCCTACAAAATCGCGCCCCAGAGTTAGAAACTATTGCGACGGTCTTTCGGACCCTACAAGGTCACCCGACGTATTGGCGCACTGGACTGTGAGGTCGTGCCGGACGGCATTTCGCGTTCACAGCGGCGCCGCGCACGATCTGAAGGGGTCCACGTGGTGCGTCTTAAACCCTTTTACGGACGCTGATGGACTTTCCTCATTTTCTTGTTGTTTTTTTCTACGAGCGCGTCTTTATTACTTTCGTTTGTTTACAGCATCGCGTCGATGCTTTTTAAAAGGTGGGTATTGACACGTGTACTTGTCTTTATCGGGCGACGCGTTTCGCCGCCTAACAAATGTTATCGCGCAGCGCGGGACTCGCCTGCATGTATCGGAAGTTTCTGGAATGTTGTCGATGCTTCTATCCATTGTCTGTTGTCTCCGAACCTTGTGTTATCTGATTTCATCGCGTGAAGCGAATGGTGTAGAACTTTGTGGAAGACACGCGGGTGCCAGCGATTAGTCTGGAACATTCGACGACTACTGTATAAAAGCCGACACGCTTGACCCGCAGATCAAATTTTCGACGATCGCCGACCGTGTTCGCCGCTATCGTTGTGCTATAAGTGTGGCCTGTTTTGTGGGCACAGGTTCGCCCAACAAAAGTTTGTTTTGTCCTTCACAGTATTGTTACTGTATTCTTCAACGTCGCCACGATGTGACAATACGCTCAAATGTTGCGGGGGCGTTGCAAAGCCCGTAATGGATTGCACGATATCCATATAGGCCATCTGGTGTTACAAAGGCCGTTTTAGGTTGGTCTTCGGGTGCCATGGGGACTTGCCAATAGCCGCAGCGTAGGTCGATAGAAGAGAAGGACTCCGCGCCTCGGAGACAGCCAAGGGCGTCTTCAATTCTCGGAAGAGGGTAAACATTCTGACGAGTTATTTTGTTAAAACGACAGTTATCGACACAAAATCGAATCGATCCATCCTTCTTCTTAAAAAGAACAACGGTAGATGCCCAGGGGCTATCCGAAGGCTGAATGACGCCGCGCTTGGCATGTCAGCTACTTGGTCGTCGATAGCACGGCACTCTGTCGCGGATACACGATATGGTCTTCGTCGCAGTGGCGCACTGGTACCCGTGTCAATGCGATGACAAACAGTTGGCGTGCGGCCCACGGGAACATTCTGGCACTCGAACGACGAACGGAATTTGTCGTGAAGGCGTAGAAGCTGGGCGCGTTGAGAAAGAGTCAACGTGTCGGCGAAGGAGCTATCTAAAACATAGGGCTTAGTCGGCTCATGCGCGGGATTACAGGTCACTCCGGCGACCTCATGAGTGGCGATGGAACCAGTTCGAATGTCAATGCTGGCAGCAGGGCCGACACACTGGACACGGCCAACGCACTCTCCACGAAGCAAAGTTAGAAGACAGGACAATCGGTTAGCGACGAGAAGTCTGCTGCGTCGGACATGAACGTCCAAAAGAGCGAAAGGCAGCGGGGAACATCTGCGATGAGCGAAAATTCCAGATGGCGTAAAAAGTACGCTGGCATGAGCAACAACGTTCCATGACACTGTGGCACGGGCAGATGAGTGTGGTGGAATTGTAACGTCTGCGGCAACAAATATTTTATTTTCAGGTTCACGAGCATCAAGATGTGGGGCATTACACAGCGCTTGAAATTCCACTTCAGCACGAGAACAGTGGATGAAGGCCTTATTAGTGGAAAGGAAGTCCCAGCGCAAAATAAGATCGTGGGAACAAGAACACAGCACCAAAATTTCGACGGTGTAGAGGAGGCCGTTGATTAAAACGCGAGCAATACGCGCAGCTGCAGGTGTGATGAGGTCTGCGCTGGCAGTTTGAAGTGACACATTGCACAGTGGCGTCGTAACTTTTCTGAGCGAATGATAATGTTTGCCACTAATAACTGAAACTGCGGCACCAGTGTCAACGAGGGCAAGTGCAGCAACGCCGTCCACATATACGTCAATAACATTAGTTGGAGAAAGGAGAGGCCTTGGTCTGTTCGTGGTTGACGCAGTTCTTGCCTCTGGCACTGCGACGAATAGTTTTCCCGTTCCGGCGAAGAAGAATGACGACACATCGGGAAAAGCGAGTGGCGTCGAGGCGATGGCGAACGCCGGTCATAAGGAGGGCGACGGTCCGAGTAGGAAGACATCTGGCCAGGGTTCTCAGACGCGGAGGATGACGGGTACGGGGAAACGTATGTTGCGGCGTCGAAGCTACGGCGGTAGGACGTTGCGCGGCGAAAAAGAAAGTGTGCAACTTGACCAGGTAGACCACAGGCAAAACATATTGGCCGGTTGTCAGGAGTGCGCGATTGTCCACTGCGGTTTGATTACCGCGGCTAAACGAAGTGAGGAGCTGCACGCAGTGGCACGGCTGATGCGGATGGCCCAAAGGTCAGAGGTGGTGGCCGCGTAAGAGCCTCGGCATAGCTGAGAGGTGCAGTCACCTCGGGAAAAGCAACGGCAGTCGGCACCGGTGGAGTCTCGAGGGCAGAAGGGAGAGTTGCGCACACTTGCTCCTGGAGGACCTGGTGAAGGAAGGCCGGCAAAGGCGAAGGCGATGGCGTGGCTGAGGACAGCAACGAAAGCTGACGAGTGACCTCAACACGGAAGAACTCTTTTATTTGGCAAAGCAGGGTGTCCATCTAAGGAGCGGCGGTCATGATCGCGAGGGTTTCGTCGGACGCAGGCGGGTGCCGCGTGAGCAGACGCTTTCTGCAGAGCTTGTCGAAACTCCGGCAAAGCTGAAGGACCTCAGAAACAGTGCCTGGGTTTTTGAACAGCAGCACATGAAAGGCATCGTCGGAAATGGTCTTCATGATGTGACGTACCTTGTCCGCCTCCGCCTTCGTCGGGTTGACACGCCGGCAGAGGTCGACGATGTCCTCTATGGAGCTGGAGATCGTTTCACCAATTTGCAGTGACAGGCTTCGTAGGCGTTGTTTAGCGCGAAGTTTGCGCACGCCAGGGCAGCCGATAACTTCTGCGATGCCGGTTTTGAAGCTAGCCCACGGGCGGAGTTCGGCTTCGTGGTTTTTGAACCACAGCTTGGATACGCCCGATAAATAGAAGATCGCGTTGCCAAGCTTGAGGGGATCGTCCCATTTATTGGTGTTGCTGGCGCGTTCATACGATTGCAGCCAATCTTCAACGTCTTTATCATCGGTGCCGCTGAAGCTATCAGGATCCCGCTGACGCTGGGCACCGGCACATACGACGGCTGGAGTGACCGGCGGAGATGTCGGGCTGGGGTCGTGAGGCATGACGGATAGCAGAGTTCCGGTGCGTAATTCCAGGTTGGGGGAAAACCGCAGCCCCTCCACCAGAATCTATTATGAATACCGCCCAAGAGAGCAGCAGGCAGCGTCTCTTAACCTGAGCAGCTGAGGCAATCTCGAGCTTGCGCCTCCCGGATGACTGGCGATGTGCCTGCAGCGCCGGGCATTCCTCTTCACTACAGTAAATGCAAATATTACTCTAATATTTAAAAGCACCAATGAAACAAAATTTGAGCCAAAGTACGGTAAATTGTGACCTTCAAGAACATAGTATAGACATAAAACGTGGGAACTTGTACAAATAACAGACCAGGCTACGTTACTTAAATAGCTGTATTTTAGAGACTGTACAGCAATCGTTCATGCTTACTCAAGAGTCTTGTGCATCTTAAGAAAGATTTTGCTGCTTTATTTGTGATTTTAACGAACAGCTCTTCATATTATAGTATGCAACGACATAAACTTGCTAACTTTAAGAATACTAGGCTGTGAACATTATCTTGCATTAATCGTGATATCAGCTGTTTATTATTTAGAAGCTATCCAATATTCGATTTGCTTCTGGCACTATTCGGTTCGGCCTCCAAAATGACTATTCGGACATCCATAATATTTTTATTGCAAATTTAAGTTTTGCAGACTGAGTTTTCGATAAAAAACTGGTAAATAAGTTTTCAGGGACAATAAAGCGGCAAAACCCTTCTTCGTTTGCAGTTTTATGTTTTATTTTTCTATGGAGGATAATGCAGCGTAATTTGTTGTGTAAGGAAACATACAGAAGCTTGTTTCATAGTAAACTAGGGGAAGTGGCAACACACCCAAACTACTGAATAACAGACACCAAGGGGCTAAATGAAAAACCAGTTTTGGAGAAACCCTAAGGGCGACAGCACAATAAGAACATTTTCTAGAAGTTCCAGAAGGTTGCAGCACCTCCAATGTGGTGCTAGGAAACACTGTTATGAAACGGCTTATTTTTTGAAAATGTTCTATCGCAGCCATAGGTGGGAAACTCAAAGGGTTAAGAAAGTCAGTCCTCTGACGTATGGCTCTTAGAAGACTAAGCGTTTCTTCGTATCTGTCACATTCTGCATGTGCCATGGTCACCAGCTTGGTGGACATTTACAGGGAACCCTCCTCATAACAGTCGTTCTGTCGTTAAGGTAGAAAACACACTTTGCTGTATGCAAATATTCTCTTTAATGTAGAAAGTGCTAAGCCACTGTAAGGCGAGAAGTGCACTCCAAATGCATGTGAACTCATGAAACATAACTTCAAATGAAGCCACACTCAATTCTAGTGACATGAAAGTACTGTATTTGGAGTATGGAAAAGCACAGTGAAGGGCTGCACATATCAATTAAGAGTTAAAAGGAATAATTTTAGTTGTCAGTAGTCTAGCTTTCTTTATAAATGACGTGAAATTTTTTGGCCATTTTCTTCATAAGCAAGCAAAGTTCACATCTCCAACATTGAGGATATTCATGAAGTTATTGCTACATTGTCTTTTTCCTCGTTACCCTTTTCTGCATTTGACACTTAGTGGTGTCCTGTGCCACATTGAATAAGTTAAATGACCATGCTATGAAGCTGTTCTCCGGAAAATTTGAATACAACAAGAGAAATGCATAAATTGATTTCATTATAATGAGAGCATATTGTATACCATGCTCTTGCATGTGCAAGTTGATTTTTAGAACTCGTTCTGGCGTTTTGTTGTTTTTGCAGGCTTCACGTGTCGCAAATTTTCTGATACCAGCATGTCCTAAGTAAGGAACTCAGTCCTCGCTTCTCGCATGGGACCAAAAGCCTCTGAAACGCCCAAGCTCAAACCAAAACACAAGTGTTGTGCTTTTGTAACTCTCGGTATTTTTATGTTATTTTATGTTTATGTCAGTCTCCAGAAGAACTCAATTTGGATTTCTCAAATGAGCGTACAAATGTTGTGCCTTTCTACGCCTTGACATTTTTATGCTAATTTATTTACGGTAATTATGCTAGTCTCCTGGGCAGCCCACGCTGGATTGCTCAATCCAGAAAACAAGTGTTGTGCTTTGTTATATTTCACTAAATTTTTATATTAGTTTTTGATATAGTTCCAGCAAGGATAGTGTTTCCTTATTATTACATTTTTAGGTGTCTTCAGTCATTTCATGCCAAGCCACCCACTTTTGTCAAGAACTGTTCTATTATGGCAAATCATTTCAAGTTTGCTTGATATTCAAAGGTAGGTACAACAAGAAATTTTTTGAAAAATTTGCTTTCCTACCTACACCTGAGTCAATCCAGGGCAACCAACCAGCTTTTTGTTGTACCACAACAGGTATAGTTGAAAAAATTTCGATATGTTTGTTGAAGTTCCCAGCTCTTTCTCCCCATTTATTTTCCTGCGCGAAAATTTTCTAAAATTTTAGCAAAAGTTGATTGTTCCTGCGCATCTAAGCTAGAAGGTACTGATCCACGTTTGTTTTTAAAAGGAAATTGTATGATTCAGATATGCAGATGGTGTTCATGCTAAGAAACTGAAGTGCTGCGACTGCCAAAACTGCATGAATTTGTTTCTTCGAATACAGGGAAATACAGAACGCATGCATAGCAGACATGTAGAGCTATTTAATAATATATGACATATTTTTTCGCCAATTACCAAAGCTAGTTTTACAATCAACTTGAAGCATCTTGCGAAAGATTACAATTTTAGTTTCTTTACATGAGATCAGCAGAACATTCAGAACTTCCAACATTTTTCTGCTGTACTATGTCAGATCGGCTACGATTCTGCATTTCATTTCTGTCTTCTGGATATTTCGCTGCAAGAAGAAATTACGCATTGCAATATTACTCACTTTTACCGGTGCCAAAAGCATTTGAAGTATTCTAATAGTAGAAAAATTTGATATTTTGTCAGTCGCATCACTTCACCGTGTTTCCATGCAAACCATTTGATGACCGCGATCAATACAATGCGCATTTGAAAAAAAATGATTGATGACGTCTTCAAGTTCAGCTGAGCAGGAAAACTAAACATTCGCCGAAATGCTACCAAATCTTTAGGAAAAATAAATAAAAGTCGCGACGGAGTTTTGAACTCCAGTAAACGTGTGGCAATCTTTTCAGCTGTATTTATGGTGTTGAAGAAACGCTGGTTGATTCGGCATGCAATGACACATCTGCAGGTGCATCTGTGCCATTGTCAGATTTGTTCAGTAAAAACTGCATTTTATATAACTTCGTAAAAATGGTTTATTTTGCTATCTAAAATTAATAGGTATACGTGGCCTTAAGGTTAAAGTGCAACAAAATCTCTCCAGTAATGGCAAGGACATGCCATTTTTGTGTTCATGAAACCAGTTCTTTGTGAATTCTTTCGTGATTTTTTTTTGAGGAAGGGAACAAAATTAAAATTGAACTCACACAAGGAATAATTTTGCAGCATTCCAGCATATCACTAATAGCAGTTTTCTTTTTCATATAAGATTCTGAGGCAATCAACGTGATTAAGCCACTTGATATGGAATGACCTGCATAGAAATGTGGTTATGACAGAAAACACAACTGCATCAAGCAACAGCAATGCAGCAAAATAAACTGCTCCCACAGCATCACTTATTGCGATTGCCATGTTTCAAAGGTAGATAAGGTTTACTGGAACTGCCACACACCGTTCAACCAACAAATAAGGTTTGTACAGAATGATCCTTTTACAGTTTTACAGGTTTGTTTAGGTTGCCTGAGCCAGGTAGCATAATTCTTGTTCTTGAGCTAGATTATTGAGAGGTAGATAACACTAGCACAACAAATGGAAATAAATTCAACTGATTCTCACAAGTTAACTAATTCACTTATAACATAACGACACATATTGCAGTTTGCAAATTGTAGCCAGTGAGTTTCAAAGGCTTGTTCACTTGAAATTAATTTCCAGGATGACACAAGTTTCGATGCTTTTCCCTAAATGTGAGAAGAAATACATGGGAATTCCAGTTAATTCTGTGCTTCAATCCATAACAGTGCATTTTGTTTAAAAAATTAAGTGCAACAGTCATTTCTACAGCCAGTTTGATGGCAGGTGTCTCCTTACGGGTGTCATTCTGGAAGTTAATTCGATGTGGATACACCTTGTAAAATTACCGGCTACAATTCGTAAAAAGTTTATTAGCAAGTTAGTTTTGTTAATTAGCTGAATATGCATCATGATTGCTCATGCAAGTAATGTTTTTCACTCTGCATCTAGAATTATGTTAGCTGCAACAGCCAGTCTTTAATAAATTCCATGAAACTGAACTATAACCACCCGGCATATCAGTGTCTCAGTGAGTGCTGTGGGCTCAAGCGAATCGTGCCATGGTCATTTATTTATTTCCAATACGGCCAGTCTCATATCCAGACCATAGCCGGTGGGCATATGACTATACATACAATGCATGTTTTATATATAGAACGGCAAAACCATCAAAACATATAAATGGAGATACATCAGACAGGTCCAATGCACAATGTTAAAACAATATTACTATGAATAACAAGAGGAACTCAAATAACAAGTACACTTTAGGTTACATGTAAGTAAACATTACTACAATGTTATAAAAACAAAGAAAGAGCAATTTCAGAAAATGAGAGTTAAGACAATGATATGTGCATAAGAACTATTTTTTCTAACTACTTATTTCATATTACAATAACTTAACAAAATCAGATTGCGATACTGTGTTAGTTATAGATGCATCTTGGTTATTCCACTTGCGAACATCGCCCCAAAAAGGAAGAATCAAAAGTATTGTGGTTACAAAGGAACTCCTTTAGTGTATACATATGTTTATGACGAATTACGCGGGATATAGAAAAGGTAACGTATGCAGAGGCATTTATCTTTAGTTGCGTGTGTAATGTTTGATGCAGATAATTTAGATGAGCTTGTTTGGCTCAAACAGCCAAAGTTGGCAGCCTAGACTGTGTTAGGAGAAGAGCAGGGGAATCACTGCGCCGGTATTTTCGGTGGATAAACCTAATTGCCTTACGCTGGAGGCTTTCCAGTTTACATTGAAATATCCTGACAATTTTACATAATGTTCTGGTAAGTGAAATTGCTCTGTAGTTGGATGGTAGGTTTGTATCGCCTGAGTTATGAATCGGTACAATTTAACATTTTCCAATCTTCATGTAGGTCTTACGTCAAAAGGGACTTCGGGTAAATAAGGCCATGGTATTTACTGTTACATTTATTATATCGTTTGAAGAACTCGGTGGGAATTCTATCGGGACCGTTTGCTTTCTTCACGTCTACCACAAGTAACTGTTTAAGTATTCCGGAGTCATTAATCTTAATGTGTCAATAGTGCGGAATGACGACGATGGCAAATATGGAATTGTGTCGTATGTAAAGACTGAGTGCAAGTGTTGGTTAAGTTTGTCAGCCAGTGCCAATTCTTCCTCGCGTGGACGATCTGGTGTCGCTGCGGGGCATGCGCAGAAAGTTCCATAATGAATTAGGGCTGTGATTGATAAGGTTAGGCAATGTTTCATTGAAATATATATGCTTCGCAAGCTTAGTCTTTAACTTCAGTTTGTCGGTAGCGCGGAATAGTTACGTTTTTTGTGTACTTTCACCCTTCTTTTTACGTAACGCAGCATGCGTTTTATTCTGCGCTTGACATGAATTATATCGCGTGTTGTCCAATAATTTTTTTGTGATTTTTTCACTTTTTTCAGGATGTAATGAGGCATGCAGTGCGAGAATATACGCTTAAATTGAAGCCAGAGATCATTAACGTGAACAGAGCTATCATTGGCCATTTCGTAAAATTCTTGGTATTCGTGCGCTAAATAGGTTAGTATAGCGGAATCATCTTTTTTTTAATGGTGCCACTGGCTAAATAATAGAGAAAGCAACTACCTTTCTTAGTGTTCTTATTTAGTCATGTCAGTCTGCTTGTACAGTTATTTATTTAGGCATTTATTTTAACATTTATTTCTTTTAGGAAATGTGTTTTACTTCAGGGCCACAGAGACTACATCTGTCAGTATTTATTTTGTTATGTGCAAAACTTCAAGAAGTTTGTACTTTGCAATAGTTTTGAGAAGTTTCTGATCTCGAAGTGCAAGTGTATGTACATTTACACAGACGCTCGGTTACAAATAAACACTTCACCTGGAAAAATTGTTTTTGTCTGCGTCAGTTCAGCACTCTTGATATCGTGAACAACCATTCACTGGGACAACTAAAAAGTGGGAAACAGTACTGTTAGCAGCTTTACAATATGGTTTATTACAGGCAATCTAGGAGCGTGCTTTTGAGCCCAGGGTAACCGAGGCCTGCAATACAAAATCGCCTGTATTTAAATTTTACCTCTATGCTCTCTCTTCAAACATATCAATGTGATATCAAGATAATTGTATGCAACACAACATAGCTCAGCAGTCTTTTACGAAAAGTTCACTTTTAAACACGGCAAATACACACCGTGGCATAAAGGGCTTTCAACACAGTCGGAGTGTTGACTTTCAACACAGCTGCAACAATATTTCAAAAGACTTTCAATATTGAGAATCAACAAATCTGAAACAAAGCTTCAATGGGCTTTCTATACTGATAAACAACACATTCGAATAATACCTCAATGTGCTTTTAATTTTGAGAGTAAAGAAATTTTCAACAATCCTTCAAAGTGCTTTCACTATTGAAATCGATCGTAGTTTCAAAAATTCACCAATGATCTTTCAAACTGAAAGGCCCCAATGGTGTTCCGACGAAATGTCTCGGGCCAATTATTAACACTTGTCAGCAAGTTCATTAATAATGTTTTAACACTTCCACAATGTTCTTTCAGTGCCATTCGTTGACGTTGAAGAATGACAATTCAATGACCTCTCAAAATTTTTCGTAAGGGGAGTGCTTAACGCCTGTTTCACCTCCGCCACGGGTCGGGCCGGTATTGCACTATCTTTTGGTTCGGCCGACGTATGGGAAGTGCTTAACGGGTGCTTCGCCGCGGGTCGTACCGGCATTGCACTATCGTCGAAATTGGCCACTGTATGGGGAGTGCGTAGCGCCTCCTTCACCTCCGCCGCGGGTCGGCCGGGCATTGCACCATCTTCGGGTTCGGCTCACGTATGGGCTGGGCTGTCTCTGCTAACCCTTCCCTCACCACCTCATCATTAGTTAATACTCCTTTGCTGAACTCGTATATCGTAGATGATTTCTTATTTGGCAAAATTGGGTTGCGAAGGGAAAACCGCTTTACAGGATAGTCATATTTTTCTAGCCGATCTTCCTTAAAAAGTTTTCCTTGGGAGTTTCGGCTTGCATAATATTTCTCGGTGAGCTGGGCTGCCTTCTCTAGGTCTACCTCGGCAGGAGCCTGTCCTGCAGTCAAAGTCTAACTTCTTCTGGAAGAACTCCGTAAAACTGCTCCCCTGCTATGCATTCAAGCAGCTCGTCGTGGTTGCCATACAGTTCTGCACTTCTGAGCCACTCTTCTAAGGTAGACTTTAACTCGTACACTAATTGAATGTGCGACTTGCTGCCCCGTTTTGCCTTTCCAAACTGCTGTCGAAATGCCTCGGCAGAGAGGCGGTATTTTCGAAGGAGCGCGGCCTTTACCTTTCCACAGTTGTCGTAGTCTTCTTTAGACAAGTGTGCGAGAACTTCGGCGGCGTCTCCTGGGACAACCGAAAGTTTTTGAGACCAAAGGATTTCATCCAGCCCTGTCTTTTCACACGTATGTTCGAAATTCACGAGAAAAAGTACGATATCGCCGCCTATCCTGTACGGTAGCATCAAATCCAGTATTCTCAGTTTTGGCGTATCGTCTCCACCGGAAGAAGGACTTAACGCGCTGAGCTGACTCGAATTTGCTCCATTTCCAGTTCTCTCATTTTAAGAGCAGAATCTTGCTCTTCCCGCCTTCCTTTCTCTTCCTCGCGCCTTTTTCCCTCCTCTGCTTCGTCGCACCTTTTCTGCTCCTCTGCCTCCGCACGCCTTTTCTGCTCCTCTTCGGGAATTTTTTTCTCGCTTCTTCCCTCAAGAATTTATCCCCAAACCTCTTCGACTTCCTCCTCAGTTACCTATTGTGCCCTCATAACGTCCAGAATTGCTTTCTTTCGCCTTGCCGTGGCGACCGAGATGCCGATCTCCTGACAAACATCTCGAAGGCCCTGTATCCTCAGCTTCTCCATCGCGATCTGACGGCTCGTCTCCGGGTTTGCCTCTAAATTAGCCTTCCTTCCGAAGCCGGAAATCTATGCAAGACCTGAAGCAAACTAAGACAACACCCCTACAACCCTTTCAGAATACTTGAGCAACGGTCCTTAGCATTCACGAGTGCGACAAAGGTCTGGTGATGCGAAAGGCAAACGTCGGGCACTCACCCTCTCCAAAGTAGCTGACGCCTGTGGGCATCGTGGCTGCCGTAGAGCGGTGTAGCGGGCGTTATCTGGCTTCGAATCTCACATATTGCCGTCCACTGTTGTGACTTTGGGGTGGAGGACGAAAGACCGACTCTTTCCGCAGGCGAAGAAGAAACGAAAAACTTTATACACTATTTACAGATAGTGGATGATAGCGTTCAGGTAGCAGTAAGAGCGCATCATACCGACTGGGCGGCTGGAAGCGATTCTCTCTTCTCACAATGAGCCGGTTCTCCCTTAAATCCCTTCGGCGACCCCTCGTCGGCAGGAACCGGTTTGGGCGAGTTCTCGTCGGCAGGAACCAGGCGGTGCAGGGTAATGACCTCGCCCGCGTCGAATTCTTGATTCCTCGCGGAGATGGCTGGGCGCTTCTTGCAGTCGCCTCCCGTGTGAAATTCTTGATTCGTGGTGGAGGGCGGGGAGCTTCCGTCTGCTCGTGGTCGCCTCGTGGTCCATGTAGTATGGCAGCTCCCGTCGCCTCGTGGTTGGCGCGTGGTGCTCGTAACATGGCACAACATCAGAAAAGAATTTGTAATAAGTTCAACTCTGTGCAAAGACAAAAGGCATTCTCTCTCTCTCTGTCAGCATAGCTTTGTCTGAAGAGCTGACAACAGTAAAAAAATGTCAGTTTCACCCGTAAATAGAAGCAGTATTTGCGACAGAAGATTACCAGACAGCTATAGTTATGCAGCTGTACGTATCATCACCAGTGTACATTACAGTGAACGTTCGCTTCCTTCTTAAATTAAACTTGGTGTAGTGCACAAAGCTAAACATGAACACATCTCATCACGGTAAACTCGCTCTAGGAATGCCATTGTGATCAGTGAGGCAGCAGCGCAAGAGATCGCTTCTTGCTGCTTCTAGCTGCGATGTGTTTTCAGAGCCAAATTTACGCGACCTTCGGCACTACAGCTGCGCGGGAACAGCACTCTCGAGGCAACAACTCACCGAGGTGCACGCAGGCATCAGCAACATTTCGTCAGGAATGTCCTTACAATTTCTATCGAAAAAGTAATAATAAATCAGGTGAAGGTCGACTATATAGCTTCGCTAAGAATACAACGACGATATGGGGATGCGACAGTCTTGTAATCTTTAACAGCGTGTGGTGCGTACATGTCACCGCAGCCGCTGGCCCAAATAATAACAGATGCGACAGGAAAGAAAACTAAAGCAGCGCTGTGGGAGAAGCGCCCTGTTTGGGAGCTGCTGCCACTGGCATACAAATGGCTACCTTAGTTCTCTTATTCAGGCCTTCCGCGCTTTTACGAATGCTCTTGCGATCGCTGGCGCGCAAAGAAAACTCAAACGGTAGACTAAGCTTAAGCGACACGGTAAATCACCGAGGGCACGTGAAATAAATTTAATTAGGAGTCAACAGAGCCACCGCTTTTCCATTATGAAAAAAATTTAGTTACTGTGTTTTACGAGCCAAAACTACGGTCTGATTATAGAGCACGCCATAGTAAGGGACTCCTGAATAGTTTGGACCTCCAGGGGTTCCTAACATGCAGCAAAATTCAAGTACACCTGTGTTCTTGCATTTTGCCCCCATCGAAATGCGGGCGCCGTGCCCGCACTCCAATACTAAATATACGACAACATGAGAAGGAGCAACAGTCTCTTGCAGTGATGGACGCGGCACTTGGTCTTTTGGAGCAGCTTCCGGAGCAGGAAAATCTGCATTTTCGAGCACAAATATATGCTTTCGGACTAGAAATGTTTCATGTTTGGAGCAAAAAAATAATGGTTTGGAGCAGCGACTTACTACTCTGGGGCAATTAGGAAGCTCTGTATAAGGTATAGGTTCCTGAAACATTCCGTTCAGAATGTATTATGCTAAGATATAAATATTGTCACAATCACACAAGTAATTTCACAACTAATTCACAATTATATCTCCATCACTCTAATCTCACGAACCTACTCGAATCAGTTCAAAATAAAGCTGCACGATTCATCTTAACTTCAAACACCCGATATCAAACTGTGTCCGCCTTGAATAAATTATTCAATCTACCCTCTCTTGACATGCGCAAGAAATTATCACGGTTGTCCTTCTTCCATAGTCTTTACCATTGCAACATCGCATTCGCTCGAGCCCATATTCTACCCACTCCGCACCTATCGACCCGCGCAGACCATGTTCATAAAGCAAAACCTATATTTGCCAGGACTAACGCTTATCGAAATTCGCCTCTAGTTATATCTATTGCCGAATGGAACTCGCTACCTTCAAACATTGTCTCGCTTACGGAATCATTATCATTTCATGGAGCACTACTAACCTTTTTAGAGCGTGTCAACCTGTCCGAACTGACATTTGCTTGAATATTTACATAAACAGTGTTTTCATGTGCTTGGCATCGTATAAAATTCATTCCGTTTCATTTGATATGTATGTCTGTAGGTTGTTTACCTAAATCCTCATTTGATTGTATATTTAAATTTGTGTTCTGGGGGGTACTGTTTGTCTACATCGCGTTTTATGTTCTGATGCGTTTTTCACGCTACCAAATATTGTATAAACTGCTTTTCCCTTTTTTCCTTTGTTTCTTTAAATTTTCTTTGTTTCTTCTCGGCGTTTAGATCATCTTTTATTGTTCCTTATGCCTTTCTATTTTATTTTGGTACACATTGCACTTGCGCTTGAACGTTTTCGTCGCCCCCCCCCTTCCATGTAATGCCCTGATGGGCCCTTAGGATACTCAGAAAAATAAATACAACAAAATAAAATTCTTCATCTCAATAAAGAATTTATTAAATAATTTATTTCATGTCAAGGAATCAAGCCACTTGCGGTGTAGATTGCCTATGACACATTCATGTACGCAGGCAGCATGGTCACATTTATGTTAATTGCTGTGTGTATGTCATTAACGTGCCTACTCATGCTAATGAATTTCTGCGGGCAAAATAAAACGGACAGTTCGTACAGAGCAAGAGCGATGCGACGTCCGCGGCCAACAGCTAAGATTGCGCTTGTTTATGTACAAGCGGCATCGCTGTACAGGGCCGGTACCTCGACTGTCCCATGCATATCACCCAGCCCAAGCGATCGCTTCTATCGCCGCTCATGGCCACATAGTTTTCAGATGAAGTATTGATTAACAGATCATCATCAGCAGCAGCAGCAGCAGCAGCAGCGGCGGCGGCGGCGGCGGCGGCGGCAGCAGCAGCAGCAGCAGCAGCAGCAGCAGCAGTAGCAGCAGCCTGGCTCCGCCCACTGCCGGGCAAAGGCCTCTCCCATACTTCTCCAACTACCCCGGTCATGTACTAATTGTGGCAATTTTGTCCCTGCAAACTTCTTAATCTCATACGTGCAACTAACTGTCTGCGACACCCTGCTACGCTTCCCTTCTCTTGTAATCTAGTCCGTAACCCTTAATGACCATCGGATATCTTCCCTCCTCATTGCATGCCCTGCCCTTGTCCATTTATTTTTCCTGATTTCAAATAAGATGTCATTAACTCGCGTTTGTTCCCTCACCCAAGCTGCTCTCTTCTTATCCATTAACGTCACACCCATAGTTCTCGTTTCCATAGCTCGTTGTGTCGTCCTCATGCTCTTAGGTGAGTACAGGTAAGAAAGAGCTGTTATATACCTTTCTCTTGAAGGATAATGGCAACCTGCTGTTCATGATCTAAAAATGTCTGCCAAGCGCACCCCGCCCATTCGTATTCTTCTGATTATTTGAGTCGCATGATCCGGATCCGCGGTCACTATCCGCCCTAAGTATATGTATTCCCTTGCCACTTCCAGGGAATACATCGACTTAAGGCAGACAGTGACCGCGGATCTGGATCATGAGACTGACATAATTACAAGAATAAGAATGAGCTGGGGTGCGTTTAACAGAACAACAGTAGATTAAACGTACAAGTGCTCGTAAAGCAGCGCCTAGTACTGAACAAGTGGTATGATCGCCAGCAATGATTCGACAGCATTTCGTCTCGCGGACGCAAAGCAAGCGCCGCTCGGCGAGGTTGTTCGGGTGACTTGCAAGCATTCCTTTGTTTGTATTCGCCTCGGCAAAACCAAGAAAACCAGTTCATTTACGTCTACATAAATCGTGTTGTCAAAAATAAGCGCGCTATGACGAGCTGCGGCGAGATCGCAGGCGCCGTCGGTCGTTATTATTGCAGCGCTCAGCCAAATAGCCCCGCCGTCTTGTTCGGCCTCATTTCAATGAGGGCGAAATACAAGAACGCGTATTGGGTGGACGCCAAAGAAGCCCAGGCTGTCAAAACTGATATGGATTTCCACACTACCGCGTGCCTCGTAATCGAATCGTGACTTCGGCATCACCCCACCCCTTAAAATGAAACACAAGCGAGGTCGGTGAATGTGGGCCGACCCTACGGGATAGGGCCTAGAATGCTATAGAATTCATCGACAGTACCTACCACTTGCAAAGATGGTTAGGTCTATATGATGTAGCTGTGATGGGAAGCGTGCGAGGATGAGCCACGAAGAAGGGTGACTTGATGCGGGGCGCCTTCCCGCGTGCGCGAAATATGTACTCCCAATTCAGAGCACCGGTGGGTCAGCGCAGACCTAGCGCAGTAGCTGCCATAAACCACAATTTTGCTTAGCATGTAGCAGGATTTCCTTTAGAGCGCAGTTTTGCGCAGTTGGTGCAGCGCTTCCATCAGTGAATAAGAAGCGTAAACGTTTCGATCGAGAGAGAGCGGAGACGTAAGCTTGACTTCGCCATCATACTAGCATGCATCCGAGAACGTGTCAATAAGCAGCATATTCACAGTCGCTCAAAAGTTTTGTTATTTTCGGAAACGCGAGTGTACGGCATTCTTTGGGCCGAGCAATATACCGACCGTAATGTAACGTGACAATTCAGCAGCTTGGCCGGCCAAATATCACGTGCAGATGGCGCTAGGATCGTGATACAAATACCTACAAAAGTTTAGTTATAGTTGAGCTTGCTTCCATGGGGCTTGAAGAACTTCTGCAATTAATCGAGGAAAAAAGCCAGGGTAGCAGAGTGTCTCGTGGGATACTAATATAGGTCAAATGTTCATGAAGACTGTCACAATGACAGTATAGATTTAAATGCTACCGTTATTTCAGAAAAGCTGAGCTCAACCATGAAAATAATGGCATATTTCTTAATGCACACTTGCTCATGCTAAAGTATCTTCAGCATACCACTAAATCCTAAAGTACTGGCTACAAATGCAACGAAAGTGCTGCATCACAATTGTGGGCACTAAAAAGTTCACGTCGCAACTCGAACACATCATAGGCAACTGACTTAGCACCTCATAATCATGAATATATGTTGTTGAAAACAAAACTTATGTGACAGTTGAGGAGAAATAAAATATGTATATGATTTCATTATGGCATAGCTGTTTCATGTTTGTGGTTCTAGATGAAACGGTGTCCATTTAGTCATTTTGTCAAAGGGGAAGACGTAGCATGAACATTATTACAAAGTTTATGAAAATAATGCCAGACCAATTGCCAAGTAAGTTATTGATGTACTTTTTAACCACTTAGGTGCTTTCAGGGAAGCGAGCTGGGGCTATTCCAACAGGCAGGCACCGCATCCATTGATGCTTTCAGGTCTGCCACAAGCCTTACTGTGCAGCATCGACGTATACGTTCACCAGCTGTTCCTTCCAAGGCCCAAATCCTGCACCAGAATGCGCAAAATTATGTGCACAAAAGGCTTTGGCGCGCTAAATATAAGAAAATTCAGTGTACCTAAGCAATGAAAATCAAAAGACATCACGCAGCTAAAGAAAATGTGGCCATTGCGCGAACTTGCATCACAGTTTATGGAACTTGCATCAGATGCTATCAGATGTAACATTGAAAAAGATAAGGCAAAAAACGCAAATTCTGGTGATAAACTACTGAAAATGATATTGTTACGATGAAGGGAACGAAGAAGTTGGATTGGACTAGACGAAGACAAAGTCTGGCAGTTGCCTGAACGCCATATACGCCAGTTGTATATATAAGTGATTTTACACTCGTGGGCCTGCTTTCTTCCTGCAACATTTTGGTGGAAGGTGCGGGGTACAATCATGGAACTTCGCAGCGGGCGTCATCTACCTGCCGCCACAATGGCACATCAACCGACACAAGCGACAACGCCTCAGCAGCCCGTGCCAAAGGTCATCCTCACTCATCCGCGGGACCCAGGGACATTTTGGGGCACAGACAACGCCGACGTCGAGGACTGGCTTACCATGTACGAAAGAGTGTGCGACAACAACAGGTGGGATCCAGCAATGATGCTAGCAAACGTCATATTTTACCTAAGAGGAACTGCGAGGCAATGGTACGACACATACGAAGCTGACCTAACGAGCTGGGATGTCTGCAAAGAAAAAATGCGAGACCTGTTTGGCAGACCTGTCGATCGTCGGCTGGCGGCAAAAAAAGAACTTGCGTGTCGCGCTCAAACGTCCACAGAATCCTATGTCGTCTACATATAGGATGTGCTGGCCCTCTGTCGCAAGGCTGATAAGAACATGACCGAGGCAGACAAGATTGGTCACATATTGAAAGGTATTCAGACGATGCCTTCAATCTCGTGATGTGCAAGGATTGTGCCACTGTGGATGCAATTATAAAGGAGTGCCGGCGCTTCGAACAAGCGAAGGGCCGCCGCGTCGCTTAGACTTTCGACCGATTGCCCAATACCGCCGCGACATCTTTTTGCGAAGACCCGCCGCGCTTCGTTCAGCCCACAGGACCGCAAGGACTCACGCGCATCGTTCGCCGTGAGCTTGAGGCCATGGCTCCGGCTCCAGTCCGTTCTGACTGTCGGGAAAGCGTGCCCGCTATCTCCCTTATACAAGCGGTCGTTCAGGAGGAAATAGCAAGTTTGGGCATTCCATCTCTCTGCTCGGTCCGCCATACAAACACCTACCAGATTTCTCCGGCCGCTCGCTCCCAGACGCAAAGTATCCGCCCCCTCGTCGCAACCCAGCTGACTGGCACACAGCGGATGATAAACCTATCTGTTTTAATTGTTCCGGTATTGGACACATCGCCCGTCATTGCTGCAACCATTGGTCGTCGCCTCCTCGGTGGTCGTCTCCGAGTCACTACCGCCAAGTACCAGACAATCGTACTTTCTCGCCCTATACGCCAACTAGGAACATCAACGCCGACAGTGCTCCACCAAGATCCAGCCGCTCTCCGTCTCCGCAAGGTCGTAGGTCCCGCTCGCCTCTCGTTCACCGCTCTTCGTCCCCTTCTCCAACCGTTCGCTTCGCTTCGGGAAACTAGGCGGTGCAGCTCCCGGAGGTGAAGCTGCAACACCGACCCGGCCCACAAATCCTCTGTTGACCCTGCCTACATGTGGAAACCTACTGGACATTGAAGTTGATGGCGTTCCTGTTCGATCTCTCGTTGACACAGAAGCGCAGCTTTCAGTTATGAGCGCTGCTCTCCGCCGAAGGCTCAAAAAGGTTCTGACACCCGCCGTACCGTGCACTGTGCGATTCGCGAATGGTAGTACTTCACCTGTCCTTGGAATGTGCACAGCACGTGTGACCATTGGGGGCCATTATGCCGTTGTTCTATTTATCGTCCTTGAACACTGTCCACACGACCTAATTCTCGGCCTCGACTTCCTTTCGAAACACTCTGCCCAAACTGACTGCTCCGCAGGTGTTGTACAGTTGGATCTGTCGCTTCCTGCCGACGCAACAACTTGTGTTTCACACCGCTTATGTTCTGCTGAGTTTGCTAGGCTGTCTCCACAAGCGGCTACAAATGTCCTCCTGACGTCCTGTCCTCCCGTACCTGATGGCGAGTACGTCGTGTCGCCGCTTACTGACGTGGTTTTGTCGCGCAATATTGCCCTACCGAGCACCTTAATCCGGATCGGCGAAAACTGCGCTCGCATGCCCATCCTCAATTTTGTATTTTCGTCGCATATGCTGCCACACGGTATCGCCATAGCGCATATCACTCCTTTGGAAGAATTTTAAATTTCTTCTTTGACCTCTGAATCCTTCGTCAGTACCAACGGACCTTTGTCACCCACTCCTCCGTACTAGACGCCTGCGGACGATGTCTCTAAGATGATCGCCCCTGACCTTCCTTCCGAGCAAACAACAGCTCTTCGTCACCTCCTGTCATCTTTTCGGGACATCTTTGATTTGGACGACCGTCCACTTGGCCAGACATCTGTTGTAACGCATCGCATCAACACCGGTGACGCCAGCCCCATTCATAGGCGGCCACATCGTGTCTCCGCAACAGAAAGGGCCGTCATACAGACAGAAGTAGACAGGATGATGGACAAGGACATCATTGAACCTTCCAGTAGCCCGTGGGCATCACCGGTTGTCTTAGTAAAGAAAAAAGACAACTCGTGGCGCTTCTGCGTTGACTACCGTCACCTCAACAGGATAACAAAGAAGGATGTTTATCCCCTGCCGCGCATTCATGATGCTCTTGACTGCCTTCACGGATCCCAATACTTTTCATCGATTGACCTCCGCTCCGGCTATTGGCAGATTAGCGTCGATGAGATGGACCGCGAGAAAACAGCCTTCGTCACACCGGACGGTCTGTACCAATTTAAAGTCATGCCTTTTGGATTATGCAATGCGCCAGCTACATTCGAGCGCATGATGGACTCTCTCTCTTGCGCGGCTTGCAGTGGTCTACATGCCTCTGTTACCTCCACGATATGATTGTGTTTTCGCCGGACTTTGAGAGCCACCTGCTGCGCCTCACAACCATACTCTCCATGTTTCGCAGGGCTGGCCTTCAGCTAAACTCCTCCAAGTGTCATTTCGGTCGCCGTGAAATTAACATGCTCGGCCATCTCGTAAACGTCGCTGGTATACATCTTGATCCACAGAAAGCTCACGCCATGCGAAATTTTCCTGTACCTTGTTCAACAAACGATGTCCGTAGTTTTCTGGGCTTATGCTCTTATTTCTGGCGGTTTGTGAAAAATTTTGCCGACATCGCTCACACTCTCACTGACCTTCTTAAGAAAGACGTCTCTTTCTCTTGGGGACCTCTGCAGGAGAAAGCCTTTTCTACCCTGATTGAGCGGCTTACACCTTCCCCAATTCTGTCACACTTTACCCTTCTGCGCCCACTGAAGTACGAACTGACGTGAGTGGCCGTGGCATCGGCGCTGTCCTCGCTCAGCGTCAACAGGGCCAAGACCGTGTCATCGCTTGCGCTAGCCGCCTTCTTTCCACGTCCGAGCGAAATTACTCCATTACCGAGAGAGAATGTCTCGCGCTCGTATGGGCGGTCGCGAAATTCCGGCCGTACCATTTCGGTCGGAGCTTCTGCGTCGTAACCGATCATCACGCCCTCTGCTGGCTCTCCTCTTTGAAGGACCCGACTGGACGACTTGCACGTTGGGCATTGCGTCTACAGGAATATACATTTTCTATTATGTATAAGTCAGGGTGCCTGCATAAAGACGCTGACTGCCTGTCCCGCAATCCCGTGAATCAACCGGACGATACCGATGCAGACTCGGACATCAGTGTTCTCTCCATCTCCGACTCCCTCCATATTGGCGACCAGCAGCGAAAAGATCCTGTTATTCGAACACTTATGGAACGCCTAAGCTCCTCGCCCAATGACCCGTCCCTCCGCAGGTTCACCTTGCGCGATGGAACTTTATACCGTCGTAGCGTTCGTCCTGACGGCCCGGAGCTCCTTCTAGTCGTTCCCAAGCACCTTCGACTAGCCGTGCTCCAGCAACTTCACGACGCTCCTACTGCTGGACATCTTGGCATCACTCGTAGATACGACCGCTTGCAGCGCCACTTCTTCTGGCCCGGCATTTATCGCTCTGTGCGCCGTTATGTCACTTCTTGCGACCTGTGTCAGCGCCGGAAGACGCCTGCTACGCCTCCCGCTGGTTTGCTTCAACCAATCGATATCCCCACAGAGCCTTTCTCTCGTGTGGGCCTAGACCTCCTGGGCCCCTTTCCAATTTCTATCAAAGGCAACAAATGGATTGCTGTAGCAACCGATTATGCCACGAGATATGCCATCGCGCGAGCACTACCAACCAGCTGCGCTACAGATGTCGCAGACTTCTCACTATACGACGTCATCCTGCACCACGGCGCCCCTGATGACGGATCGCGGCTGCTACTTTTCATCGAAGGTCGTCGATGACCTGCTCCGCTCCTGCGCAACAGAACACCAGATTGCTACCGCGTACCACCCTCAAACGAACGGCCGCACCGAGCGACTCAACCGCACGCTAACTGAAATGCTGGCCAAGTACGTTTCTGATGATCACCGTGACTGGGACGTCGCTTTACCATACATCACTTTCGCATACAACTCGTCCCGTCACGACGCTGCCGGATTTTCACCTTTTTACCTTTTGTATGGCCGAGACCCCACCTTGCCCTTTGACACGATGCTACCTTCCGCAGTACAATCACCCAGCACTGGTTACGCTCGCGATGCTATTGACTTAGCCGCCCAGGCCCGAGATGTCGCCCGTCATCGCCTCACAGCCTCGCAAACTTCTCAAAAGCGACGCTACGACCTTCGGCACCGAGACTACCATTTTTCACCTGGTTTCCTTGTCCTTCTCTGGACGCCTTCACGTCGCGTCGGCTTGTCGGAAAAGCTACTTTCCCGGTATTCTGGTCCGTACCAGATCTTACGCCAACTGTCCGACGTGACATACGAGATCGCCCCAGTCGGGAAGCCTTCAGTGCATCGCAACGTCACCAGCGATGTTGTTCACGTCGCCAGGCTTAAGCCCTATGTCCCCCCATTAAGTGAGGCTCTATAATCTGCTCCGGGACGGAGCTACTCCACCGGGAGGGTGATGTTACGGTGAAGGGAACGAAGAAGTTGGACTGGACTAGACGAAGACGAAGTCTGGCAGTGGCCTGAACGCCATATACGCCAGTTGTAAATATACGTTATTTTGCACTCGTGGGCCTGCTTTCTTCCTGCAACAATATTTCGGAAGATCAAAACATTGCGTAGTCGACATGTGAAGTCAGGAAGCACTGAAAACTCAGGCACCAGTGCTGGTTCCTGGACCATATTTGCTACAATTTGAACAAACCGACCAACCACTACAGCTTTAAAACAATGTACAGGACTCAAAAACGGTTGTTTTCTTTAACTCGCCGTAGCTACGCACTCAGCCATGTGCATTCTCCCACATGTATACTATAACTGCTTCTCCTCTACTGAAATATTTTATACGCGATACTGGAATGATCAATGGACCCAGACACCGATTGGCACCTTCTGCATTTTTACTTAAAGAAGCGGAACCGATAACAGATTGTGGTGCTGAACCTCCCAAAAGCTCCGATTTGCAAAAAAATGTTCTGCGCAAGGCTATACTGCCTCGAATAATATGTGTTAGGTGCTAATGCCCGCAGCATCACTTGCTACTGCCCGCAGATTCCTTGCTGCTATATATCGCGAAATAAAAACACGTGTAGAGCTGTGCTGACATTTCACATTAGCGAGTGTCGTAACCGTCAGTCTCTGTTTTTCTGTACTTGCTTTGAAACTTCATAAGAAAGTGCATCTTAGAAGTACCTTGAAAGTTACGAAATACTTTTCGTTAACGTTTAGTACACCACTAACCTGCTATTTTGGATTCAGGATGAGCTAAACAAGAAGGTGAAAGCAGAAGGCAGTGTTTCGACACGTGGTCTTGTCTTTTTCAAGGCAAGTATTTTGAGTATCTGTACTGTATTCAAATACATTTTTCCGCAGTGCTCAGTAACATATCTTCAATACATATTGGCATATGTTGTCCAAGTTTGGTGCACGTACATTAATATGTCCTTAAAGAGTGGCGGAACAGCGAGTGGATCCTAGCTAACAGAGGACTTCGTTGTGGCCGTCTTGTTTACGGGCGACTTCGCAAGATTTATGAGCAGCTCATAAGTCAGTAACACGTGTAAGATAAATGCCTATGGGCTGCTGGTTGGGCATTCGCCCTCGCAGTTTAGCCATAATGTTGAAGGCCCACTTGAACTTGGTGTCAGGCCGGCGATGGACTGAAGCGCGCAGGCGACGGTGGTACATTAACCAAAGCCAAGGTAACGTGCCGCGTGGCAGTGTCTCACAGCTAATTATAGAACCACCCAAGGGTTAAAATGTTTACACATCCTCTCTTGATTTTTCGGAAGCCAGTCATAAAATGAAAAAATGCAACAAAAACACAAACATAAAACCGCGAGTGACACGCTACAACAGCGCTTGTACCGAAGAGCGTTTGCTAGGTTCTCTGTTCCCGACCCACATGTTGGCGGCACGCCCGCCATTATACGTCATGTTGACTCTCGGAGTGCCTGGCGAGAGGGCACATGTTTTAAAATATGTGCGAAGAAATTGAAGTTTTGAAAAATGCAACTTTGTATTTTCATCAAGATGAAGAAATGGGACGAATTTTATCGACTAATATATTTTTATATACTTTTGCAGCTATATTGTGACGTTATTGCCCCCAAAAGAAATTAAGCGGCAGGGTGCAGAAGCCAGTGCTCCAGCGGCAGGGTGCAGAGCCGGTGCGCTCCAAGGTGCAAAATACAGGAACATTCAGCATGCGTGCACCTGCACGCAAGGGCGTAGATGAGACCACGTGTATCGGCTCACTGTCTTTGTTAAACCGGCTACCATCCGGAAAACCTCATTTTCTGCTGCTTGCTGGTAGAGGGCCTTGTCAGGACACATCAGGGCCGCCATTGTGAACGAGAATGTTCGTGCCGACGGAACGCTGTCTCCCGACGTCACAGGAGAAGGAGTGCCAACAAAGTAGGTGGAATGCGTACAATGTGCTGAGGGGTTAGCTGGAAAGAGCAGCACCTACCTTGAAACCGCCGCGCGGAAAAATCAGGAGCACAGGGATCAATGCCCCTTGTCAGAATCACGGGGAAATGGACAAAGGGAAGCAGGGTGAGGTAAGAGAGAGGGAAATTCTGATTATTGCCGGTGACTTAAACCTGGCTAGGTGCTCAGAAGCAATTGTGGAGATGGTGAAAGGCGATAAAAGAGTGGCGGTAGGAACATTTCCGTGGCAGACGTTGGGTTCTGTCAAGGCGCGAGCTAAAGCAAAGTTCGCGCAAAATTCCTACGTGCGCAACCTTGTCATAGTAGCAGGTGGGCTAAGTGACGTCCTGAAGAGGAAAGGGACAGGACTAGCCAAGCGCTTGGCGAAGTGGGTGGGCGACTTGCGAGAGCTGTCCCCTCAAGTGCAGATCGTGGTGTGCACGGTGCCGGAGGTGCCTGTACGTGACACTCATGTACAAAGAGCCATAGTGTCTGCTAATGAGATGATAAGGAAAATGGGCTGAGAGAAAGGCCTAGAGGTTGTCGAAGTAAACAAGGAAATGAGAAGGTGTGGTGGTTTTCGACGCGACGGGGGTCCGGTACAATTACTGGCCTGCACGAGAAATAGGCTGGCCACTTGCTAGTCGCGCTGTTTCTTTTTGAGACGCGCACGGCGCTCATGAGGCCAGAGTAGGTAGTAATGAAGAAGGTCCAACCTCAAAATAGCGTTGCCGTCAATAACAGAAAAAACAAGAAAGCAAGAAAACGAGCTCGCCATGCAATAGGCTACACAAACATGCAGGGCGGCAGAAGTAAGGAAAAGTGGCCAAAGATTGAGGAGCAGATCAATAGAGAACTAATCAGGGGTAAGCGTTTACAGAAACGCACATTAGAGACTCGGACGAGCCGCCAGTGATTTAGAATTATGTTTGGGAAGGGTGCAACAGAACTAAGTGGGAAAGAAAGGGAGGGAGAGTCGGAATGCTCATCCATCCGAGACAAATGGAAAAGAGTTAATTCAAAATGTCAAGAGCATCCTTGGTTAACAGGTGCAATGAGGGGGAAGAAACGTGGCTGGCTGGACCGAAAATAATTGCATAGAGAACAATAAAGAGTTAGGCGATTCGGGAATGATGCTGAAATTATCCTATTAGGTGACATGAATACCCACATACAGGATTTAGATGGCTATACCGACAACAACGGGAAGACAATGAAGAGAAGATCACGTGGGAAGTTGGAAACAGGCAATCAACCATTTCATTTCGTTTATTTACTCTCAAGGGCCTACATGACTTACAGAGAGGAGTGGCAATAGAAAAAAAATAGCTAATGAGGCAGCACATGGTCACAGATAGCCGACTTGAACACATCATGATCTGTGATAGTGACGATGGAGGCCGGAAGGCGATTCCAGTGTTGACTTGCTTTCGGGATGAACGTGTGTAGCTTTTCTGGACCAACTACTAGCGTCCCAAGTAGCCTCGCGTTTTCAATGGAACGAGCGAGTTTTTCACGAATAACAAAAGCTGCAGGTCGATTATTGAAAAAGGGAGGTGATATACATGTTCTGGGAGACAATCCACACAAGCCAAATGCAGTGATCACTCTCTGGCAAGCAAGAATTTTCTTCCCAGAGTGGTTGAAGATTCAGCAATGGAAGCCTATGCAAACCACGAAAATTTGTACTCGATTTTCGAGACAAGAACGGTAGCTGTAATAAAACTGCGGCGTCTATAGTAAAAGTAGCTGCAGGGTATGTGGTCCGGGGACGCAGCTTTCTATTGATGCCTATCTAGACACTTAACACATGGCATAACACTCTTCCCAAAAGCGTTTTTTGACACACAGCCGTGCAAGTTCACGTGGTATATAAAAAAACCCGAGCGTATCACTTTCGGAAACGTTGGAACCCGTGGCCGAAACCTAATTGAATACGGAGTCATGCCAAATTCCTTTTTAAGCGTCCGTTGGAGAATGTCCCAAAAAAAACTGTGTCGCGTTTGAGGTTACGGGTGGTCCTCCCTATGACATGTTCATAGTACTTGGTTTATATAGCCTCGGAGAATAATAATATTTAGGGTTTTACGTGCCAATACCACTTTACGATTATGAGGCACGCCGTAGTGGAGGACTCCGGAAATTTTGACCACCTGTGGTTCTTTAACGTGCACCTAAATTTAGCTAAGCACGCGGGTGTTTTCGCATTTCGCCCCCATCGAAAAGCGGCTGCCGTGGCCGGGATTCGATCCCGCGACCTCGTGCTCAGCAGCCCAACACCATAGCCACTGAGCAACCACGGCGGGTTAGCCTCGGAGAAGTAGACTGTGTGATCGCCATGTCGAAAGCCTGCGATCTACAAGATCCTTCTTTCGCGAATGTGCTGCTTATGTAAAAAGTGTGTACGCTCCGCAGGAACCTCCACCAGACTGGATGCTCTTGTTGGATGCATGTGTGTTTGCTGAGTTTTAAGTGAGTAGTGGTCTCCACTTTGTAATACACCTTCAGTTTTGTTTTCCACGTATTAAAGAATAACAAGGAAGCCGTGGCCGAGTCGTTTAATCGCTAGCACCTATCGTTCCGCGTCATGCTGGCAGTGGGTTCGATGCGGTGATGCTTTTTGTTTTATCGCCTCGCAGGACTGAGTTCGACAGTTTTCCATCTGATGGCCGAAACACAAAACTCAAGATATGGTTTCAGTGTTGGTTTATTTCAGACGGGCTCTTCAAATGTTATATTTTAAGTTTCTACTTCCCAAAATGTAGGAATGAGTTGCTTATTTGTTATGTCAATGTTTTTATTATCAGACTTTATTCCTTGGAAAACATAACAACAAGCATGCGCATATCTTTGTGTTGCGTTAAAAAATATACTATCGTGGGTCTCGTAGCACGGTTATACTCAGGACTTCTGGACATTCCAAGTTCACCATCCTGTAGGACTTCACGGCAATGGACATGCGTAACTGAATGGCCAAAATTTTAAACGATTTTATTTCTATATAATAGCGGAGTAAAAACAAGTTTCAACTGCTTCCTCCAAGAGGGTAGTCTTTTCTAACATATCCATTTAAGGCATTTAGTCGGAACATTGGTTGTGCGTTAAACAGAGTTTTGGTCGGGGAGGGGCGGTTATGTCACACGACAGGAGTAAATGGTCTTGCACCCTCTCAGCAGAGGGCGCATTGTCTTGAAGGAGCGCGAAACTTAAACCGTAAAGCGATTTATTACAGCTGGAGTTCTGAACGGTAATTGCAGAGCGAGTGTCACAAAGTCTGTTTGCTCGCGCATGTTTTTGTGAGGCAACAGGGAAGGAGAGAGAGTGTATATGGGCGTTCACACGTTGAGCGTGCGTTTGTGTGTACTTTTTGTGAGCGTGCATGGTGTGTGCGAGCCTATGCGTGTTTGTGTGTGCGTGCAGTTCCGTGTGCGTGCAGGCGACATTTTTGCGCGTGTCTGCATCCGTGGGTGCGTGTAAATGTGAATGTTGGTGAGCCTGTGTCGTATCTCTCTGTGTGTGCGTTTGTGTGTGTGCGAACGTGCAGTGCGCGGGTGCGTGGGTGGGTGGGTGTAAATGTGAATTTGGGCGAGCCTGTTTCGCATCTGTGTGTGCGTTTGTGTGAGGGTGTGCGAACGTGTGTGCGTGCGAGCGCACACTCTTTGTGCTGTACGCATGTGCGGGCGCGTGTATGTGTGAATGCGGGCAAGCATCTGTCGTATTTGTGTGTATGCGTTTGTCTGACTGCGTGCGAACGCGCGTGGTGCGTGCGCGCATTTCTTGGCGTGTATGCATGCGTGGACACGTGTAAATGAGAATGCGTGTGTGTGTGTGTGTGTGTGTGTGTGTGTGTGTGTGTGTGTGTGTGTGTGTGTGTGTGTGTGTGTGTGTGTGTGTGTGTGTGTGTGTGTGTGTGTGTGAGAGCGTACGAGCGAGCGAGCGAGCTAGCGTGCATTTCCCTGCTTCCACGTACTCTTACGAATGAATGGGATATAGAGTTTATTTAAATCGATATTTAAATCTACGAGGCAAGAACGAATCACATTACATTTGCAGCATTATGTCTTTCTAAAGGCGAAATCAATGCAAAGAACTCGGTGCTCTTCCATTCTGTGAAGACGGATGACCAGCGAAGCTGTGTATGGGGGCCCAATAATGGCGAACTGCACCTCCGCCGCTGTTTGGCCCGGCATTGTACTATCTTTGGGATCTGCCCACGTATGCGGAGTGCATAACGCCTGCTTCACCTCCACCGCGGGTCGGGTCGGTATTGCACTATCTTCGGGATTTCGTTCTACACGCGGACACGACCGCGGGGAACGTAGCCCATAAGAGGAAGCTTTAGCTTTGGTGCTGCTATCTAGATACATGTATACAAGGACAATTCGTTTTTTTCGGCAACCACTGCACCAAATTTGACAAGATTTGTTGCACTTAAAAGAAAAACAAAATCTAGTGACTCTTGGATTCGAATGTTTAATTTAGATCATCATTATTTTGTGGAAAATTGCAAAATTGCAAATTTTCAGAAAACCAAACCATCAAGCTTACAAGTCTGTCTTTTGGAAATGAAAAATGATATCACAATTCTGTGCGTTGCATGTAACAGTACACCTAAAGCGGAGAAAATTGCTATATTAGACATGAATCCTAAAAAACATTTAGTAGTATGTAAATACAGCTCTTGCAGAATCTTTGTACACAAGGTAATTCACGTAAGATATAAATCAATATATCGAATTTGCCAGCTTTCAATGGTCTAATGGATACCGTTTACAGAACTGCGACATGTGTTCTTTATGCCAAGCTATTAATTTGTAAGCTTCGTACTTTTATTTTTGGCACTTTCGAATTTTAGAAAATTTTCTAACCGAAATTCAGGCCCTAAATAGAAATATTCACTAGAATTTACTTTTTTCTCTCCCAATAGTCACCGGAATTTACCTAACCACCACTCTCATCAGTGCCGCTACAGTGCGCGCACACTCATCCAACGCTGCCGAAGAGGTCGCGATTGCGCTAGCCATCGCGGATCCCCGCACAAGCACGATTCTCAGTGACTCTAAACAAGCCATCAAAAATATATAAAAAAACTCACTCTGTCTCCCCGCCGCACACATCCTCCGCGGTTGCGCTCTCGACAGAAATGTAAGCTTAGTGTGGGTACCTGCTCACGCGGGGAACTCTGGGAACGAAGGGGTCAACCGTTTAGCCCTAGGCCTAACTAACCGGGAGGCCGGCCCCTCGAACCCAGATGCGCTCGTAGAGGCCCCCAAATCCTATGCTGACATCACCAACTTCTACAAGGAGACGAGACGCGTGTACCCGCCTCCCCACCCCGACCTCGAACGAGCGCAAGCCACCATGCTTCACAGACTGCAGACCGATTCAATTCTCAGTCATCCTAGGCTTTATTTAATCACTGGAGGGGATTACGACCCCGTCTGTACTAAGTGCGACCATGGAGTGTTCACCACTCGGGCACACATTTTCTGGGGATGCGAGGGTAACCCTCCCCCACGATCATTACCGCCAGCTCCCTCCGAGGAGGGTTGGAACCAGCTGCTGACAAGAGCAGACATGAAAACGCAACTCGCACTCGTCTCGTGGGCCCAAGACGTCGCCCCCACCTGGGAGCCACACTAGGCCTACCTGCCCTAAATTCCTACCCTGCAGTGGCAAATAAAGTTGTTTCTCTCTCTTTCTCTCTTTCTTTCTCGCGAATCCGACCAATTTCATTAAAATTGGTCCAGCGGTTATCTCAGAAAAATTGGAGGACGCTTAAACTTCGCCTTCAAGAGTGCAACGCGATAGCTTTATCGCACCCCGTTCGCACCGCCCACTAATTTTCTCGGCATGCTCTTGAGTCACACAATGACATAGTTTTCATTGTGACACTTCTAAGTCCACCGCACAACTTTTTTCTAATCATTTGTTCCAGGAGCACCACGCAGACGCATGACTCGCCGGCATCACGGCACACATTGCAGGTGACGCTTTTCCACCAGACGCGCTACGGCGCAGCGATCACGTCAGAGGCGTCCCGCATCGGACGCTGCACCTAGGAATCGCGCTGTGAGCGGAAAGAGGAGCCGTGCCGCCTAAACACGAGGATTCGAGTGACGCTCGCTGGAAGTTGGAAGGGGAGAGAGCGAAAAAAAATAAACGAAAGGGCATTCGGGCATCCTCGCACCGGTCCCCGCACGGCCCCAATGCGCTCAAACGAGACGAAGGGGAGAAGCGGGCGAGTGGTGCGCCACCTGTCGGGGCAGCGCCGTACATTGCAACGAGGGGGTCTTCTGTGTTTGCCGCAAGAGGGCTCTGCGTGCGCGCCAAGCGCAGAAGAAATGTAGCGGAAACGTACTTCGCTACTCGTTTACCTGCTACTTCTGTAATTTACATGCTGATACACCGCAGTATAACTTTCTACCGCACGTTTATAAGGTGACACCGCATTCACTAGAGGCGCTTTTGTCGCGCTTTGAACCATCGAACTCATGGCTGAATGGTAACGTCTCCATTTCATACTCCGGAGACCCTGATTGTATTCCCACCAAGCCCATCTGGCAAGTTGTCTTTATTTATGTAGTGCATTCCAGGATTTTTTTTCTCACGGCTAACGCCGCCGACGCCAACTACACTGGCTTTTCTGCGACACGAGCTCCTTAACGCTATCGCGTTAAAAGCGTTTCTGCGTTTGACATCTATTAGCATAGGCCGTGTCTGAGTAGTGCCCGAGCTAAAGCTTCCTCTTAACTCCTTCGCTGTAAAAAAAAAGAGAAAGTAACGCCTCAACCGTCAATATCGCTGCCCCAGATTTCGTCACGATGGCACCGTCACCATCGGCACGGCTCCGTGGGCAGCTACCAAGCTGTTCACTTTCGTTGTCTTCCTTCCCTTGGTGGCAGCGCATTTTCTTAATGCCAGCGACGCGCTAAATCTGCACCATCATTGCGTCATGCATCGCTTCCGCTACCAAGCAAGCTTTGGGCGGCACACCTTAAGTGCTATATTTACACTAAAAATTAAAACCGCGTGCCTTCGAAAAAACACCCTGCATAAAAATCGAAAGCGGACTGGCCACGAGGAACATGCTCACGGGGCCATACTATTGATGACAGCATCACAAGAGGCTAGGTGCGGTCAGGTTGACTTTACAGGTTTGAAAGGATTGACTGTCGGGCTAGTTGCTTCATTATCACAGAAATAACAGCGCTTCAAGTTGTTAGCGCAGTATGTGCGTGGGTTCTCCCTGGCGTCCCGTCTTTAAGCGCTGTTCTTTCTGTGACTTTACAGATGTTTTTTCTGCGTCAGTCACGCCTTCCAAGACCATTTACTTGGAAAATTTTTGTTTGCATGGCTCTAATAGAAGCATGTTTAAACGAAATTTCTTCGCTTGGCTATAATCTCGAGGACGTGCTCACACCTCCTCGCTTTCTTTAGCCACGTGAGATGAATTGCTGAAAATTTAGTTAACGTAGCTTTGTCAATTGCGCGCACAACTTCTCATCTTACTCCGCATCCAGAGGTTACCAGTCTGACCCCTTGAATGATAAAATGATGTCACCAATACTTGTATTTGTTTAATAGTTTTGTTTGTTGCAGTTAAAAGCAGCCGGCATATTGGTGGTACTGTAGGCTTCTTATAAAGCAAGCGTGAAAGCTTGGACAGGTTATCTTGGCGCAAATAAACTTTATGCGCTTAAGCACATGCGCCCAGCCGTGCACTTCTGCCTTTATAACTGATTCTCCTACATTATGCAAGAAGCACCTGAGCGCTGCGGTACATCACACAAGGTGTGCGAAAACATTGTGCGCGCTGCCGATAAGATTTGTGAACTTTCCTGGCATCAGGCTCGGTTTTCTGGCACCATTAGGAATAAAGACAGGTGCCTGGGGGAAAGCATTCAAAGCATTTTCAGTACTTTAACTCATATGGATCAGCGCGGACGTTAGAACGTACGTTACGTTAGAACGTACATGTACGTTAAAAGAAAAGTACTGAATTGTTACGAAGAGGGTTTAGCTGCATATATTTTGGCTTTCTAATGTTAAGATCTAAAGAAAAAGTACTGCCATTATGTTACAATTAGTGCTGTCATGAAATATGAGCTACGACACAGTACCCGTGGTGGAACTGGCCCCTGGATTACAGCGCTACATTGAACCACGATATGGTAATTTGATAAATGCCAGTAACTGGAAAGTGCTTAGCTCTTGAATTTTTGGTATGTCGACGCTGCCATGCAGTCCTGGGGGCCTTTTTTACCACGAGCACCATGTTTCAGCCAGTATTAAGAGCAACTGTATACTATTTTTAGGGGGGATGGAGGAGGGGAGCTTTTTTTTTACCTTCTAGCTACTGTTCCAAAGTTATCTGTTAGCTCAAGACGCGCCTGCATGCGCTTCTAATATCCAATATGTTGTCTCCGGTTCAATAGCGAATGAGCGTTATCTTATCAGAATTCGCGCATGAAGCGAAAACTGGCGTACATTCTCCATCACATTTGAGGACCCGAGATTGATCTGCAAAGTACGGGCATTCCAATCTGATGAACCGATGCCTTGATCCGTAGACCAGATTCAGAAGAAGCACTACGTTGCGCGCAGCCAGTGTTGTGGTTTCAGTGTTTTCCAGCGCAAGTTCACCTTTATAATGAGTTATATTCGTGACTCAATCTTTTGTGAGTGTTCTTCACATCACTACAACGTGACAGTATATAGGTGTCTCCCCCCCGCAAGTATATAGGTGATCGCGTAAGGCTTAGCGTGACCAGCTCCCAAATGCAGAATGCTGCGAATACATGGGCTCGAATGCCAGTGGTTTGTTTGTGAAGACAGCTTTCTGTGCCCTCTGGTAATGGCGAATGAGGCGGTAGCCTGACGACGACGGTCGCCGTCAGCGTAACAGCATAAGCAGGCATGCAAGTTTACACTTAAAGCCGAAAGTATATTCAGAGGAAATACAGTGTGCTCCTGTCGACAAAAAAAAGTGAAGAGTAACGAGCGGTGTTGTTGAGCGAGGCTGTAGACCGATAATGTCACCAAAGACAGGACGATGCTCCTATCCCGGTTATCAGTGGAAATGTACATCGACCGCATGGCACCTAGCGTTAAACTGACACTTCATTAAGGTTGTACCGTGTTTGTGTTGGTGTCTAGCGGGAGCGAGTAGTATAGGAGATGACACTGGAGAGAAAGCGATGAGCGAAGTCCGTGAGTACTTGAGGATAGCCATATTGAACGTCAACAACGTGTTGAAAAAGCCTGCGACTTCAGTTGCTCCTGCAAGTCGCCAGAAAGGCTTGAGTGGCAGCACACCGCTGAACGTATGTGGTAACCACAGCGATAGACACACACATTGCGGAAGCAAACAGAGGAATGGGACCTAGTGAGTTGGCCGGCCTTATCGAGCTCTGGCAAAGTTTGAACAAGGATTGTGGCGAAGTATAACGCACAATATAGTACATGCCAACCCAAAGGAATCAGCGTGGTGATACTTGCGTGGCACGACATCGTAGCCTGTCACCAGGAAAATTTTCATTGGGTGCATTGAGTGATGACGGTTTTCATTGGGCGCTTGAGAATGAAAATGAGCACATCAGAGACGTCCGAGGGACGTTTCTATGGCACAAGAGCACATCAGCCCCCCCCCCCCCCCACACACACACATAAACAAAAGAAACACCAAAATAAGCTTGCGAATAGGGGCATCATACGATCGAGCACTACGGCGCTTGTTGATCTTGTTCAGGATGACGTCAGCGTTTCATTCAGCATTTATTTCTGAGAAAGTGAGTTGCAGTTACGTTTATTTGCATCACAATGGCGGGCGTAGTCAGGCAAACTTTGAAAGCATTTCATTAGAGGGTGTCTGACTACTCTGCGGAGATTACGTACGACAATGACAACAAACAATACAGAAAACTTCGCTTACATAGATTCGCACATACGTGGAATACGCATAATTCTTTAAACTATCAAGGTATATGCTTAAGAATGGCGCTCAATAATGCAATATTTGCATTCACAGTGAGCAAAAGCGGCTGTCGTGTGCATGGTAGAATAGATTGAAATGGCTTCAATCCCATGGACACGATCTCGTCGCCAACTTCTGTGGGATTGTAGAAGTCAAAATGGGATACAAGTGGCAGGAAAATGAGGAGGTTGATGAATGGCAAGAAGGCAGAAGCTTGCACAATACTTCAGGAAAATAAAATGACTTCTTGAGCGGCGTGGTCAGGGGGCCATGAAATGATTTGAACGTGTATCAAATGCTCTAAAATATGAACAGAAGCCGACAAGAATGCCGGAATTTTGGGAAATATGAAACCGCTGGAAATCATAGGAAAGAATTAGCCTAAATATAAAAGCTGACCTAAAATTAGGAAACCATAACGTTGACAGGGTGGCCATATTTTGGCACAAACAAATTAGCAGTTCAGCTGAAACACGATGGTGCGAAAAAAATCGGGATGTTCGGCAGTGTTGAAGACAGGTTGAGTACGTAGGTCCTAAGGACCACGCCAGCGCCCGACAGTTGTCAGGCGACTGCACGTATCGGCGAGATGCCTCGTCACCAGTCGTTACAGTGTGATTCGGGTCTGAAATATTGGACGCGGACTCCATCACAATAAATACAGTGCATTCTACGGCGTCATTTTTCTATGGCTGGTAGCGATTCTCGTGCAATGAGGATGGGTACAAATTGTCTCACATGCCGGCTGTCACCTTCCTCAAACTGCCAACATTCCTCCCCCTACGTAGCTGCTTAGATTTTATTGTGTTTGGCTCCTAATCACGAGGTCTCGGGATCTAATCCGTGCCATGGCAGCCGTATTTCGATGGGTGGGAAATGCGAAAACACACTTGTACTCAGGGTTAGCCGCATGGTAAAGAACCCCAAGTGGTCTAAATTATTCTCGAATACCCCACTACGGCGTATCTCATAATGGGATCGTGGTTTTGGCACGTAAGACCCCATAATGTGTTATGTAAGATTTGTTAAGGATGTACTTGGCAGTCGCACAACTCTTGAATATATGTAAGGGTCAGGAGTTGTGCGCGAGGTCTTTGAGTATGTGGGCACATTTTATGGCGTCCAATACCTGCTAGTCTACATTGCGGCTATATTATGAAGGCGGAACGGCAACACGGTAGACAATATGGGGAACATACAAATACCGCATATATTAGTGCGCAATAATTTTAAATCGCGGTCTTCCTTCACGGACGTGGATAACCGTCATAGGTGACTACTTTGGAAACTAACTGCCAGTACTGTATATGTCATACCCAAGGATATACCTGGCCTGGTGCCCAGTAAATGTGACGTAATACTGCGAGGAGCTTTCGCCACAGCATGCTAATGGACGACGACACAGACTGAAGTGACTAACACAAGAGTGTACACGGGACATTAAAAAGGCGACAAGGACAAGCGCAAACTTCCAACTAAAAGTTTGAAATTTGCGCTTGTCCTTGTGTCCGTTTTAGTGTCCCGTGTCCATTCTAGCGCTAGTCACTTCAGCATTGAATACCAACTAGTCCGGTCTCACACCCTGCGACGACAGAGACAGTTTGCTCAATTCTTGTGTCGTGACTTTTGCGTCAAGAGGCCAAACCAACATGTCCATGTATATGTCTTAATACTTCAGCACATCTCGATTTGTAGCTGCGGTGGTAGCCCATGAGTGCGGATAAGGAAGTCGTTAGCGAAATAATTGGGGGCACCTTAACGAAATGGATAGCTCAAAATCTTAAGCCGTCCACGACGATGTCTCTCGTAGACACTGTGCGATGTTCGGACGTTAACAATATGTGCCGACTGAAGAAAGGCTGCGTCGGAGTGCTTCCGACGGTTAGTCTAGCTTGTTTACTCCGTAGCACCAAAAAAGAAAACAAATGAACGAAAAGAAAAAAAAAAGAACCGTATCAAAAGCCCAGAATGAATCACCGCTCGTCGCGACTAAACGGTCCTAAGAAGGCGACTAGCGGCTACGCTTTGTCAAGAACACTGATAACGCCGGCCGGACAAGCATTGTGGCGAAGTTCAATGAGCAGGTATAGCATTTAATTATTTTATTTTTCTTTTGTTAACGTCATCACGCGTCACCGCGGGAAGTTTGAAAATGTTAAGGTCAGTATGCCACGTGATGGCCCTTACGCAAACTAAACCGTCGCGTCCAGAAAAGCTTTTTCATTTAATTATGGGGCTTTAGGTGCCAAAACCACTTTCTGATTATGAGGCACGCTGTAGTGGAGGACTCCGGAAATTTTGACCGCCCGGGGTTCTTTAACGTGCACCTAAATCTCACTACACGGGTGTTTTCGCATTTCGCCCCCATCGAAATGCGGCCGCCGTGGCCGGGATTCGATCCCCCGACCTTCCAGAAAAGCTGAATACGGGCTTCGAGGTATACATTGCTTTTACACAGAGGCACCTCCAACCTTCATCTGATGATCGATACGGAATGACAAATGGCTCGGAGCCGAAAAAAGCATCATTTTTAGGTCATCATTAGTGTAGTATATTTTATGAAACAGACTTAGGCGGGAAATTCGACGTCTAGTAGAAAAGAGAGGTAGGGCACGTTTTTGCTTCATGCGAGGAACGTTGGCTAAGCGAGAGTAGTTTGAGAGGATAAACCTATCTGAGCGGTTATGAACCGATTTTAATGACCGTGATAACGAGCTAGTGTGCGGGTCCCATATCGATGAAGCGTACTCGAGTTTAGAACGCCCGAGTGTTCACATAGGAGTAGTTTCAACGGAACGGGAGCGAGGCGGAAATTCAGCCGAAAAAGACCAAGGGAACCGTTAGCTTTGTTAATAACATGGTGGATATGTTTCTGCCGTGACATATTATTAGTGATATGAATGCCTAGATGCTTGTAGCTGTCGACGAACTGAAGAGGGCAACCGTTAAGATTATAGCTTTGAGAAATGGACTGGTTAATCTTTGGAGGCACCCTCATTGCTTTACATTTGTTAATGTTTAGTTTCATAGGCCATGTATCACTCCAAGAAGAAATTTTATTTAGGTCAGATTGAGTAACATAAAAGTCAGACTCATTACATATTACGTGCTACAGAACGCAGTCATCTGCAAAGAGCCTTATGTTAGAAATAACAGAATCAGGCAACTCATAAATATAAATTATAAAAAAGAGGCCCAAAGGCCTGATCCCTGAGGAGCACCGGATGTTACATTGCATGGTTTAGATTCATGATCTTTAACAGAAACGTACTGTGTTCTATTCTGCAAGAAACACTCAATCCACTTAAGCAAGCAACAATCAAGATGGAGTGTGCTAAGTTTCAGTAATAGTAGTCGATGTGAGAAGGTGTCGAAAGCGTTCCCAAAGTCAAGGAAGATGCAGTCAGTAACTGAAGCTCGATTTAAAGCGGAAGGCAAATCATTAGTAAAGGTTCATAATTGAGTCTCACAAGAATAATTTCTCCGAAAACTATGCTGCTGTGAGGCAAAAAATTTATTAGACTCCAGAAAACTAATCAGGTTGCAGTAAATGATGCGCTCTAATAACTTGCATAGAATAGAAGTTAAAGAGATCGGCCGGTAGGTTAAGGGGTCATGTATATCACTACATTTGTGGAATGGAATCACCTTCGCCGTCTTCTAGTCGTCCGGAAGTGTTGAACTGTGCAAAGACTGCATAAAAATATGTGACAAGAAAGCAGTGGGAATGGAAGCACTGCAGTCGTCAAAATGCTTCAAACACATTTTCGTTTTTGGATGCAGATATTTATCGGATTCGCTGCGAGGGAGAACCTGATCGGCGTCGCCCATGCACAAGTGCTGGCTATTCCGGCAGCAAATGTTGGAGGTACCAGCTCGCCCGACCGGTCGACTGAGGACCCGTTCCACTGCGAGGCCACTGAAGCCTTCTTTCATGCCAGTGAACCATGCCTCACCGAAGCGCTGTCATTTCCGGCCACCAAATCGACAGACGCATCAACGCCGGCACGCCTTAAAGGTAGCTGCAATGGCTGGCGCCTCTTGAGTGGGAATGGAAGCACTACAGCCGTCAACATGCTTCAAACACATTTTCGTTTTTGGATGCAGGTGAGAACAGCACCTCAACTTTTCTGTAAAAAGTCAAACAATGTTTGGCTACTAGTGCTTCGAGGCCCACAAGTATTGTTCCAATTAGCATGTGAATTTGTTGTTGTTTCCAAGTTGTTATTTATGTCCGGCAACGTAGAGCTATACCCTAGACCCCCTAAAGAAGATCCTAGCCTGTTTAACAAGGAGTTGCTACTGCTTGTTAAATCGCTACACGACAAATTTAATTCTAAACACGAAGAAGTGATGACTGCCTTGAGTGAAGTCAAAGAGGCTAAATATTCAATGGAGCAAGGAATAGCCGATATCGACAACAGGCTCTCGGCAGTTGAACAATGCATTCGAACATCTGAAGGCCAACAGGGTGAAAGCCTCGTGCCGCAAGTGGCCGTATTGAACCAACGGCTCAACGAATTTGAAGACCGCTCACGTCGCGAAAACTTAATATTTCATGGGGTAGCAGATAGCGCTGCGGAAACGTGGGCGCAGTTAGAAGAGAAAATTTGCTCGGTTTTAAATTTAGCATTAAGCATGAACCTAAATAAAAGCGATGACCGCATTTCCAGAGCACACAGACTTGGCCGTTTTATCCCAAACAAATCCAGGCCAATTATTGTCAGATTTTTATCGTCTAAGCTAAGCGAAACGATTCTTTCTTCTAAAAATAAGCTAAAGACAACTGGTGTTTCCGTAAGTGAAGATTTTTGTAAGGCAACTAGAGCTGTCAGAACTAAACTGTACGACTTTGGCAAAGAAAGCGGTCAATTTTTCACTGTGAAATACAACAATTAATAATAATATTTGGGGTTTTACGTGCCAAAACCACTTTCTGAAATACAACAAGCTATATATAAAAAAATGTTATATTTACTCCCCTCATAACGACAGTGTCTGTGAACTTCAATTAGGCAATGTTCCCTGCACTGCTGAATTATCGTCCACTGCTACCAACCACCATTCTGAAGCGTCTTTTTCTTAACAGAAATTAGGCACCGGCCACGCAGCCAACCTTCTCGTGATTTCTCTTTTTTATTATCGAATGTGCGAAGTGCAGTTAATAAACGAGAAGCTCTAGCATCTATTTTCGATTCATGTGCCGCTGACGTGGTTGTATTGACCGAGACTTGATTGACCGATAAAATTCTTAGCGAAGAGCTGTTCCACTGAGACAAGAATTACGTTGTTCACCGTCATGACCGCAGCCTAAAATCAGGCGGTGGTGCTTTAATTGCCATCGCCGATAATATAGTGTCTTACAGGATTCCACTTGCGTCGTCTTTAGATTCGGTTTGTGCGCGTATTGTCATAAATCACCAAAACACATTTATTTGTGCGTGTTATCGGCCGCCAAGTGCACCATCTACTTTTTGCGATGAACTGCATGACACTCTGAATTTTCTTCTCTCAGAATTTCCGCACTCACCGTCATTCCTTTTAGGCGATTTTAATTCCACAAAATAGGGTGGACTTCGATATCGCCCATTGTTGTCAGTACGTCCATAGAAAGTCAATCTTCCCTTAACTTGTGCCTAAATTTTAATCTTACGCAACTTGTTTCTAGGCCAACTAGAGCTGGCACTACTTCATCTAACACTCTAGACATGATTATTCTCACTGAAGCGAACTTCGTACATTCTTTAACTTGTTTCCCAGGACTAAGTGATCACTGTTTCTTACATTTTTTTGTAACAGGCCCCGTTAGATGTGAGAAGAACAATGCAAAATTTATTAGATATTATGCGAGTGGGGATTACACTGCAATTAATATTAGCTTGCAGTAGTCATTGATGGCTGTACACGATAATTTTTCAGCCGTACCGTGGAAGAAAATTGGAACTTGCTCAAACACAAAGCCACGTCCCTTCTCGCTAAATATGGGCCACTGCGCAGACTTTCCGGAAAGAAGCGCTCTCCTTGGTTTTCCACGAAACTAACAAGACTGTCAAACAAGAAAAAACGCCATTTCCGTGTTGCAAAACGCAGTCGATCTACTCGTTGGAATGATTATTCTAGTGCGCTGCATGCTTATAGTACCGCATTAAAAGAAGCGAAGGATGTTTTTTTTAATACCTATCTACCTTCACTCCTTTCTACATATCCGTCAAAATTTTGGACCACTGTTCAAATAAAAAAGAAAAATATCATATCTCTTACAGATACGGATGGTAACACCAGGAGCAATGCAGAATGTTGCAGTGTCCTAAATGACACTTTCGCGAAATATTTTTCTATTTGCTTGTTGATACAGTGCCGCACATGCGCAAAGAATATTTTTTCCCATGGATCCACTTGTTGCCAATTTTGCGGGGATTTTGAAGTTAATTGAAGATTTAAAACTATCGTCTTCCTGTGGTGCCGACGAAATTCGAATTTTTTCAGGAATACTGCTGCTACTCCTCTATATTTTTTATGTACCTTTTCACCCATTCTATTGAGTGCTCAACTTTGCCCGCAGCCTGGAAGGTGGGGAAGGTGGTCCCTCTGTTGAAATCAGGTAACCCGCATTCTCCTCTCAATTACAGACCCATTTCACTTAACAGCGTGCCTTGAAAAATCCTTGCACACGTAATATTTTACAATCTTGTCTCATTTCTTGAATCCAACTCTTTCTTCACTTCAGCTCAGCATGGGTTTCGCAAAAACTACTCCTGCGAAACACAACTAATATCGTTTATACATAACATTTCTTCCTCTTTAGACAAAGGCCAAGTCATTGACTCTATCTTTCTAGATTTTGCGAAAGCATTTGACAAGGTGTCTCATCACTTACTGCTTCTTAAATTTACTACTCTTAATACTGACTCTAATATTCTGAAATGGATAGAATGTTTTCTCAACAACCGTACCCAGTTTGTAACAGCTAACGATTGCGCATCCCCGCACGGCGCCGTGAAGTCAGGTGTTCCTCAAGCTTCCGTCTTGGTACCGTTATTATTCCTAATTTATATAAACGACTTAGCTGCCGTAGTTAAAAGTTCTATTAAACTTTTTGCCGACGATTGCATTCTATACCGTGAATTAACTAACTGGCATGATAACTTTATGCTTCAGAAAGATCTAGATAACATTTCAAGGTGGTGCTCACAGTGGCTAATGTTCTTAAATCCGACTAAATGCGAAATTATGTCTGTCTCACGTCGCTCGAACTCACCAACTCCTTTCGGCTATATTATCAATAAAACCAACCTTGAGCACGTGACTTCCTATAAATATCTTGGAACCCAGCTAAACTGTCATCTTTCGTGGCATGCGCCCATCGAATATATCACAAACAATGCAAACAGATATCTTGGCTGCATTCGCACGAATTTTTCAGAAGCCCCACCCCATTTCAAGTTACTGCTTTACAAAACACTAATTAGACCAAAGCTAGAGTACGCGCCATCTGTCTGGGACCCTGGTCAAAAAACACTAGCCGATACCATTGAGTCAGTTCAGAATAGGTCAGCACGTTTGATCCTTTCTAATTATTCCCGCACATCTAGCGTCTCTTTAATGAAGTCAAACCTAGGCCTTATTAACTTGCACATTCAAAGAAAAATTTCCCGTCTCTGCCTTTTTCCAAAAATCTTTTACCAAAACAGCTCGCTTAAACAAGACTTCATTTCAGAGCCTTCGTACATGTCGTCGCGTCTTGATCATCGGTTTGAAGTGTTCATTCCTTTCTGTCGCACAAATGTTTTCTCTGACTCATTTCTGCCGAAAACTAGCGCGCCGAGTGGAACCGCCTTGCCCCCTCCATCGCCTGCATCGAGGTGGCATCATCTTTCAAGACTGCAATAACTGATTATGTTTCGAGTTTATCACCTTAATACTAATAATTGTTTGAACATGTATTTTTTTATTATTGTACCCACTCCCTCTGTAACGCCTTTCTGGGCCTTGAGGGTACTGTAAATAAATAAAAATAAATAAAATACGCTGCAGTACTCTTAATGAATATGTAATTTATGTTATCAACACCTGCCGATGAGGAAAGTTTAGCTTTTTTAATCAAATTGTATATGCCTTCAAAGCCGATCGCACGCGGCTCCATCTCTGGGTAGGTAAAGGCACGTGCGGACGGTGAAGTATCTATTAGAGCGTCAGAAAAAGATACGAAAATATGCAGTTAAAAACCGTTGAGCAAAGCTCATGGAGGATAGGAAGTTCAGCGTCAGTTTTCAGAACAATTTCTTTATGTTTGCGTACGCTGATGACATTCCAAAACTTCTTACGATTAGCTGTGAGCCGATGAGGTAGTGCTTCAGAAAAAAGTAATTCTTGGCTGAACGGATGGCCATATTATATTCAGAGCTACGTAGGCAGCGTCTGCTTTGGTTTGCCCAGACAGCTTGAAGCGTTGAAAAATGCGTTTTTTTTATTGTTAAGGTAAACCGAGGACCCCATTGCATGGAGATAATAGGCAAGTCGGATTTCATTTTTCAGTTAGTGTATCAACCTTGTTTTTTAAAAGACACCAGTTTTCTGCGATAGTCCTTTCCGAGAACTGTGGTTTACCAGAACCATTGATTACTGTGTAATGACAGAAGAAATTCATGATAAGTTGAGTGAAATGCTCATTAATAAGGAAGGATATAGCAGTATAGGGTGTGGCCATGAACGCATAATTTTGAAAATGGGATACGTTGTTGGGAAAGAGAGCGAAGAGTGCAAAATGGCCAGTCCAAATTTAATTAAATTGTGGGGTTTTACGTGCCAAAACCACTTTCTGATTATGAGGCACGCCGTAATGGAGGGCTCCGGAAATTTCGACCACCTGGGGTTCTTTAACGTGCACCTAAATCTAAGTACACGGGTGTTTTCGCATTTCACCCCCATGGAAATGCGGCCGCCGTGGCCGGGATTCGATCCCGTGACCTCGTCCAGTCCAAATTTGAACGCTTAACAAATAACAAGTATAGTTACTAGAGTCAATCAAGCACTTTGCAAAAGGCAAAGTAAAGAGTGGGAATATAGTGAACTTGTAAGTGTAATAACGACAGAAATACGGAAAGAAAAACATGTTCGTTGGAAAGTAAAAAAAGAAACCGAAAAGCGGGTGCATAGGAAGATACGAGAAGCGATCGCCGAGCGACAGAAAGCATCCCCAGAGCAAAGGCAGGCTAAGAAGGCGCAGTTGCGGCTGGATGAAGTAGCTAGTAAATGGGAAATATACCGGGAGAAAAAGTCTATGCTTGAAATACTGGTGCGAGCAAAGATAAAATGTGAAAGTGAACGTTGGTTGCCAGAAATACGTCAGAAAAAGAAGGCCTCACCTAAAATATTTTGTAACCACATAAAATTATTAGGCGGGAAGTCAACAACAGTACAACAACATATCATAGACGAAGATGGAAAGAAATTATAAGGGGAAGCGGCAATAATTTACATCTGAAAAATATTAGTCGAATCTTTCCAAGGCAATGACTAGGTTGTGTTTGAAGACAAAAGGAACATGAACGCGAACCAGGTAAAAAGGAGCTGGTGCTACAAATTTCAAATGGAAGAAAGCCGAAGAGAAAATTCTTAAGCGCACAGCCACTGGGCTAGAAAAGGTTCGCGTTAGGCAGAATAATGAACTAGGAAAGAAAGTAAGGAAGCTCTGGTAAAAGCAGTGGAAAAACTTTAAAAGAGACGAATACCAGACAGTTGGCGACTATACAGAAGGAATATAAATCATAAAGATAAGGGGGAGAAAGATAGAATTCATTCGTATAGACCGTTGACCATTACATCGGCAATACACAGGCTAGCAATGCAGGCAACCAAAATAAAGCTGAAAGCATGGGCAGATAATAATGCCATTTTCGGAGAACTACAGAAAGCTTCAGAATAGGTAGGCGTTCGGATGATAACTCATTTCTTCTTACTGAGTGTGTTGAAATATCAAGAGTAGAAAGCAGACCGGTTTATGTGGCCTTTTTAGACATTACAAGATGAACCGGACACCAGGGACTATGCCTGCCGTTTACGCACGTTCATTACGTCACGTGCTGGCTATATAAGTGACGACAATTTCCTGTCCGACTCAGTGAACAAGGAACCCGTACGCGGTTCCGAAACGTCAGATTATTCATCAGACTTGGTCAGTGACCGTAATTCCCTTCAAGAGCCTATGACAACGTAGACCGCAACATTTTGTGGGATTGTCTGGGAGGAGAAGGCTTAGGTGACGATTGTCTACAGCTTTTTAGAGAGATTTACCTAGAAATACTGCTTGCGTTGAATGGGAAAGGATGAGGAATGAGGAGAAAGTTGATATCAACAAGGGACTGAGGCAGGGCTGCCCTTTATCCCGATTGCTGTTTCTGATGTACTACATGGTGAGGACGTAGGGGACGCCAGAAGGAAGTAATGTCGGGTTTAATCTCTCATACAAACAGGCGGGTACAGTAGTAGAGCAGCAGCTCCCAGGTTTATTTTATAAGGACGACATTGTGTTGCTAACTAACAAGCAAAGTGATTTGCAACGTCTGGCTAATATCTGTGGACAGGAAGGCAACAATTTAGCTTTGAAATTTAGGGTTAGAAAATTAGGTCTTATGGTATTCAATTAAAACAGTGAACAGAGAGTGGAGATACAGGGCCACGAAATACCTCGGGTAACAGAATATAAATACCTTGGTATATGGATAAACGAAGGCAATAGATATATGGACACACAGGAAAAAAACAATAACTGTGAAGGGGAAGAGAAATGCAGCCATAATGGAAGCACAGAGCGTTATGGGGATACAATAGGTACGAGGTGCTCCGCGGTATGTGGAAATGTGTAATGGTTCCAGGACTTACTTTTGAAATTGCGGTTGTTTGCTTTAAATCAGGGGTACAACCAGGACTCGATGGGAACCAGAAGTCAGTGGGACGCCTGGCATTGGGCGCTCACGGGAAGACTACAAATGAAGCTGTGCGGGGTGATATGTGCTGGACTGGTTTTGAGGTGAGCGAAGCTCACAATAAAATTGATCATGAAGAGCGACTGAGGAATATGCAAGAGAGTATATGGCCTGGGAGAGTGTTGAGGTGTCTGTACAGGAAAAATATTGATTTACAGTGGAGGAAAAGCAATAGGAAGCTTATCAGCAAGTATGCGGCCTGTAGGGTGGGCAACACAGCAACAAAGAACGTCAAGCAGAAAGCCAGACAGGCTGAAACATTCTCATGGGTGGCGGCAATGGAACAGAAACGTGCCATGAATAACCACTTAACAGGAAAAAATGTAATCAGGAAAGGAACAATTTACAGTAACTCAAAGGGAAGCTCATTACTTTTCGAATCGAGATCGGTATGCCTAAGAACACGCACCTATAAAACAAGATAACAGAAGAAAGAAGGAGAAGCATGTGCTTGCCGCAGTAAAGCTAGGGATGCGATGGAGCATCTTTTATTAGAATGTGAACACGTCTGCGCAGTGGTTCATTTAGGCTCCACTGGCCTCCTTGTAGCCCTCGGGTTCAGCGAGATCAGTAAAAAAGTAAACATGTCCGTAATTGCGATTAGATTGAAGCGATTGGAAAATTGCTGGAAGAAAACTACGGAAATGACAAAAAGCGAAGACGTACAAAAGCAAAGTTCGCAATACGGAGCCAGAAAATTTTCTTCTGGGAGTTCATAGTGTTGTTTTTTTTTTGTTTAACCTAGGTGGGACATTAGGCAGTGTAATAGCAAGAACTTAGTGCTCTACTCAACGCCCCGTTCCAAAGGGAACGCTGATAACATCCATCCATCCATCCGGGACACCACACATAGAGGGTCATGAGAGGGAAACCACTCCTTGGCGTAGTGGGGTGGAACCTAGGCCACGGCGAGTCAACGCACAAAGAGGGTCGTTGGAGGGAAAACACCCCTTGGTGCAGAGGTGTTGAACGTAGCGCAAAGCGGAGTACGATTTGCACATTCCGCGCATAATCCCTTCGCACACAGCTGACGGACAAGCCTTTTCACATTGACGTGCGTGACCATTACGGAAGCCGTGATCCCGGCGTTTGGCATCTGTTCCATTCGTTGCCGCACAACGTTGACCGTAACAGTCCATATATAGGGAAAACGTCAAATTTTCCTCACGTTACGAAAGCAAATCGCGGCCATCAACATCATTTTCTATGCGTTGTGCCCGAGTCATGTCTCAAAGACAAATGGCAGAATGTCTAGAGTAGAGCCCCAGTTCCATACTCTGTTTGTGGAGCCGCGGTCGATGGAGGAGAAAGTGAGTTTCCGCTCACGAGGAGGACAGAAGAGATGTCGCTACATTTAAATTATACAGGGACTTTAATCGAGCTGCCTGACATTGACAAGTTTGGCGGTAGTCGGTAAGAGTATCAAATTGCGGAGTAGTCAATCTCTCTAGGGTGCTTAACCTCAAATAAATGTAACTATGTCTTTTAATTGGATGGATTCCTGAACAGAGACAGCCACTGCCAGAATATGCAAACTCTCAAACAACAAAAGCGCAAGCCATCAGCAAGACCATCTTTCTTCTTGAAGCCATCTAGAATTATGCTTTTTTATTTCAAATAAATTAAGCATGATTGCGCCACAAAAGTGGAAGCCATGTGATTAGGATGAACGATGCTAGCCAGGGGCTAATGAAGGAGTTTAAAATATTTGTCTAAAATTAAATATAGCAAGTTTAATAACGCTGCATTTGGCTCTTGAGTAATAGTATAATTGTGATTCATTTAACTAAGCATAGCGTTTTTCATTTCAGTTTTTCTTTGATGGTGAATAACTACTTCAATTTAATCCCAAGAAGCGTTATGTTATAAACACATATAATGAAGTACCAGGTGATGGAGCGATTGCAAAATCTATAAGTTTTCCCGTATATCACTTTCAGCCAGAAAACGATTTACGTCAAGTATGTGTATAGCGAATACTGTTTAGCACATACCTCAAGTTGCAGGTCACACATAAACGCTTGCGATCCTCTAATGCCTATCGTATGTACCAAGAAATCTTCAGATTATCTTCATCGTTTATTTTTATTATCTTCAACGAAATATTTCCTTATGAAAATCGGATGCCTAAGTTTGAGTTCCTTGAAGGAAACATAGAGCTAATATAAGCTGTTGAAGGCGTTCTCTAAAACCTAAAGAATAAATCACACTTACTTATTCTTAAATGCTTATATACTCTATTTTAGTTCGAATCGCGCATTTGAACTCATAGTAAGGTTGTTACCAGTATGCGTACAAACATACCAAATATTTATCGAAAATACCTATAAGTATTTCACAGCAACAACACTTCTAGCGAAGGAAACGTAGAGAAAATTAATAAGTCTTCAGGCATGGATCGCAGCAAGAGCCATCCTCAGCTCTGTTGGCTAAGCATTAGGAATGGTTAGGACAATGGGCATGAGCGACAATCAGGACGTTCGCTTTACTCAGCAGCGAACACCAAGAGAGCACCAGTTAGCCCGATGTATCAGGTAAGGCTTATCCGGTATTTTCTTGTGAATTTTTCCCGTTTGCATTAAGAATAAATATTTATTTTAAGGCACCTCCTGCCATCCTTATTTCGGCCTTACTTCCCGGGCACTAAGGCACAAAGTAGCCAGATTATCATTCTCACGCTCTGTCTTTGTTCGTTTGCCGCCAAGCGTGGCCCATATCCACCACGGAAGATTGGGTGACAATCGGGTGAGTTAAGAGAATAATTTGTTCAGTACAAAAAGACGCCCTATTGCGAAATTTGGAACGCGTAAAAGATCCAATCGATAGAAATCTAAGAATTTAGCAAGGAAATCCTCCTGATTCAACAGCTGCTCCAGCGTACCTATTACAATGTTCAAGCAAGCAGGCTCCAAAAGATTTAATATCGCGAGTATTTAAAAGAAAGTCAGCACTATGAAATTGTTCTTCTGGAGAATGTTTTCCTAATTATGAAAAACGGCCACATGACGAGAAGTATTGTATCGCTTGGTCCTCAACACAGTGTGAGCGCAAGGAGGAGTGCGCTAGACCAGAGTGACTCGAGATCGGAATTCGGTAAAGAGGATTTCAACTTCTTTAGTGTGGCGGAATGTTCTGCTGCAGGAAATTAGAAGGTGCCGGTATTCATTTATATTCGTATTGATTGGGTCCAAGAGTCTTGCATGACTAAGCGTCCCTGAACCTAGCTTTGCTTGTTTTGTAGGTTATTTGAGGTGCCCTGCAATTTTGTAATTTATATGTTTGCGATGCAAGCAACTAGAAGTTCACTAATTAAAAGCAGTTCATTAATTAGTACTCCATGAAGAAAAAAAACTCGCTGCAAATGCACATTACTACGGCTACGATTCATTCGGTACGGTATCCAGAGCTCGTGGGTGTTTTTAAACTTGGACACGTGGTACATCTGTCGCCATGATGGTATTTGAGCTCCAATGAGTGATTTTGCAATAGCCCATTTATTACGCACTCAGAAACATACTTCCTGTTCTGTGGATATATATCGCCAAATATAATCTGGGGATTTTCTCTCACTGATGATTTTCTCTCACAGAATCGTGCATTTAAGCGACCAGCAAAAGCCTGCACGAATACGATGTGAGGAGTGTGGAGCCTAGGCCTCAAATATTGCGCAAATATTGCAGGCTGAGAAATAAAATTCGTCGTTGTGGTCCAGGGCGTCGTTTCTAACCTGAATTCGTCGCGGCAGTTTGATGTTGCCACGTGTGCAGATCGCGAAAGTAGTAACTACTCGTTGCGCCAGCGCTTCTACATATGGTCTCTTAAAACTTGTCAAAGTATACTTCGGCGTCACTCATTGACGCATGTTGAATAGAGTTGCGTGGCACCCAACTCTTGAGGTAATCACGCTGGAATTTTGCCAAGTAGTGCGAAGAAGTTTGTGGACATAGCTCGTAAAGGTCTATAAAAATACTTTAAGGGACGGCTGTTGATCTTCGCCTCTACCTCAAACAGAACAGTTCTATCTCTTCATATGATCGGTAATTGTAACCGAGAGCGCGTTTCACTGTGTCCTTGGCAATGGGGACCAGTGAATGCCACTATCCTGCGCCACAGCTCTCGCTCGGCGCTGAACTTCCATTCAAAGCCGCGTGCGATGAAGAAATCTGCCCAACTAAGAGCAGGATGGTTTCCGAGTTGTAGAACGCAGTGATGAAAGGAGAGCGTGTTGTCCGAATAAATGATTGAAGGAATGCTACGATGAGAGAGCGAACGCCGAAATGCGGCGAGGAAGGCGGCCGCTGTTGTGTCAGCTGTGATCTCAAGATGAAGAGCACGTGCTAGCACGCATGAAAAGACAGTGCTGTAGGCTTTGGGGTGTATTTGCTGTGCTGAACGACAACAAAGTGGTCAACGAAAGTTAACCCTGACAACTGCAATTGGACATGCCTCTGAAATCCCACCTCATGGTAATGCCGCTATGAGTGTAAGCTGCGCTTGCTCACTCTGCAACCATAGCTTGCGTCTTTTGCAAACCAGACAGCTTCCCAGGTCAACTTCACAACTTTGCGACCTTTTAGCAGCCAGAAGCATTTGCATAGCTCGGAGTGTGTATGCTCGACGCGTGACTGAAGCATCCGTTCGTGTGTTCAACGGATTGGGAGCAGCGTGAGAACGTCACAAGCAGGAAGCACCGCTGGATGGGGGACTGACCGAAGGCCTGTCAAACGCTGGAGACGTCCTCCAATGCGAATAAGCCTATTGCCGTCAAGGAGCGGAGGTAGAAGCAGCAGGCGAGATGAAGCAGATACCAATTTACTAGAGGAAACTGCTTATAAGACGTCAGAAAAGTGCGCGTGCTCCACTTGTTTAATCCAGTAATGCTCGGCTCATGTGATATCTTGAGAAGTCACCGGCCCAGACTTCAGAGCTCGTTGTAGCCTTGTGTTTTCCACCAAACGGTAGATCCATGCAGAACACGAAGGGGATAGTGTTGGCTGTAGATTGCGACTTCGAGTAACTCTTGTGGTTGCATGAGGTTGCATGCTGTCTCCGGAACCATGTCCTTAGCGGTTACGGGGATTCAGCATGCGACTTCGGCCTCATATGTGTGCATGGTGAGAGAAAGCCAAGTAGAGCCTTTCCATCAAAGAGACGAACACAGGAGCACGACCGCCACGCTACCATTTGTAAGTCAGCCGAGTTTTCTTGGTTTCTGCAGTGGGTCCGTTTGCTGCCAGCTGTAGGTCACTGTATTTCTGCGACCTCATTTCTCACGTGCGTATCGCGACACTCGCAATCTTTTGACAGCGTATGAATGGCTATCTGCGAATCTGTTCAGAAAAACGGTCTTCCTGCCTTGAAACAAGGTATCTTCGTCATGTAGTCGTAGAGGCCGGAAGTAGTCAAGCAGGCAAGAAGCTCAGAGAAAGGCAGTGACAAGGGCTTTAATGGCGCGATTCGTCCCTGGCTTAGTGAAGGATGTGTATTGCGCGCATGTGCTTGAAATGATTCCGAACACACGTAGAACCCAATGACATACGCCCGCAAACTCGTGTTTGCGAAAACTTGTAACTGCGCAATATCAATTAGCGGTTCTGGTGGCCTGTTGACCGGCCGGGGTAGAGGAGCCTGCTGGTAGTGGGAAGCTCAGAACATCAGACATTCCACGCGGTGAGCTTCTCTTAAGCTAGAGGAGATTTGAATTAATTCTGTACCTTAAGTCTTCTTGAAACATCAATTTGCTCTTAGTGGTGAAGGGCGAGAGAAAGTCGAGATGATTTCACACGCTTGTGAAGCCTTGAAGCACCCTTCGGTTCGTTATAGGCATGGTGGGTACAAACTTAATGACATGGTCTACACTAATCACTAACCCGCCGTGGTTGCTCAATCGCTATGGTGTTAGGCTGCTGAGCACTTGGTCGCGGGATTGAATCCGGGTCACGGTGGCCGCAGTTCGATGAGGGCGAAATGCGAAAACACCCGTGTACATAGATTTGGATGCACGTTAAACAACCCCAGGTGGTCGAAATTTCCGGACTCCTCCAAGATGTCATGCCTCATAATCAGAAAGTAGTTTTGGCATGTAAAACCCCGTAATTTTTTTTACACTAATCACGAATGAATCGTCGCTTCTTTGCTAGTAAAGGCCTGGTACCTTTAGGTTGTATGGATCGCCAATTTCGTCTTCAAAAGCGAGAGCCGGCATTCGCTAGAATGATCCTTGCCTCCAGCGATAGAGCCTGGCCAATGTGTCCTCCCCCCGGGCAGGCCGAAGCCTAACGTCCCTCCCCGCTCCATACACCCACACTTAGTGTCGTTGCTACAGCTTTTCTCATGCACATTCTTTGAGGTTTCTTTCGCCTTATTTCGACCTTTTCACTTGATATTTTATTGTGGCTAATAGCTTACTATATCATTCTTGGCGCTGGCGTGCATGGCTTTCAATTCATACTTTCGCTTCATTTCGGCAAAGCCTGACAATAGGAGGACAAGCGCATTAGAAGCACAAGCAGCGGCTGCCTCATCCGTATTTTCTCATGTCAACATTGTTTTAAATTTACACTGTAAGCATTATGCACAGACACAATATATTCAAATATTTGCACAGGACAAATTTTATTATGCTTTTGAAAGAGAAGGAAGTAGGTATTTAACATTTCTAAAGGTACGGATAGCCTATGCCTAGAGAATGAATATGATGTATTTTCACCTCGCTTCAGATTGTTTGCGTGCTTTTTTGACCCTGAAGAACCTACAGACTTCGGTGACACCCTTCGACAGAGTCTTTCATTAACGTCGTGTGAAATGCACGTGAATGATGTCTCAGTATTGTTTTTCTTTTCAGTAAAGAATGCTGACTCGTGAAAAAGAAACACTTCTAATAACGTATAATTTATAACAATTTATCCCAATGAACTATTATTCACGAACATTTAAAGAAGAGCAATACGTTACACGAAAAAAATGTAGTGCTTGTTGTTTCCGGTATACTGGAGTAGCTGCCAGTAATTTTTTCGTTACCCAAATTTAATTAGGTCATTGTAGATAATTATATAAGTCGAGACGTACTATCCTGATTATAAAAGTGTCAGTGAGGCATATGTAAGCACACCCAGGGGACATCTAACTGCGGTACTTTGAGGGACGTATTAATTGCGTACTAATTTTTTACGATTGGTAAATACAGCCTCCGATATATGGAGAATACCACGTGACTGCGCTCCCACCCGCATCATAACACGGCGCCCTCGAACATGCTCCCTCTGACTTAGCCAGGGCGAAATAAAGGAAATAAAGAAAACATCGTGATCGAACTAGTGCGTTATCTTTCGCACCCCGGCGGAAGTAACACGTCATGCTTGGTGTTGGAAATATGCTGTGATAACTGTTGTCTTGGGGTAGATAAAATGCATGGATTTTTTTTGCCACACAACCTATCACCGCAAAAGCGAATTGACAACGTCAGTGCAAATGCTAAAATGTTCGTTTTGTTTGGTCCCAGTACCACGTCTTTCTCTAATGAGCAGAAGGAAAGCATGATCCTTCCATTGGGCGCTGCAAATGGCAACAAGAGGAAGGCTGCAAATATGTATCAGGCATGGAACTGTGGTGGCAGCCCAAACGGATCCACTATTGTCATAAATTATGAGGAGCTTCAACAAAGCAGCAGCTTCAACAAACATTGGCGGAGGATTCCATCTTTGAATCCTAGCCTACGCACGGATTTTCTGCCATTTAAGGTCTCAAACTATCATGCTAGCGTGCGAGGGGGAAGGGGATGTGGCCGCCCCGGTACCAATTTCCAAGTCATCAGTTTGGAGGATTCTAAATGAAGGCCTTTCACCCTTGCCATCTTAACGAGCACCAATGCTTGGAAGATAGGGGCCTATAAGACCGCCTAGATTTCTCAAATTGAGTCCTAAGAAAAGCCGATGCGCCACCGGACTTGTTTGCAACATCATGGGCACAGATGAAGCTAATTTTCGCAACCGCCCTGGTAAATTTGCATAATGAAGACTACTGAAGTGACTCAAATCCACAGTAGGTAAAGCGCAATCGGCACCAGTACCAGTGGGCGGTCAATGTACGGTGCGCACTTTACGTAGGTGCTATAATCGTTCCCATCTTCGATCACACTGACATGACATCGTTAGGTGGACGGAATTTTTCAAGGAGTGGTTGATGAGTTTCTCAGCGAAGTCTCGCTCTCACGTCTTCCACTTCTGTGCCGTCAGCAAGATGGGGTACCCGCACATAGCGGCAGGCGAGCACAAAACTCGCTGGATGCGACTTTTTATGCGCAATAGATTAGAAGGCACGATCCTGTAAATGGCCGGCTAGGTCAGCGGACCTCTCTCTCCACTCGATTTCTTTCTTCCGGGTTATGTGAAAGATTATGCTTACATTATAGAGAAAGAAATTCAAGAGCGGACAATCCCATAGAGGGTCCAGCGGCTGAATTGACTATAGCGCACCGAGCGAATGCGATTAACTCCATTCAGTTTCGGTTTTGGGCGCACACGTTTTGAACGCAGGCTGGTACACGCCACGCTGACTCCGCTGATCGGCGCGGTATTTATTTCTTTTCGCTTCTACTGCTGAACCACGCGCGGCCTTGGCGCAGAATCGTTTTACTATTTAGTAAAAATGATAGCTGTGTTTATGGCTGTACAGAAATCGCAAGACAATGTGCCCAACAATGATGAATAAAGAAGTTTAATAATCTTGCATAACTTATGGTATATATAATTGATTAGCAATTTGAATAACTACTCAAGGCACACGCATAGCATAACCGTAAGCTAACCACAGCACATTCATAAGTGACACCGTAAGCATAACCATAGGCTACATCATAAAGCATAACAATAAACTAAACCGTAAGCATATCCATAACTTAAACCATAAGCATATTCATAAGTTAAACCGTAAGCATATCAATAGGCTATATCATAAAGCATAACCATAAGCTGAACCGTAAGCATAACCAGAGGCTAAATCATAAAGCATAACCATAAGCTTAACCATAAGCATCACCGAACCTTTTCCTTTCGAGATATCCAGGCTTAACATTAGCTAAGCCCCAGTGTTTTCTTTTTAAATATTCACGCAAATAAGGAAAAGCATGTAGGAATAACACCTAGCTGTAAAGTTAACAAACAGGTTTCCTGCACGTCAGAACGATCGTATATGTGTCCATTCCTTTCGTCCACATCTGCAGTTACTCTTTTTTCTTATTTTCGTTTGTAATCCCGAGAATTGTATTGTGACCGCGGCGGCAACAGAGCCGCCAATAGTTTACAAGCGCAAAATGACCAAACCATGTCTGAAAGATTGAAGAAGGCACCACTGTAGGTTAAAGGAGGCATACAATTCCCAACTTTCTAGCGTTTAGGGCCGCGTCGTTCCCAGAAAAACTATGGGGACAGTTAGCGCCCTCCGCATTTCCTCTTTCTGACTAACTCTATTATAACCGCGGTCCAAAGCTGAAGAAAGGGTGCAGATACCACTGGGAGCTTTCAACTTCGCTTCCTTTGCGCGAGGCTTCGAGCGCTATCGATATGGCGACAAGAGTCACCATTCTGGATACCCTGAAGCGCTAGCTTTCGGACGCCAAGATACACGCAGACGCAACGAACGAATGGTACGCAGCGCAGGGCCTCCCGGTAAGCGCTGAAAACTTTTCCCGTCTTTTTTTTTACACGAAACTGTTAACTGCTGTTCAATTCCAGCAAAAATATATCGTGTACCTAGGCAAGTCAAGACCGCGTGCGTGAGATTTCGGAAACAAGATGTTAGGACCACGGAGAATTGATACTAAATTGTGCAACCCGCAAAGGGCGGACAAATCAGTTGATCTCTTAGGCACAATCTCTTCTTCCGGGACGAACCTGGTTATGTAGCGCGGTATGCTTAAAACGTCAACGTGTTTTATGTTAGGCTTAAAACAGTCCTTAGGACCTAAAGCAAGTGTTTTTCTATGGGTATTACTTACGATGGCGTGTCCAAGAAGTTCCAAGAGGCTCGTCCTGGAAGAAGAACGCTCGCGCTCTATTTCATATTGCATTGCTAGCATTAAACAATCAAATTCTCATTTTCAGACGTCTGACCCTGTCCGACCGTTAGTTAATTACCTTGTGGAGCATAAACTTAGACCAGTAATATTTGACAAGAAAGGTTATTTCGTAATTGTTCCAGATGACATGTTATCAGAAAAAGCGATTTCAGCGATAGAAAAGAATTTAAAGCCAGAAAAACTCAAGCCTTCGGCAGTTAAGCAACGTGCGGCTGACCTCCTGTCAAGACATAATCTTGACAGGATTGTCTCTAATGCCAAGAAAGCAAAATCCCTCACGTTAGAACTGTTTTTCTCGGCGAAGACCCATAAGCAAAAAATTCCTTTTCGTGCTATAGTGTCAGAGAAAGAGACGTGGCAGGTCTGTGTTGCTAGTTACCTACAGAACTGCTTAGCTTCACTAGTTTTTTCAGTCCCCTTTGCTTGCGTAATCCTCAGGCACTAGTGCAGTATTTGAGAGAGGAAAATCCTGGTGATTCTACAGCTTTTAGTATGCATATCGAAGAACTGTAACATTCCTTGCCGTATGACGGGTTGCTAAATTCCGTAAATGAGTTCATTAAAGAACAATTGCAAGAGTCGGCTTTTATTGACAGATGCGGTGTTTCCACGAGAGCTTTTGTAGAAATTCTTTCAATGTACTTTAAGTCGACGCTCATTGGGTGGAGAGATGGCGTTTGTCTGCAGAAATCAGGCATTTGTATTGGCTCAAATGTTGCCCCTATTCTTAGCAATATTTACCTGAATATGGTTGACAGCTGTTTAGAGAAAGCCTTGGGTGACAGCGTTATCAAGATATTTTGTTACGTTGATGATTACCTGATTTTCTGCAATAGGGAAGAATTTGATTCCGCTGCTATCTCAGTAAGTGAGCAATTTAAACTTTATGGGGGAGGGTTAACGTTTACCAAGGAGCTTCCTTAGCGACGCGTAATTCAGTTTCTTGACATTTCCTTGGTCTTCGAACAAAATCACGTTTGTTGGCAGTACTACCCAAGATCTTCGAAGCCCTTGCTAAACTTTAAGTCCAAGCTGTTCTGAAAAACGGAATTGCCATGTCGTGCCTTAAGTCTTCTCTTACCAGATCCTGCATGCAGAATATGAGCGCCAGTTTTAATGCGCAGGTCCGGCACCTATTATAAGCATGTTATCTTAGTGTAGCAGTGGCCACTCTGGCTGAGGGCCTGAAGAAGTTGGCTTCGGCTTCGAGGGGGACGGACGTGATTACAGAAAGCAGTATTAGCAAAAAAAAAAAAATTGTTGCGGCTATTCCGTACATTCATTCAATGTCGCACAGGCTTAAAAAAAGTTGCAAGTAGATATGATTTTTATGTTGCTTTCACTGCTCCCAATAAGCTAGGTACGATATGCGCTGCCGTACAGAGGCAAAAGGAGCAGGTAAAAGGCAATAAAAGAACTGATATTTGTCCAGTGAAGCGCAATAAAAACAACAGTTTTACTGACTGTCGTATGGGTGTGGTTTATAATATTCCCCTTAGCCGTGGCCAGTTCTACGTAGGGCAAACGGGACGGTGTATCTACCAGAGGCTAATGGAACATGAAAGGTCGTTAACCGGTAGATCACCTTCTAACCTTTCGATGCATTGCCAAGACTGCAACTGCACGCCAGATTTAGATGAATGCGTGATGTTGTACCGGCATAACAATGAAGAAACGCGTCTTATGGTAGAGGCATGGCATATCTATAATGGTGGAAGTGCGTGCGTGAGTCAGCCATCGATTACTTTACATAAGGAAGAGATTAAGTGCCTTAACAGTAACCTCTCGCGTAGACCGCACATGTACCCGACTGAAACGTGGTGATACCATTCCTGAGCTTGCGAAGATGATTTTTGTGTCTTGTTTCTTTTTTCGCCTCTGTGCTCCCTTCAGTTGATAGTCGGCGTTCGTGTTGTCCACTTCTCTGCTCTTGTGTCCTGCCTGCACGCCTCACCTCTTTTTTGCATAAGATATACAATCAGTGCATTTTACCGGTGCTGACATATCGGGCAGAGACTAGGAGACTGACAAAGAAACTTGAGGAGAAGTTAAGGACTGCGCAAAGAGTGATGGAACGAAGAATGTTAAGCATAACTTTAAGAGACAGGAAGAGAGCGGTTTGGATCAAAGAGCAAACGGGTATAGATGACAGTCTAATTGACATTAAGAGAAAAAAAAATGGCGCTGCGCAGGATATGTAATGCGTACAGAAGATAACCGCTGGACCATTAGAGGGATAGAATAGGTACAAAGAGAAGGGAAGCGCAGTAGAGGACGACAGGAGACCAGGTGGTACGACCAAATTGGGAAATGCGGGTGTTGGTTGGAGTAGCTGGCGCGGGACAGGGGTGATTGTAGATGGTGTAAAAAGGCTTTCGTCTTGCACTGGACATAAAATAGGATTATGATGATGATGGTGATCATCATGACATTTGGTTGAATGTATCGGTTTCGCCATTTCTCTACACGTGGGTCCATTCCCTGTCTCTTTCTTTCGCTTTTATTTTTGCCGAGCTTCTTTTTGTAACAAGTATACACTGTCATGAAAAAACCGTCACTTTAATTTGGCTTTGGTCTGAAGCAAGCTTGTAACGCGAAATATTGCTCCGTGCGCAGTCTTTCGATGCAGTGCGAGAAGAGCCGGGATTCTGAGACGTGATATGTCTGTTCCATTGCTTTTAGCGCTTCGTGCGTGGTCAGAGCGGTGCTTTTGCCGCGTTATCAAGGCCCTTTTGTTATCAATGTGATCGGTCGGCCATGAAAGACGGATAAGTGTGACGTAGAAATGAGAGGAAGGAATAGCTGCGAAGCCACGAAACCTGCTGTTGGTGCTGCTTCCGTATCATTATCAAGGCGATGCGCTTTCTATCTTCGGCTTTGAGACAGTCAGTTGCTTCAATCAGCTTTTTTGCCGGCGATGCTTTATGATGCGGGTGGGAGCGCAGTCACGTGGTATTTTTTAATATTTTGGCGGGGTTTCTTTAGCAGTCAAAAATAAACACTTCAAACGATAAGGCGTTATGTTTAGATACGTACATTGAATAGGGGGCCCCCTATGCGGCTATCCACTGCCAAGACTCGTTGTTGTTACTGTAAGGAGCTTACTTATGACAAATCAACAGTATATGTAAAAATATCGCGATATGGATGGTTGTAACAGGTTCGCATATATACATACATATGTCATACATATACATATACATACATAAGCTGGTCGGGCCCCAGCCCTCCCCCCCCCCCGGGAAAATGAAAACTTTCCGCCTATGGCTATTGGTGCTGATGAACAAGAAATCAAGTCTATAAGATATGTACTCCAACGGTCCTTGCGTTGCTCCAACGCGATGGTGGTGGTAATGGCGAGTGAAGAAGTGGTAAAGGGGGATAGTGAACAGCAGGCATTGCCATCAGGCAACAGAGAGTGTGAGAGGGCGTAGGGGTCAGAATGTTGGCGTTCGCTGCGGTACAGCAAGCGGATATCGTAGTCCCGCAAGCGAAGTGCCCATCCGGCAAGACGACCTGAAGGATATTTCAAGAAAGACAGCCAAGATAGCACATCGTAGTTCGTGACTTCAACAAATGGACGGCCATACAAATAAGGCCTCAACTTGGTGAGAACCCAGGTGAAGGCCAGACATTCTTTTTTATGTCGCAGTCTAATTGGTGTCAGCTTTCTTAAGCACATTACTTGCATAAACCCCGACATATACAGGAAACCCCTGCTTGCGCCGGGATGGAACGGCACCGAGGCCAACACCGCTGGCATCTGTTTGCGCCTCGGTAGGGGACGTCTGATTGTAATGGCGCATAATTGGCGTAGGCGTTAGCAAACGATGGAGCTTTGTGAATGGCTCGTCGCACTCGGCTGACCACCAAATGAGGGGCCCGTTGCTTCTAAGTACCTTTGTCAGTATTGATATGATGGTGGCGAAATTGCGATTGCAGCGCCTCAAGTAGGAACACAGACCAATGAAACTGCGGAATTCTTTGACGGACTTTGGCTTAGGGAATTCGGCCATGGCTCGGTGTTTGGCTGGATCGAACACGACTACATCCTTGGACACGACGTAACCTATAATTAACAGCTGCCGAGCAACAAATCGGCACATCTTGAGGTTTAGTTGTAGCCCTGCGTATGTTAAACACGTTAAAAGAGACCTGACCCATTGAATGTGCTCGCCGGAGGTCTCATCCATTTCACAAGACGTGTTGTACGGTACGGCTGCTGACATGACTGCACGGCGGGCGACAGTCGGGGCCTAGGCACAAAGTTAGCGAAACGGAAAGACAAAATTGAAGAGAGTGGCTGGGCCTGGGCGACGACTTCAGCGTAGCTGAGTGGTGTAGCCGCCGGGATCTGTTGGGGTGGTGCAACGACGTCAGCGTAACTTAGTAGTGTAGCCACAAGATGTTGGCTCTCGTCTGGCAAGACCTCGGCGATTTCCTGCTCGATCGCGCTGTAGAACGGAGGCGTAAAATTCCATGAAGGCGGTTGGAGATGCCGCGGCTTGGCGAAGAATATCAATGAGAGTTGGCGTGCAACTTCGTCCCAAACGAACGCTTTCACTTCTGTAAGCGAAGTTAGCAAGCGATTGTTTGGAACTTGATACTTCCGATAAAAAGGCTACCCTTACTTTATATGCACGTCTGCTAATTTTCTGTCGCAATCGATGCTTCGCTTTTCAGGTGGAACTGCGTCTTTCATCAACCTCTAGTATACTTTTCCGTTACAATATGCTTACTCTCGTACACTTTTTTTCTGACATCAAAACTCAAAACAGTGCGTGCTGCATTTTGTGTGGACCAAATGAGACTGCTTATAGCACCTTTTATCCCTAAATAAATGCAAATTATTTCCCACAGATGACACATCAGTGTCGCACTGTGGACTGAAAGAGCTACGAACACAACAGTAACACAGAACAGTTTGGGATTAAAGCATGGGAGGCATTGCTTTGTGGTAGGTAATCATTATTTTCTCGTAAGGGATTCCATTTGCGAGTTGAGTGGATGAGAGGATGACCAATTATTACCGCGAGCAGAGCACAAAATTCTGCCACAAGAGGCATGGCTTAGAATGTGCGGCACTTTCGCAAGGCGTAATTTGGAAGTAGCCTCACACAAAGAATGCAACACGTCATACTGAGGTGTCACAGAAAGTGTTGCTGCAAGGCGACATGTATGATACCATGAACCTTTTCGGTGTATTTTGTTCGTAGGCATGTTCCGCGTGCGCATATTTATGTATATATAGAAATGAATATTGTAAACTCTTTTGTGAGTGTATATATATATATGTATATATATATATATATATATATATATATATATATATATATATATATATATATATATCGTTTCGCCGCAATTCCAAACTTTCTTTTCCTGGTAGCACATCCAGCCAACAAATATGGGTGCGCAACACCTCATCGGTATTTCTGTGTTAAAATGAGCTTGGAAAGCAATGATGACAACGTTTATTATTAAGTACTTCCAATCAGCTACTCGGACATAGAAGATTATGATACATGCAAATTGTAGCTTTGGTACATGTTCGTGTATTGCACTTGAAGTTTGCAGTAAGGGCAAAAAAACTAGTTTGCGCAACATGCCCTTTCTTCTGTTGAAGAATGGAACAACAAATTTGCACAGTACCTTGCTACAATGAAAAAGAATTGCAGGGGCATGGCAGTTCGCAAGGATATTGCGACACAACATTATTCACGATGTTTCAAACATTTCGTTCCATTTTGAAGAAGCTTTAATAATTAAGCATAAAGGACAGCAGAATATTTACAAAATATTCTAAACTTTCGAAGTAGAATTGGCAATTAATGATGTCAGAAGTGTTACCAAGTTGGTTATGGTCCTCAGCTGCCTCTCAATCGCCATAATTTAGCAGTCCAAAGCATCAGCAAGCCTGCTGACATGGTCCTTTATCCCTCGGAGTTAAGAAGTTTTATGCGGAGAACCGATATCTTCGATAGATAGATAGATAAACTTTATTAAAAGAATAATCAGAAAAACCGCTAATGGTCGGGGCTCCTAGTCCAGGGCTCCGCTGGCTCTTGCCATCTTCTCAGCTCTCTTTATCAGCTTGAGCTAGTCGTCGAGGGCCGAGCTGGACAGCAGTGTCTCCCATTGCTCCCTCGTGGTGTTCGAGTCTGGGTGTTCTATGTTGTGTAGTGTGACCTCCCACGTTATTGTGACCCCACACCAGGGGCATTCGTCCCTGTAGGCTGTGGAGTGTATCCGATGCACTATGTGTAGGTTCGTGTAAGTGCCTGTCTGGAGCCTACGCCAGGTAGCGGCATCCTCTGTACTTAGATTTCGATGGGGTGGTAGATATCGCAAGCGACGCCCTCTGTGGTAGTTCACGATGGCTGAACACTCGAGGTCTACAGGGTCCGGGTCTTCTGCAGCCGGCGTGATGAGTGCTCAGATATGTACGAATCCTCGAGCTGCTCTGTCGCCCTACAGGTTGCCCGTGATGCCACTGTGGCCCCGTATCCAGATGATGGTTCGGGTGGTGAAGTCCTCAGGGTCCTCCTTGAGTATTCGGGCTAGGACTTGTGCCGAAGGTCTTCCAATTCTTCCCTGTAGGAAGTTGCGGCCGGCCTGCTGGGAATCCGTCAGCATCGTCAGAGGTTGGTCTGCGTGTAGGCCCTCGCGAATGGCTAACGCGATGGCCAGCTCTTCGCCTTCCGTAATCGTTCAGGGGCGGCCAGTGGATGCAGCGGAGGTAACGTGGCTTCGGTGGTCGCATGCCACTGCCACTGCGGCCTTGTTGTTCGTCCCATACATGGCGGCGTCCGTACAACGGGCCGTGGTATTTAACCTGCACGCTTTCTCCATGTACTGGGCCCTATCTCTCCTCCTGCCGGAGTGAAGGTTAGGGTCCATGTTGCGTGGTATCGGGGCAATATGAAACTTGTCCTGGACGTGACGAGGTATGAAGCAGGTTTCTTGGGTTCGTGTTGTTATTGCTGGGAATCCCAAGGCTTGTAGGTCCTGCCGGCCCGCGCAAGTCCGCGCAAGTCTCTGTTGTTGCGAGACGTAAAGGGCTTCTGTCAGTTCGCCGAGGGTGTTCTGCAACCCTAGCGCTAATAATATTTAGTCGATGTACTCATCCGCAGGCGGAGAGTGGTCTTGAAAGCCACCCTCAAACGTGTGCCCGCCTGCTTCGTCTCGGACTATGTCAGGTGGTACTAGGGCAGGCTGTATTTGATTCTGCGCACCATCAGGCTTCTGACCAGTCGCAGGGTGTCCCTTTCCTTCATGCCTCTGCTCTTGGATGTTAAGCGGGAGATCATGCGTGATATCGCCTTGACACTGGTTTTGAGGAGTGTAAGGGCATGTGTGGCCCGCTGGTTGGAATGCAGCCATATGCCCAGCCCACTCAGCAATGGCTTCTCTGGTATGAAGCCCCTGTTGAGGCGTACCTCGAGTCTTCTTGTTGGGTCTGTGGGGACTGTGTGGTTGCCCCGGCCTCGCAAGACTCGTAGGAGCGCAGATTTCTCGGGGGAGCATTGTAGCCTCGTTGGGTGACGTATTCGTAAATGAGATTTGATGCAGTTTGCAGCCGTTCTTTTTCAACAGGGGACCCTGTTGTGGTCCAGAGTGTTATGTCGTATGCGTAGATTGCGTGCCGAAGACCTGCTACGTCCTGCAGTTTGCTTTCGAGGCCGATCATGGCGACTTAGCAATGTTTGTGCACATGTTGTTATGAAAACTACAGTTTTCCTGAATATCTAATCACATTACACAGCAGAACACGACAACCTTTAAGGCACGTTCACACCGAAAGCGGAGCGCCTAGGCGGACAAGCGGATTTTCAAAGCGGCGAGGCGGCGAGCGCCCGCGCCTGTTCAGACCGGCCGCATTGTCTGGCTATCCGCGCCGCGGGGAAGGCGGGGCATCTCGCAATTTCGTTAGCAATTTCAGGGACGTGCCGCCATCTCGCGGCACTTTGGGTTTGTGCGCGCACTTTCGATATTTTTTTCTTCGTGGGTCGGCGCACTCCCGTCCACTATCTACTTCTGCAAAATGATGAGCTCAGACGAAGACGACGAGATCGTTGGCATTTTACTCGCCACTTGTCTAGTCGATTTTCAAGATTTGTTACAGCGCAACACAAGAAAAGGACAACAGATGGTATAAAGCGACGACAGGGCGCCGTGTCGTCGTTTTATACCTTCTTTTGTCCTTGTCTTGTGTTGCGCTGTAACAAACCTTACTATGAATCCCAACCAACTGGCCCAACTTGCCGTTTTGACGCTTTTGAATAACAGAAGCGAAAAGCACAGAGAAAGACATTCGTTTACATTCCTTCACCAGCGCTTCCGCAGTGTCGGGTTCTGATTGGCTGCGGCCAAAGCGGCCAACTTATCCGCGCGGAAAAAATCGGTCCGGGCGCAATCCGGCCAAGCGGCCGCGCATTTTCCGCAAAGCGGAAAATCCGCGGCCGCTTGGCCTGATCCCCTTGTCCGCTTGTCCGCTCCGCCTTCGGTGTGAACGTGCCTTTAATGCCACTAGCACCTCTACTTTCGGCCAAACTTGCGCACTCTCGCTTTAGTACATATCCGCCTAATAAATTTAGCTCTCTCATGTACGCTAGCTGTCGTCAAAACAGGCACAAATACAAAAAAATTAGCGAGGCTGCTACATTGACTCTACAATCATGAAGCTTCACTCATTTGACCTCCCTTCTAATAGGATGTACTGCGGCTATCACAACGCCAACACGTGACCATAACTGTTATTGCAGTGAAGCAGCACCGGTGCAATTACCATGGGGGCAAAAGGGTGTTGCTAGATCAAAGCTGCACATGCCATGTTTACAGAAAATTTAATCAACCATAAGCGATTCTCCAACCCGAAACCTGTTTATTAAATGAGCCTGGCTGGCCTTTATCACCACAAAATAGAGTTCTCGCCTAGCTATCTATTTGTCTGCCTTGATTTTGTGTGATCCGAGGCCCATCCTGGAAACGCTGATGCAACGTTTACAAGCGCCTCAGCGATAGACCACGCGACGTCGAGCAAGTGTGACTCCACAGAGGCGTGCATATCTAGTACGTGCCTCTGGGTCAGCCGAACGACAGCTGGTTACAAATACTGTTGAATATGTTGCGTGCGCGGCATTGAATTTAATACTCAAATAATATAATGTTGGAGAAGTATGGGAGAGGCCTTTGCCCTGCAGTGGGCGTAACCAGGCTGATGATGATGATGGTGATGAATATAAAAGTAATTGGTACACAGCAAGCAACAAAACTATTTTTTCCTTGTGGGCTGTTATATGAAATCCTGGTAATGTCAGAGGCTTGGTTATAGTCAATAAAAGTTGCATTTTTACACATTTTTCGTATGAATTTACCACTTTCTATCTATATTTTTGTCCCCCCACCCCCTTATGTGATAACCCAAAGGGGGCCTATAAGGGTTGGTGAATGATCACTGTGATGTTATGTTGGCTGCAAATTGTTCGATTGCCGAACAACCGTAACAGCCATTCCAGATAAATTAAATAGATATCCTGGTACCGATATTCAGCTGTGTGCATGAAATCTTGACGGATTTTCGAACAGAGTAAAATTTTCCGAGAAAAAGTTTCAAAGAAACACGGTTCAATCCCGTTGTAACTTTTCCGATGGGACACCAACAGGATGCATGGCCAGGGAATAGGTCCCATTCAACATCAATTTTGCCGCACGCGTATACAAGCGACACTCACGTTCCATAGTGCAAGAGCCAAGAAAGCGTAGCAAAACGGCACATATGAATGACTTGTTCATCAATACAGAGTAACTTCCACAAAATAATAAGTGTGCAGTGTAAGATAACCAATTAGTATCGCTATCCTGGGACTATAGGTAAGCAAGAAATGCATTCAGTTTGTTGTGAACACAAAGTCATATTGTGATGGTGAGCATTATTGGTTTACACATCGCTATGCGAGTAAGAGCTAGTTAAAGCAATATTGTACTGCTATGCTTGCACTTCTTTCACTTTTTGTCAGATGTGTACATGATTTTAAAACAGGCGTACGAATAAAAATACTTCTATACAGGCAAGCACAGCCACTCGAAATATTGGTGCTTTCACAGGCATAATGCGGAACGAGAGATCTCGAGGATGCCTCTCCCATTGCGGAATCATAGCTCTGTTGAAAGTGTAAGGTTGCTCTTTACAACGAAAGGTTTTCAGTCATGCCAAAAGGAGGCATAGGTGCGCTAGGAGGCATAGGTGAGTTGTCGAAAATAATGAAGCACCACAACTTCGTAGAAACAGCGCCTTGTTTCCAAACGATAAAGGTACTCTTATGTATGGCGGATTTCATATAGGTTCGTCAAGAAACATTTGCGAAATGATTACAGAAGCTTGTAGACAACTGTTACTTAAGCCAGTGAGGTCCTCATAATCTATAACTTTATTCGTTTTACATTCTACAATTATGGACATTACATGCTCGCTATGGATCTATGAATAGCAATGTATTGAATAGGACATGTGACAAGAGGAAACGTAAATGTTAACGTACTGCTAGGTCTTCATTCCCAGACTTCGATGCGATTTTCTTTAAATAAGCATGCAGCACACGTCATTTCTCATTATACCATGAAGATTTGTGTTAAACCGTCAAAAAGATTGCAATGCTTTCAAGATTCAGCGAGAAAACGGGAAATTATTCCATAACATGTGAAATGTTCCTTACATGACAAATACCACATGACAAGAGCATTTCCTTGTGTTACTTGAGTTACTAGTGTGAAAGCATATCAAGGGAACCCAATAGACAAAGATAGCAAGGAACACACAGGGGAAATTAAAAGTATTTGCCAATTGAAATAAAGAAATTATTCATTCAAGGAAAAGTAGATGCAAAAACAACTTGCCCCAGATGGAAAGCGATCCCACGTCTTTCGCTTTACGCGTGGGATGCTTTACCAATTGAGCTACCGTGGCGTCGTCTTCCCACCCACTTTCTGGGGTATTTATGAGTTTGTACTAGAAGTCACCATGGCAGGGTTAGCCAGCGCCACCACTCACAAACCTTGGTGACCGAAGTGGAATATCCTTTCTACCGCAGATGTCCCGAGTACGTGATATTTTTTGGTGAAGTCGACTCGTCAATAAACCAACACGTGGTACCTGAAGAGATCAATGCTGCCGGATCCAAGAGCCTCGCTATGTAATGAACGAGAAGAAACCCCCGCAGGGGCGTCTGCGTCAGCAGGCGTTTGGTGTGTTGCGACACCACGTACCCGAGCACATGGGGTTTGGACCCTCCCGCGTGTATCCGTGCGCGGCTTAGCCGTGTCCGGGGAAAGGGGATCCTGGGGGTTGAGCCAATGCCGGGTGTTCGGACCGTTAAGGCCCCCCGGCGGAGGCAACACACCTCTTTGGCCTCTGCTTCACGTAAACGGCACCCCCGGACTGACCCACCTGGGAGAAATCGGCAATCGCCTTTTCCTGTCCACCTCTTGAACCTTTTTCTTTCCTATCTTCTTTCTTTTACTGTCCTTTCATCTCCTCTTCCGTCACTTCCTAATATTCCTAGGCGGCTAGGGTTAACCTTGTGTATGTGCCCTCCCTTGGGTATATTAGGTTATAGTGGCAATGCACGGTTGGCGCCTGCAGCCTTACGCATTAAGTCCTGCAGCGTCCCCATGTTGGGCTCCGTGGTGGGTGGCCGCCATTGCTGCCGAAAAGAAAGTTAAATACTATGGGAACACCCGCATTTCCCCGCCTGCTTGATAGTCACCCTCAGAATAGGGGGCGTACCGAAGACCTGAGCACATGTTTCACCCGCACTAAAGAGACCTACCCAAAATACCACGTAATACACAGTGAGAACCCTGAAAAACAAGCCAGATTCCTTTCACCATTTACAGTAGCAAAATCTTTGACCGAAGCCTTAGGGTCAGGTTACAAAGTGACTAAAATGGCTAGTGGAGACCTTCTTCTTGAGATCCCTCTGAAAAATTAATATAAGAAACTAGGCAGGCTTGTGACATTTGGCAATATAGCAGTCTCTATTACACCACACAGATCAATGAACAGCTCACGCGGAGTCGTATCAGAGGCAGACCTCCAAGATTTGACAGAAGCGGAACTCCTGGAAGGGTGGAAAGAACAAAATGTCAGCAATGTAAAACGAATTATACTTAGACGAGACAACAAGGAAATACCCACCAAGCATCTTGTCCTAACATTTGCATCCAGCGTTCTGCCAGAAACAATCGAAACAGGATATATCAGGTTAACTGTCCGACCTTACATCCCCGACCCTAGACGGTGTTTCCAATGTCAGAGGTTCGGCCATGGCTCGCAGAGCTGCCGTGGTCAAACAACCTGTGCAAAGTGTGGACTCCAGGGCCGCCCCTCCGACAACTGCACTGGCACACCTCACTGTGTGAGTTGCAGTGGCGACCATCCAGCCTACTCACGCTCCTGTCCAAAGTGGAAGAAAGAAAAAGAGATAATCACACTTAAAGTCAAGGAAAATATTTCGTTTAAGGAAGCCCGTAAAAGGTGCTCACCTTTCCACAACACACCTTATGCTGATGCGGCGCGTCGGGGGGCAGCGTCGCAGCGGCCATTGCCAAGTGCCCAGCCTGCGTGCAGCGAGCAGGTACCTTTGGCTCCTGCCCCCAGGGTGGAAGTAGGTAAGCCTACTCCATCCAACCAGCAAACAGGCCAGGCTACCCATGGGTTGCCGGCCCCACAAGAGTCATCTGCAGCAACCTGCGCTACACACAGCGATCCCGCAGGACCGACAGCGGCCCCGAAGGTAGGCGCAGCGCAGGCTGCCTCAACCTCTGCGGGCCCTTCCAGCGCTGGCAACCGCCGGAGTAGCCAAATCCCACAGGGAGCCCCATCGACCTTAGGGCTGGTGCACGCAGGGGTCTTGCCTTCCGAGGCGGGACTCTCTCGGAAAACTTCCCGCTCGCAAGGGCGTGCGTCCGGTGCCTCACAAGAGGCAATGGTCACTACACCTATCCTCACGGCGCACCAAGCGCCTAAGGAGCGGCGAGGCTCCCTCGAACGCTCCAGAAAGGTCAAAACCCCCGTTACAGGGCCTGGAAAGAGCTCTGTAATCTAATCTCTGAAAACTCTGTAATTATTACTTCAGCTTCAGTACACACAGCACCTATTTGCTTCCAATATGGAGACACAAATTATTCAATGGAACATCCGAGGTCTCCTTAGAAACCTTGACGATGTGCAAGAACTCATCCACGAGCACAATCCAAAAGTGCTGTGTTTACAGGAAACACACCTAAAATCAAAGCACACTACCTTTCTCCGACAGTATATATCTTTTCGCAAAGATCGCGATGATGTTGTCGCATGATCGGGCGATGTTGCCATTGTTATCTATAAAAGTATTGCATGTCAACTTTTACAGCTACAAACGCCTCTTGAAGCATTGGCGGTTCGAGCGGTTCTCCAAAACAAACTCATCACCATTAGCTCACTTTACATACCTCCACACTACAAATTAAGTAAACATGAATTTCAGTCCTTTATAGATGAATTGCCAGAACCTTATAATATTCTTGGCGATTTCAATGCGCAGAGCTGCCTGTGGGGCGACTCTCGTATAGATGCACGCGGTCGCCTTGTTGAACAGTTCTTTCTCTCTTCTGGCGCGTGCCTTCTCAATAACAAGGAACCCACACATTACTCTCTTGCAAACAGAACCTTTTCTTCAATAGAGCTTAGTATAGTTTCCGCGTCGATACTGGCCGAACTCGAATGGGAAGTTACGAGCAATCCTTACGGGAGCGATCACTTCCCCATACTGCTAAGAACATCTAAAGAAAACGAGTATCCACCACAAGCTCCTAGGTGGAAGATTGAGACAGCTGAATGGGAGAAATTTCAAACTCTTAGTAGTATCTCATGGGCTTACATGTCTTCGTTAGGAATTGATGCTGCAGTGTAGTTTTTTACAGCTTTCATAATAGATGCCGCATCTGAATGCATATCAGAAGTAAATGGCTTGGCGTGCAAACGGCGTGTCCCGTGGTGGAACGACGATTGCAGGATCGCTCGTGAAAAACAGAACACAGCGTGGGGATCGTTACGTGCCTCTCCCAGTGCAGAGAATCTTATTAACTTCAAAAAAGTAAAGTCTCAAGCCAGCAGAACGCGCCGACAGGCCAGAAGAGAGAGTTGGCAGAAGTTTTTATCGAGTATGAACTCTTATACAGATGAGGCGAAAGTCTGGAACAGGGTTAACAGGATAAAAGGATGACAAACATATTCACTCCCCCTGGTAAACACAGAAGGCGATACCCTGCTTGAACAGCCAGACTCACTTGGGGAACACTTTCAGAGCGTGTCAACTTCCACCAATTATTCAAAACCCTTTCTCAAATATAAGCAAATAGAAGAATGCAAGCCACTCATAAGAAAGTGTCGGCAGAATGAACCATTCAACTGTCCTTTAAGTATTGCAGAGTTGAGAGCTGCCTTGAGCGCATGCAAGAGCTCTGCGCCTGGATCTGATAGAATCATGTATGAAGTGCTGAAAAACTTACACAATGACACAAAAGTTACACTACTAACACTTTTCAACACTATCTGGGATTCAGGGTACTTTCCGACCGCATGGAAAGAAGCCATTGTGGTCCCTGTTTTAAAACAAGGGAAACACCCTTCCTCAGTGGCAAGTTACCGCCCGATAGCCCTCACAAGTTGCATTTGTAAGGTATTTGAAAAAATGATAAATCGGCGACTCATCCATTTTCTTGAACTGAGCAATATGCTTGATCCCTATCAGTGCGGCTTCCGAGAGGGGCGCTCCACAACCGACCATATTGTAGCTATAGAAGGAAATATCTGTGATGCATTTGCATATAAACAGTTTTTCTTATCGATATTCCTCGATATGGAGAAGGCGTACGATACAGCCTGGCACTACGAGATCTTGAGAGATTTGTCAGAAATGGGCATTCATGGTAAAATGCTCAACCTAATAACGAGCTACTTGTCCAACCGTACCTTCCGGGTAAAAGTCGGCAATGTGCTGCCACGTCCTTTTATACAGGAAACTGGTGTACCCCAGGGAGGCGTGCTCAGTTGCACACTCTTTATTGTTAAGATGACCACACTTCGCGCTGCCTTACCACTGGCCATTTTGTATTCCGTCTACGTGGACGACATTCAAATTGGTTTCAATTCACGTAACCTCGCAGTGTGCGAGAGACAGGTACAGCATGGTTCGAACAAGGTGTCAAACTGGGCAGAGAAAAATGGATTTAAAATCAATCCTCACAAGAGTTCTTGTGTTCTGTTTTCAAGAAAGAGGGCCTAGTTCAGGATCCCTGCTTAGAACTGTGTGGACAACAGATACCTGTAAACAAAGAGCACAAATTTCTAGGTGTCACACTTGACAGTAGACTCACGTTCGTCCCACACATTAAATATCTTAAAGAAAAATGTTTAAAAACAATAAACTTAATGAAACTTCTATCCCAGACTACATGGGGTAGTGACAGGTAGTGTTTAATGAATCTATACAATAGCCTAATTCGGTCTCGATTGGATTATGGTGCTTTAGTATATAACTCTGCCGCCCCGAGCGCGCTAAAGATGCTGGATCCTGTTCCCCATCTAGGTATCCGCTTAGCCACTGGCGTTTTCAGAACAAGCCCGATTGAAAGCTTATACCCGGAATCAAATGAATGGTCGCTTCATCTACAGAGAACTCACATCTGCCTTACATATTTCCTGAAAATACAATCCAATCATCAACATCCATGTTTTAACACTGTTAAAGATATGACGTGTACTACACTTTTCCGTAATCGACCCTCTGTAAGACAGCCTTTCTCGCTTCGTGTGAGGGAGCTTAGTCATGAAATGCATGTCCCACTCCTCGAGCTTCGCATATTGCATCTAACCAAGTTGTTACCACCTTGGGAGTGGCAGATCGTAGGATGTGACATATCCTTTTCAGAAGTTTCGGGTGAAATAAACTGATCAGTAAATCCACACGTGCTGACTGAAGGCACCATCGTTATGTAAGGAACGAGAAGAAAGAGGGTTAACTATGGGACCCGATTTTTTGTAATCACAACATAAGAAGCCAACAAACGAAGATACCACATACAACAGAGGGGAAATACTTGTAGTTATCAATAGAAATAAAATAAATTATAAACTATTAGAATTGAAAGTGGATGAACAAACAACTTGCCGCCGCTTGGGAACCATCCCATGTCACTTATTACGCGAGCGATACTCTACCAATGGAGCTAGGACGGCACCGCCTTCCCATGCGCTTTCAGGGGTATTTATGTGTTACTACTAGAACTAACCCTGGGAGTTTTAGCCAGCGCCATCACTCAGAAACCTTGGCGGCTGATGTAGAACATCTGTTCTGCCGCACGCATCCCGAGCACGTCATGTTTTTTGGGAAAAGTCAACTGGTCAATATACCCACACGTGCTACCTGAAGGCATCAATGTTGCGGGATTCGCGACCATCGTTTTGTAATGCACGAGAACAAAGGGGGTTAACCATGGGGACGTATTTTCATTATTCACATCATAAGAAGCCAAAAAACGAAGATACGAAGGCCAACACAGGAGATATTAATTGTATTTACGTATCGAAATTAAGAAACAGAAAATTATGGAATTGAAAGCGGATAAAGACACAACTTGCCGCAGGTGGGGAACGATCCCATCTCCTTCGCATTAGGCGCGAAATGCTCAACCAATTGAGGTACCGCGGCGCCGTCTTCCCATCAGTTTTCCGGGGTTTTTAGTTCTTACTACTAAAGCTAACACTGGGAGTGTTAGCCAGCATCACCACTCACAAACCTTGGCGGCTGAGTTGGAACATCCTTTCTGCCACATATGTCACGAGTACATGATTTTTTGGGTGTAGTGAACTGGTCAATAAACCAACACGTGCAATCTGAAGGCATCAATGTGGCCGGATTCGAGGCCCTGGTTATGTAATGAACAAGAAGAAAAGGGGTTAACCGTGGTGCTCGGTTCTTATTAATCATATTATTACGATATCATCAAGCGATGCTCGAGAGACGGGCCGCCGCAAGAACGACGATGAAGTGGGTCTGTGTCTTGGCACAAGCGAATGCCGGCCTATGTGAAAAACTGCTTTCCTGCTACAAAGGCCCATATCGCGTGCTCCGCAAAGTGACCGATGTCACCTATGAAATCTTTCTAGCCACGCCCACTACGTCCTCCGCTGTGACAACCAGTGACATTGTCCACGTTGCCCGACTCAAGCCCTACAACTCTCCACGCACCTTGGATATTTAATAGCACCGTGACGGTGCTTTTGCCGCCGGGGGGGGGGGGTGTAGTATTGCTATATCATCGAGAGATGCTCAAGAGACGAGCAGCCGCGAGAACGACGATGAAGTGGGTCTGTGCCCTGGGCGCGAGCGAATGTCGGCCTGGTGCTTTGGCTCCAGTCCATTGTAAATTAGTGTAAATAGCCTGCAAATAGCGTCTTCCGTTTGTGTCTTTCTACGCGTAACAATATCAAAAGAATCGAAGAAATATTTTAAGGCCAACACAGGCGAAATAACTTGTATTTACAAATCGAAATTATGAAATTATATATCATGAAATTGAAAATGGATGAAAGAACAATATGCTGTAGGTGGCGAACGATTTCATCCAAAAATCCCGCGTACTAGTGACCACTATGGCAGAAAGTATGTTCCACATCCGCCACCAACGTTTGTGAGTGCTGGCGGTATCTAACCCTCCTAGGGTTAGTTCTAGTTGTAACACCTGAATACCCTAAAAACAGCATGGGAAGACGGCACCGCGGTAACTCAATTGCTAGAGCATGGCACGACTAATTCGAAAGACGTGGAATCGTACCACACCTACGGCAAGTTGTTTTTCATCCAGATTGCATTCCATTATTTATAATTTCTATATTTCAATTGGTAAATACAAGTAATTTCCCCTGTGTTGTCCTTGGTATCTCTGTTAGATGGCTTTTTATGATATCATTAATAAAAATTAGGCCCCATGATTAAGCCCTTTTCTTCTCATTCATTACCAGTCGAGTTCACCCGTAAAGATCGTGTACTCGGGACCCCGGCGGCAGAAATGATGTGTGGGAGTGGTGCCGCTGGCTAACTCTCCAAGGGTTAGTTCTAGTTTTAACAGCTATATACCGTAGAGAGTTGATGGGAAGACGCCGCCGCGGTAGCCCAATTGGCAGGACATCGCACGCATAATGCGAAAGAAGTGCCATCGTTCCCCACCTGCGGCAGGTTGATTTTCATCTAGTTTGAATTCCATTATTTATATTTTCATTATTTCGATTTTTAAATACAAGTAATTTCGCCTGTTTTCCTTGAAATATTTGTTGGCTTCTTATCACATGTTTAATAAAAATCGAGCCGCACAGTTAACCCCCTTTCTTCTCGTTGATGACCTAACGAGGGTCCTGAATCCCGCAACATTGATGCCTTTAGGTAGCACGTGTGGGCTTATTGCCCACTTCAGTACACCCACAAAGATCGCGTACTCGCGACGCCTGCGGCAGAAAGGTATCCGCCGCCATGTTTGTGAGTCGTGGCACTGGCTAATTCTCCAAAGGTTAGTTAAGCTTCTAACACGTAATTAGCCAAAAACTGCGTGTAAGGACGTCGCCGAGGTAGCCTCAATTGGTAGAGCATCGCACCGGTGACGCGAAAGATGCGGGATCGTTCGGCACTGACGTCAAAATGCTTTCTATCCACTTTCAATTGTACGATATATAATTTCATTATTTCGATTTGTAAATACAAGTAATTTCGCCTCTGTTTTCCTTGAAATATTTGTTGGCTTCTTATCACATGTTTAATAAAAATCGAGCCGCACAGTTAACCCCCTTTCTTCTCGTTGATGACCTAACGAGGGTCCTGAATCCGGCAGCATTGATGCCTTTAGGTAGCACGTGTGGGCTTATTGGCCAGTTCACTACAGGCAAGAAGTTCACGTAATTGTGACGCCTGCGACAGAAAGGATATTCCGCACCTGCCGCCAAGGTTTGAGAGTCGTGTCGCTGGGTAACGCTCCAAGGATCAGTTCTAATTTTAATACATATATACCCTAGAAAGTTGACGGGAAGACAGTGCCGCGGTAGCTCAATTCATAGTGCATCCCACGAGTGATGCGAAAGACGTGGGATCGTTCACCACTGGCGGCAAGTTGTTTTTTCATTCAATGTCAATTCCAAAAATAATATTTTTTTTATTTCAATAAGTAAACACAAGCACTTTCCCCTGTGTTGTGCTTGGTATCTTTGTTCGTTGGCTTCTTAAAATATGATAAATAACAATCGGGCCCCAAGTTTAACCCCCTTTCCTCTCATTCATTACATAACAGGGGTGTGGAATCCGTCAGCATTGTTGCCTTCAAATAGCACTTTTGCGTTTCTTGACCAGTTCACTTCACCCAAAAAGGCCACGTACTGGTGACGCCTGCGGCAGGAAGGATGTACCACATCCGTCGCCAAGGTTTCTGACTGGTGGCGCTGGCTAACACTTCCTGGGTTAGCTCTAGTAGTAACACGTAAAAGCCTCCAAAAGTGCGTGGGAAGATGGCGCCGCGGTTGCTCAACTGTTAGAGCTTCGCACGCGAATGCGAAGGACGTGGGATCGTTCCCCACCTGCCGCAAGTCGTTTTTTTTCAGCCACATTAAATTCTAATAATTTATAATTTATTTCTTTCAATTCGTGAATACAAGTGATTTGTCATGTGTTGTCCTGAGTATCTTTGTTAGTTGGCTTCTCATAATATTGTAACTAACAGTTAAGAAAGTTAAGACACAACTATTTATTGTGGGCTAACTTGTGCCCTGGGGGTAAATAAAGAAGACTGCCGCGTTCTAAACAGGAGTTCAGGAATGCCTTCTTCTTTGTTTTTCTCGAGCGTCGCTTCACCTCTTCTTCTTGAACAAGGCGACAACGACCACCTACGATGCGAGTGTGTGCGGTGAAAACAGGTGCCATTATTTCATCGTCTTTTTCTCCAATACGCCGTTGTCCTCTTGGAGGGCGCACGAACCTGCGCGCGTTGTTTAAAGATGTTTCTGCCTTGTGTCATTCTCCCCCCTCCAAAACGCATCGTCCCGATGCGTAAAGCAGCGAAATTCTTCGCAAGCTGTTGTCATACTAAAGTGGTATATTGCACGGAATAGATGTTTGCTACAACATTCACTGCGTGTCATAATATGACTTCAGTCTGACCACATGTACAGTTTCTGTGCGACGCGGGCATCGTGATGAGATCACTTGTCCTTCTGGCGTAAATTCGTAGTTCACGGGCCTGATGCAGTGAAGCACTCGGTATGGGCCGAAATGACGGCGCAAAAGGTTTTCAACAGGACGCGCGTCCGTGCGGGAGTCCACGCCCAGACTATGTCGCCTGGTGCATATTCGACTTCTCTTCGCCGCAAGTTGTATCGGTCCTCGTCAATGCGTTGACTTTGTTGAATGCGATGGCGCACCAGCTGACGTGCTTCTTCGGTGCTCTGTCTAAAGTTGCTGATGTCTGGGTTCTGTTCTTCACTGTAGCTGACAGGCAGCATTGCATCAAAGGGTGTGGTAACTGTTCGACCAAAAACAAGCTGGAATTGTGTTACTTGAGTGGTCTCTGGCAATGCGGTATTGTAGGTTAATGTTGCACAGGGTAGTATCCTGTCCCATGTACGGTGCTCTAAGTGTGCGTGAATTGACAACATATCGGTCAGGGTCCTGTTCAATCCCTCGGTTAGCCGATTTGTTTGAGGTTGATAGGCAGTCGTTTTACTTTGGCTGATATGAGTCAGTTTCAAAATCGATTGCGTCAAATCGGCTGTGAACGAAGTTCCTTGGTCCGTGATAATTATTGCAGGGGCACCGTGTCGTAATATTAAATTGGTGAGAAAGAATTCAGGCACTTCAACGGCCGTTGCACTTATTAAAATGGATGCCTCGGCACAGCGGGTTAGGCAACCCGTCGCTACTACAATCCATCGTTTCCCTGATGACGATGTCGGAAAGGGACAGAGCAAGTCCATTCCTATTTGTTCGAATGGGACTCCTGGGCGTTCTATTGGCTGAAGGAGGCCTGCGAATTTTAATGGAGGCGTTTTGAGTCTTTGGCAATCCCTACATGTTCACACATATTGCTGTACTGAATTCAATACCTTTGGCCAGTAGTACTTAGCATGAATTCAGGCGAACGTTCTGCTCAATCCGAGGTGTCCTGCTGATGGGTCATCGTGACAAGCTTCCAAGATTTCGGATCGCAAAGCTGAAGGAACGACGAGTAGAAAATTCTCTGTGCGTGCTGTACTCAAAATTTCTTTTGTACAGGACACCATTTCTCATCAGATACGATGACAATCCCCGGCAGGAAACTCGCGGAACATGGACGGGGTGTCCCTCGAGGAGCCTTATTAGTAGGAGCAACTCGGCGTCAGACTGTTGGTGTTTGGCCATCTCAAATGTGGTCACGGCTCCAAGAAACGGAAAGTCATGTCCATCTTTCACAGGGGCAGATTCTACCGGCGCATGTGATAAACAATCAGCGTCACTGCGCTTGACTTGTACACGACCGTTATGTCGTATTCCTGCAGCCTCAGACTCCATCTAGCAAGTCATGCAGAAGGATCTTTCAGGTTTGCAAGCCAGCACAATAACTGACGGTCGCTGATTTCTCGGAACAGTCTACCGTATATGTATGATCGGAATTTCCCTATGGCCCATATTGCTGCAAGGCATTTTTTTTTCTGTGGCTGAATAGCTGCTTTCAGCCCTCGGAAGAGTGCGGCTAGCGTGTGCAATCAATATTTTCTCTCCGTTTTGCCATTGAACGAGGACGGCACCGAGTCCTAAATGGCTGGCGTCTGTGTGCAAGCTGGGAAGCAATTTTTGCAATTATGTCAGGTCCTTTCCAGCTAATCGGACAGCTCGGGTCAAACTCGCTATAGTCACAGGCGGTCCATACAATTTAGGCAACAAGGGCACACCACAAGGTTCAGTATTGTCCCCACTCCTATCTAACATTGCCATGCACAGGCTCTCGGAGGAATTGTCCAAAATCCCGAACTTGGGGCGCGTCATATACGCTGACGATATCACAGTGTGGGTCCCAAGGGGGTCACTCGCAGCACTAGAGCAGACACTACAGGCAGCGGTAGACACCACAGAATCCTTCCTTAAGGGCACCGGACTCATGCTATCACCTAGTAAATCTGAGCTGCTGCTCTTTAGACAGGGGAGACAAGGTGTTAGAAACCTTGCGCCTTTAGAAACTCTGCCAATTAAAATCACAGACAACACAGGACGGGTCATACCCAGAGTAGAGAAAATTAAAATTCTGGGTGTTCTCATTGACGCAAGGAGCTGTAACGCTACGGCCCTGAACCGTCTCACAGGTCAGGCCAACAGTACTTTAAGGCTCCTGGGCAGGGTCTCAAATCGAAACGCAAGCCTCAAGGAGGACAATCTCATCAGAGCATATCATTCATTTTTCATCAGTCATGTGACGTACATTGCATCATACCTAAACTGGGGGAAAGGAGAGAAGGCTAAGCAAAACGCACTTGTACGCTCCGGACTCAAAAGGGCTCTGCGACTCCCGCACGGAACGAGTACCGAACTCCTCAACAAGTTAGGACTTCATAACACTATAGATGAGCTCATTGAGGCACATTCGATGTCACAAACTGCAAGACTCTCCAACACTGGGCCAGGGTGCAAAATTCTAAATGAAGTCGGAATACTGCCTCGAGGAGGAGACGTCTCTAAGTTCAAAATACCCAAGGAGGTGGAGACACAATTAGTTGTAGACCCCATAACTAGAAATATTCATCCTGTCCACAACAAGGGCAGAAGGAACGCCACGGCCAAATGCATTCTGGGTAAACTGCACCAACAACACAGCTCAGCTCTTTTTGTCGATGCAACTAGTTGTGGATCGGGCAACCGCTACGCTATTGCCGTGGTGGATGAGAGCGGTAAATTCATAAGCGCGGCGTCACTAAGAACGAGCTCCATTCATGCCGCCGAAGAAGCAAGCATAGCACTTGCAATTACAATGAGGAGAGGCTCCACGATTTTCTCCGATTCCCGTACAGCTATTAGGAATTACTCAGCCGGCTTCGTCTCAGTGGAAGCACACAAGTTACTTATACACAGCATTAATACTCATAATTACGACCAACTGGACAGCTCACACCTAGTCTGGTTTCCGGCTCATCAGGGCCACTCGGTCAGCCCCAATGGCTGCAATCCTAACGAGCAAGCTCACTCTGCTGTGCGAGATCTCACATGCCGCGCATCAGATCAGGAACTGCACCAGGATGACTGCGGCTCCTACAAAGACCCAATTACTACTTTTCCCCAGATCACCTAACACTATAGCGACGGCAGGAGGTTTTTCCTCCCCCCCATCAGAAGCTCAACCGAGCTCAGGCAGTCACATTAAGAATGATTCAAACTAAATCTTATCCTACACCGTTTGTGCTTAACAAAATTGACCAGGATTTTCCCGCGGAATGTAAAAGTTGTGGACACACTCCGTGTCTATTTGATCATATCTTCTGGCTCTGCCCCAGCCAAAGGGCTTCGGATCTCAACAGTGAGGAGGACTGGAGTCGGCGCATATCCATCGAAGTCCTCCAAGATCAACTCCTGGCCGTCCGGAGAGCTCACGGCATCGGGAAAACCTTTGGCCTACCGGTGCTTACGTGGGCGGAGCCACCGACTTAGCCTGGGGGCTTCTGTCCTCGGACCCTAGTTTCTCTGGACTAAAATAAAGTTCTTGCCATGCCATACCATGCCTACTCAAAATTTCTTTTGTACAGGACACCATTTCTCATCAGATACGATGACAATCCCCGGCAGGAAACTCGCGGAACATAGACGGGGTGTCCCTCGAACTCCTTTATTAGTAGGAGCAACTCGGCGTCAGACTGTTGGTGTTTGGCCATCTCAAATGTGGTCACGGCTCCAAGAAACGGAATGTCGTGTCCATCTTTCACAAGAGCAGATTCGACCGGAGCACGTGATAAACAATCAGCGTCACTGTGCTTGCAAGCTGACTTGTACACGACCGTTATGTCGTATTCCTGCAGCCTCAGACTCCATCTAGCAAGTCATGCAGAAGGATATTTCAGGTTTGCAAGCCAGCACAATAACTGACGGTCGCTGATTTCTCGGAACAGTCTACCGTATATGTATGGTCAGAATTTCCTTATGGCCCATATTACTGCAAGGCATTTTTTTTTCTGTGGCTGAATAGCTGCTTTCAGCCCTCGAAAGAGTGCGGCTAGCGTATGCAATCAATATTTTCTCTCCGTTTTGCCATTGAACGAGGACGGCACCGAGTCCTAAATGGCTGGCGTCTGTGTGGATGTCTATTTCCGCTTCCTCATTAAAGTGCTCAAGGGCCGTGTGGTTTTGATGCCGTAGTCGTAGTTCATTTAATGCATCTTCTTGTTCACTTAGCCAGACGAAAGGCATAACGGCTCGGCAATCTTCGAAAAAATTTTGACGAAACGCATGTAGAAGGCACAAAGTCCAAGGTATCGCCTAACGGCCTTTCTATCATTTGGTCTAGGACACATTTCTACTGCTGCGGTCTTCTCATGGTCAAGGCGGATGCTTTCAGAGCTAATCACAGGACCGAGTAAAAGGAGCTCATGGAAGCCGAGGTGACATTTTTGTGACTATCTTCAGCCCTGCTGAACTAAAAGCTTTGAGCACAGTCCTTAGTAGTTCCACATGAACAAAGGTGGCAGAAAAAATCGCGACATCACCAAGATAAGCCAGACAGGAGTGCCACTTTCATCCGGAGAGCACAGCGTCCATCATCCGCTGAAAGGTGGCAGGTGCGGGACAGAGGCCGAACAGAAGTACCTTGAATTCGTATAGTCCGTCTGGTGTGACGAATGCTGTCTTCTCACGTTCTCGTTCGTCCACTTCTATTTGCCAGTATCTACTTTTGAGGTCGAGAGAGGAAAAGAAATTCGTATCCCGTAGTCTATCGAGGGTGTCATCGATTCTCGGAAGTGGATAGACATCTCGCTTTGTGACGACGTTTAGCTTTCGATAATCACCGCAGATGCGCATGGTCTGGTCCTTTTTCTTTACCACCACCACAGGGGAAGCCCACGGGCTGGTCAATGGTTGAATTCTCTGTCGCTAAGCATTTCTTTGACTTGTTTGCTGATGATCTCTCTTTACTTCGGTGACGCTCGGTAGGGATGCTGGCAAAGAGGCCTCACAGCTTCGTCGACAATGATACGGTGGTTGCCGATGGATGTTCTGTGGACTTTAGATGTCGTTGAAAAACACGAGGCGAATTCTCGTAAAAGGTTCTCTATTTGCTGTTTCTGACTCCGTGATAATGCTGCTTCGATGTGGACGGATGCGAGTATGGAGTCTATGTTGCCAGAGGCCTGTACTGCAGCATCGGGAAGGCTGAAATCCGCAGTCTGTTCATAATCGTTAGGGCGGGCAATGGCGCTTCCCTTCGCAACATGCTGGATTTCATTTCCAAAATTAGTCAGGAAGACATTCGAACACCCGTCACGCATCCGAACAAGACCCCTCGCCATATATATCCCATATTTGAGTAAGAGCCCAGTGTTACTGTCTGCTACTCCTTCATAGTCGCTAAATACGGTGCTTCTTACGGCGACAACTATGCAGGATTTTGGGGCCATCGTGACGTCGTCATCTATAACCTGAAGCTGATGAAAATGTTGTTCACACTCGAAAGTTGCTATGGCGTGCTTCGTTGGCAACTACACACAGGATTCTTGCAAGTTGATTACTACACAGTTGGCCTGCAAAAAGTCCATTCAAATAATCAAAACCCTTGAGCATTCATACAGGACAGTGAAACTGGCGACGTATGTAAAGCCGCGCATTCCGATTCAAGAAGTGCACCTGCTCACCGGGTTGATAAGGTGTCCTCCGGCGGTTCAAATTTGTGGTCCTCTACACGGAGTCAGCACTTCTTTCAGTCTTCTGGCAGGTACTTTACTCATAACGGAATGGTTTGTACCTGTGTCTACTAAATACTAATTTCGCAGCTGTCTATAAACACACATAAATCGGAAGCAACGTCACTCATTCCGCAACTGCTCTCGCGTCCGTCGTTATATTTCAGAATCAGCGCTGGAGGCTCCGTTCTTGCGTCGACAGCGGCCTCACCTCCACAGGTCACCGGTATTAGTTTTCCTGACGTGGGCTTTGGGGGCGTCGCCTTGGGGAGCTTGAGGATGGATGCGGGCTCGGTGATCGATACCTCAGTGGCACTGTTGACCGAGGTTGGTGTTGCTGTGAAGTCTGCGGGCTTTGGCGCGTTGACAATTACTCCTGGATCTCGAAAGGGCGTTCACCGTTTCTTGGGCAAGGAGCGTTTATGGAAAACCCCCGAAGTCCCGCTCTGCGGTATTCGCACATCCTGTAGAGATGACCAGCTTCGCCGCAGTGGCAACACAGTGGGATTCTATCAGGAGTGCACCATATTTCAGCCTTCCGAAATCTCGTCTCTGCCAGACTACAAGCGAAGCTGCCGTGACGAAAGTACGTCCTGGCGATCCTCTGAGTACCTCGGCGTACGATACCGCCGTCCGTACCGGTGACGACGCTTGCGGCTTTGCTTGCGGGTGCTGTTCCCGGACTGCTTGTATCACTTCTTCGCGAACCACTTCTGCTAACGAAGAGACCGCTGTTGTGCCGTTGTTCAGCTGTAGCCTCTGGAGCTCCTCTCGAATCACAGATCTTACGACCTCTCGTAAGACCTCGACGCTGTTCCTGAACATTGCCGACACTGCATCCAAAGAGGCGACGTTCATATCGCGATTGTAGAGTCTCGCTCGCTGTTGAAGTGTCCTTTCCATAGTTGCCGCCACGGAGCGGAATTCGGAGACCGTGCGCAGAGGGCTACGAACCAAACCCGTAAAAAGCTCATGCTTCCCATCGCCAATCAGGTGCCGAAGCTTCTTGTCCAGGCTAATGCTCGGATCGGCCCGGCGGAATGATCTGGACATACCTTCGAGATACATTGCCACGTTTTCGTTGTTTCGTTGGCTTCTTGCTTAGAAAACGTCTTCAGCTCTTTCCCAGTAGTCTGCGCTCGGATACGTGGCCAACCGCTGCCGTAGAAAGTCATGCCACGATTGAAGGTCAGCTTCATGGTTTCACGTTCGCCTTCACGTTCGCGCAGTCTTGAAACGCGAAGTAAACGTTGCGGAGCTTCCGGTTTTCGTCCCATCCATTGTAGTCCGCGACGCGCTCGAAGCCTTCCAACCAGTCCTCGGCGTCTTTGAAGATGTCGCCGTGAAAAGGCTCGGGCGTCCGCGGCTGATCAACGACGATGCGGGTTGAGGCGGTCTGGGATGTCATTTCGGTATTGTATGCTGCTGCTACTATAGTTTGCTCCGCTAAACGAGTAAACTCAGGAGGCTCACCACGTAGGCGACGGCTCGTGCGCTGGTGGACGGGCGTGAGCTCGTTGGGTCTGAAAAGGCGTGGCACCTTGCTGCTTTCTCATACTCGAATTGAGCTAGAAATCATGACCCAGCTCCTCCATCAGAACTTTACGAACAGTTAAGGCAGTTCAGACAGAAGTATTCAGACAAACATAAAAAAGCAGTGGTGGCGTAGAGCATCCGCCTCGCGCTCAAGGGGACCATGGTTCGAATCCCGGTGCCGCTCAATTTTCCACCGGATAAAAAAAAATCCGCGTACTGATAAAATTACATAACAGGCCTGGGGTGCGGCCTGATCCCGGTGATCGGAACCGGTAACGCACTCCCTCACCAGAGCAGGATTGGACACCCTGGTGCTGTACTTGGCCGCAACCTCCTATATGAATACAACAATAAACCCCGACCCTCAGTCCCCAGCAGCTGCCAAGCAGCTCACCTCGGCGGCGGTCAGACCTGTGACGCAGCAGAGGTAGCTAACAATCTCTAGGTCCAGACAGATTCTGAACCTGGCAACGTTTAACGCTAGAACGATATCTAGTGAGGCGAGTCTAGCAGCGCTATTGGAGGAATTAGCGGGCAGTAAATGGAATATAATAGGGCTCAGTGAGGTTAGGAGGTCAAATTACGCCTATACAGTGCTAAAAAGCGGGCACGTCCTGTGCTACCGGGGCTTAGCGGAGAGACGAAAATTAGGAGTCGGATTTCTGATTAATAAGGACATAGCCGGTAACGTACAACAACTCTGTAGCATTCATGACAGGGTGGCAGGTCTTGTGAAACTTAATAAGAGGTACTAATAGAAGGTCGTACAGGCCTACGTCCCCACATCTAGTCATGATGACCAGGAAGTCGAAAGCTTCTATGAAGACGTCGAATCAGCAATGGGTAAAGTCACAACAAAATACACTATAGTAATGGGTGAACTCAATGCCAGGGTAGGCAAGAAGCACGCTGGAGACAAGTCAGTAGGGGAATATGGCATAGGCTCTAGAAATAGCAAGGGAAAGTTATTAGTAGAGTTTGCACAATGGAATAATATGCGGATAATGAATACCTTCGTCCGCAAGCGGGAAAGGCGACAATGGACGTGGAGCAGCCCGAATGGCGAGACTAGAAATGAAATACACTTTATACTCTGCGCTAACCCTGGCATCATACAAGATGTGGACGTGCTTGGCAAGGTGCGCTGCAGTGGCCATAGGATGGTAAGAACCCGAAGTAGCCTTGGCTTGACGAGGGAACGGGAACGGAAGCAGTGTATTAAGCATAGAGCTTACTGACGTGCACGACATCACTAGATGCCAGAGTAGAGGACGAGTTTGAACTCAAAGGAGGAATTTCGTGCGCCACAGGCGTCACCTGACGCAGCACGCGGTAGGGCCCTGTGTATCGTGAAAGGAGCTTTTCTGAAAGTCTGACGTGACGAGAGGGCGACCACAAGAGCACGTGCGCCCCAGGCGAAAAGTGTACGTCACGGTGGCGGGCGTTGTGCTGACGCTGCTGATTGGTTTGCGAGGCCGTCACTCGAGCACGAGCAAGCTGGCGTGCATGGTCGGCGAGGGCGATATCGTCGCGCGCACACTCGCTTGTTGAGATTGCAGCAGGAGGAAGTGCCGTGTCAACGCGCAAGGTTGGTTCGCGACTGTAGTGTAGATAAAATGGTGAAAATCCGGCGGTGTCGTGCCGGGAATAATTACATGCAAATGTGACGTATGAAAGGGCAATGTCCCAGTCGTGGTGGTTCTCGGAAACGTACTTGGACAGCATATCGGTAAGAGTACGGTTTCACCGCTGTGTCAGGCCATTCGTTTGAGTATGGTGTGAGGTAGTCAGCTTGTGTTGAGTGGAACAGGAACGCACAATGTCGGCGATAACTTTCCAGAGGAAGTTATGACTAAGGTCAGTAAATAGCTGTCACGGGGCGCCATGAAGTAAGATAATGTCACGCAAGAGAAAGTCCGCGCCGTCAGCGGCGCAACTGGTAGGGAGAGCCCGCGTGATAGCTTATCGGGTGGCGTAATCAGTTCTGACGGCTACTCATTTGTTCCCAGAGGATGACGTGGGAAAGGGACCTGGGAGGTCGAATCCAACACGAAAGAACTGTTCCACAGTGACGGTGATCGGCTGGAGATGAACGGCAGGTAGCACCTGAAGTGTTTTCGGACGCTGGCAGGGATCACAGGCATCAACATAGCGTCGGACGGAGCGAGCGAGTCAGGGCCAATAGAAGCGGTGGAGGTCGCGGTCGTACGTGTGGGTTACCCCAAGATATCCTGCAGTGGGTGCGTCATGCATCTCAAAGAGCACGGTCTTTCGTAGATGTTTTGGCATGACAAGATCAGATCCGTCAGGGAGGAAGTTCGTTTGGTACAGAATGCCGTCCTGGAGGACATATCGACGAACGGGTGCGTCGGTAGGTGCAGAGCGCAGAATTTTGATGAGTGCTCGAAGCGATAGGTCTCGGTAATGCTCATCTGCGATGTTAGCGAAGGCAGACAAAGCGAAAACGCCGTTGGTGGTACTACTGTCGGCGTCGTCAAGCTCGTCTACCGGGTAGCGAGACAGGCAGTAGGCGTCCTTGTGTAGTCGGCCAGATTTGTAGGTGACAGTATACGAATATTCTTGGAGGCGTAAGGCCAAGCGACCAAGTCTTCCTGTAGGATCTTCCAGTGAGCATAACCAGCAAAGCGCGTGATGGTCTGTGACAACGGAAAAGGGTCGGCAAAATAAATATGGGCGGGACGTCGCAACGGCCCAAACTAGGGCCAGATACTCACGCTCAGGGATGGAATAGTTGCGTTCCGCGGGTGAGAGGAGCCTGCTGGCGTAAGCGATACCATGGTCGTGGCAGCTCTGGCGTTGTGCCAGTACTGCGCCAATTCCGTGACCGCTGGCATCAGTACAGACTTTGGTAGGCACAGAATGATCGAAATGGGCCAGAACGGGAGGCGTTGTGAGAAGGTCGATTAGGTGCTAGAATACAGAGGCCTCGTTATCTTTCTTTTCAACATCTTGGTTAGGTGTCGTGCTTTGGCCGCGAAATTTTTCACGAAGCGGCGGAAGTACGAACAAAAGTCGATGAAGCTGCGCACATCCTTGACACACTTCGGAACAGGGAAGTGCGTAACAGCATGCATCTTGCCTGAGACTGGTTTCACTCCGTTCACGTCAACGAGATGCCCAAGGACGGTAATCAGGAGACGGCCGAATTGGCACATTGATGCGTTGAGTTGCACACCGGCTCGACGAAAAACTTCCAGGACAGCAGAGAGGCGCTCGAGCTGCGTAGCGAATGTTGGGGTGAATACTATGACGTCATCCAAGTAACACAGGCACGTGGACCATTTGAAACCGTGAAGAAGGGAGTCCATCATGCGTTCAAAAGTGGCAGGAACGTTACATAGACCGAACGGCATCACTTTGAATTGATAAAGGCCATCCGGTGTTACAAAAGCAGTCTTCTCGCGGTGGAGATCCTCCACGGTAATCTGCCAGTAGCCGGAGCGAAGGTCAATAGAGTAGAAATAGCGAGCACTGTGAAGGCATTCAAGGGCGTCATTAATCCGAGGTAGTGGATACACATCCTTTTTGCTAACCCTGTTAAGGTGCCGATAATCCACGCAAAAGTGACATGAGCCATCCTTCTTTTTTTTACCCGTACAACAGATGACGGTTCAATAATGTTCTTGGCAAGCATTTTGTGAACTTCTGCGGGAATAACTTGACGCTCAGCCGGAGACACTCGACACGGGCGGCAATGAATACGAGGGGCATCACCGGTATTATTAAAATGTTTAACAGCTGTACTTTCGGCCAAAGGACGATCGTTAAAGTAAAAAATGTCGTGGTACGAAAACAGAACGCGGAGGATGTCGGGCGCAATCATTTTCTATAAGTCGGTGATGGTACAAGTAGCCGACTGCGATGGTAGAGGAGGATCGGCTGAATTGTCATCTGCTGCAATTGATGCTACGGAGTTATCCTCGAATGAGCAAAGCTGGGTCAGAGACATCCCGCGTTGCCGTAATAGGTTCGCCATAATAGATAAAAATCTATGGGGTACTGTGATCCCGTGTGTAAGGAGGACGTCTTGCATTGGAGTCGCGATGTAGTGACCGTCGGGCACTGGTGGGGATGACACTAAGTCAACGTGAGTGAATGCCGAATGTGGGAAGCGAACGAAGTCGAGGGAACTGAAGCGACTGTGGTTTGGTTCAGCGAGATCCAGAACAGGCAGGTCGAGGCGGAGAGTACTGGCGGAGCAATCGATGAGAGCAGAATGGGCGGAGAGGAAGTCGAGGCCGAGGATGATGCCGTGGGGACAGTGAGCGATGACTGTGAATAGCACGGCAGTGGAGCGAAAGGCGAAGGAGACGCGGGCGGCACACATACCAATTACAGGGGCTGTTCCGCCATCGGCGACGTGGACAACAGGCGTCATGGCGGGCGTGATTACTTTCTTCAGGTGGTTACGAAGGTCAGCGCTCATTACCGACAAATGCGCCCCAATGTCTATAAGAGCAGATATAGAAACACCGTCGACTTGCACGTCAAGAAGGTTCGGATGAGTGGGCAACGTCAGTAGAGGATTTGGCGCCGTAGGGAGCAATGCAGCGTCACCTGGAGGCGCTGCATCGTCTAGTTTTCCAGCTGAGAGCGGCGTCCGAAGGGAGTCGGCGAAAAGGAGCGACGGGGCTGGGGAGGGCCAGACTGTCGTCGTTGAGGCGAAGGTGAACGAGGATAGAAGCGGTTCGGCGGAGGAGAATCAGTGGCGGCATTATCGGAGCGTGCGGCATAGGGACGAGAAGGGCCACCTGGGGGCCGAAAGTAAGCATTATAATTAGACCGGGTCGGGGAACTCCAGCGACTGCGACAGTGCCGAGAAATGTGCCCGATTCGACGGCAGTGAAAACAAATGGGCTTGTCGTCAGCCGTGCGCCATTCAGATGGGTTGCGGTTTCATGGTGGGTAATAAGATACGGTACGGGGCGGATTGGAAGAAGACGGGTGCGTATCAGGGCGATGGGCCGAGCAGATGGTATCAAGGCCCATGCTTGTGAACTCCTGGAGGACAACCGCCTGGATCAGGGAAATCGTGACTGCAGGTGCGTTGGAGGAGCTGGAGTTGAAGACAGCTGGATAGGCGGCCTCGATGTCACGCCGGACGTTCCTGGTAACATCGCCAGTGTTGTTGGGACGAGGAGCGTCGGCACAGGAAGATTTCGCTGGGGTGCTGGGCAGACGGGCAAACTGCTGGTCCATACGTCGGCTTTTAGCGAGTTCCAGGCGGTGGCACTCTTTTATAGCTGCATCCACCTTCGCCACGTAGTTGAAAGCGAGCAAGAAGTTGAAGGCGTCATCGGCAATGCCTTTTAGGATGTGGGAAACCTTGTCTGACTCAGTGATATCGCGTCAACTTTGCGGCACAGCACCAAGACGTCCTGAATGTACGCAGCGTAGGGCTCCGTTGACGTCTGCACACGGCTGGATAACGCTTCCTGCGTGGCAAGTTGGTGACCCTATAGGTTGCCGAACAAGTCTCGGAGCTTTTGTTAAGCGAATCCCAACTGGTGAGCTCATCTTCATGCGTCCGAAACCAAACTCGAGGTGTACCACAAAGGTAAAAGTCTATTTTGGCGAGCATGATAGTAGGGTCCCACCGGTTATTGCGGCTTACGTGTTCGTACAGACTGATCCAGTCCTCGACGCCTTCCCCCATCTTTGCCGAGAATACGCCAGGATCACGGGAAGCAGGAAGCGTGAAGTAGGTCGTCGAAGTGGCAGCAGGTGTCGGAGGCGGCTGAGTCGAGTTGTCATCGCCGGGAGCCATGGAGGAAGGCTCGACGTACCATCCACTGCGAAGCTCCGTGACGAGATACAGGGAACGTCCACCATCACCAGACATGTTACGTAGGAAGACGCAGACGAAAAGCTATATACAAGTATATTTACAAGGTATATTTACAAGGAAATACGCCGCACTTGGCCAAGAGGCAACAGCCCGCGCTAGCCTCTAATTGTCGTGGCAGTCTCCTCACTGCTCGCCTCTTCGTCATTGCAAATACTGTTCCGTAGCACTATCATTAATCAAAATCGGGCGCCATAGTTAATCCCTTTCTTGTTCAATATATAATCAGGGTCCCGAATCCGGCAACATTGATGCCTTCAGGGGGCACGTGTAGGCTTATTGACCAGTTCACTACAGCAAAAAGATCACGTACCGGTGACGCCTGCAGCAGGAAAAATGTTCCGTATCTGTCACCAAGTTTTGTGAGTAATGGCGCTGGCTAACTCTCCAAGAGTTAGTTCTAGCTTTAACACATATATGCCCTAAAAATTTGATGGCAAGACGGCGCTGCGGTAGCTCAATTGGTGGAACAATGCCCGAGTGATGCGAAAGACGTGCGATGGTTACGGCAAGTTCTTTTTTTCATCCACCTTCAATTCCATTAACCTATTATTTCTTAAATTCTGTTGGTAAATACCTGTGGTAAATTCTAGTTCTGGCTCTAGTAGTAACACTTTAATACCCTAAAGAGTGGATGGCAAGACGACGCCACGGTAGCTTAATTGGTAGAGCTCCGCACGTGTAATGCGAAAGACGTGGGATCGTTCCCACCTACGGCAAGTTCTTTTTTCATCCACTTTCAATACTAATAAATAGTAATTTCTTTATTTCAATTGATAAATACAGGTAATTTGGCCTGTGTTGTCCTGGGTATCTATGTTAGTTGGCTCCTTATGATAATATTAATAAAAATCGACCCCACGGTTAACCCCCTTTCTTCTCGTTCATTACTTAACGAGGGTCTTGAATCCGGCCACATTGATGCCTTCATGTACCACGAGTGCGCTTATTGACCAGATGACTTCACCCAAAAAGATCACGTACTTGTGACGCCTGCGGCAGGAAGGATGCTCGACATCCTCCGCCAAGGTATCATCATCATCATCATCATCATATGTACTTTATTTCTCGTCCGAGCGAGGGGAGACTGGGACTGAAGGCACGAAGGCCTGACAGAGGTCCCAGACCCCACGGTTACAACAGCGGATAAAATCAGTACAAATTTATACACATATAACGTATATACATTTCGCACAAGAGATCATAATTTCAGTAACAAAAATAATTACAATATTTGTTCGTTAGAACCAGTAAGCCGCACAAACATTAGCACAAATTTTATCAGTATGCACTCTTTGTTAGGTCATACATGCCTACACACAGATGCAATAAAATGAAAATGTTAATAATTAGTGAAAGCAGATGTCATCGGCGAGTAATAATGTTTAAGCTGTCTTTTGTAGGAGCTTTCTCAAGCACTAAAGTTTAACAGTTCTCCTACCTTGTTTACTATTTCTGTTGACTGATATATGAATGTTTGTTTACCATAATTCTTTCTTGTTTTTGGTAAGTGTCTGGTATTCCGGCGCAGTGAATAACAAGGTATTTTATCATTGTCTACTTTGGTGAATAATTTTTGTTTGTGTATGGTCATCAGCAGTTTCTTATAATATATTCTGTCTGCTCGAAGAAGGGAGTAGCGTTGAAATAATGGAGCTGTTTCAAGGTCTAGAAAACGGCCATGGTAATTGTAGTATATACTAAGCGTTCGTTTCTGTAAAATAATTAATTTGCTGCAGTTTGTTTTTGAAGTTGTACCCCAAACCAGGACCTCCTAGCAGAGGTTAGAGTAAAGGAGAGTATTGTACAACTGTTTTTTCAGCCAAAGCGGAATCAGCTGGGTTATCCTGTTAATGACACCGACAGATTAAAAAAGGTCATTGCATAGCATCCTTATATGCGAACTCCAAGATAAATGCTCGTCGAACCAAACGCCTAAGAATTTTTCTTCTTGGACAGGATTATATGCTGTACCATTGTAATTAATGTTAATGTCATTAGGTATGTTCTTGTTGCGAGCCCTGAATAAAAGGCATGTTGTTTTTGCAATATTTAATTCAACACTATTTGCACTCAACCAAACTGATAAGCGATTTAGATACGCATTAACACTGACAGAATGTTCAGAAGTGTCACTGGATGTAAAAAAACACGTTGGTATCATCGGCATACATTGCCAAGTCAGGTGAGTCGGGTGTTCGTACAATATCATTTACATAAATTAAGAACAATAGTGGGCCAAGTTTTGAGCCTTGACGTACACCCTGTTTTATAGGCAAAATGTCAGAGGTAATAGAATTTATCTGAACAAATTGGCTTCGATTCGTTGGGTAACTTCTTATTAAATCATTAGCGACGCCGCGTATTCTGTAGATTTCTAGTTTATGGAATAGAATTTATGATCGATCGAGTCGAAAGCCTTCCGCAAATCTAGAAAAAGGCCAAGTGTAACCTTCTGTTTTTCGATGTCCTCAGTTATTTTATCCTTGATATCTAGAAGGGCTTGCTCTGCTGACTTATTCTTTTGGAAACCATATTGGTATGTGAGCAGTAACTAGTTGCTCTGGGTAACACTGCCAAGGCTAGTTCTAGTAGTAACACATAAATAACCCAGGAAAGTGTATGGGAAGATCGCGCCACGGTAGCTCAGTTTGTAGACCATCGCAAGGGTAATGCGAAAGACGTGTGAACGTTCCCCAGCTGCGGCAAGTTGTTTTTTCATCCACTTTAAATTTCTTTCCGCTGTGTTGACCTTTGTATTTTTGTTTGTTGGCTTCTAATAATATGATTATTAAAAACCTGGCCTCACCATTAACCTGCTTTCTTCTGGTGTGAAAATAGACATTTACTACTTTGTTAAGTTTACCATTTACTCATTCTTTTTCATTCGGCTTCAAAAATTGGTTATTGACAGCGTGAAAATTGCATTTGGTTAGGTTTCACTTCACTTCATGTATGACCTTGAGCAGCACCGCAATTTCATCATGGGGAGCTCCTCCAATAAATTCTTTGACACTTTGTGGTCACCTTCTGCAATGCTGATTCGTTTTACAGTGTCGGCCATGGCCTGCAGAAACAGGTTGCCTTTTGTGGCCCTAAGAGGTCCTGTGTGATTTGCGAAGCTTATGAGCTTAAAACCTACCGAAAATTAATCTCGAGGTTTTCGGAGTAGCAGAATTACAGCAGCAATAATAAAAGTAACTAGAAGTTTTCATCTGCGGCACGTTTGATGTTGTAACTGTCGGTCCATGCCTTGCATACAAGAATTCATATATGAAATGATGCGCAACGATCAGTGAAAACAGCAGTGATACGTGTGTTTGCATAGATGAATAGTGCAGGAATTCGAAGTAATAAAAATACGCACGAAATTGTGAATTGGAAGGCAAGTTTCATTTTACAGCCGCATTGGTACAGGGCGCATCGTTTTATTTATGTCAAGTGCAAAATTTGTGCGGTGAATTTAACCTTCCTTGCAATACATATATTTCCAACAGTCCGTCATATCATGTAAAGTTCTAGTACTTGTTTGGCAAATTTTTCGTTCAACGTTAATAATAATTTTTATATACCATAACTCATAGCGACAAACCATACATAGTGCTAAGGCAACAATTCCTTTACATGAGGTCATGAAAGTAATAATACGGTCATTCTACTTAAGTGTACGTGTTGAATGATTCATATTTGCCTTCTGAGAATGTGTGACATGGCTTTTTGGTTAGTATAATCACCGTCATAATGTGACCACAATTAAAATTATTCGACTTCCTTCTGGTTGGTTAACATAAATTTTTATCTGAAGCAGTGGAAGTTAAAAAAGGTTACATTTCCCCACTTTCTCTTAGTAGAACATATTCCGGGCTTCATGCATGCAGAAACTTTGTTAATAAGTAACTACGTAGTCCCACATGCATGCTTAAAAGTTGCTGTAATATTTTTGTAATTCGCAATGAGCACGTACCATGTAGGAGTACGTTAGCAGTGTGTTGTAGTTGTGGCTTCTTGCCTTCATTGAATGCTTCGGCGAGTCTTCATAACTATCTATGGGAAACTAGCATGTCCTAGCTTTGACTACGCGCCAGTGACACTGCATACCAACAAAATGGTTTTCCGAATGACTTCTGCTCCGCTGAACATAAAAGAAATTTCTGGACGAGTTCTGTGTTCATGTGTTGCTGAATTACTAAATTACAAGCTACCTGAACCATACAAGTAGCAGTCGCGGTGATTATCTACAAGACTGGCAGCATTTCCATTCAATAATAGGCTATTCATGATGCGTTTGTTTGATTTCTTTCAACTTTCGCCACTCCCATTAAAATTAAAAGTTAATGTACTGCTCAGGTGAGAGTAGTTGTAACGCGAAGCAATCGTCTCATGGGCCCAGATAGAATACAACATATTCACAAGTGGCCAGCACGGTTGCACGCGTTACTCCGCTGCCTCATCCAATATAGTTTACATCATTGGCGACTCCTTACATCAAATATTCATACTGGAACAGTCTAGATTTTTTTAGAAAGCGTTGTCAGGCTCTTGCTGGAAATTCCAAGCTTAAATACCGTATAAATGTACATGCTTGGACTTTTACCAAGCACATTGTGATCAAGGAGGTTGCAATGTTGTGTAACAATTAAGTGCCTCATAAGTTAATCCCCAGAAAGATATAAAAAAGCATGTTAACAAATGATTGCCTTCGTGCAATATTGTGATAATAAATGAGAACGACCTACAGCACATTATTTTTGTAAAGAGGTCCAGTGCTTGTTGTTTCATGAAAATTATAGCAGATATATTTGCTGAATTTATATAGCACGCCTTGCTGGCACACCTTTTTCTCAAGACTGTATCCATGTCTGCGTTTCTAGTGTTTCTAAAAATGTACACTAGGGTAAAGTGTCATCCAAACAATTATTGCTTGTACGCCTTCGGTTTTCCTATTAACATATATGCCACAATTCAGCAAATCAACTTTTCGTGCCTTTCACATCTAATCACTTGCTATAAAGGCTGAACACTTGGGCATGTTTCTATGTCATGTTAAAATAAGAACAGCGTGATAGATGGGGACAAACAACACTATATGGAGTTGAAGAGTGTGCGTATTTCTTCGTATGTTCACGCCTCTCACACTGCTCTAAATTAAAGTGATCAGTTTCCTTTAGGCTACGGAATGCAGCTTTTGCAAACATGCCAGTTACTGGGGCAATGCGACCATTTTTGATCGTAGTGAGAATGTTTGCTACCAGTATACCATGCTGCCGGGAACATGTATTCCAGTAATTCGCTACATGCAGCAAGTTCGTTGAGTTGAGTATTTCGTTTCCTTACTCCCTTGTAGAGATCTCACTGTTGGTCTGTTTAGTGGACATCAATGACATAACACTCAAACTGTCAGCCAATTTACGCCAGCTTTTTCACAAGTGTTTATAATGATGCTCCACTCAGAGCAAAAAGAACATTGTGCTTACACATTCCTACAATATTTTTCAGAAATCGGATGTAGAGGTTGTTCACACTTCTTGTGGGACCTGCTGCCGATCCTCTTTCACTCTCACGTATCCTTATTGGACACTAACATAAAATTGAGCCAAACAAAGAACAAAGCATACAAATTTGTGTAACACGTTGATGTCAGTGTCACTTCCCCATAGAAGAACCATTAACTTGTGGAGTAAGGTATATTTCGGACTCTTAGAATCTTTCATTATTAAAACTCAGAAAAAAAGCTCATCATTAAAACTCAGAAAAAAACTCAGAAAACTCAGAAACTCATTAAAACTCATCATTAAAGCTCAGAACCTAAGGTGTTCTGAGTTTTAAAGTTGCGATTTTGCGGGCTCTTCATCACATCACCGTTCTGAAGGTTACTATATTTTTGTATGATCCACCAAATGATCAGTACACATTTACTATGCACTTACAGTACCCAATATAGTGCCTTCGCCTAAATGAAATGTGTGGTTATACATTCGTTTCTTGCTAACCAAACAAATGTGAACATATACAGCAACGATAATTCAGACTTGCTTAGTTGATGATGTACAGTATTTTTGTGTTCATTTCTTTTTCAACGCTGTGCCTCTATGTATATAGTGGTGCTGACCAAGCAGCAATAAAATCAGTTGGTTATAGTAGGGCTCTCTTGAGTAAAATTTCTCTGTATGGCGCCCATTTTTCGCAAAGCATGTTTATTTCTCGTGTGCTTGAAGTACTGCAAGCTGTGCTTCACCCACTGCGGCCAATGCCACGGGCTTCTCTTTTACTATTACAGCTACAATGAGAGTACTCGCACACATTCTTTGCGTCTGAGGTCACAATTACGTTAAAAATTATGCAGGCTCACCGCTGACGCCACTTGTACCTACTGCAGTGCCAATTGACACAGAAAAGGTGCTGCTCCTCGCCAGCGGTGCCGCTTGATTGTCAACCAAAATTGAAGACTCAGGCTGGTGGGAGTCGTTCTGCGTTTATGAAGAACAAAGGGTTAACCTTAACAGAAGGAGACAGACGTAAAAAAGTTACGAAAGGTCAAGAATATTTTGCAGTGTCATGGTCTTTGCTCTTTTAGACACAGCAGTGCCTAAAAGGTCTACATTTGTGCTGACAACTGGTTGTCCAGCATTGTTTATTGCCTGCAGGTTTTCCTTACAAAATCTGATTACGCCTTTCATTTCCGCTTTTTTACACAATAGTAGAAGTGACAGTTTTGGCTGCCAATACTGGCCTCTCTAAAGTAATGAAAAGAAACATGCAGATTCTGACTTCGCAGTTCTGGAAATATAGGGTGCTGGCTTCGTTGCTCGCCCAAGCAGCGCGAGCACTCGGCCCTTGTCTCCTCCTAGATGGCCACTGGCAGTATTCCTGCAATGTGATTTGTTTCTGACAAGACAAACGAACATGTTGTAGCACCAACGCCACCGCACAGCGGGTTTTACGGGCGGCCTAGCATCATTGAGCAACTGCGTGAGCTCTTGCCAAACTTGCTCCCTATGATTTAACTAGGCGTAGATTCTTCTACATAAAGTTGAATATAATTTCTAGCTGGCGATGATGGGTATGAGGGCCAATGTGGCGCGGTGTCATCATTTTGTGATGGACAAACACAGTCCTCTGGAAGCTAGATAGCAAACGAGAAGCAAATATTCAAGAAACGTATAGACTGCGCTCACTTATTCATCATCATGAATAAATGCTTTGCCTTATACTGCTATTCAAATCGTGTGCCTCCATGAAGATTAGTATGTGCAGTCAACATCAATGCCGTTCAACGCCGTGATTTACCGTTGTGTGTAACATTTCGTCGACTCAGCAAACAATGTAGTTGTGTGGATGGTACAGCTGGTAGTTCGAGTTGGATATTCTCTCGAAGCATCGCAGTCCTGACAACCAGTCGTACATTACCTGCCGCCCTATCAGTGACAATGATTTCAGTGCTACTGTTCTAAAGTGCACCAAGACAGTAAATAGCACTAATATATACTGCAACGGCCAGTTTATGGCAATTATACATGCGCAATAACCGACGATGCTGCCTCAGCTCTTCATTACAAGAGTATAGGCTTGTATTTTGCGTTCCAGCTCCAAGGCTATCAAGCAATTTTTTCGGAAACCCACAAGGTAGAGAGAAGTAATTAGTAAGGGGCAAATGAGACATTCACCCAATCGTAGCAATTGCTACAAAGCAAACCCATATGGGCTTCTCGAAAGGAAACCCTCGCTCTTCATGAACAATTGTTCTGGTCCGGGATTCGAGCCCGGGAACACCGAATTTCCGGGCCACCCATTCTGCCATATTTGCTAACCGGGCGGCTTGCAAATGGCAGGGTGAAGTCGAATTATCAGCAACTCGAAGCAAAGGCGAGAGTTTGTGATAGCTCTGCGGAAACTCGCAAAACAGAAACAAGTAATTAATAAAGACAAAGAGAGACAACCACCCAATCGTAGCAACTGCTCTAAAGGAAGCCCATATGGGTTCCTAGAAAAAAAAAGCCTCGCATTTGAAGAAAAATTCCTCCTGGTCCGGGACTCCAACCCGTGAACAAGCCGTTTCCAGGGTAGCCACAGTACTATTTGATCCAACCAGACTTTTTTTCTTCATTACCATTCAACCCTTAAAACTGCCCAAAAATAGCAATGGCAAACAAAATATACATCAAACTCCCTAGCCATCCAGATAGTTTGTATGTTCTAATATAGCTTAATTTTGGCACTTTGATCAAAAACAGTATTTCACTCCGGAGGATCATTTAGCGCCTTATAGACATCTCGTATATAAATAACAGCGTCAATGAAATGGTATATTGGCATTCGTGCATACAAATGCGCTTGTCTAACGTTCATTCTTCTTCGCCAGATTATGTGCACAGACATCACCATGACCATATCACTGGATAATCTCTCTACTTCACCCCAAGGTAACTTCCTAATTCCGAAAGAAACTAAATACAAGTCTTTTTATTAAAGTCCTTTGAAATACATCCCATACAAATATCGAGTCATGGAAATCAAGAAAAACATGTTGAAGTGTTTCCGGCTTTGTACAAGTGAGGCAGTTGTCAGACCACGGAACAAAGAGGCCTTTCCTCTGCAAACGGAGCTTTTCAGGAAGGGTGGCGGTATGCAGTTCAAAAAAGAAATATTTCATTGGGGGTCTCACCGGCATTTATTTATTATGCTTGAGGACAACGCGCTCACGGCCTAGCTGGTACAACCCACGGTACACATGAATCAGCACGAAAACATCAAGCATGACTTTGCACAAACGCTTACGCGTCACAGTCGATAGGTATCCATAGGAAAGTCTTGCCCTAAGAATCTACACAGACGCTACAACTTCTCGTAGGTAGCCAGATAAAACCGCTGGTCTGAAAAACTACGTTGGTATTAAGTAGTATGGCAAGGAATCTCGTAATCACATTTGGAGTATTGTTCGAAGGAAAACGTCGGTCTGTTTAAACAAGAAAATTCACCTTCTCACAATTTGCTTCAAGATCCCAAAGTCCCCAATCCCCATTTTTAATTTCATGAAAAAGGTTGCAACAGCTTGTGCGCTCCGTAATGTCCCCAGATCAAAAACTGCAAAAATCCTACCCAGTTTTTTCACAGAAACTCTGGTCATGCCAATCACCTGTATCACATACGAATTAAAATCACGTTACAAAAGGCAGCTATTGAAAACAGAAAAATTATGTCCCCCATTTTTCTTTGTAGTTTATCTCTTCCCTCTTCGTCGGCCCAATAGTCCTTATCATTGAAGAACCCATGAAATAGACCTATAGGCTGGTCCTCATATTTGCTGGAGTTACACCTGTGCAACTCGCCTTATCTATGAATATCTGTAAATATGCGTTTTGCGCTCAACAATACTATAACAAAATGAGCCAGTTTTATAGTTTATCTAGCTTTAGTTTTCTTGATACAATTTTTCGGCAATTTACGCATGCGTGTTTCGGAATATGAGTACATCTGAACCCACTCTAATATTACTCTGCAGATCAAACTAGTTAACTGTTCAGTGAACTATAGTTGAAATAGTTAACTATAACCGTGCTCATCAACCTGTGCTTATCAACGACGTTCCATAACCTAGACACTAGGTTATACAGCCTAGTTTCTTCTTCAACAAGTTCGAATATGAAGCTTGTTCCTTTATCTTATTTCCAAAGGAACTTACCTGTTGCAAGAAAAATAAAGAGCAGTGAATGTGAGAGTTCAGCCACCTAGCGTAAACATATTTCAAAAATGAAATGAATCGGGAGCTGAACATGTTGTCCACATTGCTTTATTTTCCATATCTCTTTCACCAATGTTGCAAACTTTTAAGCATTAACATTATTATGCTGTATTTATCTAAAAGCCATAGGCACATGAAAAATATAAATTAGTTGGACTGATTGTGCAATAAACTACCGCACCACGTTCCTATTACTTGAAAAAAGAAGAAACTAAATAGGAACTTCTAGGGAGTTCCATTATGTCATAATGCATAAACTATGTTCTGAAATAAAACTTCACATTTATATGTTGCTGCTTTATTTTAGAAATATACAAACAGGTCTAAATGATTTTTCTTTAAATAAAACGATCACAAAACGAGCCAATTCAAAGAATCACATCCATGACCCCTCCCTAAAGCTACCTATTTTTGTGCCGCAAGAAACTAATGTTAACGGCTCTGCCTTCCGCTACGTATTATGTCTTTGAAATATGTAACCAGTGGCACTACAACTTTCTTTCATTCATTCCTTTGTGTCGTCTATACCAAGAATATTTTGCACAACGCGAGACACCCGGGAGATTTTCTTGTGCTGTGAAGCTCCCACCATTTAAAGAGTTTCGCATCTCTTCAGCACGATTTTACTGCAAATATCTGTGTACCATATCGTCATTTCGATCCACTTTTGACGTCGTCCCAGTCTCAAAATTCTTCTTTCGCTTGGTATTCATTCTTCATCGTTACTATCAATATCAGTGATGCGCGTACCCTTGTTCAGAGGCTGGATTGCTTTAAAGGCACCGTGCCGCCTCCATTCACATGTCAGGTCATCCGCATCTCGCCTGACCACAATCACCTCCATGAATCCGAAGTCGTGATACCTTGCGATAACCGCTGACCACAGTCTTCGATTTGTGTGGACACGATACAATTCCGGTATATTGATGAATTTATAATTATTGCGATTAGAATTGAAGCAACCCAGCGACACACCAATTTGGCAAAGACACCTTTATATGCAAGCTGTAGTAGCCATTCCAAAATATTGATTATTTAGGTTATAGGCAGCATGCAAGGTACTTGTGATCGGCTGCTATTCCATGACGGTTGGTTGGTGGGGTCTGCCATGGCCATGGCGGCATCACGGCAGCGCAGTGACAAGAATGAAATGACGACGTAAGAATGGCTTCGATGGAACAACGTATATGGTATACGATGACTATGATAGAATGATGATGACTCTAACTGATCACAGGGAACCCTGACCATGAGAATGAAATTAATAGAAGACTAAAAATGGGTTGGATTGAATACGGCAGACATCGTGAGCTCCTGACTGGAAGCATACCGTTATCATTGTAAAGCAAGATATACAATCAGTGTATTTTACCGGTCCTGACATATGGGGCACTTGAAGACTGACAAAGAAGCTTGAGAACCAGTAAAGGACCGTGCAAAGAGCAGTGGAACGAAGAATGCTAGGCATGACTTTAAGAGACAGAAAGAGAGCGGTTTGGATCAGAGAGCAAATGGGTATAGACAACATTCTAAATCACATGAAGAGAAAAAAAAATGGTGCTGGGCTGGATATGTAATGCGTACAGAAGATAACCGTTCGACCATAAGGGTCACAGAAAGGGTACCAAGCGAAGGGAAGTGCAGTGGAGGACGGCAAAAGACTAGGGGATGCAACGAAATTAGGAAATTTGGGGATGCCGGTTGGAATCGCTTGGCGCTGGACAGGGGTAATTGGAGATCGCAGGGAGAGGCCTTCGTCCTGCAGTACACATGAAATAGGCTGATGAGGATGACGATGGTGGTGGTGGTGATGATGATGAAGATGATTACTATGATGATGATGATGATTACGATGATGTAAGATGATCATGGCGAGACGACGTCGGTAAAACTACGACTCTGCCAGAATCGTGTCAGGAAGCTGGTATGACGACAACGGAACGACAATTATGGTATCGTGACAAGGGTAGTACGGCAAATACATGATGGCAATTATACGAGGACGACGTGATGTCGACAATAGTACGACCCCGGCAACGTAATCACGATTGAATGTTAACAGCGTGATCGCAAGGGAATGATAACAAACGACAATGGGATGATGACTAGCGTTTGGTTACGAGAGCGTGACGACCTCTGTTGGCGACGTTGGTGCGCGAACGATGGTTTGAGTGTAATCGGGTGAAGAATATGGAATTATGACGGCGGAACGACCACAACGGTATAACGATGACGGTATGACAAGATACGCGCAGCAACGACTGTATGACGATAACGCATTAAAGTAGGTGGCATGAAAACCGCAACATATACACATTTTTTTAATACAATTACAACGGTGTGACAAAGAAGCAATGACCTGAATAGAGTGAAGAAAGCGCTATGACAACGTTGTCATTGAGAGAGTGGATGAAATTTCTGAACGCTGATGATCGTACGGTGACCACGTGATTACGACTACATAGGACAACGATGGCGTGACGATGGCACCACTAGTGACATAGTTTTCGTAGGTTTTCCGATGTTTCAGTTTACAGTTTTTCGGAGTTGCAGATAACTTGCCCGTACCTATTACTGGCCCGAGTGAGGTGTAAGCGTGACCTGAGCCTGAGGCTCCTAAGCCTGAGTCCGGTTGTGTCTGAGACAATTATTTACACTTCCAGAGTCCGTGGGTCGGACTTTCAGGTTAGCCTGGTGCGTTTAGTGAACTAGCCCAAACTGTTGTAGTTTATTATCAACGACCTGCCAAATGCTTCACACAGGATTGTTCTCCCAGTGCATGCAATCTGGGTACTTCTGTCTTATTACTGTTGTGTTGCGTTGCAGACACATTGCTTCATATTGTTAGAGTTGTCGGACCATCTCGCCGCTGCCACCATTTGTAAAGGTTGTAGAGGTCGATCCCACCGCTGTCATCCAGTTTTAGGAGATGTAGGTCGTAGTGAGGAACTTGGACGGACAGGACTAGGCGTACAGGATTTATTTACAGTATTTACATTTGGTCAAGAGATGCACCGGCATATCTGCACGCTCCTGTGACATATCACAAGAGCAATTATAAAATTTGTGGGGACTTTGGATCGACGACTTAGCCATGGCCTTCGAGATACACCAGAACCACTATGTTTATTCTTCTACCGCCAAGCCAAGGCGAGCTAATATAACGGCGTTCTCAGCGGTAACAAGAGACATAGACCAACCTTCACCTTCCTAATCAAATTTCGCTGCGTGACACTCTGGTAATATTCATACAAGAAAATATCAATTAGTGGGAATCATATGAGGAGTCTCACATAGAATAAGCACAGATAAATCTTAATAATACCAGAAATTCTTGTTTAGGACACTACAATAAATATTTATTCGGAACAAAGAACTTTGTGTACAAATTATGGATCATTGAAAACTGTTAGTGAATGCTTGCAACATGATTTCTTTCTTTAGTATCTTGGTTTAATATATCAGGATAAGTACTTTAATGCTGGTTGCAATATGTCGCTTGATTTAACGACAGAAAAAGATAAAACGTAAGTAACTTCTTGGTCAAATTTTAAAAAAAAATAGGCATTGGGCTATTCGATCTGAATAACTCATTAATAAACACTCTTGCTAAATTCAGTATTATTCTAATTTATCTCTTCTTAGCAGTTCTTAGCAGTAAGCATGCATCCAGCGTTGCCCAGCAGTGTCGAGTTGAGACAAAACTATTGGTAGTAATTATTGAAGTTAGGATTTCATTCATCCTAAGTGGGGCTCATTAGAGCTTTTAAAAAAGCAGCGAGAGAAGGTACCTGGCAGAAAGGGGTTTAAGCAAGAGTGTCCGCGAGATGAAAGCTTACGCAACATTCATTTTTAATTTATTCTCACTGCACTCCTTTCACAAGTAAAAGAGATAAGACAGTTTACGCTGCTCCGAAGTAATGGCAACACAACGCAGCTCTGTTGCCATACACCTCATCCTATATGACCTACAAGTGTATGACAGAACAGTTATTTGTATAAGCGATGCTAATGAGTGGGCTTCATTGAGCGGTGCCCCTTTCTCCCTCCTAAACTGAGTATTTTCATTTACAAAGAGGTCCTATGGGTCATAAATGGAAGTACGTAATTCAGTGGTGAACCAGTGAGTTGAGATAGTGACAAACTCGCCATCGAAATGCACCGCCGAGCTCAAATGGTTTTGGCGCACTCCAGAGTCTAGGCTTTCCAAAAGCTAGAATGCTCGACCTAATGTTTTTTTCGTGGGCGCCGAAGATTAAGGAAGGGGAGTTTCGCCACCTCCTCACGTTTTAAGTGCAACTTAGCCAGTGATTTATTTCAAGTCTTTGTCTCAGGGGGTGGGTGACGCTGCGCGGTACCATGCTTATGACCCACAGTAGAAACTTGCGGCGTTAATTGTCTTGCTCTTCACCCATCTCGTGCGTGCTTCAGAACGGTAACGAACTTTCTTGAAACGAAGCACTTGGGCATCTAAATCCCCTGAAGCCGAAAACGTATTTGTTCTCTTCCTGCAACATATAGTCGGGACTGCTTCAGCCCCAAGATTCAGGTTTGTGCGCTTTACCTTCTGATACACAGTTCATCAGGGACGAACTCGGAGGCGGAAATAATTGTGTATGTGGCCTGTGTATCCGGGCCCCTTAATGGCGAACTGCACCTCCACCGCGGGTCCCTCGATATTGCCATCTTCAAAATCGGTCCACGTATGCGCATTGCCTAACGCCTGCTTCACCTCCGCCACGGGCCGGCCCGGTATTGCCCTACCTTCAGGATCGGGCCGCATATGGGGAGTGCTAAACGCCTGCTTCACCTCTGCCGCGGGTCGACCCAGTTTATCGGCGCACATATGGGGAGCGCGTGACGCATGCTTCACGTCAGCCGCAGGTCCGCCCGGTATTGCACTATCTTCGGGATCGGCCCTTGTGTGAAAAATTGTCGGTCTACGCGCCGACGCTATCCGCTCCCTTCTAGCCATAGACAGCTTCGCAGTAAAAAAAGGAACTCAGGGGCAACCAAACAGCGAATGCTAGAGAACTGCGTTAGGATTACGTCGCGCCTCGTTAGTTTCACAGTCAATTTTAGCTCTGTAGACATACGTCCTGCCTCTTGAAGGAGCAAAGTGCAACTAACATTGGTGCGGATCACACTCAGGCACCCGTGATTCCGCGGCAACACCCTTCACGATTTTCCTCTCTCGCGCTCCCATTCACAACTGCGCTCTCTCGCTCCTTGGTTCAAAGCACCGATGGGCTTCTAAACCGCCAATTCCAATCTAAGGTGCCAAATCGGTGAGCTCTTCTACGTTTGCTCATCCTCTCGCTATTGCTACCACGTCACTGGCTTAACGCACCTCGGAGCAACATCACGCAGTTCAAACGTATACGCGCTGGTCCATTTTCACACTCATAATGCTTACTCATTGAAGTTTAAATCACGAAGGGACAAAGTTATTTTTCTACTACGATAATTTTCTTCCAAACCCATTCGTAATTGATTATTGAGTTGGTATGGCACAAGGGCCAGTTCTGGCTTAATAGCGCCAAACACATGATGCAATGAGTTAACAATGGTTCATGAAGTCAACAATGTACCGTCGCTCTAAACGGGACAAAAATGAATCGCTATATAAATTCATCAAATAAATATCTACTAAAACATGACATTGAGAAATGAGGTGTGCTATGGCCATAAAATGTGTGCTGTGGGGTGATCATCAGATAAAACTGCAAGTGTATGCAAGTAGCACTAATTTCTTACTCGGGTGCTTGAGCGCAACGACCTGGATCCAAGTACTATCGCAGCAGCAGCTTTGATATCCACCTGTGCTACGGATCTCTTTGATGAATAACATACATTACACCAATGTCGGTTAAAAACGCTAAGACTAGTAAAAACGCAAAGAGTCTTTTTTAATTTCAACGAAAAGGTTGTTGCCTAGGAACATTGCTGAATGTAGTTTAACTAATTGGCGGGTTGCTAAAGAAAAATATGCTTTTTTCTTTCAGCCTAATTCACTACATTCTAGCAAAACGTGGTGGACGATCAACGTCAGGCCAAATTTACCACAGACAGCTGGGCCATCTCCAGTCAGCAAGTACCATCGTGTGTCATACGTGTGGCCAATTGTAGGTCCATGGATGATGACCTCAGTTCATATATTTAATAGGGGAGGTCAATTTCCTAACTGTCGTGCAATGACATCAAAATTATTAGATGTTTAAGTGTCCTATAAGTGTTGCCAATAGCTCTGAATTGGTTTCCGTAGGAAAGACTTGATGTCTATGGCAGGGACAACTTAGGGGGATTAGTATATTTTATTATCACTGATATCGCGGTTTCGTCATCAAGCGTATCACCATTTATATAGATGTGCAACAGTGAACTGCCCTAGGGCAAGCCTCCAACGACAGGGAAAAAGTTTGAATGCAGAGTTTTTTCTCAATAAGCTAAGCGAATAGGATGTGCCAAAGCCTGCAAGGTGGAGTAAGTTTCATTTGTATCAAACTTCTTATCCACTTGGACACAGCCATGAAGCTAAAAAAACAAACATGAAGGCTTGGAAATAAATAAGCTAAGTTTATGTTGACAAAGTGTCCCACCTTCCTGGCAGATTTAGCTGTAGTGAAAGTTGGGGCAGTCAAGTGGGAGAACACAAATGAATGTTTGTTTTCTCTGGATGTATAGTTTAGTGGAGTGTAAATTGATTTTCAATATCTACTGCGGGTCTCTTCTATTTGCCCTACAGGACTGTCCAGGGCTGTCCGAGAAGCGCGTGCACCAATGCTTATCAGTACAACACAGCACCTGGGTCAGTCTACGATAACTAATCGAAGAAATGTAATGTAAAAGGATAGAAAGTTGGGCGAGTTGGTACGCCAACATGACCTTCGATTGTAGCGTGAAGTGACACGGACACAGTCTAGAAGCAGACAGGACGAGCGCTAGCTCTCAACTAAATTTTTACTGAAACGAAGAACATATATATATATATATATATATATATATATATATATATATATATATATATATATATATATATATATATATATATATAGGTGATTGCAAAAAATCGCAGCATAAGAACTTGACAAGGTATAAAGACATCAGTTAAACATATCAGGAGGTAGGACCGTAAAAAAAGGAAACAACAAAAAGACACTGCTTCAGATTAATACACGTGTTGTGAAGATACTGAAATTCGCATTCTAAAAGAGCCAAAGATGCATGGCTAACGCAAGTCTCTCCTAACCTTTTGATGTGAAATGCTTCGATTATTTCCCGTGTAATTTGTCATTTGTGTCTTGAAAGAATTTTTTTGTCTTAAAGACCTGGTTTACAACCGCCATTGAAACAATGTGACGCTAGATTAGGATTTTAAAGTGAATTTTTGTGTTCGTTTAGGCTAATATTAATGCACCTGCCGCTCTATCCAATGTAAGTTTTCCCGCACTTGAGCGGAATTTGATAAGCTATACCAGTGTAACACTGGTGTAGTGTAACGCTGGCACAAACAATACTTAACCATTCCGAGCACCAGTGATAGGAGACCGAGTGACATGTCTCCAATGATTGATGTAATCGCTTATGATATGCATCCAATTTACGTACGTCTTTGAACTAGGGCATACAACCTTCTGCTATCACGTACATGCAGTATTAGCATGAACTTGTTGAATGACTGGGAGTGCTGCGTTGTTTACTGTCACATTTCTGCACGTGTGGCGTCGTGCATACTGATCGCAGATACATCTAGGCCACAACGACAGCTAACATAATGAGGTACATAGTGCATTTGAGCTTCATATATAACATGCAAGCTGCAGGCCTGTTTTGATTACTCTGCAACGGGACATGCTATCAGCAACAAGGGGGGGTGGCTAATTTCCCTATGTCTTAAATCAATATATACTTAATCTGTCTGACATTGTTCTACACATGTGCGCACCCATATTCGATGCGGCTAGTTAATATCTCCTAATTTTAATCTTTCTCATTTTCTCAGTGACAGCTGACTTACATAGAGTACACAAGGCAGTGCCGCTAGGGCAGTGTCATTAATCAAGCACTTCCTAGCTATCAACAGGAAATGGAAGAAAACATGGTAAATTCAAACCCCAACTCATTCCCATTCGCATGTTCCCATAAGCGTATGTTTTCATCATCCTGAATTTGATTAAATCTGAAAATGAATCCATTGAAAGCATACTCATATCTCACGTAGTGCATTACCAAACATGAAGGTACTCAGGCATGCGGCTTAAGAAATTGCAGGAGGATTTGTGGGGGATTCGTCACTGAAGAGGTCAGGACATGTATTGTTGTCGATGGTCAAATACCGTAGAATTTAATAAATCTCATTCATCATTAAAAGTTATTATAAATTTAGGTTATGAACATTTGACAAAGGTTTTAATGAATGCTAGAGACTATGAATATGCCACGCCTAACACAATGCCGTGATCCAGGACCCTAAGGGTGAAATAAATGATGATGATAATAACAAGCTTGGTTACATATTTGTGCAACGAGCAAGTTGTAGGGCACACAAGGAACAAATACACAAGAAGCCACAAAGAGCACGCGCACGTTCTGCTTCATTGTGTCTTGTGTCTTTCTTCCCTGTTCGTGCAACAACACTCTCATTTCAATATGAACAACCGATAAGCCCACAGTGTCACTCTAAATTTGTGCAGTTTTGTTCAAGTCGTACTTGTGTAAGTTACCACAGAGTATACTTTAAAGTTTACCTTAAAGTTTACCAAGGAGTTTCCTTAGCGACGCGTAATTCAGTTTCTTCACATTTCCTTGATCTTCAAAAAAATCATGTTTGTTGCCAGTACTCCCCAAGATATTCGAAGCCGTTGCTAAACATTCAATCCAAGCATTCTAAATTAGTAAAAAACGGAATTGCCATGTCGTGCCTTAAGTCTTCCCTCACCAGATCCTGCATGCACAAAATGAGCGCCAGTTTTAATGCGCAGGTCCGGCGCCTATTAGAAGAAGGTTATCCTAGTGTAGCGGTGGCCACTGTGGCTGAGCGCCTAAAGAAGTCGGTTTCGAGAGGGACGGAGGTGATTACAGAAAGTAGTAATAGTAAAAAAGAGTAGTGGCTATTCCGTATATTCATTCAGTGTCGCACAGGCTTAAAAAAGTTGCAACTAGATATGATGTTAATGTTGCTTTCACTGCTCCCAATGAGCTAGGTAAGATATGCACTGCCGTACAGAATAAAAATGAGCGGGTAAAAGGCAAAATACGAACAGATATTTCTCCAGTGAAGTACAATAAGAGCAACAGTTTTACTCACTGTCGTATGGGTGTGGTTTATAAAATTCCCCTTAGCTGTGGCCAGTTCTACGTAGGGCAAACGGGACGGTTTATCAATCAGAGGCTATTGTTGGAACATAAAAGGTCGTTAACCGGTGGATCGCCTTCTAATCTTTCGCTACATTGGCGAGATTGTAAGTGCACGCCAGAATTAGATGAATGCGCGATATTGTACAGGCATAAGAATGAAGATACGCGTCTTATGGTAGAGGCATGGCATATCTATAATGGTGGAAGTGCGTGCGTGAGTCAGCCTTCGATTATTTTACATAAGGAAGGGATGAAGTGCCTTAACAGCTATCTCTCACGTACACCGGCACGTGTATCAGACTGACACGTGTTGTTACCATTCCTGAGCATGCGCAGATGAGTCATGTCTTTTTTCTTTTTCGCCTCAATGCTCCCTTCAGTTGATAGTCGGCTTTCGTGTTGTCCACTTCTCTACTCTTATGCCCTGTCTGCACGCCTCACTTCTTTTTTGCATAATGCATTCGTAATCTTCCGGAGCGAGTAAAACTGGCGCGCTGGTAGACACCTGATCAGTTAGTGCGCAAAGCAATGGCACACGCTGAGTAGCGCACCCCCACGAGCACGGAAGAGCGAGAGGCCCATACATCAAGTGCGCGTTGACACCCTGTCCAAAAGGACCAGTAAGCTTTATTCTGCCGCTGCTCTGAACCAAAATCTCAGCCGATACCTCATTCGCTCATATCACTGTGATATCGGCACCTGAATAAATACGCGCGACACATCGTTTGTCTCCCACTAATATCTCGATTCTCGAGTCGCCCGTCAGCGGGTTGTTCTCAAAGGCGATGTGTCGTGGCGGTGTGGCCGGGCTCTTAACATACCTCTCATTCTGGGGAGCTAGGCTCGGAACTTCAGCTTTCTTGGCAGTAGTGTCATGTGAAGAGTCACAATCTCTTTTACAATGACCCCGTTGTCCACATCCAAAACACACCACAACATTAGGGCTGAAGCTCGACCCAGCGGCCTGTTTAGCTTGCGGTCTATAATTATGATTTCCTGATGCAGTACATCGGTAATTGCCTTGCCTGCTAATGTCCAGGCTTTCTTTGAAATTTGCGACTAACTGTGCTATGTCTTTGGCTATCAACCAGCCCTTTACTTCCTGCTGGGTGACCTGTGAGCGGAGATCACTTGACATTACCTGCTTTAGCCTATCAGCTATCAGCAATTCCTGCACACTCTCAAACGACAGTACCTCTCTACTTCTGAGGTAGTAGGTGAACATTGTCTCCAGGCGTGCCGCAACTTGGCCCCAAGACTCGTCTGCTTCCCTCTTGATTTCGAGAAATATTCTGCGGTACTCACTTGGAGTCATCCACAGTTCCTTCAGCACTCTAGGTGTTGGGTCTGAGTAAAGCATTACACCAGCCTCCGATTGATTGGCAACAAATGTTCGCATCTTGTCATTTAGGAAGGATAATATAATCTTGCCATGTATTTCCTCACATACACTCAATGCCGTAAAAAGAGCGTCCACGTTCTTGACACAGGTGGGAATCATTGGCTCGTTAGCGGACATGGGGCCAAGGACTGCTTGTCTCTCTCGTGTATCGTGCCATTCTGGTGTGCTCAGACCTCATCTTCTCCAGCTCTAGCTTGAGCTTTAACCCCTCAAGCATCAATTCGTGGGTGCGATTCGATTCGTTCACACTGCCACCTTCCATCGCGTTTCCATCTGAATCTGCCATCTCCGAGAGTGAGCCTGAACGCAAGTAATTTCAGTGAAAGGGCCCTCGAGAGGGCACAAAATGAGCATCATCTTGTCGTGGTGCGTCGCCCGGTGCTGCTGTCAGCTGCGTCAGTTTTGTCTCCCAGGCTCCACGTGACGTAATCCTTCGATGCTCCAAATGCTCCACCGGACCACCCCTGGTGTTGCCTTGCTCAGTCGCGTCGACGTTCCTTGTTGCCTTGTTCCTAATGCAGAACGCCACAGCACCGTCTTTGTCGCTCAGTGAAGTCCTTCGGGTCTGCCCTCGTTCCTTGACACGCAGCAGCTCTCGTCCCGCTAAGCTCCTGTCTCGCAAATGTTGTCTGGCAGGCTCGTACGGGATGCCAGTACTGCTTCTCACAGTGTACCAACAGGTCCAAGTTGCAGCCAGCGTGCAGTCAGCTTCAACGGACTTAAGCACCATTCTCGCTGTGGGGTGTCTGATCCTAGGGTCGACTGCTCCAGTTAATTTCCTTTTTCTTTGTCCTCTGGTAGCTTCAACACTAGTTAAGGAGGGAAGGTGCTTAAAGTCCCAAGTTGGCGCCCCTCAATAATTCGAGTGCACGATGGCAGCGCGAAGGAAGAGCTGTTATCCGATAAAGCGACGCTTTATTCAAGCACCGAGGCGTCTGTCCGAGTCCAAGCCCGAAGCTCCGCTTTCCCCACGCAACCAAGCATGACTTTTTATGCCCTCAGTTGCACAAAAGAGTCGCAAACCAGCCAATCACACGTCCGAGTTCACATCATTGTAACCAGTCGCCCAACCACCTTCGTGCCGCGCACGGCATTGGCGGAAACAGTGGCACTCTTTAGAACACGCCAGGGGATAGGATTTCTCAAAAACACGTGCCATCTCTCTCTGTCTCCTACGTTGGGCTGCGAGTATGGGCCCCTGATGTGGTCCCGTTTCACCTGCAAGCAGTCTCCATGCAATCTGCGAGAATGTTTCCATGAAACCACGGCTTATTGACTGCATACCTGCCGGACAGCGGGCTGCCCTGCCAGTACTGAGCAAACTGTCTCCCGTTGAGCTGGGGGCCGGTTCGCTTGAAATCAAATAGCATAATTGGGACCCGATAGCAATCGCGCCCAAAAGCATCTATCGGTCGTAGCCGGCCAAGTGGTGGTAAGGCTACGGTTGTTTTCACATGCATTCTCAGAAGGCGCACGTGGATGCCAAACATTAAACCGGCTCGGAAGTGTCGCGTCGCCCAATTTTCGTGACCGAGACGGTCGACGGGGCATTTGGGAAGCGCATGGGCATTAGTGGTGGCGGTAACCTCAAGCACCCCCTATCTTTGAACTTCATGCCCGTCTCCTTGAACGCTCCCCTTCAGGTCGGGCCATCTACCCTTTTCTTTCGAGTGAGGGTGCAGATCTAATGCCTTTTCTACGGGGCAGCCGCTACTTCATTTTCTCTCCACGCATAGATGTTTCCCGCGTCCCCTCTTCGCGGAACCCACCTGCCTGCTTCGTTTCTCGTTATTGGGTAATACAGCAGTGTGTGCACTCGCCCTGCGCTTGGCAGTAGTAGCCTTAACTGGGCCACAAAACAACAGCACGGTTAATTCCTTGACCTAAAAGTGACTCCCCTGTGGTAAAATAAAGAAAAAGAGTACGACGTACGTTGAATAAGCACAGTAATCTTGTCTGACGTTTCAGGGTGGGAACCAGCCTTTGTCTATGTAACATGTACATGCATTTGAGCTTCCTTATAAACCCGCGATACATCAGATAGAGTTGTACGCAATAATAACAACAAGAAAAAACAACCTAAATATAGCGATACCACTTGCGATAGCGACCCCACACACGTAGGGCCCAGTGCAGAATTGAATCGTTCGTTTATCAATATTGCAATGTAAACCGCTTGAAATGAACAATAAACAAAAAATAAAACAATAAAAAGAAACATGGAGACATAAGGCACCGCGCGATAATACATTCAGAGTGGTGGTGAAGCGCACTGCTCAGTATTCGTCATAGCGAGCAGGATGAATGACCAGGAATTTTATTGACGTGCGTATTGGGGAATAAAGGGTCGTGGGCAGACCATGCACATTATGTGACACAGAATTGACGCAACAGGGAAAAAAAGTACTAATAGAGGGTTCTTGAAAGAAAGCTGCGTCTCATGGCATACATAAGGCGTCACGGCTAATGTTAAGGATGCTGAGTAGGCACGCTGGTTAGTGTGCCTGTACTTTCATTAATGCCAGATGACACGGTGTTAAACTTATAGATTAGGTAAGACTCCCGGACTTCGCGATCCTGATGGGAATGAAAGCCTGATTCAAGTAGAGTGGCCCTGAATTTTTCGAAACAATGCCCTGGTGAGCGAATATATCTTTATAATGACAGGTTATGAAGTGTATTAGCATGCGATCTGTGGTTATTAAAGAATATTCGAAACGAGGTGTATGTTTGGCCAACATGCCGTTTTCTGCAGAGTGTGCACTCAAGCATGTATACAACATTGGAGGTATCGCAATGAAAAGATCCGCGAAGTTTTAGGGTAAAGTCTGAGGACGTACTAATCACTCTCTCCGTGCTTTGCATGTGCACAAACACCTTTCAACGCGCTGTGTCGCCTGGGGCGCAGCCGGATGTCTTGTTTTACTCATTTAATTTGGAGGATGTCAAGATGTCGCGGAGATTCTTACACTGTCGCTACACGACACCAGGCTGTTCAGCAAAAATATCGAGAAGACATTCACGCTGGGAAAGATATTGTGGTGGCGTTTCAAAATAGAAAACACTTTTGACGCTGATGCCGAGGATTTTATTACAAGATTGGTGCTGTTACGTTTTTCGGGTAACAGGTTTTCGCTAAGAATATCGGCTCTGTTTATTTGACTTTCTCGGCATATGGCGTCGTGAATTAACTTTGACGGATACTGCCGTTTATAGGGATCACTTTTGACTTGTTCACAATTAGAAATCAAATCTTTGCCCTCCGAACACAATCGCTTGAAGCGGTGAGCCTGACGGTAGGGGACACCGGTTTTATATATGGTGAATATGAAGGAGGAAAGAGACGCTTAATTTCTGCAGCCCATCAGGGAACACGGCGCAGTGTTATAGGGGAGAGGATCAGTAGGAGGTAAAGAGGAAAGAGGTAAGAGATGGTTCCGGGGGCTCGTCCGCACATGGCAGCACAAGAGGCAGGGACCGGCAGGGACAGCTGTGCGCAATGGTATGCTGCTATCCCACTCACAAGGCTGTGTAGTGCCAGGAGATGGTAGCGGGGTGGGAACCGCAGGTCAGAGAGTGAGCCAGCAGGAAGGCCCTGCAGTCTATAGGCTCGGGTTACCCTCGAACATTCCTGTGCTATGGCTGGACAGGCGCTTAGGAGGTGTTCGAGGGTCTCGGTATCGTCGCATCGTTGGCAGGAGGGCGAGGCCCGTCGGCCTTTGGCGTGAAGTCTAGCTGCTGTCCATATGCAGCTAGTCAGGAGTCGCAGCAGCTTGGCCCTATCTCGCCTGGTGAGGCCAGACTTGGGGAGCTGCTTGGGTCCCTTGCCTTTAGCCACCCTCGGGTCTGGGTGAATTGTCAGTAGCAGCTGCTTCAGACGTGGCCTCGAGTAGTCTGAGGCCGCCACTGCTCGAGTGAGTTTGACTCCTGAGTGGTGGGCAGTTTTGGCAAGGGTGTCCGCCTCCTTCTTACCAGCCATGCCCACATCGGAGGGCAGCTAGTGAAAGGAGACGGACGCTCCGAAAGAGGCGAGTACCGAGAACTTCCCGGCCAGTAGGGTCCCCGTCATTCCAGCTCGATGGCAATTGGAGAGGGACTGTAGCGCCGGTTTGCTGTCGCATAGCCCAGCGGCCGCTTGTGCAGGTGGGTCCTCAGCCGGGAGATCTGCGGCCAGGTGAGGCGCCCCCCAATTCCGCCACGGTAGAACTTGCAGGGAACAGGAGACGGCATTGTTTCTGATGGCTCTGTCAGGGATGACGTCCGCCGCTGCTGCTGACCCAGCCTGCGTCACGGATCCGTCGGTGAACACCTGCAGCCGGCCCTCCAGTTGTTCCTGGTATTTGCAAGGTGCTGCCTGCTGCAGAGCGGCCACAGGTGTCCGATGTTTTGTAGCCCCACCAAGGGAGAGGTGGACCTCTGGTGGCCGGTGGTGTGGTGGTGGTGAGGCAATCACCACTGTTGGGGGTGTGACGATCTGCTCATAGAGAAGGCAGAGCCCTCCCATCCGTGAAGACGGTAGGCTGCGAAGCCGTTCTAGAGGGGCCCTGCCGTCAGGTGTATGGTGCAGCCGGTCCACATGTCCCAGCGCTCGCTGGAGCATTCGTAGAGAGAGAGGCCACTCGTTGGCCTCGGCGAGGGATGCTGCCACTGGGGGAATACTTGGGGAGACCCAGGATGGCCCTCACGGCACCCCTGTGCAGTCCCTCCAGTTGGAGTTTCCTGGCTGGAGAGGGGTTCACCAGTGGGAGGACATAGAGGAGAGCAGATGTTACTGCGGCCTGGTTGAGCCGGAGTGCCCACTTTGTGGTGGATCTACGGCCATGCTGCTGTATCTTGCTGATTGCTCCCTGGACTCGGCGCACTTTGGTGGTAGCCGAGCTGGAATCCAGGTTAGCCTGTGGCCGATAGTGAGCCCCAGGTACGTGACCACCGGCTTCCATAGTAGTACTTTGGCACCAACTTTCAGCTGCTTGTCGTACAGGCGGGCAGAGGCCAGCGGGTGAATCAGGAGGGCATCCGTCTTGGCGGCAGAGACCCTGAGCCCAATGCCTCCTAGGTACGAGACCACCGCATCCAAGGCCTCCTGCACCGACCTCCTGATGGCCAGGATCGATCGCCTCGGTCTCGGCACCTATAGCGCCACATCGTCCCATAAATGGAGCAGCGGGCCGGGAATAGGGCGGCGGCTTGGAGTGAGGCCGGCAATCCTGCCAGTGCCATGTTGAAGAGGAGGGGGCTGAGCACTGATCCTTGTGGGACACCAGCTGTGATGGCCCTGGGTTCGCTCAGTGCCCTTCCAAAACGGACCCGGAAGGTCTTTCCCATCAGGAATCCGGTGACAAAGCCGCGGAGGCACCCGTTGATGCCGAGTCCGTCCATGGCAGCCTCGACGACTGTGTATGGGAGGCTATCAAAAGCACTCTCCACATCCAGCAGCAGCAGCATGGCCACGTCCCCGCAGCTCTTCGCATCCTCGAGAGTAGCGACGACGTCCGCGACGGAGTCCGCCGTGCAGCGGTAGCGCATGAAGCCCGACTGTTGCTCTGGGACGAATTGCAGCATTACTGCAATCCACTCCAATCCCACCAGGGCCACCCTCTCCAGCACCTTGCAGGCTGCACTGGTGAGGGCGACTAGCCTGTACGAAGACAGTGCTGTGGCGGGCTTCCGTGGCTTCAGGATCGGCGCTACCACTGCTGCTAGCCAACACTCTGGTATGACGCCCGAGCTCCAGATGTCGTTGAAGCACTCCAGGAACTGTTGCCGACAGGCATCCTCCAGATTCCGCAGCATTTCGAATGTTATGCCATCAGCTCCAGGCGTGCTCCGGCGCTTGGTCCTGCTGAGCGCTGCGTCCAGCTCGTGTATCTGGATGGGCTCGCTACACAGCTCCTGGATCTGTGCAGCCACCCATCCAGGATGATGGCAGGAGGCAGGATATAGCAGTGCAGCAGCCGGTGGTGGTGTGGCCAGCAGAGCAGGTATTCTGGCAGCAAACCGGTCCGCCAAGAGCTCGGCCAGCAAAGCGGTGCTGATTCCCAGGTGTGCGGCAACTGACAGCACCTGGCGTGTGGCTTGTGGAACCATCAGCAGGCACTCCAACAGGCGCCACGCACGGTTACCATCCTCGCTTCGACTGATAGAAGAGCCGACGCCCCCCAGCTTTAGCGCCGGCGTCTCCATGCGTGGCGTGTGCAGACGGCATCCACTCGGCGGTACTTAGTCCAAAGCTCCGGCCGCTCAATTCGCAGTGCCTGGCGCTCTGCTCGGCGCCGTTCCGCTCGCAGGGCCAGGTGCCTCACATCCGGAACCGGCTGGCCCACCTGTGCGGTCGTACTGACAGTGGCAGCCCTGGCGCTATCGACCACCATCTGGAGGAAGTCTTTGCTGGAGGTGTCCAGGTGGCAGAGCCGACTGAAGGCCCGCCCGTCCACGATGTGGCACTCCTGGCTCCTAGGTGTCTTGGCTTGCAATGGAGAGAGCAGGAGAGGCAGGTGGTCAGACCCCCAGGTGTCCGGGAGTGCCACCCAGGAGTAGCGATAGCCCTCTGTGGCCACGCTGATGTCACTGGCCGAGCGGACTGCCCAGCCTAAGCGTCGGAAGAACGTTGGCAGGCCGGTGTTCAGTATCTGCAGGCCCAGTTGCAGGAGGACGTCCCTCATCTCCTTCCGTCGTAGGCAGCACCGCCTACTGCCCCAGGGCGTATGGTGTGAGTTGACGTCTCCGCAAAGTAGGAACTCCGTTCCTAGACGGTGGGCCAGCTGCCGCAGGCATGTGGGATACTATGGCTGGCCTGGCCTGATGTAGACGCAGGCAACGGTGTCGGTACCCTCGAGGCGCACTCAAACAGCACAGCACCCGAAGGGACTGCTGAGGAGGTCTGCCACATTCACCTCCGCCTGAAGTAGTTCCCTCTTCACATACACAGCACAGCGAGGAGCGTCCGGCTTATTTCTGTCGTAGAGGCACGGGATTGCATGGCAATCCGCCCGGGTACAGGAGGTTCCTGCTATAAACCACGTAGCCTGGGAAGCGCGGTTCCTCAGCAGCTACGTACACCTCCTGCAGAGAAAGTACATCATAATATCTCTGCAGGATATGAAGGGGGAGGTCCGCATATCGCCGCCGCAATGAGTTAGTGTTGCACTGGAGGACACTAAGGCAGCGACGACGATCCCTTGCCCTAGGCGGATCAGCCATGATGATTGGCTGTGGTCTGTGCTGCCACTGCTTGCAGACAGATGGCTCTCAGCGGATGTTCAGCAGGCAGCATAGAGCCGACTGCCTGCATGGTAAGCAGAAGTTTGGTCACCAGTTGGTCCACTGTTGTCAGGGCCAAGGGGGCCGCAAGCAATGTAGTAGTGGTGACCGCAGCGGCCTCCGACAGCTGGGGGCGGGAAGTTCGCGGAGTTGGCACAGGGCGCCGCGAAGCAGCAAGGACACCCTTGACTACATTCGCGAAGGATCGTACCGAGGGTGTGGAGGCCGGCTCTACCTTGTTCTCCTCGCGAACAGCTGCTCTCACAGCACGCCTGGATAATGCTGTGGTGGAGGAGGCCATGATGGTGGCCACTCGTCGTTCGTGCTGCCATATGGAACAGGCGGTAGTGTTTGCAGCGTGGGGGCCACCGCAGTTCACGCAGCGGACCGACTGGCAGGGAGAGCCTGCAGCGTGGCTCGTACTGCAGGTGATGCAACCCGTCGGCCACCTGAAGGTTTCCACCACGTGGCCGAAACAGCCGCATGGCCGGCACTGCAGTGGACGGGGCCTGGCCGGCCTCACCCTGAACCAGAGCTTGAAGAGGCTCACGTGTTCAGGGGGACCGACACCGCGAAGCGCAGTGTTACGGTGCTGCCCTCCCTGGTAGGTGACAACACCGGGACACTGGACTCGATGGCCTCCAGGAGGTCCCTGTCAGCATGCTCTTTGTCCACCCCGTGCAGAAAGCCGGTGCTGTTCCCGCGCTCAGCCGGTAGGCAGGCAGTCACCGGGTTGCCGTGGAACCCAGTGACCACCAACAGCTCCTCTAGGCCCGCCCGAGTTGTGGTATCAGTGACCACGATGTGGCGCATGTGGTTTACTCTCACCACAGCAACACCGGACCGCGCAGAAAGTGCCGCCCCGAGCACGAGGTTGGCGCACCACGGAAGGCTCCACCGGGGTGCCGCTGGGCGGAAAAGCACCGTGCCGACGACCTCAGGGTTCACCGGCCATGCTGCATTCTCCAGGGTCCGTGTGCGCCGGCGCTCTGCCTTGGAGCGGACCAGCTCGAAGCCGTCCAAGGGGGGTTCTTGATCACCGGGGACCTCCTGCTGCACTGCCTTGGTGGGGATGACTGTAGTCGCTGGCGTGAGGCGTGAGTCAGCAGCAGTCCGGGGGGAAGAAGCATCCGAAATGCCCGCAGATTTCTTCAAGCTCTGCCGCACATGGCTGCTCCACAAATGTAGAAGCTGGTTTCTATCAGTAGGTTTGAGATGAAGGTTTGTCAATAATTTACCTTGCCATAGCGTAACTGTGACGTCCAGTAAGTTGACCGAAGTTTACGAGTAATTGTGCGAAAATTTGATTGAAGGGTGAAAGTGATTGAACCCGTCTATTAACTTTGACAACCTAGCCTCTCTGTGAGCCCAAAGTTAGAAGTTATCGTCAATAAAGCGCTTATAAAGGAAAGATTGCAGGTTAGTACTGGATAAAAAATAATTTTCCAGAACACCCATGAAGATATTAGCGCAGTTTGGGCCTATTCGAGTTCCCAGTGACGTACCACTAATCTGAACGCAATGACAATTACTAAATTCAAAGTTATTGAGCTCAAGAATAAGCTTTAAGAACCATCCCGGGGTTTCTTTATCAACAGGTTTCTCGAAATGAGGATCTTCATAAGTCTTAAGGATTGCTGCAATTCTATCGGCATGCGGTACGTTATTATAGAGTTGACGTCGAGTATTACAAGGATTCCGTTTTGCGGAATGGCAAGATTTAATGCATGTTGAAGAAAGTGATTGGTATCTTTCACAAATGACGGAAATTTTCGGGAATCGGGTTAATAAAAGAGTGTACGTAGCGCGATAGGATCTCATTTGTAGTGTTTACGCGGGAAATAATCGGGCGGCCCGGGCTACCTTGTTTGTGAATCTTCCGGAGCAAGTAAAATCTACCAGCCACAGGACTGAGTGGTACAAGTGACCGAGCGGTTTTTTCATCTATCTTTTTCTCTTTTAGTAGTGTCGTCAGTGTATCCTTCAAAATGCCGTTAAAGTTATCGGTTGGGTCGCCCGTGAGATCCGAGAGAACTTGAGGCTATTAGAGTTCCCAGTGACGTACCACTAATCTGAACGTAATGGCAATTGCTAAAGTCAAAGTTATTGAGCTCAAGAATAAGCTTGAACAACGATCCTAGAGTTTCTTTATCAACAGGTTTCTCGAAATAACAATCCGCTATATATAGCGATTATGTAGCGGTAGCTTCCGCTATATAATCCTGCTTATTAAGGAGAACAGTTGCTCCTCCCTTATCGGCAGGTTTAATAACAATGTCATGGTTATTGCCTAATTGTTCTACCGCTTGTTTTTCTTCCTTCGTCAGACGCGGTCAGTAAGGAACTCGGGTGTTGTATTCCTCAAAGATATCACGTTGTACAGCATTGATGTATATATCTGGACATTTATCGCGTTGCGGCGGTGGTGACCAGTGCTTGTGTGTGGGCACGAGTAGTCTAGTCTCGCAAGCACTTTCACGGTTATGAAACTACTCTTCAAGGTGCATGTTTCGATCAAACTTGTCTAGGTCTTTTAAAAGCTGCACTTCACTGAATCCACCTGAGGCTGGGCAAAAAGTAAGACCTTTCGATAAGGCAGTTATATGAGCACCGGAAAGACTACCCGTGGAAAGGTTTACAACATCGTTGCCCTGTTCAGTGGGCTTTACTATAAGCAATGGTTCAACAAAGACATTATTTGTATTGGCAATACACTCAGACGGGACTACGCCGTCGCGAAAAACGTATCGCGTTTGAGCTCGGATAAGTTTTTCTTCTTAGTGTGTTTAAAGGCTGCCAAGTATTCAGATTCAGGCGTCCCCAACTGCGTAGCGGAACGCTTTTCTTCGCTATCAAGACTAGCATACATGATTTGTAGTAATCAGCCACTACACGCAGTAACTCCAACGAGGCATTATTTAATATATGTTGCCACTTTGTTTTGTTAAAAGGGGAAAGTTCGGAGGAGGCCGCTTCCAGTCTCTGGTGTAAGCCTTTTGGAACTACAAAAGCGCTCAAGTATGACGACAACGCGGTGACATGCAACTCAGAACGGACGCCTTTCTCAGCAATCTTTGTAACCTTTAATAACGTACGAGAAGGCAAATGTGGAACAGAGTTACCGGGGACTTGTAAACAGTTAGCGGCGTTGTCTTGAGGGGAGGGCTTGCGGAGTAGGTAGCGGCGAACCAAAGACGGAGTTGTCTGTGTACTTTCTTCACGAGGGTTGCAACGGCTCGAAACGGGAGAGCCGTGGCTGGCGTCTGGAGAGGGTTGAGAGTACGACGTCCTAGGAGAAGTCTGGGTGGCAGCATGCGAGGGGTTGCACGTGGCGAATTCACGCCACAGCGACACGTCGTTGTCGGGGTGCTTACAACAAAGTTCACGAATGTGGCTAGCCGTGATTGCGACACCTTCGAAGCTCAGATGGAGACCATCGGAAGCTAGTACCCCGCTTTGGGGAAGGTTTTGTAAGCCGTGGTCCACGAAGAATGCTTTTCTTGAGCGACTGCAGGATCCACGTAGCAGTCCATTGAAATAGCAAGCCTCCCCGTTGCAGCGTCGGACGAAGGAAATGCTGTGGTTGCCACTGCGATGGTTGGTACAACGGGGAAGGATTAGCGTAGCATAAATTCTAGAGATATTTGGCATGGTCCTCGTAATCAGATAAAGCAGAGATCGGTACTTCTCGAATGATGTTGCTGCGTTAGTTGACACCATGTCATTTGTGCCAACCAAGAGAATCAGGGTGTTTGCCGTTTCTGGTACAAAATTGAGCAGCGACGGGACATCTTCAATGTTGGCGCCAACTTGCGAAACGAAAGCCTGTGTTCGTTGCGAACCGGGATTAAAATACTGATACAAATACTTTGACTGTGAATCACCGGTGACGACTGTGGAAGTTATCGTAAGGGGATATTTCACGCTGATGTGCCTTAACGTAGTCATTGCGGGGGGCATTGCAAGTGAATAGTTATGGCTGAGGAAATCACGCTGGCCCCGAGTTAATTTGCTTTCCCTTTGTCCTCTGGTAGCTTCAACACCAGTTAAGGAGGGAAGGTGTTTAAGGTCCGAAGTCGGCGCCCCTCGATGATTCAAGTGCACGGTGGCAGCGCGAAGGAAGAGCCGTTGTCCGATAAAGTAACACTTTATTCAAACGCCGAGGCGTCTGTCCGAGTCCAAGCCCGAAGCTCCGTCGTCTCCACACAACCAAACATGACTTTTAAAGCCCTCAGTTGCACAAAGGAGTCGCAAACCAGCCAATCACACATGCGAGTTCACATCATTGTAACCAATAGCACAACCACCTTCGTGCCGCACACGGGATTGGTGGAAACAGAGGCACTCTTTACAACACGCCAGGGGATAGGATTTTTCAAATACACGTGCCATCGCCCTCTCTCTATGGTGGGGTGCGAATATCGGCCCCTGATGTCCTCACCTTTTCACCTGCAATGACTGACCATGATCCGCTGACTTTCCTGATTCGCGCGCCTCGCTCCAGTGCTAGGATGACGCCTTGGGCATTTGCGATGCAAAAGTACGACATCAAAATTGTTCACGTCAAAGGTGTGCTGAACAAGGCTGCTGATGCACTTTCGCGTCTCGGATGATCATTAGGGATGTGTTATATACTTGTACAGTATATGAGCTCAATTGGCTCAGTTTAGTCAATTGCCATGAATTAATGCACATATCGAATCTCCATACAGGAATTGTTTTCGCATGTTCGGAGAAAAGTGTTAAGTGTCGTTTTATGGTAGCTCTAAAAGATGAATATTTTTGTGCATAATGTTTAAATGGTTTGTGTGGCGTGTGAAATAGTCACTCATTTACTGGTGTGACCGAGTGAGCTGAGGGTATAGCTGACAGTGATCTCGTCGCTCCCGTTGAGGTTGCTCTGGGGGATCTCGGGGCGCACAGAGTGGGTCTCGCGTGTTGGGAAAATCAGGGTGCGGACTGGTGACCGCAAAAGACACTATACCACAGGACAATTTGGACTCCATCTTGTTCATATGCCTTGTTTTAGAGGAGTCAAGCCTAAGCGAACTTATTGATACTGTTTATTGCAGCGCAGAGTGTCACAATTATTTTTGCATTGGTTCAATGGCGAGACATTTCTTTACTAATTGGAGTCAACTGCATCGGAAGCATAGTCATGTGTTTCTCTTCAGCATTATTACACGAGGTTATCCTTTTGTGCATGAAATGGAGATTGGTCCCGAGTGCTGGAAGGGTTTGGTTTAAGTTTGGCGCGAGTGTTTCTTTTTCATTTTTTATCAAGTTACGTGGACATAGAGTGTCCAGTAACATTCTTGACGGGGGACGAGTCAGATTGAGGTGAGGGAGCTGACCTTGCTGTTGTTTTTTGGCCCAGTTTAGGTGAATACAGCAAAGCGCAGGACGAGTTCACGCACTGCTGTATGGGCCAATAGCCAGAAACGAAGCAGGCAGGTTGGTTCCGCGAAGAGGGGACGCGGGAAACATCTACACGTGGAGAGAAAACGAATTAGGGGCCTGCACCGTAGAAAAGGCTGCACTCTCGCTCGGAACAAAAGGGTAGAAGGCCCGAGCTGAACGGAACGTTCGGGGAGACGGGCATGAAGTTCAAAGGTAGGGGTGCTTGAGGTCACCGCCACCGCTAAGGCCCATGCGCTCCCAACTGTCCTGTCGACCGTCTCGGTCACGGAAATTGGGCGACGCGACAATGCCGGGCGGTTTGATGTTTGGCATCCGCGTGCGCATTCTGAGAATGCATGTCAAAACGGTGGTAGCTTTACCACCGCTTAGCCGGCTACGTCTGACGGATGCTTTTGGGTGCGATCGCCATCGGGTCCCCATTATGCTGTTTGGATTTCAAACGAACCGGCCCACAGCTGCATGGGAGACAGTTTTCTCAGTATTGCCGCTGTCCGGCAGATATGCAGTCAATAAGCCGTGGTTTCATGGAAACATTCTCGGCGGCTTGCATGGCGGCCGCTTGCAGCTGAAAAGGCGAGGGCATCAGGGTCCGATAGTCGCAGCCCAACGTAGGGGAGAGAGAGATGGCACGTGTCTTTGAGAAACCCTATCCCCTGGCGTGTTGTAAAGAGTGCCACTGTTTCCCCGAATGCCGTGAGTGGCACGAAGGTGGTTGGGCTATTGGTTACAATGATGTGAACTCGCATGTGTGATTGTCTGGTTTGCGAATCCTTTATGCAACTGAGGGCTTAAAGGTCATGCTTGGTTGCGTGGGGAGAACGGAGCTTCGGCCGTGGTCTCGGACAGACTCCTCGGCGTTTGAATAAAACGTTACTTTATCGGACAACGGCTCTTCCTTCGCGCTGCCACAGTGCACTCGAATCATCGAGGGGCTCCAACTTCCGACCTTAAAAACTTTCCCTCCTTAACTAGTATTGAAGCTACCAGAGGACAAAGGGAAAGCAAATTAACTCGGGGCCCACACACAAGCACTGAACACATTTGCCGCAACGCGATAAATGTCAAGATATGTACATCAATGCTGTACAACGTGATATCCTCGAGGCATACAACACCTGAGTTCCTTACCGACCGAGTCTGAGGAAGGAAGAAAAAGAGCGGTAGAACAATTACGCAATAACCATGAGATTGCTATTAAACCTGCAGATTAGGGAGGAGCAATTGTTCTTTTTACTAAGTAGGATTATATAACGGAAGCTACCGCTATATAATCGCTAAATATAGGAGATTCTTATTTCGAGAAACATTTTGATAAAGAAACCCTGGGATCGTTGTTATAGCTTATTCTTGAGCTCAATAACTTTAAATTTAGTAATTGTCATTACGTTCAGATTAGTGGTACGTCAGTGGGAACTCGAATAGGCCCAAATTACGCTAATATCTTCATGTGTGTTCCGGAAAATTATTTTTTATCCAGGACTAACGTGCAACCTTTCCTTTATAAGAACTTTATTGACGACATCGTGTTAATTTGGGCTCACCCAGAGGCTAGGCTGTTAAAGTTCATAGAAGCGTTGAATCACCTTCACCTTTCAATATTTTAGCACAATTACTCGTCAACTTCGGTCAACTTTATGGACGACACTGTTAAGCTATCGCAAGGTAAATTATTGACAAAACTTATCGCAAGCCTTCTTATAGAAACGAGCGTCTACAGTTCCGGAGCAGACATGTGCAACAGTGCGAAACAGGTGTCCCCTACCCTCAGGCTCACCGTTCCAAGTGATTGTGTTAGGATGGCAAATATTTCATTTCTAATTGCAAACAACTCAAAAGTGCTCTCGTTAAACGGCAGTATCCGTCAAAGTTAATTGACGACGCCACATGCCGAGTAGATCAATTAAACAGCGGAGGTATTCTTAGCGAAAATCGGTTACCCGAAAAACGTAACACCACCATTCTTGTACTAACATTCTTGGCATCAGCGCCAAAAGTCTTTTCTATTTGAAATGCCACCACAATATCCTTTCCCAAAGTGAACGTCTTCTGGATATTTTTCTGGACCGCCTCGCGTCGTGCACCGGTGGTGTAAGAACCTTCGCCATATGTTAAGATCCTCAAACTTAAATGAGGAAAACAAGATGTCTGGCTGCGCCCCATGCAACAAAGCGCGTTGCAAGGTTTGTGTGCACATGCAAACCACAGAAAGAGTGATTAGTAGGTCCTCAGACTTTACCCTAAGTACATCGAAAGTTGTATACATGTTTGAGTGCACAGTCTGCAGAAAACAGTATATTAGCCAAACAGAAAACTAATTTCGAGTACGCTTTAATAACCACTGATCGCAAGCTAATACGCTTCCTAACCTACCAGTATCAAAAAATTCGCTTACCAGGGCATTCTTTCGAAAACCTCAGAGCCACTATACTTGAATCAGGCTTTCATTCCCATCACGATCACGAAGTCCGCGAGTCTTACCTAATCTATAAGTTTAACACCGTGTCATCTGGCAATAACGAAAGGACAGGCACACTAACCAGCGTGCCCACTAAGCATCCTTGACATTAGCCGTGACACGTTATGTATGTCATGAGACGCAGCTTTCTTTCAGGAACCCTCTATTATTACTGTCTTTTTTTCGCTTTTGCGTCACTTTTGTGTCATATAATGACCATTGTCTGCTCACGACACTGTATTCCACCGTATGCATGCCAATAAAAGCCCTGGTCATTCATCCTTCTCGCTATGATGACTACTGAGCAGTGTGCTTCACGTGCCCCCTGAATGTACTATCGCGTGGTGCCTCATTATCTCCATGCTTCTTTTTATTGTATTATTTTTTATTTCTTGTTGATTTAAAATGGTTTACATCGCAATTTTGAGTAAACAAACGATTTATTTCGGCACTGTTCGCCACGCCTGTGGTATCGCTATCGCCAGCGGTATCGCTATATTTCTGTTGCTTTTTTGTTGTTGGTAATATTTTTCACAATTTTATTTGACAAAGGCCAGTCCGCCAGCCGAAACGTCAGTCAAATACACTGCGCTTATTGCCCCCCCCCCCCACCGTACGTCGTACCCTTTTTCTTCATTTTACCAGCGGGGCCAGCGTGATTTCCTCAGCCATAACTATATATATATATATATATATATATATATATATATATATATATATATATATATATATATATATATATATATCGAAAGTGATGCACAAACCTGCCTGTTGATCGGTTCCAGACTCCTCCTGGGTGCCGCTTATCCAGCCCGTCTCCAATTAGAACTCCTGTGCATCACTTAAGTCAGCGATTGCTAGGCCTTGCTCCCGAGCTCCATTCCTTACAGGAGCGTTCCTCTTGGCGCAGTCTACCTCTGCCATTGGCGACCGCCAGCCTGCCACGGGTTCCACGAGTTCCACAGTATAGCTCCGCTCACAGGCAATTCCAGGTGATCCTGCTTTAATCAGTGTTTCCCGATCGCTTTCACGGTGGTGCACATAAATACGTTGAAGAGTGGGTTGACCAGTACGCATGTGTTACTAACGTCAGTGGGTGGACTGCTAAAGAAAACTCCCCCACGTACATTTCGCCCTTCACTGTAGTGCTCGTACGTCGCTAGTGCTGCAATGTCAGCTCATTGAAACATTTGCGAGTGTCGATCGACAGGACGATGCCCAGCAACTAATGGAGTTGCGTATCCAGGCACCGAACAAAACCGTAGCAATATTTGCGGAAGCCATGACCCAGTGTCGTAGCATTCATCCTCACACACCTGAGGAAACGAAGCTGCGACACCTGATGCGTGGCGCCAAGAAAGAACTATTCGCCGGACTTGTGTGCAATCCGGCGAGTACCATTTCTGATTTTATAAAGGAAGCCGCAGGATTTGCACGCGCACTCCGTCTTAGATGGAGCAGTACGATGGCTTGCCCACGAGCTCTCCTATAAACGCCGCCGCAGAGACCGTTAGTAATCACAACTCTCTCCGTGACCTAATTCGGGAGACTCTTCGCAAAGATCTTCAGAAGCTCTGGAACTCGGCAGTGGGTACACCCGTGGCGTCAGTCGCTGAAGGCGTGCGTGGTCAAATTAGGCAAGCATTTCTCGCCAGGAGACTGTAGTCCAGAGCCGCGTCCTATAAGTTACGCCGACGCTGTCCGACGTCAAGCAGCTCTTACACCCATGCAGTCTCACCATCAGCCAGCGAGAGCCTTACCTTGATCTCGACCACCAGGGGAAACTTTGGGACGTCGCCCGTTGTGCCGATCGCGTCCTGCCACCAGCCGCCTTCAGCTGCATACTAGTCACTGCTTGAAGACGAGGCTTCGAGGCCTCTGCAAATTAAAAAAAACGGACCTACGGCGCGTTGTGGATAGGCATACCTCTGGTATAACTGCGGAGGCAACGGCCTTGTGCGCGTTTGCAGGTACCGCGGCATCTCATTTCGACCTGGTCAGTTTGGATCTGACGGTCCAGGTTCGGTTTTGGCTCCTCTTCTCTTCAACGTTTCTCTAATACCTCTACCCTGCCAACTAAATCGGATTCCTAATCTTAATAGGTTCTTAAGCTATGCGGATGACGTCACTTTGTGGTCCGTGCATGAAGATATATCTAGACAAACTCAACAGCTTCAAGAAGCCCTTGATGTTCTGAACAACTACGCTCAGAAAGCAGGGTTGGACTTTTCCGCCCAAAAATGAAGCTATGTTGTGGTGGCCAACAAGAAAGGACGCACAAGAATCACGCAGCACCCCTTCACATTTAGACTCCGCGCAGTGACAATCCCTGAGGCTTCTGAGGTCCGCATACTGGGTCTCGATATTCACCACACCGGCAGTGGTGCACACTGGCTCCGTAAAACCAGACAGAGTTCAACAAAAACCCTTCACCTTATTCGTCGCATTGCAGCAAAAGCAGCTGGAGCTCGTACTGACGTAGCTCGACGGTTGGTGCGTGCAGTCTTGCAGCCACGAATTTTATATCAGGCACAATTTCAACGGCTGACTTTGGCACAGCTAGCACAGTTGGAGACGATTAATCGCGATGCTATGCGCACAATCACAGCACTGCCCGCATCACTCCGATACAAACCTTACAGGAACATGCCCAGCTCAACACAATTGCAGAGCTAATTTTGCAACGTGAAAAAGCACGTGAAATAAAAAGCAACTTGTTCCGGCTGTCGCTGCGTTGCATGCTCATTTTCAACGCGGCTCTCGGATTGACAATCAGCCCTATCCAATGCCTCCCTGGGAATTCACCAGCATCACAACGAATAAGCCAACGAAGTTACGACGCAACGACACAACAGGTATTATTGACAAACACAATATCGTCGATGCATCATGCGCTAACATCTGTAAAGTCTATACGGATGCTGCCATTCTCCCAGACGGCGGAAGGACATCATTCCTGAGTACTACGCATAATTTCATCAGCGGCCACCAGCGCTATTTATCTACGGAAGCCAGCGCTCTAGTAATGGAACTTCAAGCCATCCACGACGCTGTGCAAGATGCGACATCTAAGCTGCCTACCATCAAGCAACTAGATATCTTCACTGATTCTTTAGCGGCTATTCAGGAACTGAAGAAGGTTGATAAGGCGACGGAAATCTGCGACACAATACACACTATGAATAGTAAAACAGCTACTTGCGTCAAGGTACACTGGATTCAAGGCCATTCAGCGAACCCTCACAACATCGCTGCTGACCAGCAGGCACACTGCCCTGCTAATCCTGATCCTCCACCTATTCCCCTCCCACCCCAACCTCGTAACTCGCTCCGAGCCCGTAAAAATATTCTCCGGCAGGACACACGTGCTCTTATCCCACCGTGTGTCTGCTCCCTCCCCCTTCATCTTACTAGGGCGGAGGAAATTGTAATTAGGAGGCTTCGGGCCGGGGTGGCCCTTACACCAGCTGTTGTCTCAAGGTGGAACTGGTCGCATTTACCACTGGGTGCTACGTGTCCATACTGCTCCGTTCCTGTGGTGGAAGCAGATGCATACCACCTAATATGGACATGTACGGGTTTGCAATCGGAACGCTCGCGTCTCCTACTGCAAGCCGGCCTCCGCTACAGTGTGACAACCAGCTATGACCGCTGGATACATGACAACAGATTCCACAAAACACTGCTTCAATTCGTACACAACACAGGTCTCACAGCACACATATAATACACATACACGCTCCAAGAAATATGCCTTAAGGGCAAGTCTTTATCGCAATAAAAAAAACAACAGATAACCCAAATGCTTAAAGACGGTGTAATTCAGCCTTCCAAGAGCCCCAGGGCATCACCTACAGTTTGTTCAAGAAGGATGGTAGCCTATGTTTCGGTGTGAATTATCAAAAGGTAAATCAGGCGACAAAAAAGACGTGTATACACTTCCTCGCATATACGATTCATGCGATAAGCTTCGAAACGCTCTTTATTTCTGTGCCATGAACTTAAAAACATGTATTGGCCAACTGAGGTAGACCCGAGAGACCTTCAGGAAACCGCTTTTGTAACGCCAGGTGGACTACACGGATTTATGGTTTTGCCTGTCGGCTTGTGCTCATACCCCTGCTACGTTCCAACACCTTTTGGGTACTGTGCTTTTGGGTGTGAAGTGGAAAACCTGTTTACTGTGCGTCGACCATGTTATCGTCTTCTCCGCAACGTTTGAAGTACACCTCAAACGGTTTGAAGCGGTTATACAGTCCATACGGTCCGCCGGCCTCACCCTGAAGCCGAAGAAGTGCCACTTTGTCTTTCCGGAACTGCAGTTCATTACTGAAGTCGTCAGCCACACAAGTGTCCGCCCGTAACCTCAAAAAGAAGCGGTCATCGCGCAGTTTCCAGTACTACTCGATAAAAAGGCAGTCAGGCGTTTCCTCTGCCTCTGCGCCTATTACCGGCGGCTTACTGCAGATTTTGCTCGCATTTCGTCGCCGTTACCTCGCCTCACGAGGGATTACGTTGGTTTCGTATGCGGCTGCGAAAAGCAAGCTCCATTTACAGGCTTCCGGAGCAGTTTACAAACGTGCCTGTGCTTGCTCACATTAACGAGACATCTCCTACAGCGCTTCACACTGACACCACCTATGTTGGTCTCGGAGCCATGCTTGTGCAGTGCCAGAAGGACACAGAAAGAGTCATCGCTTATGCAAGCAGAACGGCCTCGCACAATGAAGCAAGGTACTCTACCACTGGGGAGTGCCTTGCCATCGTATGGATGGTTACAAAATTTCTCCCATATTTGTATGGTTACCCCTTCAAATTTATCAGCGACGATCATTCGCTCTGCTGGCTTACAAATCTGAATGGTCTGTAGCTCTGCTTTGGCTTCCCCAGGCGCACACGACCGTTCTCTACCCTTGGTCAGCTGTCTTTGCCGAGTTTTCGGACGTCTTCCCGGCTCCATCCTTTCAGTCCTTGGTCGCTCTCAGCATGACACATCATATAGTCACGCCTGACAGTCCCTTATTTTCACGGGCTCGTTGCCTCGCACCGGATTGTCTAGCTGTCGCCAAAGATCAGTTTGAACACGTTTGACCTTGGTTTAATTCGTCCCTTCTCCAGTCCTTGGGCCTCGCCACTCCTTATGTTGCCCGAGAAGACTGGTGACTGACACACCTGCGGCAATTACCGTCCTCTAAACAAGGCCACTGTCCGAAACCAGCACCCAATACCTCACATTCAAGATTTTAATTCGGCACTGCACGACTGTACCATCTTTAGCAAGCATGACCTGGTTAATACGTACCACTAGATTCTTGGAGAACGCTAAGATAATTCCAAGGCCACCATTATAACACCCTTAAGCCTGTTCGAATATCTGCGCATGCCTTTCGGTTTTCGTAATGCAGCCGAAACTTTCATCCTTTTGTTATCCAGGTATTACGTGGCTTGACATGCTGCTTTGCCTATCTGTCTTGAGGACGACCTCGTTTATGCCACCACCGCCAAAGCTCACAAGCTCCAGCTACGTCAAGTGCTCGCAAAACTTATCAGGCTTGATCTTGTCATTAACGGTCCGAAGAGCGAGTTTGGCGTTACGGAGTCGAATTTTTTCGGCTATCACGTCAACGGAAACGGTATTGGTTCCCTTCCGACCCACGTAACAGCCATCCGTGAGTTTTCTCAGGCGTCCATGACCAGGCAGCTAAACGAATTTCTTGGCCTCGGCAACTATTACCGCCGCTTCATTCCTCGCTGCGCCAATACATTGGAGCCTCTACATGACCTTCTCTCAGGCCTCAAGACACCAAATGCTTCCATGGCCTGGAACTACACCGTTTGCCGCACGTTTAAAGACATCAAAGCAGCCATTGCCGGTGCGACGCAGCTCATCCACCCCAAATGTGACGCTCTAACATCTGCGATACTTGACGAATCGGACCCCGCACTGAGTGCAGCCTTGCAGCTGTTCGTTGCTGGTCGACATTTTCGCAAGGGACACTCCTTCCGTGCCTCTACTGATCAGAAACCACTGACTTTCACCCTAGCCTCCAGCTGCTCCACCTACGCAAGCCGCGAGATCAGACAGCTCGCCTATATCTCTGAATTCACCAGCGACATTCCCCATGTCAGCGGAAAATCCAAGGCCGTTTCCGACGCACTTTCTCGCGCTGCCATCCAGGCAACGGACAACGGCTGGCCGTTTATCGACTTCAAACCCATGGCTACCACCCAGAGTGCCAATGCCAAACAGCAGGTGCTTCGCACCAGTGGCACATCTGTGATGTTCGAAGATATCATGCCTTATCACTGCAACGTGCCCACATCTGTGATAAATCGACCGGACCTCCTCCTCCTTACGTGCTTCGCCCATACCGCCGGGACGTCTTTGATGTCCTCGATTTTTGGCTCATCCTCTCATTCGCGCAACACACCGACTCGTCACTTCTCGTTATGTGTGGCATCAACGTAAAAGTTTTTCGCTGGTCCCGCACGTGCCTCAGCTGCCTACATTCTAATGTGCGTCGCCACACTACGAATTCCCTTGGCACATTCCCGTCACTGGATGCCCGCTTCAGCCATCTGCACGTCACTATCGTTGGCCGCCTTCCTTCCTGCGGGAATCATCACTACCTGTTGACCTGCATTGAGAAGTTCACTAGATGGCCTGAGGAAGTGTCCCTCCTTGATATAATGGTGAAGTCGATAGCATGAGCACTCATCACACTCTGGACGAGCCGCTACGGTGTCCCTTCCACCTATTACGACTCATCATGGTCGACAATTCGACAAAACGATGCGCTCCAATCTATCTCGGCTACTCGCCGCAAATCACATCAAGACTACTCCCTACCAGCCGATATCCAATGTGATCATCAAACGCTTTTAGCTGCAACTGAAGGCTTCACTCATGCCTTCCACTTTTCCATCATCATGAATGGAGCGTCTTTCTTTATGCTTGGCATTCGCACCGCTCTTCAGCGTGATTCTTCCCCCAGCACCGCCGAGCTTACGTTTGGCACCACTATACGAGTCCCTGTCGAATTCTTCGACGACTCACCCACCGTACCTGCTAATGTTTGCGACTACGCCTACCATCTATGCAGGGCTATGCGTACTGTCGTTCACCCCCAATAACGAAAATATATCCGGCGTGTATATTTCAACCCTAGCAATTCGAAGCGCAAGCAGGTCTTTATGCGTCACTTGGTTGTGCGTACTGCCTTACGGCCCCCGTATGATGGTCCATTCAAAGTACTCTAGCTTGTACCTAAACACTTTCTATTGCTCGTCAACGGCCGGGAACATACGGTCTTCGTCGACCCTCTGGAGCCTGCCTACTGGGACTCTGGCGCTTCAGCCACTTCTGCAGTCACATTCCATCCGTACCAGGCCAGTGCTTCTCCCGGCATGCGTTTCGCACCACCGCCGTCCACACTTCGCCAATCGTGTAGATCACGGCTTCCCCGCAAGAAAGGGGGCCCTGTAGCGCACTACTACGAGCCACAATGGTCCGGTGACAAAAGACAAGGACACGCCCAGCACGCTCATGGTGCCCGGGCAGTGGAATTGGCAGAACTAGGCTTCTGCCTGAGTCAGCGCGCTCGGCTAAAAATGTAATTTGTGCACACCGGGTACTACCGTCTGTCTGCTTTTTTTTCACCCGCAGACCCTTCCGGGCGATTAGCATGTTGAATCCTTAGACTGCAAGAGTTTGATATGATGGTCATGTACAAGTCGGGGAAACGTCCTACCGACGCTGACTGCCTGCCTCCGTCACCCATAGGGTTGGCTCCTTCTTCCGATGAAGAGAGACAGCATTCCTTGGTCTTCTCGCCACGTTTACCATTGCACAACAACAATGTGACGACCCTGAACTGATTAGCCTGATTAGTTTTTCGACGGACAAACTCAGACCACACCTAAGGCTTTCGCAAGAGGATTGCAACCGTTTTGCTTAATAAACAAAGTTCTATACAAAATGAACTTTTCTTCGACCTGGTCCTGCTATTTGCTTGTCAGTGCTACTGCTCTTCGCTGAGAAGTACTGGAAGAATGTCGCAACGAGATCACTTCTAGGCATCTAGGACGCACGCAAACACTGAACAAAGTACGACAGAGATACTATTGGCAAGGACTGCCAGTTGCCGTGAAACACCACATTCAGACCTGCCTAGACTGTCAGCGGCGCAAACCACCTTCCGGTTTGCTACTACCCATTCGAGTACCGCAAATGCCAATTCTTCAGATCAGAATGGACCTCTTGGGTTCATTTCCTACCTCTGCTACTGGTAACCGCCGTGTTACTGTAGCAACCGGCTATCTTACACGCTACGCCGAATCAAAAGCTATCCAGAGAGGCACAGCAGCAGAGGTGGCACAATTTCTCATAGAGAATGCTGTGTACCAATTGAGCGACGGCGTCTTCTTCCAACCCCAACCACGCGCAGTATCCCTCTCAAAGTCCCATCAAGTTAAATGCCAAAGACATCTCTGCTCTTCAGCGCCGATTCCGCAGAATATAACCGTTGCCTCACCCACAACACATCGGTGAAGAGGCAGCCGATAGGCGCAATATACAAACTGCGGTATTCCCCCATCTAGAATTGCTAAACGCAATGTATCCCATACGCACCCTAACACATGTAGCCTGGGAGTGCACTAAGCGTACTCACAGGCCAAATAGCAATAACACTGGAGCAGTCGGAGACATAGCTCGCCCGCTCCAACTTGGAAGGACAATATCCTTAACTTGCCAGCTCAGGCAGGCGGCAGAGGCCAGCCGGACCTTGGACTGGAGGGCTCTGACCACCCCTCCTTCAAATCGTTTCCTATCAAATAAAGTTTATCTCTCCATATATATATATATATATATATATATATATATATATATATATATATATCCAGAGTCATGACGCACCTAGCATCGTCATAACAGATCGAGGCACCGCATTCACAACCGCGCTTTTGGATCACGTCCCCACGCTGAGTAGCACAAGTCATCGAAAGACAACAACCTATCATCCACGAACAAATGAACTAACAGAGCATGTAAAAAAAACATGCGAAGACATGCTTTCAATGCACGTAAATACATATAACAAAAATTGGGATGAAATTCCGCCTTATATTACGCTCGCTTATAACACCGCTAAGCGAGAAACTATACTGACGACTCCATTCAGCCTCTGTTCACAGACGGGGAGTAAGGACGATGTTCGATGCCATGCTGCTCTACAACGACACTGACATAAACGCCGATGCGTTTGCGCGACCTGCAGAAGCCAGGTATCTCTCACGCGTCCGAATACATTGGTAGCAACAGAACGATACAGGTGGCTGTAATGCCCGTCATAGACCTGTAACTTACAAATCCCGTGAAGGAGTATAGGTTTGAAGACGTGGACTACCCGAAAATCTCCTGAGGCTATATATTTCGGACATTATAAAGTGCTGCCACGGTTAAGTGATGCCTCATACGAGGTCGTTCCAGATAGCCCTTACTCAACAAGGCGCCGCCAACACTGTTTTGTGCTTGTGCACGTAGTTTTTCAACAGGCTGTTCCAACGACTTGGTCAAAGTGTTGTTGCTGCCTTTTGTTCGCTATATTATATATATACATATATATATATATATATATATATATATATATATATATATATATATATTGTAGTGGGTAACATGCATCTGGCGCTGTGCGAACTGCCACCGCTGCGGCGCGAGACCCGAGCTCGGGCTGCTGATGCGAACGGCTAGGACTCGCGATCAAGAGCTACTTGCGATCCCTCGTACGAGCTGCAATAAACCCCCTTTCATTTGGTGGAAGTGCGGGGTAGACCTCGGAAACTGGAACTCCGAAGCCGGACGCTACCGACTGCTACGATCATGCCTGACGAAACCACCCAGGAAGATGCACCACAGCCTCCGGCGGTCATCGTTTCCGGTGTGTTGCGCCAGCGTGATCCTGCCATCTTTAGCGGCACCGATGATCATGACGTGGAGGATTGGTTGTCATCTTACGAACGGGTGAGCCAGCATAACAAGTGGGACGACGTCGCCAAGTTGCACAACGTGTTGTTTTACTTAACCGGCGTCGCGAACCTCTGGTTCCGAAACCACGAACACGATTTCGCAACATGGAGCACATTCAAAATAAGTTTCGCTGAAGTGTTCGGGCGCCCCTCTGTGCGCAAGCTTCGCGCAGAGCAACGCTTACGGGGGCGTGCGCAACATCACGGTGAAACTTTCACAAGTTACATCGAAGATGTCATTGAACTGTGTAAGCGCGTGAATCCGTCAATGTCAGAACAGGACAAGATCAAACACATTATGAAAGGCATTGATGAGGACGCCTTTCAGATGTTGTTAGCGAAGGATCCGCGTACCGTGGCCGAAGTTATCAATTTGTGCCAAAGTTTTGACGAGCTATGGAAACAACGCATCTTAGCTCGGCGCCCACCGCCTACGGAAGATTCGTTAGCAGCATTAATTATTGGCGACAACCACACAACTTTGCTGACGCAAATAAAAGAATTTGTGCGCGAGGAGGTCGCACGACAGCTCTCGATTTTGCCGACCACGGAGAAGCCTTCTCAATGTTTGGCTCCAGCGCTCCGACAGATAATTCAAGAGCAAGTGACCGAAGCTCTTCCACCTCCGTGTCAGCCGGCTCCCGTGGCCGCGCCTCTCACGTATGCTGAAGCCGTTGCACGGGCGCCTCGTCTACAGGGGTTCTCTCCTCCGCCTTCAGCGCCTCGCCCGCCGGTGTTCTCTCCTCCGCCTTCGCCTCGCCAGCCGGCGGATCCCTTTTTCAGTGCACAGCAGCAGGGACCAAATCCTTGGCGCACTGCTGACAACCGCCCAATATGCTATGCCTGCGGTACCCCGGGTCATGTAGTGCGCTTCTGCCGCCGGCGCTTGCCGGCCTTCGTGGGCACCCCGCGACGACCCAGCTCCGACTTCCGACCTTTCCGTATGCCTTCACGACCACCACCGGAAGTCTACGCTGCTGATGACATACCGGCACCGCAGTCACAGCTCTACGGCACTCGTCGCTCGCCTCCCCCTCGTCGGCGCTCACTCTCACCCATGCGTCGTAGACCCAGTGCCAGTACTACTGAGGCGGAAAACTGATTTCCGCAGTTCCTGAGGCACGAACTCCGTCATCGTCGGAACATCAAAGTCCTCGTTTTTCCCCCGCTAACGTCATTGAAGTGTGCGTTGATGGCATCAAATCCCTTGCGCTCGTCGATACAGGTGCTGCTGTATCCGTGATTAGTGAGAAACTTTGTCGTGCATCACGGACAGTGACCATGAAGCCTTCGGTTCCATTGCTTAGAACAGCCAGTGCGCAACAAGTACAGCCAGTCGCTATGTGCACTGCCAGAGTGCTTATTCGAGACATTTTGTATTCCATTGATTTCTTTGTGTTAACTTGTTGCTACCACGATGTCATTCTCGGTTGGCATTTTCTGTCACGCCATCATGCCGTCATCGACTGTGCACGTGCTGAGGTTCAGTTCTCCGTTCTGTGCGATTTGCCATCTCGCGACTTTCAAGTCCACGATCTTAGCAGGATCTGTGTAGCTTCAGATACTGACCTTCCTCCTCACAGTGCTGTATTTATCCCTCTTTCATGCGCGTCGCTTGCCGAAGCGACGGTCATGTTTACACCCGCTGCCGTCTTCATTCGCCGCCAGCCTATATTGTTGCCTTTCGCCCTCCTCACGGTTCACCATGGTGCTGCAGAAATACTGATTTCTAACCCAAATTCGTGCACTTTGGCTTTGCACTGTGGCGAGACTATTGGCACCATCGCGTCTGTGGACGCTGACGCTATTGTGCACTTCCCCATGGCCGACGACGTCGATACTGCCAACGTAACAGCACTGACGCCCCATGTGCCATCTAACCGAGTCCCACCGGATGTTTTTTGTCGCTCCATTGCCGATGACCTCGAGCCGACACAACGTGAGCGGCTAATTACTCTTTTAAATGAGTTTCACGCGTCTTTTGACTGGAACCAAGCATCGTTAGGCCGCACAAGTACCGTCTCTCACCACATTGATACGGGACACCACGCACCATTACGCCAGCGTCCGCACCGCGTGTCATCCACCGAGCGTCGTGTCATCACCGAGCATGTTGCAGACATGCTTGACCGTGGTGTTATCAAGCCATCCTGCAGCCCTTGGTCATCGCCCGTAGTACTCGTTAAGAAAAAAGATGGCTCGATTCGTTTCTGTGTGGACTATCGTCGCCTCAACAAGATTACACGAAAAGATGTCTATCCTCTACCGCGCATAGATGACGCCCTGGATTGTCTACATGGTGCTGAATTCTTTTCTTCTTTGGACTTGCGATCGGGCTATTGGCAAGTGCCAGTGGATGAATCCGACCGCTCGAAAACAGCTTTCATTACGCCGGATGGCCTGTATGAGTTTACGGTAATGCCATTCGGCCTCTGCAATGCGCCCGCGACATTCGAAAGAATGATGGACAATATTCTGCGAGGCCTCAAATGGAAGACGTGCCTGTGTTATTTAGACGACGTGGTAGTTTTCTCCCCTGATTTCACCACTCACCTCTCTCGTCTACGCGACGTCCTTACTTGTCTTGCCACCGCCGGCCTTCAACTTAACTTGAAAAAGTGCCGCTTCGGCGCCCGCCAGCTGACCATTCTTGGCCATGTCGTTTCCAAAGACGGCGTCCTTCCCGACCCTGACAAACTTCGTGCTGTCGCAGAATTTCCGCGGCCGACTACACTGAAAGAGCTCCGCAGTTTTATCGGCCTTTGCTCGTATTTTCGACGCTTTGTACGCAATTTTGCCTGCATCATCGCTCCTCTGACGAGGCTCCTGGCTGGCCCAGGTGACCTTCGCGATTGGACTCCGGCATGTGACCAAGCCTTCACCACTTTGCGTCCTCTGCTTACCTCACCACCTGTTCTACGCCACTATGACCCGACTGCACCGACCGAAGTTCATACGGACGCCAGTGGCGTTGGTCTTGGAGCCGTCCTTGCGCAACGCAAGCCTGGCTTTCCGGAATATGTGGTTGCATATGCGAGTCGGGCCCTCACGAAGGCAGAAACCAATTAGTCTGTCACAGAAAAAGAATGTTTGGCTATAGTTTGGGCGTTACACAAATTTCGCCCTTACTTGTATGGCCATCCGTTCGATGTTGTCACAGACCACCACGCGCTCTGCTGGCTTGCGTCACTGAAGGACCCGTCAGGCCGTCTTGGACGTTGGGCTCTTCGGCTCCAAGAATTTGACATTCGCGTCATCTATCGATCCGGGCGCCAACATTCTGATGCCGATGCACTCTCCCGATCGCCCATGAGATCCGACGAAACGCCACCCTCCCCGTAGAGTGCCCGGTTGCTACACTTGCTGTTACTGACATGCTGTCTGAACAGAGGAAAGATCTCTCATTGACATTCTTCACAGTTCTTCGACGGCTACATGCCCTCGAGCCCTTCGTCGCCAAGCCACCCATTTCGTGCTACGGGACGCCATCTTGTACCGCCGAAACTATCAGCCGGATGGTCGCAAATGGCTGCTAGTCATCCCTCGCCATTTGCGCTCCGACATATGCACGTATTTCCACGCCGACCCCCAACAAGCTCATGCTGGCGTCCTGAAAACCTACGAGCGGCTCCGTCAGCGCTACTACTGGCGCGGCATGTATTCTTATGTCCGCAAATACATTCGGTCATGTGTAGCCTGTCAGCGACGCAAGACATCTCCTCATACGACTGGCCCTCTACAACCTTTGCCGTGTCCTGCACGTCCTTTTGATCGGATTGGCATTGACCTGTATGGGCCTCTTCCATCCACTGCTAAAGGAAATCGTTGGATAATTGTTGCAGTAGACCACCTCACAAGATATGCCGAAACTGCTGCACTTGCTTCGGCTGCTGCTCGCGACGTCGCCGCACTCATGTTACGGCACTTCATCTTACGGCATGGCGCACCGCGAGAACTGCTCAGCGACCGAGGCCGTGTCTTCTTATCCGAAGTTATTAATGAGCTACTCGCCGCTTGCCGCACTATTCACCGCACCTCTACGGCGTATCACCCACAGACTAACGGTCTCACGGAACGGTTCAACCGCACTCTGGGTGACATGCTCACCATGTATGTTGCGTCTGATCATTCCAATTGGGACGATGTCCTCCCTTTTGTGACGTACGCGTATAACACCGCCGTTCAGGCTACCACAGGCTTCTCCCCATTTTTCCTTCTTTATGGACGTGAACCATCCACTACCCTCGACACCGTGCTACCATATCATCCGGATGCCACTGAATTCACCCCTCTTTCCGAAGTTGCTCGCCATGCTGAAGAGTGCCGCCAACTGGCTCGCTCGTTTACGTCGGATACCTAAGGTATCCACAAAGATCGACGCGACAACGGGCAGCCCACACAGTCCTTCGCCGTGGACTCTCACGTCTGGCTTCAGCTGCCCTTCCAATCCCCTGGCCTTAGCCCAAAGCTTGCTCCGAAATATCAGGGTCCGTACCGGATCGTCGCGTGTACATCGCCGGTGAATTATGTGGTCGAACCGTTGACGCCATCTTCGGACAAACGCCGCCGTGGACGCGAGACGGTTCACGTCAGTCGCCTGAAGCCGTACCACGACCCCCTTATTGTGACATCGCCTTAGGTCGCCAGGATGGCTCCTCTTCGCCGTGGGGGCAATTGTAGTGGGTAACATGCATGTGGCGCTGTGCGAACTGCCACCGCTGCGGCGCGAGTCCCGAGCTCGGGCTGCTGATGCGAACGGCTAGGACTCGCGATCAAGAGCTACTTGCGATCCCTCGTACGAGCTGCAATAAACCCCCTTTCAATATATATATATATATATGTAGTCCTGGTGTTCAACGCGAACAATTTGCAACCACACGTGGACCAAGGCGGCCGAACAGGCTGTTGAAAAACCAGGCAGGTACTGCGGTAGAAGTGGCAAAATTCTTCGGCGAGAATATTCTGCTGCGACATGGTGCCCCATCAGTGTTCATCAGCGACCAAGGAACTGCTTTTACAGCGGAGCTTGCCTACGCAATTCGTAATTTTCCAACAGGCTATTCCTCGACCTTGGTCAACGTGTTGTTGCCTTTCGTTCGCGTTGAACCATGACTAGATATATATACATATATATGATCCCAAACTGGATATAATATACAAGATTCAGTCTTGCCACCCGGTAACTCTCAAGTCAAATGCAGTGAATAGTAAACAAGAAAGATGGGAAAGTAGAAACGAAAAGGAACATATACACTTGAGGGATACCATAAGCCGACTGTCGATTTCTACTGCGTCGGTCAGTTGGGGGTGCCGTCTGACTGAATTGGAGGCGAAAAAGGTGCGTTGACTGCACTGAGAGGTCATAAAAGGCCCAAACACTCCGGTTTGGCTCAAACCACCAGATCCCCATTTCCGCGGACACGGTTCCTCAGCTACGCACGATTACAGATGGGTGGGTTCGACCCCTATGTTCTCAAGTCCATGGTGTCACAACATATCGAATGCCTGCTGATGCAGACGCCTCTACATGGCTTTGGCTACATATTGCCCTACCAGCCACACCATACAGAAGGCCCTGCCTAAAAGTACTGCAGCCGAAGTGGCAAAATGTTTCGACGAGAATATTCTGCTACGACATGGTGCCGCGGAAGGGTTCATCAGCGACCAAGGAACTGCTTTTACAGCGGAGCTTGCCTATGCAATTCTGCAACACAGCCGCGCAAGCCACAGGATGACAACTGCCTACCACCCGCCGATGAATGGCCTTACGGAGAGGCTGAACGCTGCCCTCGCCGACATGTCAGCAACGTATGTCGTCGTCGAGCACTACACGTGTGATGGCGTCCTTGTGTACAGAAGGTTCACTTACAAATGGCAGCACAACTAACAAGGTAGACGACGCTGATCAAGCTTGGGTATAGCAGCAACCCAACTACAACTCTCAGCGCCAGGCTGCCGCACATCAACGACAAACAGACTCTCGAAGTCACTGCCTGCCTGCAGCGCGGCGAAGAAGCACAGCTACTCGCTCGTCTGTGCATCAGTAACCATGAATGAACGCTCAGCCGACAATGCAATCTTCGACGACTCAGCAAGGAATACCCGCCTGGCTGCCGTTTTAGAAGTACGCCTCACATTGCTCTTGGTCGAAAAATCCGACGACCATGCGGAGTTCATCATAGTCATCATCATCCTAGCTACGCCCACTGCAGGGCAAAGGGCTCTATCATACTTTCCCAACTACCCCGGTTATGTGCTAATTTTGGCCATGTTGTCCCTGCAAACTTCTTAATCTCATCCGCCCACCTATCCTTCCGCCGCCCCCTGCTACGCTTCCCTTCTCTTCGAATCCAGTCCGTAACCCTTAATGGTCATCGGTTATCTTCCCTCCTCATTACATGTCCCTCCCATGCCCAGTTCTTCTTCTTGATATCAACTAAGATGTCCTTAACTTGCGTGTGTTCGCTCACCCAATCTCCTCTCTTCTTATCCCCTTAACGTTACAGCCATCACTCTTTCCATAGCTCGTTGCGTCGTCCTACATTTAAGCGGAACCCTTTTCGTAAGCCTCCAAGTTTCTGCCGCGTAGGTGAGTACTGATAAGACACAGCTGTTATACCCTTTTCTCTCGATGGGTAATGGCAACCTGCTGTTCATGATCTGAGAATGCCCGCCAAGCGCATACCCCCCCAATCCATTATTATTATTCTGATTATTTCATTCTCATGATCCGGATACGCGGTCACTATCTGCCGTAAGTAGATGCATTCTCTTACTACTTCCAGTACCTCGCTACCTATTGTACACTGCTGTTCACTTACCCCCGAGACTGTTAAACATTACTTTAGTTTTATGTTGATTAATTTTTAGAACCACCCTTCTGCTTTGCCTGTCCAGGTCAGTGACCATGCATTGCAATTGGTCCCCTGAGTTACTAATCAAGGCAATATCATCGGCGACGTTATACAGCGTCATGGCACTCAAAGTCAAGAGCATGCAGCAGTACGCCGTCAATGTTTTTTATCACTAAAAAAGCTGCATTATCTCTATTCACGTTAAATGGACACCATTCCAAATAATCAGTGCTGTAACAAAAGTGTCTGCGTGTGGTTTTCGAGGTTTTCTTCATATTTGCCAGGAAGATACACGTGTCTTATGACGTTTTGATGATTTTAGTATGCCTGCGAGAACTGCAAATAAATCTATTGGTAATGTTGGCGCTGTGTGTATGTCTAGTTTGACTTTACGTGTCCCTCTCATTCCGCCTGCACAAGAGGAAAGCAGAAGGCACAGTATATACAAGCCCATGTACCTACCTTCGTCGATGAAAATGTCAAAATGAGAAAAATCACTCAATGAACCTGCAGCATGCACCTTAATGATCTTCATAGACAAGGCATGGCCATTTTAATGCGCTATTAACCACACAGGTGCAGTGGTCATGACTATGAGACCGAAAAGAGAACAAAGAGAAAAGTAAAAGGAAGTAACAACGCGTTGGAATGAGAATGTCAAAATAATTTAATGACTGTCTCGTGAGCGCGGAGGCTTTCCCCTTCATCCTGTTTAGCGTATGCCAAATTTACTGCCAAATTTCTGGGTCGGAACCTGATAAGCCGACAAGGACATAGCGAAAAACCTCTGCGATGCAATTTCGGGCCCTATTTCACCATCCAACGTATTGGCGCACTGAACTATGATGCCCTGCCAAAGGGCATTACGCAATCAAAGCGGTGTCGCTCGCTCTTTCAAGTAGTAATGTTGTGCGCCCTAAGTTGTTCTTTCAGCACTAAAAAATCAGTAACTTCGTTTCTTTGTTTGTTTCTAATTTTGTTACAACGTGCGCTCTCAATTTTTTTTGCACGCGTTTTAGTAGCTTCGGGGCGACGCTCTTTAAGAGGAGCGCATTGACACATGTACTTATTCTTTCTTGGGGAGCACACCCGACAATAACTTAATGTTCTCGCTCAGCGCAAGACGCCCCCTGCATGATTTAGAACTCACTCGAATGGTATTGTTGTTTCTATCTGTTATGTAAGTTCTCGCCAAACCTTGTGTAATCAGATTGCATGCGCAGCGCTAATGGTGTACTTTCTGGAAGGTAGACGACCATCAGTGATTACGCTACAATTGTCGACGAGTCACGTCCAACACGCTTCACCCGCAGATCAAATTTTCAACGATCCCTAATTCTGCTCGGTGCTATCGTTGTGCTTTGAGGGTCACTTGTTTTTAGGGGCATGATTTCGCACAATAATGACGTAATCTCGTGATAAAAAGGTTTTGCTACTTCGTTCTTCACCGCAACTACAACGTCACAATATTGACATCTATGTTGCGCATCCTCGAGCGCACCAACAGGTTACCCGAACTGTAGCCTGCAAACCGGGATAGTCGTCCCTACGACTCAAAGAGGTTGCCTGCGCTCCTGGCTGAGAAAGTAAGAGGTAGACAGCGTCGCTAAGAGACAGATTAACTGTCCCTCCAGACGAACTCATATCGCGCAGATACGTGGACATACTCGCCCACCACAAACTGGGAAAGTGAATAAATATCCCACCACACCTGAAGCATTCGAAAAACCAGTGCCATTGCTTACAGGCAATGAAAAATGAACGCCTTACCCCACGGCACGAAACACCTCACTTACCACAGACTTTAAGAATACTAATACAAAGCTGCCACATGAAAAACGCTCTGTAGAACATGGTATGAGAATGGGAGTGAAACACCGACATCGCCCATTATCACCACCCCCCACTGGCGCAGTGAAGCCCATCTCACCAACCACAACCCTGATTACCAGAATAACCTGGTGAAGAGGGCAAATCGCGCGGCCCTATCACATGGCTTCCTATTCAGTTGGCCACCCACAAGGAAGATGAACAATCAATTCCTTCAGCTCTCAATAGCCTTCAATCATCATCACCATGACCGTTGAGCTCCCTTCACCAGCTTGAACTCGTCGAATCGTACTCTATTTTTCAAACGTATGTGTGCTTGGCACGGCGAGCACAACATCTGCTGGGCAGCCGGTTTCCTTTTGTGGTCTCAAAAGACGATATACCACTTCATTTGACGAGGTTCTGTAAAAGCATATATTGCAAACCAACACATGTCGCATCATGATATTAGTCCTGCAATTCAACAATTCTTTAGTGCTTGCTCAATAAATTAGCTCCTGTCTTGGGTTCAGGCATTTAGTTTCACGTACTTCATTCCTGGCTTCACTATGCTCACCGACGAGATTTAGGGAATCTGACTAAGAAGAAGCTTGGAAGAGGCTGTAGGATTGTTTTGCTCATTTCTCGAACTGGGGGTACATGCACCATGCAAATACTGTGCTGGCCTAGAAAGCAATGCAGTTAAAGAAACATATTTTTTAACACAATGTTGATCGATAACCTGACTGCTACTTCTTCGCCTTAATGGTGCGGTTCCACACTCTGTTAATTGCCTGCAATAAAATACGATTTTTAAGCTACAAATCTTTGCGTATGAATCCGTCAACAGCGCGCTACCACATTGAAATAAAGAATGCAGTGAAATGGCCTCGCATATGCAAGCAGTTTATCAGGTCAGGCCTCGTCGTCTTCAATTTTCCGCATGTATTGGTAAATTTGTTCACTCGGCAAAAATGTTGTACAGTAGAAGGGAGCGAATGCTAGTATAAAAACACGTAGACAAGCTGACAGCTAACAAACCGCACTATGTGAGGGCGCGACCACGTGCATCCTGAATACACATCACGCAGATGGAGAACCTTGTGTACTTTTACTGTTAACAAAGACCCTATCATCATCATCACAATCATCATCATCATCATCCTTTTTTATGTCCGCTGCAGGGCGAAGGCCTCTCCCTGCGATCCCCAATTACCCGTGTTCTGCATCAACCGATTTGAGCTATGGCCCACGAGTTTCTTAATTTCATCACCCCACCTATTCTTCTGCCGTCCTCGACTGCGTTTCCCTCTATTGTCACCAATTCTGTAACTCTAATAGTCAACTGATTATTTAACCTACTCATTACATGACCCACCAAGCTCCAATTTCTTTTCCCTAATGTCAATTAAAAAATCGACTATCACCGTTTGCTCTCTGATCCACACCGCTTTCTTCCTGTCTCTAAAAATTATGGCTAATATTCTTCGTTCCATCACTCTTCGCGCGGTTTTTAACGTGTTTTCGCGCTCCTTTATCAGTCTCCAAGTTTGTACCCCATGTGTTAGCGTCAGCAGAATGCACTGATTGTACACTTATCTTTTAATGATAATCATTAGCTTCCTGTCTGGATCTGACAATGTCAGCCGTGTGCGCTGCAACCTATTTTAATTCTCCATTAAATTGTCTTCCCACGATCAGTGTCCCTTGTAAATAATTGACAAAGATAAAACATACTCCTTCACAGGCTCTAGAGGCTCACTGGTGATTATGAACTCTTGTCCCCTTGCCCGGTTACTGGTCACTATCTTTCTCTTCTGCATATAATCTTCAACCTTACTCTTACTCTCTCTACTAAGGCCCTCAGTCATTCGTTGTAACTCCTCCACAGTGTTGCTGAACAGGGCAATATTATCTGCAAACTGAAGGCTGTTGAGCTATTAGCCATTGATCCTCACTCCTAAGTCTTTGGAGTTTATTAGCCTGAATACTTCTTCCAAGCATGCGATAAATAGCATAGGAGAGATTGCGGGTCCTTGTCTGACCCCTTTCCTAATAGGTATCTTTATATTTAGGGAGAATTAAGGTAGCTGTGGAACCTTTGTAGATACTTTCCAAGGTATTCCCCTAAGCCTCTTGTACTCCTTGATTATGTAATGCCTCTATGACTGCTGGTATCCCTACTGAATGAAATGCCTTTCCATAATCTATGAAAGCGACACAAAGAGGTTGATTGAACTATGTAAATTTCTCGATTACCTCATTGATGGCATAGATGTCATCCATTGTAGTGTATCCCTTCTTGAAGTCAGCCTGTTTTCTTGGTTGACTGAAGTGTTGCCTTTATTCTATTGAAGGTTATCTTGGCGTATATCATACACAATACTAGAAGTAAGCTAATGGGCCTATAATTGTTTTATCCTTTATTGTCTCCTTTTTTGTAGATTAGTATAATGTTGGTATTCTTCCAGTTCTCTGAGATGCTTGAAGTGGAGAGATAGTCCGTATAAAGAATCTCTAGTTTTAAAGCATTATTTCCCCTCCATGTTTGATGAAATCTACTGTTATTCCATCTTCTCCTCCCGCTTTTCCCCGTTTAATGTCTTGCAGAGCACTTCTAACTTCATCGCTAATTATAGAAGGAGCCTCTGTAAACTGTCAATTGCTTTTTCGAATGGAGGTATAGTGGCTGCTCTGGGTAATATAGAGGTCAGTACAGAATTCATCCGCTGCTTTTACTATATAATCAAGATTGCTGATGATATTACCTTGCCTATCTTCCAGTGCCTATATATTGGTTTGTGCTATGCCAAGTTTCCTTCTCACGGATTTCTGGCAGCGTCTGTTTTTTTACTTTCTCACGTCATAATTGTGCTATCATAAGAAGCCAACGAATCCTCACACCAAGTAAAACATAGGGAAATTACTTTTGCTTAATAAATGAAATAAAGAAACGAAAAATGTTTTCGTTAAATAGGCGCAGGATATTTCCCCGATGTTGTCCTTGGTGAGTGTTTGCTGGCTTCTTATAATATGACTTATAAAAATAGGGCCCTCGGTTAAGCCCCTTTCTTCTCGTCATAATTTTGAGTATCCCTTATTTTCTGCTTGCTGATAAGGGCTGACCGTTCCGGGAATTGTACCTAATTCCTTGAGTCGGACCTTTTCATTGTGGGTCGTTTCCTTACTAGGTCCTTTGTTACTTGGGAGAGCTTACCTACTGATTGCCTTGGTGCCTTAATTCCCATTTCAGTTGCTGCTTCTGAAGCCGACCTAGTTACAGTTTCATTCATTACCTCTATGTCATCTTCATCTCTCTGGTCTAAGGCTGCATATTTGCTTGCAATACCAGCCTGAATTGGTCTGCTTTTACCCTTACTGCGTCTAGGTTGGCCTGTTTCTTCTTGACCAATTTACTATTTCTCGCTTCAAATTGATGTAAATCCTAGACCCCACTATCCTATGATCACTGCACTTTACGCTAGCTAACACTTCTACATCCTATACTATGCTAGGATATTGCCAGAAAGTATGAAACCAATGTCATTTCTTGTTTCGCCGTTAGGGCCGTTCCGAGTCCAAATTTTGTTCTTACGCGTCCTCAAGAAGGTGTTTGTTAGTAATGACAAACCAAGAGATTGACATATGCGCAAAAATATGAGGTGAGATAGAAAACAGTGATTGTGCGCGCGAAGAGTCAAAGCACGTCGGAGGCAATAAAAGTGACCTGGGATCTGCGGTACCGTCCTCACCTACTAAAAAAAGTGGGAAGCCCTCTCAATGCTCGGGACTTTTGTTGCCAATATAACCCATGATGATTTCGACGTGACGAATCCTTAAGTAGAGCCATTAGCGCTGGTCAGGCGGTACAACAGACAGAGGCAAATATTCGGCCCTGTGGTGCAGCGGCCCGTACTACTAGACAGAATGTACCGCAAATAACAAATCATGGTCTGTCTGTACAGACAAGGCATAAAGTCACAAGAAGCATTTCACGTGTGGCGGGGCATGTTTGTCCTTTGACGTAGAATGTCAGAACCAAAGGAGGCGCGTTGGCTCCCCTCCGAAATAACTGCCTTACAAACTCAATTCTGCATAACTAACCCTAACAACCGAGCGCATTTCAAAAGAGAAGAGATATTTGCAAAATCTGAGATAGTATCTGTTCTAAAATGTGTTGCAGACTTTTTAATATCAGTCAAATTAACAAAACAAAGATTCAATAGGTAACACAAGAAATCAATACACTGCAAACCAGTCCCTATCAAGATATATCGAATGTGAGAGAAGCTTATCCTTTGAATAATCAAGTGATGGGGCAGAAGATGCTAAATTATTTCTTGTGAAACCCTCCCATGGGCGCAACTATAGTTCATAATGAAAAATATCCACTTTTCCAGTGCAGGTTTCGCAAACTGTAACAGCTGCAAAATAGAAATGGAATGTCCCCACCTTATCTAATGAAACAAAGGCACAGAGCTATTTACAAGACATATTTATAGCGTCAGTGGGAGATCAAAATGTCGATAGACAAAGACTGGAACCACTTCGTTTTCTTCCTCTCCACTGCAGCCACGCTGAAGCGGTATTTAATTGTGGTGGCCGCGTCTCAGCATTAGCTGCTATTTCTGAAAAAAAAAAGAGGGTGAAGCCTCATATTTTTGGCAGACAGAGCTTTATAAATGGGGAAAACGGAAAGCTCGGTAATACAAGATCCTAATTACGAACCACTTTTATCAGAAAAAGAATTAGTGATTCCAGAGGTGGCCCTTATTTCTAATCTGTCGGTAGAAATAGCCTCATCCTTATAAAGAAGCAAGATTCAATCACACCTTCTGCATGTTAGAATAAGAAAAGTTGTCTTGCTTTATCCATGATTATTAACTAGGTACCGAGTACCAAAGGTGATCAAAAAAGACATCTTAGCAGAAATCTCTGAAAGTAATCAGCTATATACATAAACAGCTATCAAAATTCACGAAACTATTAACAGAGAGTATCATGTTCTAAAAAGTCTAAACAGGGATATGTGGATCGAAAATGGTATGTATGAACACTTTTCAATGCCGGTCAGTTATGAACCACTATAAAACAATTTCACAAATAGATTGAGAAATGTTAAACCAAAACTGCACAGTAGCTTTTATCTGCCTGCACCATATTTCCTTTTTTGCGTTCTTTAAGGCTTTTACGGAGCTTTTTCCAGCCCACCTAATCAATTCAGTTTTCCTCGTGTAACATGCCAATAAATAAACTCAAGCGCGATAGCTGACCTATGACGGAAATAAGTCTAGAGGTAGAACGAGGAATGGTAAGGCTTAGTGTGAATTTCTGGGCAGGCGACGATTACCAGGCGGTTTTGCAGCAGTCTGGTTAGTTCATGCATTCACCATGCCCTCTCGGTTTCCATGCAATGACCGCTTTTATTGTGCTTATATTTCATTTTATATACTTATTTATTCTTTAATTACGCAGAAGAGGAACATACGCAGAACTGACACTACGTCGGTTGAAATTTCTTGCGGTATAGACCGCAGCTCTACTTGCGCATTGTAAGTTGATCTAAAATAGTATGTATTCCTTTTAGTCGATCAAATGCTCTATGCGGTGAAATATAAACAATCGGACAAGAATCTAGTAGATTGAGAGGCTTCTCTATTTCGGGAATTCTCCTGAGACGATTAAATGTGCAAAAGCTCTGTATTGCGATTTCTTGTTTCTTTACCATAAAGAGAGGAGTCCTAACGGGTGGTATTTCTTTAGTCAAGATTAAATAATATCACCATTCCTGCCAGACGAGGAAGCATGGAAACTATACATATTAATAAAGAACACTTATAGGCAGGTTTCTTATTATTCAGTGCTGTTGCTCCTTTACCTGTCTTTGTTTTAGTTTGGCTGTATCGATTAACAAGAAAAACGTGACAACTGAAGAGGAGCATGCTGACTACAGTATTATGTTCCTTCTAATAGGTGTGCTGATTCAAAATCGGAAAACAAAACAACGAACTCTCGCTCCTTTAGTGACACCGATTAGTGGTACAACATGTTACATGAATAATTTTTACTACGCTCATGACCTCACCACGGTGTGTTTCTTTTTGTAGAGGAGGCTTTATCACCCATATTTGTATATTCATTCAATGTGTCTGCCATGTATTTTATGTATAACGCAATATGACTGAAGCACTAAGGCATATTTAGCACTTAGCACTCTAGTTAGCTATAGCTCGAGTTAGCTCTAGTTAGCTATAGGGCCTCCTAAGCTATAACTTAGGAGGCCCTAATTAAAGTTTCCTCCGATACTGTAAGCGTCGTATTAGTTCTGAGATCTCTCTTCCATAAACATTTGAAGGACATCTACGCTCGTACCTTAATGCCCAGCTTTTGTATGATTTGCAGAGACCTGATCTGCATATTAGATATTTTTCCCTAAAACGTCACAGTTGGGATTATACCACAGAAACAGAAATACGCCTGCTTGTCCTTGTTTTTTAGTAAATGTCTTTCTTCCTCCTCCTATGTACTTGTCCTCAAATGCAATCGGTATAATGCAGTATCACTGCGTCACCGGTTACTAAAATCGATAGTGACTAATGCAATTAGCCATGTAATTTATCGGCGTTAATAATAACACCAGGCCGAGAATAGGCCCTTGAGGCCCGCCTAAATTAGTGTTTTCATATCTGACATAGAATAAAAAATACCGACTATATCAATTCCATTATGGTAGTAACTCTTTAAATGTACCAGAGGACTATAGGATAATGTTAAGCTTTCCTTAGAATAATAATTGGTCATTTCTATCTAATGCTTCTGTGATGTCGAGGAAAACTCAGCCGCAATGTTTCCCTGGGAATAATTTTATTTAAAATATTACCTAAAAAGTGTACAATTGGGTCGGTTGAGTATTCGTACCGGGAGCAGGAGAGTTAAGAAGAAATAACATTAGGCTGTAGTAGGTATTTTCCCAAGCCTTTGAACACTAGTTTCTCTGCGCGTCAGTGAAGAAAGGCAAAATTGAAATCAGTGCGTAGGTAGTCTTAAGTTATATGTTATCTCATTTGAAGATAGGAGTTACGTTTCTTTGTTATGCTGATTAGAAAAACATTCTAAATTTCACATTTTTGCTGTGCGGCTACAGACTGATTAAAACTGTTATTTCAAAGCATCAGGAATGTATTTCAGGTGAGAATAAAGAATAAAGATACGACATGTGGCTACATTACCTGATTGCGAATCAAATTAACGACGACACCCTTGATGAGATGGGTCCTCTCGGACCTCTATAAAGGATTTCGCGGTCGCCCATCGCCTTCGTTAATCTATCATTTAACTAAGGTGTTTGAGTGGAAGGCAATGTTTGTCAATATTATTATCTGAGAACTGCAATATAAAGTTTGTACGCAACAAAGTGTGTGTGCAGCAAACCATCCAACTTTCTGGCTAGTTTCGCACTTTTCTGACTAGTTTCGGCTAGCGTCGAACTTTTCCCTAGAGCAGCCTTCTGGCCGCTGTTCGGACCTGTTCACTCCTTACGACATCTGCAAACGCAAATAACAAGGGTGGATGGCTGACCCGCCGGCTCGATCCTGCCCCACCACCTCTCCTATTACGGACAACTGCAACCGAGGAGTAATATTGACAGACAGACAGACAGACAGACAGACAGACAGACAGACAGACAGACAGACAGACAGACAGACAGACGGACGGACGGACGGACAGACAGACAGACAGACAGACAGACAGACAGACAGACAGACAGACAGACAGACAGACAGGCAGACAGACAGACAGACAGACAGACAGACAGACAGACAGACAGACGGACGGACGGACGGACGGACGGACGGACGGACGGACGGACGGACAGACGGACAGACAGACAGACAGACAGACAGACAGACAGACAGACAGACAGACAGACAGACAGACAGACAGACAGACGGACGGACGGACGGACGGACGGACGGACGGACGGACGGACAGACAGACAGACAGACAGACAGACGGACGGACGGACGGACAAAGAACTTTATTTAATCCTGAGGAGCTACTGTAAGGACCTCCTAACGGGAGGTCTTTGTAGCCGCTGGCCACATCCACGTAGAGGACAGAGCATCGTGACGCTCCGCCCTTTTTTGGGCCGTGCTACCGTGCTTCTAATGACCTCCTCCCATTCCGCTTCGCTGGAAAGGAAGTCGTTAGGCAACGCGGGACATCGCTAGAGCATGTGAGCCATAGAACAAAACGTTTCACTGCAGTCGGAACAACTAGGCTCCACATCTGAGTACATCCTGCTAAGGAATCCCTGCGACGGGAAAGATCCCGTCTGCAACGTACTAAGAGTAGCTGACTGACCTCTACTGAGCTTTGGATGAGGCGGAGGATAAATTCTCCGACCAAGTTGGTAATGTCTAATAATTTCATTAAATGTGAGGAGTGGATCGTTCTGCTGAGTCCCTTCCTGCCCCTCCGGAGCCTCCAGACCGTCACGGCGCGTGAGTTCTCGCACACTGTCGCGGGCCAGCTCGCTGAGGTTTCGGAAGCCCTCGACAATGTTCGTCCCCATGTGTGCGGGGAACCACGTGATAAAATGAGAACCGGGGCAAGCCCTTTTCTCTAGAATATAGGCCGCTTCTCGTGCGAGGTTACCCGATTCGAAAGCTCTGATTGCGTCTCTCGAGTCAGTGTAAATGTAGGAACGCTCTGGGTCACACAAGGCCAGCGCAACCGCAATTTGCTCTGCTATACTCGCGGTGGCCGCTCTGGCCAAGGCCGAGGAGCGAAGCACCCCCCCGTCCGTCTACAACCGGCAACGCGAACACTCTCCTGTTCCCGTACTGCACCACATCGACAAAGAGCGCAGGTGGTGGTGGTGGTGAAAACTTTTAATTTCTGCAAGAGAGTTTGGGAGCCACAGAGTGGCCCCGCTACATGGTCGGCGTCCCTAGTCCTGGACATCGCATGACAATGCTCCGTCTCTCGCCCGTTTCACCAGAGCCCTTTGGGACTCAAGCGAGGAGCAGTTGAGGAGGGCAGTCTCCCATGCCTCTCTGAAAGGGGTAGGGGAAGGGGGAGGTGGGGATTTTGAGTACATGCCCACACCATGTGGAAGATATCACAGGTCTCCCCACAGTGCGGGCATCGCCCATCCGTGTTAGGATCGTAATGCTTTAAGATTGCAGGACAGAGCAGAGTACCTGTCTGCAGGCGCCTTAAAGTTCGCTCCTCCGTCTTCCTCAGCCCCTTGTCAGGGGCCGGGAAAAGGCGGTGGTTGTCGCTATAATGCGTTATTATTTCCCTGAATCGCAGGGTCTCTGTCATCCCTAACTTTCTTCGAGATGGATCGTGTACCGGCTTTACGTCTGTCCTCCTTATGCTGCGCGTGCACGTTTCGTGGAATGGGCCTCACCAGGTAGGTCGCCCTCGTTACTCGTGTCAATGTTATGCGCCGGTCCTCCATTATCCTAGGAGCCATGCCAACTTCATCGAGAATTCGCCTGCCAGCTTTGGTCGACTATAGCCTAACCACCTGGGCCTCTGTGATCTCGTCTATGCTATTGTGCATCCCGAGTTGATCTAACCTGTCTGAGCTCGTGGCAATAGGCAAGCCTAGCACTTTCTTGGTGCTCTTGCGCATGAGGTTATTTAATTTGGTCTTTTCTGTTTTTCTCCATACTAGAGTTGAGGCCACATAGTTAATATGACTCATGAGAAACGCGTTGTACATCCGAAGCAGGTTGTCTTCACCTAACTCCTTCTTTCAGTTGGACACCCTAGCAATTAACCGCAACATATTCTCCGTCTTTGCTGTAACATGGGTAATTGTTCTGGTATAACAGCCCCCCGCGTCTATGAGCAGGCCAAGGATCTTAACTGAGTCGACTCTAGGAATTTTCTCCCCATTATTCGCGTATAATACCACGGGTAGCTGGTTGAGGGATGTCAGACCCCTAACCCCTTGCCTTGCAGGTGTGTAAAGTAACAGCTCCCATTTACTCGTAGACAGCTTGAGACCCGTGTCCGCGAGGTAAGCCTCCGTCTCGTCCAAGGCCGCTTGTAGAGCTTGCTCCATTGCAGCTAGGGAGCCCCCTGGGCACCAAATCGTGATGTCATCTGCGTAAAGTGTGTGACCTATGCCCTGGAGGCCGCTTAGCCTGTCTGATAGACCCTTCATGACTATATTGAAGAGCAGTGGCGATATGACTGATCTCTATGCGGCACCCCGCGCCCCCAATCTGTACACGCTCGACCGAATCTGCCCCACCTGAATAGTAGCAGTTCTATTCATGAGAAGGCACCTGACAAAGGCCAGGAATTCGACTCACAAACCTATCGCGGCTGTGGCCTGCAGAATGTATCTATGTAATAATGTGTCAGACGCCTTAGTGAGATCCAGGGCGAGAATCCCTCTCACGTCCCGGGTGCCGCTATCAAAGATTTGCTTCCTTAGCATTAGCATACCTTCCTGCGTCGATAGGCCAGGCCGAAAACCAACCATATTATGCGGGAAGAAGTCTCTGCGCCCTATGTACCCGGAAACCCTGTTCAAGATCGCGTGCTCAGCTACCTTGCCTATGCACATGGTTAGTGATATTGCCCTCATGTTGTCCAAATGCACGGGTTTTCCTGGTTTAGGGATGAGTGTCGCTATAGCCGACCTCCATCCGTCAGGCACCTGTCCTGTCTCCCATACCGTGTTGACATCCTTAGTTAGTAGCTCCACTGCCTTATCGTCTAGGTTTTGCAATAGCCTGCAAGAAACTTTATCCGGACCCGGAGCCGATCTGCTGTTTAAATTGTAGAGCACCGCCTTAATCTCGGATTCTGTGAAGGGCGCGTCCAGTTCCTCTACCATCGCACACTCGATTTGCGGATAATCCTCTTCCTGCGTCGGCCCTATAGGAAGGTATCTATCCGCGATCGCATTCAAAAGTGACTCTTCAGTACCTCCCTCCTGTTTGTGCCCGCGTATGTTTGCCTTTCATTATGCTTTGTCTGTGCGTCACGCAGGAGGTGCTTGAGGAGGTTCCACTTCCCTCCTGAGCGCATGGATCCGTCTACTGCGGCGCTGACCTCGTCCCATTGTAGCCTATTGAGCTCCACGCAATATCTTTCGATCTTTCTATGAAGCTCCGCAACCTTTTTTCTCAGCCTGCAATTTAACCTATGTGTTTTCCACCTCATGAGAATTGACGATGTTGCCTCCAACAGGTGCGCTAGGTGCAGATCCATTCTAAGGACCTCCGCTTCCGTTTGTACTATCTTAGTCGCCCTCTCGACGTCCTCCGTTAGCGATTCGATGGCCTCGCCAAACGAGGAGAATGTGCTCGTTCGCTCCTTCCTAAGATTCCAGAACTCCCCCCATTCCGTGACTCGAAATACCCTGGCCGATCGGGCGTCCACCCTTAAATTTACCGCTACTATGATGTGGTCACTGCTCATGTTCTCCTGCTTATTGGCCCACGTTACGTTACCTACGTTCCTTACACATTCCAAATCAGGTGTTGTGTCTCGCGTAACTGACGTGCCCAGCCTAGTGGGGAACTCTGAGACCGTGATTACCGAAAACGCGAGATCATCCAGGATCCACGCCAGGGTCTCGCCTTTTGCACTCCGTCTGACATAGCCTCATGCATTATCAGGGGCGTTAAAGTCCCCGGCAACTATTAGAGGAGAATGCTTGGCTATCGACGTCGCCTTCCTAAGCAGGGAGTTAAACGTGTGTCTCTGGTCCGACGGTGGGCTATAGACATTAAGCAAAAAGACGCTTTGCTTAAGACGCCCGTGCGGTATAACCTCCACGAAAAGGAATCTTACTCCGTCCAGATTTGAATGGATGTCCAATAAAGGCAACATTTTTTATCACCGTAGCTAGTCCTCTGCGTCCCTCGTTCCTCACCGACACAGTGTTGAAGCCAGAGAGCGTAGGGTCGTCACATAGTGTCTACTGTAATAACAAAATCTGCAGTTTTTCCACCTCATTCGCCAAAAATTGCCGTAGCGGAGCCTTGCGCCCTTGAAAACGAGCACAGTTCCACCGCCATATTACCAGCTCTTTGTGATCGCCCGCCATGATGCTACATTGACATGCCTAGCTCCACAGCCGGAGCAACCTCGGAGTGATTCACTGCCTTGCTTTGCACTCGGACCTTGGCTTTGGCCTTAATCGCCGCCTTTTTTTCTAGTACCGTCACTCTTCGGACCAAAAGCTTTACGCTTTCCTTATTTTCTCTGCTTATCCTAAGTAGTTCCTCCAACATCTTTCTTTGCTGGACCTCTCCCTCAGACGTTTCCGAGTCGCCCTCGTCGTTAGGAAGGGGGGCCTTACGCTTTGCTTTAGTGAGTCCTACGCTGGGTATATGTTCTACTACCTGTGGCGTCTGGTCCCTCGCCTCTATTTCAATTGACTTTGGGATTGCCTTGGCGGCTTTGAGTTGGCGTACCTCCTCTCTAAGCTCCTTAACTTCCTTTAGTAATGCGTCCACGTGCGACCTACTACCATGCTCTGGCGAAGCTGACCGCGTTAACTCCGTGGGTCTCTGTAGCTCCTTCTTCGTCTTCCCTTTGACACTACCCGCCCAGGAAGGCTCCTCCTGGATCCTCACGCTGGACATCGAGCGCCCTCTTGATCTGGAGCGCTGCCTGATTGCACCGCGCTTCCGCGCAGCTGGCGTGCGCGAGCGGCTCCTGCCACCCACCGTGATGACTTAGGTTCCCAGGTTCAGCTGCTCGGCGCGTCGACGCCGATGCCGCCATCTTCTTCTGACAATATATGAAATTTAAAATTTGTCCCTACACTCTTTGGCAGCTGTGGGGTGCTGGCCACTGCAAAACGTGCATTTAGGATCGCACTGGTGATCTTCCATCGGCGATCGTTTGCCGCAGGTGGGACACTGCTTGCTTCCCGGGTTGGGACACACGTTAGCCCGGTGTCCCAGTCCTCAGCAACCGTAGCAGGCTTCCGTGTGGCGTCGGGAGAGCGTGAAGCGAAATATACTCGCGCCGCATGCCACGTAGTTGGGCACCCTGATTCCCTCAAAAAGTATCACCAGCGCTGTGGTGTTCTTGATCCGTCTGGCCTCCCAAGCGCCCGGATTCCGATGATTAACAATTCTTGCTCTGAGTGGAGCCTCGCTGACTTCCACGTCGACTCCTCCTATGACACCTCTACACGTATTCTCAGGTGGGGCCATGTACGCCGCCCCAAACGTGCATTTACCGAGGCTGATTTGCAGCACTCGGGCGTACGCGTCCGCGTTTTTCTCGTGAGGAATACACACCACAAAAATGTTCTGAACTCCATTGGGACAGATCGTGTCCTCTTCGATTGCGGCCAGAGCCAGGGATGCCGCCATGGCCAAGGCTTGCTCAAAGCGTATTTGACTGACCTTGTTTACATTTAGGCCGTCGTGTGGTTGACAATTATGCGAACAGTGTCCCTCGGCAGCCGAGGCAGCCTCGGAGCAGCGGTGACGCGTCGTATCGCGTCGCGTGGTGCGGCGGTGCGGCCGCCGTCCCTCCGTCTGCCACACGTATTTCCACCGTCTTGAGCCGAGGGATATTCTTCCCTGCGCCTGCCGGGCCGGCGGCCGTACGCCACCTTCCATCCCGCGTCGCATGCCTCTTCTTGAGTAATATCTTCTCCTTCCACAACGTCCATCCTGGATTGAAAGTACCACATGCGCGAGAGTAGGCCTAAGCCTACCCTCGCCGTGTTTCAAACGCTCGCAGAACTGGGAAAAGTCCTCCAACCGACGAAAATGCGGTATCGGCAGATTCCTCTTGACGTGCCACGTCGCTTAAGGCATAACTCGCCCGGTTTCGCATTCGCAGGGAGAACCACTCGAGAACATTGATGAAAGCTGGAGCCGAAGCCAAAGCGTCCGCACTATTCAACTTTTTCTTTCTCAGTAATATCGAGAGTAAATTATAATTTCTAGTTCGCTTTGCATCGAAATCCGTTCGTAGTTATTGTGCTTTCTGTTGCTGCCGTTTAACTTCCTGTGGGTGCTATTGCGCCCATTCGACACGTTTCTGGAATATCTGCGCCCCAGAATCACTGCAAGACACTCGTTACATTCATGTAGTCTTCCGTGATAGCGTGGACCTTGTATTTAGTGCGACGCATGACGCCGCCGGATGAAGACACATGCTCACATAGCTTTTCACGCGCCGCTGATCGGTGTAGCAGTTTTACGACTGCGGTCGCGCGACTGAAAATTCGAGCAGCGAGAGACTTGCCCAGAATAAGCGCTTTTGGAGAAAAGCGACCATTTGACACTGGCCGCTTTTTTTTATTTCATCATTGATCATTAGTACAGGTCCCGGAGTTACAAGAACTGCCAGGGGGACCTCCTATTAGTAATTTGACATTGCATGAATTAATACATTTTAGCAACATAGCAGCGACAGACATCAGAAAACAAGAAGCTAATGCAAAAATAAACAAATACAAAAAGTTGCTTACAATAATTGAAGTTCAAAACACAAACAAATGAAACCGATACAGCGTATGAATAAATAAATATGTAGTAATTGACACGTTATGGAAACATAGGAATGACATATGTCAAAGAACACGGGGTTAATGTAACAGATAATTAGAAATAAATATATGCTTACAATACGCAAAGTACAAATGTTATATAGACTATGCGACAAAAATTTGAAATGCCTAAGAAAGGATAAAAAAGAAGACAAAGGAAGATATAGAATAACCAAAAGGCTGTCGATACAATAGGTAAGTACAGAATCATTGAAAGCTGGGAAATAGATTTGTACACAATATTTACTTATAGTAATGAATCAGTAGCCAGTAGTGTCGTTAGTAAATATTTCTTCGTCTCTCTCCTGAATGTTAATGTTGTGCGGCAGGCTTTAATATGGGGTGGTAGTTTGTTCCAGTATTTAATGGCCGTAAAAAGGGAAGTAAACATTCCATAATTAGTGTTTATTCGAGGGAGTAAAAAATTTTTGTTAGAGGAAAATCTCGTATTGTTAGTGTTGGTAAGAGCAGAGTTATTAAATGCATCTAAAATTATTTCATGATTTAGTGTGCGGTACATTAGTAAAACCAATTTGAGCTGGAGCATGTAACGTAATGGTAGTATTTTTAAGGAACTGAAAATTGGTACAGCATGTGACATGTAACTAGAGAAATTAATGATCCTCAAGGCTTGATTTTGCGACCAACTTGGTCGCAAAGCGGCCAACTTGGCCAATTTGGTGTCAGTCACCGGTGTGAATGAGCCTTTAGGCTGTGTAAGCGTTGCATATAAACGTCTTTTTAACTTGGTATTGGTAACAAAGTAGCAAGATAGCAGAAATGAAAATTTTCAGAGCGTTGCGGTTTTCAAAGTCGACATCTTTATTGCTTTACCTGGTCGCCTGGTATTACGCTTATGTTCTACGTTATTATAGGGAAGTTATCCAACATTCTCAAGTTGAACTAAACGCTCAGATTTCACATCTAATAAGCATTTAGGGGGATAGTGGTCATACAATAATATAGATATGGTACAGTACCAAAATGTTCAACAGCGCTTACTGCACTACTCCCCTTGTATGGACGGCTGCACTTATACGAAACAAATTGACACACTCACATTGCAAAGATGCTAATTGTTCTGACAGCACACCCATGTTAGAAAAGGATTTAGTTTGAATGTAGTACTCCTTATCGCGCCAAATGCTTCGTGACTGCTTCCGCACGATGTGCCACTAAAACTAGAAATCCTTCGGGCGGTTGTCATATCCCTATACACAACTACATAACACTTGCGATAAAAAAATCACGAACACACCCGCACTTCAAAGCCTATACATTGCAACCATGTCTCCTTGTCAATTCAGGCATGGTTAAGGCCAGACAAAGAACGCTAGAAAGAGTTGGCATCTATACGGGGCACCAGCATAAACACTGAATATGTCCCCTTTTTAAAACTTGTGGGGTCCAGAGCTGCTTGTGCAAAAAAAAATATTCACAAATCAGCTAGTTCCCCTCCTGTTACATGCCGAGTTAACCGCACTATGTCTTCAAGTCATCGCGCACTCCATCAAAGCGCATAAGCCACCAGTGTAGGTGCAGACGCCTTCATGCGTGGATTCTCTGGAGCTGTGGCCTCTGTAGTACACGAAAAACTACAAACGACACAAGCACATGGCTCACGTTTCATGACCCTATGAACATTTCCAAAGGCCATTTTAATGCTTCACAAAAATGAACAATATTTTTCACATTTACAAAGCTGCCTGCGGTATTTGAATATGTAGTCATCCGAACGCTGTACATACGAATAATATGGTTTATAGCAATTTGCTACGTTTGGGTGGATGTCTCATTTTCCCTTTATTAATTCTCTCCACCTTGGGGTTCCCGTACAACTATTACGTCAAACTCTTGCCGTTACTTTGAGTGCTTGATGCATTCGACTTCGCCCTGCATTCTGTTAGCCGCCATTTTAACTCAGATGGTAGAGTGGCTGTCCTGTAAAGGCGGTGGTCCCGGATTCGAGTCCCGGACCAGGACGAATTTTTCTTCAACTACGAGACATATTCTTTCGAGAAACGCGTATGCGTTTCCTTTGTAGCAGTTTGGATTTTTTGGGTGTATGTCTCATTTTTCCTTTGTTATTATTAATATTAAGACAGCAAACCAGACTGCATCTGTTTTGATTGTATAAATTGTCAGAGTGAGCAGCATTCATGGCACGTAGTCGTGAAAATTTGCTATGCAACACATGAATGATGACGGATGGGTTCTCTTGGTTCAAGTGTCAAGGATGGCCCACAAAAAACGCCAAGAAATTGGGTGAAGCAGTGGTTGATTTGGTAGATAATGAATGGTGACTGTAACGTGGTTTATATTGACCTAGATAAATTCGGTGCAAGATGCGGAAATGTATACACATTTATATAATCAAAAGGACCAGCGATGACAAAGCGTGAAAAGCGCGCTTTGTTTCCGCCTTTTTAAGTTCGCAGCCTTCCTGGGTTCTTGCACAAACTCTCCGCAATATCAAAGTTTCTAGGTCAATATAAACCGCGTTACGGTCACCATGGTCACTCACCACATCCACCACTGCTTCACCCTATTTCTGGGCGCTCTTTAGTCCTTCTACTCAATTCCCAGACAGTCCGGCATTAATGGCCAAGCTCTCCGATGCCCCGTGCGATGCCATCATGATGCAAGTTTTCATGGCTCTCTAGAACATACCAGCAGCACCTATATCGACAACACTCATCTGCCTGCACATAAACGCCCGCCGCCTTTTAAGGGACTTTAGTGGGCGTGCGAGTGACGTGACAATGCCACTGAAAAACAAGCTCTGTTTCCACCTTCATCAGGTGCATTATGCCCACAAGTCTTTATGCTGACTGCTCACTACTGTTTCTCTGTGTTGGTATTGTGCCTTCCGGCGACGTTGAATTGAATCCTGAGCCAAATGGACATGATGGCAACAAAGACTTGTCGCAGAAGAGAGGCACGTTACGCGATGTTGGGGGTGCTTCGAGTTTGAATATCCTGCGTGACTTACAAAATTTCTCAGCCAAAATTGGCCGGTCCTTAATCATTGACTCGCTCAAAAGCGTCAAATGTAAACAGCAATAGCAGAACGTAGACGTTGCCAACGTTTTCAGTCTGCTCAGTTCGGTTAAAAGCAAATATCAAAGCTTCGATTAGCGTCGCGATGTCATGTCGTTATTGACAACAACTACCGAAGCGCTAAAGTAAGAAAATAATGCGCTGAAAGCAGGATATATGAGTTTACGGATGCGTCACGGAGGGACAATCTGTTATTTTCTAGTATTCCTCAAGTGCGGGATGAATCCTGGAATGAGCCCGAAGATAAAATTAGGAATATGCTTCTTAAACAATCGTGGTTACATGCTGCTGTCAATGATATCTCCCGCGCACACCGGACTGGACATCATAGCCCAGGGAAACATAGGCCTTTTGTCCAGATCACAAATTTTAATCTATACACAAAGGGTTCAGCCTTCAAACAAAGTTGAAATAGCCTAAAATTGTTTTCTGCGAAGACTATTGTCCAGATAATTCATACGCAGAATTGGATGCCCGTGACATTGACAGTGCAGGTACTTCGCATTTGACCATGTTATTATTGACACTACATTGAATTCCGAAGCACCGCATTTTCATATTATGCCTATGTGCTTATGTAAACATATGCGTAAAGTTATGCAGATCCCACGCACTGTGGTAATCGATGTAAGCGAAGCTTTCTGCGCTGTTTTCTTTGATTTATGAAAATTAGCGGTGATTGATGGTGAATGTTTAATTACTTCAACCTTTAGTCTAAGACGAAAGTGTTTAGTAGATGGTAAACATTGCCTTGCGTGAGCCGCTGCTGTTTGTATGCGTAGTGCGCAGAACACACAGAGAGGCGTGTTTGCTTGAGTCGTTGTTGTGCATCATATTTCATAACCTATGAGAGAGTTGACCACTGTCATTGCCCCACATGGCACATCGTATCGGGGCAGAACCATTAAACTTGGATTATGGGACCAAAACCACAATCGGATTATTAAGTAGACTGTAGTGGCGGACCGTGGTGTTTCTTTAACGTGTCCATAAATCTAAGTGCACGAGCATTTTATTTCTCTCGCTTCTGTCAAAATGCGGCTGCCACAGTCGGAATCAAATGCACGACCTCGAGTAATGCTAACCGCAAAGCTACCGTGGTGGGCACGGAAGGGTTACATTGACATGCGGCCGCTTCCGTTGTGTGTCCTAGACTCGTAAACCCTAATTAATGCAGCTGTGCTTCTGCGTGCTCTGCGTAACTTTGTACCGCTCTTTCTGTCATGCCGTTAGAACGTGGGTGGTCAGAACTTGACTTGATGTGGGCGATATCTAACGTGTTCAGAATCCTTAAACTTCCCGCTGGTAAAGGGTAGTGCATTATCAGTGCAGAACTTCACAGGCAAGCCATGAACACAAGATATTTAAAAACACCAGGCGTTCAGCGAGGCTTATGTGGCGGTGCGAAGTTCCCGAATTTTGAAAAATAAAGAGTAAAACTCCAACATGATGGTAAATTCGCGACCTTCGTAAGCAAAAAAGTCAATGCCAACAACTTTCCATGATAGGGTGGAAACACCCGTGACTTAGGATGGGCATTTTGGAGTTTTGCGGCTGATTCTTTAGGCACACCTTGCATCCTTTACAGCACTGCTCAATGTCGCTTGTTATATTCGGCCAGAACATCACGTTCCTAGTCCTAGCCTTCATTTTATCCCCGCCAGCATGCGCCGTGCGAAGAAGGCGCATCATTTCGCATCTTTTTGACTCTTGTATGACCTTATTGCTACGATATACGAGGCGATCTGGTGCGTGTATCTCGTCCCAGTAAGCTCAGTATGTCCGAAGTTGCTCTGAGACTTCGAGCTTGAGAAGAGGCCACGCTGTCTCTACGTATTCACGCAGCTTTGTCAGGTTGCTGTCGTCACTGGTTGCTGCCTGCAAGCAGGTATTTCAGGCAGCGCTCTGACGCTGAAACAAAATCAAGAACATTACCTTGAAATTCATCATGTTCTTCCAGGTATGCTTTACTGGGAAAACAACATAAAGCATCTGCGAGGAACAGTTCTTTGCCGGGTTTATTCATCACAATGATGGAGTAACGTTGCAGGGTCAGTCACATGCGTTGAAAACGTAGAGGGCACTTGCGAAGTGGTTTATTGAATATGACCTCCAATGCGCCGATGAACTGCCTGAAATGTTACTGCACTTTAAACAGAGCAGCGCGTATTTTGGCACGGACAAGGAGGACGACACGACACGGACGAGCGCTGTCCGTGTCGCAGCGCTCGTCCATGTTGTGTCTCCCTCCTTGTCACTGTCAAAATACGCGCCGTTCTGTTTAAAATGGCTTACCAACTCGTCGAAACGTCCGTTTTAACGTGGTACTGCACGCTGTCCAAATATATAGTCATGAAATTTCGTGCAGCCGCGCACTATCACTAGTTTCCTTTTCTATCTGAGCATATCCTTGCTGCATATCTGCGAGTGCCCGTGACGAAAACGCAATAGGGTGCGCATCCTGCATCAGAACAGCGCCTACCCCAAACTTACTTGCGTCAACTGATAAGACAACTGTTTTCTTAAGGTAAAAATAAAGAATCGGGGCTATTATCAGAGCCTCACGCTACTTTAGAAGCTTTTTTGCTGTGCTTCTGTCCATACCCATGCGATCTCATTGCGCAACAAAGACCGAAGAGGGGCAGTCACCTCCGACATGTTGGGGATCAAACGTTGCACAAAGTATATCGTGTCCAAAAAAACGTGCAGCTCCTTACAACTCTTAGTTGCTGGGATTTGAAGAACATCTTGTACGCGTTGCGGGTCAACTTGCAGGCCTTCTGCAATGAGCACTTATCCCAGGTAGCGTGCTTTGCACTGCGAAAACTAACTCTTCTTCAGGTTTAGTTTTATGTTGTATTCACGACAGCGTGTTCAAAGAAGCTACAAGTGGCAGTCGTGCTCTTCTTTAGTCTTGCCCCATAAGAGGATGTCATCTGTTAATAGTGAGACATTTGGCAAACATTGCAGCATGCGGTGCATTGCTGCCTAAAAATTTCTGGGGCTGAGGCAACGCCAAAAGGAATGCGCAAGAAGCGATAGCGTCCGTACGGAGCGCTCATTGTGCAGACCTTCGAGTTTGCGCCAGCTAGTTTTATTTGCCAGAATACTTCCCTCCGGCAGAACATGACTCCGGCAAGCCTAGGCAATACATCTTCGAGGATCGGCATGTGGTAATTCTGCCGTAGCAATCCTTTGTTTAGTGCGGTTAGGTCTAGGAAGATACGTACTTTTTTTGTGAACTACAGTGACCATGTTACTGGACCATTCGGTTGGCTCATTTACCTTGCATATGGCGCCTTGTTCTTCCATGTGCTGGAACTCCTCCTTGACTCTTTCTCAAAGGGCCACCGGAACTCTCCTCACTTGCACGACCACTCCCATGGCTTCGGGGCTTTATCTTCATCGTGTACTCAACGCGTTTTAACTGTCCCAGGCCACTCAAAACATCTGCAAATGATTGTGCAGCTGAGTACAACTGGGCGACGTCGATATTTTGCACACGGCAACTAAAGCTGAGGCGTTGAGCTACTAATTCACTGAGAGTCACGGGCACGTTTTGGTCAACCACAAAAAAAGCCTCGTCATGCACTTTGTTGTTTACAGACAAATGCCATTGAATTTTTATTTTGGCCACAGTTTTGTGGCCGAAGAACGCCGCTAAAGTTACACGATAATCTTGCTGAGGCTTGCTCGGAAGCTTGCAGACATCCTGGCTGAAAATTACAAAGCAGTTAGTTCCTGTATCCAGCTTGCGTGCGAATGGGCGTTCTTCAATGTCAGCTTTTTGCGCATCAGTGGTCGGAGGCTAGCGCGCCGGTGTTCAAAGTTTGTAAATTATTATCATCGTCATCTTCGCCCTGCATTTCGCGCTGTTGCTTTTTCAAGCTTCTGTTCTGACGGGGCGCCGGTGCTTTACATGCTTGGGCGAAGTGATTATGCCCACCGCACTTAGTCCAAACCTTCCCTAGAGCCGGGCGCGTTACAAAACGGTGAGTGGCATAACCGCAACGGCTACAAGGTCGCTTTTGCGGGCCGACTGCATGGAATACTGTGTCGCTTGCTGTTTCGGTGCCTTCCCTGATTTCCTTAAATTGCTCCTTGCCGTGTTCATGGGTTCGGCATATTGAGACTGTTTTCTCATACGATGGGTTTTCGGCTATAAGCTTTTACTGTAAACATTTGTCCTACACTCCCAGGATAATGCGGCTGCGTAGCAAGCGGTCTTCCAAGTCTCCATAATCGATATTCTTTGCTAGGAGCCATAGGTCTGTCAGCCAGTGGTTAACAGGTACCGCTTATTTTTGGTCTCTTGATTCGAAGCGGAACTCATGAAATGTCAAATACTTTGATGGTTTGTAGAATTCCACAAACTTTCAAAGCCAAACGTCGACGTTGTTCTTGTCCTCGTCATTCTCGAATTTGAAAGTGCTATAAGTTTTCCCGCCGTCTTCTTCTATTGTTACAAGTAACGTTGCTCCTTGCACTTCTTTAGGCTTCTTACTTAACTGGGTGGCCGTAGAAAATAGGAAGAACTCACTTTTATGTGTTTTTCACACAATCCATGCGTCGTCTGAGGCATCCAATGGTTTCGGCGGCGTGAGCAGCGTAGATGGAGTAGACATAGTGAACGAGCACCGCTACCACCATATGCACGGTCCCGTGTCGGGTGATGATCAATGTCTATTCCCAATGTGACAGCATATGTGTACAGTGCGCTGACGTATTGGGTCATGCACAGATTATGCAGGAGTGAGTGACGTCAGGCTGACTCAGGTCGGCTACACATACGAGGTCTGTTAGAAAAGTAACCGACCTTTGGCCGAAGAAAGTGGCATAACTGGAGCGTTGGGCACCTAATCATACTCAAAGTAGTCTCCTTGGGACTCCGCACACTTCTCCCAGCGGTGCTGCCATGGTTAGAAGCATTCCGAGAAGGCCTCTTTCGGAATGGAACTCAGCGGTCGTTGCAGTCATAATGTCCTCTCCTATCTGAAATCACGCTCCTTTCAATGGCCTCTTGATTTTGGAAAACAGCCAGAAGTCGCAGGGGGCCATATCAGGAGTGTTAGGAGCCTGTTGAACTACAGGAGTCTGGCTTTTCGCCAGAAAAGTCTGAATCAAGCGCGACGAATGTGCAGGAGCATTGTCGTCATGGATACGCCAATTTTCTGTTTACCATAACTCCGGTGTCATGCGCCAGACAACACCATGTAGGCGACAGAGCACCTCCCTGTTGTACTCTTTGGTGATTGTTTGACCCTGTGGTGCGTACTCGTGGTGTACCACACCGCGGGAGTCAAAGAAAGCAGTAAGCATCACTTCGACGCTGCTGCGCACTTGGCGGGTCTTCTTTGGACTTGGTGACGCGGAATGCTTTCACTATGGCGACTGGGATTTTGTTTCCGGATCGCACCCGTACACCCAAGACTCGTCACCAGTGATTATGGTGTTCATGCAGTCGGGGTCACTGTGTGTGGAATCCAGCATGTCCTGTGAGACTTCAACATGAAGTTGCTTTTGTTCCCCCTTGAGTAGCTTCGGCACAAATTTCGCCGCAACTGTCTTCATAGCTAAATGTTCGGTCATAAACGAATATGCTGAAAAAGTGCTGATGCCCACCTCTTCGGCATTTTCAAGGATAGTCATACGATGGTCCCGTATCACCACAGCATTCACTTCGGCAATGACCTGGTCATTCCAGCATGTTGATGGCCACCCGGAGCGTGGCTCGCTCTCCCCCGATGTGAGGCCGTCTTTAAACCTTTGTACCACTCCTGTATACTGCTCATAGCATCCTCACCGAAAGCCGTCTGAATCTTCCGAATGGTTTCCACTTGGCTGTCGCCCAGCTTCTGGTAAAATTTGATGCAGGAGCGCTGCTTGAGCCGCTCCGCTATTTTCCTTGCAATAAAAAACCGACGAGTGCACTGCGCACTACCTCACTCATACGCTGCGTCCCAGAGTGTGACGCTGTCGGCAGGCGGGAAAAAATTCGCGTATGCGCGCGAAGGTTCAAGGTTGGCTGATGCAAGCACGCTTGTTTCATATCCATCAGGTGCTCGCAAAAAGAAATAAGGTCGGATGCTTTTCTAACAGACCTCGTACAAGGTTCATCAGAACATACAGCGGCTACCACAAATACATAGGAAGGATGCTCCTTGTGAAAGAGGCAGACATTTGGGCTCTCTTCTGCAGGCCACTAATTATTTCTGATGCAACTGCAGCGCCACCTCACATTAAGAAATGCTCCTTGTCACCGGACAGAAATATAGATTTATTGCTTACAGGGGAGGTGGCTGACATCTGTATGTATATCAATTTTACAAATGAAGGAAAAGCATCCATTTGTGAGTTGCCAAAAGAACTGAAACAGATTGAATTTGTTTGTGAATCCAGGATGAGAAAGCCCATAATGTGACGAAACATTTTCACGATGGGGGGTGACGGGTGTTAACACCGATACATGTCACTAGGTTCAAATTCTACGCTGTGGTCTCCATAGCCAAGCAGTGGCCTTGTGCGAAGTAATAAGGCGGCGGGACTCCGGGGGGACCCGGCGCTCCACCCCCCAAATTAAAGGGCATACCCCCCGTACCCGCCCACGCCACCACTCCTCACAAACATTCCAAGGCGCCGCTAAATCAATCTTGAGACTTGACAGCTATTCGGCGGTAAACATTTTGCTGCATTTTCAGTTCTTTTGGATGGCGGTAACTATAGGCATCTCGTGGGGTGTGAAGGCCAATATTCCCATCGAATCTGTGCCTGCGCGATTAACTCTAGATGCTCGAGAGGACAGGCGGCCATTGGAATCAGAACCTGGCAACGTTTAACGCTAGAACGTTATCTAGTGAGGCGAGTGTAGCAGTGTTATTGGATGAATTAGAGGGTAGTAAATGGGATATAATAGGGCTCAGTGAGGTTAGGAGGACAAAAGAAGCATATACAGTGCTAAAAAGCGGGCACGTCCTGTGCTACCGGGGCTTTGCGAAGAGACGAGAACTAGGAGTGGGATTCCTGATTAATAAGCACATAGCTGGTAACATACAGGAATTCTATAGCATTAACGAGAGGGAGGCAGGTCTTCTTGTGAAACTAATTAAGAGGTACAAATTGAAGGTCGTACAGGTCTACGCCCCAACACCCAGTCATGATGACGAGGAAGTCGATACCTTCTAAGAAGAGGTGGAATCGGCGATGGGTAAAGTCAAAACAAAATTCACTATACTGATGGGCGTCTTCAATGCCTGGGCAGGCAAGAAGCAGGCTGGAGACAAGTCAGTGGGGGAATATGGCATAGGCTCTAAGAATAGCAGGGGAGAGTTATTAGTAGAGTTTGCAGACGAGAATAATGTTTGGATAAAGAATACCTTCTTCCGCAAGCGGGATAGCGGAAAGTGGGCGGGGAGGAGCCCGAATGGCGAGACTAGAAATTAAATAGACTTCATACTCTGCGCTAACCCTGGCATCATACAAGATGTGGACGTGCTCAGCAAGGTGCGCTGCAGTGACCATAGGATGGTAAGAACTCGAATTAGCCTAGACTTGAGGAGGGAACGGAAGAAACTGGTACATAAGAAGCCGATCAATGAATCAGCGGCAAGAGCGAAACAAGAGGAATTTCGGATCAAGCTACAGAACAGGTATTCGGCTTTAACTCTGGTAGAGGCCGTTAGTGTTGAAGCAATGAGCGACAATCTTATGGGCATCATTAAGGAGTGTGCAAGAGAAGACGTTGTTAACTTCGTTAGACAGGATACCAGTAAGCTATTGCAGGAAACGAAAGATCTGATCAAGAGACGCCAATATATGAAATATGAAAGCCTCTAATCCTACAGCTAGAATAGAACTGGCAGAATTTCTAAGTTAATCAACAAGCGTAAGACAGCTGACATAAGGAACTATAATATGGATAGAATTGAACATGCTCTCAGGAACGGAGGAAGCCTAAAATCAGTGAAGAAGAAACTAGGAATAGGCAAGAACGAGATCTATGCGTTAAGAGACAAAGCCGGCAATACCATAACTAATATGGATGAGATAGTTCATGCGGCTGAGGAGTTCCATAGAGATTTATACAGTACCAGTGAAACCCACCACGATAATGTGAGAGAGAACAGTCTTGAGGAATTTGAAATCCCACAAGTAACGCCGGAAGAAGTAAAGAACGTCTTGGGAGCTATGCAAAGGGGGAAAGCAGCTGGGGAGGATCAGGTAACAGCAGATTTGTTGAAGGATGGTGGTTACATTGTTCTAGAAAAACTTGCCACCCTGTATACACAATGCCTCATGACCTCGAGCGTACCGAAATCTTGGAAGAACGCTAACATAATCCTAATCCATAAGAAAGGGACGCCAAAGAGAAAAATTATAGATCGACCAGCTTACTGTACGTTGCCTACAAAGTATTTACCAAGGTAATCGCAAATAGAATCAGTAACACCTTAGAGTTCTGTCAACCAAAGGACCAGGCAGGATTCCGTAAAGGCTACTCAACAATAGACCATATTCACACTATCAGTCAGGCGATAGAGAAATGTGCGGAATATAACCAACCCCTATATATAGCTTTCATTGATTACGAAAAAGCGTTTGATTCAGTCGAAACCGCAGCAGTCATGGAGGCATTACGGAATCAGGGTGTAGACGAGCCATATGTAAAAATACTGAAAGATATCTATAGCGGCTCCACAGCCACCGTAGTCCTCCACAAAGAAAGCAGCAAAATCTCAATAAAGAAAGGCGTCAGGCAGGGAGATACGATCTCTCCAATGCTATTCACAGCTTGTTTACAGGAGGTATTCAGAGGCCTGGAGAGGGAAGAATTGGGGATAAGAGTTAATGGAGAATAGTAACTTGCGACTCGGTGATGATATTGCCTTGCTTAGTAGCTGAATGGTTCAATTGCAATGCATGCTCACTGACCTGGAGAGGCAAAGCAGGAGGGTGGGTCTAAAAATTAATCAGCAAAAAACTGAAGTAATGTTTAACAGTCTCGGAAGAGAACAGCAGTTTTCGATAGGTCGCGAGACACTTGATGTGGCAAGGGAATACATCTACTTAGGGCAGGTAGCGACCGCGGATCCGGATCATGAGACTGAAATAATCAGAAGAATGAGAATGGGCTGGAGTGCGTTTGGCAGGCATTCTCAAATCATGAACAGCAGGTTGCTACTACCCTCAAGAGAAAAGTACATAGCAGCTGTGTTTTACCAGTACTCACCTATGGGGCAGAAACCTGGAGGCTTACGAAAAGGGTTCTGCTTAAATTGAGGACGTCGCAACGAGCTATAGAAAGAAGAATGATGGTCGTAACGTTAAGGGATAAGAAAAAGAGCAGGTTGGGTGAGGGAACGAACGCGAGTTAATGACATCATAGTTGAAATCAAGAAAAAGAACTGGGCAAGGGCAGGACATGTAATGAGGAGGGAAGATAACCGATGGTCATTAAGGGCTACGGACTGGATTTCAAGGGAAGGAAAGCGTAGCAGGGGGCGGCAGAAACTTAGGTGGGCCGATGAGATTAAGAAGTTTGCAGGGACAACATGGCCACAATTACTGCATGAGCGGGGTAGTTGGAGAACTATGGGAAAGGCCTTTGTCCTGCAGTGGGCGTAATGAGGCTGATGATGATAATGATGCTTTCAATTGTCAACATTTATTCAATGGTCACGCGCATCGCTGTTGCTGCGTTAGTTCGACCTTCTTTGTTTAGACTGGTCCAGGGACCAAGAAAGGGATTCGGTTCGGAGTCAGCTGTTCTGTACGCTCGTGGAACGAGTTGCGGCCGGAGAAAACGCCAGCTGCGCTAACTTTTCTTTTTGTCTTCATTATTTACCCGAGTACCGGCTCGCCGAGAGTCTGGCAGATCCCCGGAACCATATATCCGCGATATGGGTTAGATAAAGGGGGAAACAAAGCAATGCAAAACAGCGTCCATCATCAAACCCTTTAATAACCCTTAAACTCATAACCAATATGACTGTCAACCGTTATATGGTCTGTGGTCTGGTTTTTCCCTAATTTTACAGTAACTTTCGTGCGATATTATCCACTGGAAACGAAAGTCACAAGTAGTTCAGAAATTAGGCGAACTACTAAGGAAGGCAGCCAAGGCAACAGCCAAACAGGAAGGGAAAGCCAAAATTTACAGAGTTAACCGTTGTTTCTGAAAACATTTATGCACCAACATATTGTGACTCTGCATCGGAGGAGCGTGGAAGAGAAAAAAGAAGCGGCCTGAGGATTTTGGGTAATCGGCTGCTTCGGACCGCCTCATGTCTGATCTACCCCTTCTCATTGTAAATTCATTCTACATCCGTAACAAGTGGAGGAAGTGTTAGGTACTGGATGCCCTGGGCAACCCAGTCCTACAAGATCTTCGAAGAAACATACGCTTGGCTGCACTACCACCAGAGCCAACAAGCATGGCCGATGCGAAAGCAGGCGGGTCAACGACCGCCGTCGAAGAATGAATTGTTCAAGCCAGCCAGAGACCAAGACAGCTTAGCTACTGGACGGCGGAACCACGCATATTCTCAGGTAAAACAAATGAAGACGTGGACGACAGCCTGAGACACTACGAAAGTGTAAGCAGGCATAACGGGTCGAGTACGTCAGCACACTTTGTGAATGTTGAACTTTGTCTTGCCGGTACCACAAGACTTTTGTTTGACAATAATAAACGCGTGCTGACAAGTTGGGAAACGTTGTTCCAGAAATTGAAAATCTGCTTTGGCGGCTCCAATAAAAAAAAACAAGAAAGCGGAACACACACTTTCGTGCAGAGACCAATTGCCTGTTAAACATGTACAACGTATATTGAACAAAAATTCCAGCTATGCGGAATTGTAAATGCGAGGATGTCGGATGAAGACAAAGTAAGAGATCTGTTAAAGACGTCTACAATTTCTTTAATAACGAAAGAAAACCTGAACACTCCTTCCGAATTCAGGTAGCAATGTCGCTTGTTGGGAGCACTGAAGACCCGAAGGATCTTACCGAAGTTCAGACGCTTGGACAATGTCATTACAGTTGCAACTATGGACGTCACTGCCTTTGATGAGATCGCCTCGATCGTGCGTCGAGTGGCTCAAGGAGAGCTAGCCCGACTTCCGAGAGTAGACGCTGGTTATCAGTGCGCGTTTGACGAGTGCATTCCCGAACCACTATCTTGGTCACGAGAACATAGCATCGAGCACCGACGGCCTTCTGAAGAACCACACATAAATAACACGAGCTTTCGCTCTCTACCTGCGAATCTCAGTCGCCGCCAGTCCTCACAAGTCCGTCGTGACACTACGGAATACTACCCAACACCACGACGTGTTCCTGCAGAATATCCAATGCCACGGCATGCTCCCGCTGAATCATACCCGGCGCAACGCGTACCTGCTGCATTTAGTTTCAACCCCGACCTAACCGTATCCTGCGCGTGCGGTTCGCGAGGGCATATTGCGCGCTTTTGTCGCCGCTGCCCGCAGCGACTGCCACGTTATTCGGCGTACACAGCTCATGTGCACGATGACGCGCCCGCGACATTAGGAGTCCATCCTCTGCGGCAACAGTGTTCGTACCAATCGCGCGATGATTCCCCCAGTCTCCTAGCGCAGAGTTACACCGCCGCCGACCCGAGTGCGCCGTTCTCCATCCCAGCGCCGTCATCGGTCGCCTTCCCCGCCGCAGCTGGGAAACTACGGCCGATGGAGGTGCACTGGTGGGACGGTCAGACCCGCCAATTGCTCGGTCTACTATTATGCTGAATAAAAGGTGAGTGTGCCTATAGATGGTGTAAATACTACTGCTCTTGTCGATACGGGCGCCGCTATTTCTGTTATGAGCCTTCGCTACAAAGATCGCTTAGGACAGAAAGTTACGTTCACGTGGGATAGCAACAAAACTTTTGCTGGAGTTGAAGGTGAAATGATGCGCCCTGTTGGTTTTTCTTCGGTTTTGGTTGCGATCTGAGGGCAGAACAGTAGAACCGAGTTCACTGTATTGGTCTACGTCACTCATGATGTCATCTTAGGCATAGATCTCCTACCTGAACGCAGCGCTACACTTAACTGTGGGACAGGAGAGATCTTACCAAGGAACAAGTTGCCAATCACCATACTTGATGATTTCGAGACTGATCAATGCGACGTGTTTCCGCTGTTTGAAGATGCGTTACTGCCTGGTCGGACAGCCACTGTTTATCCCTGCGAGTTTTTCACCTGTCCGAATGGGATCATGCAGCGCTCTTGTCGAGCCAGATCATAACAACGCGATTAAGAAGAATGTGTTGGTCCCTCGATTTATTGTTCAAGCCATCGACGGGCACGCTTTCTTGTGGAAAGTGAACGCTCCTACGGAGTCTGTTACCCTGCCAGTCGGACTTAAATCGGCAGCAATTGGGGAACACGTCACAATTGATGTGCCAACAGTTGCAGCATTTTCAGACATCAGTCGACCATTGCGCAACTGTTCGGATCACTTGCGACGTATAATAGACAAGTCGTTCTCGTCTTCCAAGTAGGACGTACTCCAAAAAGTGCTCGCCAGCTACATGTCAGTATTTCATTTTACTCAATGCGAGCGTTCGCGAATGTTGCCGTAATCCCGCATGCACCACCGCATCAACACAGGGCAAGCGACTCCGATTTGTCAGAAACCCTATTGCATATCTCCCACGGAAAGAAATGTGATCACCGAATAGGACGACGACGTGCTGCAGAAAGGCGTTATTCAGGAGTCTTGCAGTCCTTATGCACCGCCTGTTATACTGGCAAAAACGAAAGACAACTCGTGGACATTTTGTGTCGACTACCGCCGCCCGAATACAGTCACAAAGACGTGTGTCCCTTAGCAGGCATTCACGATGCTATTGACTGCTTTCACTCCGCATCGTACTTTTCGTCGTTTGACCTCCGGTCCAGGTGCTGACAGATACCGATGCATTCGTCTGACATAGAAAAGACCGCTTTTGTTACGCCTGACGGACTCTATGAGTTTAACGTTATGCCGTTTGGCTTATGTGATGCCCCAGCAACCTTCGAGCGATTTATGGACTCCATCCTCCGTGGTCTCAAATGCGAGATTTGTATGTGTTATTAGATGACATGATTATTTTCGGCCGAACTATCCACGAGCACAACCCATGACTTGGCGTTCTTTTGGACTGCATCCAACAGGTTGACCTTGTTTTAAACTCTAAAAAGTGTCGTTTCGGTGAGCTTCAAGCCCGTGGGCTGGAATATCTCGTCGACAAAGATGGTATACGGCCAGATCCCCAAAAGATTTCTGCTTTTCGCAACTTTAAGCAGCCAAATACAGTGAAACATGTCAGAAGTTTCCTGGGCCTTTGTTCTTATTTTCGCAGGTTTACTGAAGACTTCGCCAAGCTTGCTTGTCCACTGACTGACCTGCTCCGCAAGGGCACTCCCTACATATGGTCTGCTCATTGCGATACTGCTTTCTAGCAGCTGAAGTTTTTGCTCACCTCTTTGCCACTTCTCCACCACTTCGATCGGGACGCGTTCACCGAACTGCATACTGATGCAAGTGGTTTGGGCGCTGGTGCTGTGCTCGTCCAGTTTCATGACGGACGCCAACACGTCGTTGCGTACGCAAGTCGTGCTTTCAGAAGAGCAGACAACAATTATACAGTCACGGAACTGGAATGTTTTTCTGTGGTTTTCGCCATCTGCAAGTTCAGATCTTATTTGTATTGCCGTCATTTCAATATTGTCACCAGCCATCATTCTCTCGGCTAGATCGTTGGACTACACGACCCAGCAGGGCGGTTGGCTCGGTGGGCCTTGCATGTTCAAGAATACGACCTTTCTCTTGCTTATACGAACTGCTGCAGACAGCGAGTGCTTACGTCGTCTTCCCTCTCACAGCGAGCGTACTGATGATGGCGATTTGCACGGCTACTTAACTACAATCTCAGTGGACTTTTCCGACTTTGCAGTCTTCAAGAACGAACAACAGCGTAACCCTTCACTAAAGCGGATTATTGATGGGGCCCACAAATCTGAGTGGGCTGCGCCATTTGTGATTCGTGACGGTCTGCTCTACCACAAGAATTATTCAAACAACGGTGCTCCGCTGCTGCTCGTCGTCCCAAAATGCGTGCGCCTTGCTGTACTTCGCGCCATGGACGACGACCTTACATCCGGTAACCTTGGATTCGTTCGAACGCTCCACCGCCTCCGACAACGCTTCTACTGGCCTCAATCGTCAAATACAACCAATTTTTTCGCCAGCTTTGAAGTATTTCGCCAGCTTTGAAGTCTGACAACGTCACAAACAACCGACTACAACTCCTGCAGGTACTCTGCAACCGAATGGACCGCCGACTCCACCTTTTGAGAAAGTTGGTATAGATTTACTTTGTCTCTGCCCCGTTTTACACTCGCTGCCGCTGGATAATGGTGTGCCTGCATTATTTAACACGTTATACTGAAACAATGGCACTTGTCTCAGCCGCAGCATCCGATGTTTCCTGATTTCTTCTGCCTTCGATTATTCTCCGCGCGGAGCACCTCGTGTGGGGATACATGATTGCGATCTCAAGTTCACCCCTGATGTCTTGAAAGAGTTGCTGCGCCTTTGTGGAGCTCAATATCGTCATTCCACGCCTTACAATCCGCAAACCAATGGTCGAACCGAGCACACCAATCGTACCCTCGTCAACATGCTTTCAATGTATGTGTCAGCGGATCATAAGAACTGGGATGCCGTGTTACCGTTTATCACGTATGCCTTTAACACACAGTCAATCAGAAGATACGCACCTTTCTTGCCGTTCTACGCTGACCATTCTCAAAGTTTTTTCGACACCATACTTCCTTTTTCACCTGACAATGATGTTTCTGTCGCGAAAATATTGTGTTGTGCCGAAGAAGCGCGTCAACTTGCACGGCTCAGAACCCTAGTGTCGCATGTTCATGCTAAGGCTCGCTACGACGCACAATGTCTGCACGTCAGATTCGTCACCGGCGACTTCATATGGGTGTAGACATCGGTTCCGGAAAGGGCCCTTTGCTGAAAGCTTCCCTCCAAGTATTCGAGCGCGTTCGACATTCTCAAGTGATTGAGTGAAGTGACTTACGTGATCGCTGAAGTGACGGCTGATAACCGCTGTTCACTCAAGACGCAAGTTGTGCACGTCGCACGATTGAAACCGCATCATCAACGTGCACTCTGACTCGCTCGGTGAGCTTCGTCTGACCCGGAGGAAAATGTTACGCCGCACAGCAAAAGCGTGAAGAGAAAGAAGAAGCGGCGCGATGTTTTTGGGTGATCAGCTGTTTCGGACCGTCCCATGTCTGCTCTATTCATTTCAATGTAAATAAATCCATTCTACATCCGTAACAATATTGTTATTTAGAAAGGAAGTAGAGAAAACGGCTCCTGAAATGGGGGAACCCTGATAAAACTTCAAGAACTCTATCAGCATTTGTTGTCGCAAAGTGTCTTACTGAGAAACTAGGTCCCGGCTGCAAGGTCACGAGAATGGCCAGCGGTTATTTGTTTCTCGAAGTTAGTCACAAGAGACAGTAAGAGAAACTATCTGGAACTGTTGAAATTAATAGTACCCCCATTTCGATAAGCCCGCATCGTTCTTTGAACAGTACACGCGGAGTCGCATCTGAACAAGATCTCCTGAACTTGAGTGAAACCGAGCTGCTTGAAGGCTCGATGGTACAGCACGTGACAAAAAAATTTTTAATGTGCGACCATCACTAAAGCAAGCCTCGGCTCCCACATCGATGAGGATGTACTTGCAGTCACTGTCGACCACAGCTATAAGGGCCACAGAGAATGTGCCCTGCAATTATGAGCACAAAGCACACAATCAATACAAGTGCAATAATTGTGACAGCTGCACCAGTCTGAATAAGCACAATATCGGTATATCTCTTTGAAGTGCTAAAGCAGCTTCCCATATTGTGAAGCTTAGAATCCCAATAGAACAGTTTGCGGAAAATTTCATATTAATGTATGAGCGAGGAAGTAAAAACATGTCTCCCACAAGTGCATCCATTCTCTTGTCTTTGTAAGTGTTGTTTGCATGTCAGTAAACGGTTATGGCATGTTCAAAGTAATGGCAAGCTTATTGAGCGACTTGAAAGTAATCACTGTTGATAACTGGTCTCTGGCAGTAGCAATAATACAAGCACTTGAAATGCTAAAAGTCCTTAGTCACCTGATGCCAAGAATCCATTCTAGAAAAGTAACTTGTTAAGCTCTCACAGTTAACATCTTCTTGCACTTTTTTTAAATCTGTCTTGCGCTTGTCAAATTATTCTGAATTTAAGCTATCGAGCATTCGGGCTGCTCCATGTGATCCCTACTGTATACATGAGAAAATTTCTCGTGATTTATTTGTGTTTATAGCATGATTACAACTATATATATATCGGTATTTAGTAAGTTTTGTTCAGCATTAATTGACACTTTCTTGGTAAATTAGTGAGTTTATTGTACATTTACTGCTGTATACGTTTTCACTAAAGCACTAGAGTATGTTCACCTGTCTTGATTGATTGTAAAGATGTTATAAGCCACTGTTATATGCATACGATTTGTTATTTTTTGTTGCTGTTAGTGCTTGCTACCACCCTTTATGCTTTGTAACGTTTCTTCTCTTCCACTCCCCCCCCCCCCGCTGTAATGTCATGAGGCGCTAAGGGTATGACGTAAATATAATGAAATTCGGGGAACAAAATAGAAAATAAAGCCAAAAGCTTAACATTTTTCATGAATCTGATGAACTATTACTTTTTAATAAATGAAACTTATGAGTCACTTGTTCTGCTTTGGCACTGAGTATTAGAAAACGCCTCTCGACCCATACAAATACCAATATTACCACGTGATCTAAGTAATGTGCTCGTCTGGTCAAATGCAAGTACACAAATGTAATGTTACCTTGTAGTTGAAGTAAACGCTGCCAGAGTTAGGAGGGCTAAAAATGGCAACGTGTTTGCCGTCCACGGCACCTAGGCAGTTCGGGAGCTGCCACCGCATCGAAAAGCCTTGGCCTATCTTTTCCCACTCAGCTCTGTTAGTTACCTAAAAGAGTTGCACAGAATTATCAGTGCTCCACTACACCACGCAGTAGCTGATTTGATGTCTGAAAATATGATATGCTGTTTTGAAATATGACCTGAAAAGTTCGAATGATACATGGGAATGATTTGAGGGGAACACGGCAAAGTTGCTGACAAGTCATATTCAGAAGAAACACTTTTGAGAAATTTCTTGTGCAGGGGCTAAAACAAAGAAATAAATATGCGCACTTTTTTATGTTACTATTCATCAAAAGGCATGGTGGTGACAGGCGTACTCACTCTTACAAGGCACTCAGTAGATGCAAGGGCAGTCAACTCGCAGTTTTTTCATCAACAAAGCAGAAATAACCAAAATTGTGCCAGTGAGCACTATGAAGAGAGGAAAGGCAACGAAGATCAATATTGCCATAATAAAGAGGTATGGTTTCCCATGAATAGTCGCTAATTAAAAGTTTTACTGGGGAGAGAAAGAAGTTGCAGGAGCCAATGTTGGCTAGAAAAAGGTTCACGGTCATATTTGCACCTATCGAGCAACATGTGCATCATTTCTAAACAGAACAGTCACCCACAAATGTTTACGGGGCAGCAGTTTCACGACAAAAGGGAGTTTCTGCTCTGTTAAGGCGCAATGCCTCCAATTCAATGAATCACAGTGTAGCCAGCAAAATCCTACACCTTCCAAACTCACCAGAGACAATTATTAAATTACAGTATGTGGTGTAAATTTATTAACTAAGAAGTTGAGTAGCCAATTTCGACCTCTCCTGCAAGTAATGTCCGCCTCTCTCAGTAATCCAGCTCAACTACTAGAATTATGTTATCTACACCAGGCGTCATTCAAAATCATGGAAAGCTTAAAAATATTCTGCCCATGCTTTGGTAAAACACACAACCAACAGCACATCACAGACGCATTATGAAAGCTAGCGTTCGCTTGCTTTCATGTAGTAATCCTTCAGTCGTGCTCAGAGGGATCGACATGTGACGTATATGCACATTCGCACTGTTTCCGACACATTCAATATGAAGCGCAAGTCTCTAATGGTACAACTAGTAATTCCCCATGGTTATATTGAGCATGGAGTGAGCGTAAGATAGAGTCATGAAGCACCAATAAAATTACACTGGCAGTGCGGGATTGGGACACCAGACCTTAATGCCACACTGTTTATCATGTTTTATCCGAAGCTCATGCTTCTCAATTCTGGATCACTGACACTATCAGCAGAGCTTGTGCTCGGATCATTTCTAATATAAAAATTCAAATGTAAAACGCATGAACTGTTTCATGTTTTGTAGCTCTCATACATCACCATCTAATCTTTATGCCTACTACAGCCTATTAGCTCAATCCGGCTAGGTTACTGTCGCCAAGCGTTAGACATATGACGTCGGTAACAACATCCACAACGAAGCGATAGCAGTGCCCAGGAAGGCAAACTGTTTCGAGCGTACAGAGAAGGTGACGTCAGACGATCCAAAATAACAATGCTGTCGCCAAATAATGACTTGCCCAGCACGCCTACAGCCTTACGCAATCTGATGGCACATAAGTGGCATTAGCGTGCAAATGTAGTTGAACAGCTATTCTTAGGGCACGTTTGCATCGCTGCCCCGTTACTGTGACTAAAGTTACTACACCAATTGCGATCATTATAAGGTAGGATACTTGCTACCGCAGTTTTATTACTTGACCAAGGTACGTACAAGTTGGTACAGCTGGCGCGGCAGCTTCAATGAATATGTGAAAAAAAAAAGAAATTAGAGCATGAGGAGGAATAGTAAGATGGTATTTTCATACAAGAGTAAATTTTTGAATCAAGTTTGTGGAGCATGATGCGCTTCTCAGTACCACCGCAGCGCTAAGACGTCGTAGTATATCATGAGCAATATTGAACATATAAGAAAGTAGCAAAGCCATTTGAAGAAAGATTGAAAAGTAACCAAGCGTTTAATTCCTGGGAAAACTTGAAGTGGTCGAGTGGATTGTCGATGCGAAAAAAAATCTTCCCAAACAGTTTCCTGGCTATTAGCGACGACGGCGGCTGGAGCGCTGAGGTTGCTGTAGCCCAGGTGAAAATTTGCAACTGGGAATGCAACTGGTTCCAGTTCAACTGGTTTATGGAACAACTCCTAGTTGGTCCCCGTTTCAACTGGTTCCAGTTGGTCCTCATTTGCAACTACTCCCAGTCGGTCCCCATTGTAACTGGTCCCAGTTGCTCCCCATTGCAACTGGTTCCAGTTCGTCCCCACCGGAACAGGTTCCAGTTTCTACTGCAACTGGAATCGATTGTGCAATAGGGATAGTGAGCCAGGGCCAGCAGGAGCCACAGGTAAACGTTTACATACAAATGGAATTCAAGCTGGCTATAGCCTGTATGCATCTCTGGTCGCCATCGCATGTCGCAAGAAACCAGCCGGTTCAGTGAACTTTATACAGCCCAAGCATTTTACTGTTGAAACTTGACATTTGTTGGCACACTTGCAGCTTGTTTAGCGATGAAACATCTTGAATGCTCCCTTGAAGACGCGGCACACGTTTACACATTTCGTAGCTCTTGCACATCACCATCTGAAAGAAATACATGTGCATCCAGTAAAAAAAAAACAATCGCTACTTCATACAAGCAATTCTACCGAACCGTTTGCTTCTACATCCTACAGATACTGCCGTATTAGTAGTTCTGATACATATAGTACCGCGTGACCTGATTTAAAGCCAAAACTGCCCTTGAGTAAAAGGTATTGGCACATAAAGATTATGCAATGACAAGTAATTCATGTTTAGCAGTAATTGCGGCTTTTAGTATGAGTAGGTTATGACACAATTGACCACTGAGGTAGGTGTTATATATCAAAAACCTCGCAAGAGGCATTTTTTTGATCAAGTATTCAGAACTCTGAGATCGTATTTCATGTGCCCTTGTATGCGATCAATGTCTTGTGCAAATTTGAATGCCTACGTAAGAAAAACCAAGTGCCATTATGAGCACGCCTTGATCGAATGTGCCTTTAACCGTGAGCGGAGCTGCGTTTGCACATAAGTGTTCGTTGTCATATTTACAACTGAAGCGAAAATCTTACAAATCAATCTTTTTAATTCAGATCGTGTTTTATCCGAAGCTCATGCTTCTGAATTCTACATCACTAATACTATCAACACAGTTTGTGCTCGATCTTTTCTAATAAAAAAATTCAGACGTAAAACGTATGAACTGTCATGTTTGTAGCACTTGTACATCACCATCTAATCTTTATGCCTACATATGGCTTTATTAAGCCAGAGCTTTTCTATTTTCTTGCCTCAATATTACCTACGTACGGAACAAACTTGAGAATACGCACTTGCAGTGCAAACACTACAAGTGTTTGCACGCGCCTGCAAAATTGGAACCTACTCCAATGACATCGTTGATTCTATTGTGTATATGTGTTCTCGCCGAACCTAAGGTAGTCTGATTCTATGCGCGACACGAATTGTGTAGCACTTTCTGGAAGTAATTCGGCACCATCGATTACGCTGGAAACGTCGATTAGTGATGTAAAAAATCGACGCGTTTGACTCGCAGATAATGGGGCTCAAAAAACAAGCACCAAACTAGCAAGCATTGTATGTATACAAGCGTCGCGTAGTACACACTTAAATCAGTGACACTGTGCTGCAATATTTACACCTTTGTGATAAATAAGCACTTGCTTCGAAACATAAATAAATTAAATATATAATTACCTCCAAATGGCACAATCAAGACCAGGCAGAACTGCGAACGTCAATCCACACACGATGTATCCCACAAACCCGCGTAGTCGGTGTTAAAAACAGGTGCCATCTGTTGGCCTGCAGTCATGCCGTGCACCAAAGGGGAAAATGCCCAACACTAATACTGCATAAATGAGGTTACACAAGCAATGACACCACAGGTTCAAGTTCATTTCAAGTTTTTTGACCCGCCGTGGTTGCTCAGTGGCTGTTGGGCTGCTGAGCACGAGGTCGCGGGATCGAATCCCGGCCACGGCGACCGCATTTCGATGGGGGCGAAATGCGAAAACACCCGTGTGCTTAGATTTAGGTGCACGTTAAAGAACCCCAGGTGGTCACAATTTCCGGAGTCCTCCACTACGGCGTGCCTCAGAATCAGAAAGTGGTTTTGGCACGTAAAATCCCAAATATTATATTATTATTTCAAGTTCATTTATTTACGACATACATGAAGTTTCACATAAGTGGTGTGTTCTGGAACTCTCCTCTTGAACAATCTTCACAGCCGCGCACACCTCGCCTCATGCCTCGCTCGACTAGCTTGCTGTCAATATGGCTGCCGAATTACGCCGTCACGTTTCCAGAGTTTCATCCACGGTGGTTTCGTCCTTGTGATGCAGTTTCTCACTATTAATTAAAATGACGCTCTATATGTGAGGTCACAATATTATTTTACTTTTATGTGACATAATTTTAATTCATTGATATATTATTATTATTGTTTGAGCCCCCGTGGTTTTAGCCATAGCAGTTTGAGCCGATCATCACAAGACACGCAACTAATGTTTTCTTTTCAAAATGGCGGCTGTTGTGCTCACGGGCACGTAGTTCGTTCCAGTAAACGAGCGTTATGTAGCTCTATGGGTTGCGGAGCATTTTCCTTTGTATTTTGTCGTACGGAAGTAATTGATGTGTTGCAAACACCACTTGTTTCCACGAAATACCATTCAGCTCACTAGCGCTTAGCTAGACAACGACGTCAGTGGAAAAACTTGGTGAAACATTATCATAACACCGCGATGTCGGTCAGGCGCACAGCGCCATGTCACGAGACTAACCTGGACCACTAAAGATTATGGCCAACTTTCACAAATTTGGTGCGCTCAAACTAAAGCATGCGTACTTGTCAAGGCAACTTGCTCCATATTAGCACAACAGATCCTGCATGATTCAGTTATCCATATAAATAAATCATGTGTCGGATAAAAACCATCTCTAATGTTGCACTCGTTGCAGCATAATATTACTTTACTCATGTTTTTTATGTTAACCGTTGTACAAGTACTTCTCAAGATAACTACCAGTTGCTACTGTGCAACTGATTAAAGTTCAAGTTCGAATCCAAATGGAACCACTTGCCACCAGTACAGCTGGTTCAGGTCCCAGATGGATCCCACTGGGACCATTTGCTTTCAGTGCAACCGGTGATGGTTCCAGTTGGATCCCGACTGGAAATAGTTGCTGTCCAGTTGACTTGTAACGGGAACCAGTTTCATCCCAGTTGGTTTCTAACTGGAACCGGTTGGCCTGTAACTGGGACCGGTTGGTTTCCTGCTAGAACCAGTTGGTCCCAGTGAATGCGAGTTGGAACCCATTGGATTGCAGTTGAATATTTTCACCTTGGCGGACATTGCGAGAGAAGTAGTGAGGAAGCTCAAGCTTTTGTCGCGTGATTCTATTCGCAATTTAACAATGACCGCAAATCCCAATTGACAGCACAGGCAAACGCTGTTTTTCTAAGTAACCTCATCTGGCGGACCTTGTTATTAGGATACAACTTGAAAATGGTGCATCTTATTTGCAAGCAGGGCAGCTTGGGCACCATGGCAGCTACCTCGTTATCCCAGCCGACGGAGCTCTATTGACAAAAAAATGGTTTGAGCATAGCATAAAACTTCCTGTATGTCTATTGAAGATGCAACAGACGTCGTGTTCTTTCGATACGTCAATGTTATCGATCATTCTTTAAGCAGTGCGTGGTTGAAGACATCGCTTCGGTACTGCTACAATCGCGTTACAATACTTTGTTCTGAAACTTTCACGCAGAGCTTCAACTTTATTCCATACTTATGTGACTTCGTCTGTACTGATATTCTTCCTGCAAAGGGACCCTTAAACGATTTTGATGATTTTGAACAACCGTGCTGAGTCGTTAGAGTAGCTTCTTCTGATCATTATTTGACACATGTAAGTGCTCCCCGTAAGGCGTGTAATTTATCATAAAGTTTTAAAGATGTACATCGCTCTCGATCGCCGCACACTGCTCGGCTGAATTTTCATCCGCCTTTACTCATTTGACGTAAATTACCCCAATAGTCTAAGTAGGACGAGCTATCCGATTGGCTGCCGAGGGCACGTTATCGATAATTTTTCCTACTTAATGGTGAACAAATGTTGTTCGTAATAGTTGGAATGTTAGTTAATTTGTTTCTATGAAAAGAAACTAACAGAAAGGGAATGCAGAAGAACAATTTCTCAGTACACTTAAGCACTTCCGGCACACAGCAAGTGTCGTCTGCTTGTGTTACAACGTGATCCGTCTTTGACGAGAGCTCCGACATCATTGCCGGTCTCAGCGTTTTCACGAGCACCATGATTAAACTTTGTTGCGTTGTGCACTGCAAACGTAGCGACTGGCAATATGTCAAGCTGCGAAAACGCCTCCTTCTGCAAGGCAGCAGACGAGCGGAGTGGCTGCAGCACATTGTACTATTGGTACCCGATCGGCGCAAGGATTGGTGCGTTCGCGGCCGCCACTTTACACCGGAGCATTACTGCCAAATTAAGGTTTCGCGAGTACGGTGTCTGGGCAAGCGCAAGCGAGGGGTCAGGGCCTGGCCGCTTGACCGTGCCGTTTCACGGGATGAGCAGAAGCGCAAACGTGAATGATCTCCACGGTTCAGTCACCTGGTGACACAGAGCTCAACCAAACACAGTAGCGGTAATGAAGTGTATTCTTGTTTGCTGCTGCTGCAAATTTTTCGCAGGAGCGTAATCGTTAAAATGCTCTTTTTGTAAATGTTTAAAATCTTTTACACTTGGTTAGAGCAACATTAGCTCTTTGTTTGGCTGGTTAAGCTCTTCACCAACAGGTGGCTGGACCGTGCAGACCGATCAGGCTGCTCACGTACGCCTACGCTAAGGTTGCTTCATCAGCTTGAGTTTATGCCTGCACCCATCCGTCGAAACGCCCAGATCGCCTGTGGTTACCGGAATACCCGACACCTTCGGCGCTGCGACAGCAAGCTTGCAACGCACGCTGCTTCGATAGCTCTCGCTTGGGGTCGACTGTCAAGCAGCTGCCGGAGAGGTTGGAAAGGCTTCGCGCACTCGCTCCTAGAGAACCAGAAGTAGACGACACGACGTGCCAACCTGACACAGAGCCAGTGAAATTGGAGCTTAGTCCCGATCACTCAGCGAACGAGTTAAGGAGAAAATGCGTGGCTGTGAAGGAGGGTAACTTGTTTTGTCCGTAGCTCTCTTAATATGAGACGCTTCACACGAATTGTGGTGCGTATTATTAACTTAAGTTGTACCCTACGCATCTACAAAATTTGTCCGAACCATATCAGGGGTCCTTTAATTATATCAGTAGAAAAGCAGTGCAACTTATCATTTCTGCTTCAAGCTTTTTAGAAAAAAAATTAAGAACGTGTATATCTGATATACATTGAGTGCACGACCAGTGTTTCCGCTAATCATCACTTGGAAATGAGGAAATGAAGACAAAATTCTTGACGACTTCGTTTAAATTTTCAAATAAAGAAGCAGCGGAAAGATATCTGCAGCACACATATTCGATATTTTGTGGCGTAATTGAATTTATTGTACCAAGTTTTTCAAACATATAGGTGGAAGTTTAAAAGAAATTCACTATCATAACTGCAGTATAAATGGCTGTTGCGGCAACGGCTTTACCTTTGCTTTAGAAAGATATATGGCGCACATTTCTGGATCCCAGCGGGCCGCTTCTACTTCTACCGGAGGGAGTGGAGGCGGAGTTGTTGCTACACCCTCACCCACGCCTCGTGCTATTGTTCAAGCTGCCGCCGGGCCTTCGTCGCAAGAAACCACAGCCATGGACTTCCAAGACATCTCGGAAGACCGCCATGACGACTTTGCCATTATGGACGAGTACCTTATGCAAGGAACGCCATCGGAATATCCTTAATACAATTGGTATTTACACCTAAAGCGAAGAACGAAGAAGAAGCTCGCCAAAGGCGAGCGAGTATGCGTGGCAGGCACGGTGATCTCTCCGCTATCACCCTCCTCCGCCATCGCGTTATCATGAACATCCGACACAGCTGCAGGCGCTGGGACATCAAAGAAGCCTTCCTTTAAGAAGAGGCGTCAACACCCCCACCCCCCCTGCCACGTAGCGACTTCAATATCATCATTCGACCCAAGAAAGGTCGTCAGGTGAAGAGTTTCACCAACCACCAAATCTCGGAAGCCGTCTCGGCCGCATGCGTAGAGAAAGTTGACGATTCAAATTTCTTCGTATGCTTGAGACCCGGTTCTCATATAATCATTGTAAGCACCCGAGATCAGGAGGTCGCGTATATTGCGCGCAAGATCACCCGGATTGTGTTGGCCGGCAACCTTTACGAAGCCAGCTCTTACGTTGCGGCACCGGACGGAGTAGCCCGGGGCGTCATTCATGGAATCGACCCTGATACCCAGCCCGAGGAGCTTATGACTCACCTAAGTGTGAGGACCCAAGGCGTGGAAATCGTGCAGGCCCGCATGCTGGGAAAGACCAAGACGGCTGTGATCACGTTCAGCTCTCACGTAGTTCTACGATACGTCTACTACTACGGAGGGGAGACCGAGTGCCACCCCTACAAGCCCACAAAACAAATCTGCTACGTGTGGCAGCGCATGGGACACCGATCGGGCGTTTGTCCTACCCCGAACATCAAGATCTGGCTTGCTTTCGGGACGTACGACCCGACGAACGATCACGAGTGCTCGCTCAAGTGCGCCGTCTAAGGCGAAGCCCACGCCACGGAGTCTCGCGAGTGTAAGCAAAAGCTCAAAAACAACAGCACTAGCACCATAAAGCACCCTCTGCACGGAAGGAGGCCAAGGCGAAGCCGCCTGCGGTAGTTCAGCTCGGAGTCCTTGGCGAGCCGCTCAAGGTCCCGGGCCCATTCCAGGTCCAGGTCGCAATTCCGCTCGAAGTGGCCAAAGCCAGGAGAGAAGCAAGGGCAGCGGCAGCCTTCTACCTCGACATATACGTTGAAGCAGAAGAACCACTCGGGCAAGGTGAACCAAGCCAACAACAACAAGGTGAGCCGCAATCAGTCTATTACCCCATCCGCTCAAAATACCAGTGACAACAGTAAATGCTCTACAGAATGTACGCGCATCAGGGAAGAAAGTAAAAAAAACACTCAAAGCTCAGGTTAACGTCCTAAATCAACGCATGCAACGTTTAGAAACGTTGCTAAGAAAAACAAACAACAATACTCGGGCAGGGCCTCAAACCAAAACGATAGGCCACCAGCCCGCCATCTCCATTCGCCCCCTCCCCTCAAGAACCACTACGCCCTCCTCGCTCCCCGGTGCGGCCTCGGCAGCGGCAGGCCAGTCAAGTGTAGCCACCCTTGAAAGTATTTATGCTACGATACAACAGATGCTTTATCAGATGGGCAAATTAAACTATAAAGTCAAGGAGAACAGACTAATTCATGACGACCTTAAAAGAGGTATACGCAAGGTTGAGTTTGGCTCGCGCAAGCAGGTGGACGACGAGAGCAGCGACTCACGCATCAAGGCGCACAGGCGCATAAACAACACGGGTGACGTCAGGGACGCTGACAGCTGCGACGGCGGTGTCATGAACGTCCGCAATGGCTAACACCACACCCAGCGCGCCCGAACATCTTGAGATCTGTTCAGTTCAGTTCAGTGCAGTTTATTATTCTTCAAGCACAATGAATTAGTAAGAGACAATATACAGACGAGGGTCCCAAAGTCAAAGACTGCAACGGAACCCTCGGTTGATAATAACAATGTAGAGCTGTATTAAAGAAGAGCAAGCTAACTAAAAGAAACACACAGAATCGCGAAAATACAACATAGAACAATAAGATCAGTGAAAACAAATTTAATGTATACAAGCCTATAATTCAAAACAAAAAACTGTCCATACACACAATTCATAAATGTAGTGTAATGAGTGACGTAAAATCAGTTACACATATAAAACAGCTTAACGGCATGACTAAATGTATGAAAGGATGAAGATTTAATGCTGACGGGTAAATCATTCCACAGTTTTATCGCAGCGAATGATGATGTCATTTTTCCATAGTTAAAATGAACCATAGCTAGGTAGCAGAAAATTGGAGTTATGCGCAAACCTGGTATAGTTGTTATTGATGAGGTGGCTGGAATCGATGGATTGGTATAAGAGCTGTTTAGTAAGTAATTTATAAAACATAATTATTACATGATAGTTGAACAAGTTCGTTACAGCAAGGATATTATTTTCACGAAATAGCAGAGAAGCACTCGTTAAAAACCTACTGTTAGTGGTAATGCGTATTGCTTGGTTTTGTAAGTGCTGAATATACGAGATATGACAGTTATATGTGTTTTCCCGGGAAACAATACCATAAATAATGTGACTGTGAATGAAGGCAAAGTATAATGCTAATAATGCGTCTTTAGAGCAATATGTTCTTGATTAATGCTCTAATACCGAAGGCACACTTTTGCTTAGTGAAGGCAATGTGTTGAGTAAACTTAAGGTATGAATCTAATTTGATGCCCAAAAATGATACACAGTCAGAGACGGGAATGTGATGACCATCTGGAGTTACCTCAGGCAAGCCAGGTAGTATTCTTTGGCTAGAACAGCAAAATCATAAATTGAGTTTTTTGAAGAATTGCTAATTAAATGATTGGACGAACACCAGGCAACAATATGGTCAAGCTCATTGTTTAGTTTAAGAATTAAGGTAGTTAAAGAATTGTCACGCATCGAAATAGTAGTATTGTCTGCGTATAGTACACAATGTGCCGACTTAAGACACGTGGGTAAATCATTAATATAAATAGAGAATAGTAAGGGACCTAATATGGGGGGGAGCCTTGTGGTAAACCTTGGTTAATAACCTTTCTATCAGAATAAGCACCTCGAAAAAAAAAGCTGTCTGTTCTCTATCATAAAGGTAACTTTTTAGTAGGTTTCGTACTGGACGGGTAATTCCCAGGGCTTCTAGCTTAGTAAAAAAGAATGTTATGATTAATTGTATCAAAAGCTTTAGTGAAGTCCAAGAATACTGAACCAGCGAAGTTGCCCGTATCAATCGAGTGACGAATGTAGTCGGTTAGGGATATTAAAGCCAAGTTAGTCGAACTGCCAGCGTGAAAACCAAATTGAAAAGATTGCAACAAATTAAATTTGTTGAAGTATTTATTCAGGCGCTTATAAAATAACATCTCAACAACTTTACTAATCGAAGATACAGTAGAAATAGCACGATAATTAAACACCTTCGTTTTATCACCTTTCTTATCTACAGGAATAATCTTAGCCCTTTTGAACGAAGTGGGAAAAATACCACATTTAAAAATATTATTAATTATAATACTTAGTATATCAGAAATAAGCGGTGCAACAAGTTTTAGATGAAATACAGCAATGTTATCTAAGCCAGGGCTAGTATTCTTTAGAGCTAATATCATGGTACATACCTCATCTGCAGTTACGGGAAAGAGAAAAAGAAGAATGATTGCAGCGATAAATGGAATAAGTAGTAGTCATATGATGACTCCTGTATATATTATAGAAGTAGTCACTGAAACTATTTGCTATGCTACAAGAATCAGTATGGATTTTATTGTTGTAGGTTATTTTATCAGTAGTATTACCGGACTTAGGTACGTTCATGAATGCATTGTCATTGTTTTTTGGGATTTTTCTTGTGTTTTGTAAATTCATTTTCGTAATACTGTCCTTTTGACTTCTTTAGCAAGTTATTCAGAATGCTACAATAATTTTTATAGCGTGCCGCTAAGCGTACATTAAAAGGTTTCTTCTTAGTCTTTTGTATAGGTTTTCTTTTTTTATCATACTAATCAGTAAACCTCTCGTTACCCAAGGGTTACCGCGGAATCGAAAATGCTTCTTGCATCTGATGGTAGCAGTGTTAGCGCGAACGGCTTGTAAAAAAGATGAAAAAAAATTTGCAACAGCTCGATCGGGATCGTGCAGGGAGTTAATTACAGGCCTATCAGTATTTGTTATAGTGTTAACAAAACTATCTCAGTCAAACTTGGAGGAAAAATAGCAAGGCTCGGGCTGAGCTATTTCGCCCTGAAAGGAGACGAAAATTGGGAAATGGTCTGTGATCTGAGTAGCTGTGACACCAGAGTTTGGAGTTGGTGCAATGTTAGTTAAAGAATGGTCAAGAAGTGTGCTGGTACCATGAGCAGAACACCTCGTAGGATAGATAATTATTGATTCCAATCAGAAACCAGCAATACAGTCTGCATAAGCTGTGACACTTTCGATGTCGACGTCAAGTAATTGATGTTATTATCACCGACAATTAGGACTTGCTTATTTTCAAGGTAATTTTTTTTTCAAAACTGTAGAGACTTCACGCAGAAAATCAGGGATGGATGAAGAAGGGGACCGGTATACACAACCAAGAGTAAAACTGTTACGATTATGAGAATTCATCTGTAAGTCAGCTTCAATCCATACCGATTCACAGTGAATTACATTAAGAACAAGATCAAGCCTACTGTTATATTTAATATGAGGTGAAACAAATGTAGCGGAGCCACCGTATCGATCCGAAATACGATGATAGTATTCTGCTTGGTATGGACACAAACCGTATAAATTGTTATCTTCATTATCAAGCCATGTTTCCGAAACGTAAATAAATGAAAACGAATGATTAAGTGAGTCAGCAAATGCAGAAATGGTATCATGGTTCTTGGGCAAACTTCGCGCATTTATATGCAGAACAGAGATATTAGAAGATGTAAGCTATAGTTTCACTTCGGCAGGTGATAGCCAAGACATGATCGAAAGTATTCGGGGACGTATGTGCAATCAGTCCGCAGGACAGGAAATACAGCACTGAGCTACCACTGCGCAAAGATGCGAAAGTCAGCCTCCGAATTTATTCGGAAGACCCTGCTATCGGTTGATTTACGGGCTTTAATCTGGCAACTTTCAGTCCATCAAAACTGCCACTTGTTTTCTTTTTTCACAGCAAGGGCCTTGCTGAATAAAGGTTGGCAGTGGAATTGTCGCTCTTTCAACAAGAAGGCAAGTGCACTCCAGCTCTTCATCCAAAATCCCCCATACACCCCCCCCCCATGTCATCTGCCTTCAAAAGGTCCGGAACCAGCCGATGAAGCTACGGGGTTACAACGTAATTAAACACGCGGGGTCACCAAATGTCGTGGTTTTAGTTCACAAAACGGTGATGGCCATGGGACACCATTTTCAATATCACGACAATAATCACGTGCTAGTGGAAGTCCTCCCGCAGAAGGGTGCTAGACGCAGCACTTTCATCCTGAATTTGTACAGTCCGCCGAGGGCTCAGAAGGACGACTTCCGCAACATCATTTACGAGAGCGCGAGAGCCGCTGGCTACAACCAGCTGCTAGTGGTGGGAGACATGAACGCTAGACAAACGACTTGGGGCTACCAACAAGACACGCAAAAGGGGAGGTCGCTCCTCGATGCGGTTGACCAAACGGGCTTCGAATTGATACCCTACCTCCTCCAACCAACCCGAGTAGGCAACACTGTAAGTCGAGACACGTTTATAGACCTGTCATTTGTCAAAAACGTAAGGGAATACTCATGGACGCACCTGGGCGAAACACTGGGCAGTGACCACTACATCCTCAGCCTCTTGGTATCCACCCTGAAACTCAAGAGAACAATTGGCGAAATTAGGCTCACGGACTGGGAGGCGTTCCGGCAGTACCCTCCACCCGAAAACGGTATAACGGACATAGCGGAATGGTTGCAAGACCTCCGAGTCGCCCACATCCAATCCATCAAAACCATCCAGCCCACGGTCGAGACGCCCGAAGTCGACCGCCGGTTCTTATACCTGTGGTAAGCCCGTGAGGGCCTTCTCAAACAGGTGGAAGCGACAGCGGTTAAACCGGAAACTACGTGCACGAATCGAGCATTTAACAGACGAAACCAGAAATTACGCGAACGAGCTCACGCAGCAAAATTGGGTACAGTTTTGCACCTCGCTCAAGGGTACCCTAAGTGCGGCCCAGACGTGGCCATCCTATATTGCCTGATCGAGCCCGACAAGACGAAATCGACAACCACTCGAACGCTTCTAGAAATCGCTCACAAGTTCCACTGAAACTGCCAGGAGCTGATTGACACCCTACAAACCAGATACCTGGGTAGCAACCCTATACGACCCCGCCTCCTAAAATACGAAGGAGAACGAAGACCAGAACTAGACGCTCCGATCACGGAGGAAGAGGTGTATGCGACGGCACGCGCTGCACAGCGCAACACTGCTCCCGGGGTTGACAAACTCACCAATGCCATGATTAGAAACCTGAGCCCGATGCACATCCAAGACTTGATCGAATGCCTAAACAAGGAACTCTGTAGCAAGGGCCACTTACCGAACGAGTGGAAACACGCGGAAATTGTGACCATTCCCAAACCCGGCAAAAAGCCCGCGATCCACGCACTGCGTCCCATCTCGCTGACTTCGTGCCTCGGCAAGCTATAGGAGAGAGTCATCGAAACCCGCCTCCAACATTACATAGAGGACGTTGACCTCTTCCCCCACACCATGCTTGGCTTCATGCCGGGACTTTCTGCGCAAGATGCTTTCCCAATCCTAAGGGAAGAAGTTCTCAAGGGCATCCCGAAGGGAGAACACCGCCTGCTCGCACACCTCCTCACTAGTTTTATCACGTGCGCTACTTGTGTCCACGATAAATCAAAGTTGACCGCAAAGTACATGACTACGGTCACGATGCCTTCTGTCGAGAAATCGGAGCTTACGCTATATTCACTTTCACAATTTTTGTTTGCGTTCTGTTCATGGCGTTCCGCATAGACGCTTTGTCCAAAATCTTCGCACTCGTCGACTTTCTCGTTTGGTCAGTCGGACACGAAAAATGTTGAATTCTCAGCGGCTTCGTCTGCTGCAGGAACGCCGTCCGACATGACGCTTTGCACTTCGCTGATGTTCGCCAAGGGGCGAGACGCCCTGTACCGCGTTCTCTGCAGCTCATTCCCTTCAAAGAATGGCTCTAAATAGAGCTTGCGCCGCTCTGACACGACGGCGGTACAAGCTACAATCCGCACTGCAATATAAATACTTCGAACTAAATAAAAAAAGAGACGAAGTGTGCGCTTGAGCTAAAATATTAAGGCCCCGAATTGCAAACATAGGTGCAAACGTCTTAATATCTGGATTGCGTCGGCTATGAAGCGGCTAAATTACAGAAGCGACTAAACAGCATTATATTTTTTTATTTTAATACCCAGCACCACATCTGCGTTAAAAATTTTTCACTCATATAGGCCACCTCTTTCATAATGTTATCATTGCATATTCAGTTTGTGCGCATAAATAAATTCAGGTCTGTACAGAAAGCCTTGACTTGACTGCTTGGTCGGATGGCTGTGCAGGACTGAGCTGAGCAATCCACAATACACGCCGTCCTTGTCTTGCCAGTCGGCCGTCCGTGGAGCACTCATATTTAGCACGTTGTACATGCGATTTCTTTTGCCATGTATGTCCTAGTTCGCTTTCTCGATCACGACCATACGCATGACAATCGCGGATGTGTCGTTCGAGTGGATGACATCCGCGATTTTCTTCCAGAGCACGAGACGGATTTCGACACCAAAGCAGTGTATGTCGTACATTGGGAGGACAAAGTTGACAGCGATATCACTGGCGATTATCGGACGCAAATACTTCGACTTGCAAATAAGTGCAATCGTCTGCCCTGATTGATGAGTTAGTCTAATATCCGCACCTACGCTTTCAGCTACAGAGAAAGAAACTGGGGAAGCACCAAAAAGAATCCCGATCCCTAAAATGATTATTGAAGACTTCGACGCTGAACAATCTGTACCTAAAAAGGCCCGTGTACGTGCACGTGTTCGAGCGCAAGCATTTTGACACATATTAATTTTCTTTTTCTTTTAACTGCTTTTTTATGGAATAGATAATATCAAAGTGTTTAGAGCATGTGTGTTCTAAAATTTGCAGGAAGCAAGAAACAAAAAAGCAGTTGTCAACAGGGCTGCAGCAAAGAAAGACTGGTATGAGCAGATAATAAAGACGCAGATGGACCAGGATCTCCCAAAAATCTCGCAACTGTGAGCATACTAGCATATACCTGTTAACTCAAACGTTTCTTCCCCCAATTTCCAGCTTTAGTGATGCACCAAAAAAATTTTATGAAGCGAAAAAGGCGGATGAGTTCGTCGTCATCAAGCTCAGATGACTCCCTCATATCCAGTGCAGAATCAAAAGAAGAAAAGAGAAAAACAAATTTTTGTAAAGAAAGGTGTAAGGAGCTGCGAGAAGACAATATGTTTCTCCAAGAACAAGTTAGATCGAAGCAGGTGCTTCTCAATTCAAAATTTTCGAGGTGTAAGTACAACAGGTATATAGTCTTCCTTGTTAGTACATTATCTTAGAAAGTTCTTTATATGTTTATGTCAGTCTCTTCTTTCCAATCATGAAGTTGGGATGTCTGTTGAATATTTGTTCAACATTTTAACAGTTCATCACCTGCAGCAGAGCGGACAGCCTGAAACCTCAGCTGTACAAGCCATAAAGGAGACAACAAAGCCGAAGACCAACCTTGGTGCATATCGATTTTCTCGCATATATATATATATATATATATATATATATATATATATATATATATGTGTGTGTGTGTGTGTGTGTGTGTGTGTGCGTGTGTGTGCGATGGTTGTTTCTTTAGACTATACGGGATTCACAATCACCTGAGGTAGCTACCGTAATTGCAGTCTGGAGCTAGATTTCCTGCAGCGGCAGACATTACTTCCATGAGAAATCAAAGCGCATAATACATTACTTAACAATAATAACGTATTAACTTTTACAAATTACTTCTAAACAGCAATTTACTAGTTGTAGCGGGTAAGTCAGCAATGCACATCCACTTGGAACAAATTGTACGGGTTACGCACGTTTCAAGATGTGTGCCATGAAATTTTGATAAAATGCACTGTTGTTCCCCTTTCTCCACAAATGTCATTTTACTCAATGAAAGAAATGAACTGAGACGTCCATGTACTTTTTTGCACATTTTGGGAGTTATCTCGAAACTTACACCATCCTGAAAATTCGTTCCAAGGAGATGCATCTTGCGAACTACCAGCTGCAATTCGTAAGTTTCAATATGCAACATAATAGTAATCAATTAGACAATTTGATTGGTAACTTTTTGCTAATTGGCTGATCGTTAATTGTCATTTATATGTCTCATGCAAGAAATATTCCGACTTTTTTACTTGTCCAGCTCCATGCAGAATTATGTTACCTGCTACAAGTAATCTTTAGCAATTATTTGTAGTAATGAAAAGGCACCCGGTGTGAATATTAAGAGGAAGCTTTATTCACGTTTTCTGAGCTTTTTTATTATTTTCTCGCCAGTGTAAAATGATAGTGGCAGAAAGCAATAAGAATTCTCCATAATAAATTTGCCAATTTCTATGGAAACCATGTGTCTTTTAAATAGTTCTTATTTAATTTTGCATTCTTACATGAAGTGGAATGTTGCATGGGAATGAAATTGAAAGAGGCTGCACCATTTTCCAAATACAGCCCTTGGAGCTGATTTGCCCACTGAGAAAGATGAAGAAATGGCCATGCGAAGTGCGACACGCTTGGCACAAAGTAAGTTGAGGGATGTAGTATGTGTTGCTATGGGTATGACAGCTAAATCCTGGCATTTCCATACCTAATTACAGCTACTAACAGTCTGCACACAAAAAGACGCATTGAGGGTAAGGTTTCATTTGTGTTCCATTTCTTACGTGTAATACCGATTCGAGTTATTGACTAACAGCACTCATAGAGCAACCAGCTTCATTGATAACTGGGGAGTTACTGCCATGCTTATGTGCAGCATTTGTTGTAAAACATCAATTTTTCCTCCCTCTATATGCACCATACACAGCAAGTGGACATGTAACATGGGCGGCGCCACCCGTGTTGTCTTTATGCGTCTTCCTTTTGTGTGTGTTCAATTGCGGCAAAAACCGTCTTTTAGCAAGCACCAACTAGGCCAACAAGCTGTTCTGCTGCAACAGAAAGTGGAGCTGGTGACGACCAATTGGTGACAGGTAGCCATGTTTGCATGTTTTAATTGTAGGAAATTTCTAGCACTGCACCCTTCACAAATCTTGTAAATCTCTTTCAGGGGAGGATTTCATGTATCTGCGTGATGGCTCTGTAAGTATACATTTTGCATCTAATCTGGGAAGTTCTAGCACCCTATGATCGAAACAAGCAGGTTTGTTCTTTGAAAGTAATGAATGCAAGTGGGTAAACAGTAAGTGTTATAATGTGCAATCTGTAGATGCCAATAGGATTAGTAGCATGTTATGTGTTAACCCCAAATTATGAAAGCCCAGATGGTCAAAATGTTTACAGGACAATTACTAATGTGTAACGTGACTGTTTAAGGGTCATAAGCTGTGGTGTGAGAGCAAAGCATGTTTCACAGACATGTTCAGTTAAGCGGATTTAGTAGTTACGTCCCACTTCCTACTGTACCAAACCTGCCTTACGTCCAGCTTAACGACACATATTTTGTCACAATACTTGTTTAATCTCAATGACAAGGTGCTATTATTTTTGTGCGCTATGCCTGTTCGCTACTGAAACAGGAATAGTAACCTCGTCAAAACAGATGCCTGCAGAACAGCTCTAAGCTGCGTCTATCACCTATCGGTGTGCAGCACCTTGGCATGCTGCCAATGGCCATGTCACAAAACTGAGAGAAAAGCTAGCAAAAGCTAACATGTTAATGAATTTCTGAAATGTGCTGTAAAATAAATGCAGCTACACAGTACATGTAATATGCAGGCTTGTAGAGAGAGTGAATGCCGCTTGTATTGGAATACTTGCATCTCTAATTTTTAGTAGCTAGACATATTATGAACACACCTTGGCATAACTGCACTTGCAACAAGTTTAAAGATACCTAAATCCTCTGTTACTAGTGCTAAGTTGCACTTTTTACATAGTGTCTGCCAATTGCAGTATCATAAAGATGTTGCTTCACTCTTCATTTTTATAGTTTCATCTTCAGAGAGGCATTTGCCTGACGTCAATACAGGCAAAAAGAATAATGAGCCACAAGAAGCCCACATTATTGGTCAAGGAAACAGCTCAGGCCATATGGTCATAGAAGGTTTTGGCGTCGCGCAGCGTGAAAGGGGGCGTAGCTTCAAGAAAAAAGAACCTTGACGAGCTTGCAAAACCTACATTGACACCCGAGAATGGCAACATTGTTGAAGGTTTGTCTGCTCTGTATATCTCACATAAATTTATATGGCTGTTATGAAACACGCATGTCACAATTGTTATTGTTATTTTGCAGCAACCCTTTCCCATTGGTCACGGGTAAGTGGCATTGATGCATCAACGGCAACTAGAAACGTTACTAACATACTGTCAGAAAAGATACAAGATTGCATCAAGGCACAGAGGGAGATGTTTCTTTTCCTGAGACAATGACGACGGTGCTACTTCGAGGCAGAGCACCAACGCCCTAGTCATTTGTGATATTAATAAATTAATTTATTCTACATGGAATCCTTTAGAGTGTTTGAAGTGCTAGGATTACCATTATTCGCGAGTTCAAGATCATTTGAGCTAGCTGGAGTACATGGACATTCTGGCACACACGGGGGCTGGTTTTGGGACTAGGACCAGCTGGCAACTGGTCTCAGGTGGCAACTGGTCCCAGATCGCAATTGGTCCCGGATTCCAACTGGTCCCAGATCCCACTGGTCCCAGGTTACAACTGATCCCTGATCACAACTGGTCCCAGTTACTCACTGGCAGTTAAACTGGAACCAGTTGCACGCCAGTTATATATCAGTTACAAATTTTCACCTGGGATGAAGGCTCTTGGCTGTAGAGTGGCTCGGGAAACATGTCTGAATGTACACGTAAATCACATGATGGCCCCTTCAGCCACGAATTATGGTATACTGCAGGAACAAATTTTAAACTTGCAGGTGTTGGTGTTTTAGATATCCAGAGTTCCAAGCTATGCACCTCTTGGACCATTATTAAGCAAATTTGGTCGCGTCCTCATATGGAGACATCGTCACTCAATACTATTATTTTTCGGTAGCACGCTTTCACAGTCTACAGAAAGAGGGGAAATATTTATTCAGGGTTTTGCGAGTGGAGGGTCAGCGGGTTTATAGGTTGGGATATTGAAAGAAGCAGTTCTTCTCAGCTGCGATTCACAGGAAAACATCGCATTCCCGGCTGTGGCCATAAATTTCGTTCATGCACCACTGCGGAAACGGAGACTGGACTTGCTAAGGCAAGTTGTCCTGCGTATCGCACCTCAAACAAGTGCAAGACGTTTAGAGCACGGACGGTGTCCAAAAATGAGGTTTTAGAAGGAGGACAGTGAAACAATGCTTAATTACAGCGCCGACGAAATTTTAAAATACAAGAACTGTCCGGGCTGCCTCTGCGCGTCATCTCTGGCCGAACAAAATTCTATTTGTCACACATTAAACTAGGAGCCAATTATATCTGGACAAACACTCAAGGACGCGACCTAATTGCCAGACCAACATCATTCACTTTATGGTCAAGAAACGTGAGCCTCTACCATCTTCACAATCAAACAGTGCATACGGCGATCTTTGGTCCACATTAAAAAATTGCCCAAAACTTCAGCAACAAACAAATGCTCAAAAATACCTTTTTTTACAGTGAACTAGATGGCGCACCCAGTCCGTCAAGGCGTCTGTAGTTTTAAATTCTCGGGCGGTGCGTATGAGTTGCCGGTCGTATAGGATAGATAAACTTTATTGAACCAAAAATATGCAGTCCCACACAGTATGGAAATCAATGTAAGCGAAGCTTTCCTTCCTGGATGCTTTGATTGACGATAATTTGCGGTGATGTTCCGGTTAAGCTTAATTTCTTCAACGCTCAGTCTAACACGAGAGCGGTGAGTTCATGTTAAAGGTTGCCTTGCGGGTACTGCTTGTCTGCGTAGTACACAGAACACGCAGGGAGAGGTGTTTGCTTGAGGCGTTGTTGTGTGCCATATTTCACAACCTCTGGGAGAAATGAGCATAGACGTTGTCTCACGTTGCACATCGCATTGTGGCAGAAGTATAAACATGAATTGGATTATGGGTCTGTACGTGCCAAAACACAATCGTATTCTGAAGTATTCTACGCATATTTCCCTGCGTAGTGGCTGGCTCTGGATTATTTTGACACCGTGATGCTCTTTGACATGCCCCAAAATCTAAGTGCACGTGCGTTTTCTATTTATCCCCCGTCGAAATGCGGCTGCCACAGCCGGGATCAAATCCGTGACATCTAGAAATGCCATAGCCGCAGAGCTACCACGGCCGGCACAAAAGTGTTTACTTGACGGTCGACCGCTTCCGTAGTGTCTCCAGGAGCCTGCAGTGCTCTTCAATTAATGCGGATGTGCTTCTGCACGCCCTGCGTAGTTTGTCCGCTTGACATATTTCCATGGTGTTTTTTTTTTCAGAAATAGCGGTATCCTACTGTTCCCTACCATGAACCACAGTCCTTCAATGAAAACCATCGAAGAACTCTGCTTGGAACTTAGGCTTATTCATTTTCCCTCAACCGCTCTCGCATAGTAATCAGGTTTGCTTGCCTTCTTCGCTGTATGGGACCGCCTGTTCTCCTCCCTCCTCTCTGCAGTTTTATCTACGTCCCCTCTGGAATCGCACGTTAGTAGAAGGGGAAGCACTGCAGTTTCTGCAGTGCTCCTGAGGGGAGTCATGGATAATCACAGCTGTCAAGAGGCTAAAGTGGTGACGGCCAGGCAGCTGCGGAGGGCATTGTGCATATTCGACGCGGTGGGTTGAAATCGAGTTTCTAGCAACGCCTTTTATAGACAATCTTATCGAGAAAGCGGGGATACTCTCGAACCAGGAGCACAGCGTTCGATTCGCCGTTTCCGTTTCCGGTAACCCGGAATAACCCTCTTGCAGTGGGCTGTTAAATTTGCTCGACCGAAGTTGACACGTGCCTGTTTCAATGTGTTTTCTTCTTTTTGTGTGCTCTGGTTATCAGCAGAAATGCCTTTCACCGCGCCTACGTCATCCGGTCAGCACTGCGTGGTGGTGGGTTGTGGCAACAACCAGCGAAAACGAAAGAATATCGCGGATAGCGTGTGCGAAAAAGACGCTGTGAAAAAGGAGAAATGTGGTTGCGATATGTTTCTGCTGCACTGCTTCCCCGCGAACGGCGACTTGGGTCGTCAGTGGAATTCCCTGATAAACAATACTTCGTGCCAAACAGAAATTCACGCGTGTGTTCTGCGCATTCCGTTGATGAAAAACGCACTGAGCAAAACCGTCTACCGATGTTGAACTTGGGTTACGAGAAAAAGGTAAATAAGCGGTTGTTCATCGCTACCTGACCCGTTCTAAAGCACGGCATTTCGTGTAATTAGTGCCTTAGACATTGCATTAGGCCTTTACAGCTCTAGTGAAAAAGGCTGCGAAGTCATGTACCATAGCTCGTAGCTATTTTTGCCCCTCGATTTCTGCCGAACCTGAATAGGAAAACGTGCCGCAGTTTCATGCTCGATAGTGGTGCTCTAAAAATGTTACGATTGAGCTCGGCTTCATGCTATCGGCGCGGAGGACACGATATAGAACTGGTAAGGCATTATCTTCTTACATCTTCGTCGCTTCGTTTGTCTGTGGCGATGTATCAGCAACTGTAGCTGAATCGAAGCCTCCGTTCTTGGCTGCGATAATAGATTTGCTACGGTTGCCTAGCGGTTAAGGCATTTCGCTCCCAAGGCAGAAGTCGCGGTGTCGATACGCAGCCGAGGTGGCTACATTCCTATGGAGCCAAACCACAACAACGCTCCTGTACTAAGACTTGGGTGGTCTAAAAACTTCGGGTTGTCAGAATTAATAAGGTCGTCTCTAATGCAGTGCGTTACATAATTTTGTCAATGGCTTTGGCACATGAAACCTAAGAATGTTTAGCTGCGATCATAAAAAGGCTTCGTCATATTTCAGGTTATCTTTGTGCGCAGACGGCTGAACCGTGACGAAACTACGCCAGCACCAACCAGGCGCAAGGCAAGTGTACAGATTGTTATCACTGTGAGGCTGATATTGATTTATTCCCGTTCTAGAGAAAAACGAACAGCGACACACGAGATGAAGAGTCACGTCAGGTTCCTTCACAGAGTGTAAGGCTTTTTTTTGGTCAAATTTGTCAGGATCTGAACATACCAGTGAACTGAATTATGGAAAATAGCCGGTGTGGGTCGTTCTAAGAACAATGTAGCAAACTGGTCATAAAAAAGATTTAAGAAGTATGTTGTATACCACAATATGGGAAGATATTTCGTTTGTTAAACAAACTTCTCTTTGAGAACAGGAACTTAGCTAGTTGATGTTTTGCCTACAAGTAACTTCACTTCTTGGAAATGCCCCAACTAGGTCTTTCCCGCGCTGTGAAGTTTTCATAAATATGTAGGCAGCGGAAGTTCTGTCAAAGGAACAGGCTTAAAGCTATTGATATGTTTTTACATGTCACTTATGATGCACAACCTTCCGCATTGACCTCTCTTTTGGACCGTTTGGAAGGTGTGAACTAGGCATTCCCTGTCTTGACATACCATCACTGAGAATATATGCTCACTTTTATCTGTCCTGCCCATACCAGGTTGGAGATAGTGCCGAGACAATTCTAGGCAGCTCTTGAGCATGTCAGCAAATAGAAGTAAGTAGTCATGCCAACACATTAAGCTTACAGGCACACCAGAAACCATAAAACCATACCAACTATTGCTGTGGTCCTCTCAAAAGGAGACTTCCCACACTGAGCCTGCAGTGTTTGCTGATGCTTTTGAAAGTGAAGCAGCTGTAAGTGACCTCCTGCACCACTTATTGGCACAAGTGTTGTTCAATTCTTTGCACATTATGAAAGAGTAAGAAGTCGTGCAAATTCTTCTGACTTATATTGTCATATTTAAACATAACTGAACTTCAACAGGCGGAAGCACACATCGAAACCACATGATTCAACAATGTTTTGGGGAATGAAGATGTAAGTGCTCACACAGCCAGTCTAGGCTTCTGAACGCTGTGCGTGTTTACAAAGTACACACATTCACATGGTTTCTCCTTTCATAGGCTTACTGCAGTGAAGATATGTTTAACAGCTCTGGCACAGTTTATGAACCAGATGTGAGAGCTCAGGACAATCTAGGCTTTTTCATATGCTGCTTCAAGTAGAACTGAGCTGCCAATTTCTTCTACAGGTTTCCCTTCACATCGGAACTTCACCGGTCACCAGTACATTGGATAAGGAATCAGATGCGAGTGTACAGGCACTCTCCTCTGCACATGGTCATGTCTACTTGTGTGACACTGCAATGATGTTGCTGCTATGCTTTGTGTACAGGCTTTCACTTATGGTGTAGCTACATGCAGAAAATGAAATTTGTGGGAGCCTAATATCAGATCACGAAAGTGATGCAAGTATGCACGCAGATTATTTGAGTTGCCTAATGACGTGTTTAAGTTTATCGCAAAACTGTCATTTTGTCAAATTCACGTAAGCAAAACCGACCACATCATGACAAGCAAAAATACAAATGTAATATTTTGTAACGTTAACGTGGTCTACATCTCGACATGCCTTTCCACTTACTTGAAGGTGATGAAAGATAGCTCCACACAATGGGAACCCCAATCAGCTGACCATTCATACACCAGCACGAGACTTTCTATGACCATGAGAACTATTTCCGATCAAACACTGACCAGTGGTGACCTTATTTTGTACACTGGCATTTCTGTGGCTGCATTTGACGAGCTCATGTCAGCACTGAAGACTCAAACAAGACACTCCGCATAGAAGACCATCTGTTATTGACACTCATGAGAGTTAGACTTGGCCTCCTTATTGGAGATTTTGCAAGATGGTTCGAGGTTTCTGTAGCTCATGTTTCTATAACATTTTCGAGAGTGCTGGATGACCTGGTGACGATCTTGCAAGAAGTTGTTGTGTGGCTGCCCCGCTCAAGGCTGCGAGCAAGCATGCCTGAGAGTTTCAGAAACAACGAGTACAGTCGTACAACATGCATATTCGACTGCACTGAAGCACTAATGCAAAGGCCACGGAAACTGATCACCAGATCCCAAAGTTACAGCCATTACAAGGGTGCAAACACGATGAAATCTATTACCGTCATAGCACCAAATGGATTTATAATGTTCGTGTCAGATGTGTATGGAGGCAGGGCGTCAGACAAATACATTGTAAAGACATGTGGAGATTATCTCATCATCCTTCCAGGTGATGACATAATGGCAGACCGTGGTTTCAAGCTTGACCCTTATCTTGAGGCTCAAGGGATTCACATGAATAGGCCTGCATTTACGAAAGGTAGGTGTTCACAATAGTGTTTGTCATAACCTCCACAAACTTAAAGAGCTACACCGCAGTTACATGAAAATGACTGCCTTTTCATCTTTTTTTCTCAGGAAATGATCAGCTACCTGAAATTGAAGTCACCGAAACTAGGCGCATCGCTTCGGGTGGGGGGGGGCGCATTTAGAATGACGACATTTTCAGCCACACATAAAAATATCAGGCGCTTTTGCCACAGCAAAACATACTAAACTGCACTCGGTCATAGTGACCATTTTTGCCACCTGGACAAAAAGCAGGGTCGCCATTCAAAAGCTTAACATGATAATTTCCCTTTTCAAGTATTACCATGTAATCTGAAACTGTGGGACACTTGATCTCAACTAGGGTATCATCAGTACAGATGCCATCAGGGCTTGCAGAAAGCCGAGGATGTGCACTGCTCACTACCATACCCGACTGCGCTACAGCCAGACCAGTCTTTTTCATAAATGCTACTCTTGCAATGGCTTCGTACTTCAGCCCATGCTTTGCAGCAGCATTACCGGTAAAGCTTGAATTTGAAAGTGCAGCAACAGCTTTCGCGGGGTCAGTGCTTTCCCTTTCAGGAACCCGCTTCACATTTGATGCTGTTATGCGAAGGCGCCTGGCCATGCGCCATAGCGGGCACCCCTGTTCCCTAGTCACAAATTCACGGGAGGCCCTTCCTTCATTCGAAAGAACAACAAACTTTTGATAACATACTTTGCAAGGATCGCACCTTTTTGGAAGTTCCAAAGCGTCTGTATGTGAGTGGCGAGGGGGGCTTGGCAGGTCACTAGCACGTGGGTCACAAGCAGCGGCAATCAATGTACTATGAAGCAAAGTACCTGCATGATATAAAGCAATTACAGACAATGCGCACTGCACTGTGCCGGCTAATACCACTTGTATATGTAATGATGTGCAATAACCAAACATAATATCTACTGTATTTGAAAGGCACCAAAACCTACTATCTCAATCTGCATTACGATTTAGTTAAATAAATGGCAACAAATAAGCCGTCAATCTCCTAATTTATGCGAGTCAGTGTCAAAAAACATACTGATGCCATCCAGTGCCAAAAAAAAACATACGGTTTTAAGAGACAGCCACCGCTGTAATTTTAAGGCATTTCACTGAACACAAGTGTATTCATTGCATGTTGGAAGAAATGTGCCCTACCCAGAAATGTTGAAGAGATCTGAAAATGGTTTGCTCCCAATGTGGTTTACCAGCTCTACATTATTTCCGCATTGATGAAACTTTCGTGTGGGTTTTAGGGCCCTATTTTCGGAGTGGCACAGTTTGTTTTTGCAGCTTAATATCCATGTCTTCAAGCAGGACAGTTCCACATTCCTCTTTGTTCCCATATGCCACTGAGCTGTTTGTTCAGTACATGATGGGCCGGTCATGCCCGAGGCGACAGCCATATCGACTTTCCACAGTAGTGCACCAACATGGCTGTAAACCATTGCTTTCCCAGCCATACAGAAGCAGACAGCAGTGATCGCCTACCGGTGTGCCTGATGCAAGCCCATGCTGTCCAAGGCTTTTTATTTATGGCCTGCGATGGTCGAACATCCGCTTTGAGGTACACTAAATCTGCGTTACCTTGTTACAAAGCACCTGGCCCACCTAGCCACTCCGTACAAAATTGTAGGGGTCTAGGCTTTTGTATGCCTCAGCTTCTTTGAGGTCACACGCCTTGCTCCTGATGAGGTAGCACACAATGTGGGCACTAGACACACTTGGCCACTCCTTGACATCATTCACCCAGCTGTTGACAAACATTGGGTGTATGTAGGTCACTTCATCTGAAAAATAGGTGACATCAATCAGTGACCTCGCCGATCAACTGTGGGCCGTCCGGCACGCCGAGGAAGCCGCCCGAGTCCAGGCACTCGAGGCCGTCACCTAGGCTGGGGTGCTCATGGCCCCACCCCGCCCAAATCGCCGGACATTTTCAATAAAGTTTTCACTACTACTCCTTGCGCACAATGTTTGCGTATACTGCAGCAAAGTATACAATAATTGAAAATTCAATTATGGGGGTTTACGTGCCAAAACCACGAGTTAATTACAAGGCACGTCGTAGAGAATGACTCCGGATTAATTCTGAACACTTGGGGTTGTTTATCGTGCACGCGATGCACAGTACACGGGCATTTTAGCATTTCACCCCATCGAAATGCGGCCGCCGCGGCCGAGATTTCATCCAGCGCCCCCGGGCTTAGTAGCGCAACGCCATAGCCACAACGCCACCACAGCGGGTTATCAAATACAATGGGAATATGCGATGGGAGAATACAGATAATCGATCTCATATGTGTTAAACTGTAAGATGCACTTGGAGGCGACATTCTCATGCCCGCGGCTCAGACTGCAAGGCCCCTACATTCCCTTTACTTAGAACATTAAGTGCTGTTAGTAGTGGGGGAGTCCAGATTACTTTGACTAGCTCGGATCCTTTAGTATAAACATAACGCATAGCAATGGACGCTGCGGCCGGCCTTAAGTTCAATAGCGCAACGCCATAGCCACTGGGCTACCGTGGAGTGCTTGTTTTTCTCAGCCGGTAGATATCGCTTCGTTCCCACATCGTTTCCATTTATTACGCGAGACGAGGCTTCGTAGCACACCAGCGGTGCGGGCGGATTATTATAACGGCTAGACGGCTTTCCGCGATCGCAGATCAGTACAAACTGCGTAGTTCCGCACATGTCTGAGTGGAAAGCACTTGCGAAAGAGAACAAAGATTTTGGGAGGACACCGCTGCGAAGCGATCCTAAGCAGCTTGGTTGCAAACCAGTCATGCGATAAGATATTGTGCATAGAAGGATAGCGTGCGATGGGAAGATGCGGTGTCCGTGCCGCCACAAACGTGCGAGCTGACGGCTACTGCTGGCACTCCCGTTCAAGTGAAACTCACAGATGCACCTGTATGTGAATGCTGGCTGCGCGATCACGGACTCAGCGAACTACGAAACACAGCATGCATTGTTTATTCTACGCAAAACTGACGCGCAAAACATTGAGAGTTGAGCGCAGACACTCATCGATGTCGACCGTATCCCCAGCCGACAATGTGCGGGTCCCGCTGACTCCTGGCGGCGTACTGCTGTTCGTTGTAGTCACTGTGGCTATTTCCTACCAGCGATAAAGATTTCATAAGCAGAAAGATGCGTCTGCAACGCGCTTTAATAAAAATTCAGCACTAATTCACAGACACAAACGTCGGTTCACTTCATACGAACACGTTGCCAAAAGGCGCTGCCGACGCAGTTAACAGCCCCGCATGGCGCAGCAATGACGTTTCCGGTGAGAGCCGACAGGTGGTGCTAGTATGATGCATATGATTGCATAACATTGATTCACAGCGGAGGAAAGGAACTAGGAAGCTTACCAGCAAGTATGCGGCCTGTAGGGTGGGCCACACAGCAACAAAGAAGGTTAAGCGGAAAGTCACAGAGGCTGAAATGATCCCATGGGTGGCGGCAATGGAAAAGAAACCTGCCATGGGTAACTACTTAACAGGAAAAACGAAATCAGGGCAGAAACAATTTATGATGACTCAAAGGGAAGCTCGTTACTTTTCGAAGCAAGATCGGGATGCCTCAGAACACGCACCTATAAAGCGAGATATAAGACGGAAGAAGAAGCATGTGTTTGCTGCGGTAAAGCTAGGGAGACTATGTAGCATGTTTTATTAGTATGTGAAGACGTCTACCCAGCGGTTGATTTAGGCACCGCTGGCCTCCTTGAAGCCCTTGGGTTCAGCGAGAGCAGTGGAAAAGTAACCATGTCCGCAATAGGCATTAGTAAGAGCCGATTGGAGGATTGGTGGAAGAAAAATAGGGAAGCGACAAAAAACGGAGACCTACAAACGCACAGTTCGCAATAGGGGATCAGAAAATTTTGTTGTGGGATTTCATAGTGTTTTCCTTTTCTTTTTTTATTGTTTGACCTAGGTAGGACATTAAGCAGTATAATAGCGAGAGCTTGGTGGCGCAACCCACCGCCACGTTCCATAGAGGACGCCCATAACATCCATCCATCCATCCATGGCAGCGCCCAGCTGCCTTAGGTAAAATAGTCTTGTACACACGCTCTGAATCACCCCCTCCCGCCTCCAACGCGGTGTGCAGCAGTAGCAGCATCAGTGGTAAAGTCGAAGGAAGAGGCAAAAAAGGCTTCGCTTTATTAATCAGAATATTCGCTGATAGTCGACGCCCCTAGTCCAAGGCTCCGCTGGCTTTTGCCATCTTCTCAGCTTTCTGCATTCGCATCAGCTGGTCGTCGAGGACCGAACTGGACAGCAGTGCCTCCCATTGCTCTTTCGTGGACTTCTCTGTTTTGTAGCGTGCACTCTCACGGTGTGGCCCCGCACCACTGGCAGTAGCCCCTGTAGGCTGCGTGCGATGTAAAATGTGTAGGTTCGTGTAAGTACCTGTGTGGAGCCTACGCCAGGGAGCGGCATTCTCTGTCTTAAGTTTTTGATGAGGTGGTGGATGTCGCAAGCCACTACCTCTGTTCACCATGCCTGAATACTTATGATTGATGGGTTGCCGGCGTGATAAAGAAAGAGTAATTCACGATGTCTCCGTATGGAGACGTGGATGAAAACAGGGTGGAAACTATTCAGTAATATAACCTTCAGTATTGAGTAACTGTTTTCGATTAAATTTCGCTCTTTCTTTGCATAAAACATGGGTCTATAACTTTTCTGAATAATTGTGGCTGCCGTAAAAGAGAAATTCGAACAGCGACAAGTCAGATCCGGAACATGGAGTCGGCCGTCTAGAAACACCATTTTCTTCAGCAGTGCTTCCCCACTTCATATTAGCTAGCGTTAAATACGTTTATTTCTCTTTCTACCCACCATGGTTGCTTAGTGGCTATGGTGTTGGGCTGCTAAGCACGAAGTCGCGGGATCGGATCCCGGCCACGGCGGCCGCATTTCGATGGGGGTCAAATGCGAAAACACCCGTGTACTTTGCCTTAGGTGCGCGTTAAGGAACCCCGGGTGGTCGAAATTTCCGGAATCTGCCACTACAGCGTGCCTCACAATCAGACAGTGGTTCTGGCACGTAAAACCCTATAATTTATTATTTATTATTTTATTTCTCTTTCGAATATTAAACCGCATTTGAATGTAGCGTGACTCCTTCGCTTTTTAAGGAAAGAAGGCAACGAACAAAGTCGCATCGCCGTAAGGAGACATCGTGGCTGAATGCGATAGTACAACTTTCTCAAGCAGTCAGCTTCATATACCGATGCAGGCAGATACTCCCATGAAACAATGTAGTGTTACCCTAGCACTCCTTATTGCGATTGCAATAATATGGACACTACAGGCACATTTTTGTCGTCGTCGTGAGGTTCCCTATAAAGCCGAAGGATGATAAAATTGTCGCCGCACGCCGCGTTCTGCATTACGAGTGAAAGCGTGCAAGGGTCAGCCGGCGATTGTGGCTCAAACTCGAGCGTGCAAGCGAGGAAAGCGGAGGGGAAGCGCGCTGCCTTTCGTCACGCGCAAGGATCCAGGGGGGGGGCAGGAAAGGGGGGGCGTTGTATTGTGGGTGGCCCGGGCCGCTGTATTGTGAAAGTCATCTGCGACGGGGAATGAGTCCGCCCACCCTGTGTCTTCGCGGCTTACTTCGCATTGATGCGAGACGCAGCGCGAAGGTGCATTCGCTCACTGCAGCTGCCGCGATTCCTCACTCCAACGGTATGACAGCGGGTTTCTGCGTTCATCGAGTGAGATGTGTTCATGTTTGCTTGTGCGCGCGCGACCCCACGCTTTTTATTTAGTGTGTCTGCCTATTTTTACAAGTTTATACAGCCGATAAAACTACTACCTTTACTTCGCCGAGCTAGCTGTCCACTAACTTGCTCTCGCAATCGCTGCTTCACCTTGCGGGTGAAACTGCAACTTTTCTTTAGTTCCAGACTTCACTACTCGCACTTAATTTAGAATCCTACTACGCAACAAAATTTGCGCGGTATACGCATGTTACAAAAGTGGTTTTTCAGAGCGGTTCGAAACATGTCATTTTAGCCCAAACACAAAAGTTGTTTTTCAAGTATAACATAACAGTCTCTAGCGAGAAATGGGTAATTGTCACTCCTGCAAAGAATATGAACAACAAGTAAAAATTTATAACTGACACTACAAAATCTATACAACTAAAGCGGCTATATACCTGAATATAATACGCAAAATTTTAAACCTAGAAAACTGGGGAAATATTGCACAAATTATGGCTCACAGGTAAATGAAAAACATGCTACAAGTATTGCTGGTCAATATACACAGGACAGAAGTGAATGCTCAAAAATGCGACTGCTACGAAGGTAGGTAAGCTGCTCCTAATGTGCCATATGGCAGCTCTGACATGCGAGCAATATGATAGCTGTAAATTTTTTAGAAGTGCAGCTTTTATTCCTGATTATTCGTTGTCTTAATTGCGTAGCATTTTGGAGATACTCACACTGAGTTCGAAGATGTTGTTTCAGGCAGCATCAAGGAGACCCTATTAGTTTGGAACAGTCGCTATAAAGAGTCCCCATTACCCATCATGTGGAAGGGGTCACGTTTGAAAGTGCTCTCGGTAATTTTCTATACCGCAATAAAACTGTCAATACATTGCAAAACAGACTTTGCGTAACAAGCACTCAGTCTAGAAGCCACAAATGGGCGCAAAGGCACGCTATGTGCTTTCGTAGTGTTTGGAACTACATTTAGCAGCAAATTAGAATCACCAATGCGCCCCTCTGCCTTATTAGAGTTGTCTCTAAGGCAGCAGGTGGTGGAGCTAGGAATGGGCAAATGGTATCACGTTACAGCCCGTACAAAAAATTATTGAGAAGGCATTGAAATATTGTTGGTCAATGTTGAGTTTTTCATTGAGGAATTATTGAGAGTTTGTTGGAGAATTGTTGGGTTGTGTTGAGCACTCTTGAATATTGGCCACTGAAATTTAATTGAAACACCATTCGGTTCCTCAACGTTCAATAATTGTTAAGTTAGTTACTATTGAGAGTCCATTGTGCTTAGACGGCCCGTTGTGTTCGTTTTGTTGAATGGTTGTTGAGTTACCATTGATTCTGCGTCGAACTGACGTTGTGGCAGTTCTGTTGACCTGTTGAGTTATTATTGCCACAGCATTGAAAAGCACATTGTGGCGCAGTTGAGGTGCCATTGAGATTTCAGAAGTCGCTATTGAAATATGATTGACGTTTCGTTGGGCTAGTGTATTTTTATTCATATATTGAAATTGCTTTGCTGTTCACATTTGCATGCCCCGGTGCCTGCTCATAACTTTCCCAAACACAAACAAAATCAAAGGAGAGACTGATCAACTTGAAGTACCTTTATTTACACTAAAGATGCGTGCACGTGAAACATTATTACAGTACATAAGGCACCACTGCATCGAACCTGGAGACATAGGCTAGTACCTACAGCACTCTAGCAGTGTAAATACATCTGAAAAAACCTATACATATGAATCTGATAAAAACGATCATTGTGCTCTTCACTTTCGACTTAAGTTTATGACTAGAAGGCAAAGCGACTCAAAAGGCAAGGCTTAAGCATGCCCTTGTACCAACCAACTTTGAACACATGAACACTTGAAGCTGCTTGCATGTGAATACACAAAAGACATCTGAATATGTTACATTAAAATGTTTCGCACAGTAACACATCACAGGAAGAGCCACGGCTGACTGTGAGAAAGCAAAACAAACTTGAAACAATTGACCACGTAAATATATACAAGCTTTAGCACACGTCTTTCACCGCGATTAAAATTTAATGAAGTACCAAAGTAGACTTGCCTGAGCTTTGTCTTCGATATATATATAATTTCATGTTGCTCAATTATTTTATAAAATAACATCACTCAACTTGGCTATTATTTGACGAGACATCATTTAGAAAGTTGTCGGGCATGGTGAACACCTGAATCATGTTTCTGACAAGCCAGGATTGCTTTCTTCAGAAATAAACTTGTAAAGCTTTTGTGTAATAAAAGCAGCTTATCTCACTGGCACAAGTCAAGAACAAACAGTACACCATTTGATTATGCTAATTTGGGGTACAGAAGAGTTTGTTGGTGGGATTTCCTCTATTTAGTGAGCTCATTTTCAGGTAATTTTTCTGGACTTGCACAAAGCTAATTAAAGCACTTTTTGGGGCCTTTTTCCCTATACCCAGCAACTAAGTGGTACCTCAGTCAATAAAGAGATAAGGAAAGGCTAATATCTTGAACGATAAGAGAAAAAATAATTATTTAGCACAGAAAATTGGTAGTACCACAAGGCTAACACAATTCCAAACAGCCAAATAAATGGTCACCTGCACTTTCAGTATCAAGCACCCCAGAAATAGTCATAAAGGATGAGAAAAGGTTCCAATGACTCGACAGCCAGATTGGTGAGACAGTGAAAAACGCAAATAAATGCATATAAGAAACACCAATTACCTCAATTTCGCAGATAAAATGTTATTAATATAGCACCAGAATTTTGCTGCATAAGATACATAAAGGTTGCATAAAAATTGAGACAAAGCAGTAACTGAAAGACGGAGGGAGCTACAGCACCCATGTTGAAAAAAATTACAAGGAAAATGATACATATGCATATTTAAGCTCACAATTTTCGCTCCAACATATAGAAAAATAACGCATGCACTGAGAGCATTAAAAGGTTAATGTGCCTGGAGAATGCAGCGCAGTACAAAGAAGCGTCATGAGAAGCGAAAAGTAGATCTTACTACGAATGCTTGCAACCTACAATCAGGCATGTGCCATGTCATGCCTTGAATTGATGAAATTCACAAATCTTACACACAAAGGAAATTACCATCACTCTTATTGGCTTCCTCAGGGGACTCCTTGAAGTTGAACTAGAAAAATGTACATCGGTTAAAAACAGAGAAGATAAGACCCTATAGCGTTCTTCCTGAAATAAACAGCGCAAATATTTCATGTGTCAATTCTATGGACCCTTCACCAATTCGGTGTACATTTATATTTGACAACCACCCAAACAGAGACGAGAAGGATGAATTAAGGTAGGAACACACATGAACGCTGACTCAACTAGAAGTTTATTCGTGAAGAAGATTTTAAACACACAGCCAACTTCACAAAGAAAAATCCGTGGATTCGCTGCAGAAACAGCCCGGCACAACAAAAAAGGACCGAAATACGTCCTGTAGAATAAACATGTGCGTCAAAAACTAACAAAAACATGAAAACTGAAAGGTTTGACCTGTAAGTGATATTAACGAGAAGTACTGCAGCAACTCTTTCCCACCAAGGGTCACAGAAATCTTGCTTATGAATATTTCTTCGTGATCAATAAATAATGCTTCCATAAGTCCTCTTGTGTTCTGGTCTTTGTGATGAAACAATCGTTCTTTCTCCTCTATACCGCAGCACCAGAGGAGTTCCAGAAACTATATTTATTGATCACATGCGAAACAAATGCATAACCAAGTTATCTGTTGCCCTTATTGGGAAAAAGTTGCAGTTCTCAAAAGAGTATTTCTCGTTGGGTAGATCACTTATCGTACAAATCTTTCGCTTCTTCGAAAGATTTGTCCGATAGTTCTCGTTTTTCACGCACGTTTATTCTAGACGATATCGCTTTTTCATATCTTTTTCTTGTCGCACGTGGCTGTTTCTGCCACGCATGCACGGATTTTTACCTTTGCTAAGTTGACCAGTGTGTTTAATACCTTTGTCATCAAAAGCAAACTTTTAGCAGAGCTTGCGCTCGTGTGTACTCCTACCTATTTCGTCGTCCGTCGTCCGCCTCTGTTCGTGTTGCTGTTTACAGTACGCACGTATCACTTGGTTAGGCTGGTAAACATTCTCACAAACAAAAGTAAATGCCTCCCCTCAAAAGGTAGCCCATCCTTCACTACTAAAAGCCAGAGCAAATCGAAAGTAAGCCTTCACAGCGTCCATGCGGCAGCTAGTACACCACAGAGCAGCACAAAAAGTAGTTGAAAATCCCACTTGATGGAGAGTGACAACAGAGATGCGAGCTTGCTAGTGAATCAGCCACATATCAACGGGTTTCTCTTGCACGACGCCAAGGTGCTTTTGGCGTAGAACACTTTAGCACCTGGAAATTTGCTGCGTACGTAACCTGTGAGAAGGGAATGTGGACAGAAAATGAGATTACGCGGATTAAGAATCTGCCACACACTGCACATAACAACGCACGAAATATAAGTACACACTATACTGGCAAGTAAAAATTTTCGACTCTTTACGAGTGCCGTCGAGAAAAGGAAGAAATGGATTGCTACGGGAAATGTTAACTAAAACACGCACAGCGATGTTTCACAGCGGGGAAAAATATTCCCGGCTCTCTCGCAGAACCAAAGACCACGCGACAGTGCAAAGCCGATACCAAACAGATATCGAATCTTTGGGTAGAAGTCCAGTTGAAGGAATGACCTAAACATACGCCGAGAGCGATTCGAGCGTGAGCGTGCCTGTACGAGTAAGAACATGTACCGCTTCTTTGAAGTTAGCCGCTCCGGCGTGGCTCCGATCATCCCGCTCGATTCGTGTGCAGAACGTCGCGTACACGCCCTTGCGCGTATTGCGCGGTAGCGTCCGCGCAGTGAGCTAGCTTCATGCACGCGTCATTCACTGCGCAAACGGTGCTCGAGTGCGACGCTTTGCTCGAGGCTACAACGCGCCGATTGGCGCTCCTTTCGCTTCTGGAAACAACGCACATTCGGATCGGTCGAACTCAAAGAGGCAGCAGAGAACGGTGGCATGTTTCGGTTATCGCTTATTAAAATTGTACGGTACGTCTTCAACGGCAAGCCGCCGCGCTAGATAAAGATACTTACTGCTGTAGTTTTGGCGGTGATAGGCGATAAGGTGAGCCCGTCGGCGGCTGTGTTCTTTGCCCACGTCGTCACCACACCTCTGTTCATTTGCGCTCCGTATCCGTGTACAGTCACCGCGCGGAAGCTGTGACTAATCGGTTGGCCGTTCTCCGAAAATCCCAGAGAGGCGAAATATATTTCGCGGTGCGCCGCATCATTAACCGCAACCTAAATCGAGACGCGCTTAACCGCTACGGCACAAAAGGTGATCACACTAACCGTATGGCATACGATGAGCCACTACGAAAAAAAAAAGAATTCTTATGTTCCACATGCCAAACCAACGATCTGATTATGAGGCACGTCGTAGTTGGGGACTCCGTATTAATTTTGACTTCCTGGAAATTTTTACGTGCATACAATGCACAATGCACGAGCGTTTTTGCATTCCGCTCCTTCGGAATGCGGCCGCTGCAGGGATCGTGTCCACAACCTCGAGCCCCAAATTGCCACGGAGGCCGCCATAGTTACGAAATGCGTAAGCGTGAAGTGCAACACTGCCTTCCGGTACGAGTGTGGTACAAGCGTAGCACAGCTGCACACCTGCAGCACGATTATGTGTCGCGGTTCTCCTAAGCTCGTAGTGCCTGCCTAAATACCTTGAAAGGCAGCGCGCCTCTCACGTACCGGAACGCGATAACAAGCGCTTAGACGGCATACGTGAGCCCCCATGAAAGATGACGTCGCCACTGTACAAAATTATTACTGCGCAGAGAAGCCGATCCTTATGTTCCAATTGTGTTCTCTCATACAAATGAAGGAAACGTTATTAGACAGGAACAAATGACGGAATGCACTTTTACGCACATGGGGCGCCCCTGCCTCTTCGCCTACCATTGTTTCAAACGAAGTGACGGCGGCAGCGAGAGTTAGTATCGCGCGCATTTGCTCCAGGGCACGTGGTTTGCTTGAAGAAAGTGAACGGTGTGCTTAACATGTCACGTTCGTCAATGTCAAAATAGAAAAGAAGGCTACGTGCCCAAGAAAACGAGATTACTTACCTATCTTTAGAAGTGCGGCTGCGACTGTTTCGCGGTGCCTTCTCTCCAACAGGCACCATGGCCTCTGCCGCGCAACTCATCAAAACCGTCAGGCTCGCACATCAGTAGAAGACTAGTAGCTGGGTGAGCCAACCACTTCAACGGATAAACGTCCCACTTATCGTCGTTAAAGCATTTCACTAAAATGTGCGTCATGATGTCTGAAAAGAAAATACTTTCATCAAAAAGCACGAGGCGTGAACCACCGCACAACTGCAACCGAATAACTGAGTCCGAAAGCCGTTCACAGCTTCACTATCGTATTCTGTTATAAAAACCTTTCAAACACGAAATAAGGGCACTAAAGAACCGCTAATTAATTAGCAATAATCTTTCATCAACTAACCTTCATAAATTTTTAAGAACTACCTAATTTGTAGCGTAAACAATAAATACTACGACCAAAAAATGCGACTACGAAACTAGCGGTAACCGTGCGTACTGTTGCAAAAGTGTGCACAAAACGAAGCTCGGTTGCACCCGCTTGCGCGCACACATGCACACCCGAACGCTACTTTAACGTTTGTCGCGCTACCTAGAAATCACCTACCTATTTTTACAAAAATAAAGCTTCTAAAATAGTTTGTGGCGCCTATGCAGATGACGAGGTGACAAGTAAGGCACGATAAGAGTCCGTTACCTGTATTTCTTTCATTTCCCTTTGGTGTTTTTAACTGAACATACGAGACCTGCAGGCTTGAGACATGAGAGGACGACAGTTCGGCGAGGCTCAAATAAATTGCGTGCTTCTTGCAAGGCGAGAAACGGGAGCAGCCGCAGATACAGCGATTAGCTGTGATACTGTTGCGGCTGTTGCTGAATCCGAAGCTCTTTGAAGTCAATGGTTATAGCGGCTGCGCGCTGCGATCTCAAAGCGCGTTCATTCTTTAATCTCTAGTACCACGGACATTGGATAAAAAACTATATTTGCTTTATGGACAGAGGTCACGTCGCAGGAAATTCGAAGACCTCACCCGTGTATGTTTGTAGCGTGTGCGCGCTTGCATCCTACGGTTCCCACAGTGCGTCCGATGCTCGAAGGTAGCGTCGTCGCCTATCGGCACCTGTCTTATCGCCGGCCGCGCTGCCGCCATGTCTACTTTTGGGGAACTTCACATGCGCGTAGTCACCGTGTTTGCAAGTGAATTTCGCATTCTTCTGCTCCCCGAAACGTGCTCATGTCGGGTCGTACCAATGGTTATGTCATCTAGTGTATGTTAAAACGACGATGGCAATTGTACACCGGCGAAGAAATAAATCGTTACGAAATTGGGCGCTCAGGAATCTAGTCTAACGTTGCAGTTTTTACGTAGCGAAAATGGCTACGAAAGTGGGGCGGTCCCGGAGATAGGCGCTTCAAAGCGCCAGCTGTAGCGACAGCACCACGAAGTGGCACGCGGCGCACACGCTAAGCATTTCAGAGCTTACTGGCTTTCGAATGAGAGGAGTGTGCGCGCGCTCGTGGCCTATTGGTTAGAGTACCGGGCTCGACGGCCGACGTTCGATTCCACCCCATCGGTCACACATAATTTTCTTTTAATGAAAGCGAGGCGAAAGAAGAACCTACTTGCCGCAAAGTGACAGGAATGAGGTTGGTACGCATCGCAAGACATGTTTGGAATGTCTTCATATGCGAGTCCTAATTATTGTATACTGGACTCAACTGCTACACAACAAAAAAACAACTAGAAAAATCAACTCAAATTACCCAATAAATTGTTTATTGAGAACGCTCAACGGTAATATTGTTGTGCTAGGGTTGAGTGAACTCAATTGCTCCTGAAAATTTGTTGAAGTCCGTTGTTTCAACAATTGCCCAACAATATATCAATTGTTAATCAACAGTCATTTTTGTACGGGAGGTGCGGCGCCGTGCATTCTGTAGAAGTAGTTTATACGGAGAGAAAAGTGGCGCGGCGAAGGAGTGTGAACGTTGCGCTCAAGTCACACGGTAAAGTGGCGGGCAACAAACTTCAATACAGTGGCCATACCGGCGACCACAAAATTCGCGCACTTGCGATAGTCCTCGTTAAGCAGTTTCAACCTGTGAAATCGAAATTTTCTTTGCCTCTTACATCTACTGTTCCACAGCTCCCCTCGCTTTCTTGCACACCCCTTCTCGAGGAGGCTCAGAACGTGTACATACGGGGCACGAGCGTTGCAGAGAGGGAAATAGGGGCTAGAAACCCTTTTGTAGCTTTCCATCCCGTCAAATGTGGACAATCCCCTGTGGAGCTCCCTGGGCGTCGCCACAATACCGTATTGACATTTGTGATCACCTGTGACCCACCGCAATAACATAGAACGAACTCGAGCACTTACTTCTCTACTGACGTCCAAGTCCAGAAGAGAGGTATATACACGGTGTCCCAACTCTCATGCACCGAAATTTAAAAATATGCAAATGTCACGTATCTGGAATAAACCAAGCTAATATTGTTTGCCATCGCTTGGAAAAAGGATAATTTTTTGCTCATGGTTATATTGCGCTCAGTTTTACAAACACGATACTAAGGAAGGGCAGGACGTGGACGGACTTCGTCCGTCCACGTCCTGCCCTTCCTTAGTATCGTGTTTGTAAAACTGAGCGCAATATAACCATGAACGTTCACCAACTAGCCCCCTTCATTGCTTTACTAAATAATTTTTTGCATTCTACCTAATTATTTCACTAGTCTAATATTTAATCAAATTCTCAAATACTATAATTAGATTTAAAGTACCAATGGGAAAATTGCAGAGCAACACGAAAAACTGCCGAGACAGCTTTCTGTTGCTGAATACGTACTACATGCATTGGTGTGCGACTGGCCGCTCGAGGAACTTTGCTTGTATTCCCGGGGTTCTTTTAAAAACGCTTTTATGAACACGCGTTGAGCAACAGAAAACTTTATCGGCAGTCTTTCACGTTCTCTAAAATTTTCTCAATGACCGCTTTAATCTAACTATAATATTTTCGGAGTTGAACATTTATTAGGACTAGTGATGTAATTAGGCGGAGTGCAAAGAGCACCATTAGTATCTCCGAGCGACGCCAAACAGCTGCGTGGTATTTGCAAAGTTTTAAATCTCGGTGCAAGATAGTTGGGCCGCCCTATAGAAAGGGTAATGGAGGTAAGGAGAAGAGAAAGAAAGGGAACAGAACCAACGCAGTTACGAAACAGGTTACATAGCGCCTTGTCACTCTTTGCTCGCAGTTCCCATACATGGGGGAGAACGGGAGAAGGAAAAGCTGAAGTGCAAGGCTAGGAAGCGCAGCTACTAGAACCGACAGTGGTGGCGGACAAACTGAAGGTACAGTAAGGTGTCGTCTAGTGCAATTTGAAGCTCGCGGGAGCGTCGACCCAGAACAAGAACAGCGCCACGGCCCAGAATCCTCTTTCGAGGAGAAGGAGGTATCAGTCCAGCTTCCCTCATTTTTTTTGCGGTTCGTTATGCTGTGGTCACTCCCATCTGAGAAAGGCACTTTTTTTTGCCTTCAAGGAGCAGGCAGTGATGGTATTGCGCTCAGCGCATTCTTCAGTACTATAAATAAAGAGAAAGGGTGGCGAGTTCGTTGTGGGAGTGATTGTTGTAGCATGGAACAGCCAACGAGTGAGAGAAGAGTCACCGTTCCCAAACTGGACGCTTGGCCCCAGGAACGCTAGGGCCGTCGACGCTCGCGCGCTAACCTACAAGTCGCGCTAGACTGTACACTACTGTTATGTCTGAAAAATAAACACATTGCAAATTTTTCATCCGGATAAATGACGCAGGGCGTTCGCATGCAAAGCCGACTATAGCACTGTAGTGTCTCGGCGACGCTACAGAAGTGGTTCCGTGTGAAATGAACACTTCTGCGACCGCTGCTGTAGCTTTGCGGCTATGACATTGAGGGAAGTCGCGGATACGGTTCTGACCCCAGTAGCCACGTTTCTTCAATACGAAAACGCTCTTGCACATTAATTACGGTGCCCACTAAAGAACCCCAGGGTGTCAAAATTAATTTGGAGTCCACCAATATAGCATGGCTCACGAAGCGGTTGTTGTTCAGGCATGTCCACCCCCAAAATGTTCATGCAAAGTTTAACATTTCTGCGATGATACAATGAGCCACGTGAGGCAATGGCTATGCTAACCTTCTGGGGTGTTATGAACAATGGCGCACAACAATGTCTCAAGCAAACACGTCGCGCTGCCTGTTCCGTGTGATATGCAAACAAACACCAGTGGTGCACACAAAGTAACGTTCAACATCAACTCACCACTCACGTGTTAGACTAAATGGCAAATAAATTAAACGTCCGCCGTCAACATCACCAGTAATTGTCATCAGTACAAGCAAACCCCTCAGAAAGCTTCACCTACATCGATTCCCAGACTGCGTGGGATCCGAATATTTTTTATGCCTTCTTTTATGCGAACTGTCTCACTCGCACCTCTATTTTTGTACTTGGGGACATTTGTTCAATTTACATTTTCCAACATGACTTTTCTATTTGTATTACATTGATTTATTCATTATGACGCCCGAAAGGCAGCAGGTTGCCATTCGGTGCTTGGGCGTGTTTATTTTAAAGTTTTAGTCAAGTGACATTGTTTCAACTTCGGCAACGATGTCAGCACAGACTAACGATCACATGTCCTTTTGGTTCTACGTGTTCTATTAGGCTTCGGCAAAATATCTGTCTTTTGCTACCACAACTCCTGACGCAGAATTTAGTGGAACGTTGTCTGATGACTGTGGAGGACAACGGATAGAACGTGTACTGCAATGATGCGATTTTGCTGCAGGATTTCACTGATACGAGCGATGCTTTAGAAGTTTCCTTCGTTGGTTCAGCTTGAACTACGTGTCTGTCTGTTGTATTTCACCAACGTTCTTCCCGAAACGAACCCCCGTGCCACTGGAGTACTCAGGCCCCCTAAAACATATCGTTGGCGTAGGCATCGCGCGTAAACAGATACGTCTGTGTGGCAGTCTTCCCGGGCTTCACAGACAATTTTTTGTTTGCACGCTGTTTAACATGCTCGTAACTCCCTACACAGTCACTCAAAGTGGAATACCCTAGTAACTAGCAGCAACGGGTATTCTTCCCGCGCTGTACCATCTCGCGGCGGTTCAATGATTCAAATAAAATAATACAGGTTAGTCTTAAAAGATGGCACTACGCTCCTGTGCGAACCTGTGCATCGGTGAACCACTACTACAGAAGAAAATGAAATTAGTCTCAGGGCTTTACGGACAAAGCAACTATTATATAAAGATATAGATGGAATGGTTTTCGTAACTCAACGAGTCCCAGCCCCACCACCCCTATCAGAAGAAACTCTCCGCTTGTAAATCATCCAGCGGTGAAATAGGGCAAAACTATTTAGCGCAGAAAGCGTTTCTTTGGTGTTTCGAAGAATAATGCTGCAGAACGCGCACACCATCTGGCGGTATTATGTTCCAATATAGCCACCTCTTGGTTCAAACAATGGGTGCACAAACATCCTCGCTGCGACAAACATACCCGCCTCAAGCGCATCAGTTTTATAGGAAATTTTTTTCTTTGCCTTCTATCACGTTTTCCGAACGTTCTTTGCCTTCTATCACGTTTTCCGCAACGTATGCTCAGCCAGTTCATCACTCGGTAAATTGAGCCTATCGCAGAGACATTGCATAGTAGCAAACTGCAATCACATGCCAAAAAAAAATGTTTCGTCGCGCGAGGAAGAAACAACGCGCGGCGAGCCTTTCCTCCTCTGCGGCTTCTCCGAGCCGGTGGGGCGATTCTTGTTTGTGTTACTCTCACATGCTGCGGAATAACATTGAGGTGTTTTAACTTGTTCGCCATGAAATTTAAGTCATGCCAATTGAACTATGTCGTTGGGGAACCCAGTTTGTAGCCTGTCGATGCAGCAGCAACTACAATATGCGGAATTTGCCCTAGATGCGCAAGCAAGCGACGTGCATTGCCAGCTGTTTTGTGTACACATGATGCAAACTATAGTGCCTGTATAGGTTTTTGCGATGGAGGAAGGAAAGAGTAGAAGACGCCCTCGCTAGACCGAATCAGTTGAAGTGTGTGTGGCGGAACTCACGTGGTGTTTTTCGCAAAGGAGCACGGAGACTAATCTGCCAAACGTCGGCGCATTGTGTTAGCAACCGCGCTCCTGATGCTCTCGCTGCTGCTCTAAGCCTCTGAAAAGGGAGATATTTTTCCGCCTGTGCCTTTCCCGCAGCACATTCAGTTTGAGAGAGAAGCCGACTTTGGAATGCGATGTGAAGCTGGAAATTAATCTTTTGGGTCTGTGAGTTCGATTGTAAGCCAGCAACAGACACCCTGTTCTAATCACCGCGCGGGTCTTCGTCGTCTTCTTCAACGTGACACGGAAAAGTACAGGAGATCGTCTGCTTCGCTAAAACTGTTACAGAAGTTTCGTAGGCTTTGTTTTGATGCGCGTCAGCAGCACACACTTCAGGCGCTTATAGCAATGCAAATTCAGTGCACGCCCCTATCTCCTCCAGCCAGCTTACTAGAGGTGCAAAGCGAGATGGCACACCAACATGATTGCGCTTCTTGCTTCAAAAACGTGACGTCAGGGCCTCTCCTATTTTGTTTCTTTCCTCTATTATTTTTACTTTAGAAAGTAAACTACTGTTTGTAAGTTGCCAATGTGAATTAGAAAATCTTCTCAATATCTTATCGGTTGTCATTGGAGATAAAACATGAAAGGGCATTTCGTGTGTGGAACAAAACGCAACCATCCAACAACAAAGCCCCAATTTTTATAACATATTTCGCTAAGCCACAGGCGTTCATTTCACTAGGCTATGCCTACGATAGCATCCCGTGGGTGGGGGGGGGGCGATTGTTCACTGCGGTTGGTAGGCCAGCATGGTATATATAAGCTTCGGGCTTCAGCATTGCCTTTTTGATTATGGGGTTTTACGTGCCAAAACCACTTCCTGATTATGAAGGAAGCCGTAGTGGAGGATTCCGGAAATTTCGACCACCTGGGATTCTTTAACGTGCACCTAAATCTAAGCACACGGTTGTTTTAGCATTTCGCCCCCATCGAAATGCGGCTGCCGTGACCGGGTTTCGATACCGCAACCTCGTGCTGAGCAGCCTAACACCATAGCCACTGAGCAACCATGGCAGGTCGCATTGCCTTTTTGAGCTGTACAGCATTACTATCCATAGTGGATGGCAAAAAAAAATCAGGTAGTCATTTGTGAGGACACACATTCCATAGGATGGCTTAATTGATGCGTCGTAGAGCACCGGACGAACAAGACCAAAAATATGGTTCTCATTCTCTTTCTTTGCATGAACAAGAAAATTAGCTAACGCCGCAATAAGGTCTCCTATGGTTATTCCACAGGGTACTACAGCGCGCTTCGAAAACAAACACATCTGTAACACAGCATCTACCACTGCTTCGGACACTCGTGTAGTCTGCAGGCGATCCCTCGACTACTCGACAAGTGTAATTCACATAGCACGGGATGCCCGTATTTCTGACAGAAACTTCTTTTATTCGTGGGCTGAAACCTTGTGATACAAATGAAGTAGCCTATCCGTGTATCTACACATAACTAATTGAACACCTGTCAAAGTAAACAGCACTATCTATTCAGTAGCAGAACTGTACCCACGCTGTTAAGATCCTCATACATTCCGGAACTACTCCTTCCTTCTAATCCACAGCCTACAACTAAAGGGAGAATGCCGCAATAAGGCCATTTTTCTGAAACACATTTTCAGGAAAAAGATTGATCTCCGTGCCTGATTGCAGACCGAAACATGCGCGCACGTCGGGCATCGGTGCTCCCTTCCCCTGAACACCGGAGAAAGTCCTGTCATGCAGACTTAACAGTTTCAGTACGCAACACAGAACCCTAACCCACAGCAGACGACACGTTCTACTAACTAGACCGCGCATATACTAAAGAGTCCTACATAAATATTTATGAAACCACCACCGGCTCGCAATACAACAACAACAAGAATTAGTTTGTAAATGAGATTCTAACTCTATGCAGCTGTGCTGCCGCCATATCAGTAGGATAGTTGAATAAGCCTAGCAGCAGTACTCACGTACCGGGCAGAAACCTGGAGGCTTACGAAAAGGGTTCAACTTAAATTGAGAACGACGCAACGAGCTATGGAAAGAAGAATGATGGGTGTAGCGTTAAGGGATAAGATAAGAGCAGACTGGGTGAGGGAACAAACGCGAGTTAATGACATCTTAGTTGAAGTCAAGAAAAAGAAACGGGCATGGGCAGGACATGTAATGAGGAGGGAAGATAACCGATGGTCATTAAGGGCTACGGACTGGATTCCAAGGGAAGGGAAGCGTAGCAGGGGTCGGCAGAAAGTTAGGTGGGCAGATGACCTTACTAAGTTTGCAGGGACGACATGGCCACAATTTGTACATGGCCGGGGTAGTTGGAGAAGTATGGGAGAGGCCTTTACCCTGCAGTGGGCTTAACCAGGCTACTGCTGCTGCTGCTGCTGCTGCTGGTGCTGATGATGATGATGAGGATCATGATCATGATGATGATGATGAACAGCAGCTTGGTTCGGTATAACTTCAATGGTGCTTATAATATATAGTTCATGAATATTCCAGAAGCCTGCCGATTATTTTAGCTTGGAACTGAAAAGGGCTTTCTTAACTAGTGACATCATGCCACAGTGGCTTAGAATGATGGGCAATGAAGATGCCGATGCAGCAGCACGATCTTCACGTGAGAAGGGCTTGCAAGACTCCATTCTATTCTCAAGAACAGACAAAGCAATGAAAATTCGAGTACTTGCAGATGAATCCATAAGATCTACATGGAACACACCAAGCTCGAAGCACACACGTCGGCACCAGCTGGACCCGTCCCTTCGATTTCCACCCTCATCCTGACCCTCTCGACCCGAGACAATAGTACATTGCCGACAGTGGCGTGGTGTCGCTTTCACAAGATATTCTGCCTTCCCAGTCGGTATGGACGAGATAACGGCTTGCATCTACTGCAGCGGCGAGGAGACTATAGAACACGTACAGTCGTGTTCCGTCTGGCGGCTCGGTGCCTCCTGTCGAGAGTATCGAAGTGCGCATGCGCGTCCATCCTATCTCGCTGGCCTGGTCGCTCCCTCGCTGCACAGCCGCGAGTGCGCCGTTCACAGGAATTTGCAGCTGCCGCCGCCAGTAGTTTCGTTCGCGAAGCAGCGTCGCGGCATGTTCGATCCCCTTGGTCCGATCTCTGCGATGTTTTCCAACTACGGAAGCGCCTGCTTTTCCCGCTTCTGTCACGGCTGTCTGGCCGATACCACGATGTAAGATATCTACACTTTAGGTGCAACCGCGCGCATCGATGGCAGCGGATACCTATCAGCGGTAGGACGCAACTTCAAGACAGAAGATATTTCATTGGGTTTATGTCCCGTTGGAATGGCAATGGCGCGCTTCGCGCAAAATCCGAAATGATTGAGTGACGCGCGAAACTATAATTATATATATTTATAGGTAACCATGGTGAGGGGATATGGTGGGGCAGAGGGCATCGCCGGGCTAATGAGCAGAGACGGCGATGCGTCGCCACCTGCAGACGCCGTTCCTCGTTGGTTGCATTATGCAATGTTCCTTGCCCGCGCAAGCCACTGCCTGCGTTCTAACTTAAGTTGCGTCGTCCCACCATTAGCTAGGTATCCGCTGCCGTCACCGGGCCGATGGAAGCGCGCCGTTGCAACTTTAGCTGGTCGATCGTGTCTCAGCAAGCCGAGAAAATTCCCCACCTAAGGAGTACATATCTTGCACCGTGGCTGATACATACCGCTCGCGCTTTCTGCGGAGCGGGGCGTTCCCGGCACAGAGTGCTATCGTCGGCAGAATGCCACGTTTGAAGAAATGGTACTCATTGTCAGGCTTTCCCGCTGCTATGCTCAGATATTTCCGATGGGTTATCGCGCTTCCCTATAGGCGGACACAGACGTTGTTTAAGAAGTCTTACACTGTGAAAGTATATAAGCGCATTTTGCGTATTGCCGCTTAGTCTTCTGCAAGCATGCCGCCAGCTGCACAGAGCGCGAAACGAACAAAGATCTCCGATCGCGCCCCTGGGGACAACGAACGCAAATTACGATAATCGGCCCGCGCGCCGGTGCGTAGCGAGCGAACGCGCAGGCCAGCGAGATAGGATGGACGCGCATGCGCACTGCGATACTCTCGACAGCAGGCACCGAGCCGCCAGACGGCGCGCGCATGTACACGGCCACGGGCTCGCATGGTCTCCAAATTTATGAACGCGACCGTACTTAGCCACTGTTCTCGATACAGCGCGCACCGGCTGTCGCTAGTGGCCGTGTTGGCACGCCATGACCCCACGCCACTTTCAGAGCAGACAGTCTTGAATGCCCACATGAACTGTCGCCGCACCCAAATTCGGGGAAGGCTTTGTTAACATTTTTACGTGGCAGTGACATGGTAGAAAAACTATAATTATCCCGCCCCTTTTTTTTTCAAGCCTTTCTTTTTATCCCTGCTCTTCTTTCCGTCTTTACTTCCCCTTCCCTTCCATTAGTGCAGGGTAGGAATCTGGAGGCTTTAACTCGGTTTAACCTCCCTGCCTTTCTCTCATTTACATCTCTCTCTCTCTCTCTCTCTCAACTAGCGACAAGGGAAAGAAGAATGATGGGTGTAACGTTAAGGGATAAGAAAAGAGCAGATTGGGTGAGGGAACAAACGCGAGTTAATGACATCTTAGTTGAAATCAAGAAAAAGAAATGGGCATGGGCAGGACACGTAATGAGGAGAGAAGATAACCGATGGTCATTAAGGGTTACAGACTGCCTTCCAAGGGAAGGGAAGCGTAACAGGGGGCGGCAGAAAGTTAGGTGGGCGGATGAGATTAAGAAGTTTGCAGGGACGACATGGCCACAATAAGTACATAACCGCGGTTGTTGGAGAAGTATGGGTATGGGAGAGGCCTTTGCCCTGCAGTGGGCGAACCAGGATGATGATGATGATGATCATGATGATGATGATGATGACGACGATGATGATGAAGGGATTAGGGGCATTATGCAATTGACGGTAATAACATTAACGTCCTATACGCCCATGAGAGTGGGGTAGTTTTAGGCGAGCACGAGTCAACATCAAAATACGTCGTCGCAGCAAGGCATTTGAAAGAGTCAGCGGCTCCTATAGGCATGTGAGCAGCTCTGATGGGAAAAAAATGACGAATACACGTCAGTTGAAGTACTTCTCTCCACGGTGACAAAGGCTTTCTCTGTCGTCACCTCACGCGGCAGAGCAACACGACAGAACGATATATTGTCGTCCACGGCATCTAATATTTCAGACGACATAAGCGAGATTTTACTTCCAGTAAAGCAGACCGGAGAATCTGAGCTGGTGCGCTCTATTCTGTTGCTGTCCAATGGGATAGAGGTAAGTGGAGTTAAACTGATGGGATGGACCATAACTAGAAACGAAAGAGTTAGCTTAATAGCTACACTAGATGAGAGAAAGCCTTCCCAAGGCGTCAGAAGTGTCGGATAGCGAATGAGAATAAGAAATATATATTTTCTTTCCGTATACGCAAATCGCACGTTCGATTAAAGAGGTGCTAAAGGAAGCTGTAGTGAGCCAGAAGAAACGGCTAATCTTGACACGAGACACGTACTGGACTTCGGCGGCGAATGCAGCCCTCGATAGTCATCCAAGGAGGCGGAGAAAGTCGACCCAGCCGCATCACCACGGCAGCATATTCTAATATCTTCGGACGCTACAAACCTAACGCGTGGGAGTGCTTGTGTCTCCACGTTTTACTGCGAATGCATTACATGCACCACTACGCCGAAATTCGTCGCAGTCGATGGCGTGACCAAGTGACAATACCAAAAATGGCCAAAGGCGCCAGTGGTAAAAACACGTCAAACATTGCTCGGGTTGATGTCATATTTTTCCGAGGTTGACCAGTAAACAAAGTAAATTAATCGCTTTGAAAATAAATAGTTGTTACGTTTCGGTGTGGTTAGAAATGGAACCCGGGCCTCCGGGATGCGAGACGAGCACGCTTCCCCGACGCCACGGTGGCTCCGCGATGTGTGCGTACACTCTCAGGCAAAGTTACACCCTTTGGGGTGGATCTCTGCCACCTAACGATAATCGTCATCTGCCTTGCTTGCGTTTCCTTTCTTGAAAACGCCGCCCCCGCTGCTTTCATGTCGGAAATGCTATGTCATGCTGATCGCGCATACCGTTCGTTACTGGAAAGTACCGGGCTCGCCGCGTTCTATAAAGGAAATGCGGACAACACAGCTGACAATTATTTTTCTGTGGCAAAAGGGTGTAATTTTGGTTAAGAGTGTAGCGTGTATCGTCATCGTCGACGCCATCACGTGCTCTCTCCACTTCAACTAAATCGTGAGGGTATTAATGTACATTCTGTATCAACATGACCCGTTTCACCATTTGCGCTCTACCACGTTGTCGAACATTTCAATTGTATAGAGTATCACGCATGCCGAAAACAGCAAACGAAATCATTTAACCTAAGCGACTATAATGCTTTCGCATTGCCGCACGTAAACAGGAGTGTGTCGACCTTAATTTTTGTGACCCCTGGTGCCCGCACTCCGATAGCAATGCCACTCACTAGCTCGCCAACTATAAGGAAATCGTATATGCGATCACAGACTTATACAAAGCCTGCTGTAAGTGCAGATGTAAAAGCGATACAGCCACTACAGAATACACTTGCGAAAATAGAACGACAGCGAAAAAGAAAAGTTCGCTTATGTTGTGTACTGCGCGGATGGTGACACGCGCAGGCGCGCAGCGTGACGAGCGAGTACACCAACGAACTCCGGAACAGAGAATGCTTTATTCGGAACAGCGCGTGCTTCTCTTACGCGCTGGCGGTTGCTTATCCGCTTCTGATAACAAACAATGAACGACGCCTGTCAGCGCTATCACATTCCTTCCCCCACAAGTTCCTTTGCAAAAGTCCTCCCACTCAGAACGAACAGGTTGGTGCCGTTCTCGTGAACTTCTACATGGTACGGCAGGGGGCTCAGGTGACGTGGGCTGGACGAGTGCCTGGCATGCGGGCCATGCTGGTGTGGGGGTCGTGGGCTGAACGGTTGCCTCATCCTCAAGATTTGTTTGAAGATGCTCTCGTTGATCCATTGGCTGACAGACTCCCTCCATGGGCTGGTCCCACTCGGGCACACCCGTCGTGCTCTCGGCCATAGCCGCCGGGACTGTCTGGGGGCCCGCGTACGGCAGGGGCTCTGGAATGGCTGGCTGGGATGACTGGCATGCGGTAGACGGATCTTCGTGCTGAGAATAATTGGCCAGACGTAGATGATGAACATGAATGAAATGCACTTTGCTCATCGTGTCCAGCAAGTACGTTACAGGGCTAATGACTTTCATTATTCGGCCTTCAGATCACACTATTTTCTGCCCTCTGACAGTTTTAACGCAGACACGGTCGCCTTCCGTGAAGAAGCGCCATAGAGAGCGACCTCGGTCGCGTTGAGCCTTGGACTTTTATTGCCCTTTTCGCATGTCTTCTTGAAATGACGGCTTTAGGAGCGACAGCTTTGTACGCGGCGCTCTTTTAAGAAACAGTTCGTCTGGTGATCGGCCCGTTACTGGGCATGGAGTTGTCCGGTAGGCAAGCAAAAGATGTCTACACGCTTAAGCAAAATTGCCACCCTTTTGCCACGACGATAATCGTCATCTGTCTTGTCCGCAGTTCCTTTGTTTAACGTGGCGAGCCCGGTACTTCCCAGTAACGAACGGCATGCACGCTATCAGCATGACATAGCATTCCCGACAGAAAAGTAGCGGATGTGGCGTTTTCAAGAAAGGAAACGCAAGCAAGGCAGATGACGATTATTGTTGTGTGGAAGAGATACACCCCAAAGGGTGTAACTTTGCCTGAGAGTGTAGGCGTTCTCGTAGCGTTCTGTGGCTGCCGGAAGCGCTATCATGAGTAGTTGAAAGCATATTTAGCGCCAGCAAACAAGGACGGAAGAGAGACGACACCACAATGCGCTAACTTCAACAACTTGATCTGGCATCACCGTCACTGAGGCACCCGTGTCTATTTGTATGGTCACGTTGTGGCTCTCTACATCCACGCTAACATATTACGGCGACTTGTTGCTGGCGATACTACAAATTTCGAAATCGTTCTCCGATTCTTCCGTGGAGTCATCCACCCAATTTAATTCTTTGCGTGGTTCGGTTCCCCGCCTGCACATCGTCCTGAGATGACCTTGCGTGCCGCAGTTATGGCACCTGTACCTGCGGTGTCGACACATTCTTGTCGAGTGGTTTTTTTTTCCACATCGTAACCATTCTATCGGTTCTGTCCTGACTCCTCGCCTGCGGTTCACTGTGACGGGGTGTTGGTGGCCTAAGAGCTTGCCTATTTGCCTGCTTTCAGCTATCAGGTCCGCTTGACGACCTGCTTCGTCAGACGTAATTTGTTGCGACTGCTTCGATGCTCTTTCACAGTTGAGAGCAATTCTGCAAGCCCCTTGAAAGGTCAGAACCCCGGCGTCTGCCGCAAACAGCTCCCGCTGGGTGTCGGCGCATTGCAGCCCCGCTACGGGCCTGTCCCTCAAGGCTTGGTCAAGAAAGTCACCGAATGCGCAACTTCTGGATAAATTCTTCAGCTGGCATATTGTTCAAACTGTACGCGGCGGTTGAATCTGCATCTTTCCGCGATGACGGCTTTCCGGGGACGGTGATGGTTCTTCAGAACCGCTTTTGCCTCATCGTACGTTTTACTGGACGGCGCATGGGGTACGAGCAGGTTTCTCAGTATTTCGGACGATTTCGGTCCTACGACCTTCAAGAATTCGGCTAATTTCTTCCTGTTGGCTACTTCGTTTGCCTCCACATACAACTCGAACCCTTCCACTGTACGAGTCAAAACTTTCGGCCTTCTCGTCGAAACAATCGATTCTTCCCACCTTTGACATGTTGGCCGTTTCCTCGAGCTTCCGCAGCACTGGCCTGGTAGCCTGCCCCGCTTATTGTCAGCAGCAGCCACGGCCCCGGGAAGCTACTTGCGTCGATCACACCCTCGTCGCCATGTGTTGTGTACTGCGCAGATAGTGACGCGCGCAGGCGCGCACCGTGACGAGCAAGTAGACCAACGAGCTCCGGAACCAGCAATGCTTTATTCCAAAGAGCGCGTGCCTCTTATACGCACCCGCCGTGGTTGGTCAGTGGCTATGGTGTTGGGCTGCTGAGCACGAGGTCGCGAGATGGAATCCCGGCCACGGCGGCCGCATTTCGATGGGCGCGAAATGCGCAAACACCCGTGTGCTTAGATTTAGGTGCACGTTAAAGATCCCCAGGTGGTCGAATTTTCCGGAGCCCTCCACTACGGCGTGCCTCATAATCAGAAAGTTGTTTTGTCACGTTAAACCCCATATCTTTTTTTCTTATACGCGCTGGCGGTTGCTTATCTGCTTCTGATAACAAGCAATGAACGCCGCCTGTCGGAGCTATCACAGCTTTGAAATTCAAGTAAAGCAAGAAAACGCTGTGTACGCAGGGCTTGAGAAGCATGTTACAAATGCGACAAGGATATGCTGTAACGACTTCGAATATGTATAACAGAAAAAGTAAGGGCCTGCAAATACTAATGTGGCTTCAAGAAGGTAATTATGTTGAACAAGCAAAAGAACACCCTGATTTGTGCTATCTCATTGGCGTGTTCTTTCGCCAAACATACTAGTACATCCGACTGTTTAGTACCATCTCATCGAGGCAACCGTAGGTGGGCTCTCGATGTTTTAGAGGCTGCGTTATAGTTTTGTCAAAGCTCTCTTGTTCTCAATCACACTTTTTCGTATGAAGTGTATTGCGTTACATTTGACGTTATTTGCTAAAGTAAGATATTGTTACGGGGATGTTGGGAGTATAGACAGACTGTATTTACAATACATGCACAAGCAGAGTCAATGTATACTTAAGATGGCTGACCAGTAACAACACGCAGCAGCCAACGCCTCGCAATCATCTTCTCCTTTTCTTTTCTCTTATCCTTCCGTAACAGGACGCCCTGGTGCTGAGGCGCCGTCTCGGCGCATGGTAGGCCAAGAATTGCGAGTGAAGTATGGCTTCAGCCACGAAATGTGCGCAATGTCAACAAGTGTCAGCCTTGAGAATAGATGAAACTGTAACAGCGAGATCTCGTAATTGACGTCGTCAACTTGACGTATGACTTCATAAGGCCCTGTGTAGCGAGAGAGAAGCTTCTGCGAGAGGCCGACTCGACGACATGGTGACCAAAGGAGCACCCAAGCACCTGCGGAAAACTTAGAATCTCGATGACACCTGTCATAACGCTTATTTTGTATATGTTGCGAGGCTAATAAACAAGATCAGCCGACTTGACGTGCCATGTGAGCGCGATCTATGACTTCACGAGCGTACTCAGTTCCAACAAGTGGCATAGAAGGGACCTTGGTGTGAAACAGCAATGTGGGGCTGCAACCATACACAATATGAAAGGGTGGGCTCGCCTTGTCCTGTCGTGTTTCTTGTGTCGTTGTGCGCTAAACAAAGTATTCATGGATTCGCACCAACTAGCCCGCCAACGCATTGTGATGAAAGGGTGCATATCCTGCGGTGTCTTGCCCGGACGAGTTGTACGCGAATGTCACGTAGGCCGGCGTGGCGTCCACGTCACGGTGATGGTTGGAGATGCACAACGGGAGCATCTCTGTGAGTGTTTTGTTGAGACGTTCCGTAAGATCGTTAACTTGTGAGTGATAGGGGGTGGACAGTTTGTGCTCAGTGGCAAAATAGCGGAGGAGGCGGCGCAGAACTCGAAACAACAACGAGCGGCCCTGGTCTATAGGTAGCTGTCGAGATGCACCGTGGTGTAGAATGGCGTCGTGGAGGAGAAAATCGGCGACGTCAGTTGCACAACTAGTCGGCAACGCCTTCGTTATCGCGTAGTGTGTCAGGTAATCAGTAACGATGGCAATACACTTATTCCCTATAGTCGTCGGGAAAGGGCCAAGCAGGTGAAGACCTACGTGAAAGAAAAGTTCAGGGGGAACTTTAATTGCATGGAGTCATCCGACAGGTGGCAGGCGAGGTTTCTTCCGGCGCTGACACAATCCGCAAGTTAAGACATAACGACGCACAGAGCGGTAGAGACCCGTTCAGAAGAACCGGCGTCGCGCGCCGTCATATGTACGCAAGACTCTAAGGTGTCCCACCGTCGGTGCATCGTGAAGTTGTTCGAGAACGACGGATCACAGACAACGAGGAAAGACAAGGAGCAACTCAGGGCCGTCAGGGTTGATATTGCGGTGCTATAGGATGCCGTCGTGCAGCACGAACATGCAGCACGTGCCGTCGGTGTCGCTAGATTGCAATCTGATGGTGATGGACTGTAAGGATTCGTCGCGTTGTAGTTCAGCGCGCATGTCGGTCATATTAGTAAAAGCCAGCACGCAGGTTACCGGATCACTCGCAGCAAGATCATGAGGATCCACGGGGTGACGAGAGAGGTAGTCATCGTCCTTGTGCAGACGTCCAGACGTATAGTTGACAATAAATGAAAGCTCTTGGAGCCGCAAAGCCCAACGACCAAACCATGCTGTCGGGTCCTGGAGGGAAGACAGCCAGCAAAGAGCGTGTTGGTTTGCAACGACCAGAAACGTGCGGCCGTACAAATACGGCCGAAACATGGCGACAGCACAAACTAAAGCCAAGCACTCCAGTTCAGTGGTGGAGTAATTCCTCTCAGGAGTTGGCAGCACGCGGCTGGAGTAAGCTATCACGCACTCGGTACCATTCTGCTGTTGGGCTAGAACAGCACCGATGCCGTAGCCGCTGGTGTCAGTGTGGACTTTCGTCGGTGCAGATGAATTATAGCGGAAGGATGAGGGGTGGTCAGAAGCCCGATGAAAGTGGCGAACGCGTGAGCCTGCTCCGCGCCCCATATGAATGGCGTGTTCTTCTTTGGAAGATCTATCAAAGGCCGAGCAACATCGGCAAATTTTTGTCGAAAGGGCGAAAGTAGGAACACAATGCGACGAAGCAGCACACTTCAGAAGCAGAGCGTCGCACAAGAACAATGTGAACAGCGTGAAAATTTTCCGGATTTTTCCGAGCTGTCCCAGCACGGCAATCTCACCGCGCCCAAGTTGACATTTCGTGGAGTTCAGTTGAAGGCCGGCTTTTCCGAAGGCCGCGAGAATGGCAGCGAGTCGGGTAAGGTGGCTGCCGAACGTGGGAGAAAAAACAATAATGTCGTCATGGGAACAAGGACAGCTGATTCATTTTCAGTATCGCAGAAGAGAGTCCATCACACGTTCAAATGTCGCAGGAGCATTGCATAGGCCGAACGGCGTGAGTTTGAACTGATATAAACCATCAGGCCTGATGAAGACCGTCTTTTCGCGGTCCGTTTCATCAACTGAAATCTGCCAGTAGCCGGATAGAAAATCAATTCACCATAAGTAGTTAGCTCCGTGCAAGCAGTCCGAGGCGTCTTCGATGCGTCGTAGTGGGTAGACGTGTTTTGGCGTGATATTGCTTAAACGGCCATAATTGGCGAAAAAACCCAGGTACCATCTTTATTTTTTCACAAGGACGACTGGCGAAGCCCAAGGACTGGCTTATGGTTCGATGACGCCTTTGCGGAGAATTCTGTCCTCTTCTGATTGGTTGACTCTAGGTTCAGCATGCGATACACGATAGGGATGCCGACGAATAGGATTCGTGTTTCCAGTGTTTATACGGTGGTGAACAACAGATGTTTGGCCTAAAGGCCTATCGCCGAAATAAAAGATGTCACTGTACGATTCGAGCAGGAGACTTATGCCCCGTGGCCTGTGCAGGGGTGAGGTCAGGAGCAATTATTTTTGCAAAGCCATCCGTTAAGAAACCAGAGCTGTGAGCTCTAATTGGCGCTAATAAATAACTCTGGGTGTTCACACTCTAAATGCCTAATTCTGAAGTACTAGAAACGCTGGTCAAGAACATACCAGCCGGAAGCACTTGAGGGCACATGCTGAAATTCAGACGCGGTTGAGCGACGTCGTAAATAGTTACCGTGACCAGCGTATGCGGAAAACCAACGTTCCGGTTCAAAATCACGTCGGGGGCGAAGCACATATTCACCGTCAGGAACATCTGGCTATGCAGTCAAAGTGACGTGAGTGACTGCCTCTGGTAACAGGCGCACATCGTGAAGCGCGCACTAGTTCGGTGGGGCGGAGCTCGGAGCATCGGCCAATTGAGGCAGTTCCGACTGAAGAACGCCGGTTGTGCATGAGGGTAGGGTGCCATCTGTTGGTTCTACTCACACGTCCATACAGAGCCAGCCACTCTTCAACGTCCGCATCGTCGGTACCGCGGAAAGTTCCAGGGTCCTCGGGTTGCACAACCACAACCGAAGGGGTCAGCCACGTAGCTGGCGACGGTGAGGTTGGAGTGGGCAACGATGTTGATCCCGCTTGCTCGCCATCATTCATGTTGGGGATGGTGATGTGACGTCCACTGCGGAGCTCCGTTTCCAGCCGTGGTACTTAACAGATCTACCAATATGTTACGGGGATGTTGGGAGTACAGAGAGACTGTATTAACGCGATAGCGTTAAGGAGCTCGTGTCGCAGAAAAGCCGGTGTCGTCGGCGTCGGTGTCGGGTGTCGGCGTCGGCGTCCGCGGTGTTGGCCGTGAGCGATAAATCATGGCAGGCACTTCATAAATAAAAAGCAACTTCCAAGATGGGCTGGGTGGGAATCGAACCAGGGTCTCCGGAGTGTGAGACGGAGACGCTACCACTCAGCCACGAGTTCGGTGCTTGAAATCGGTACAAACGCGCTTTTAGTGAACGCGGTGTTGCCTTAAAAACGTGCCGTAGAATGTTATACTGCGGTGTATATGGGTAATTATGAGCACGTAACTTACAGAAGTCGCATTTACACGAATAGCGAAGTACGTTTCCGCTACATTTCTTCTGCGCTTACCGCACACGCAGAGCCATCTTGCGGCAAACACAGAAGACCCCTCCTCTCAATGTACGGCGCTGCCCCGACAGGTGGCGCGCCATGCGCGCATTGGGGCTGTGCTGTGCGCGGACCGGTGCCAGGCGCGTTGCGGCCCCGACTCCCTCTCCCCTGGCGACGCTTCGCCGTGCTCCCACGCGGGTTGCAGAATCAAGCGCCGTTCCTTTCTTTAGATTACTATCTGTCTATCTCTCTGCCCGTGCCGATCACGACGTTTGGCTGGCGTAGATCGTTTCCCCCTCCGAGACACCGAGTTCTTTGGTTCGTTCCGTTTGCTCAGGCGCACGTTTCGCTGCTGCGCAGAACGCTGCGTTGCTCGGCGCTCTCCGTGTGATAGGTGGGCGCAAAGTCCGATGCGGGGCGCCTCGTAAGTGATCCCTGCGCCGTAGCGCTTTGTCTTACACCCCTTGGCGGGTCGATGGGAACGCTGTCGCGTTCCACTCTTGAAGGCGAAGCTTAAGCGTCCTCCAATTTTTTACAATATATATACAAGCAGAGTCACTGTAGTTAAAATAGCTGACCAGCAACAACGCGCAGCAGCCAGCGTCTCGCAATATTCTTGTTTCTCTTCTTTTATCCTTCCGTAACAATATATTCGGCGCTATTTAGTGCACACAGCATTAGTCTTTGCCGATAACTTAGCAGGGTAGCCGATTAGGCTATTTGGTGGCCACAGTCAGTTACAGCGTGAAGGGTAAACCAATAGGGGATTGCTTTAAGTAAAGCGACGAAAGGGTTTAGGTTCGTGCACGTTCCTGATTAGGCTTTGGCCGTCAGCGTTCTTCTTCTTTTCTCCACCATCTTTTTGCCAGTCTAAAACTCAACGCAACGTAATCATGAACGTAATTACTTGTCTTTGTCCTATCTGCATCATTGTTTGATCATTGTGCTGCACATTCATGCTCATGCACAAGCTACGTTGCTGAATTTTAAATGTTGATGTTAATGAAACAGTCCGAGAGCAAAGAAGTAATGCTGAAGCAAGAATTGTTCACCAGGCCAATCGCAATGCATGAGATTACCGGCTGCAAACGTTTTCGAAGCTAAAGAGTATTCAAGTGCAATGGCCCCAATCACCCCACACACCACAGGCGCCGACTATTAGGGGTCTCCTGGGCCGGAGCCCTCTCCTAAAGTGTCATTACCAGAGTTCTGGCACCTATATCATTTCATGTTTATTCTGATTTGACTAACGTTTCACTTTAAAAATTATTGTGGCTAAAAGCTTACTGCAACATTGTTGGCGCGGACGTGCACGGCTTTGAATTCATACTTTCGCTTTATTTCTGCGGATCCTGAGAATGGGAGGACAAGCGCATTAGAAGCACCACCGGCGGTTATCTCATCCGTATTTTTTCCCTTTTACGTTTTATTAAATTTTCACTGTGAACGCCATGCACACAGACAATGTTTTCATATATATACACAGGACAAAAATTATTAGGCTTCAAAAGAGAAGGAGGTCGCTAACAAATACTTCAATAGTGTGAATATCCTATGCCAAGCTAATGAATAGGTTGCTGTACGTTTAAGGCGCATCAAGTGGCTTTGCAGGCTTTTGTGACCCTGAAAAAACCTGCACACTTCACTGAAGTCTTCGGCAGAGTCTTTTATAAAGGGCGTGTGAAATGCATATGAATGATAGGGTCTCAGTGTTCCTTTTCTTTCTAGTAGGCAATGCTAAGGACTGTTGAAGAAAAGAAACTCGCCTAATAATTTACAACATTCATTAGGGATGGTAAGATCATCACTTGCATGAAGAGGTCACCAATACATATAATTCACTCCGTAACCGAAATGAGGCCAAGCCGGATTCGCTTGAAGTCAGATCAATAGCAGTCATGCGCAGCAGCGCTTATATAGTTATATAGTCGGACTCAATGTAAAAAAGGGAAATCTCCACCAATCCACTCCTGTGAAAGTGGATGGTAAGCGAAGCTGTAGATACGTTGCGCCTAATGTATTCATCGACAAGGTCCTTGGGCACTTGAAGTCGTCGATGGTGTTGGTGTGTGTGTATGACATCATCGTTTACGTTCCCCGTTTTCCGAACAACAACGCCATTTGGAGCTCGTCTACCGAACTCTAGATGACGGTGGGCTCCGCATGAAGCCTTCAAAATGTTTCTTTGATTATTCGGAAGTTTTTTACTCAGGTGAGGCACCTGAATAATTAAATTGGGGTATGTGTGCTCACTCGGACGTAGCATCAAGCGTTGAGCAATATCAGAGGCTTGTAGCGTTGCATCAGCAACCTCAAGCGCTGGTAAACAGAACGATTCATGAGGGAGCTGTTTCCTGTGATGTTCCCATAACGATAGGCCATTCTTATCGGAATATTATTTGCAAGGCAGAAAAGGTCATTTCTTAATACTCTTGTGCCATAGACATGCGGAAAGGTAATTTACAAGTGTCTGCATTTCAGCAGGCAATATATTTATGTTGACCCGATGTCATAGTTTTGTTGCAAAGCGGATTATGTGTTACGATATACACTATGCTTTATTTTTAGCTGCACGAAGTTTATAATAATTGCTGGTGGCATGCAGCACATTCTAAATCTTTCCAGATGATTGGAGATAAATCTTATAGTGTCCAACGAAATACATTGCTGTTTAAAGTAGTTTGTGCTTCCGTGCATGATACAGCGTTTTTTTAAAGATTAAGCTTGACAGCGTCTACCTTGAAACCAGTGCCATCCTCAGCATTCGTTCCAAGTCGATATGTTTTGCATACTCACTACCTACAAGATTGTAATATGTCCAGTAAAGTAATTGATAAAAAGTTAATTAGCATAATTATGTCAATGATTCAATTAAGCATTTTCATTCTTCGTAAGAATATCACACCGCATATTACCAAGGGTTAGGATTTTGCTGCCTGTGCCAAGGACAATTTAAAAATTTGGTTCAGTTAAGAAAGCGCCACGTAGAATGACAACACACACGCAGTGGTGGTTTTTCTGCTACAATTGCTCAAATCTGCTTCATTCCGTTAAAGCTTCTCGAGGATGAGCCGCGCCGCGCAATCTCTGAGGTTACGGCGAAGATTAGTTGCGGTCGGCGCCAAGCGGCGGTCGCTACCACCTAATTCGAACAGTGTCGTGACGTGTGCCATTCATAATACTAAATGAGCTGAAGAGTCACTGAGCTAATCTAAACCAGTACCACGTGCCAGTACGTGCATGCGCATTATGAAGGAAGGAGCCTCAATGCCACGCATACCTGTATGATCGCTGCGCCATTAAGGTATGTGTGCCATAATAACGCGTTGTGCGTAGTTTAAGATGAAATTCTGTCAGGCCTAGTAGTACGTGCTCGTTCCATTATGCGTTGGTGGTGCGTCATGCATTCGTACTTATTACTGGTGACGTGGCCTTGGTGGAGAGGTCATCGTCAACCGACGACGCGCCCTTCGCGCGTTCGATCGGCACGGCAGCTGTGTCATGCTGCACTCAGCAAACTGAAACTTACTCCCTCGCTTTTTATCAGCTGCTTTACTCTGTTGCATTTACCCGTGTGTGCTCTTACCGCAGCGGAATTCTGGCTGCACCATATTACTAGTTGCAGGACTTTAGTACGAAAGTCAAATTGCACTATTGGCGATTAGCATTCCACGTGACTATATTGCCGTGAGTCTCTTTGTGCTTTTATGCGGCTCGCTTTACCGCTGCAGAGAAGCAGTATTTTTTCAAGTGCGTTGGTTTACTCAGTATGGCCGCGGATGGTAGTAATTTGTTCGTGAGTGGTCGCGTGCGTCGGTTATCTTCTTCGAGAAGAATAGCAATGGTGCGCGCCGGTACTCTGGAACCATTTCTGATGCGTAGACATATTGTGTCAATTGGCTAACCATTGAACATTATTGTTGACTGTTTCAACATCAGTTACAAAGCTCTCGACCATTACCACCAGTCCACATAGAAAGGAGCTTAATGACGTGACGGTATGAAGCAGTGATCTGACTGGCCCATTGCGCATGTCCACGTTTTGTCTGGATTGTGTGTAGTGTTACCGGCAAGCTAAATCTACCGCTAAGTAGGTTGAGCCTACCATTGAGGTAAGCTCAACCGTACCACTGCGGCCTCTATAATGAAGTACAAGAAACATAATGACAAAAATACATATGCCGCACATACAGAACACACCTATCAATTTCGTTATTTAAAGGAGCAAGCAACATAAGTACATACAACAGGACGTTCCATCCATGTGTCGTCTGAAGTCCAACTTCATTGTCGAGGCCGCAATGACGTATCCAAATTCCCCTGGCATCGTCGCATGAATGGTAAACTGAAGCTACTTAGCGGTAGATTTAGCTTGCCAGTAACAAGCATTACACTCAGTTAAATCGAAACTAAACGGGGACATGCACAAGGGGTCATATCACTGCCTAAAACCTTTACATTATTATGCTGCTTTCTATGCACTGGTGGGAATGGCCAAGAGCTTTGTAGCCGATTTTGTACCAGTCAACAATAATTTTGACTAGCTATCGGCTGGACACTATTTCTACTCATCAAAAATGGTTCCAGAGTACCGGCGCGCACCATTGCTATTCTTCTCGATGAAGATAACCGATGCACACGACCACTCACAAATTAATTACTACCATCCGCGGCCACACTGAGTAAACCAGCACACTCCAAAAAATACTGCGCGTCCGGATCGGTAAAGCGAGCCATATAAAGGCACAAAGAGATGCATGGCAATGGAGTCACGTGGAATGCTAATAGCCTATTGAGTATTTTCACTTTCCTACTAAAGTCGTTCAGCTATTAAAATAGCCAAGCTACAAGTCCGCTGCGTTATGAGTACACAATAAATGTAACGCAGCGAAGCAGCTGATAACAAGGCAGGAAGTTTCAGTTTGTTGAGTGCACCATGATACAGCTGCCGTGCTGAACGTGCGATGTGCGCATCCTCGGTTAACCAACACCTCTTCCAACAAGACACGCCGCCGGTACAAAGTACGAATGCGTAAGGCCCCATCAATGAATAAAGGACCCAGCACGCACAGCCGGTTACTACGGCGCACATAGCTTAATGGCAGAGCACTCATATGCGAGATATGGAGGTTTCTGAAAGCGTGTGAAGGACATGCTGTAAGATGGTTTTTCGGCGTAGTATAAGTATGCCATGCGCGAACTGTCACCACGTTTACCTGAACAAAAATTACATTTTAGAAAAGTGCTTGAAGCAGCACGTGTATGATGCGAAAAGAAAAAAGATGTCGCTGGCAACGTACTTGCGGAGGATGTGCAGCCCCTAACCATGATATTGGCATTGGATAAAACTTTCCTTATCGCCAAGAATCCTAATTTCACGTCAGTATCCTGTGTGCTTCCTATCACACTACACAGATGGCTGTATCGCAGCAATGGCATTATTCCGTATGCGTACGCAAGATGCCTAGGTGGAATTTCTAGTACTTAGTGTGTACAAACAAAGCTTCCGTACAAATCAGTGGCAGCTCTTATCAGTCACATGATACCAAATCTCTTTATAATCACGTTGAAGCGGAGCCGAAATTCACTATATTCGTTACTGCCGTTCACTGCATTGCATGCATAATGAAATGTACAAATTTGTACTTGCATAGAAGACGGTCTTGCGGCCAGTAGAACCGCTACATGGCCACGTGCGCTGAACAGAAAGCAGCAAAAAAATTTCGCCGTCCTCAACACACAACTTAGCATCTGACACGATTGGGTTTACGATAGCTGCCTTCTCTTTCGATGTGATGGTGTTTAGCATGGTCTCTAGCATCGCGAAATGGCGGCGTGTTGCACGCTGCGATGCCACCGTTCTCGCGTTCGAGCAGCACGGGCCACACAAGGAGGCGTGGTTTCTGAGATTGCATCGGTACACTCTCTGAGGCCACGCCTAGCTGCACTAGCCTGCGCGGTGCCGCAGTTGGAGAAATTGCGATGGAGATACTTAGCCTCTGCTTATGCACAGCTACGCTCAGGTGTTCGACGGAACAGTGTTCGACGGCACATTCAATGCAATTACCTAAACATTTTGGCACCAAATGTGTACCGAACCCCCTGGAATGCGATTGGGTCTGCAAAGGTCGGGCATTTCTTGTTTCGAAGACAAATCAAGTTTGTATTTCGGATACAAATCAAGTTCGGCAAATCTATTGGCAGGATAATTTTACTTCGTTGAAAGGCTTTAAAATCTGGATAACTACGGAGATTTCAACGGGGATTTGACTTTGTAAGTTCATATAATTTTATGTTCCGTGTCGTTATATCGAAGTTTCGCTGCAGCGTAAGATGTGTTTGTTAATATCTTGCCTTACCTTCTAATTACAGATGACAAATCTGAGCTCAAGCAACATAAGGAACAGGCTACATTGTCGGCAGGTGCATCAGCCTGTGGAACAGCAGCCAGTGACCAATGTGTGATAACATAATGACAAAGCAAATCTCTAGTAGTGGCATTAGAAACACTTTGCTTATGTAGTGGCGTTATTGATTTTATTTAAACATTCTTTGAAACCTTTGGCCATTCAGCGCTTCATTTGTGTGATTAATCACTCTTTATGTTAAGCGTGGCTTTAAAATGTGTTGTCGATTTTGTGGCGTTGCCAATATTTCATTGGTGCTACGGTGGGTTGTAAGAAAAGGACCATAGGCAATGGTTCTGTCGGTGCAACCAATGTTGTCAAGATTGCGAGGATTAGGAACATTCCCATTGATTTCTCCATTTAGCCTGGCAGGAGCCACTCAATTTCTTTATAACTAACACTATAGTGGAAGGGTGTATTGTGTTCCTAAATTCATGTGTGTTCCAAACATCCATGGAAGAAAAAATTATGTGATAGTGTTGCTTGAGTCCTTGATATTATTCCATCCGCAAAGCAAGACAGCTGAATCTCAGCATCATTTCGTTGGACAGTTGATCTGGAAGGATATCGACACTGGGCTGCAATGTTATGACTGAATTTTAGCGTTAACAGACTATTTAAAATTTCACCTTTGTGCTAGTGATTCCCCTGGCCATGGTGTTCCCGCTGTAAATTGACAGGTTTGTAAGTCTTGCTGTCATTTTCCCAACTACTCTCCAGCTCAATGAACAAGTGGTATTTTGCGATAAATTTTAAGGTGCTGATGCTTGCAACGAATGTTAAATATTTCTGACTAGAATTACTGCCACTTTTTGACGATTTTGAATGGTTTGTACGTACGTTAGCTTGGGGCCTTTAAATGACCTGTCACTGAACAAATTTCTTTACTAAATTATAGGGCTATGTTACACAAATATTTACTCAAAGGTATCGTACCTTGCTCGTCAATTATCTTTAGTCTGTGGGAAAAACACTTTTAGGACAGCTACACAGCGTCTCGCAAAATTTCTTACGGTCGTTTTAAAATAGCGCTAAGACGTTTTGAAAGACATCTCATAGCCGTTTTCAAAACGGCTACAAAACCTCTCGCACAACGTATTATAGCGATTTTAAAACGGCTACAAGATGTCTTGCAAAAGGTCTTATATCCCTTATTTGGCGGTGCATTAGACAGTCTTCACGACGGCTACAGGACGTTTTAAGACATCCGACAAAGTTTTGGTAAGGCGTCTTTAAGTAGTATAGACCTCAGACTCTGCCCAGGCAGCGCTGCGGAAAAACCCGTCACCAGCGCCCCCATCGCAGCCTTGGTACTATCTGAGTAGTGCAAAAAGAGCTGTCCGCAAGCGATGGTGTATAGGCCACAATGGACCCTCCTCTTTCCGTTGTGTTGAGACACGGTTTCCTAAAAATCGAGGGCCTGCAAAGCTTCTTCCGCCCATCCACGCTTCGGAAAGGGAGGAAGCTTAGCAGGGCGAAGTACGTGTACAATATAAAAGAAGTCTCATGAGGTTTTTGGGCGTGCTGCAACTCGCAAGTACAGAGAGTGTCAGGTTTGTTTATAGACATATCAGCATAAAAATCTTAGCATTTCAGATTGGTTCATATTGAAAATGTCCTGAACACAAGACTTATGTATCTCGTATATTTTTATGCATTTTATCGTAATGTTCTTTTTCGCATTTACAGGGAGTAAGTCCTTCCATAGCCTTTTTCAGGGCAGCGAACAGAAAACGTTTTCCAAGGAAGCAAACAGCGTGCGAACATAACGAAAGCAAGCTTCCTACAGTGCCTGCGCGTCGCCTCTTTCTGTCTCCTAGGAGCTGCATCATCACGCGCGCGCAGTACCTTTGAACTTTTCGCAGACGCTTCAAGCAACACACGCGCACATATAAATGTAAATAAACGCGACAATTTTTTTTACACACGTGCGCTACTTCGCAGTTACTCATCCAGTGCTCCTACAGCAACTTTATTGCTCACATGTGAAAGACAAAGTCGAACAGGCTCAGCACATTGCGAAACGTGCTTGTTGTATCGGCGCAGGACATACAAAATACCGAAACTAGAAATAAGCTCGCGATACAATAATGCTCTAGAACAGGATCTTGAATTCATAAACGAAACAAAATGCTTGGTTAAACTACCCAGCCAAATCTCTCCGTTCCACTTGTTGATTCAAGCGGAGGCGGACGTCTGTTAACAGGTGGAAATATCGATGGCACATACACAGGATGGTTCGCAACGTTTTTTTTTCCTGCTGCCAACGAAGTGGCCGTGGCTGCATATTCTTGAGTTTTCGCTTGGTTGCCGCGGTCCTCCATCAGGGCTACGCAGTACAATTACAGCAGAACAGCGTTATCGCACTTTCTCACGCGAGCCGCTGTGTTGTGGGAAACGGAAATAATTCGATTACCCAACACATTGAACAGCCCGTATCCAGCGCTCTCGCCTTTCCCCTTCATACGATCGCGTTGGAAATCGGTAAGACTGAACGTTGTTATTCAGTCCTTCACGTTCATGGCATTTTACAACAACAGTAGCGTCGATTGCGGCGTTTCTTCGTAGCGCGCGGAGCTATCGAGGTTGCTGCCGTTGCCTCCATCAGCCAGCAAGCGCTTGGAAGTTCGGCCGTTCGGCCACAGAACACATATTCCACGGCGCGCCCGAGTAACGGAGAAATCCATAGTTCTCTGTCTGGGTGGTAAATGCGCAAAATACTCGCAATGTGCACCAAAATCTAATTAAATCGTCGTTTCGCACTCGCTAGCTGCATAGGCAACTAAGCAAGGGAGTCGGGTTTCGCACTACTCAATTACTTCCTCTTCGCACCGTCAGGTGGCGCTACGCATCTTGAAAAACTCCAGAGTCGGACGTCTATTAAATATCTTTCCAAGACTTCTTGTTTAAATCGTATATAATGATTTTCAAGACGTCCTAATGATCTTGCAAAGACGTCTTGCAGACGGCTCATAGACCAATCTGTGTTCAGTGGGCTATAATAATGCCACATATTCAAGCAAAGTAGGTTAGCCATAAACTTGTTACTTAAAAATATGCAAATTTAATTCAAAATACTCTCCTAAACAGATATAGGAAGAAACAAGAAAAACTGAAGAGCCGTCAAAGAAGTTACAATATCAAAAATTCATTACAAAAACATTTCATGCAGCGTTTTTCCAACCGCAAGGTAAGATTTCAAGACCACTTTCTGTAAACATTTACCACTATAAGCAAATAAACTTCACAATTTACTGGCAATACATTGTACTGCAAGTGCAAGTGATAGCCTTCCCGAGTTCAAACTGACTTGCATTATACATTAAGATGTGCAGCGATAATGAATGCAATCTCATGATTTCCATAATTATTAATTTAGCTACTCTGTACAAATGACGGAGCTAAAGTTGAACAAAAGTGACATCTCCCAACCATGAAGTTGTAAATTTACAATAGGGTTTTTTTTTACTTAGATATTGGAGAATTATATAAGAATAGGTACACTGCGCACAATTTTTAATTCATACAATTAAAATGGTCAGGGGCCAAACACGAAGCTCTCTGTACAGCATTTCAAATGCGTAGCAAATGCTATAAATGAGATTTTACATCTGATTGTTGAATGGGAGCAGGTGCCAATTTTTGTGGAAACTAATTGAGTGCAATTCAAAGCACGATGCTATCCATGGCACCTAATACAGCAGCAGCGGTAGTACCAGAATGCCATGAAAAACATTTACAGGAATTTTTCAATCTCTCGAGGTATGACTTTTAAACAAAACTGTACTGTGGACATGCTTGTATTAATATAAACCACATTCTTTTAGTTGCACCATAAGCTCCCAGCACATTTCAGTTACCAACTATTAAAGGCCTGCTTGAATTTCTAAAAGTTTTGTGCTTATTGTGAGCTGGCTCCTGAGAAGCTCCCTATAGTATTAAAATTAACAAAAAAATTTTCTAGGAAGACGTTTGCGTTTAAATTGATACATGCACTACTCTCTAGTCAGCTCACCAGCAGTGTTTTCTGCGCTAGCCTTATAAAAGATATTTTCCCGCCATACTCCATGTAAGTGCAAGGACTAACACCTTATCATCATCATCATCATCAGCCTGGTTACGCCCACTGCAGGGCAAAGGCCTCTCCCATACTTCGCCAACCACCCCGGTCATGTACTAATTGTGGCCATGTTGTCCCTGCAAACTTCTTAATCTCATCCGCCCACATAATTTTCTGCCGCCCTCTGCTACACTTCCCTTCCCTTGGAATCCCTTCCGTAACTCTTAATGACCATCGGTTATCTTCCCACCTCATTACATGTCCTGCTCATGCCCATTCTTTTTCTTCAGTTCAACTAAGATATCATTAACTCGCGTTTGTTCCCTCACCCAATCAGCCCTTTTCTTATCCCTTAACGTTACACCTATCATTCTTCTTTCCATAGCTCGTTACGTCGTCCTCAATTTAAGTAGAACCCTTTTTGTAAGCCTCCAGGTTTCTGCCCTGTACGTGAGTACTGGTAAGACACAGCTGTTATAAACTTTTCTCTTGAGGGATAATGGCAACCTGCTGTTCATGATCTGAGAATGCCTGCCAAACGCACCCCAGTCCATTCTTATTCTTCTGATTATTTCAGTCTCATGATCCGGATCCGCAGTCACTACCTGCCCTAAGTAGATGTATTCCCTTACCTCTTGCAGTGCCTCACTACCTATCGTAAACTGCTGTTCTCTTCCGAGACTGTTAAACATTACTTTAGTCTTCTGCAGATTAATTTTTAGACCCACTTTTCGGCTTTGCCTCTCCAGGTCAGTGAGCATGCATTGCAGTTGGTCCCCTGAGTTACTAAGCAAGGCAATATCATCAGCGAACCGCAAGTTACTAAGGTATTCTCCATTAACTCTTATCCCCAATTCTTCCCACTCCAGGTCTCTGAATACCTCCTGTAAGCATGCTGTGAATAGCATTGGAGAGATCGTATCTCCCTGTCTGACGCCTTTCTTTATTGGGATTTTGTTGCTTTCTTTGTGGAGGACTACGATGGCTGTGGAGCCGCTATAGATATCTTCCAGTAGTTTTACATACGGCTCATCTACACCCTGATTCCGTAATGCCTTCATGACTGCTGAGGTTTCAAGTGAATCAAACGCTTTTTCGTAATCAATGAAGGCTATATATAAGGGTTGGTTATATTCCGCACATTTTTCTATCACCTAAATGATAGTGTGAATATGGTCTATTGTTGAGTAGCCTTTACGGAATCCTGCCTGGTCCTTTGGTTGACGGAAGTCTAAGGTGTTCCTGATTCTATTTGCAATTACCTTAGTAAATACTTTGTAGGCAACGGACAGTAAGCTGATCGGTCCATAATTTTTCAAGTCTTTGGCGTCCCCTTTCTTATGTTAGCGTTTTTCCAAGATTCCGGTACGCTCGAAGTCATGAGGCATTGCGTATACAGGGTGGCCAGTTTCTCTAGAACAATCTGCCCACCATCCCTCAACAAATCTGCTGTTACCTGATCCTCCCCAGCTGCCTTCCCCCTTTGCATAACTCCAAAGGCTTTCTTTACTTCTTCTGGCGTTACCTGTGGGATTTCGAATTCCTCTAGGCTATTCTCTCTTCCATTATCGTCGTGGGTGCCAATGGTACTGTATAAATCTCTATAGAACTCCTCAGCCACTTGAACTATCTCATCCATATTAGTAATGATATTGCCGGCTTTGTCTCTTAACGCATACATCTGATTCTTGCCAATTCCTAGTTTCTTCTTCACTGCTTTTAGGCTTCCTGCGTTCCTGAGAGCATGTTCAATTCTATCCATATTATACTTCCTTATGTCAGCAGTCTTACGCTTGTTGATTAACTTTGAAAGTTCTGCCAGTTCTATTCTAGCTGTAGGGTTAGAGGCTTTCATACATTGGCGTTTCTTGATCAGATCTTTCGTCTCCTGCGATAGCTTACTGGTATCCTCTCTAACGGAGTTACCACCGACTTCTATTGCACACTCCTTAATGATGCCTACAAGATTGTCGTTCATTGTTTCAACACTAGGGTCTTCTTCCGGAATTAAAGCCGAGTACCTATTCTGTAGGTTGATCTGGAATTCTTCTATTTTCCCCCTTACCGCTAACTCATTTATCGGCTTCTTATGTACCAGTTTCTTCCGTTCCCTCCTCAGGTCTAGGCTAATTCGAGTTCTTACCATCCTATGGTCACTCCAGCGCACCTTACTGAGCACGTCCACATCTTGTATGATGCCAGGGTTAGCGCAGAGTATGAAGTCTATTTCATTTCTAGTCTCGCCGTTCGGGCTCCTCCACGCCCACTTTCTGCTATCCCGCTTGCGGAAGAAAGTATTCATTATCCGCATATTTTTCTGTTCCGCAAACTCTACTAATAACTCTCCCCTGCTATTCCTAGTGCCTATGCCATACTCCCCCACTGCCTTGTCTCCAGCCTGCTTCTTGCCTACCTTGGCATCGAAGTCGCCCATCAGTATGGTTTATTTTGTTTTCACTCTACCCATCGCCGATTCCACGTCTTCATAGAAACTTTCGACTTCCTGGTCATCATGACTGGATGTAGGGGCGTAGACCTGTACAACCTTCACTTTGTACCGCTTGAGTTTCACAACAAGACCTGCCACCCTCTCGTTAACGCTATAGAACTCATGTATGTCACCAGCTATATTCTTATTAATCAGGAATCCGACTCCTAGTTCTCGTCTCTCCGCTAAGCCCCGGTAGCACAGGACCTGCCCGCTTTTTAGCACTGTATATGCTTCTTTCGGCCTCCTAACTTCACTAAGCCCTATTATATCCCATTTACTGCCCTCTAATTCCTCCAATAGCACTGCTATACTCGCCTCACTAGATAACGTTCTAGCGTTACACGTTGCCAGGTTCATATTCCAATGGCGGCCTGTTCGAATCCTATACCTCCTATCTGGACTAACACCTGCTGATAATTAAAATAAAATTTCCAGCTCTGCTCTCCGAGATTCTAGTACATGATTTATATTATAGGCACACTCAGAAAACAACCTACGTGACACAATAAATATTTTTACGCAGCCACTCCCACCTTTGAACGAAACAGTGCGTTTGGTTTTGGGGTATTTTCCTTGGCCTGACACAAAAGCAGTGCTTTCTGTTTTGTTTGGCATTGACTACTGCTCCCTGTGGAAAATGACCCCTGTTACAGTGACTCAGTCATGCTCAACAACAGGGCCTAAGATTATGTTGCAAAGATGGATGCGAACAAAGCTGAGCAATAGCTCTGACACATCTCCTTGCTTGCTCACAAGGAGAACAGCATCGTTATTGCAGTGGCTAGGCTTTGCCGGAAATCTCAAAGTATGTGGAATGTCTTGTGCACTGAAACTCTTATAGTTGCTGGTCATCATGATGCGTTCGACAATGTGAATAGGCAAACCTTTGGCTGGTATCACTAGCTCTTTCAGGTGACCAATGTGGGCCTCAAAATTGAAGCAAGAGTTTGCCGAAAGGAGACCTTGCAGGGCGACACTCTTTGCAATGTGCACTAGCTGGTGCACATTGTTTGTCATATCCTTTTCACCATATAAGAACTGCACATCAACTAGAAACCGTACAAGGCGGTTTGTACTAGCAATAATATCGTCTTTGCTGACTGTCTCTTGTAGCAGCAGTGCAATGGCTTGTACAAGAAGTGAAAACTTCTTTAAAAAACTGTGCTGGCAAAAGCTCCTCAAGGCATGGTAATGAAAAGTACAACAACTACTGCTGACATTCAGACGCTTTGCAATACTTTCTTCCTGAAAGAGAGCTAGGGTGACGCGACACACAAAGATGGGGCTCTGTTCCATATACGCGCTCCTTAATTATTGAAAGAACTTGTGGAGATCCACTGCAACATGGCTCATTCACAGCAGACAGGCAAAGCTCTGTAAGATGCCGTGATACCCCCAACAGGACACAATGCATGTAATCAGGGGTGAAGCCCCAGATCACGTCAACGTACGGCAGGTTAATGAGAGGAGATGGGCCTTTTACACCTTTGCGTACTTGGTGCAGACAAGAAGCCTTATCCGTGTGTTCCTTAGTATTTTCTGCGTTTCTTTCATCCTTGACGTTCATATCCATAAGATACTTGACAGCTCCTGTTTGACTAAGCAAGAAGCAAGAAGAGTGCAAATGGAACATGAAAGTTTTGGCAACACAGTTATATTAAATTATGACATTTAACAAGTGAAACTGCACACTGGTCTATGAGGGACTCTGCAGTGGACAGGTCGGATTAGTTGTGACAAGTTCAGCTTTTTTTTTTCTTTTAAGATGCACCCAAACCACCGTAAATGAGTCTTTTTGCTTTCTGCCCTCTCCAGAGCGCCGCCGCCACAACCGAGAGTTGAATCTGCCACCTCATACTCGGCAACACAATGCCATAATTACCAAACCAGTGCAGTGAATGACCGATGCAGTTACTGCCCAACAACATTAAACCTGATTATTGTGGATTCCAACTAACATAGGATTTATATTCTAACGTTCACGTGTCGTTATGTATTGTAGAGTGTGAAAAGGCAGCATTTTCAGAGAGTAACAATAAATTGTGAGCAGTAATACAATATTAGATTAAAACTGTCCGTCTGCATACCTTTGTTCACAATAAGAAGCCGGAGATCGGCTGCCTACAACCGTAATACCCGTTGTACTGGGGGAAGTTCTGAAGTGATGCTCGAGCCGGAGCGTCAGCACAACAGCTGAGGCAGTACACCTGCATCAAGGACATATGTTATCATGTTGACTGTTGTTTTCGTCTTAAATCAGGCATTCCATTTTTAAAACACAATTGGTCAAGCCCCGACTCTAGAACCATGAGGCCTGTGAAGCAGGGAAATAATTTATGCCATTTTAAACTCAAAATTTAGGTATCTGTTTCAAACAGTAGATCTGATGACATGCAGGTCTGACACTAGCTACTTCTGGGCTAAACAGCACTTGTGCGAAATGCCTTGAGTGAAAACAGTTACAGAAATAATTCTACTCACCTCAGAATGAATTCCATCAGTTCCAGCCACCCACGTCACACCACCATTGGCAAGGTCCTTAATTTGGCGCTCCCCTTCGCATTCGAACTTCAACACCATTGATGATATGGACGTAGTCGCTTGCAATAAAATGCGGTAGAAAGTGCAACTCTCGCACCGATGGAGATGACGCTCCCAAAGAAGTCATCGTTCTTCGTCTTTCGGGGCTTTAAAAAGAGTTAACTTACAACTTTGTTGCACAAGCGCATATCCGGTTGTGCAACCTGGTGCGCAACAATGGTTCAGACGCAGCTTTTTTAGCAACGCCTAAACTTTTTTTTTTTAACGAAGCATACGACACGGAAAAAGTAACGCCGGGCATGCCGCAAAGCAAACTAAATGGGAAGCGGAGGCGATGACAGCGCAGCCACTATTTTCGCCTCAAGCGAGGGCAGGGGCAAGCAAGGGGAGCGCGCTTCGGTCGTGCCACTAGAAAGCCTTCTAGTTCACTATAACAATGTAGTGTCTAGAACATACTGGCTAGCGTGCCGTGCACCCGTTCTTTTCAATGGATGAGAGTGGCACCACCTGCAATGAATGCCCACGGTGGCTGGCAAAGGTCACTGCCATGCGGGTGGGTGTAGAGTTACTGTATACGCTACCGAAGATAGCAGAGTTGCGCGTCTGTTTTATCACGCCGCTAGCGCCTCTTGGCAGAATTAGCGCGTGGCGTAAGATGCAACGCAAATATTATCAGTTGTTTTTTGGACTTGCATTCACCTATGCAGCTTCTCGGAACTTTCGACCGGAACTTTTGACTTGCCGATTCCATGCCAGAAGCTCTTGTGCTGCAACCTGGGGCTCAAGTCCGTATTCCGGTCCCTTATTCAGAAGCTTCTGGCATGGAATCGGCAAGTCGCACCAAGAGCGCCCCAGGAACAGCGCGAGCGTTGCCTGCTAGATGGTGTAGACAACCTACAGAGAGCTGCCCCCAACGCCGGAACTGGTCGACAGATGCGAATGTTGCAACAGTTGGTGTATTTTTTTCAAAGACAATGAACTCATTCGAATGCAGTCCAATAAGGAAGGCGCTTTGTAGCTCTTCCTAGGCAAGCCTTTAACGAAAAAGCATTAGAGGCAATCAAAAAGAATTTTAATCATGTAAAACTTAGCTTATCAAGAATTAAGAAAACCATGACTTCGTTCTGTGAAGAAATTGGCTGTGAAAGACTAGCTAAACAGATCAGAAAGAGTAAAAAAGATTCTCTCACAGCTTTCTTCAGTGCCAAGACCCATAAGGTTTATGTCCCGTTTCGAATGATTATTAGTGAATGGGACACGTGGGAATATCAAGTCAGTAGTTTTTTGCTGAAATCCCTGCAGCTTCTTCAACTCAATGACCCTTTCTTGACTAGAAACTCAGATGAAGTTTTTGAATATTTCTGTGGCAGCCAAGAAATAGGCTATGTGTTCTCCGTTGATGTAAATGATCTTTTTTACTCGGTTCCGCATCCTGAGCTTCTAAAAGCCGTTAAACAGTGCATTGATGAAAGCGACGGAGCTAATTTTATGTCTTAAATGGAGATGTCGGCTTCGAATTTTGTTTCCCTCTTGGAAGCTTATCTCAAGCGCACCTTTGTAACTTTTGAACATGGCGCATTTTTGCAGAAAGAGGACATCTGCATTGGTCCACGTGTAGCACCCATCTTATGTGACATCTTTTTATCCTACTTTGACCACGCACTACAATGTGCCTTTACTTCATCTCATCCTAATGTTCTCAAGCTTTTTAGATACGTTGATGATTTTTTAGTTGTTATTGACAATAGATGCCCCTTGCCATGCCATTAAATGGTTGAGTAATTTTTAGATGTTTTTAGAACAAACGCAAAAGGACTTACTTTTACTAACGAGCTTCCGAAGGACAGCTTGTTGCAGTTTTTAGATCTTAACCTAACACATAAGAGTGATCACGTTTGCTGTGCGTACCTCCCTCGAGGTAAGAAAGAATTGCTACACTATGACTCAGCGCACTCTAAGACTTTGAAGCGTGGAATCGCCTTACTTTGCCTGGAATCGGCCCTGCGCAAGTCATGTGTGCATGTGATGCAGGCGAGTTTTTGCCATCAACTCGAGATACTTCTAAAAGCAGGCTACTCTCAGTCTGTCTTAAATGCCGTGGTCGAGTCCCTCCTGCAGAAGCTAAAAACTACTGCTGCGAGTGGGAAAACGCACTCGAAAGAAAGGGAGCGAGTGAAACCAGAAGCAGTACCTTACGTGCACCGTGTGAGCCATAACCTCAAGAAGGGAGCTACCGGATATGGCATTCCGGTTGCCTTTTCGGCTCCCAGCAAGTTAGCTCAATTGTGTACCCGGATCACACGCGAGGGGCCTCGGGGCTGCCAGAAGCAGAACGCCAAACATTTCAGGGACTGTGTTGAAGGGGTGGCCTACGAGATACCCCTAGATTGCGGCAAGTCGTACGTCGGACAAACGGGACGTTGTATTAATGACAGACTGAGGGAGCACGCTAATAGCATCGGTAAGTGTGACAAGGCGCATCGTCCTGCGCACTGTATAGCCTGTCGCTGTACGCCATGCTTTGAACAAGTATTGATTCTTGGCAAAGGTATGGGCCAAACTGCAAGGGAGTTGTTAGAAGCATTTTATATTTAAAAAAAAGGGTCTGATTGTGTCAGCGATGCATCTATCGTAATTTATTCCGCAGAAATGTGCTTTATCCAAAGTATGTTATCATGACCATGATGTTCTATCCCACCTTGGCTCCCTCCGCATGAGCGGAAGTTGTCTCTTCTATACGTTTGTTCAGGCTGTCACTAAACAGTTGGTAGCTTGGCGCTTTACTGTCTTCCTTTCTTCTGTCCCTTTTCAAGAAATGTATTTTGCGCCACAAAGTATACCTAGGAAATCTAAACACCAACTTGCCCAAGAAGAAGTCCTTTTGTTTAATTCTTATTGTTGTCAAAGAGTGAGTGCGTGGCTGCTGTGTTCGTGTGCCGGTCATTACGAGAACTCTGCGGCGGCGGGGAAAAAATGCCGAAGCTAAAGAGACAGTGCAAGGACAGGACCTGCTTTGGGCCGTTGTGTAGGAGCGGTTACCGCTCGAACAAAGGGCGTGTATCTTTGTTCACTCCGCTGTTTGGTACGAAACGGTAGCAGAATGCGCAGGAATGGTCACGAGAACGGACCGAAGGCTGGCACCAACTGCTGTGGTTTGTGAAAAGCATTTCGAAAACAGCTTAGTCGAGCACGCGTTCTCTATCACCCTGAACAGCGTTGTCCACGAGATCCCCCGCCATAAAGCACGCCTGAAACCGTACGCCGTACCCACGATATTGCCTGAATATTCTAAGCATGCACCTTGTGAGTGCCCGGAAAAGGAAACACAAGAAAAAAGGAGCAGTAGTGCTTTCATCTACTATGCTTCAGATTATGTTGCACGAAAGATCATTGCCAAAAATTCCTGACCACAGTGTGCAGGCTTTCTTTGCGTAAGTAAAGCTGATGCTAGTGCCGACGCTGCTTCATATTGCACTACCTATTTTGACATGGAGGCCTTGTCTATCTTAGTCAGACCTTGACAATTGCTGTAAAGGCCTTCGAAAATGCTTTTACTATGTTCTTTAGCAAAAACCAGTTACATGTAGCGAGTCTAGCTGAATTTTCATGTCAGCTGCAGACACTGGCCTTTCCGCAATTAGGGTGTCCAGAGCATGAAAAACCAGCTTTGACAGGAGTTGCAAAGTTGAGTGTTTTCTTGCGGTTTCGTTTTTTTTTTTTTGTAGAAGGAATCGACAAAGAGAGGGAAGCGCAAGGGCAACGGCAGAAGCAACTTAAACTGCGCCACTGGCACTAGATCTATTTTCATCATGTATGTGTGCATTATCTCATGTATTGCTGTCTCGTACCTGCGTTTGACTGTTGTTACGCTTGAATAAAATCTTTGTTACACTTAAACAAAAGATCTGTTTCCTATTTTTGATCACGTATATCGGACATCAAAAGAAATCTGCACGTGCTTAGCAGGTATCCAAAGTGCATAGTACACGGAACACGATAGTTTACAGGGTAATTTGTTTACTTAATATCATACCCTCGGGCCCCAATGGCTATTATGAGGAGATGGGTACATGGTTTACACACAATCGAAAACATTCAAACCTATGAGGACAGCAATGACATAATAGGCTGAAACAGCAGCAAATAAAATAAAAAAGAAAGAACACCGAAATTCGAGTCATTTCAAGAGATGATCGATTACAGCGGTCTTGAATGGTTATGCAGTAATATAACGTTAGTAGAACTGTAACGTAACCTTAAAAATCTCTTAATTTCTTAGAATGCAAATTGTGACCTACAACTTACCGTTAAAGTATTACGCTGCCGTCATCGCTAGAATTAAAAACAAGTGTTCTAGCTATCGCCTAAGAGACACGAAGGCGAATGCCTTGTAAAGCCTACTCGAATTCAACTTAATCCACCCTAATCCTCCTTCATCCACCCTAATCCACATTAATCCCCCTAATTGAACCTAATACACCTTAATGCAATCACCGATAAATAATTAAATTTGCTAATCATTAATCATCTCTCTGACATAATATTTCTGCTGAAGCCCGCAAGGTGGAGAAAAGTAATAATAAAAGGGAAAATCAGACATCCATAATTCGTAGAAATCGCTAAAAAGCAAACCAATACGGGTTCCTCGAAAGAAAAGCCTCACAGTTGAAGAAAATTCGTCCTGGTCCGGGACTCGAACACGGGACAACGGCCTTATCATCTGAGCGAACCAGGCGGCTAGCAGAAGGCAGGGCGAAGTCAAATTTGTCAACAACTCGAGGCAAAGGCAACAGTTTGACGTAATAGTCCGGACCAGGACGAACTTTTCTTCTCCTGTGAGGCGTTGCTTTCAAGGAACCCCTATGGGTTTGCTTTGTAGCAATTGCTACGAACTGGTGGATGTCTGATTTCCCCTTTATTAATTATTTCTCTCCACCTTACGGGCTTCCGCAGAACTATTACGTCAAGCGGTTGCCTTTGCCTCGAGTTGTTGGCAAGTTCGACTTTGCCCTGCCATCTGCTTGCCGCCTAGTTAGCTCAGGGATTCCACTTTCGGCCACCACAGCGTGCGGACGCGGAAGGTCGACTGCCGCAAGGGCGGTTTTTGCGTGCCAAAAGGGCTGCGGTATCAGGTTTATGGATGCTGCTACACAGGATTACCAGAATATTTTGCCGCAATTGCCGAAAGCTACGACCATCTCTAATACCGTCTTCTTGCACGGGGATGTCAAGGCGAGGCCCTATCGCGTAGAACATTATCGAGACGCGCTAGCTTGTCTGCAGCTGATGCCTGAAGTGTTGGCTTTAAGAGCCTATCAAATGAATCAGGTATGGGCTATCACCTTCAAAGATGAAAAAGGAAAGCAGAAGTTGCTGTCTACGGAAGCATTAAGTGTGAAGGGGGAGCGATGTTTGGTGATTGATCCACGCAACCAAGACGTACCCATGAAGCTCTACAGGCTGCTGCACACCACACCTGATGAGGACGTGCGAGCGGTGCTGGCACCCTTCGGAACAGTGAACGAGATGTCAAAGGAAAAGTGGCGTGTAGCCGGGTGCAGTGACAAAGGGTCGCACAGAAGACTCGTGTCCTTACGTTTGAAACCTGGCCTCACCAGGGAAGGTCTTCCGCATCAGCGACGTGTCGGCGAGGACCATGCACTCATGTTGGTGCCTGGCAGAGCACCGTTCTGCCTCCAGTGTCACGGCACCGGGATCTGTCGTCGCTTCCGCCACGAAGATACCCAGTGCGTGCGAAGTTACGCGAATGTGACTGGGTTTGGCAAGAGCGACCTGATAAACGAACACCTGATGAACCAAGCTGATGCAGAGGACACAGCTGGGGAGGGCGGAGTCCAGCCCAACTCCGACGAGGCGCCAGCCCCTACGAGCCATGACAAAGAGCAGCAGGAGGAAGCCAGTAAAGAAGACGGCATGGCAAAGAAGCAGGCGACAGAAAGCTGCAAAGAAGGCGAGGCTGTGCTGGGAACCGCCGAGGAGAGGATGGACGACAGCCCTGAGATCGTCGGGTGCAGCGCAGAGGCGGTGACTAGCGGCCACTCAACCGCTGTCTTAAAACGACCACGAGACGAAAACGTTGGAAATGCTGGAGAAGAAGACCGGAGTGCAGCTGAAGCAGGGGGGTGAATCTCCGCATGGCTGCCATTGGCGGTTTTCGAGCAGATGCTCTTTCGACGCTAGCGCCAAGGTCCCGTTCAGTTACGGCCCCAACCAATGGGCGACGCAGAAGCAAAATGGTGGCGCACACGATTCTTTACGTTGTCATGGCAACAGGAATGGCAGCCACGCGGCGCCTCCTCTCACAAACGTTTTTCTTTTCTTTTCGTTTATATTATGCCGCTCCGCTCACTTTCACCCTTTCCCCCATGCCACGCGCGCCGCTTACTTTTTTTGTGTTTTTACCTGTACGCGGCGCGCTTTTTCTTTTTTTTTATCGCGCGCGTGCTACGGCGAACCGCGCGCCAGCTCACAAGCAATGCGCGCGCTACGCAGCGCATTGGCATTGCTTGCGACTTGGCGCGTGGTGCGCCGTGGGCTATGCGTTGGCACGCACGCAGTCTTGCCCATACTTATACCAGCATGTGCCGGGACATAAAAGAATTGCACTTCCAGCACAACAGATATTAAGTCTCGCTTTATTGACTTCGTTTCCGAACACAGATTTTCCTTATGACGGGGTGGTGATACGCTCAAAAAATGAGCAAAAGTGAAAGGTGCATGACATAACCAAGAGTACTAAACACAAAAGTTCACCAGACGGTGAAATAACAAAAGAAAGCGCTAGAAAACGCCAAGGTCGTTTCATGTACACACACATAAAGAAAACAAGATTTTTATATAACGTCCTCAAGACTGAAATGCAGAGGAGCTTCTGATATATGCACTAAGATATTGCACAAAATTGGACGATATGTATGACATAGTCATGACAACTATATAAAGGGAAAACTCACTGGTAATGGCAAAAACAATGACACGCAAAATAACTAAAAAGTAGAATAAAATGCTAACATTGATTGAGAGCCATACAAAAAAGAGCTTACTTATAAATCTGCACGAAAGTATATAAAATGCGTGACATGTTCATTACTCCTGAACAAATTGAAAAAGACATGGCAGAAGAAAAATAACATTGTACTAAAAACTGAAATACACATTATCACATTATTTTGTACTTGGCCACAACTTGAGTAACGTTGGCAAGGGGAACGTAAGGTAGTCGGCTTTTGCAGCAGCACATAGAAAACATTCGCAGAAAGGCTTATTCCTCATCAAAGACCATGTAAAATAAGCCAACAACACGACTTTTCTTTCGACCCGAACACAATGCTTGGCAATACAATTACGTCACTTAAGGCGCTAAGGCGTACCTACTGGTCACTCCTTTGTATAATAAACACGAACTGCAAAAATCGGCATGTAGGGCACTTGCAATGCTCATGCTTTCCAGAAGAAAAAAAAAGCGTATCATGCCTACACATGAAGGTTGTTCGCGCGGTTTTCCCATCGGTGGTTACTGAGATAGTACACAAACACAAACAGTAATTTTTCAGCTGTTAGTACGTTTGTAGAACGTGACACACAGAAAAAGCACTGAGGGCACTATGAAAAGCTGGGCAAGTTACTGAAGTTACAGAATGAGACTTGGCACAGAAAAACACAAGTCATAGATCAGGTGACAATGAGGAAAAACATCGATTTGTCAGCTTTCTCTACCGGGAAGAGGCAAGCGTAGCACAATCAAGGCCCAACGACGTCCGGAGCCTCATGGAGCACACACATGGACAGGGCTGTGTTCGTGTACATGCGCCTTCTGATGTCCTTGGGTCTGAGCGCTCTCTTGTTGTCTTTAGGCACCCGGAACCACCTTGCAGGGCTTGTTTTTGAGGTATTTGTGTATCACTGCACGATGCACGAGCGGTACGAGTTGTGAAACGGGTGAAACAGCGCGGAGCACAAGCACACAGCTACCGAGGACCACGAAACTGACGAAACTAACCAGGCCGGTCAACGCATGGTCAAAGCACCGCCGCGCACGCTTCGCGATAAGAGCAGATAACGAAACATGAAACGTCATGCAGCGGGCTGAGCTGGCGACGGGCCGGCGGGGCAGCACGGCGGAGACAGTCGAAGGTGAGGGAATTGCGAGGGAGTAACGAGGGAGGGCGATTGGAGAGGAGTTGGGGGGAAGGGCTCGGCCACCTGGATCGGCGCGCGTGCGCGCGAAGATTTACGAGGTCATGCAAGGGAAACGGATTTTCGGGTTCGTCCAATACAGAGATGGCGCCAATTACCCCTGGCACCCAAACCGGGGAGTTTCTCCCCACTGGCTGAAGGACCGCCGGCCAAGACTACCACCTCTCGACGGCTTTCGCTGAAGCCCAAACCGAACGTGCCACCGGACAAGAGGACACCGCCAGCAGTGCCCCTCCCATAGGGGGCCCGCTTGTTCGTAGTAAAGAACGAATAAACTGAGGGTGGACTTGTAGGTTGCAGTTTTCACGATGTATGCCGACAAGGAAGACGCTAGGCTTCGACCAGTGTGGTGGAGCCATTTAACGATATCGTCCAGTCCAGGGCTGTAAGTTCGTTAGCACTAAACTTGCATCAGTCGCCAAGCAGTCCGTCTGTCCCTCAGCTTTCTAAACGTCGCTTCAGAATAGGGACGCTCAAGGTGCGTGGCCTGTTGACGAGAAAGCGGCAGGCTCAGGTTAAAAGGCGGCTAATTGCCTATGACATTGATATTTTTGCAGTTCAGGAAACAAAAATTGAAGGTGAGGAATAGACGGATAGAATGGTTGAAATGTTTAAATCAAATTACAATGTTTGTGCAAGTCATGCTAATGGGAAGTCCGGTGGATATGTTTTCTGCGTAACACTGTCAATATTATTGAGGAGACTGTAGTAGCGCTCGATAATGGCCGATTAGTTAAGTGTGCCCTATCTTGCAATGAAGTAGACTAGAGAATTAGCTGTGTTTACGCCCCCGAACAAAGCAAACGAGCGAAAAGTGTATTTTGAATATATGGCCACCTTCATAAGTTGTGATAGGATAATTCTTTTATTACGTGATTTTAATTGTGTATATTTGCCCAAGCACACCTCTAAAGATGTGTTCATGAACGACAAGGGTGCAGAAATGCTCAGATCCACTGTTCAAGAGTATGACCTTGTTGATGTGGTTGATTTACTACGCGAAAACTAAGTAATGTACACTCATTTTCAAGGGCGGAGTCACTCAAGGCTCGATAGGGCGTACATGTCCGCGGAACTGTTATCGACTTGTAATCAATACACGGTTAAACATGTCAGCTTTAGTGACCGCAGTTCAGTCATGTTCACAATCGGTTCGAAAGTGAAGGAGTACCGTTTTAATTGGCAGCTGTGGAAGCTCCATGAAAAGTTGCTACAGTACGAAAGATTCGTGGACGAAGTAACGGAAAAAATTAAAGAATTGCGCGCGAGAGAACCTTCAAAATTGTTCTATGCGTGGGACCAATTGAAAAGCGAGGTGAAAAGTATAGCAATTCACAGGGCGTGTGTATTAAGCCGTCAGGCTAAACTGCGAGAAAAAGAACTAAACAGTACACTGAAGTTTCTTGTAGATGTTGAAAGCGCAGTCCCTGGGCATTTTACAATTGAAATCAAAGAAACAAAACAGCACTTGGAAGCAATTCAGACTGAAAGATACGAGGCCTATGTGATAAGATCACGCGCATAGCGCATCTGGTTAGATGAAGCCCCGACGAAGCGAGCACTGGGAGACGAAAGGAGATATGTGACAAAGAAACAAATTAAGAAAATTTGCTATCGCGGCGTTCTTTCACCTGATCAAGAAACCATCCAAAGTGCTTTCGAAGAAAGGTATTCTAGTTTGTTTAACAGTAAAGTAGAAATAAATGAGCAGTTCAAGACACACCTTTTGCCACTCGTGCCAGTACTGCAGCACGAAGACGGGACTCGAGAGACCTATAAGTATTGAAGAGTTAGAACGAGCAATCCATGAGCTTAGTAGGACAAAGGCTCCGGGGCCCGACGGCGTAGGGCCTAGCTTCTACAAGTTTTTCAAGCGTCAAATTGCGGAAATACTCTACACCATGATAACCGAAGCATACGAAGTTAAACGCCTGCCTACATCTTTCAGTTCCAGCCATATCGTCCTGATGTCAAAGAATGATGAGCCTACCAAGTTGCAGTCGGTGGAAGCATATCGACCAATTAGTCTCACGAACGTTGACTATAAGGTGTACATGAAGGTCCGGGCCAAAAGGCTTCAGTAAGTTATTACAGCTGTTAGCCCACGTCAGACATGTCGTGTTAAGGGGAGAACGATATTAACCAACATCCACACAGTGAGAAGCTTTCTCGAGTGCTGTGACGTAACCCTCGGACACGTGGCAATGGTACAGTTAGACCTCGAGAAAGCCTTCGATAAGGTTGTCCACAGCATATTGTTCGCTGTGCTCGAACACATCAACATCGGAAAAGTTATTCAAGAAGGGGTGCGAATGGCATATGCAGATTGCAGTGCAAAACTCATAATTAACAACAAGCTGAGTGATAGTATGCCGGTTCGGTCGAGTGTGCGTCAGGGATGCCCGGCTTCGCCCTTGCTTTTCGCAATTATTCTAGAGCCATTCTGTTTAAAGGTGTTGCAGAACGAGAAGGTCAATGCATTCCGACTTCATATGCACGAATTTAAAATCTTGTCTGTTGACATAGCGATTTTTTGTGGTGATGAAGACAGCATTGTTGAGGCAGTGAAAGATGCAAAATTGTACTGTAAGCTTACTGGTAGTGCCATAAGCTGGCAGAAAAGCATCGGTTTTTGGCACGGAGATTGGGAAAGTACGCCTACTTATGTGGAAAACATCAAATTCATTCAGAGGCCCTCTCGATATCTAGGAGTCCCATTGAAACACTACCGCGATGCGAATAGGCATTGGGTAGGTGAAATAGAACGAGTCAAAGCACAGACGGTGAAGTCGGGTGGTCACAACCTCTCTATGTTCGGACGTGCAACAGTTATTAATTTGTTTCTGGTAGCAAAGGTGTTCTACCTACTGCAAGTTTTATGTATGTCCAGAGTGTGCGTGCGGAAGTTGCACCAAATTTTTGCTGTTATATAGGGGGATCGTCATGGGAGCGCACAACTCGTTTAAATTTGTTCCATCCCTTGCACTAAGGAGGCTTAGGCCTATCTCATTTATTCCTAAAGCAGGTAGTTTCAAGCATTGGTTTTCTGCGAGACCAAAGAGATAGTTTATTGCGGTCCGTAATTCAATGGCGATTGTGGGATTCGTTGCCCGATTACATTGTGACATCACATTACGGACCTAAGGAAGCGATTAAAGGCTTCTGGTCAGAGATGGTGAATGATTAACGTCTCCTCAGTGTACATTTTTCTGCCAATTACTTGCATACTGCAAAGCGAAAACGATTGTATAAAGATTTATTAGATATTATGTGCCCAGTGCTTGTGTACCGAGTTCTGTATAACTTAGGACGCGAGAAGGGCGTATTGAACCGGGTGAAAAAGATGCCTGTGAAGGCGACCACTAAATCATTTTTCTTTTGTTTGCACACTGGTACGCTCCCTATCGAGCCGTGGCTCAAAGAAATATGATTCTTCCTTCCTTGGGGCGTTAACTGCAACATTTGCCAAAAGCCTGAAACAATAGAGCACATATTCCTAGACTGCGGGGATTCACTATTTATGTAGGATATTCTCCAGCGAACAATTAAGAAGGCTTTACCGTTAACCACTTTTGGTATCATGTTCTTGCCGTTGACTGACCTAGAGGGCGTGCATAGTGATATGGTGATGCTCCTCTCTATGCGCAGAGTGTGGAAGACTAGGATGGCTGCAAGGAATGGGGTGGTGAATCCTAGATAAGCCAGGGACTATTTCATTGAAAATATGATTTATGTGCGCGATGTCTGAAAAGCCCAAACAGAGCCACCACACGGGCTACCTATCCTTGATCAGCTAGTGATGATCAAGCAATTTTAACCAAGCTCCAGATTCGAATGTGCAGCGGTTCCTTTTCTTGACATCACAGCATATGTCGAATTCAAAGATTGAATTTGTGCTTTGTATATCCGTATATGTACAGTTCTCAAAACAGAAAATAAAGAAAATAAGCCTAGTTAGCTCAGATGTTAGAGCGGCTGCCCCGGAAAGGCGGTGGTCCCAGATTCGAGTCCCGGACCAGGACGAATTTTTCTTCACCTGTGACGCTATTTTTTTTTCGAGGAACCCGTATGGGTTTCCTTTGTAGCAATTGCTACGAACTCGTGGATGTCTGATTTTCTCTTCAATAATTACTTCTCTCCACCTTGCGGGCTTCCGCAGAACTATTACGCCAAACTTGCATTTGCCTCGAGTTGTTGACAAATTCGACTTCGCCCTGCCATCTCCTAGCCGCCTCGTTAGCTCAGATGGTAGACCAGCTGCCCCGAAAAGGCGGTGGTCCCGGGTTCGAGACCCGGACCAGGACGAATTTTTCTTCACCTGTGAGGCTTTTCTTTCCATGAACCCGTATGGGTTTCTTTGTAGCAATTGCTACGAACTGGTGGATGGCTGATTTTTCCTTTATTAATTACATCTCTCCACTATGCGGGTTTCCGCAGAACTATCACGTCAAACTGTTGGCTTTACTTCGAGTTGTTGACAAATTCTACTTCTCCCTGCCATCTGCTAGCCGCCTGGTTAGCTCAGTCATTGTGCTTGCGGCAGCCGAGCTGAGCGGCCTGCAGAATCATGGGCTCCAGTGGAGCGTCCACAGCGGCTTTTGTTGGCCACGAAAACAGGTGGAACAGCGAAAATGACGCAGGCTATCAGATTATTTTTCCTCCACTGCCAAAGGGACGCGTCGTGCTAAACACCGTGTTTTTGCATGGCGACGTGCGAGCTAAACCCTACTGAGTAGAGGATTTCCGGGACGCTCTTGGCCCAATATGATTGCTGCCGGAGGTGCTGGCCTTGGGGGGCCTACCAGATTAACCACGTCTGGGCTGTGACCATGAACACTGCGGACACATTGAAAAGGATGCTGGAAGTCAAGGAGCTCAAGCTAAATGGGCTGCGCTGCATCGCGGTCGACCTTCTGGACCAGCAGGTGCGGCTGCGTCTTCACTGGTTAATACAGGGTGTGGCCGATGAAGATGTGAGAACGGCGTTGCTGGTTTTCGGTAGAGCCGTGCAGGTCACCCGAGAGCGATGACGTGTTCAGGGTATCAACGACAAGGGGACGACTACCCGGTCCGTCCTGCTAAAGCTCAACAGCGGCGTGAACGTGGAAGATCTCCCGCACCAAATTAGGCTCGCCGGTGAGCTGGCCCTAGTCGTCGTTCCTGGCAGGCCAATCCAGTTCTTGGGCTTTCAAGGCACTGGTCATGTACGACGAGAGTGCAAGGTTTCCAGGTGCTCGCAATGCCGTCGGTTAGAACACGCCGAGGACCAGTGCCTACCTACATACGCCTCTATGACTGGGCCAGCCGAAGGCAATGACACGGCAAGGTTGGTGATGGATGCCGCTGAGGCCGAAGACGCGGCGAAAGGGGCAGGAGACACGGCGACCTCATGTGCTGTAGGCAGTGTGCTTGCACCTGATGCGGGCGCGAGGACACCACAGGACAGGGAAAACGCTACTAAAGGAGCGGCAAAAGAGCCAGCAGAAGAGACCAAGTAAGAAAGCAACAGCACCCTAACGGAAGCCACCGACCAAATGGAGACAGTTGAGGGCCAGTCGGCGAAGAACGACCCTGTGAGCAGCAATGTCGAAGCCTTGGTCAAACGGCCTCTTGAGAAGGCTGCAGACAGTAACGCAGCGAACCAAGGAAGTGGGGAAGACGAATCACCTTCGAGGACGCCAATGGACAGGCGCAGCAGCTACAAGTCACGACCTAACAGAGCTACCGCAGACAAGAAGTCCGAGAAGATGCCACCACCGCTCTCCAGTGGTACGGGTCCACCAGGCGGCTCCGAGGGCGTCTAGCTGTGTGCTAGGCGCTAAACACCATGCTCCGGGCCAAATATTTTCGCTAGGCCTATAATCACGTCTCCAAACCCATCGCTTAGATTGGCCACGCTAAACGTTCGAGGTCTGGCCACCGAGCGAAAGCAGAGCCAAGTGTCCAGGTCCAGCAGCCAGGCTGCTGGTAGACTATGACCTTGACATGTTAGCCGTGCAAGAGACAAAAGTGGATGGTGATGAAGAGACCCGCAGCATGGTACAGTGGTCTACGCCACAGTACTACGCGGTAAACTAAAGACTATGACCTTGACGTGTTAGCCGTGCAAGAGACAAAAGTGCGCGGTACTCCATATCGATGGCTTTCCAGTTGGCGGCTCTGGCGTAGGTGAGGGGAAGCGCATAGAGCGCTCGCGATCTTGCGACGGAGTTGTAAATTCGAAGCACAAGTTGCGGTGTACAACCACGACCACGAGCGAGCAGGGAGCGCGCGACATCAGCCACCTTCTCAAAATTCTTGCAGAGCTGTGAGACGGCGGCGTTAAAGTTGACCCGGCAGTCAATGTGGAGGGCGCGATAGCGCACTTTTCTCTGCCACGGGAGGGTGCTTCCGCGCAGAATGAGACAAGGCACTTCGAAGGGTGGACGAGCACGGGGATGTACTAATAGCGCCTCAGTCTTTGACGCCTAGAGCTGGAACCCTAAGCTGGCAAGGTATTCATCGACGGCGTTGATCGCCGACGGCAGGGATTCTCGCGCTTGAAAGTCGAGGTCCGTGGGCCCGCACGCAAACAGTGCAATGTCATCGGCGTAGATAGCCACATGGACTTCGTGGGCTCTCATCTTCGGGATGTAGTCAGGAAGTCTTGCCAGGGCCAAGTTAAAAAGAAGTGGGCTGATCACGCTGCCTTGGGGAACGCCGGAGGTCACGCTGCGAGGGGCACTGAGAGCGTCGCCAACTCGCACTCTGAGCGTGCGGTCGCTGAGGAAGGCCGCGACATAGTCAAAGAGGCGGCCGTTGACACGTAGCTCACGAAGGGCTTGAATGATGGTGGTTTGAGGGAGACCATCAAATGCGCGTTGCACATCGAGCAGCACGAGATATCTGGCTTACTGGCGACTTTCTGTGTCCTCGAGCGTAGCCACGACGTCCGCGAGCGAGTCAGCTGCTGAGCGCAGTCGCCGGAAATCACGCTGTTCCGGGGCGAAAGCGTCGAGGGCGGAGGCAATCCACTCAAGGCGGTGCAAAGCCATGGCCTCCACAGTTTTGCCGGCTACCGAAGTAAGCAACACTGGGCGATAGGAGCTCATGTTCGTGGCAGCTTTGCCGCGCTTGAGAATAGAGACGATGATCGCCTGTTTCTAGTCAGCAGGAATTATGACACTGTGCCAGACACCGTTGAAGGCCTCGAGCAGTGAAAGGAGCTACGCTGCATCGACGTTCCTGAGGACCTGATGTGTTAGTCCGTCGGCATAAAGCGCTGAGCGTCGTTTGCACGCGTTCAAAACAATGCGCAGGTCACTGAGGGTAAACTTGGCGGAGCACAGCACCTCAACGTGCTCCGACATTGCACTCGTAGAAAAATAGCGCAGGGGAGCGAGGAGTTCAGCCTTGTTGTGCGGCGGTAGTTCGCAGGTTGCACTGACGGGGCGGACAGACGGTGACGGCGGGGCGAAGGCATCGGCGAAGAGTTCGGCCAGTCCCTCTGTGCTCAAGCCCGTAGCCTCCGCGATGGACAGTGCAGGATGGCTAGGGTTCTTGGGACGAAGGAGGGCAGCGAGAATGCGCCAAGGGTGCGACTTGTCGCGAGTGTCCTCCAACGACACGCAGAGAGTTTGCCAGCTCTTGTTGCGGCGCTGCCTGGCGTGACGGTGGCAAGCAGCGTCAAGGTGGTTATATAAAGGGCAATGCTCCACCTTGTCTATCTTGATGGCACGGCGTTCGACGCGACGATGGATAGTCCGCAGATTGAGAAGCTTGATGTCGGGGGTTGACGTTCCAGCAGGCACCGTGCACGATTTGGTAGCGGCATCCACACACCTCGTAAGATGCGTAAGAAAGTTTGTATTCGCCAGAGGTGGTGTGGCACAGAGGGACCGAAACTGGGACCAATCCGTGACGCGGTATGTAGGTGTCCTCGTGCGATTCAGGCCGAGCGGGTGGAGGGAGACCGGATATTCATCCGACTTCTGCGTGTCAGGGCTGCGAACCCACTCGTAGTGGCAGCGCTCACTCACGAGCGACAAGTCTATCGCACTCCAGCGTACCCTCCGACGCACAAAAGTTGGACTGCTGGTGTTGATGATTACCAGCCCCGAAGTATGGATGGAATTCAGTAGTTTCCTGCGATTCCATCATATCAATCGTCACTTACAGCGAATACATAGACGCGGAACAAAAAAGGACGACGAAGACAAGCGCTGACTTCGTGGTACGTTCATGGAACTTTCCACAAACTTAAAAAAATAGGACAAAGAGCAGGTATCGACGTTGTATTCTCTGCTCCAAAAAACTTTCCCAGCTTTATGTCAGAACCAATACTGCTGATAAGGAACGTAGGATTTGCAGTGTTAATCATAGAAAAAAGTATACTGTTTGTTCGAAAGGGGTTGTTTATAAGATACCTTTGAAATGCGGTCGGCCTTATGTAGGGCAGACAGGTAGACGTCTTAATGTCAGGTTACAAGAACACAGCAATAAAGTGCGCAAAGGGCGAGAAGGGTTCCTGGTGTTCATTGCGCACAGTGCGGCTGTATCCCGCTTTTCGAAGAAACCACTATCTTAGCGAGGCATGCTAATGAATGCACCAGACTTATCATCGAAGCAGCAGCGATTGCCGATGGTGACTCAGTTAGCAAGCCATCAATTGCATTAACTGAAAAAGAACTGGTTTTTCTGAGGTCGCACATGCGCTCTAGTTGTTCTTAGGTCATAAATTTTGAAAGCATACTAATGTCGGGTTGATGCGTTCTAAGGGGCGCTTTTGTCTTCGTGTCCCAGTATATATATGTATGTTTCTCATAATAAAAATCAGTTGGAAGGCAGCGCTTGTCTTCGTCGTCCTTCCTTGTCCCTCGTCTATGTATGCGCTGTTAGTCACGATTGATACCATGGAATACCAACTAGCCCGTACCCAAACCTTGCTTCTGCGATTCGGCTCGCTGTGGGCGCTGCCCCACGCCGTATGGTGGGACTTGAAATCACTGCACACGAAAGTCGCCAACGATGCGCGTGGTGAGGCTCTCAAAGAAGGTCGTATCCTACCGTCGTACGGGTTGCACGTACACGCTGGCACCACAAGTGTCGCCTCCCCCCCTCCCCAACGCGCACATTCACAGCGACGCACTCTACAGAGGTGAGAACGATGTCGGCCACACGAACGACGGCTTTGGCAAGGCGCGCACTGACGTAAATAGATGCATGGGAGCGACCGGGTGGATGGAGCGGAACACAGCACGGCACGTTGACGCAAGTCCGTAACTCGCAGGTGTTCGCACTGTGGTATCCCACGAATCCCACGAAGGTTGCACTCCCCATCGTGCGTGTATGTCTGTTGCAACGCGAGCACATCGTACTCGTGCAGGAGTAGGTGTTAGGACAGTTCGGCGTGTCGACGGCGCAGCGAGTGCACGTTCTCTCGCAGGATGCGCAGCCAACGTTGCGCTGTACGACTAGCCATGGTGATTGGGTCGCTGTTGACAGGCCACTGCCTGCAGGTGGATGGCTCGGAGCGGATGTTCAGCTGGAAGCACGGAGCTGACTGCTTGCATGGTGAGCAGCAGGTTTTCTTCAAGCCGGTCCATAGTAGTCCGGGCAGGTGGCGCACCAGTATCCTGTGTCTGGTGGCGTTGGGACGCACGAGGGGCTGGTACCGGAGGTCCGGGTGCAAGGCGCCCTTCAGCGCACTGGCATAGGGCCCCACCGGGGTGAGAAGGACTGCTGCGGCTGCTTCTCCTCCCGGACTGCTACCCTGACAGCAGGCGTCGACAGTGCCGAGGTGGAGAAAGCCATGATGGTGGCCATCTTCCGTTCTTCCTGCCATTTGGGGCAGGCGGGAGTGTCGGCCCTATGGGGCCCCCGCAGTTCCTGCAGCGGCTGTCTCACAGGACGCGCCCTCCACGTGGCTCTTGCCGCAAGAGATGCATTCGGTCGGCCATCTACAGGACTCGAGCACGTGCCGCAAGCGGCCGCACTGCCGACACTGCACTGGACGGGCCTGGTAGGCCTCACTCTGAACCCCCGCTTGAGAAGGCGCACGTGTTCAGGGGGGACCGGTCCCGCGAATCGGATGGTGATGGCGCTCCCGTCCCTCATTGCCGATTGCACGGGAATGCTCTACTCGATGGCTCCGAGCAGGTCCGTCTCCGCGAGCAACCCGACCATCCCGTGCAGTAAGCCGGTGCTCTTGCCGCGCTCGGCCGGCAGTCGGGCAGTCTCCGGAATTCCGTGCAGCTCAGTGACTGCTAGCAGCTCCTACAGGCACTCCCGGGAGGTAGTATCGATAGCCCCGATGTTGCGTTTATGGTTAACGCGAACCACTGCGACACCGGGCCGCGAAAAGAAGCCCGCAGCGAGTGTGAGGCGCGGTGAACCTCGGAAGGCTCCACCGGGCGCCGCGGGACGGAAGAGCACCGTACCGACGACCGTGGGGTCCACCGGGAGTGTAGCAGTCTCCAGGGCTCGTACACGCCGCTGGTGCCCCTTTGACTGCGCCAGGGTGAAGCCGTACGTGGTGGGCTCGTGGGCGGGTGGCGTCGCTCTCTGTTCTGCCGCTGCAACGCTGGGGGTGACCAGGGTAGAGGGTGGATGCCGCGAGTAGTCCGTAGCCCCGGGAGACAAACGTGAAACATTGGCAGGCTCCTTCCTCTGCTGCTTCCTCTTTCCCTTTGGCTTCGGCCGCGAAGCAGGCGCCGCGGGGTGCTCAGGGCCCTGCTTTGACGAAACAGTGGGTGTTTCGTGCGCCAGCTCCATCGCGTCAGCAGTGCTCTCGTTTGTAGCTGGTTTACTTGCAGACAACGCAGCAGGGGACGCGCCGCCATCAGGAGCAGACGGCGCATCGAGGGTGTTACGAGGGTGTTGCCGGCCGCGCCCTCACTCGAAGAGGGCGCGTAGGAGGCGGCTCTAAACTCGGCGGGATGATTTCGAGAGGTGGCGCTCGCCTTTTCCAGAGGCGCTCCATCTTGGGCGGCAGGCGGGGAGGAGTTGGCGGCTGTTTCGCCCAAGTGTAGGGAAACGGCGCTGCCGTGGTCCGGGTGCTGCACGTGTCAGCTGGCTGCCATGTTCTGCTCCGAGCTGAGGGGGGGGGGGGGGGGGACGCTCGGCGGCTGCTTGCGTCGCGCGGTTGCCTCCTCGTCCTCGCTTTCCGTCTCGCGGGCGCGTTTGCGGGAGCTGGACATATCCATGTCCTCGTCGTCAGAGGGGAAAGCGGGACCGAAGCATGGGCCCTCTGTACTCGGGGGCCATCCTCGAGAGGCTCCGAAGCGGTGGTAAGGAAGGGGGGATCCACAGGGAGAACGATGGTGGTGACCCGTTGATGGAGCCACTCACCCAGCATACGAGTGGCACGAAGTTCCAGGTCATCCCTTGCCCGGAGTTCGTCGAGTGACGCGGGGCCGAGTGTCACCAGGCTCAAACTGACGTGGCGACGGTGGCGAACGCGCTACTGGTGCTCTCCGGGCGAAGCGAGAACCATCTTGGCCCGAGACTTCAGAGCGACACGCAGCCGATCATATCATCTTCCGCGAAAGGACCCTCGGGCGCTGTACGCGTCGGCTTCGGCTCACAGTGCACGTGCAACGCCTGTTGCACGTGCGGTAGGGAGGACTGTCGGACTCCTTTCACGCGCACCATGTGTCTGTTGCATGTGCGACGGCGGTTCTCGACAGCGGGCCGGTGTGGTCTCGCGCGGCGTTAGGCTTAGGAGGTGCGGGGTGGTCGGTGAAGGTGAAGCTCGAAATCTTGACCAAGACCCACTCATCTTTATAATAGGCGGTATCCGCTGGTTCCTTGTAGCTTGCCGATTCTATCAGTGCAAAATGAAAGGGGTGAGCGGCCTTTCTGTAGAAATGAGCGCAAGACGCAGGATCCCATGTGAGGCACGTGAGTACTCCATGGCCCCCTTTATTCTTTATTCTTTGTTCGAGAATTACCCCGCATTGCCCGAAGGCGTTATAGCAGGTGGGTTACAGGAGGGAAAAAAACAAATCTTTATTCGTACAGCACACTTGCTCTTCACACAGCTGATTCCACTCCACAATAGTTTTGACAAAAAAAGAATCCGTAAACAAGTACGTCCTGGCACGGTATTCGCGGATTTTAAGTGAATGGTCATTACGCCTAGAAATATAATTTGGTTCTTTCAAGTAGCTTTTACTGCTAATTCCAGTCTTATTATTAAATATGAGGTATAAAAACTTCAGTCTCAACTTTTTCCGCTGAGAGGAAAGCAGTTCCCAATTTAATTCAAGTTACATTTCAGTACAACTTTCTCTACGCCCATACCGCCCCAGGACGAACCTAGCAGCTCGGTTTTGAATTCTTTCCAGCTTATCAATCAATTTTTTTGCGCGGGTTCCCAGACGGCACAGGCGTATTCCAAAATTGGTCTAACACATGTTAGGTAAGCAGTTTTCTTTAGGTTCGGCTGTGAACATTTCAAGTTCCTCTGAATAAAATTGAGTGCCCTACCAGCTTTTACAATGACGTCATCCACATGAGCAGACCATGAGCAGTCGGATGATAGCGTCACACCTAGATACTTGTATATAGGTTCGTTTTTTATCAGGGTATTATTTATCTGGTAAAGATTTACAATTCTTTTCTTCTTTCTTGTAAAACATACATGAACACACTTTTTCAAATTCAAATTCATCTTCCATGTGGAACACCAAGTATTAATACATTCTAAGTCAGATTGTAACATGGCAGCATCTTGTTCACTCTTAATTTTCCTATAAACAACACAATCGTCGGCAAACAACCGTATACATGAAGAAATACCAACAGAAATATCATTTATATAAATTAAAAACAAAAGTGGCCCTAAGACTGAGCCCTGTGGGACTCCTGACGTCACATCAGCGTATGCCGAGCTTTTGGCGTTCAAAACAACACATTGTCGGCGCTGAGACAGATAATTTTCAATCCAAGCGAGTACGCTTGAGTGAATATTTAACATTTTAAGTTTAATAAGGAGTGGATGTGACACTGTGTCGAATGCCTTGCGAAAGTCTAAAAAGACACAATCTGTTTGTCCTCCCTCGTCAACATCGAATGCCAATTCATGATAAAATTCAATTAATTGTGTTGTGCAAGATAGACCTTTCCGAAACCCGTGTTGTTCTTTGATTAGTATGTTATTATTTGTTATATGACGCATTATCTCGGTATATATAATATGCTCAGTGATTTTGCCCGAAATGGATGTTAGTAAGATAAGCCTGTAATTCGCAACATCTCTTTTCGAACCCCCTTTATGAATAGGTACAACTTGAGCAGTTTTCGAATCATTAGGTAAGAGTCCTGTGGATAGCGATTTCACATAGATTAAATAAAGGTACATCGAGATAGGTGTAGCACACCGCTTTAGTATACGTGGAAATATACCAATCGGACCGCTTGCTTTGGTTTCATCTATGACCTTTAGGAGTGCCTCGATGCCTCCAACGCTTAATTCAACTTGTTCCATTAAAGGAAGTCTGCTTGCATGTGGTGTTGAGCTATGATTGCATTTAGGTAGGAAGACAGATTGAAAATATGTATTCAAACACGTTGCCTTTCCAATATCGTCTGTAATTATTTGTTGATTACAAACAATTTCATTTATTCCTACAAAATCTGATCCGCATCCTTTTAAAAACCTCCAAAAATCTTTAGGATTAGTTTTCATTCTGTCGTTGAGTGTCTTAAAGTACTCTTCCTTCGTATTTTTATAGCCAACTTATAGTCCTGTGTTACTTCAGATAACTTTTTTATGTGATTCATACTTTTAGTTTTTTTTTGTGTCTATTAAATGCTCTCGTTCTTTTTTTAATTATTCTGAGAATACGCGAATTCACCCAGGGTTTCTTACGTTCTTTGAGTCTGGTGGAGTCTATGCTTGGAACGTACTTGTCCGTAAGCTCAAGTAGTTTATCTTTAAATACCCGCCATAAATCATGGATGTCGTAATCCTCAGCAAGACATTCAAAAACCGGCAAGTAATCGAGGAGCTCCTGGGAGATACTAGGATAATCACCTTTTTCGAAGAAAAAAACTCCTTCAAGTGGGTGAGGTTGGTCGGTTAATATCTGTTTTAATGCTTGCAATGACGGCATGATGGTCACTTATTCTTGGTATTATATAAACCGAGCTAATAAGGGTAGGTGAACTGCAGAACAAAAGGTCCAGAATGTTACTATTCCGAGTTGGAGCATTGACTTACTGTAATAGTCCGAAGGTGTTTACAATGTTTTTCATTTCTAAGTTAATACGGCTGTCAACTTTGCATACACAATCACCTTCTAGCCATTCCAAGTCAGGTAAGTTAACATCACCCGCAAGCAAAATAGGCTGCCGGGATGCCTCCGAAACGATGTCACACAAAGATTGCAACAGTTTTAAATTTGAGTTCGGTGGTCTATAGAATGATCCAACAGCGTATGAGGAGTTATCAGGTAGGGTGACTGAGCACCAAATTGATTCAACATCGTAGGTATCAAGATCTAGCATAAATGATTTAAGAGAAGAGTGAATTAACAAAAACACCCCTCCACCGAGGCGGGGCCTGTCCTTCCGATAAGCAATGAATTCTTTAGTGAATACTTCACTATCCGCGATAGACGGGTTCAGCCACGATTCTGTGCCAAAAACGATGTCAGCCTTGACCGACTCTATCAGAGCAGCGAATTCATCGACTTTGTTTATTATACTCCTACAGTTTACTACAACAGCAACGAGGTTACGGCATACCTGTTTCATTTCCTGTCTATTGCGTCATCGTTCCCTGAATGAAACAACTCCTTTTTTTTCTTTGTCCCACGCGAAGATCTTTCGGTTAATAATAAGTTTGTCGAAGTTTAGCTTTACCTTGTTATTGCTGTCCGCTTTTCTAACTTTTGCGTATTCCCACAGAGGCTTCCGTATTTCTCGGGTCTCGGATGAATAATCCTGATCCACACTGTAGGGTGACCCCTTGAACTTATTAGCATTTGACAAGACGTCCTCTTTTTCCTTATATGAAGAAAAATTTACCACGACTGGCCTTTTGAACCTATCGCTGTAACGACCTACTCGGTGTGCCCTTTGTAGCGAATTCAGTTCGATTCCCAGGTTACCTTTGCAAATATCTTTAACCAAGTTTTCTCATTGAATCCACGTTTCAGAATGGTTTCTGTCATCTATTTCATAGAAGACAAGATTAAGCCGGCGACTTCTGTTTTCAAGATCGACGTTTTTTTTTTTTCGCACGGCAGATACTTGTTGTTCAAGTGATCTTATTGCATTTCCTTGATCCGACACTAATTTATTTACCGTTCCAACCCGTTCCTCAGTTACACCAAGCCTACTGTTTACCTCCGCCAGCATAGCCTCGTGTTTGGATAAATTGTTAAGTACCTCTATTGCTGCTTCGGTGAGAGGTCCAGGATTAAGCTCGACATCACCCGATAGCAACAAAAGAAGAATCAAGTACAACACTCTATTCACAAAGAGGCGGAAATTTCGGCAAGACACTCGCGCGCACATTCGTCTGCGACGGTGCGCAGTAGCAGTTATCGTGGGAGGAGCCGGCAACGCACATAGCGGGCCATGAAGTTGCATTGGATAGTAAGTACTAACCTGCATAACCAACAGTAGTGTTAGCTGCGCGTCAGCCAGCGTGCCGGCTCCAAATCCCACGAAGCCAAAATGCTGCGCGGTTAAGTAGGTTCGGTTGGTGTCACGCGGTCCTCGATGCCCAAAAGGGACTGGTAGTTCGTCGTCGACGAGAGGCTCATTCAAACGGTGATGTAAGCCGGTGATAACAGGCAATCCGCTGTTAAACTTGTTTGTCGTCGTGGCCCATCCGATTTCGCTTGATGAAGACGGTTTCGGCGATAGTGGGAGCAGTGCCCGGTCGCCATTCACACCGAGCAGGATCGCTGATCCGATTGCAATAAGGACCTGCATAACCAACAGTAGTGTTAGCTGCGCGTCAGCCAGCGTGCCGGCTCCAAATCCCACGAAGCCAAAATGCTGCGCGGTTAAGTAGGTTCGGTTGGTGTCACGCGGTCCTCGATGCCCAAAAGGGACTGGTAGTTCGTCGTCGACGAGACGCTCATTCAAACGGTGATGTAAGCCGGTCATAACAGGCAATCCGCTGTTAAACTTGTTTGTCGTCGTGGCCCATCCGATTTCGCTTGATGAAGACGGTTTCGGCGATAGTGGGAGCAGTGCCCGGTCGCCATCCACACCGAGCAGGATCGCTGATCCGATTGCAATAAGGACCTGCATAACCAACAGTGGTGTTAGCTGCGCGTCAGCCAGCGTGCCGGCTCCAAATCCCACGAAGCCAAAATGCTGTGCGGTTAAGTAGGTTCGGTTGGTGTCACGCGGTCCTCGATGCCCAAAAGGGACTGGTAGTTCGTCTTCGACGAGACGCTCATTCAAACGGTGATGTAAGCCGGTGATAACAGGCAATCCGCTGTTAAACTTGTTTGTCGTCGTGGCCCATCCGATTTCGCTTGATGAAGACGGTTTCGGCGATAGTGGGAGCAGTGCCCGGTCGCCATTCACACCGAGAAGGATCGCTGATCCGATTGCAATAAGGACCTGCATAACCAACAGTAGTGTTAGCTGCGCGTCAGCCAGCGTGCCGGCTCCAAATCCCACGAAGCCAAAATGCTGCGCGGTTAAGTAGGTTCGGTTGGTGTCACGCGGTCCTCGATGCCCAAAAGGGACTGGTAGTTCGTCTTCGACGAGACGCTCATTCAAACGGTGATGTAAGCCGGTGATAACAGGCAATCCGCTGTTAAACTTGTTTGTCGTCGTGGCCCATCCGATTTCGCTTGATGAAGACGGTTTCGGCGATAGTGGGAGCAGTGCCCGGTCGCCATTCACACCGAGCAGGATCGCTGATCCGATTGCAATAAGGACCTGCATAACCAACAGTAGTGTTAGCTGCGCGTCAGCCAGCGTGCCGGCTCCAAATCCCACGAAGCCAAAATGCTGCGCGGTTAAGTAGGTTCGGTTGGTGTCACGTGGTCCTCGATGCCCAAAAGGGACTGGTAGTTCGTCTTCGACGAGACGCTCATTCAAACGGTGATGTAAGCCGGTGATAACAGGCAATCCGCTGTTAAACTTGTTTGTCGTCGTGGCCCATCCGATTTCGCTTGATGAAGACGGTTTCGGCGATAGTGGGAGTAGTGCCCGGTCGCCATCCACACCGAGCAGGATCGCTGATCCGATTGCAATAAGGACCTGCATAACCAACAGTAGTGTTAGCTGCGCGTCAGCCAGCGTGCCGGCTCCAAATCCCACGAAGCCAAAATGCTGCGCGGTTAAGTAGGTTCGGTTGGTGTCACGCGGTCCTCGATGCCCAAAAGGGACTGGTAGTTCGTCGTCGACGAGACGCTCATTCAAACGGTGATGTAAGCCGGTGATAACAGGCAATCCGCTGTTAAACTTGTTTGTCGTCGTGGCCCATCCGATTTCGCTTGATGAAGACGGTTTCGGCGATAGTGGGAGCAGTGCCCGGTCGCCATCCACACCGAGCAGGATCGCTGATCCGATTGCAATAAGGACCTGCATAACCAACAGTGGTGTTAGCTGCGCGTCAGCCAGCGTGCCGGCTCCAAATCCCACGAAGCCAAAATGCTGCGCGGTTAAGTAGGTTCGGTTGGTGTCACGCGGTCCTCGATGCCCAAAAGGGACTGGTAGTTCGTCTTCGACGAGACGCTCATTCAAACGGTGATGTAAGCCGGTGATAACAGGCAATCCGCTGTTAAACTTGTTTGTCGTCGTGGCCCATCCGATTTCGCTTGATGAAGACGGTTTCGGCGATAGTGGGAACAGTGCCCGGTCGCCATTCACACCGAGCAGGATCGCTGATCCGATTGCAATAAGGACCTGCATAACCAACAGTAGTGTTAGCTGCGCGTCAGCCAGCGTGCCGGCTCCAAATCCCACGAAGCCAAAATGCTGCGCGGTTAAGTAGGTTCGGTTGGTGTCACGCGGTCCTCGATGCCCAAAAGGGACTGGTAGTTCGTCTTCGACGAGACGCTCATTCAAACGGTGATGTAAGCCGGTGATAACAGGCAATCCGCTGTTAAACTTGTTTGTCGTCGTGGCCCATCCGATTTCGCTTGATGAAGACGGTTTCGGCGATAGTGGGAGCAGTGCCCGGTCGCCATTCACACCGAGCAGGATCGCTGATCCGATTGCAATAAGGACCTGCATAACCAACAGTAGTGTTAGCTGCGCGTCAGCCAGCGTGCCGGCTCCAAATCCCACGAAGCCAAAATGCTGCGCGGTTAAGTAGGTTCGGTTGGTGTCACGCGATCCTCGATGCCCAAAAGGGACTGGTAGTTCGTCTTCGACGAGACGCTCATTCAAACGGTGATGTAAGCCGGTGATAACAGGCAATCCGCTGTTAAACTTGTTTGTCGTCGTGGCCCATCCGATTTCGCTTGATGAAGACGGTTTCGGCGATAGTGGGAGCAGTGCCCGGTCGCCATCCACACCGAGCAGGATCGCTGATCCGATTGCAATAAGGACCTGCATAACCAACAGTAGTGTTAGCTGCGCGTCAGCCAGCGTGCCGGCTCCAAATCCCACGAAGCCAAAATGCTGCGCGGTTAAGTAGGTTCGGTTGGTGTCACGCGGTCCTCGATGCCCAAAAGGGACTGGTAGTTCGTCGTCGACGAGACGCTCATTCAAACGGTGATGTAAGCCGGTGATAACAGGCAATCCGCTGTTAAACTTGTTTGTCGTCGTGGCCCATCCGATTTCGCTTGATGAAGACGGTTTCGGCGATAGTGGGAGCAGTGCCCGGTCGCCATCCACACCGAGCAGGATCGCTGATCCGATTGCAATAAGGACCTGCATAACCAACAGTGGTGTTAGCTGCGCGTCAGCCAGCGTGCCGGCTCCAAATCCCACGAAGCCAAAATGCTGCGCGGTTAAGTAGGTTCGGTTGGTGTCACGCGGTCCTCGATGCCCAAAAGGGACTGGTAGTTCGTCGTCGACGAGAGGCTCATTCAAACGGTGATGTAAGACGGTGATAACAGGCAATCCGCTGTTAAACTTGTTTGTCGTCGTGGCCCATCCGATTTCGCTTGATGAAGACGGTTTCGGCGATAGTGGGAGCAGTGCCCGGTCGCCATCCACACCGAGCAGGATCGCTGATCCGATTGCAATAAGGACCTGCATAACCAACAGTGGTGTTAGCTGCGCGTCAGCCAGCGTGCCGGCTCCAAATCCCACGAAGCCAAAATGCTGCGCGGTTAAGTAGGTTCGGTTGGTGTCACGCGGTCCTCGATGCCCAAAAGGGACTGGTAGTTCGTCGTCGACGAGAGGCTCATTCAAACGGTGATGTAAGCCGGTGATAACAGGCAATCCGCTGTTAAACTTGTTTGTCGTCGTGGCCCATCCGATTTCGCTTGATGAAGACGGTTTCGGCGATAGTGGGAGCAGTGCCCGGTCGCCATCCACACCGAGCAGGATCGCTGATCCGATTGCAATAAGGACCTGCATAACCAACAGTGGTGTTAGCTGCGCGTCAGCCAGCGTGCCGGCTCCAAATACCACGAAGCCAAAATGCTGCGCGGTTAAGTAGGTTCGGTTGGTGTCACGCGGTCCTCTATGCCCAAAAGGGACTGGTAGTTCGTCGTCGACGAGAGGCTCATTCAAACGGTGATGTAAGCCGGTGATAACAGGCAATCCGCTGTTAAACTTGTTTGTCGTCGTGGCCCATCCGATTTCGCTTGATGAAGACGGTTTCGGCGATAGTGGGAGCAGTGCCCGGTCGCCATCCACACCGAGCAGGATCGCTGATCCGATTGCAATAAGGACCTGCATAACCAACAGTGGTGTTAGCTGCGCGTCAGCCAGCGTGCCGGCTCCAAATCCCACGAAGCCAAAATGCTGCGCGGTTAAGTAGGTTCGGTTGGTGTCACGCGGTCCTCGATGCCCAAAAGGGACTGGTAGTTCGTCGTCGACGAGAGGCTCATTCAAACGGTGATGTAAGCCGGTGATAACAGGCAATCCGCTGTTAAACTTCTTTGTCGTCGTGGCCCATCCGATTTCGCTTGATGAAGACGGTTTCGGCGATAGTGGGCGCAGTGCCCGGTCGCCATCCACACCGAGCAGGATCGCTGATCCGATTGCAATAAGGACCTGCATAACCAACAGTAGTGTTAGCTGCGCGTCAGCCAGCGTGCCGGCTCCAAATCCCCTAGCGGCGGTTCTCGCAATAAAAGCTGAAAATTGCTTCCTCGACGGAAACGCCAAGTGTACACCTGGCGTTCCTATCTAGAAAGCAATTTTAACTTTCATTAGTCAATGAAAATTTTGGCACGGGGCAAAATTGCTTTAATGAGACTGAAGTTCAATGTACTAAAATTGCAAAATGCGACAAAATGAAAACGTAATCAAGTGATAGTTTGCACGCCATATCAGCTGCAATGCGAGAGCAGCTGCTAGCTTTGCATACTTGGATGATGTTAGTGTGAATATAAGCAGATTAGTCTATAAGCAGTTACCACAATTCTAGCTAGGGACACCTTTGACCTTATGCAGAAAGCTGATGCCTTCTTATTTTAAATTACATTCGCTTTCCTAATGGTCTGCTTCCTCATTATGAATTTGTTATATATTGCTTATATATATTGTTATATACCCTTTACCGCCGTGTACCATATCAGTTCATTAATTACGACTGCTAAACTACTTGCCTTATACATATCCAAGTGCTCAAAATTCGAAAATTTTCATTGATTGCACTATGAAGGTGGTGGGAATGTCTTAAGTCACTGCCAGAATTAAGTTTATTTATAACCATCCTATGTGGCAACAAAAAATAATTTTGTAATCACGTGAGTGTTATGCAGTATCCCAAGTGTGCGTATTAAAACCGTAACTTATATTTTTGTCGTAGTCATGTATAAAGTGTGTATGTACACATTATGAAGCCATAGACTGTGCAATCTTAATAGGAGGTGTCATTATGTGAGGCTTTCCTGTAAGGCATTGTCTAGAATTATCAGTACGGTAAGGTGTAGTGAAGCAAAGTATACTGTTGAAACAATATGGTTGAAGTTTACTCTGAAGTGACTTAGGTGCATTTGCATGACTTTACAGCATGGCGCATAACAAGAATGGCAACTGAGGTGCTTAATTTTAGAGCGCAGCTCTATTGCGCCAGTTCCTGCGTTTGGCATCACCGTTGTGCCTCGCCGTAACAAGCTCCGAAGCCGAGGCCAGCACGCTGCTCTAGCTCCAAGCGCTCCTGGTTCCATCTCTCGCGCACGGCGTGAGCCTCGATCGCTTCCTTCGCTCCTCCGTGAAACTCCCTTGCGGTCCTTTAAGGGAAGGAAGTTTGAAGGAGATCCGAGTTGCCCGTGTGACACGGGTATAACTATGATCGAGTGGAAAAAAAACACCGACGCGACAAAGGAAAGGATGAGAACAATAAATTTCTCCCCGAAGCGACGAACCATTGCTACCGTTGCTCCCGCTGATGAGGCTTCGCGGGGAATGATCAGAACCGTATCACCGGCACGTTTTCGCCGGCATTTAAGCCCCCCACACGGCAACAATTCTTCTCCGACATTCCTTGAAGCTTTGGCCACCCCACACATGCGAAGGGCGTTGCCCATTTTGCTCTAAAAACGTGACTAAGACAGAGAAGCACTGTCAACGACACAACAAACTACGGCGCGCGGCTGGCTCCTGTCCCGTGTGTTCTGCGCAAGGCCACCACCAGTGGCGCGTCCATCGGCGCGCACTACGCGTATAGCCGCCGTCATTCGCCACTACATGTACCCCTCTCCCCTCCTCCGTAGCGGTAACCGCGCGACAGCGAGCGGTGTTCTCCGGTTGCCGATGTGCCGCCTCCCTATCAGCGGATCACGGTGCGCGCTTCCGAAGCCGCAACACTGAGCCACCTTCAGTTCACTCGCTAGCAGCGTCAGCAGCGTCAGTCAGTCACTGCCATCTCTTCGCAGCGCCAAGTTCCTATGCGCCTACGCGCTGCCTCCCACGACCTCCCGATAAGCACGGTAGTTGCGCCAAGCTACGCTCCGTTTGCGGCGACTGGAGCGAAATGTCCCGCACGAGAAGGACTGTCCGAGGCTCACAGACGATTTTTATTATAATAAAATCGGTCGGCCTATATAGATAGTATGTTCTCAGCCAGTTCTTTCTGAGTCACAAACGAGGCAACCGGTGGAAACCCTTCGTCTGCCGCTTCTACTAAACGAGCTGCCCGTGAAGAGGCCCAGAGCTGACACCGCCTGAATTCAGAGATACGCTACGCCAAACCGGGCACTGGTGCAGCAAGTCGAGCATATATCCATCTATTTCTCTGACCAGATGGCTTCCTTGATGACAATCAAGAACTAGAAGTGGAGTGTTTATTGAAGAAGGAATATGTGGGAAGAATGAAAAGTAGCCAGTAGCTGTACATACATGTCTTGATCGAATTCCTCGCCTCAATATATCGAAAAACCGAAACAGCGCAGGAACTGCGTTCAAATGTCACATTAGCAAATAACGTAACGGCAATCTTTTGTTGGTCATTACCATCAGGCACCAGCATATAATGAATATAAAAAAAGAGGAATGGAAGTGAATTGGACCAAACGACAACACGCTGCTCATGGGAACTGCATTCACATCTGCATGATGCATGCAATCTTTGCATAATTGAGTTACAGCGGCAGGTCACCTTCTGTTCACTTTGTTGACCATTTTTGTGCCTAGTAAGTCTGGCTCTGTAAGTGTAAGGCAGTGCCACTCGTGGCTTTGGTGCTGGATGTAGCACATCCTTCTAACCACAGGTGCAATGCATTATGTGGACCTAAGTTCTTTTGAATTCATGTAACCCGCAAAAGTTGCACTTGATAGAATGTGCCATATTTACCACCATTGCCATGAGTAGTAGAGGCTGCGAGTGCCAGGGCGAGACATTGATTAACCTTGCTCAGCTTTATGCAAAACTCTTCTACATACAAGTGAATGTACTGCTAAAAGGCTCACAGAACAAAATATTGTGATCCGCATCTTACGATGCTCGTTATCTTGCTCTCACTCAGGATTCCATTCTAGTTGTGCTGCATTCTGTGGCTGACCACTCCAACGATCTCAACAGAATCGTTACACAGGTGTGTACTTTTGTTGTTCTGAGCACTGATATTATTGAACTTTATGTTTGGTGTAAATGCACAGATCAAATGAAAAACAGGTTAAAATAGGAGCTGACAGGCACTGCCTCCGAGCGTTCGTTACAAAAAAATATTTGTTAACAGTTGTAGTTATAGCTACAAAAGAGAGCCTGAACATGAAAACACCAGTGCCTAACAAGCCACAGCATCGTTCTGTAGAACAATCCACAACGTCATACGAAAACATGTGCTAATCTGCGAATTGTATTAAAATGGTATTAGAGAGGCCATTTCTTAAGAGTGACAGTTTTTGCTTTGGAGGCTTAAACTATTTCTTGGGTTACTCTGTGTTGTTGTTTGAACTCAACTGGTGTGTCCTGAAAACAATTTGCATTCGCATTTCATACAATTCGCAGCAAAATATGAGCAAAGGGCTGTGACACTTAGTAGCAACCAGTCTGCCCAGCAACCAGGCCCAAGCACCTCGCGTCAGACAAAGACGCGTCTTGACGAAGCAAGGTCTCTGCTTACGAAGACATTGTAGTTGGACGGTTGTGGCGCGGGCATTGGTCTCAGACGTTGACGCAGGAACCGAAGCTGCTCGATGTAGTCAAGCGGTGTCAAGGCGGGGCAGGGGCTGGGGCGAAGATTCAGCGAGCAAGCTGAGAGAGGTGCCATGCACCTGAAGTCTTCTTTAACCAGCGAACGAATTCCAAGCATCACGAGGGGAAGCTCGTCAACCCATGAAGTTCGGGCGTCGCGAGCGATTAGTGTAGCCTTCAACTGTCGGTGCAGTTGTTCGACCATTCCATTTGTGGAGGGCTAGTATGCCGTTGTGTGGACGTGCCTTACACCGAGCATACGTGTCAGTGTTCTGAATATTTTGGAGTCAAACTCACGGTCACGGTCCATAGTATGAATAGTGGGGCAGCAGGGGCGAGAGATCCATCCGGATACGAAAAATCATGCTACGGTGGATGCCGTGATATCGTGAAGCGAGAACGCCTCAGACCAGCGTGTATAGCAATCAACAAAAGTGAAAATACAGCGCTTCCCACGCGAGGACGAGTGCGGACCGACGATGCCAATGCGCAATGGACAAGGCGTCAGTCTGGCGAGCGGAAGGTTTGAAGGGGAGACTTGGTGCGTCGCGCCGTCTTCGCATGTTGACACCACAAGCATTCATGAGCCCAGCGGCGGACGTCCTTGTTGACTCCGGGCCACACAAAACGAAAGGCACTCAGGCATTCAGTGGCGCAGATGCTAGGGTGGCTTGCTTCGTGCAGTTTAGTGAAGATCTAACGAGGATGTGAGGAATGGCACAAACGGATACGCGTGGCCAGGGGCGCTATAACGTAAAACTATTCCAAACTTTTCTATTCCAATTTTGCAATCAGCCCACCACGATTGGACAAAAACGTTTTTGGACCAGCCCCATTTCAACTGTCTGTCACAAGACGTCACGAAAACCGCAATAGCTCCCCATCTGATATGACGTGTACACATTGATTATGCATAATTTGACCGAACAAAACTAAAATAGTTATTTCTGACTCGACGCCTTTTCGCCATTAGCCCTCGGCTATTGGTCAAAAGTTTTCGAGCTGCACCCACTTCACCTGCCTCTCATGCGACGTCACAAAACCGCGAAAACTAACCTCGTCAAAGGGACGTATACGCGTTAGAGGCATTATTATGCCGACCAAAACTGTTTTTTTCCTAATAGCCGCAGGCTGCCCCGTTCCTAAAGGAATAAAAGACAGCTGCCGCCGATCGCTCGGGCACTGGCTACTCTTACTTGCCGGAGAGCATGGGTTTGTGTGCATACAATAAAACTTTTTGCATGGCCTTATAATGTTATCGAGCTGTTTCGGCACCTTTATGACCTCGCTCTGCCATCTCTTCTTTGCTGAGGATCCGTTTTAGCGTCATTCTTAAGCTTCCGTTGCATGCCGCCGGGATTGTCGATGAGCCACCGCAAGCTAAGTAAGAGAAAGCGGACCAATCGCAGACGCTGGCACTACCCTCTTCATGCGGTTATCGATGTTCAGTGCAGTGGCTCGACCCCATCGAATCCCTCTCCACTTGAGCATGCTCCTGGCCTCTTGTGAGCCAATTAGATAAGACAAGCCGCTCACTGGACGCAATATTATTCGTTTTTCAAGCAAATGAAACTTACCTCTTATGAACGAGGGGAGCATTTGATTGGTGTGTTCAGACAACCCTGAGGGTCACCGCCCGATGCTTGCGTCGGCGGTTACGCAAATTTGACGTCAGGAGATTGGAATAAAAACATATTGAAATAGTTTTACGTTATACGGCCCCAGAAGACACATCATACACAATTGTACTAGAGGAGAAGGGCAGCGGTACCTCGGACAGCGACCGATAACTAGAGCTTGCATGCAACTTGCCAAGTTCATTGTTACTACGCTGTGTCTCTGCAATCGCATCAGATGTTACGTCCCTTACGCGGGAAAGGGCGTCGGCAGCAGCGTTGACGGTGCCTTCAATGTACTTTAGGTCTACGGTGAACTCCGAAATGAAACTCAGATGCCGAATCGGCCGGGATATATAAACACTGTGGCTTCCACGTAAAGCAAATGTCAGTGGCTTATGGTCGACCAGCACGTGGAATACACTCTAACTTGCAGTTGCTGGCGAAAGGGCCAAATTCCGAGGTAGACGGCGAGAAGTTCACGGTCGACCGTGCTGTAGCGAGTTTCGGCAGACTTTAGTTTCTGGGAGAAGAAGGCTAGAGGGCACCACAAGTCTTGCAGGAACTGCTGAAGGAGATCACCAATGGCGTTGGAGGAAGCATCGGTGATCAGCCGCATTGGTGCTGTTGGGTAAGAGATGCTCGAGCATTATTGCATTGGCCAGAGCACTCTTGGCTTCCTCATGCTGCGTCAACTGCACTTGTTCACTCGGGAGGGGCTGACGGTGCTTCAATTTACTTGAGTATGTCGGTCGGTGGTAGAACAATGCGAGCCGCATTAGTTATGAAGCGACGGGGATAGTTCAGTAGCCCTAGGCACTCGCGCAGTTTTCGACGCCTAGTTGGACGAGGAAAATCGCGCCGTGCTTGAACTTTGTCGTCCAGAGGCTGGACTCCTTCAGGTATGACGAGGTGGCCAAGAAATTTGATACTGCGGACGCCGAAAACACGCTTTGCTATGGTAATGGTAAAGCCGTGCTCCTGGAGTCGTGTAAAAAGCAATCGCACATGATCGGCATGCTGTTCAGGTGAAGAGCTAGCCACAAGTAAGTCATCGAGGTGGGCAACGAATTTTGTTCTCATGTTTACCACAAGACTTAAAGGGCTGCAACTAAATGCACAAAATTTCTTGCTTTCTTTCCATCATCTCCAAAGAATTTTATCCCCTTTGCTTACATCTTTTTTTTTGTTGTTCACTGCTCCTATTGAGCTGCAGAACACTGTAAATTCCTTCTTACCAATTCAGGCGAGACAAGTTGTTGACAGGCAAGGCAAGGCTATTTGTTGAAAAATTCTACTTCGCCCTGCCATCTCCAAACCGCCTGGTTAGTTCAGATGTTAGAGCGGCTGCCCCGGAAAGGCGGTGGCCTTGGGTTCGACTCCAAGACCAAGGCTATTTTTCGTTCACTTCTGAGGCTTTTCTTTCGAGGAACCCGTATGGGTTTCCTTTGTAGCGATTGCTAAGATTGCGTGGATGTCTTATTTCCCTAAAATAGTTATCTCTCCACCTTGCGGGTTCCCACAGAACTGTTATGTTGAGATCTGCTCACGTTTGCGTCTTTTCGCACGTGTCACACCATGCTTGCTAATTATTAAGCGAATTGTTACTGCAATTTATACAATCGGCAAAACTACGATCCTTACTTCCTTACTTAAGATAGTTTGAGCACACTGCTCAGAAAGAAATGAAAGTAGGCACACACAAGCACTAGCTTCTACCAATGCTTTATTAGCAACAAGTGCACAATTTTTCTACATGGAAGTCACGTTTATGCGCGGGCAAAATGGCCTTGCGCGCACTAAATCTCGTTAAGAAAACTCCGTTTTGACGATTCAAGGCAGGCTCACACTTCCCAGTTAGGCATGCTATATTTGCTGCTTCGTTATGCAGTCTAAAAGGGACACTGAAACGACTTTGTTCAAACCTAACGGGTCCTTGGGGCTGTTCCTTCTGATCCTTAGGTGACGAATTTAGAGTCTCCACGTAAAGCGTGCAATTAATTATAAGGTTTCAATTGTGAACATAGCTACCAATTGCAGTGGCGCCACTCCTCTGAGTATTCAGCCACGCTTCACGCGTGCTGACCATACGTCGTCAGTAGGGCGAGATTATCCGATTGGCTGCGCAAGGCGTGTCATTGACAATTTTTTCCCACTTTAGGGTGAACAAATGTTGTTCGTTCTAAGTGGTATGTATGGTATTTTTTCAATAAAATAAAGAAAGTAACTGACAGAAAATGATCAAGGTCAATTTATCACTAAACCCAAACACTTCCGGCAGCAGGAAGTGTCCTCTCCTTGCGCTACAACGTGTTCCATGTTGATGCGAGCTGTGTGGTCTGTGTTGGTCCCGATATGTCTTTTCACGAGCACCATGGTTCACTCTTACATTGTGGGTTGCAAACGTAGCGATCGGCGGCATGTCAAGCTGCGACATTGTGTTCCTCTGCAAGGCCAATATGTGAGCGAATTGGCTGCAGCGCCGGTCCACGGTATCCGATTGGCACCAGCATCTACGCGTTTGTGACCATTACCTCACGCCAACGGAATAATACCACAATAGTGCTTCACGTGTCCACTATTCGGGAAAGCGCAAGCGGACTGAGATTTTACCGGCTTCGTCATATAGATGCTCAATTGCACGTGTAAATGAATTATACAAAATATCGATTACTAGATGCTAACACGCCGACCTGTTTTTCATGCGAGCCAAACTGCTTGACGCCAGTACGCAGATGTTTATTTTCAGTCTTTCTCTGCTCTTTACAACATTATGGTGCACACCTGATACCTGCAAACCCAGGCTCAAAGTACACAAAGTATAGCGAAATGAGTTTGTCACGATGTTTTATGACTTACATCGCAGTGTGGTTGGCACTTAAGAATAGCATAGGACCTCAATATGTTGTCCTTTTATTAAATGTAGTGCCTGTCCCAAACTTTGAAAATTTTGTATGCATCGGTAATCTTACGCTGTATTTCTTTTTCAGACTACACATGCTCAAATTTCCGTCGGACATTTTGTCATACATTAAAAACAGCCTCTCTTCAATGCTAGCAGGGCAAATGAAAGAGCCCGAAGGAATACATTATTGAACTATTGTATAAAAAAATGATTCAGGTACTTTTTCTTAATCGCGTAGTTGTTTCCTTCCCATAACATTACAGGGAAGGAGATCGTGGAATGCAAAGCTAAAAAATGCGCCTTGGAAATGTCCAAGGCCCAGCAATGCCTCAGTGGGGAATATCAAGATTCGTTAATTTCATGTTGCATTCCACTTTACAATCCAATAATTTCACTTTGAATTCCACTTTAAAATCCATAAATTCAACGTGGCATTCCACAATAAATTTCACGGAAATACGATGTTTTTTCCATGGCAATTCTATATGAAATCAATACAATAATTGGTAAATTAAATTAGAGTGGTTCCACGGTGGCCACTTAGTAATCATGATCAACAAATCTACAACGATGGAACACTGATATTTCAACAAAGATTTTGTTGATAGAGCAACAGGACTACGATGGAATGCCTACTAGATATCCACACTATTTTCCTAAAGGTTAAGTTCGAGCGTTTACTTTTTGAGTGCAGGATTACTACGCAGTGTACACGCGCTATGTCCTAGACAGGCCTCGGCCCTTTAATTCTGCAGAAATTTCGCATGCAACGGGCAAACTTAATTACAGCGGTTAAGGCGCTCGTACAGCGAGAGCACGACGTAAACTGCGCTTTGCGAACACGTTCTATGCGCTCAGCCTGCGATTTCATTATGTAAGTTTATGATTCTGTTGGTGACACAGCCTTAAACGGCACTATTTGAGAGCTAATGAATTCGCCGAGTAGGAATCTATGTACGAGTAGATAAGAAATGAATTCAATTCTGGGCCCTTATGTGCCAAAACCACTATTTGATTATGGGTCAAGCCGTAATGTGGGTCCAGATAAAGTTTGACCACCAGGGGATATATGAAGGGACTGACAACTGGCCAGAATGTGCCATGCGACTTTCATGGAAATGAAGTGGCTCGGATTTTTAGTGATAGGATCCAGCACGGTGTTCACGGTTTATGTAGGAATTCGAACTTTAAATTGGCAAAGAAAGTCTCAAAAACCAGTGAGTGGCGGGGTCTGGCGGTGAAATCTTGGTACTTCGTATATAGTCTATGAGATTACAGTGATTCGGTTGTTATTAAGTACAACATAATTATTGCTAAACATTCCGGTGCTTTATAATTGGACGATGGGGCCTTACTATACGCGTCGGAAATTGAAAGCGCACGCATGGCTATGGCAATACGCTGAACTGCGTCACCTGTAAGAGCGTCGTTTCGTTTTCGTTTGACTGAATGAATGCGCAGCATTTGTACCGAAAACCATGAAAACACGTGGCTGTTATCGCAGATATAGAGTTCAGAAAACATCAATCGCAGGAACAGCGACTTGATGAAAGCCATACTTTCTCAGTTATGGCCCCACTTTTCTGGCTCCCACTGACAGCGGACTCACATACCACCGTTTTTAGCATGCTTCCAGTGAATTTCAGATGGAAAAATTGATAAAAATGTTCCATGGCGTTTTCCGCGTTACCACTTCATGATTAGCCACTGTGACCAGCAAGCTTTCCATCACGTTAAAAAATGGTTGCCGTATTCAAGAGCGCAACTTAAGTTGAAGAACATGCTTGACTTAAATTAGATGACTCCTGTAGTGATCGCGCCTGGGGGTGGCCAGGGAGGGGGGCGGTATTCTGTAAGAGTCCACATAGTGGACAGTCAATTTCGGCCGATGCTAATTGGCTAGAGCCGCTCGCCTTCTCCTCGCTGTGCTTTCGTCGCTCCGCTTAGTTCACTTTGAAGCTAGAGGCAGCGCGAAGGTAAATTCGCTAATCGCTTCTGCATTACAGTTCTGGCAGCAAGCTTCCGCGGTCATCGAGCGAGATGTGTTAATGTTTGCTTCTGCGTGTGTGACAAGTCAGGGAATTCTTATACACACAAGTTTATACGGGTGAAAAATCTACGAGCCTTACGTGCGAAACTGACTTTTAGCCCGAATATGCCACTAGTTCATAATATATCTGAGGAGCGTCCTTGCATGGCATCGGAGGTTCGCATTTTTGAATATGGCTGTCATACTTTAAAGCTTTGTCACTTGTTTGAACTTTGTCGACTATCTTTGAATTGATTCCTAGTCACTCAATTGTGCATTTCATGAAAAGCCATCAAGAGCACCCACGAAAAGCCACACTTCACGACCCACCAGTGTTTCGCTTTATTTGTGCTTTGAACAGGCCGTAGATGAAAGTTAATTATGCATCCATTGTCCCCCATGAGCTTGAAGATAAGTGTCACGTTTGCATACAACCCTCTGCAGGGTCGCATGACTGCCGCGTCCACGGTATTGCAGAAGTGGTAGATGCAACCCAAGGTGGAGGACGCCTGCTTTTTGTCACGAAACGTCTCCTGGGCTTCTTGGATCCTGCGAGCATAGATGACAATTAATATTGATTACAGTCCTGCCGAGATACCCGAGCGCTTGGCAAAATTTAGGGGACGACGCACACACCACATAAATTCAGTCTCTTTTTGTGCGTGAAAGACCTCAAAACGCTGCAAAATAAATTGCCTTCATTTCACCTTGTGAAGGTGGATGTGCTGCGAAGCTGGTGCGGTTCCTAGACGACCTTTCACAAGCACCACGAACACAAGCTACCGACGCCACGCGCGCACGCACGTGTGCGGAAGTACAGCATACATCCCCATTCTTCTAGTCCCTCCGCTTGACCCAGTGCGTTATTGATGTAATTAAATTTGTGAGATGTTGCACTGACTGAGCAAGGAATCCCAACATAGAAAACGGACAACGGTTTTTTGCCTCAGTAGCGGCAGTAGCAGGTGATCGTATCGGCGCTTCGCCCGTACTTATTTGTGCTTTGACCAGGCCGTAGCTGTGTGGCTGTGAATTTTTCAAGCCACGCACTGAGGCAATAAACCGTTGTCCTTTTTCTTTGTTGGGTTTGCTTCCTCAGTCAATGCAACATCTCACAAATTCAACTACTTCAATAACGCACTGCGCCAAGCGGAGGGACTAGGAGAATGGAGATGTATGCTTTTTGTCTCATCCCTGTCACCGGTGGTAGGCGCTGACGCTGCGGTGGCGGTGTTCTTTATCGGCTACACATCGCAACACAAAACCATCCTTCCCCGGGGTGGACGATGACGAGGCAGAAGCTGCGCAGAAATGTTTGTAGAGAGAGCGTCACCACAAATTTCTCAAAGGAGACTGCGTCACCAAATTGCACTTAACTTTGTTATGCGAAAACCAACACCTAGAAAGCCACAGCAGCGTCGCCCCGTACCAGCGAGCAAGCCCAATAGTAATACCGCAGCTCAGTGAACAATCACAATGCAGCCCCAGCGTCTATCATCATGGTGTAACAGCACAAGGAGCCACAGACCTTGTGCGGATCATTGTTTGAAGACCCGGAAAAGCGGCTGGAAACATTGGAAAGGGTCGGCACATTCAACAACTGAAACTCCAACGGCAAGCTGCGGAATGTATACTTCCCTTAGATGACGTCGCCAGGACATGGTTCGAAATACTTGCGTCATGTTTATAACGTCGTACCACTTCCACAACTCCTTCTTGAACACGTTCAAGAACGTCACCAGCAAAGAAAGGCCTGAAGCGATACTGGAATCGTTTGCATAATTCCCAAACGAGAACGTTGCGAGTGCACGCGTACCAGAACTCATGGTTTCTCCGAGCTCGTCGGAGCCTAGTGCTTAGATTTACCTCTTTGGCGAAAGCACATGGCCTTTCCATTACCAGGCGCGCGTTTCCAGCGTCATCTCGACACCCGTTCAAGAGAATGTTCTGCGCGACAAATCGCTTGTTGCAATGGCCAAATTGCATGAGCGCATTTTAAGGCTGTGCGTAATCCACATTATTCCACACATTTATGGTTGTTGTGGCACGGCTACAACAACCATGTTTGCAGAAACAATATTTCATTTATCAACATGGTTCCCTACCGCTCGACACACTTCCAGTGGTGCTCCATTTTTTTTATCCCTTAGCAAACAAGGACGACTTGAGGCGCTTGAAGTAGTGATTTACCACAGAGATCACCTCTTGACCTGATGAAAATTTCTTTCCACCCAACCAATTCTGCAGGTTTGCAAAGAAGAAAACGGCGCATGAGGCGAAATCCGAGGATAGGGTGGATTACGCACAACCTCGAAGTGAACTCGGGCAATTTGGCCATTGCAACAAGTGATCTGCCGGGGGAAAGCATTGTCTTGCACTGGTGTCCACATGACACTGGAGATGCGCGCCTGGCAACCGAAAGGTCACGTCCTTTTGCCGAACAGTGAAATCTAAGCACGAGACTCCGAGAGGCCATCAGAATATTCTGGTACATGTCAGTGCTGAAATCGAGAGAGAGCAAGCAGGCACTTGAGTCCCTGAATCACCGCGACCTCTGCCGGAAGCGACGACCTACGCTGCCGTAGCCTGTAATCACGTTCGCTCTCCGCGGCCACGCCACGGCTGGTAGCACCGCACTTCCGTCGTTCGCCGCTGCAAACGCCAACTCGCCCGCCCGTCACACAGCCTAGGTACTCAAGGAAGACGTGTGACGCGCTTCTAAACCACCGCCCGCTCTGTTATCAGAATGAAGAAGCCGGCAGTGTACACCACCAATGTTCACACCACAACTTCGGACTACGAAGGTTTGCGGTGAATATGGCACGCCCACAACAACCATGTTTGCAGAAAACAATATTTTATTTTGCGACATAGTTCCCTACCGCTCCACACACTTCTTCCAGTGGTGCTCCAATTTTTTTATCCCTCAGCGACTGAGATAACCTCTTGAACTGAAGAAAATTTCTTTCCACCAAACGAATTCTGCAGGTTCGCAAAGAGGAAAAAGGTGCATGGGTCCAAATCCGGAGAATAGGTTGGATTACGCAGAACCTCGAAGTGAACTCGTGCAATTTAGCCATTGCAACCAGCGATCTGTCAGGCAGAGCATTGTCTTGGTGTAAGAGGAGTTTTTGCTTTTCTAACCAAGGTCGTTTAGTGCGCAATTCTTTTTTTATTTATGAGTGTTGCATAATATGGGCCTGTTATTGTTTCGAAATTTTTAAGTAGTTCACACAGACTATTCCTACTGAATCCCAAAAGACAGTCACCATCACCTTTCCGAATGAACAAATGGTATTTGCCTTGTTTAGCGCACCATCATCAGGCCCAGTCCAATGCTTTGACTGCTGTTTAGACAGTTGTATATCCCCGTCTCGTCAACCGTCCCAAATTGACGCCAAAAGTCCTGCAGATTGCAATCAAGCATGTGATGCGCACGTGATGCGCCTTTGGTCGATAGTCAGCAGTCGGGAACCCAGTGCGCACAGACCTTTTTCATCTGCAATTTCTCGTGAAGAATATTGTGATCTCTCTCTTGCGAGATGCCTATAAAACCAGCTATCTCAAGTACATTCACTCGGTTGTCTTCCAGGGAAATTCAATGAATTTTCTATACCATTTATGGCGCACCTCATCTTGCGTCAAGTTCGCCATGTTTGAATTCATTTATCCAGTAGTAAATAGTCTTTAGTGATGGTGCAGAGCCTCCAGGAACTTCGCTCAACTAGGCTTTAATTTGGGCAGCAGTGCAGTATTTTAAATAAAAATTATCACCGTTCGGGATTCATCTTTTTCCATTTTGGCAGGAATCACCACAGAGCTCAGTGCCAATGGCTGATAAAAGCTTACTAACTGTCGTTACCAGCATACACAAGTTCTGCCGCCATATGAAGTGTGCTTCACGCGCGCCTCCTAGAAGAAAACATAATTGTAGCGTCATCTTTTGTATTTTTACCATACTTATCAAACGACCCTCGTATCTTGCCGCCACTGAGTGGAACCCCACAGTGACCGTCGCGTTAGCCTTCACCAGGCACCTGTCACCGGGACGACTGAAGCACTCTGGCCCATCCAGTTAAGAGTCCCTTAGCACTTATGCACAAACTAAAAGCAGCAACGGATGCTGGTGCGGTTGCTGTACGGCGAAATGCCGAAGATCCTCAGCCGACGATGCTTCAAGGTCTATGTCAACGACGTAGCAAAGACACGCCGCGATCCCGACGAAGCCTGGAAGCCAAGCATACGCCGACAAAACAAGATTTGGAGACGCCACGTATTAGAAACATGTCAATGCGGCACAGCCGTCTGCCGATGCCAAGAACTGCAAACCAAGACAAAGAACCAATGACTTCGAAGGTTCTCGCTGGCCCCATCACCACAGGGTTCAAAAAAGTCCCAAAAAGACTGCATCGGAAGGGTGTCAAATTCGCACAGCTTGAGGATAGCAGGTAACACCAACTGCATGCGCACGACAAGAATTACTATTCATGACCAGAGCTACCCTGACACAACGTGACATATTGTAGTGGTGCTTTTCCGTGCTGTACCGGACACCTCCACCAAACCCACACCCAGAGAAACGCAACAGCGTTGCCTCATACCATCGGGCAAGCCGAAGGCTACGAACTTGCCCACGGAGCACGGACATCCACTTGAGGTGACCACGAAGATCGTGGCCAAATCAACAACCACAATGGCAGCCCCAGCGTCCTCCATTGTGCTGCAACAGCCCATTGAGCCGGAGACCAAGCTTACCCACTGCAAACTACTGCTAATCATTGCCACTGCCAACTACTAATATTGCACGAATTGTGTAGTATTAGTACCAGCGGACGAATGGTCTTCCGCAGTGGCTGAACAGGAACCTTCGCTGCCTTGCCAGGGATGTATGTTGACGTCCGGCACAAAACGTGACACCGTTCTGTACGTAACCTTCAAATAGAACACGACAGGACACGAAACAACGCAGATCCCACCATTCAATCTGGTTTACAAGGAAGGACCCCAACGACGCCGAATTTTGACGCCAAATCTTGACTTCGCCGGCTATCTACAGCACGCCAAGGAGGCAAAACAATTTCCCCGTTTGCGCATAAATACCATAAAAGACGGACAGATAACACTACAATCGTCGATGATGCTACGTGGAATACCAGCGCGGAGGGTGAGTTTGGGTATGGACCCCGCTACACCGACTACCCAATGGACCATGAGTATCCTTTGGGCATCCGGATTATAGCCGTGTTAGTCCCGGATAAAACAGTGAAGTCCTGGTTAGGGCGTCCAGTTGAGGACAGTAACTTCTGGGCGTTTCATTTAAGACATCCTTCGGACATCCACACAAATGAACTTCTGGGATCTAAAAAATCCTAAAAATTTATCCTACGGATGTCCCAAGTCCATATTCAATGGTATGGCCCATACCGGATATATGTGGGACCAACATACACAAACAAACACGTACTACGTGATCATATAGCAGAATGGGAAGTACCTTCTGTGGCTACCTTCAGGGCACGCTCTTCCGTAAAGACATGTCCAACAGTAGCATGAAGCTGCCACACTCAGATCAAATTTCCAATGAAGACAATAGAGACGTTGCAATGAACGACGGAAACTGCACAAGTACATGGGAAGGAAATGTCACAAAGCAGTAGGCAGATCACCAGTACAGGTGCTCATTACCACCCGCCGCAAGGCGTGACTGAATTATTTGAATCGCCCCTCTCTGTTGCAGGCACGCTTTGCGTTGCTTTGCGCATAGACGGTCCCATGGCTAATCGCCACCTTTTCATTGGATCTTTTCGCCCTTGTGGTCATCTGGGGTGCGCTCCGTGATCAGTTCGCGCATTTTCCCTGAACGTTTTCTAGCTTGAACGTTCCAGGTAACATTTTCTTCGTGCACTTTGGGTCTCCATCTCAGAGGTGCATGTACGTCCTACACCTATAAAGAGGTAAGTGATAGTTGATGGACTAAAGCAAGAGACACATCGTGCGGTTTTGCGTGCTATCCGTCGTACGACGCGACGGGTCCGACTTGCCGCATACAACGATTCGGGACACATGATACGAACAACAGAGTGGACGTAGGTCCGTCATGAACCGGTGCCCCTGCGTGGAAGCTTGCACGTGGAAGTGCGAGCAAACGTATTTTCATAGCTATCTCGTTTGAAACAAACGATGACAATATAAACACGTCTATGCGAACACCGTAGACGTATTTCCGCAAGACCGCGTCCGCAGTGTCGGCTCCGTCGACAGCCGCCGATGGCTAGGAGCCGGCAGGCATAGCTCGGTCGGACGTCGAATCCGACACGGGTGGCGCTAGCGACACGATCGCTTGCAGCTCGTATCACGAAGCGTCTACGTTGGCCGGCACAACGGGTGCACAGTTATGCCGCACCTAAATTGCAATACATTTGATTTCATCGGCGTTGACGGAAGGGAACGAGCATGCCAGGTGAGCTTGCGATCTCTGAGATGGTGTAGGCCTAGCTCGGCGGCCGTCAATCCTGCGCCGAGAGACCTTGCGATGCTTCCGCAGCTCGTAATAAAGCGCCTAAATTCGTCATCAGAATCAATGTCTCGAACATTGATGTTGCTCTTAAGTGAAAATACGATTAGTTTTCCCGACGGCATTAGTAGCGATGAGCAAACACGCCAATCGGGCGAGCCGCTTCGCATAGACGATTGCTGCAGCGTCTGCGCTGAGCGCTTCCAAGTAGAAATCACGCCAATGATTTCCTATTTCGTGCTACGTTTCACAACACGCACTCTTTAGAGGTCTCTTTAGTCTACGCTATTTCGTGTCAGAAACAAGTTGTAGCAAATCTATGTGCCGGCGTCAGCGGCGAAAGAGGTCAGCGTTTAGACAACGGAAAAAATAAAGATACAGGCACGACCGGAGCGACGAGGCCCTCGCTCAGCGGCCTCTCCCCGCCGGGTCTACCACATGGCGATGACGCTCACGCTACCGGTGCTGTCATTGGCTGCGGTCGTCCGGCTAATGCGGCAGCCGCGCGACAATGTCGAGGAAGTTGGTAGCATCCGAGGCGTGCGATTCGACGCCGCATTTGGCGGATCTCTTCGAGAACCTGCGAACGGTCGTAGAGCAGATGGCTCGCAGAATCGCACCATGTGTCTCGCTGTGTGTTGCGTTTGGTCGTATCGTACGGCTTTTCTGCAAACTTCTGAGCAGACTTTGTGCTGTGTTGCTTCTGTGCAGGGCGGACAGTTGAGATCCGCCAAAAATAAGTTTCTGAATGTGAAACTTTAGAACCGCTAACTCGATCCTTCCAAGTGGCCCACAGGATATCTCCACGAGAGTTGTCTTTCGTGATCAGTGGCGAATTTATTTATTTCGATACTTTCCTGGCCCGAAGGCATTACAGAAAGGAGTGGTAAGCGAAAAAAAGTATACAATTACACAATAATAGGTATTACAAAACGGCAGAAAATACAGCAGTCTTGAAAATGCCAACGTCAGAAATGGCAGCGATGGAGGGAGGAAGGTCGTTCCAGTCGGCGCTGGTTTTAGGAATAAAAAAACCATGACACATCTTTGTTCTAAAATATGGAATACCAACTTTAAACATGTGATCGAAACGGGATGAAATGTATGAAGGGCGAGTAATAAGATGATCCTTTAATAGTGGGTTTCGGTGCAACATTTACGGCGCAATGAAAGCTCCGGTAATGCAAGTGTTTTTCATAGAAGTAATGCTGGCGTAACGGGAATAGTTAGATAAGATGAAACGTGCTGCGCGATTCTGGATGGATTCTAGTGTGTTTATCAGTGTGATTTGATGGGGATCCCATACGGTGGATGCATATTCTAGCTTTGGTCGCACTAATGTTTTGTAGAAGGTAAGCTTTATAGGCATAGACGCAGCAGAGAAATTTCGACGCAAGTGTCCAAGGACCCGGTTAGCGTTATTAGTGACGTGTTTTATGTGCGTATGCCATGATAAGTTACGTGAAATATGGACACCTAGGTATTTGTAAGAGTTCACAGATTCAAGAGAAGTATCGTGAAGTAAGTAAACACGCGTGTTGTCAGTGTTAGTGCGGCTTGATACATGCATTGTTTTACATTTATTAACGTTTAGTCGCATGAGACATTTATCGCACCAATTGGATATGCTTCTAAGATCGTCTTGAAGCTTATCAGAATCAGTGTGGTTAGCTATTTTGCGATAAATGACGCAGTCATCTGCGAAAAGCCTGATAGATGAATGGGAAATGCATTTAGGAAGGTCGTTTATGTAAATCAGGAAAAGCAGGGTTCCCAGTACCGATCCCTGTGGTACACCCGATGTTACGGAAGTGCGAGAGGATGAACATTCATTAGCTGAAACGTTCGATTAGACAGAAAGCTTTTAATCCAGTTTAGTACATTAGGGTCAATGTTAAGCATGCTAAGTTTAAGAATGAGATCATGTGAAACATTGTCGAAAGCTTTTGCAAAGTCCAGAAACACGCAGTCTACATCGAAGCCCATATCAGTATGGGTAAATAGGTCATTAGTAAAACATGAGTTGCGTTTCACATGAAAATGTTTTCCTGAAACCGTGTTGTTCAGTCGAAAAGAAGAAATTAGACTCAAGGAAATCAATCAAATGAGAATGTATAATATGCTCCAATATTTTGCATGGCATACTTGTCAGTCATATAGGACGATAGTTATCGGGGGAATGAGGGTTACCTGATTTAGGAACCGGAACAACCTTGCCAACCTTCCAATCGCTTGGAATAACTGAGGAACCTAGAGACTGGGAAAAGAGCATCGAAAGCATAATGGAAGAATATAGTTCAGTAATTTTAACCATTTTACAGTTAATTGAATCTTCACCTGATGAAGAAGATATTTCCAGGTTTTCAATCAACTTTTGTTTGCCGACCCAATCTATATAAATGGAATTCATTGGTAAATAGGAGCATTTAGTTACCGACGGTAGAGTGGCAGGAGCACATTTGTGAAAAACGGAAGCAAATACATCATTCAAAACGGAACAGCACTGGTTCGGAGGAATCGCGACAAGCGGACTAGTTGGATTGTTTTGCTTTCTTTGCCACCAACAATATTCCAGAATTTACGTGGATTAGACTGCAAAAGTGATGGGAGGGTGATATCGAAAAAAATCGTTTTTGCATTTGTAATAGCGATAGTATATTCAGCGTGAATGCAATGATATGCTGCCCAGCGTTCGGGGCGACGAAAAATACGTTTCTTTTTGTTGCGCAGACGGCGTAGAATTCCAGTAAACCACGGCGAGGAAGGACTCGAAACAATCTTTCTTTTAGGCACATAGCGATCAATTAGTGTTCGCAGTGTGTTCTTGTACAATGACCAGTTCTCTTCAAATGTACGTTCAAAAAAGTTGACTGTGTAGTCAGTAATGAATGATTCTAGTTCATTTAAAATGGATGTGGTATCGGCGGCATTGTAATCACATATAGTTTTAACGGTTTTCTTCGAGCGTACTTTCTTCTTAAGTGTTAAGTGGAGAAGCGAGTGGTCACTTATTCCTTTGAGGTATGTTGGAGGAGAAACCAAATCTGGACCTGTTGTAAAAAAAGACATCTAAAGTAATAGAGGAAATGCTGGTAGTGCGTGCGGGTTCATGAATCAGCTGGGTTAGATTAAAATCAGCGCAGATGCCTAAAAAATGGGTGCACTCGGAAGATGACTGCTTAAGGGAGGAAATCACCTAGTAAGAACAAATGTGGTTTTGGGTATCGAACAACTAATTTGTTAAGGACATCATGAAGGTCAGTGCAAAAATTGATAGTGGAGGATGGGGACCTATAACACGCGCAAAAGATGAGGTCGCCAGTGGGAAAAGCAACACGAGTGCAAACTACTTCTAATGGTGAGTCAATGCAGATAGTGAAGGAATGGATAGCAGAGCTCACGGCAATCAGTACACCACCGCCCGTACGGAAATCGCTATCGCACCTGTAAATGTTGCATGTTTTTTGACAATCCAGTATTTCACTATCTTTAATTTTTGCTGTAAGCCATGTTTCGGTGAGCACAACTATATCAGCCGAGCATGCGTCGATATGTGATGATAGTGATGCGCGTTTGTTGGCGATATTTCGGACGTTTGTAAAAAGAACTGATAAGGAGTTTGCTTGCTTTGGAACACGAGATAGCTATGCTGCAACCAAATGTGAAGATTGTGGACCCGATGGTTTGTTCTTTGTTAGGGTAATCGCGCTCCTAGCTGGTCCGATCTCGCATACTTCATCTGTAGCTGCGCAATAAACGTAACATTTTTTACCTATGATTAGTTTGTTATGTGGCAAAGAAAAAGACTGGCCGCTGGCCTTGCCAAAATCATTTAGTGCTTTCCGCGATTGACGAGTGGCTTTGCAAAAGTCTTCGCCGACTGAAATACCATCGGCTTTAAACTTCGCTTTTTTGCGAGAGTATATGGTCTCTCATTTTGGAAGAGACAAACTTAGCTATAACAGGCCGTATCTTGCCGACAACGTATGTGCCTAGCCTATGAGCCCTATGGATTGAGACTTCCGAGGGAGTCATGTTGAGACAATTTCTAAGAAAGCGATGAATCTGGACTTCCGATTGAGCCCACGTTTCTGACACGTTGTCCGAGATACCATAGAAGATCAAGTTGTCGCGTCTTGAATGGTCCTCCAGAACGTCTAGTCTTGACGCGAGCGCAGCGCTTTCATTTGAAACTGCTTCATGGACTGCGGTAGTAATATCACTTCCTGAAGGCATATTTTGAAAAGACTCAACCGCAGCTTCCACGGCAGTCACTATTGGAAAGGTCTGAAACAGCCTCAGTAAGGTTTTCTTGGTTAGCCTTTAGGTCAGCTATGGCATTCATCATCTCGGCATGTCGCGTGTCAAATTTGATCGACAAAGCAGCTATGGCGGCCATAACTTCATTGTGCTTATGTTGAGCTTCAGTATGGGGACCAGGGTTTAATTCTACATCCCCGGAAAGTAAGAGCAACATAGCAACAGAGACACAATCACTCAGAGGGGCAGCCAGCACTTGTGGGCAAGGGAAGAGCAGCAAACCGACTTTGTTTGTACGTTTACAAAAAAGCGATTCGGACTCACTAACCTGCACACGAAAGCAGAAAGGAGAGCTTAGCAGCGACCGCACGGTAGCTGCTCTCCCGTGCCCACTGGAAGCGCCTTGCTAATGCCAGTTGCTTAAATCTGAGCGCTGCAGTGCTGCCGCTGGCGGCAGTGTCCGTGTCCCACTTGATACCGGCGTGAAGATGATGACGTCTTCCATGCTCACATAATCTAGGCTGTTGTCAGCTGCTTGTAGCGGTGGATCCAGCAGGAAATTCGATAAAGATGAAGACGTAGCACACGTGCTAGACGGTGACAACGATGAGCCGAAAACAGCCATCTGCACAAGAAAGCAGAAAGGAGAGCTTAGCAGCGACCGCATGGTAGCTGCTCTCCCGTGCCCACTGGAAGCGCCTTGCTGATGCCAGTTGCTTAAATCTGAGCGCTGCAGTGCTGCCGCTGGCGGGAGTGTCCGTGTCCCACTTGATACCGGCGTGAAGATGATGACGTCTTCCATGCTCAGATAATCAAGGCTGTTGTCAGCTGCTTGTAGCGGTGGATCCAGCAGGAAATTCGATAAAGATGTAGACGTAGCACACGTGCTAGACGGTGACAACGATGAGCCGAAAACAGCAATCTGCACAAGAAAGCAGAAAGGAGAGCTTAGCAGCGACCGCATGGTAGCTGCTCTCCCGTGCCCACACTCATATAATGAAATATTAATTACTCCAGACACACACTGTCTGGAGTAGCCTTGTTTGCGCTTCGTTTGAGTTTTGTTTGCGTAAGCGCCATCCCCCTAGCAATTGCGTAAAGTTGCAATACCTAAACTTTTTTGCGCATTTGTTATGACGGGCGGAGCACTTGCTGCACATTGCTTCCGGCCACGCTCCTTAATTGTACAGCGTCTGTCGTTAGGGTGTTACGACCTAAGCAGCCCAATCAGCTCGGTGAGAGCACCACCTTGCTCAGGGCTTCAATGAATGCAGCGTCTTTCTTGAGGATCTGATTGAGAGGGCGCGCAACGTTCGCAAAATTTCGGACAAACCGACGGAAGTAGGAGCAAAGGCACAAGCTGCGAGTATTTTTGGCACATGTTGACACGGGAAAGTCTTTCACTGCCCGTATTTTATCATGATCAGGGCGTACACCGGAAGAATCTAAGAGATGGCCGAGCACAGAAATTTCACAATGACCGAAGTGGCACTTGGACGAATTTAGTGGTAGCCCCGCCTGACGGAAAACCGATAGGATCGTCGATAGGCGTTCGAGGTGTGTCGCAAAAGTCTGAGAAAAACAATCACGTCGTCCAGGCAACACAGGCAGATGGACCACTTGAAACCATGTAGGAGGGCGGCCATCATTCGTTCAAATGTGGCCGGGGCATTACATGAACCAAAAGGCATGCCTTTGAACTGATACAGGCCATTGGTAGTAATAAAAGCCGTCTTCTCGCGGTTCATGCCATCGACGACAAATCGCCAGTAGCCGGAGCAAAGGCCGATGGACGAAAACTATTGTGCTCCATGCAGGCAATCCAGGGAATCGTCAATGCGTGCTAGCGGATAGACGTCCCTCTTTGTTACCTTGTTGAGGTATCGATAATCCATGCAAAATGGCCAACTGTTGTCCTTTTTAACTAGTACAACAGGGGATGCCCATGGGCTGCAAGAAGGTTCGATGATATCTCGAGAAAGCATCTTGTCAACTTCATGTTGGATGATGTGTCGCTCAGTAGGTGAGCCGCAGTAGGGTCACCGATGGATCGGGCTCGCAGCTCCGGTGTTTATACGATGTTTGTCGACAGAAGGTCTGGAGCAACCAATTTTGTTAGGGGCATTCAAGTCTGAAGGGAAAGGGCGCGAAGCAAGAGTTGAACACGAGGAGCTGTGACAAGTTAAAGCCGAAATGGGGTAGTCTCTGGCCGGCGTTATTTGCGCCGGGGATATTCCGCGCGGGAGTATTTGTGTACAAAGTCCAAAGTTCACAAGCGGAAGGCAGCACGTGTCCGAAATGGTATTGACGGTGTGAGAAGCGACGTTGTGCGAGAGCAGGACATCCGGATTAGCGGACACGATGTAGTCACCGTCTGGTACAGGTGGAACGGGGGAGACAACAATGTAGGTAACGGCACGGTGAGGGAGGCGTATATGCTCTGTGGGACATAGTGGTATCGGAGCAGTATTGCGAGGGTCAATAGCAGCAGGTAGAGCGAGTTGCACAGCAACAGCAGCACAGACTATCAAAGCGGAATGTGTAGACAGAAAGTCAAGGCCCAGGATGAGGTCGTAACCGCCCCCCCTCAGTGCTCTAGAACACAAAATAACACAGAAGTAAGATGTCCGGCGACACTCACGCGAGCCAGACACATGCCAATAACGGCTGGTGCTCCACCATAGGGGACTCGGACCACATGCGACGGGGCAGGAGTGAGACGATTCCGAAGTTGAGCATTCATCACAGGTACGTGCGCGCCAGTGTCAGAGCTGTAACAGCTACACCATCCACGTTCACTTTAATGACATTCCAATGTGTGGGCAAGGTCAGAACAGGATTTTGGGTCGGGTTGGTTTGGCAGCTTCACCTCCAGGTGCTGCACCCGTTAGTTTTCCGAAATGGTGCGCCGGAAGGAGCTAGGGGGCGGTGATCGACGAGATGGGGACGATCGGGAGAAGCGGCGACGTGGCGAAGGAGAGCGGCTAGAGCGGGTAGGAAGAGAAGTATTGCCGGAATTTACTGGGTGCGTTTGCGGGCGAACCGAGGAGCAGCATGAGGGCTGTGGGATGCGAAGTAGGCTCAGGGGGTCGAATTCCACGAAAACCGGCAGTGACATGAAATATGGCCATACGGCCACAAGTTAAGCATGTAGGCTTGTCGTTTGAATTGCGGCATTCGGCTGGGTTGCGATACCGCGTTGGAGCATTCAGGCTTCGGCTGCGTATGACAGTGCTGGACGGAGTGTAGTCAGGCCGATTAACTGAGCAGACCTTGGTCAAGTCAACGTTGGCCAATTCTTGGCGCATGACGGACTGGATCAATGAGACGTTCGCCTGGCAATTGTCGGGGCCATGGGTTGTGGTTGTGACAGGAGAGGCGGCTTCTATTTCACGTCGAATGATATGTAGGAGTCTGCAGCGGTGGCCTAGAGGTAGAGCATCCGCCTCACGTGCAAGATGACCGTGGTTCAAATCTCGCGGCAGCGCAATTTTCCACCGGATTAAAAAAAATTCGCGTGTTGATAAAATTGCACAAGAAGGCCTGGAGTGCAGCCTGATCCCGGTGATCAGAACCAGTAACGCACTCCTTCACCAGAGCAGGATTGGCCACCTTGGTGCAGTACTTGGCCACAACCTCTTATACGAATACAAGAATCAAACCCCGGTCCTCAGTCCCCAGCAGCTGCGACGCAACTGAGCACGGCGGCGTTCAGACCTGTGACGCAGCAGAGGGTGGTAAGAATCCCTGGATCCGGACAGGCCGCCATTGAGATCTGAACCTGGCACCGTTTAACACTAGAACGTTATCTAGTGAGGCGAGTTTAACAGTGCTATTGGAGGAACTTAGAGTGCAGTAAATGGGATATAATAGGGCTCAGTGAAGTCAGGAGGACAAATGAACCATATACAATGCTAAAAAGCGGGCACGTCCTGTGCTACCGGGGCTTAGCGGAGAGACGAGAACTAGGAGCCGGATTCCTGATTAATAAGAATATCGCTGGTAACATACAGGAACTCTATAGCATTAACGAGAGGGTGCCAGGTCTTGTTGTGAAACTTAATAAGAGGTGCAAATTGAAAGTCGTACAGGTCTACGCCCCTACATCCAGTCATGATAACCAGGAAGTCGAAAGCTAAGAATACGTGGAATCGGCGTAGGGTAAAGGGCCATGGGCGACTTCCAAAGCCAAGGTAGGCAAGAAGCAGGCTGGAGACCAGCTATAAATTAGTGTTTACAAATACGAATATTGCGAATGTGGCCATAGCTTTTGCTGAAATTCCCCAAACATGATCTGTTCACATCGGTTAAAATTATACGGAGAAACATGTTATGCTATTTGATTCGAGTACAATAGAAAGCAGTAAAAGCGGAGGTGGTGTTGAGGTACCCACGGCCATTTTCATTATGGAATAACGCGCAACGTATGCGACGGATTTCGCATAAAAACAAACATACAAAATAATCGAGGCCTGCCATGTCAAAAACCGGGCCGATATGGGCGTAAGTGAGCCAGATTGTGCGCAAGGTCTGGGTTTTTATACATCTGTATATACCTTCCTTATTCGAAATGATATATATATATATATATATATATATATATATAATCATTTCGACCCAGACCTTGCACACTAGCTGGTTCCCTTACGCCCATATCGGCACACTTTATGATATGGAATGCCTCGGTAATTTGGCACCTATGTTTTATGAGACAAAATCGTATTATTACAAAAGCCAGGTTTAGAAGAACAGCGATTGCAGTGGTTGAGTGTGAGCCTTTGAATATATATAAGGTGCGAGTCCGTACTGTATGCTACCTTTGCGTTGTCTCTCATTTGTTCTGCGCGCTAAAGCTTCATAATGAATAGCTACCAACTCACTCAGCTTTCAATGCATGTATGATTAAGACGGCTTCACTACCAGCAGCGCATACCTATCGGGACACCCTGGCCGCTGCTACGGCGTGACAGACAGACAGACAGACAGACAGACAGACAGACAGACAGACAGACAGACAGACAGACAGACAGACAGACAGACAGACAGACATATGATATACATATATACATATATGATTAAGATCGCATCACGACCAGCAGAGCATACCTATTGGAACACTCTGGTAAGCACATTAGGGGGCTGAGTCTGCGTAACAGATTAGAGATAGATAGATAGATAGATAGATAGATAGATAGATAGATAGATAGATAGATAGATAGATAGATAGATAGATAGATAGATAGATAGATAGATAGATAGATAGATAGATAGATAGATACAGACAGATGAAGAATAAAAGGCTGAATTGGGAAATCATGGTACTCTCGTTAATTTTGTTTAGGCGTGGCAAGTCGCGTTTTCCAACTTGCCTCAGCTACAGTGTTTCCTATGCTGAAACAAAATTTTCCTTAAATAGAGCTTTTTGGAAATGAAGAATTTGTTCGAAGTGAATATATCTGGGAGCTTTGCAGCTCTCCGTAACTAAAGGACCTTTCGTGATTTCAGTTGACTGTAGACTGAAAGATTGTATTTTTCGCAAGCACAGCCAGTTTAGTATATTGATTTTTAATGCATAAAGTGACACCTTAAGTACTGTACCTCTGGTCGCTGCTGTGCTGGTATGGACAAATTTTGAAACGATATTGCCGCGAAGCTGAAGTGCCTGCATTATGTTTGAAAACAGCCACGTATTAACCTTCTGGTTTGGATGGCGCTTACAACACATGCGAACCCCATGAAACGTTCCCCATGTCAGACTGTCCGACTTACCGAAAAATAGTTGATAGGAAAAGCGAGCAGTTTATCACGCCGAGTAAAAAAATTGGAGGACGCTTAAGCTTCGCCTTCAAGAGTGGAACGCGACAGCGTTCCCGTCGACCCGTCAAGGGGTGTAAGACAATGGGCTACGGCGCAGCGACTACGCGCCCCGCATCGGACGCGGTGAGCGTCGAGCAACGCAGCGTTCGGCGCGACAACGAAATGTGCGCCTGAGCAAGCGACGCACGCCTGAGCCTTAGAAACAGCTAGTTTCTAAGGCGCTTTTGTACCGCTTTGAAGCATCGAACTCGTGGCTCAGTGGTAACGTCTCCGTGTCACACTCCGGAGACCCTGGTTCGATTCCCACCCAGCCCATCTTGGAAGTTGCTTTTTATTTATGAAGTGCCTGCCGTGATTTATCGCTCACGGCCAACGCCGCGGACGCCGACGCCGACACCGACACCGACGCCGACGACACCGGCTTTTCTGCGACACGAGCTCCTTAACGCTATCGCGTTAAAATGGCTTATAGGGGCTCTGGAAAACACTTTTTCCAAGCGAAGCTGGTATTGGCCCACAAGTTTCGATGGCTGTCTAGCCACGCAAAAACCCCGTTGCTCACCCAGCAGAGCAGCAGGAGGAAAGGGCGGTTTGATGAGCTGACAGCTGCGCCGGATCGTGAGCGATTCGCGAGGATTGCAGCTGTATAGGCGCGCCGTCACGCCACGCGCACAACCAATCAGAGCCGTTTCGCTTCCGTCGAGTTGGGAAAGGGCAGGAAAGGATCTAGCGCGCGCTGCGTCCTGCTTCGTTTCCGTTTAGTCTCGGAACAGGCATGGGATGCGCGCGCATTCTGCGTTCCCCCAAGGAGTAGGTAGCGCTCGACGAGTGGCGGCGAGAACTCGCCCGTGAAACGGCTCACCGTTGGCGCACTGATCCAGCCCTTAGCACCGCCCCAGCCCAGGCAATCCCGACAGCAACGTGAACAAGATCCTGAGCTGAGGGAGCGGGAGGCCAAAACAATCCGGCACCGCTACTTGTCAGTTACACAACCGTGTCGAAGGTCAGGTACATGCCGGGCAACCGTCACTTACCTCCATTTTGCGGTAGGGAAAGGGTTCGCGATTTTTTTTTATAACTGAGCGCACACAAATTATGGGTTAGATGGAATTCAATTACCTCTGGATTGTGTTCACACGGAAGTTAAAATAAGACGTATTGATGACAGCTATATGAACTGTACCAAGATTACTCTTCTCAATGCTGCTGCTAATAGCGTTTACTCTGAATTTATTTCAACCTTTCACGCTTGGCGTCGGGCAAACGTGCCTGGGAACGAGAAATAAGCGGTTAGAGCACGCTATGTACAGGCTAAAGGAGTGGGCATCGCTTGTGTGAGTTTCATTTTATATGTGATTGAATCATTGCAGTGTCTTCAATGGTTGACTTTTACTAACTATTTCTCGAGTCTATGACGACATTAGCGGGACATAATCCATGTATTCTCGATAGCCGCAGGATAGAGCGAGTGATGTCGGCAGCGGAAGAATAATGTTCACGTAAATTCTATCCTTGCTTACTCACATCATGCGCGTGCACATCGCAAACGCTTGATTGTCTTCAAAATATTATAGCAGTGCCTTTGTGCGCACGTTTCGTACAGGCAGTAACAAAGCGAAGGGGGATCTGCGAGCACGGGCCAAACTGGGTTCTAGCAACAAAGCAGGCGTCTGGTGGGACGATGTAGCATTGCACATGCCCGTGCTGTCGTGATCGTGCGTCTGCCAATACTCCCGCTTCGGGCCAACGTCAGTTGAGGATTACGCTGGCGGGTTGCGCTTGCGCGCACTGATGAGCAGGCTGGGGAGGAGGGGTTGAATTGACGGCACATCTCAACGAGAGGAGGCACATGCGCAATGCCGTGGTTCTACACCATGTCCATGCTTCGTTAGAGGGCGCAATATTGCAGGCCACAAATATGTCATGGTGTTTTACCAGAGCAATATGTGAACGCGCTTGTCTTTTCTTCTTACTGCAATCATTCCTCTTGCGTGAAATAGATTTCAAAGGATGTCCAAAGAAACCAGGGTAAGGTCAAAACACTATACAAATCGAAGCGTCATATATATCACTCAGAACATGCTGAGCCGGATCAGCACTAATGTTTCAAATATTGAAACTTCACCACGTAAACAAATAGAATGCACTACGCCTGCCTGACACTGCAATCTCTTTTTTTTTCTGAAGCGTTACCCCTGGCAGCACCGGACCGCTCGTACTTAGCACACTCGTATATGAACACACAGTGCGGATCGCTGAATTATGTCCTTTCCCATCGCAGACGGGTTTTCCTGAATCTTACGTAGAATTTCGGCGTTAGTGGATGACGGCTGATAGATAAGCACGACATGTCTCTGCGAAAAAGACCAACACGCAGGCACTTTCTCACTACAGTTTGCGTATGCATCACCAACCACAATCAAATGCACGCTACTATTTATCGCTCCGTGGTCCTTTAAGGTGCGTCATGTTCATAATTATCACCTGGTACGTCTGGTGGCCGCGCTGTTGTAGTAGTTGTTGTCTCATGTAGTGCTGTTGTTGTAGCTTTTTGTGTTGTGGTCTTCATGACCGGTCCTTGAACACAATTGTGAAGCAAAATAGAGAGAGCTATACGACACCGTTCAATATATTTGCAACCAGAAACGAGTCAACATCAACACGTTTTGTACCCTGTCCCCTTCATGAACCGGAGATAGACCCGCGATCCCCCGAATCAGAGCGCAGTAACTGATAAGTCCACACCGCTCATTTGAACACGAGAACTTCAATATTCCCTCTTCTGAAAAATTACGCGAACCGTCCTTAACCAATTCTTGAAGCGGGAACTTTGAAGGCACAATATAGCAACTTTCGCAGTCATCACTTTCGGAAAAAGGGGGAGGGGGGGGGGTCTTCTTATAAGCCTTACGTGGAAACTTCTAAATTAGGATTCACAAATAAATCAGGTTTGTGTAGCTTCCTACTTGCGGCATTAAATCTGCCGGAATTCAGTAAATTCCGAGAATTATTTGGCAATGCGTGCGGCTGTGCGGCTGAAATAAGCCTTGGAAACCAGTCCCCTATAATTGCGGCAAAGCATCCAGATCATTTACATACTGTCGCGTCAGTGAGCTAATTTTTTTTTTTAAGATATACAAATTTTAAAATATAGCTAACAATACTGGTTACATGCAATCTGAAATAAATAAAGCCCTTATTTTTTCATTTGCGCATCTTTGGAGGCTCTAAACTGCATTTCTTTTGGGGTGTAGGGAAGTTAAAGAGAATCGAACGCTTCCAGGATTCCCGACTTACTGAATATATTCAGCGTAAAACGCTTCATTTCCTATATCCTTTAAAATACACTTGAAACAATGCAAGTGATATTCACCAGAAAACAGAAAAACGGGTATATAAAAAAATTTTTATTAAATGATTTCCTATTGAAGCAAGTTATAACTAATATAGTAAAAGATGTCCCCTTCGTAAAGATACACCGACGTTCTTAAAACTCAGCCAACTCCGTGCACTTAAAAGCAATTGTAAGCAAAGTACATATGAGCGTCATCCATTCGTTTGCGCTCAATACAGTTGGAGCATTACACAATTTCAGTGGTTCCATTTGGTTAAGTTTATGTTGCGTCATGTTAACTTTAGGTGCCGACAGGTGGTGGCGCCTTGCCGACAGCAGTGCGATATGACCGGCGACCCGCTGTCCGCTGCGGACTCCGGTCAGCGCCTGAATGCTCAGCCTGTGGTGGATTGGTGCCCTCTGGATTGAGCAATTAATTTCGACTGAAGCAATTTTACTGGTCACACTCTGTAACGTTGAACGTCAAAAACAGGCCTAATCTAGCGTACAAGCTCACGCGTACTCCGAGCTTTTTTTTTGAAGCTATTCACAGGGAATCCTAATTATTGCTCTGTAAGCGACCGCATCAAAAAACGCCTGAAAACCGCATCTGTGCAGAGCATTCGATTTTTTCGAACAACTGGCAAATGAAGATACTCAATGCTACGAGCCGATACCCTCTTTGAGAATTGAGTTTATTACTGCCTCTTTCCAAGCACGTGGGATATACTTTGACGACGATATGGCATTGAACATATATAGGATAGTTTTCTGTGTGTAATTGGTATAATTCTATAAATGATTTGAGCACATCCTAGAGCAGAGTTCTTTCAGCAGTGCTCTGTCTGGTGCTCTGATAAGTTAAATGGACAATTGTATGCTTTATTTGGTGCACATTTTCGTTCAAAGGGCTGTCGTTCTCTTCGTTTTCCCTGTCTAAGTTCAAGAAATGTGCGTGAAGTTGCATATCGTGCTTAAAATGGGCGCCCAGAAATTATGCTTGGTCTTCGAGACTCCCTATTTATCAAAGGTCCCAACTTTGACTGCGGGCCTCTTATCCTATTATCTCTGTTCCATACATTTCCCTCATATGTATAAGAGGTTGTGCCGGACACATAGTTTTTCCAACTTTCTTTCTTAGCCTGTGAATAAGACTTCATTCCTTACCATTTTACGTGATCAAAATACTAATAACTCATCCGCAGTTTCCGAATACCGAAGGCGTCCATAAACCCTATTGTCACGTGGTAGTGACGTTAAAGAACACAGTAGCAATACTGTGACAGACAAAACTAGCTTTTATTGGGCAAACCTGTGCCCACAAAGACAAGCTACACTTAAAGCACAACGATAGCGGCGAACACAGTCGGCGATCTTCGAAAATCTTATCAGCGGGTCAGGCGCGTCGGCTTTTATACATCAGCCGTCGAATGTTCCAGAGTAATCGCTGTGACCCGCGTGCCTTCCACAAAGTTCTATATAATCCGCGTCGCGCACACATGCGATCAGATTACAGAAGTTTCGGTCACAGACAGCGGATGGAAGCATCGTTAACATTCCAGAAACTTCCGATACATGCAGGCCCGTCCTGCGCTGTGCGATAACATTTGTTAGGCAGAGAAACGTGTCGCCCGATACAGACAAACAAATACACGTGTCAATAGCCCCCTCTTAAAAAGCATCGACCCGATGCTGCAAACGAAAGTAGTAAAGAAGCACTCCTAGCAACGAAAACAACAAAATAAGGAAGTTCGTCAGCGCCCGTAAAATGGTTTAAGATGCATCACTTGGACCACTTCAGATCGTGCGCGGCGCCGCTGTGAATGCGAAATGCCGTCTGGCACTACCTCATAGTCCAGTGCACCAATACGTCGGATGACCTTGCAGCGTCCGAAATAGCGTCGCAATAGTTTCTCACTCAGTCCTCGTCGGCGTGTCGGGGTCCATACCCAAACACGGTCGCCGGGCTGGTACTCGACGAAGCGTCGTCGGAGGTTTTAGTGTCGGCTGTCGGTACGCTGCTGGTTCTTGATCCGTAGGCGGGCGAGCTGTCGGGCTTCTTCGGCGCGCTGGAAATAGGTTAGCGACGTCAACATTCTCCTCGTCAGTGACGTGCGGCAGCATGGCGTCGAGCGTCGTCGTCGGGTTCCTGCCGTAAACCAACCTGAACGGCGTGATCTGTGTTGTTTCTTTCACCGCCGTGTTGTAAGCAAAGGTTGCATACGGCAGGACCCCGTCCCACGTCTTGTGCTCAACGTCGACGTAGATTGCTAACATGTCGGTGAGGGTCTTGTTTCAGGCGCTCCGTGAGACCATTCATTTGCGGATGGTAGGCAGTTGTCCTGCTGTGGCTTGTCTGGCTATAGCGCAGAATGACTTGGGTGAGCTCTGCTGTAAAACCCGTTCCTCTGTCGGTGATGAGGACTATTGGGGCACCCTATCACAGCAGGATGTTCTCGGCGAAAAATTTTGCCACTTCGGCTGCGCTGCCTTTTCGTAGGGCTTTAGTTTCAGCGAAGTGGGTGAGATAGTCCGTCGCCCCGACGATCCGCTTATTCACGGGTGTTGATGTCGGAAACGGCCCCAACAAATCCATCCCAATCTGCTGGAATGGTCGACGAGGAGGTTCGATCGGCAGTAGTAACCGTGCTGGTCTTGTGAGCGGTGTCTTGCGTCGTTGACAGTCTCGGCATGTCTTGACGCAACGGGCGACGTCGGCGGTCAGACGCGGCCAGTAGTACATTTCCTGTATCCTCGACAGCGTCCGGGAGAATCCGAGGTGCCCAGCGGTTGAATCGTCGTGTTAGGCGTGCAGTACCTCTGGACGCAGCGCTGAAGGTACAACAAGGTAGCTGGCGCGGACTGGTGAGCAGTTCTTCTTCACAAGCAGGTTGTTTTGTAGCGTGAACGAAGACAACCCCCGCTTAAATGCCCTAGGGAAAACGTCGGTGTTCCCTTCCAAATACTCGACGAGGCCTTTTAGCTCCGAGTCTGCTCGCTGCTGTTTAGTGAAGTCTTCCGCGCTTATTATTCCAAGGAACGCGTCATCGTCCTCGTCGTTTTGCGGCGGGGGTTCTATGGGGGCGCGTGATAAACAGTCGGCGTCAGAGTGTTTTCCGGACTTGTATATTGCTGTGACGTCATATTCTTGCAGTCTGAGGCTCCACCGCGCCAGCCGTCCTGAAGGGTCCTTTAAGTTAGCTAGCCAACACAACGCGCGATGGTCGCTGACGACTTTTGATGACCTGCCATAGAGGTAAGGGCAGAATTTTGCTGTAGCCCAAATGATGGCGAGGCATTCCTTTTCAGTCGTAGAATAGTTGCCTTCCGTTTTCGACAGCGACCGGCTAGCATAAGATATCACCCGTTCAAGTCCGTCTTTACTCTAGACTAGGACGGCACCGTGGCCTAGGCTACTGGCGTCAGTGTGGATTTCAGTATCGGCGTCCTCGTCGAAGAGTGCAAATAACGGCGGCGACTGCATGCGTCGTTTGAGTTCTTGAAATGCGTCGGCCTGCAGCGTTTCCCAATTGAACTCGACATCACAATTCGTTAGATGTGTTAGCGGCTCCGCGATGCGTGAAAAGTTCTTGACAAATCGCCTATAGTAGGCACACATGCCAAGGAACCTGCGCACTGCCTTCTTGTCGATTGGCTGCGGGAACTTTCCAATGGCAGCTCTCTTCTGCGGGTCCGGGCGTACCCCAGATTTGCTGATGACGTGGCCTAGGATATGAAGCTCATCGTAAGCGAAGCGACACTTTTCCGGCTTCAGAATGAGCCCTGATGACTTGATGGCCTCTAATACTGTCGCAAGCCGCTTAAGGTGATTGTCGAAAATTCCGGCGATGACGACGACGTCATCCAAGTAAACATGACAGGTCTGCCACTTCAATGCTGCTAAAACCATGTCCATCACGCACTGGAACGTTGTAGGCACCGAGTACAGTCCAAATGGCATAACCTTGAACTCAAGGGCCGTCTGGCGTGATGAAGGCGGTCTTTTCGCGATCCCTTTCGTCGACTTCTATTTGCCAGCAGCCAGACTTGAGGTCCATCGGTGAGAAGTATTTAGCATTGCAAAGTCAATCCAATGCGTCGACTATCTGTGGGAAGAGGTATACGTCTTTCTTCGTGATTTTGTTCAGTCGACGATAATCGACGCAGAAACGTAGGGTTCCGTCCTTTTTCTTCCCTAAAACAACTGGAGACGCCCACGGGCTTTTCGACGGCTGGATGATGACGGCGCGCAGCATTTCGTCGACGTGTTGTCTTTTAGCTTCGCGTTCTCGCGTCGAAACTCGGTAAGGGCTCTGCGGAGTGGTCGAGCGCACTCTTCGTTTATTATGCGATGCTTTGCGAGTGGTGTTTGTCGAATCCTCGATGACGTCGAAAAGCAGTCTTTGTATCGTCGAAGCAGACTTCTGAGCTCTTGCCGCTTAATCACGCGTAGACTTGGATTTATGTCGAAGTCTGCCTCGGGAAATACGGTTGTCGGGGTAGATGCGACAGAATCCGAGAGGACAAACGCATTACTGGCTTCCAGAATTTCCTCGATGTATGCAATCGTCGTGCCCTTGTTGATGTGCTTGAACTCCTGGCTGAAGTTTGTCAGTAACACTTTCGTGTTTCCTCCGTGCAGTCGAGCGATCCCTCTTGCCACGCAAATTTTACGGTCGAGCAGTAGACGTTCGTCGCCTTCAATGACGCCTTCTACGCCAGCGGGCGTTTCGGTGCCAACCGAAATAACAATGCTGGAGCGAGGCGGGATGCTTACTTGATCTTCGAGCATACGCAAGGCGTGGTTGACTACGAGGGCTCTCAGGCGGTATCGCTTGATCTTCTGACAGCGTTATTGACTTCGACTTCACGTCGATGATTGCGCCGTGTTGGTTCAGGAAGTCCATGCCGAGAATGACGTCTCCTGAGCACTGTTGTAGGATAACGAAGGTGGCAGGGTAAGTCCGCACATGAACGGTAATTCTTGCCGTGCAGATTCCAGTCGGCATAATCAGGCGTCCTCCAGCCGTCCTAATTTGAGGGCCTTCCCATGCAGTCTTAACCTTCTTGAACTGGGCGGCGATGTGTCCATTCATGACGGAGTAATCGGCCCCTGTGTCTGTTGAGGCGGTGACTGCGTAGCCGGCGAGAAGCACATCGAGTTCGGTGGTTCTTTGTCTTGCGTTACAGTTAGGTCTTGGCGTCGGATCACCACTGTGTCGCGTTGACGTGTGGCTGATACGTGGCGTCGTCAGGTGGTATTTCGTCAGCGTATTCTTTGTATCCAGTCTTCGTCGGGACGGCGGCGTGTCGTTGTTATGTCGTCGAGGCAGTCCCTTCGTAGTCTTCGCAGGCGGCGGATCGTAGACTTCGTAGTTTTCCGGATATGGACTCTCGGATCGGCCGCGGGCTCGGCCAGTGTATGGACGGCGCTGCGACGACAGGTAGCGGACTGGTGACGGTGAACGGGACGGTCGTCCTGGGCTCGACTGAGTAGCGGCGAGGTAGTCGGCGATGTCACGAGGGCGTTCACATTCCCTCAGGCGCTGTGCGTTGAAGGCAAATCCTCGCAATCCTAGGTCGCGGTATGGGCATCGGCGCTACACATGGCCGCACTAGTACCAGAGCGGGCGGTGTTCAGGAGCGCGCCAAACGGCGGTCTTCCTCGGGGAGCTGCGCTGGGCGACGGGTGGGCGTGCTGGCGGCGATGGTGGTACTCGACGGAATTGCGGCGTGACAGGGCCCTGGCGCTGTCGCGGAGCGGGACCTTGATGGCGTGCGAAGGCGGCATAGGTCATCGCTTCTGCCTGGGGCTGCGGTAATTGAGGTTGCACGTCAGGAGCTCCCAGCGATCACTGAACCTCATCTTTCACGATGTCAGCGATCGAGGCTACTTGAGGCTGCGACGAAGGCAAGACCTTGCGCAGTCCTTCGCACACAATCGCCCTGATGGTCTCTTGGAGATCAAGGGAGCCCAGCGCTTGGATGGCGCACCGAGGCGTGAGCACTTGGCGGTTAAATCACCTAGGGCGCATTTCTAATGTTTTCTCAATCGTCGTAGCCTCTATCAGGAACTCAGCTACGGTCTTCGGTGGGTTTCGGATTAGTCCGGCGAAAAGTTCTTGCTTTACGCCTCGCATCAACAAACGCACATTTTTTTCTCTTCGGACATTTCCGGGTCGGCGTGCCGGGAAAGACGGGTCATCTCTTCCGTGAAGATGGCGATGGTCTCATTGGGTAGTTGGCCTCGGGTTTCCAGCAGAACTTCGGCCCTTTTTTTTCGGACAACGCTCGTCAACGTCCTAAGGAAGTTACTGCGGAAAAGGTCCCATGTTGCTGGGGTGGACTCCCGGTTCTCGAACCAAGTCCTCGCGGCATCTTCCAAGGAGAAGTACACGTGTCGTAGCTTATCCTCAGAGGTCCAGTTATTGAAGGTCGAGAACCTTTCGAAGGTTTCGAGCCAGGTTTCAGAATCCTCCGACGTAGCTCCACGGAAGGTAGGGGGCTCTGTGGATTGTTGAAGAACGATGGGTGACACTGGGGCAGCCATTGTGGTTGTCTTGGACACAATCATCTTGGTCTTGTCAGGTAGAAGTCCGTGCTCCGCGGGCAGCAGTTGTAGACGACGGCTTGCTCGATGGTCCGGGACTACGTTGGTGCTCTCTATACGGTCCGGGCTTGGATCACTGCTTGTCGGGAGCGTCCAGTACATAGATGAAAAGCACCTCCACCAGATGTCACGTGGCAGTTACGTTACAGAACACAGTAGAAATAGTGTGACAGACAAAACTAGCTTTTATTGGGCGAACCTGTGCCCACAAAGACAGCCTACACTTAAAGCACAACGACAGCGGCGAACACAGTCGGCAATCGTTGAAAATCTGATCAGCGGATCAAGCGCGTCGACTTTTATACAATCAGTCGTCGAATGTTCCAGAGTAATCGCTGTGACCCGCGTGCCTTCCACAAAGTGCTATATAATTCTCGTCGCGCACACATTCGATCATATTACAGAAGGTTCGGTCATAGACAGCGGATGGAAGCATCGATAACATTCCAGAAACTTCCGATACATGCAGGCGCGTCCTGCGCTGTGCGACAACATTTGTTAGGCGGTGAAACGTGTCGCGCGATACAGACAAACAAGTACACGTGTCATTATTTTGCAACTTATGCGCTTCACTACATCCTTCATTCTAGAATATAACTCGTCATCAGTAGGCCCTCCTTTTATTTGTGGGATGCATTTGAATGCACCACTGATAAGAAAAGCTGTGAATTATGCAAGAGCATCATCAATGCTTATGGTACAGAAGTGACCCCGCGATAGTTGTGCGAGTTTACGGAAGAGCGTCCTGTCAGCTGATTTTACCTTCCACCGAGGAGCGGCTGGCAAGCATTCATTCTATAAATTTTTTTTGTGCGTGTTCAGCCCTATAGGAAAGTGGTCGCTGCTGTAGCGATCTTTAATAGGATTCCAATGGAGGTACGTTATCATATATGAAGATGCTATTCACAAATCTATGGAAGAGTATGTCTTGTAAACACTATTCTAAAAGCTGGTTTATTCTCTTATAGTCGGCAAGCCCGAATGGCAAAAAGAAAACCTTCAATTAACCAGTCTCTCGATTTGCACACAGAGTCCGCCCAAGAAGAGTTGTGAGCATTTAAATCTGCAAGGACTACTTAGGATATAGGTGGATCGTCGATTAAGGCCTGCAATATTTGTTTGTTGAGCGAGAAGTTAGGGCGTGTTTAGAGAAAGACGACGCTAAGGAATTCATTTAAAAGCACAGTTAGAACTGCAACTGCCTCGAGGTTGTTTCGGAGTGCACGCAACCAACATTCTCGTAGTCAGCCGTGTACACGCCATATCCGTACCGGTAGTTTGTGTGGCGGATGCTCCTGGGCAGAAGCTCTTGCATGACGGATACCTGAGCACGACGTTGATCAGTACGCAGTCCTTCGAAGTTCTGCTTGCCTGGATGGCCAAAGAAGGACGATGCTTGAAATTATTATACGCCGGATATTACCGCAAACCAGAAATAAGCTTGTTACACATGCCTTTAACTGAGAACTCATTGTCCCAAAAGACATTGAAAGCTTTGATTATTGATCTTAAATGTCGCCCTAGACAACAATCGCACCAATAGATTGGATAGCAGTGGGGCATCCACTAATGATCAGGAAATTTGTCATTTGAATTTTTATGGTGCAGTACGGCAAGTAAAACATTTTTCCGACGCATAAAGGAACACGTGTAATTTATGACATACGTACAAACACAACAAATGAACGCCGTGTCTCGCATATCGTGCTAGTTTTACGCGACAGTTTTCGCTTATCGCATGCGGAAGCCATGTCAACAATTTCAGACACGAATGATTTAACGCAATCTATTTATTACTTTCATGAATATATTTTACTGATAAACCTTATTTGTAGTTTCACATTTCAAGATTGATATCGATAGAGAAATTATATATATTATTATAGATTATAGATTATATATTTAAAATTTATGCAGCGTAATACGCTGCTACATCCTTGTAGAGCTACTTGTTGAATCTGAACCACTGTAAATAATCATTGTCCCTGTAAGACAATCTGTGAAGATTTTGAGTACGCGCAGTGTTTGACAAATAAGCATGAAAAAGCACGTTACTCGCTGCCTTGTTTCACCTGCCTTGTTTTACCTCCCAAACGCCTACACTCAGCCAATTGATTATGTCCTTGTCCATCGGAGCTAAGAAATACTCTGTGTGCTTTGATATCAGATTGTAAAAAAAAATATGTAAGAAAAAGAGAACCCGGAGCGTTGGTTCAGTGAGAGCAATTCTCAGGCAAATGGCAAGAGAAAAGAAAAAAGATGAAATTTAAAGAGTGTGTGGTGGCTTACTTGACTTATGCTAGGCTAAATAGTACAGAAGTTGGCAAATAGGGAGCGAACCACTTTAACTAAAGCATGCATGTCATGCCAATAACGTGCGGCACTTCTTACATTGGATGGCATGATTCGAATAACGCGAAAGGGAGACAAATATTGAAACACCAAATAGTTACCAACTACGTAGTCACAATTATTTAAAGGTGCAAGAGGGTCTTTCGATGTTATTTATGGCGAGAGTAAAGCAGCTAAACCTTCGTGGCTTGAATTGCAGCCCAAGATAAATGTAAGGGGACTACACAAACCATTTGTCTGCGTCTTCCGGCGTTACGTCGAGAAACGGCTTTGCTGTCGTTTTTAAACAGCGAGAAGGAAGCGTGACTCTGATCACCTGCCTACGGCGCACACTTGGCGGGATACTCTGTAAGTGTCCACCTAGTGGACATGCTTATTTATTATGCTGCTCAAGATCTGAATTGTGGGCTGGGCTGGGCAGGAGTAAGCGTGAGGAGACAGGCTACCCCAGCCAGTCAGCGTTACAGCAGCCGAAGAAATGGACATGTCCACAAGGTGGGCACTTGCAGAATAACATCCTGCATCCTTGATGTGGAGCAGGCAGTGCTGGAGCACCAAGTGTCATGATCAAAATGTGGGTGACCAAAAAATAAAAGCAATGAATCATCGCCAACGAAAGAATATTGGGCAGATGAACGCCCCGTGATTTATTGAAGTTCGGCTTGCCGCCTCCTCTGTTGTCCAGTAGCAGAGGGCGGACAATAATAGTAGATGGCCCAACGCCCCGAAGGAAACGAACGCGAAACAGACTTTATACTTCGCGAAAGTAGGGGAATCATACGGGATAGGTACGGGCTATGCTTCAGCGGTGGCATGTTATTTACGGTCATTGCGAAGTAATACTCTGTAAAGAACGTGAGTGCGTTTTGGAGCAGGTATAAGAAATACCCCCAAGGGTCAGGGCAGAATTCAATCTTGAATTCGGTGGGAACGAGGCGCAACGTTATGCTCGACATGCAGGTAAAGTGTAAGTTTCGAGGCTTTACACCTGTTTAGTAAGCACAGTTGAACACCTCTTCTATGAACCAAATCACCCGTGAAACAGAGGATTGCCTATGTCTTTGGCGATTTTCCATCTTTCATGTGTATCGTGAACACCTCAACAACGAAAAAGTTTAGGGGCTCTTGATGGCGGATTTGTTGTTTTACAACCAGCGCTCGTCGAGACAAGTGGTAGCACTGTACTGCGCATTATCTATCCCGAATACATGGAGTCGGACTAGTGCTGTGTGCGCATTTGCGAAGTAATAGCATTGCAGAGGAAATAGTTTTCGCCGAGACACAAACAAACACAAGTAGACACCCGAAAACACAAACACACAAAGAAAGAAAGCGACATCACAATAGCGAATATCTAAGCACTCCCACTTGTTGGCTCGGGGTTAAATGCACTTAGCTGTGAGAACTGCCAATGTAAACAACGGCGAACTGTGAAACACAAGCGCATGCACATGCCGCTTGACTTCTACTGTGGGAGGCACTGGGACCTGTCCAATCGGGACACATCATTTACTCAGCGATCAATTCCTCTAATTATTCTGATCCGGATTCTCCAATAACGTAGCTGCCGGGCGTAAGTTGCCACTCTTTTATTTTGTGGCAATAAGACCACTACGACTGCCGAAAATTCTTCGAAACGTATAATTATCATTAAGCAATTTAATGCGGATTCAACATGAGTTAATAAACAATTGAGTACAATTTGTCTTTGTTGACATGCCAAGCTTCTTTTCTAGATCTGCTCATGAGGCTGTCGCCTTGTTAATGACTAAGTCATGCAAAGTCATGAACTTGATCAATAAGTACACACCCGAAAAATGGATTTCCTGTGAATCGGGCTCCACGTGATTTACTTAGTCAACACATCTAATTGTAATTTGGGCCTAATACTGGCGCCGCCTTGTGTTCGTCTATTTTTCTTTGGATGCGTATGTTATGCCCTTTCCCGACGAGAACTGTTGTGACCGACTGCCTGATGTCCACGCAACTTCGGCATAATCGCACTGAAGGCAGTACGATTGCGATAAAATGACGAAGGAGAAACAAGGTCTATGGAACGAAGAAAGCGTTTTTTTTTTTTGGACGGAATGACGGCAATCACGACTGTGTGGCAAAGATGGCGTCACTAAGACGTGACGAGAGTCGGATGACGAATAACAATATGGACCAACCCGATGGCTCGATGAAGACTGGACAACAAACCGATGAGAGCGACTCTATGACAACGGAGGCATAACAGCGTTGTAAGGCTAATTGTATTACGAGGTGTTTATCACGACAATGACGTAACGACGACGGGAGCATAAAGACGGTTTGGCGATGATGGTGGTACGGCGATGGCCCTACGCCAGTTGAATGACGAAGCTGCAGGAACGATGATTCATGCATGCATCATCGTTGCAGGAATCACGACTGGCTTCCGACAACTATACGACAACGAAGGCATGAGGAGGATGGCATGCCGATGACACCATGACGAGTTTCGGATGGCAAAGCCAGAATGACGATGGTGCAACAACTATGACGGCAACACGGCACCAGCCCACCCATAGTGGCCCGAAGTATTATATTGGCTAATATGTTGGCGTACAAAGCATCACGGCTACGTTACGACGAGAGTCAGATCGCGAAGCTGGAATGAGAATGATGAAACTATCAAGCATCGACTTTCGCACGGACAAAAGAACCTTACCAACTCGTTTGGCGTTGACATTGTTTTCAGCGCTTCTTAGAAGCGGCAACGAATCTGCCAGGCGGTGGCCAAAGACTGACAAAACGAATAATCAAAGGCGTGTCGGTGCTCGCAAAGACGACGCCAAGTTCGTAAGATGCTAAGTTGTTGTACCGTACATGTTGCCATTAACCTGCGGCCATATTTACGCAGGCCAGAGCGGCCGGTGGGTTAATGTCCGTCTAAATAAAAGCATCGACAATCACTTGGAAAAAACAACCACTCCCACTTAACCACTGCAATCGCTGTCCTTCTAGACATGTATTTTGTAATAATACGATTTCGATTTCTTATAAAAAGAAACATTCAAAATAACCGAGGCCTGCCATGTAAAAAAGCGGGCTGATATGGGCGAAGTGAGCCAGATTGTGCGCAAGGTCTCGTTTTTCATACATCTTTATATACCTTTCTTATACGAAATGCGACTCGGTATACATATATATATATATATATATATATATATATATATATATATATTGTTGTAATCGCACCGCAGGCACGATTTGTTGGGAACTCGGCGCTGACGCCCGTTGTTGCACCTGGGTCGCAAGCCCCAAGGGTAGCGTTGGCCTGGCGGCCTGGGGTACAACTGGAAGCATCCGAAGGTCCCGGCAAAGCATGAGTCGACTGGTAACAACAAAACATGTTGTTTATTCTAACATCGCAAAGAGTTGGCGGTCAGGTTGACCGAAGTAGAGAGACGGGAGTGCACTTTACTCAACAGAAGAAATCGGAGCCCCTCTTGGCGTCCGGGGGCAGCTGCTTTTATACTCTCGCAGTTGAGGGCAAGAAGGAACCCCTCTATAGACGAGCACGTGACTGTGCCGCTCGGGGACAATGGGATAAGGTGGCGCAGCGACGTGTCGGCGCCACTCGGACCCCCCTTGCTTCACAGTTGTTGGGAGCTCCTCTCCCCGGCTGCCGCGCTTCGACAAGCGTGGGCACAATGGGAAGAGAAGGAGGAGCAGCCGTCGTGTCGGCGCCGCTCGGACCCCCTTGCTTCACAGTTGTTGGGAGCTCCTCTCCCCGGCTGCCGCGCTTCGACAAGCGTGGGCACAATGGGAAGAGAAGGAGGAGCAGCCGTCGTGTCGGCGCCGCTCGGACCCCCTTGCTCCACAGTTGTTGGGAGCTCCTCTCCCCGGCTGCCGCGCTTCGACAAGCGTGGGCACAATGGGAAGAGAAGGAGGAGCAGCCGTCGTGTCGGCGCCGCTCGGACCCCCTTGCTTCACAGTTGTTGGGAGCTCCTCTCCCCGGCTGCCGCGCTTCGACAAGCGTGGGCACCAATATGCACATACACTCACACACGCACATGAAGACACGTGGCATTGGAACATGCCTGGACGCGCTTGGCAGGGAGGCGTAGCGGCGGCGCCGAACGGGCCAAAATGTCTGCCGCTTTGAACGAAGCCCTGGCGTCTGTTGTATCCGCGCCGGCTAAACCGCGCATCGTAGGCGAAACGTAACAGACCGCCCCGCCGGGGGAAGGAGATCCCGATGGTCAGGGGACTGCATCCGCTGTCCGGAGAGATGTCGCTCGATGATGCTCATAACCGAAGTCGGGCGTCCCTCGACGCTTCTTGAGCGCAGCGCACAGAGAAGGCCTCGTTCTCTCGTTCAGGTTCGCACGGGACACTGCAAAGTGACTTCGGGAGAGTTCACATTTTTGTTCTCGTTCCCGGCCAGAGTTAGAACTACGCTGAAACTGAACCGCTCAGTCAGCAAGCACGGCACAACCCTCACTAAGCCCTGCCAGGCTCTTTCCCCTTTTATACCACTGCCTAGGTCCTTACAGTAGTCTAGCAGCACTCAGAACGCGTCCACAAATTGGAAAGTTGCACTAGAAAGCATATCATCACTTTGAAACACTAAAGAAAAGCAATATGTTAAAAATCCTGCCTCGGGAAGAAAAACATCAGTAACAATTTTGAGGCTGATTCCTACGTTAGGGGCTTCGACTTAAGCCATCGGCGTTAACGTTGGGACTCCCCTTTTTGTAACGCACCTCAAAGGAATATTGTTGCAAAGCGAGGCTCCAGAGCAGGAGGCGGCCATTTTTGGGAGAGATGGTCTGCAGCTATTGGAGAGGGCAGTGATCCGTCTCAATGATAAACCTCGAGCCGGCTAGATAGCATGACAATTTCTGAACGGCCCACACGAGACACGCACACTCTTTCTCGGTGGCGCTGTACGCCTGCTCACGACTCGTCAGCTTACGACTAGCATACAGGACGGGGTGTTCTACTTCTCCATTTTCCCGTTGGCACAGTACAACGCCCATGCCTCGCTCACTAGCATCGCACTGAACAACGAACCCTTTTGTATAGTCTGGCGATCGTAGCACAGGCTGGCTTGTTAGGGCACTCTTTAGGGCGCTAAAAGCTCTTTCCTTTGTCTCGTCCCAGACGACTGTTTGCGGCTCTGTCTTTCTTAGAGCATCCGTCAGGGGAGCCGCGATATCAGAGTACCTGGGGATGTACCTCTGATAGTAGCTGGCGACACCTAAGAACGACCGAATATCGGTCTTCGTGCGCGGTTGCGGGAAGTCTCGCACAGCGGCCACCTTTATTTCAGAGGGGCGGCGACGACCCTGACCAATCACGTGACCGAGGTAGACAACCTCGGCCTGTGCTAACTGGCACTTAGGAGCCTTGACTGTCAAGCCCGCTTCGCGCAGGCGGGTTAGCACTGCCCGCAAGTGTGCCATATGCTCAGACCAGGATGCGGAGAATATCGCTACGTCGTCTAGATACGGTAAAGCGAATTCTTGCTGTCCCCGCAACACTTTATCCATGAGGCTTGAAAAACAGTATGGCGCGTTCTTCAAACCAAAACTCAACACTTTAGGACGGAATGTTCCCATTGGTGAAATGAACGCCGCATACCTACTAGCCTCTTCTGTAAGTGGAACCTGCCAATAACCCCTGACAAGATCTAGGGTGGAAATAAACTGAGCGCTACTAACTTTCTCAAGGCGCTCCTCGATGTTAGGGATCGGATAAATTTGATCCTTAGTGATGGAATTAAGCCTGCGGTAGTCGACGCAAGGACGAGGTTCCTTGCCCGGTACCTCAACTAAAATCAAAGGGGAGGTATAATCACTCTCACCTGCCTCAATAACACCGAGCTGTAGCATTTTCTTTAACTCAGCCTCCATAATATCGTTCTGGCGGGGTGACACCCGATACGCCTTGGATCGTACTGGCTCTGGGGAGGTAAGTTCTAAATCATGAGTAAGTACAGAAGTCCTACCAGGCCTCTCAGAGAACAGACCTTGAAACTCTTGTAAGAGCTGGTGTAGTTCGGTTTTCTGCTCAGGCGACAGCGGTGATCCACTGACTAAGTCACTAATGACTTGATCGGTGTCTTCCCTGTTCGTCACTGAGCCTAGTCCCGGAAGCTCTTCAGGAACGTTTACCATCATGCACACCACTGCTTCCCTTTGTCTATAAGGTTTGAGCAGATTACAGTGGTAAACTTGCTGTGCTTTCCGCTTTCCTGGCAGACTCACCACGTAGTTAACGTCCGACAGTTTCTGAACAATTCGTGCTGGGCCCTCCCACTGCACGTCTAGTTTGTTGTTTAGCGATGTGCGCAATATCATGACCTCATCGCCCACCTCAAAACGACGGGCCCTGGCGGTCCGATCATAATAAACCTTGGCCCTCTGCTGGGCCTTTGCCATTGCTTCACCTGACAACTCCTGTGCCCTTCTTAAGCGTTCGAGGAGCTTAAGCACGTACTCTACCACGACTGGGTCGTCGCCCCTGCCTTCCCACGATTCTCGAAGCATGCGAAGCGGAGACCGAAGCGAGCGACCGTACACCAGCTCAGCTGGCGAAAACCCCGTAGCCGCATGCGGCGCGGTCCTTAATGCAAACATCACCCCAGGCAGACACAGCTCCCAGTCAGTTTGATGTTCAAAACACAATGCTCTCAACACGCGCTTCATGACGGAGTGGAGCTTCTCAACGGAATTCGACTGTGGGTGGTACACTGAGCTGTGTAACAGCTTTACCCCACACCTTTCGAGAAAAGTTGTCGTCAAAGCGCTAGTAAACACTGTGCCCTGATCTGATTGGATTTCCGCAGGAAAACCAACTCGCGCAAAAATGGACAGTAGTGCATTGACTATTTCAACTGAGCTGAGTTCTTTAAGCGGCACTGCTTCAGGGAACTTTGTCGCTGGGCAGACCACAGTCAAAATGTGTCTGTACCCCGTGGCTGTTACCGGCAGAGGTCCCACTGTATCAATAACGAGCCGTCTAAAAGGCTCCGTAATGATAGGTACCAATCTCAACGGCGCCCTCGATTTGTCCCCTGGTTTGCCCACCCGCTGACAGGTGTCACATGTCTTCACAAAGTGGTCTGCGTCCCGAAAACACCCTGGCCAATAGTACTCTTGCAAGAGACGGTCCTTAGTTTTCTTAACTCCTAGGTGTCCGGACCACGAACCCCCATGCGACAAGCGCAACAGATCCTGACGGTAGCACTGAGGCACGATCAGCTGATCGAACTCCACTCCCCTGCGGTCTAGATACTTCCGGTACAGGACCCCACCTCTTTCCACAAAGCGAGCATTTTTCTTGGCGATACCTTCCTTGATAATGCAGCGTATGTTTTCTAGGCTGCCATCCTTCTTTTGCTCGGCTATCAAAGCCGACCGGCTGACTTTTAGCAACCTATTAAGTCCGTCTGACGTAGGCGCGATGAGCAAATCTGCAGATAGCTCTTCTAACTTTCCCGCATCGGGATTTTCCTCTCCAGTATCTGGTGCCTTTAACGTTACAGACTCAATTTTATTCAGTTCGGGCGTGCTCTGAATATCAGCTTGCTGCGCCTCTGACCCTTTCTCATTGTTTGATTACGTCGGCCCCGCAACTACCGCCTTTGCAGCGAGCTCCCGAACCTTCGATCTGGTTAAGGCCTGAACGCTAGCCTCACCAAACAAAAGCCCCTTCTCGCGCAGGAGGTGATCGGACCTGTTTGAAAATAGGTACGGGTACTGGGGGGGCAGCATGGATGACACTGCGGCCTCCGTCTCAAGCGCTCCGAATGGTCCTTCAATAAGCACTTTTGCTACGGGCAGACACACGCTATGAGCTTCCACGGCTTGCTTGATCCATGCGCACTCGCCCGTGAACATATGGGGTTCTACGTAAGACGGGTGAACTACATCCATTGTAGCTGCGGAATCGCGAAGCACTCGGCACTCTTTCCCGTTCACGAGGAGGTCTCGCATGCAAGGCTCGAGAAGCTTCATGTTCTCGTCAGTGCTGCATATTGACAAAAACACAACTTTTGGTTTTGTTTCCGAACACTGCGCCGAAAAGTGACCCGGCTTCTGGCACGTATAACAAATGCGCGCTTGCCTCGTCTCGAACCGCTTTCTGTCCGGACACTGCGCCGAAAAGTGACCCGGCTTCTGGCACGTATAACACACGCGCGCTTGCCTCATCTCGAACCGCTTTCTGCGTTCGGCTTCGGCTGCCGCCGTCTCCTTAGGTTCGGTCGCACTATTTTCACTCGCATCCGCACTACGTGTGTTCCCCTTTAATCTCATGGGCGTGAACTTCGGCCTCTCAAACTTCGAGCCAAATTCACCCTTTTGACCGTCCTTAGCTCCGCGAGCCCGACGCGTCACAAACTCCTCGGCTAGCTCAGCGGCTTTAGCCACCGTACAAACGTCTGGCCTATCCAAGACCCAGTACCGCACGTTCTCAGGTAACTGACTATAAAACTGTTCTAGCCCGAAGCACTGCAGAACTTTCTCGTGGTCACCAAACGCTTTCTCTTCTTTGAGCCACTCCTGCATGTTTGACATAAGCCTGTACGCAAACTCTGTGTATGACTCACTTCTGCCTTTCTCATTTTCCCGAAACTTCCGACGGAAAGCCTCCGCTGACAGCCTGTACTTCTTTAGCAGACTCGATTTCACTTTGTCGAAATCCTCTGCCTCCTCTCTATTCAAGCGAGCGACTACGTCGGCCGCCTCGCCGGGTAACAAAGTAAGCAAGCGCTGTGGCCACGTTTCCCGAGAGAACCCCTGCTTGTCGCACGTTCGCTCAAAGTTAACCAGGAACAAACCAATGTCCTCTCCAAGCTTAAACGGCCGCATCAGGTCAGTCATTTTGAACAACACTCGTTCTCCTGCACCGTTTGCCTGACTTCCATTACGAGCGCGTTCCATCTCTACCTCGAGACGCTTCATTTCCAAAGCGTGTACGCGCTCTTCTTTTTCTTTCTCTTCTTTACGTTCACGCTCTTCTTTCTCTTTCTGTTCTTTAAGTTCGCGTTCCTGTCTTTTTGACCTCTCCTCAATAGTCTCAAGGCATTCCGACAGCTCGTCATCCTCAGCCTCTAACTCAAGAATAGCCTTTAGCAGTTCTGGTTTTCTGAGTTTGTCCGAGACATCCAGACCCAACTCTCTTGCAAGCTCCAACAATTTCGGTTTGCGCAACGACTTCAAATCCATGGCTGCTCTGAATGCTGCTTTCTCTACTGCTTACTATTGTCTTGCCGCAAACTAACCCGGCAGCAACGACAACCACAATTACCAGCTCTGTTTCTGACACAAACAAAAGCCTGGCAAAGCTCAGAAGAAGAAAGTCCCGCACTCACCAAACCTCGCAGCCAAGAATCCAGCGCAATCGTTCCGCTGCAGGCAACCAGTCATCACACAGGGCTCGTTGCACTGCTCCCGGATCGTCGTTGAGCTGCTCAGCATACCGTCAACCGCATATCTTCGCTGCTGGCCTCCGTTGTCGCGATCTCACCGCTGGCAGACAGTTGTTGTAATCGCACCGCTGGCACGATTTGTTGGGAACTCGGCGCTGACGCCCGTTGTTGCACCTGGGTCGCAAGCCCCAAGGGTAGCGTTGGCCTGGCGGCCTGGGGTACCACTGGAAGCATCCGAAGGTCCCGGCAAAGCATGAGTCGACTGGTAACAACAAAACAACTTGTTTATTCTAACATCGCAAAGAGCTGGCGGTCAGGTTGACCGAAGTAGAGAGACGGGAGTGCACTTTACTCAACAGAAGAAATCGGAGCCCCTCTTGGCGTCCGGGGGCAGCTGCTTTTATACTCTCGCAGTTGAGGGCAAGAAGGAACCCCTCTATAGACGAGCACGTGACTGTGCCGCTCGGGGACAATGGGATAAGGTGGCGCAGCGACGTGTCGGCGCCACTCGGACCCCCCTTGCTTCACAGTTGTTGGGAGCTCCTCTCCCCGGCTGCCGCGCTTCGACAAGCGTGGGCACAATGGGAAGAGAAGGAGGAGCAGCCGTCGTGTCGGCGCCGCTCGGACCCCCTTGCTTCACAGTTGTTGGGAGCTCCTCTCCCCGGCTGCCGCGCTTCGACAAGCGTGGGCACAATGGGAAGAGAAGGAGGAGCAGCCGTCGTGTCGGCGCCGCTCGGACCCGCTTGCTTCACAGTTGTTGGGAGCTCCTCTCCCCGGCTGCCGCGCTTCGACAAGCGTGGGCACAATGGGAAGAGAAGGAGGAGCAGCCGTCGTGTCGGCGCCGCTCGGACCCCCTTGCTTCACAGTTGTTGGGAGCTCCTCTCCCCGGCTGCCGCGCTTCGACAAGCGTGGGCACCAATATGCACATACACTCACACACGCACATGAAGACACGTGGCATTGGAACATGCCTGGACGCGCTTGGCAGGGAGGCGTAGCGGCGGCGCCGAACGGGCCAAAATGTCTGCCGCTTTGAACGAAGCCCTGACGTCTGTTGTATCCGCGCCGGCTGAACCGCGCGTCGTATGCGAAACGTAACAATATGTATATATATATATATATAAATATATATATAACCCAGACCTCGCACGCAATCTGGTTCACTTACGCCAACATCGGCACGCTTTTTGATATGGAAGGCTTCGGTAATTTTGCACTTTTGTCTTTTGAAACAACAATATCGTACTATTACAAAAGAGAGGTTTAGAAGGACAGCTATTGCAGTGGTTGAGTGTGAGCCTTTGAATATATATAGGTGCGAGTCCACGCTGTATGCTACCTTTGCTTTGTCTCTCATTTCTTCTGCGCGCTAAAGCTTCATAATGAATAGCTACCAACTCGCCCAGCTTTCAATACATATATGATTAAGATGGCTTCACGAGCAGCAGCGCATGCCTGTTGGGACACCCTGGCCGTTGGTACGGCGTGACAGACAGACAGACAGACAGACAGACAGACAGACAGACAGACAGACAGACAGACAGACAGACAGACAGACAGACAGACAGACAGACAGACAGACATATTATATACATACATACATATATGATTAAGATCGCATCACGCTCAGCAGCGCATACCTATTGGGACACTCCGGTAAGCATATTAGGGCGCTGAGTCGGCGTAAGAGATATGGATGGATGGATGGATGGATGGATGGAGGGATGGATGGATGGATGGATGGATGGATGGATGGATGGATGGATGGATGGATGGATGGATGGACGAATGGATGGATGGATGGATGCATGGACGGACGGACGGACGGATGGACGGATGGATGGATGGATGGATGGATGGATGGATGGATGGATGGATGGATGGATGGATGGATGGATTGATGGACCGACACAGACAATACACAGACAGACAGATGAAGCTTAAAAGGCTGAATTGGGGAAATGATGGTAGTCTCAGTAATTTTGTTTAGGCGTGGAAAGTCGCATTTTCCTACTTGCCTCAGCTACAGTGTTTCCTATGCTGAAACAAATAAAATTTTACTCATATGGAGCTTTCTGGAAATGAAAAATTTATTCGAAGTCAATATATCTGGGAGCTTTCCAGCGCTCCGTAACTAAAGTTCCTTTCGTGATTTCAGTTCACAGTAGACTGAAAGATTGTATTTTTCGCAAACACAGCCAGTTTAATATATTAATCTTTTAATGCACAAAGTGACACCTTAAGTAATGTGCCTCTGGTCGCTGTTGTGCTGGTATGGACAAATTCTGAAACGATTTTGCAGCAAAGCTGAAGTGTCTGCATTATGTTTGAAAACAGCCACGTATTAACGTTCTGGTTTGGATGGTGCTTACAACACATGGGAACCCCATGAAACGTTCCCCATGTGAGACTGTCCGACTTATCGAAAAATAGTTGATAGGATAAGCGAGCAGTTTATCACTATGAGTAAAAAATGGCTTATAGAGGCTCTGGAAAACAATTTTTTCAAGCGAAGCTCGTATTGGCCCACGAGTTTCCATGGCGGTCTAGCCACGTAAGAACCCAGTTGCTCCCAGAGCAGAGCAGCAGGAGGAAAGGGCGGTTTGATGAGCAGACAGTTGCGTCGTATCGTGATCCATTCGCGAGGATTACAGCTGCATAGGCACGCGGTCACGCCACGCGCACAACCTATCAGAGCCGTTTCGCTTCCGTCGAGTTGGGAAAGGGCACAAACGTTCTAGCGCGCGCTGCCACCGTCTTCGTTTCCGTTTAGCTCGGAACCGGCATGGGACGCGCGCGCTTTGTGCATTCCCCCAAGGAGCAGGTAGCGCTCAACTATTGGCGGCGAGAACTCGCCCGTGAAAGGGCTCACCGTTGGCGCTCCGATCCAGCCGTTAGAACCGCCCCAGCCGAGGCAATACTGATAGCAACGTGAACAAGATCCTGACCTGACGGAGCGGAAGGCACCGTTACTTGTAAGTTACACAATCGTGTCGAAGGTCAAGTGCACGCCGGACAAGCGTCACTTACCCCCATTTTGTGGTAGGGAAAGGGTTGGCGATTTGTTTATAACCGAGAGCACACAAATTATGGGTTACATGGAATTCAATTACCTCTGGATTATATTCACAAGGAAGTTAAAATAAGACGTGTTAATGACAGCTATTTGAACTGTACCAAGATTACTCTTCTCAATGCTGCTGCTCATAGCGTTTACTCTGTATAGCGCGGTGCCCATAGCAATGACCTGTGTCTTCGCCCTTCAACTGCTGCATTTATTTCACCCTTTCACGCTTGGCGTCGGGCAAACGCCCCTGGGAACGAGAAAGAAGCGGTTAGAGCACGCTATGTGCAGGTTAAAGGCGTGGGAATCGCTTGTGTGTTTAATTTTACGTGTGATTCAATCATTGCAGTGTGTTCAATGGTTGACTTCTACTATCTATCTATCTCTCGAGTCTATGACGACATTAGCGGGACATAATCCATGCATTCTCGATAGCCGCAGAATACTGCGAGTGATGTCGGCAGCGGAAGAATAATGTGCACGTATATTCTATCCTTGCTTACTAACCTCATGCACGTGCACATTGCAAACGCTTGATTATCTACAAAACATTATAGCAGTGCCTTTTGTGCGCACGTTTCGTACAAGCAGCAACACAGCGAAGGGGGTTCTGCGAGCATGGGCCAAACTGGGTTCTTGCAACAAAGCAGGCGTCTGGTGTGAAGGTGTAGCATTGCACACGCCCGTGCTGTCGTGATCGTGTGTTTCCTAATACTCCCGCTTCGGGCCAACGTGAGTTAAGGATTACGCTGGCGGGTTGGTGTCTTTCCAACAATGTAGCGAGCGCTGATGAGCAGGCTGGGAAGGAGGGGTTCAATTGACGGCACATGTGAACGAGAGGAGGCACATGCGCAATGACGTGGTTCTACACCATGTCCATGCTTCGTTAGAGGGCGCAATATTACAGGCCACAAATATGTCATGGTGTTTTACCAGGGCAATATGTGAACGCGCTTGTCTTTGTTTCTTACTGCAATCATTCCTCTTGCGTGAAATAGATTTCAATGGATATGCAAGGAAACCGGGGTATGGTCAAAACACTAAACAAATGAAAGCGTCGTATATATCACTCGGAACATGCTGGGCCGGAGCAGCGCTAATCTTTCAAATATTGAAAAAAGACCACGTAAACAAATAGAATGCACTACGCCTGCCTGACACTGCAATCTTTTCTTTTTTTGGAGCGTTACCCCAGGCAGCTCCGGACCGCTCGTACCTAGCACACTCGTAAATGCACACACAGTGCGGATCGCTGAATTATTTGTTTTCCTATCGCAGACGGGTTTTCCTGAATCTTACGTAGAAATTAGGCGTTAGTGGATGACGGCTGATCGATCAGCACGACATGTCTCTGCTCAAATTATCAACACTCAGGCACTTTCTCACTACAGTATGCGGATGCATCACCAACCACAATCAAATGCAGGCTACTATTTATCGCTCCGTGGTTCTTTAAGGTGCGTCATGTTCATAATTCTCACCTGGTACGTCAGGTGGCCGCGCGGTTGTCGTAGTTGTTGTCTCAACCACTGCAGTTGTAGTTTTTCTCATGTGGTCTTCATCATCGGTCCTTGAACACAATTGTGAAGCGAAATAGAGAGCTGTACGACACCATTCAATATATTTGCAACCAGAAACGCGTCAAGATCAACAGGTTTTTTACCCTGTCCCCTTCATGAACCGGAGATAGACCCGCGATCCCCCGAATCGGAGCGCAGTAACTGATCAGTCCACACCGCTCATTTGAATACAAGCACTTCAATATTCCCTTTTCCCCTGAAATATTACGTGAACCGTCCTTAACCAATTCTTGAAGCGGGAACTTTGAAGGCACAATATAGCAGCTTTCCCAGTCATGTTCGGAAAAGGGGGGGGGGGGGTCTTCTTATAAGCCTTACGTGGAAACTTCTAAATTAGGATTCACAAATAAATCAGGTTTGTGTAGCTTCCTACATGGGGCATTAAATCTGCCGGAATTCAGTAACTTTCGAGAATCTTTTGGCAATGCGTCGATTTAAGAAATAAAATGTGCGGTTGAAATCAGCCTTGAAAACCAGTCCCTTATTATTGCGGCAAAGCATCCAGATCATTTACATAATGTCGCGTCAGTGAGCTACTTTTGTTTTTTGAAGACATACAAATTTACAAATATTGCAAACAATACTGCTTACATGCAATCTGAAATAAATAAACCCCTTATTTTTTCATTTGCGCATCTTTGGAGAGCTCTAAACTGCATTTCTCTTGGGGTGTAGGGAAGTTAAAGAGAATCGAATGCTTCCAGGATTCCCGACTTACTGATTATATTCACCGTGAAACGCTTTATTTCCTATATATTGTAAAGTACACTTGAAATGATGCAAGTTATATTCACCAGAAAACAGACAAACAGGCTTAAATAAATTTTTAATAAATGATTTCCTATTGAAGCAAGTCATAACTAATATAGTTGAAGATGTCCCCTTCGTAAAGATACACCCGCGTTCTTAAAACTCAACCTACTGCGTGCTATGAAAAGCAATTGTAAGCAAAGTACATATGAGCGTGATCCATTCGTTTGGGCTCAATACTGTTGAAGCATTAAACAATTTCAGTCGTTCGATTTGGTTTAGTTTAGGTTGCATCATGTTAACGTTAGGTGCGGACAGGTGGTGGCGCCTTGCCGACAGCTGTGCGATATGACCGGCGACCCGCGGTCCGCTACGGACTTCGTTCAGCGCCTGAATGCTCAGCCTGTGGTGGATTGGTGCCCTCTGGAGTGAGCAATTATTCGACTGAAACAATTTTACTGGTCGCACTCTGCAACGTTGAAAGTCAAAAACAGGCTTAATCTAGCGGACAACCTCACGCGTAATCCGAGCTTTATTTGAAACTATTCACAAGGAATCCCAATTATTACTCTGTAAGCCACCGCATCAAAAAAACACCTGAATAGCGCATCGGCACAGTGCATTCTATTTTTTTGAACAACCGGAAAATGCAGATACTCAATGCTACGAGCTTATACGCTCTTTGCAAATTGAGTTTATTACTGCCTCTTTCCAAGCACGTGGGATATACTTTGACGATGATATGGCATTGAACATATATAGGATAGTTTTCTGTGTGTAATTGGTATAATTCAATAAATGATTTGAGCACATCCTAGAGCAGAGATATTTCAGCAGTGCTCTGCCTGGTGCTGTGATAAGTTAAATGGATGATTGTATGCTTTATTTGGTGCACATATTTGTTCAAAGGGCTGTCGTTCTGCTCGTTTTCCTTGTCTAAGTTCAAGAATTGTGCATGAAGTTACATATCGTGCTGAAAATGGGCGCCCAGCAATTCTGCTTGGTCTTCGAGACTCCCTATTTATCAAAGGTCCCAACTTTCACTGCGGGCTTTTTATTATATTATCTCTATTCCATACATTTCCCTCATATGTATAAGAGGTTGTGCCGGACACATAGTATTGCTAACTTTCTTTCTTAGCCTGTGAAGAAGACTTTATTCCTTACGGTTTTACGTGCTCAAAATATCAATAACTCATCCGCAGTTTCGACATACCGAAGGCGTCCATAAACCTTATTTTGCAACTTACACGCTTCACTACATCCTTCATTCTAGAATGTAACTAGTCGTCAGTAGGTGCTCCTTTTATTTGAGGGATGCATTTGAATGTACCACTGATAGGAAAAGCTGTGAATTATGCAAGAGCATCATCAATGCTTCTGGTACAGAAGCGACATCGCGACACATGTGTGAGTTTACGGAAGAGCGTCCAGTCGCCTAATTTTACCTTCCACCGAGGAGCGCGTGGCCAGCATTCATCCTATAATTTTGTTTGTGTGTTCAGCCCTATAGGAAAGTGGTCGTTGCTGCACCGATATTTAAGGATTCCAATGGAGGTACGTTATCCTATTTGGAGATGCTATTCACAAATCTCTGGAAGAGTATGTCTTGTAAGCACTATTCTAAAAGCTGGTTTAATCTTTTATAGTCGGCATGCCCCAATGACAAAAAGAAAATCTTCAATTAACCAGTGTCTCGATTTGCACACAGGGTCCGCCGAAGAAGACTTGTGACCTTTTAAATCTGCAAGGACTACTTAGGATATAGGTGGATTGTCGACTAACGCCTGCAATATTTGTTTGTGGAGCGAGAAGTTAGGGCGTGTTTAGAGAAAGACGACGCTAAGGAGTTTATTTAAAAGCACAGTTAGAACTGCAAACTGCCTCGAGGCGGTTTTGGAGTCCAACGCAACCAACATTCTCGAAGTCAGCCGTGTATACGCCATATCCGTACCTGTAGTTTGTATGGCGCATACTCCTGGGCGGAAGCTCTTGCATGACGGTAACCTGAGCTCGGCGTTGATCAGTACGCAGTCCTTCGAAGTTCTGCTTGCCTGGACGGCGAAAGAAGGACGATGCTTGAAATTATTATACGCTGGATGTTACCGCAAACCAGAAGTACGCTTGTTACACATGCCTTTACCTGAGAACTCACTGTCGCAAAAGACATTGAAAGCTTTGATTATTGGTCTTAAAAGTCGCCCTAGACAACAATCGCGCCAATACATTGGATAGTAGTGGAGCATGCACAATTGATCAGTAAATTTATCACTTGAATTTTCATGGTGCGGTACCGCAAGTAAAACGTTTTTGCGACGCATAACAAAACAGGTGTGATTTATGACATACGTGCATACACAACAAATGAACGTCGTGTCTCGCATATCGTGCTAGTTTTTCGCGACCATTATCGCTTATCGCATGCGGAAGCCATGTCAACAATTTCAGATGCGATTGACTTAACACGATCTATTTATTACTTTCATGAATATATTTTGCTGATAATACCTTTTTGTCGTTTCTCATTTCAAGATATATATCGATAAATAGATTATATATATAATTATAGATTATATATTTAAAATTTATATAGCGTAATATGCTGCTTCATACTTGTAGAGCGGCTTGTTGAATGTGAAGAACTATAAATAATCATTGTGTCTGTAAGACACTCTGCGAAGATTCTGAGTACACGCAGTGTTTGACAAATAAGCATGAAAAAGAACGTTCCTTGCTGCCTTGTTTTACCTGCCTTGTTATACCTGCCAAACGCCTACCCTCAGCCAATTGATCATGTCCTTGTCGATCGGAGCTAAGAAACTCTCTGTGCTTTGATTACAGATTGTAAAATAAAGAGAGGACGCGGAGGGTTTGTTTAGTGACAGCAATTCTCAGGACAATGGCAAGAGAAACGAAAAACACTAACATTTAAAGAGCGTGTGGTGGCTTAGTTGACTTATGTTAGGCTAAAGAGTACAGAAGTTGGCAAATAGGGAGCGAAACAGTTTAACTAAGCATGTCATGTCAATAACGTGCGGCATTTCTTACATTAGATGGCATGATTTGAAGAACGCGAAAGGGAGACAAACATTGAAACACCAAATAGGTACAAACTACACAGCGGCTACATAGCAAAGACCTGCGGCAGTTTAACGCGCACCCAATACATGATACACGGGTATTTTGCGTTTATTCTCCACGGAAATGTTGCCGCTGCAGCCGGAATCTGGTACCGCGACCATGTGCTTCGCAGCTTAACTTTCAAGCCCCTAAGTAACCCCGGTGTGCATGCCTCAAATCAGCAGCAGCGCTGCGAGAAATGCCGCTGTGAAGGCTATGGACCATATCATACCCACAGCCCTTCTATACGTTTATCTCGATAAAAGTACAAGAGCTGCTTTTCGTTTACCTGCACGGCAGTATAGCCAGCGCTGAAAGAAGTTAAAGCCATGAAATCGCGTTTAGCATCACACCACCCTATTAACTGAGCTGCCGCTAATAAACGTGGCCACGTCGTTGTAACTAAAAACAAAAGTTCGCTTTAAAAACCGGTGCTTTTCTGTAGCGCTGCTGGTTCCTTCTTTGTTGATGGAACAAACGAAAGCCATCATCCAACCTGACCCTAGGGCGACGTGGTATACAATAGACACTACGCCAAACACCGCGGCCTCTCAATCCCTATCCACTACTTTGTTTTGCATTGTGACCAAGTTGTGCAACAAGACTGAGCATGAACACGTAACTTCTCAGAATAAAATTAGGGGAAATCATCCTGCGAAATCTCACAAAATTATTACTCCGTCGTCAAAACAGAAAACATTAGTACATGCGAAAAATACAAAACACACTCAGAAAGGCAAAAAAAAAAATCACGAGATAAAAAACGAAAATGTTTCGCCTCATTTTCAAAACCTACGATAAAAATATTGTGTGTGGAATTTGAGGATTTGCGCAAATAAATTACGGCAGGACCCAGTCCATGATGACTTCCGATGGCAATGCGATTAGAATTCAAGCAATGTAGTGACACTGTACTGCTGAAGTGACGATTTTTATTAAAATCTCTAGTGGGTCATTGTGGAACTTTCTTTGCTTTGGCTACAAGCGACCAGACCTCTGTTGTATTGATGTCGCTTGCCGAGGTCGCCCATGACCATAGCGCTATGGCCATGATTGCATGAACACGACGACGTGAGGATGGTCAAATGACAAAGTACGACCACGATAGAATGATGAATAAGCAATGACGTCGGTGAAATGGCAAAGGCACCGTGACGACGTCGGCATCACCACAACGAAATTATTCCGAGATAATGACGATGATATGACGATGACAGCGTGACAAGTGACGGCATGTCGACAATGGGGTTACAACGAGTGTATCACAATGATGACCTGACGATGGTATGGCGAAACTGAATGACAGAACTGGGGAATTGCAACGATGAGACGACCACAACGACATGACAACGGTATAAAAACAAGGGATGCATGACAGCGACTGCCTGGCGTCCACGCAACTTCGGCATAATCGCAAATAATGGCAGTACAATTGCGATAAAATGACGAAGGAGAAACAAGGTCGATGGAACGAAGAAAGCGGTTTGTTGAGGAAGGAATGACGGCAATCACTACTGTGTGGCAATGATGGCGTGACTAAGACGTGACGAGAGTCGGATGAAGAATAACAATATGGAACTACCACGATGGCATGATGAAGGCTGGACAACAAACCGATCAGAGCGACTGCATGACAACGGTGGAATAACAGCGCTGTAAGGCTAATGGTATTACGAGGTGTTTATGACGACAATGACGTGACGACGACTGTAGCATAAAGACGGTTTAGCGATGATGGTGCGACGGCCATGGCCTTACGGCAGTTGAATGACGACGCTGCAGGAACGATGATTCATGCATGCGTCATCGTTGCAGGAATCACGACTGGCTTCCGAAAACTATATGACAACGAATGCATGACGAGGATGACATGCCGTTGACACCATGACGAGATTCGGATGGCAAAGCCAGAATGACTATGGTGCAACAACTATGACGGCAACACGGCACCAGCCCACCCATAGTGGCCCGAAGCATTATATTGGCTAATATGTTGGCGTACAAAGCATCACGGCTACGTTACGACGACAGTCAGATCGCGAAGCTGGAATGAGAATGATGAAACTATCAAGGATCGACGTTTCCCACGGACTAAAGAACCTTGCCAACTCGTTTGGCGTTGACATTGTTTTCAGCGCTCCTTAGAAGCGGCAACGAATCTGCCAGGCGGTGGCCAAAGACTGACAAAACGAATAATCAAAGGCGTGGCGGTGCTCGCAAAGAAGACGCCAAGTTCGTAAGATGCTTAGTTGTTGTACCGTACATGTTGCCATTAACCTGCGGCCATATTTACGCAGGCCATAGCGGCCGGTGGGTTAATGTCCATCTAAATAAAAGCATCGACAATCACTTGGAAAAAACAACCACTCCCACTTGACCACTGCAATCGCTGCCCTTCTGGCGTATATATATATATATATATATATATATATATATCCCAGACCTTCCACACAATCTGGTTCACTTACGCCATTATAAGCCCGCTGCTTTTTGATATGGAAGGCCTCGGTAATTTTGCACCTTTGTTTTATGAGACAAGAAAATCGTATTCTTACAAAAGACAGGTTTAGAAGGAACGCGATTGCAGTGGTTGAGGGTGAGCCTTTGAATATATATAAGGTGAGAGTCCGCGCTGTATGCTACCTTTGCTTTGTCTCTCATTTGTTCTGCGCGCTAAAGCTTCATAATGAATAGCTACCAACTCGCCCAGCTTTCAATACATATATGATTAAAACGGCTTCACAACGAGTAACGAGCAGCCATACCTATACGGACACCTTGGCCGCAGGTACAGCGTGACAGACAGACAGAAATATGATATATATCTGATTAGGATGGCATCATGACCAGCAGCGCTAGATAGATAGATAGATAGATAGATAGATAGATAGATAGATAGATAGATAGATAGATAGATAGATAGATAGATAGATAGATAGATAGATAGATAGATAGATAGATAGATAGATAGATAGATAGATAGATAGATAGATAGATAGATAGATAGATAGATAGATAGATAGATAGATAGATAGATAGATAGATAGATAGATAGATAGAGACAGACAGACACAGACAGACAGACACAGGCAGACAGACAGACAGATGAAGCTTAAAAGGCTGAATTGGGGAAATTATGGCACTCTCACTAATTTTCTTTAGGCGTGGCAATTCGCATTTTCGCACTTGCCTCCCCTACAGTGTTTCCTATGCTGAAACAAATAAAATTTTTCTTGTGTAGAGCTTTTTGAAAATGAAGAAATTATTCGAAGCCAATATATGTGGGAGCTTTCCAGCTCTCCGTAACAAAACGACCTTTCGTGATTTCAGTTCACTGTAGAATGAAAGATTGTATTTTTCACAAACACAGCCAGTTTACTATATTTTTTAATGCACAAAGTGACACCTTAAGTACTGTGCCTCTGGTCGCTGCTGTGCTGGTATGGACCCATCTGAAACAATTTCGCAGCAAAGCTGAAGTGTCTGCATTATGTTTGAAAACAGCCAAGTATTAACCTTCTGGTTTGGATGGCGCTTACAACACATGCGAACCCCATGAAACGTTCTCCATGTCAGACTGTCCGACTTATCGAAATACAGATGATAGGATAAGCGAGCAGCTTATCACGCTGAATAAAAAATGGCTTATAGGGGCTCTGGAAAACACTTTTTTCAAGCGAAGCTTGTATTGGCCCACAAGTTCCGATGGCGGTCTTGCCACGTACAAACCCAGTTGCTCAAAGAGCAGAGCAGCAGGAGGAAAGGGCGGTTTGATGAGCTGACTACTGCGCCGCATCGTGAGCGATTTGCGAGGAATAGATCTGCATAGGCGCGCGGTCACGCCACGCGCACAACCAATCAGAGCCGTTTCGCTTCCGTCGAGTTGGGAAAGGGCAGGAAAGGGTCTAGCGCGCGCTGCCACCGTCTTCGTTTCCGTTAAGCTCGGAACCGGCATGGGACGCGCGCGCGTTGTGCGTTCCCCCAAGGAGCAGGTAGCGCTCTACGAGTAGCGGCGAGAACTCGCCCGTGAAAAGGCTCACCGTTGGCGCACCGATCCAGCCGTTAGAACCACCCCAGCCCAGGCAATACCGACAGCAACGTGATCTGAGCTGAGGAAGCGGAAGGCGAGAAGAAACCGGCACCGTTACTTGTAAGTTACACAACCGTGTCGAAGGTCAGGTACACGCCTGACAAGCGTGACTTACCCCCATATTGCGGTAGTGAAAGGGTTCGCGATTTTTTTTATAACCGAGGGCACACAAATTATGGGTTAGATTGAATTCAATTAACTCTGGATTGTATTCCCACGGAAGTTAAAATAAGACGTATTGATGACAGCTATATGAACTGTACCAAGATTACTTTTCTCAATGCTGCTGTTCATAGTGTTTACTCTGAATAGCGCGGTGCCCATAGCAATGACCTGTGCCTTCGTTCTTCAACTGCTGCATTTATTTCAACCTTTCACGCTTGGCGTCGGGCAAACGTGCCTGGAAACGAGAGAGAAGCGGTTAGAGCACGCTATATGCAGGTTAAAGGAGTGAGCATCGCTTGTGTGAGTTTCATTTTATGTGTGATTCAATCATTGCAGTGTGTTCAATGGTTGACTTCTACTAACTATCTCTCCAGTCTATGACGACATTAGCGGGACATAATCCATGCATTCTCGATAGCCGCAGGATACTGCGAGTGATGTCGGCAGCAGAAGAATAATGTGCACGTATATTCTATCCTTGCTTACTAACATCATGCGCGTGCACATCGCAAACGCTTGATTATCCTCAAAACATTATAGCAGTGCCTTTGTGCGCACGTTTCGTACAGGCCGTAACAAAGCGAAGGGGGATCTGCGAGCACGGGCCAAACTGGGTTCTTGCAACAAAGCAGGCGTCTGGTGGGAAGATGTAGCATTGCACATGCGCGTACTGTCGTGATCGTGCGTCTGCCAATACTCCCGCTTCGGGCCAACGTGAGTTGAGGATTACGCTGGCGGGTTGCGCTTGCGCGCACTGATGAGCAGGCTGGGGAAGAGGCGTTGAACTGGCGGCACATGTGAACGGGAGGAGGCACATGTGCAATGCCGTGGTTCTACACCATGTCCATGCTTCGTTAGAGGGCGCAATATTGCAGGCCACAAATGTGTCATGGTGTTTTACCAGAGCAATATGTGAACGCGCTTGTCTTTGTTTCTTACTGCAATCATTCCTCTTGCGTGAAACAGATTTGAATGGATATGCAAAGAAACCAGGGTAAGGTCAAAACACTATACAAATCAAAGCGTCATATATATCACTCAGAACACAGCTGGGCCGGATCAGCGCTAATCTTTCAAATATTGAAAATAGACCACGTAAACAAATAGAATGCACTACGCCTGCCTGACACTGCAATCTTTTCTTTTTTTGGAGCGTTACCCCAGGCAGCTCCGGACCGCTCGTACCTAGCACACTCGTAAATGCACACACAGTGCGGATCGCTGAATTATTTGCTTTCCTATCGCAGACTGGTTTTCCTGAATCTTACGTAGAAATTCGGCGTTAGTGGATGACGGCTGATAGATCAGCACGACATGTCTCTGCTAAAAATACCAACACGCAGTCACTTTCTCACTACAGTTTGCGCACGCATCATCAACCACAATCTAATTCACGCTCCTGTTTATCGCTCCGCGGTTCTTTAAGGTGCGTCATGTTCATAATTCTCACCTGGTACGTCAGGTGGCCGCGCGGTTGTCGTAGTTGTCGTGTCAACCACTGCTGTTGTAGTTTTTGCTGATGTGGTCTTCATGACCGGTCCTTGGACACAATTGTGAAGCGAAATAGCGAGCTATACGACACCGTTCAATATATTTGCAACCAGAAACGCGTCAAGATCAACACGTTTTGTACCCTGTCCCCTTCATGAACCGGAGATAGACCCGCGATCCCCCGAATCAGAGCGCAGTAACTGATCAGTCCACACCGCTCATTTGAATACGAGCACTTCAATATTCCCTTTTCACCTGAAATATTACGCGAACCGTCCTTAACCAATTCTTGAAGCGGTAACTTTGAAGGCACAATATAGCAGCTTTCCCAGTCATCACTTTCGGAAAAGGTGGGGGGGGGGGGGGGGGGGCTTCTTATAAGCCTTACGTGGAAATTTCTAAATTAACATTCACAAATATATCAGGTTTGTGTAGCTTCCTACTTGCGCCATTATATCTGCCGGATTTCAGTAACTTTCGAGAATCTTTTGGCAATGCGTGGATTTAAGAAATAAAATGTGCGGTTGAAATAAGCCTTGGAAACCATTCCCCTATTATTGCGGCAAACCATCCAGATCATTTACATGCTGTCGTGTGCAGTTTCCGAATACCGAAGGCGTCCATAAACCCTATTCTCACGTGGTAGTCACGTTAAAGAACACTGTAGCAATACTGTGACAGAAAAAACTAGCTTTTATTGGGTGAACCTGTGCCCACAAAGACAGGCTACACTTAAAGCACAACGATAGCTGCGAACACAGTCGGCGATCTTCGAAAATCTGATCCTCGGCTCAAGCGCGTCGGCTTTTATACATCAGTCGTCGAATGTTCCAGAGTAATCGCTGTGACCCGCGAGCCTTCCACAAAGTTCTATATGATTCTCGTCGCGCACACGTGCGATCATATTACAGAAGGTTCGGTCACAGACAGCGGATGGAAGCATCAATAACATTCCAGAATCTTCCGATACATGCAGGCGCGTCCTGCGCTGTGCGATAACATTTGTTAGGCGGAGAAACGTGTCACCCAATTTAGACAAAGAAGTACACGTGTCATTATATTGCAACTTATGCGCTTCACTACATCCTTCATTCTAGAATATAACTCGTCATCAGTAGGCCCTCCTTTTATTTGTGGGATGCATTTGAATGCACCACTGATAAGAAAAGCTGTGAATTATGCAAGAGCATCATCAATGCTTATGGTGCAGAAGTGACCCCGCGATAGTTGTGCGAGTTTACGGAAGAGCGTCCTGTCAGCTGATTTTACCTTCCACCAAGGAGCATGTGGCCAGCATTCATCCTATAATATTTTTTGTGCGTGGTCAGCCCTATAGAAGAGTAGTCGCTGCCGTAGCGATCTTTATTAGCATTCCGATGGAGGTACGTTATCATATTTGGAGATGCTATTCCCAAATCTATGGAAGATTATTTCTTGTAAACACTATTCTAAAGGCTGGTTAATTCTTTTATAGTCGGCAAGCCCGAATGGCAAAAAGAAAATCTTCAATTAACCAGTCTCTCGATTTGCACACAGAGTCCGCCGAAGAAGAGTTGTCAGCATTTAAATCTGCAAGGACTACTTAGGATATAGGTGGATCGTCGACTAAGGCCTGCAATATTTGTTTGTGGAACGAGAAGTTAGGGCGTGTTTAGAGAAAGCCGTCGCAAAGGAGTTCATTTAAAAGCACAGTTAGAACTGCAACTGCCTCGAGGTTGTTTCGGAATGCACGCAACCAACATTCTCGTAGTCAGCCGTGTACACGCCATATCCGTACCTGTAGTTTGTGTGGCGGATACTCCTGGGCAGAAGCTCTTGCATGACGGTCACCTGAGCTCAACGTTGATCAGTACGCAGTCCTTCGAAGTTCTGCTTGCCTCGACGGCGAAAGAAGGACAATACTTGAAATTATTACACGAAGGATCTTACCGCAAACCAGAAGTAAGCTTGTTACACATGCCTTTGACTGAGAACTCATTGTCGGAAAAGACATTGAAAGCTTTGATTATTGGTCTTAAAAGTCGCCCTAGACAACAATCAAGCCAGTAGATTGGATAGCAGTGCAGCATGCACTATTGGTCAGTAAATTCATCACTTGAATTTTCATGGTGCGGTACAGCAAGTAAAACGTTTTTGCGACGCATAAAACAACACGTGTGATATATGACATACGTGCACACAACAAATGAACGCCGTGTCTCGCATATCGTGCTAGTTTTACGCGACCGTTTTCTCTTATCGCATGCGGAAGCCATGTCAACAATTTGAGATGCGAATCATTTAAGGCAATCCATTTATTACTTTCATGAACATGTTTTACTGATAATACCTTTTTGTTGTTTCACATTTCAATATTTATATCGATAAATAGATTATATATATTATTATAGATTATATATCTAAATTATTTAAATTATGCGGCGTAATACGCTCCTTCATACTCGTAGAGCTGCTTGTTGAATGTGAACAAATATAAATAATCATTGTCTCTCTAAGACAATCTGCGAAGATTCTGAGTACGCGCAGTGTTTGACAAATAAGCATGAAAAAGAACGTCCCTCGCTGCCTTGTTTCACCTGCCTTCTTTTACCTGCCAAACGCCTACCCTCAGCCAATTGATTATGTCCTTGTCCATTGGAGCTAAGAAACACTCTCTGTGCTTTGATTTCCGATTGTAAAAAAAAGATATATGAAAAAGAGAAACCGTAGGGTGTGTCTAGTGAGAGCAATTCTCAGGCAAATGGCAAGAGAAAAGAAAAAAAATTAATCTAAAGAGTGTGTGGTGGCATAGTTGACTTATGCTAGGCTAAAGAGTACAGAAGATGGCAAATAGGGAGCGAACCACTTTAACTAAAGCAAGCATGTCATGCCAATAACCTGCGGCACTTCTTACATTAGATGGCATGATTCGAAGAACGCGAAAGGGAGACAAATATTGAAACACCAAATAATTACAAAGTACATAGCCACAATTATTTAAAAGGTGAAATAGTGTCTTTAGATGTTATTTATGGCGAGAGTAAAGCAGCTAAGCCTTCGGGGCTTGAATTGCAGCCCAATGTCAATGTAAGGGGACTACACAAACCATTTGTCTGCGTCTTCCGGCGTTACGTCGAGAAACGGCTTTGCTGCCCTTCTTAAACAGCGAGCAGGAAGCGTGACTCTGATCACCTGCCTACGGCGCACACTTGGCGGGATATTCTGTAAGTGTCCACCTAGTGAACATGCTTATTTAAGCATGTCCCCTAGGTGTAATAAATGTAATACAATCAAATGAAATATTAAATGAATAACAGTAATACAATCATAAAGGGTCTTGAACACCAGAACAGGTGCAGCGAACTGCATAAAAATTCGCTCATTCTCTGAACATTTGCATAGGGCGGACGCATTTTCATTACAGCAGGAATGGCGGAACAAGCCGCATTAAGTGGTACGACAGTACACACGCACAGGACTTCGCCGAAAAGAATTTCACTAATTCAACGACTTTTTATTGCTTATGAAGGGATACATCCTAGCCACCTTTATATGAAACATTGTCAAAAACAGGCACTCCATCGAGCCTCACGAGAATGAAAAGAAATTATTTTTGAAGGGCTCTGGTGGCTAAACGCACATTTCCAGCAGTAAGGTGTTCGATGGCTCTGAACCTTCGAGGGAGAGCTACCTGATGTATATGAAAAATAAACATTGAGCTTTGCACAATAACGAGCAATTGTTCCTTTAAAACAAATTTGCTGTTCCTGCTCATATGCACACGGCTAGACGTCGCACGAAATTCTAAACCAAAAGTGCTACACAAGACGCACGAGGGGTCAAGTCTACGTGAACAGTACTTGTATCGGTTGTCTTCAAGAAAAGACTGAATGGAAAACTATACGCCAACAAAGTCAACTTGACTGGTACATTATACAAATCGAGGAAGCGACGATTAACTGCGCAATAAGCGTAATGCGCCATGTTCGTACCTGCAGTTCATGTGGCGAATACGTCTGTGTAGATGCTTCTCCGGTGCTCTTTTGAGATCGACGACACACGGTGCACATTTGCGGGAGCCACGCTGTTTCGTGCACTGAGCATAAAAAAAAGAAGAGCACACGAATTCATTACGCCCGGGTTTTTGTTGGTTCCCTTTAGCGCACATTGGTTGGTTGCAGTCCGTGTAATTCATTGATCTCTGAACTGGCACGCTATACACTGGGAAAAAGAAAAAGGTTTAGGAACACGTGGGAACTTCAGGTGGGCACCAAGTTAAGCACCTACACTAATCAAAACGCTTTTTCCACAGGTAGTTTAGAAAGCATGACCAAAAAATTGCCTGTGGTTTAGCTCTGGTTAACCCTAGTCGAATTGCGAAAGGAAGAGCTGCATGGCTACGCTTGTGGTTAACCGTTTGGTTTAGCTCTATTGTATAGGCACGACAAGACACACTGTTCTGGTAACGACTAGGCTTTTACGACGCTTCTTGAGTCGTGCGGCGCGTTCCTCTGGCGTCTCTTGAGCGCGTTGTCTCTTCCTCGCTTCATTCTGTCATTGTTGCGTCTCTTTCGCGCTTACCATAACGACTAAATACACTGAGGCGAAGCGTACATATATATATATATATATATATATATATATATATATATATATATATATATATATATATATATATATATATATATATATATACACGCCGCGAGGCGACACCTACTCTCCCTCGACTCCAGCGGAGCACATCTGTTGGGGCAAGCAGCGACGGCAGCTACGTCGACGGCAGCGCCAGCTGATGAAGCGCGGCTGCGGCGTTGCTAGGCAACGGCAGCTCAAGGTCGTTCGTCGGCCACGGCATATGGCATACTGCACACGGCTGCGTCCATACGGCATACGGCGCGCCGAGCAGCAATGGCTCGCTGGCTGGCGTACTAAAGCTTTCGCTTTAAAGGGACACTAAAGGTTACTATTAAGTCAACGTGGACTGTTGAAATACCATCACAGAAACCTCGAAACGCTTGTTTCGTGCCAAGGAGAGACTTATTTTAAGAGAAAATGCGTTCTGAAGTGTCCGCGTACCTCTAGCGCAGTTCAAATCGCCCGCCCTCCGATCGAGGAGTACTGACATCATGGTCTCATAGTGACGTTGCGCCATCGGTGAGTAGAACGGCGTCCGCAGACGGCGCTACGGCTTTTCTGCGCAAAACGCAAACGCGCGGCCAGAAATAGAGCCAAGATAGAGCGGGAGTATGGTGGCTAGCGAAGGAGGAACGAATTACGTCCCACATTACGTCCCACGGCACACGGAGAGTCCGTTTTCGGCGAGCTCGCAGCGTGGTCGGCGTGGTCTATGAGAAGCGATGAGCCTTTTCGCACTCGCAACAGGGCATACAAATGTGCGAATCGACGCAAAACTCGGCCTAGAAACGTGCTTCGCCACAGCCAGGGCTCAATACGACCCAAGCTGGCACGACCCAGATGTCGTTTCCCGCACCGCCACCAGGCGCCGCTACTATACCTGAAACTCCAGCGCAAGACGCCCATAAACTGGTACTTCATTCTATGACGCTAACTTCGACGCTCGTCGCAATGGACCCTGACACCGACAGATTGGCTCGCGATGGTGGGCTCAACTTCAGCGATTTGAGCACCGACGAGCGCGACCTGCTGCTGAGGGCTCGCACTGCCGGCGTCGTTGCGTACTACGACGGCGGCCTCGACACCGGCTCTCCGGAGCGGGAGGGCAACGAGGGCTTCCCACGACATCACATGGACGTGGCATTCTCGCTGCTTGTTCCAAATGAAAGTTTCGCGAGCCAGCAGAACCCTCACAGCACGACGCGATGACGAAACTACTGAAACTCCAAAGCGTGCGCGGCGCAGAGTCGAGCGCGCAGAGTCGAGCGAAAACGAAACCTTTCGAAAACCCATATTACTGAAGGGTAACGTCAAAATGTTATTTTTTCTTAGAATCGAATAGACGTAGACAAGTAGCATTTTTTTCCGTCTTATAATCGAATGAAATGATATTTTTAATACGAGTAGTTGAGTATTAGCAGAGTCCGTCCAAAAAATGGAAGGACTCTGGTATTAGTAACACAAATTATGAGGAGTCCTTTCGTCATCGGGCTAGTACCGGAATGTCGCTGGGGGGTCTCAAATCGTGTCATGCATTTACCTCAATTTCTCGGTTACTAAAGCTCTGTTCGCGATTATATTGACGCCTTAGACGTTCTAGAACATTGCTCTACCACTTTAACTTGAGTTTCTGGTAACCTTTAGTGTCCCTTTAAAAGATTGTACACAGAATAAAATAGATTTATAATGTGCTATGGCGTATTACGCAGTGTTTAGATGATTTGTGCTGCTTTTTGGGTGCCGCCATTATTGTTTTAAGTTATTTTTTTATCTTCTGGAACCTTAATCATTGATGCAATTGCTCATGATATATTTGTTGAAATATGGTGGTTAGTATTCACGCACAATCGTACTTGATGGCGAACGATGTCCTTACTTGTAGAATGACCACAGCCTTCATGGCTTCACCTATGCGTTGCCTTTCTTGAATGTCAATCGTTACAGTTATCATCTAGGAAAACGCTTTCATTGTAGCATGTAGTTCGCGTCGTCAAAAAATTATATAAGGAGTCGTTGCTTTTCTTTGTTTGCAATGTCTGCTTTAACCTTTATGGCACAGCATTTTTAACATTCTCATTTATTAAACAAGCCGGCAAAATGGCACTCGTGCCTTGAGACTGGCAATATTATTGAGACAAAGAATTATTGCTCGTATAGTCAATTCTTGGAGCACCAATTGCAAAGCAGTACCGAAGAAATGCCGAACTTGTTGTTGCAGATGAAAGAGCAGATGAAATCGATGGATAAATAAAGACACTAGAATGGTAGATGCGAGGAGCCCCTACATCATACATGATTTCCACAGTGATAATGAATATGATGGAATCTGAATTTAATTCCCGCTATGGCTGCATGCTTGGCTTGGTAGTAGCCAGCTGTGGTGATGAAATTTGGAAATTTGCACGTGCAAGTTGTAAACGGTTGGCAGAGGACAGGGGTAATCGGAAATTCCAGGGAGAGGCCTTTGTCCTGCAGTGGACATAGATAGGCGGATGATAGTGATGGCAATGCTGATATATCGGCAAATATCGGCAACACTTAGGCCAAACCCGGCATTGTGGTAAATAAAGCTTCGCTTTAGATATTCGACAGAGATCTTGACGTCGCACAACTACCATCGGCAAGTCAGCCAACCCTGAATCTGCGCGGAGACTCTTGTTGAATTGATTGGTCTGTTCGCGGAGACTGAGTGGCACCTGTCGTCCCACTCGCAGGCATGTAAAAATGAACAAGCAGTTTTTCTGCAGCTGACTGCGTAGCACTGCGCTTTAAGCGTGCTGCTTTGAAGAATGGAGGCAATCTAGCGCGCTTGGCACCTAACGGTTCAGATTCGAAGTCGTCACCTATGCTTACAGCCCCGTTAGTGGAGTCGCCAGTGTTCTTCCAGCAGAGCCCGCTCAGAGCGCCAGATCATGGCCTACTTTCCCCATGCACTCCTTAAGGTTCTTTCTGTTAACCGCGACGGACCTCAAACGGCGGTGAACAATAAAGTGAAGTCTTGTTTGGATATTCCACCGTGTTTGCTTGGTGATATCTGGCGCCTCAAGCACAGCGCAAAGCACCTAAAAAAAGAACTGTATTATGAACGCATCAATATTGCCAAGGAATGCTCTCGCGTGAAAGCGTTTGCGGGTAATGTTGCGATTTAAAACATAACGCTGGGGATACGAGAGCACCAGAGTTGCGTAGGGAGACCTCCGAAGAAGCGGAAAAGTCGAAAGATAACGTAACGCGCAATTTAGCAAACAATGTCCGACATCAGCGTAGTGATGGGAAACAACGCCGGCGTAAACGCCTCGAAAGCTGCGCGTTCTCACGGCTAGCTTACGGGACCCATAGCTCTTGCTGGGAAGTTGGTAAGGTCGTAACTATATATATATATATATATATATATATATATATATATATATATATATATATATATATATAGGAACCCAGTGCCCCGATTTCGTAGCGATGGCTTTTGTGACGCCATTCCGTTTCGCGCTGTTCACGCCAAATAAGCGATCAAAGTGACGCTCCGCCCACTTTACCGCGGGCCGTAACCAGCGAATAATAAGAACGGCATAGAATCGAGCGGGAGGCATCGCAACAAAATCGTGGTCCAGTTTTTTGTATTGTTGAAGCTACGGATGCAAATAGTACATTCCCTGCAGGCTCTGCGGCTTACAGCAGCTTAAAGATCCCAAGATTTCGCTCACCCGAGGCCAGCTTCTCAAGCCTAATGTCAACCGAAAAAAAAAAAACGAAAAACGTACGCACTGATTTTGCTTTGTTGAAACACCTCGCAGCATGATTTTCTGCGGCTCCCCGTTACAGAATTGAATATGCATTCCCCATGCACCGTTAAGCGATGCGGAAAGTGTCTCAACATAGGGGAAACGAGTTTGATACGCGTTTTAACAGAAATTTGGGCGAGGGAATCCCTGTCGAGAAGGCTGATTGAGTACATGTCATCGTTCTAGCAGCTTTACGTTCAGCGGAACTTAAGGATGGAGAAGCGAGAGGGAAGTAAAGGTGCAGCTATCTGTTCCACTGCTATTCCTCTGCCGTTGTCCTCTGGCGCTGGCTAAGCTTCGGGTGGCGTCGAAGGGGCAGGCAAGGAAATGACACCGCATTATCGTCGAAGCAGGCAGGCAGTCAAAAATAATGCACAGGAGGATTGTAGCAGAAGTAAGGGTGGCAGTAAAGAGGAAAGCCGGGCGCCCTCACTCACATGTAGACACGATGCAAAAGGATTCCTCGTCGCCAAAATGTGGTCGGAATAGCGACGGAACGCGTTGCTCAGCAGGACATAACGCTGATGCGGGCGCTAGTAGCATCCGGTCAGAATCCGGCGTCAGCGGCAGCAAAGCGGTTCCTGAGGAATTGTGATGGCATCGTAGTACGTACTGGATGGTCTATCTCCGTCGCCAAAATGTGATGTCGGCGTGGCCTCCACGAACGCCACTCCGGGCACGTTGGACACGCTGTGACGGCGCCCTGGAGAAAGACAGGAGGGTGGAGGTGGCCGCCGAGGCGAACAACGTTCTCATTCAGCGTGCAGCCACCTAACTAAGCCCTGAAGAACCACATCAGCGCCCCTCTAAGCGAAGCAGCTTGTTTTGAAAGCCTCAACCTCTGCTATCACACCAGGTAGAATAACAAAAATGACTTAAAAAACAGGGAATATCGTGCCAGCGTGCAGGCAACGCCTAAATTTTTGTGATGACTACATTAGCCTTTTCTTTTGTATGCCGACGATGGAACAACTAGTTCGCAGCGAACACCGAGCACCGTGCCCAAAACACAAGAATAACCCCCCGCATTCAGAAATACACCTTCCCTTGAAGCCCATGCGTGACCTGATATAAACGACGCCCGGTGCGAACGCGCCTAAGACGCGTATTGCGTTTCCTCTAGCGCGTTCACGAAAGGCGTCATTTAAATCAAGCGTGGGCTTGAAGTTAAGATGCATTTCTGAATACGGGGGCAAGTCTAGCGTCTACAAAAAGAAAGAAAAAAGAAAGAATAAAACAACCGGCTCTTCGAGAGATGAAAGATTCTTCTTACGCCAACGTTCGAATTTCATAGTGCCTTCGTGCAGCAATGTTCCCAGGGTCCCGGATCATCGCCGAAGGCGTCATGGTAGCCTCACACTAGGCAGACCTTTCGCGCTGTCTCCTGACCTGTCATTAAAAAGTCCTCAGCCCTTCCACTCTGTGAAGGACGAGCAGCGAAGCTGTGGTTTGTTTTACCGCCATCGACGTGTGTGTGTGTATATATATATATATATATATATATATATATATATATATATATATATATATATATATATATATATATATATATATATATATATATATATATTCTTACTATTATTAATACTATTGAAGGACACGGACAAGCCATACATCTTCTGACTGTGGAGTGATTTATTCTTTTATGAAGTAGTGACGTTTGCAAGTACCGCCGCATTGCAGACAGGAATTCTACAATATTTGAAACTTCACTGTGCACTACGCAAGCAAAAAAAGTATATTAAACTCGGCGTAATGTTGCAGTCACCTTAACCGCTAATTGTGATGGAATTTGTTTCGGGATAGGTTCGGTTAAAACAAGAGTTACACCCGTTTTTTGTGACCATAGTTTCGACACACGAACTCGATCCTGGGGTAAGTAGCCCTTACCAGCTTCGCCCTAAAACATTTGCATCACCACGCCGGTACGGCTTACGTAATACTTGAAGACCGAGTCAGCGTGACTGCAGCGCACCCACCGGAATGCTTAAGCGGCGCAAAACGCTCGACGCGAGGAAATACGAACGCTTGCTTCGCGTCACCCCCTTGCTGAACTAGAATGGCGGCCGCTGGTTGACCCGTAACCATGAGCCAGCGAACAGATGCCCGCTGGCCAGAAAGACAAAAAGAACAGAGGCGGGCTTACGTGGAAGCGGCTGGTTCTGAGCATCGTTCGGGGGCCGTCGCACGAGGCGCGAGAGCGCACGGTGCGGCTCCTTCACGCGATGACGATGACGATGATGATTTCGCCAAGGGCAGTGGTGTGCGCCCTTAGAGGTTCCTGTTAAAATTACTCGCTAAGCACCGCGCCGCAATTGTAGTAAGTTCTGCAAAATGAAAATAAATTTCGCGTTACGCCAGCTGGTGATTTTCGGAAATAAACAAGTTGCTCGCAGAATCGCCGCCACACAGAGGCGAAGACGAACACAACTTTGCCCTGAACAATAAATACGAACGCAAAAGAGCGCTCTGTTTTCTTCGTCTTCTTCTCTTTGTGGCGTCCTTTGTGCACGAAATGATTATTTCTGGATGCAAATAAAATTTGTAGAAAGGAAATGTTGCGCAACAATAAAAAGGGGAAGCCCCTTGTTATTTTCGCTCTGTGTTTCTAGCTGGAGGATACAAAAGATCACTCGGTAGGTTGCGATGCAATGCGTGATATTCAGCCAGACAGCACCGTAGGAACGTCCATATTTCTGAAGCTCTGGAATTCTTAGCAATGGGGAGAGGTAGGGGAGTGTTCCCAGGTGAGAAGTCAACATTAGGAAGACACGTTTAGTGTAATGGTTTTCATTTGAAAATTATAACAGCTCTAACACATGTATCCACAAAGGGACAAGTACTACACACAAGCGCCTCCGTGTGTCGTACTTGTTCCTTTGTGGATACATGTGTTAGCGCTAGCATAATTTTCAAGTCAAGTATGCACCAACTCGCCCAGACAAAAGTTTTAAGCGTAATGGTGCTGGAATGCAGGGAAGAGATAAAGCCGGCGACATTAGGGGCACACATAGCATTGCAGTTATCGATATTGGCTTTATGAACAGAAAAAAGGAATTAACGAAGACAAAGAAAGATACGAATAGACAAACGCTAGATTTTACTATAGTATAATCAAATTCCCCTCAAGCAGCCAAGGTGACTGCCGTCGCACTGTTTCAAAGAAGATCCAATTGCAGTCATCACGTACAATTTACCTGGGAACAAATTGGCATCCCATGATTTTTAAACATTTTTGTGCTTTGAATTTCCCTCGTTTTCGTGATGGGGCTATTTAATATATTTTATCGTTTCAAATTTTCATACAGGCATATACTTAGAGAGCAGCTGTTAGGCGCCCGTTGCTGCGGCCAGCGTCGGCGTCGTCCCTCGGCATCCTCGTAACCGAGCGAACGAGCACAGCGAAAGATGAAAAAGCGAACGCTGCGCGCAGTTGAAAGACGGTGATAGCGAAGAGAGCGCGCGGATCAATGCGGAGGAGGATTAAACATTCAGTTATGGGGTTTCACGTGCCAACACCACTTTCTGATTATGAGGCACGCCGTAGGGGAGGACTCCGGTAATTTCGGCCACCTGGGGTTCTTTAACGTGCACCTAAATCTAAGCACACGGGTGTTTTCGCCCCCCATCGAAATGCGGCCGCCGTGGCCGGGATTCGATCCCGCGACCTTGTATTCAGCAGCCCAACAACATAGCCACTGAGCAACCACAGCGGGGAGGAGGATGGTGCAGCGGCAACATGTGGCGGGAAGCGGACAAGGACAGTATAGGGAAAGCGGGAGGAAAACAGCGTAGTGCAGCGCGAGAGGGGCTCTGCGGCGACGATGGCTACAAGATGGCGCGAGAGTAGCGCGCGTCGTCTGTTCACCGATGTAGTACATTACGCTAAACCTGTCTTCCTTAAATCGACTTCCCACCTGGGAACACTCCCCTCCCTCTCCCCACTGCTATAAATTCCAGCGCTTCTGAAATATGGGCGCTCCCTACGGTGCTGTCTGGCTGAATATCACTCATTGCATCGCAACCTACCTAGTCATCTCCTGCAGTTTGCTGTAGCCCACACACGAGATGTGTAGAGGATTTCTTTAGGCTATGCAGGTTGTCTATAATCAATACATGAGCGTAGAAAATGCGGCGTTTTTTAGAACGATAGCTCTGCTATTCCCGGCACAAACCGAGAGAACGCCCGGTTCCATAAATATGACCTTCGAGATCAACCAAGGTCAAGCTGTGACTTAGCCTGCCACTATCGGTCGCGGATGCGTACGTCGCATGGGCGACGATATCTCCAAAGCGATCTGCCATGCGTACAAAGTGGGCCCAGGGCTGGTAGCTTCGTATGCGCTGCGGCTTCGACACTTTGTTCGCCTTGAAGCGAGACGCAGCATGAAGATCAATTCACTCGTTGTTACTCCAGCACCGAGAAGCGTCTGTGTCCTTTCCCAAAGCAAGAAAAACCGGGTATCGCTCGACAAACTTGGTTTAACCACGTTCAACGACGGCAAATTTTTCCAAAGTCGTTTCTAGGCGAAGCGGGACTACATTTCCGGTAAAAACGTCAGTTTCAAGAGGCTAACAATATTTTTTGTGTTCGTTTACATCTTTAGAGCTTTGGGAGTAGTTTCCTGAATATCTTCTTCGGAATCAGATTTTAATACCTCCCCACTTTCTTTAGGACTAGTTGAGGATCGCGCCTGCTTCGAGATATTTATCAATTTCAACGTTCAGTCTGGCAATATTGTAACTGAGCTTGCCGGGACGCTGAAAAGGCGGTCGTGCTAGCACAGCAAAAGAAACGGCCGCCTACGAACAGCGCGACGAAGCTTGAAAGGGAACGTTGCAGCCAATCGCGAGAGATACCCATACGGTACGTTTCGCCTGGCAAGACTCTGATACGACGTGCCGTATAACTGTTTTCCCGACATGCCATCATTCAAACCTACCGCATCCTTCTTCATGAGGCATTTCCTTCCAACCTAGAAGCCGGGTAGGCTTGTTTTCCATATTACACAGCTTTAGAATAGCATTTGGAACGAAACGCAAAGTAACTACGTATGTACGTTATCGGGTTTCTGTGGTTTATGTTTGCTGTAACAACGTACTATATTTGACGAATTCGGTGTTCGCGATACATACACTCACTAAGAACTAGCGTTGTCCATCATGCGGCAACCAAGGCTCCCGCCTCAGCGTAAATTCGTGGCATGGCTACGCTCTCGCTGATCGCCATTGACAAGGGAAATGAGCTTTCGCCTCCTTTAAGCTCCATTGAAACGTTAGTGATGCGTCCATAGCGCGTCCATTCTACAATAAATGTCCACGGTAATGCAACCAGCATTATAGAGCGTTAGAATAGCGTTTGTAGCATTACGTACATTAAATAACAGCATCTTTGCAGGATGGTATGGCACGCTTTTATTCAATACATTTATTTTGCGTACGGGATCGCAAACGTAAGGAATACTTTAGAAAAGAAGGCGGCAGGCAGTGCCTCGTGCAAAACTTATCCAATTCTAGACAGTTCATTAGCAGCCCTCCCGCCGTCGCTATACGGACGCATTTTGTTAGAAGTACGAATGCCATAATCGCCGAACGATCTCCGAATTCTGATGGGCCATGCGTGCATAATTAACGTTTTAGGTGACTTTACAGGAAGCGAAATCTTCAATAGTTACTGGCGGTCAACGAGCGGAAGAGCGTAGCCATCATGATATTTAACGCTGAAGTAGCAGTCACGGGTGCCACCGTGTTCGACAACGCTATTTCTTAGCGTGAGTAAATATTACAGCATTGCCATTCGTTGGGTGTGTTGCTAAACTGACTTGGAAAGCGCATTTAGCGCCACCGGACAAGGACAGAAGGTAGAAGACCGTGTACATATTACGAAGGCTAAACTCGTCAAATACCTTACGTTATAACAGCGCACGGAATACCATCATGTCATCATATTGTACTAAACGTATATCCCATCGCCAGTTACATGGTGATCTCATTACCGTCGACAATCGTCTCCAAACAATAAATGCGCTGTCATTCTTTTGTATTCTCCAGCTAGAAACTCAGGGCGAAAATAGCAAGGGGCTTGCCCTTTTTATTGTTGCGCAACATTTCCTTTCTACAAATTTTATTTGCATCCAGAAATAAGCATTTCGTGCACAAAGGACGCCACAAAGAGAAGAAGACGAAGAAAACAGAGCGCTCTGTTGCGTTCGTATTTATTGTTCAGGGCAAGGTTGTGTTCGTCTTCGCCTCTGTGTGGCGGCCATTCTGCGAGCAACTTGTTTATTTCCGAAAATCACCAGCTGGCGTAACGCGAAATTTATTTTCATTTTGCAGAAATTACTACAATTGCGGCACGGTGCTTAGCGAGTAATTTTAACCGGGACCTACAAGGGCGCACACCACTGCCCTTGGCGTAATCATCATCGTCATCGTCATCGCGTGAAGGAGCCGCACCGTGCGCTCTCGCGCCTCGTGCGACGGCCTCCGAACGATCCTCAGAACCAGCCGCTTCCACGTAAGCCCGCCTCTGTTCTTGTTCTCTTTCTGGCCAGCGGGCATCTGCTCGCTGTCTCACGGTTACGGGTCAACCAGCGGCCGCCATTCTAGTTCAGCAAGGGGGTGACGCGAAGCAAGCGTTCGTATTTCCTCGCGTCGAGCGTTTTGCGCCGCTTAAGCATTCCGGTGGGTGCGCTGCAGTCACGCTGACTCGCTCTTCAAGTATTACGTAATCCGTACCGGCGTGGTGATGCAAATGTTTTAGGGCGAAGCTGGTAAGGGCTACTTACCCCAGGATCGAGTCCGTGTGTCGAAACTATGGTCACAAAAAACGGGTGTAACTCTTGTTTTAACCGAACCTATCCCGAAACAAATTCCATCACAATTAGCGGTTAAGGTTACTGCAACATTACGCCGAGTTTAATATACTTTTTTTACTTACGTAGTGCACAGTGAAGTTGCAAATATTGTAGAGTTCCTGTCTGCAATGCGGCGGCACTTGCAAACGTCACTACTTCATAAAAGAATGAGAATAAATCACTCCACAGTCAAAAGATGCATACCTTGTCCGTGTCCTTCAATAGTATTAATAATAATAGTAAGAATATATATATATATATATATATATATATATATATATATATATATATATATATATATATATATATATATACACACGTCGATGGACGTAAAACAAACCACAGCTTCGCTGCTCGTCCTTCACAGAGTGGAAGGGCTGAGGACTTCCTAATGACAGGTCAGGAGACATTGGGAAAGGTCTGCCTAGTCTGAGGCTACCATGACGTCTTCGGCGATGACCCGTGCCCGGGACACGGAGCAAGAAACATTTAGGAGTGGAAACTCCGCTGTCGGCGGCGACCAGAAAAGGTCACAAGCCCGCGGAGCCGTTAACGTGCTGGCGGCCTGGAAAGAAATTACCGCCGTTGAGAGCGCGCCGGAGCCGGCTGCCCGGGCGCTGCACCTTTTTTTTTTTTTTTTTTATTCGCTGCGGCTTCTACGACGCGCCGCATGACGCCGCCACTGCATACGGCCCGTCGGCGCATACAACAATTGTGACCTTATCTGGTCGCCCGCGCTCGCTCGCGCTGACGGGAGTTTCACCTCCTAAATGTCTTACTCCGTGCCCTAGGAACATTGCTGCCCGAAGGCACTATGAAATTCGAATATTGGCGTAGGAAGATTCTTTCATCTGTCTAAGAACCGGTTCTTTCAACGCGATAGCGTTAAGGAGCTCGTGTCGCAGAAAAGCCGGTGTCGTCGGCGTCGGGTGTCGGCGTCGGCGTCCGCGGCGTTGGCCGTGAGCGATAAATCATGGCAGGCACTTCATAAATAAAAAGCAACTGCCAAGATGGGCTGGGTGGGAATCGAACCAGGGTCTCCGGAGTGTGAGACGGAGACGCTACCACTCAGCCACGAGTTCGATGCTTGAAATCGGTACAAACGCGCTTTTAGTGAACGCGGTGTTGCCTTAAATACGTGCCGTAGAATGTTATACTGTGGTGTATATCGGTAATTATGAGCACGTAACTTACAGAAGTCGCATTTACACGAATAGCGAAGTACGTTTCCGCTACATTTCTTCTGCGCTTACCGCACACGCAGAGCCATCTTGCGGCAAACACAGAAGACCCCTCCTCTCAATGTACGGCGCTGCCCCGACAGGTGGCGCGCCATGCGCGCATTGGGGCTCTGGTGTGCGCGGACCGGTGCCAGGCGCGTTGCGGCCCCGACTCCCTCTCCCCTGGCGACGCTTCGCCGCGCTCCCACGCGGGTTGCAGAATCAAGCGCCGTTCCTTTCTTTAGATTACTATCTGTCTATCTCTCTGCCCATGCCGATCACGACGTTTGGCTGGCGTAGATCGTTTCCCCCTCCGAGACACCGAGTTCTTTGGTTCGTTCCGTTTGCTCAGGCGCACGTTTCGTTGCCGCGCAGAACGCTGCGTTGATCGACGCTCTCCGTGTGATAGGTGGGCGCAAAGTCCGATGCGGGGCGCCTCGTAAGTGATCCCTGCGCCGTAGCGCTTTGTCTTAGGGCACATTCACACCGGCGACTTGAGGAGGTCGCGCGACCATTTGCGACTCGCAATCAAAAAGCGACCGAAGGCGACTGATGTTCACACCGGTAAGCCCGGCTGAGCGCGACCCGCAAGTCGCAATCCCGGAGATTATCGTTCTCAGCGAGAACTCTCGGAATCTACGCGGAATTTGAACGCGACGCCGGAGGAGGCCGGATGTAGACACACGAAAGATCACTTCCGGTGCGCCGCTGATTGGTTTATCAGTTTTGCGACCACGGTCGCGCGACTGAAAAATTGCGCAGAAAGCGACTGGCCCAAAATGGTCGCTTTTCAATAAAGGCGACCGTTTGCGACCATTTGCGACTGGTCGCTTTGCGACCAACTTGGTCGCGCGACCACTGTCAGTCGCCGGTGTGAATGAGCCCTTACACCCCTTGGCGGGTCGATGGGAACGCTGTCGCGTTCCACTCTTGAAGGCGAAGCTTAAGCGTCCTCCAATTTTTTATTCTTTTTTTTTCTTTCTTTCTTTTTGTAGTCGCTAGATTTGTCCCCGTATTCAGAAATGCATCTTAACTTCAAGCCCACGCTTGATTTAAATGACGCCTTTCGTGAACGCGCTATAGGAAACGCAATAAGCGTCTTCGGCGCGTTCGCACCAGGCGTCGTTTATATCACGTCACGCATGGGCTTCAAGGCAATGTGTATGTCTGAATGCGGGGGTTGTTCTTGTGTTTTGGGCACGGTGCTCGGTGTTCGCGGCGAACTAGTTGTTCCATCGTCGGCATACAAAAGAAAAGGCTAATGTAGTCATCACAAAAATTTAGGCGTTGCCTGCACGCTGGCACGATATTCCCTGTTTTTAAAGTTATTTTTGTTATTATACCTGGTGTGATAGCCGAGGTTTAGGCTTTCAAAACAAGCTGTTTCGCTTAGACGGGCGCTGATGTGGTTCTTCAGGGCTTAGTTAGGTGGCTGCACGCTGAATGAGAACGTTCTTCGCTTCGGCGGCCACCTCCACCCTCGTGTCTTTCTCGAGGGCGCCGTCACAGCGTGTCCAACGTGCCCGGCGTGGCGTTCGTGGAGGCCACGCCGACATCAGATTTTGGTGACGGAGATAGACCATCCAGTACGTACTACGATGCCATCCCGATTCCTCAGGAACCGCTTTGCTGTCGCTGACGCCGGATTCTGAGCGGATGCTACTAGCGCTCGCATCAGCGCTATGTCCTGCTGAGCAACGCGTTCCGTCGCCATTCCGACCACATTTTGGCGACGAGGAATCCAATTGCATCGCGCCTACATGTGAGTGCAGGTTGTTCGCTGCGAACTAGTTGTTCCATCGTCGGCATACAAAAGACATCTCAATGTAGGCGCCACGAAAATTTAGGCGTTGCCTGCACGCTGGCACGATATTTTCGGCTTTTTTATTATTATTTTTGTTGCTCTACCTGGTGAGATATCGAGGTTTAGCTTTTGAAAACTGTTGTGTCGGCAGCGGCAGGCAAGAGGGGGCCCGGCGTCCGGCGAGCGCGCGGCGAGCGCCCGACGCAGAGAGGGAGACGCGGAGCCAACTGCTCCTCATGAAAGCGGACTGAGGACTGGGCCGGCTAGCGGCCGTTTATTACACGAAGACTCCACACGCCAGATGGCACCTCCTGATTGGTCCAAGCTCGACACATGACCGAAGGGATGTGCGCCATCTAGCTAGACTACACCGGAACATAACTGAATGATAATACGGAGATCTCGCAGGGGCAGACACTATACCACAAAAACAGCCTGTTTCGCCCAGAAGAACGCTGATGTGGTTCTTCAGGGCTTAATTAGGTGGCTGCACGCTGAATGAAAACGTTCTTCGCCTCGGCGGCCACCTCCACCCTCCTGTCTTTCTCCAGGGCGCCGTCACAGCGTGTCCAACGTGCCCGGCGTGGCGTTCGTGAAGGCCGCGCCGACATCACATTTTGGCGACGGGGATAGACCATCCAGTCCGTACTACGATGCCTTCACGATTCCCGAGGAACCGCTCTGCTGCCGCTGACGCCGGATTCTGACCGGACGCTACTAGCGTTCGCATCAGCGCTATGTCCTGCTGAGCAACGCGTTCCGTCGCCATTCCGACCACAGTTTGGCGACGAAGCATCCTTTTGCATCGTGCCTACATGTGAGTCAGGGCGCCCGGCTCTCCTCTTCACTGCCACGCTTACTTCTGCTACAATCGTCCTGTGCATTATTTGTGACTGTGCCTGCTTCGACGCTATTGCGGCGTCATTTCCTTGCCTGCCCCTTCGACGCCACGCCTAGCTTAGCCAGCGCCAGAGGACAACGGCAGAGGAATAGCAGTGGAACAGATAGATGCACCTTCACTTCCCTCTCCCTTCTCCATCCTTATGTTCCGCTGAACGTAAACATGCTAGAACGATTACACATACTCAATCAGCCTTCTCGACAGGGATTCGCTCGCCCAAATTTCTGTTAAAAAGCGTATCAAACTCGTTGTCCCTATGTTGAGACACTTTCCGCATCGCTTAACGGTGCATGGGGAATGCCTATTCAATTCTGTAACAGGCAGCCACAGAAAATCATGCTACTGGGTGTTCCAACAAAGCAAAATCAGTGCATACGTTTTTCATTCTTATTTTTTGTTTCAGGCGACTTTAACCTTGAGAAGCTTAAAGATGCTGTAAGCCGCAGAGCCTGCAGAGAATGGACTATTTGCATCCGTAGCTTCAAGAACACAAAAAACTGGGCCACGGTTTTGTAGCGATGTCTCCCGCTCGATTACTAGTTACGGCCCGCGGTAAAGTGGGCGGAGCGTCACTTTGATCGCTGATTTGGCGCGAACAGCGCGAAACGGAATGGCGTCACAAAAGCCATCACTACGAAATCATGGGTTCCCATGTTACGAACTCACCAACTTCCCAGCAAGAGCAATGGGTCCCGTAAGCTAACCGTGAGAACGCGTAGCTTTCGAGGCGTTTGCGCCGGCGTTGTTTCCTATCACTACACTGATGTCGGACATAGTTTGCTAAATTGCGGGTTACGTTATCTTTCGGCTTTTCCGCTTCTTCGGAGGTCTGCCTACGCAACTCTGATGCTCTCGTATCCTCAGCGTTATGTCTTATATCGCAACATTACCCGCAAACGCTTTCACGTGAGCGCATCGCTTGTCAATATTGATGCGTTCATAATGCATTTGTTTGTTTGGGTGCTTCGCGCTGTGATTGAGACGCCAGATATCACAAAGCAAACACGGTGGAATATCCAAACAAGACTTCAGTTTAATCTTCACCGCCGTTTAAGGTCCGTCGCGGTTAACAGAAAGAACCTTAAGGAGTGCATGGAGAATGTAGGCCATGATCTTGCGCTCTGAGCGGCCTCTGCTGGAAGAACACTGGCGAATCCACTAACGGGGCTGTAAGTATAGGTGGCGACTTCGAATCTGAACGGTCAGGGGACAAGCGCGCTAGGATGCCTCTATTCTTCAAAGCAGCACGCTTGAAGCGCAGAGCTACGCACTCGGCTGCAGAAAAACCGCTTGTTCATTTTTGCATGCCTGCGAGTGGGACGACAGGTGCCACTCAGTCTCCGCGAACAGACCAATCATTTCAACAAGAGTCTCCGCGCAGATTCAGGGTTGGCTGACTTGCCGATGGTAGTTGTGCGACGTCAAGATCTCTTTCTAATTTCTAAAGCGAAGCTTTATTTACTACAATGCCGGGTTTGGCCTAAGTGTTTACTTCTGAGCGCTGTTGGGTTGATGGCTATATAGGCGTATATGCCGATATATCAGCATTGCCACCACTATCATCCGCCTATCTATGTCCACTGCTGGACAAAGGCCTCTCCCTGCAATTTCCGATTACCCCTGTCCTCCGCCAACCGATCCCAACTTGCACCTGCAAATTCCCAAATTTCATCACCCCACTTGGCTACTACCAAGCCAAGCATGCAGCCAGAGCGGGCATTAAATTCAGATTCTATCATATTCATTATCACTGTTGAAATCATGTATGATGTATGGGCCCCTCGCATCCATCATTCTAGTGCCTTCATTTATCTATCGATGTCATCTGCTCTTTCATCTGCAGCAACAAGCTTGGCATTTCATCGGTACTGCTTTGCAATTAATGCTCTAAGAAGTGACTATACGAGCAATAATTCTTTGTCTCATTAATATTGTCAGTCTCAAGGCACGAGTGCCATTTCGTCGGCTTTCTTTATAAAGGGGAATGTTAAAAAGGCTATGCCATAAAGATTAAGGCAGACATTGCAAACAAAGCAAAACGACTCTTTATATCATTTCATGACGACGCGAACTACACGCTACAATGAAAACGTTTTCGTAGATGATAACTATAGCGATTGACATTCAACAAAATCACCGCCTAGATGAAGCCATGAAGGCTGGGGTCATCCTACAACCAAGGACATCGTTCGCCATCAAGTACATACCTAAAAACGATTGTGTGTGAATACTAACCACCATATCTCAACAAATATATCCTGAGCAATTGCATCAATGATTAAGGTTCCAGAAGATTAAAAAATAACTTAAAACGATAACGGCGGCGCCCAAAAAGCAGCGCAAATCATCTGAACACTGCGTAATACGCGATAGCGCATTATAAATCTATTTTATTTTGTGTACAAGCTTTTAAAGGGAAAGCTTTACTACGCCCGCCAGCGAGCCATTGCTGCTCGTCGCGCCGTATGCCGTATGCAGGCAGCCGTATGCCATATGCCGCGGCCGACGAACGACCTTGAGCTGCCGTTGCCTAGCAACGCCGAAGCCGTGCTTCAACACATGACGCCGCCGTCAACGTCGCTGCCGTCGCTGCTTGCTCCACCAGATGTGCTCCGCTGGGGTAGAGGGAGAGTAGGTGTCGCCTCGCGGGGTATATATATATATGCGCTTCGCCTCAGTGTAAATTTAGTCGTTATGGAGCGCGCCAAAGAGACGCAACAACGACAGAACGAAACGACGAAGAGACAACGCGCTCAAGAGACGCCAGAAGAACGCGCCGCACGACTCAAGAAGCGTCGTAAAAGCCTAGTCGTTACCTGAACAATGTGTCTTGTCGTGTCTATACAATAGAGCTAAACCAAACGCTTAACCACAAGCGTAGCCATGCAGCTCTTCCTTTCGCAATTCAACTAGGGTTAACCAGAGCTAAGCCACAGGCAATTTTTTGGTCATGCTTTCTAAACTACCTGTGGAAAAAGCGTTTTGATTAGTGTAGGTGCTTAACTTGGTGCCCACCTGAAGTTCCCACGTGTTCCTATAACTTTTTCTTTTTCCCAGTGTATAGCGTGCCAGTTCGGAGATCAATGAATTACACAGACTGCAACCAACCAATGTGCGCTAAAGGGAACCAACAAAAACCCAGGCGTAATGAATTCGTGTGCTCTTCTTTTTTTTTATGCTCAGTGCACGAAACAGCGTGGCTCCCACAAATGTGCACCGTGTGTCGTCGATCTCAACAGAGCACCGGAGAAGCATCTACACAGACGTATTCGCCACATGAACTGCAGGTACGAACATGGCGCATTACGCTTATTTCGCAGTTAATCGTCGCTTCCTCGATTTGTATAATGTACCAGTCAAGTTGACTTTGTTGGTGTATAGTTTTCCATTCAGTCTTTTCTTGAAGACAACCGATACAAGTACTGTTCACGTAGACTTGACCCCTCGTGCGTATTGTGTAGCACGTTTGGTTTAGAATTTCGTGCGACGTCTAGCCGTGTGCATATGAGCAGGAACAGCAAATTTGTTTTAAAGGAACAATTGCTCGTTATTGTGCAAAGCTCAATGTTTATTTTTCATATACATCAGGTAGCTCTCCCTCGAAGGTTCAGAGCCATCGAACACCTTACTGCTGGAAATGTGCGTTTAGCCACCAGAGCCCTTCAAAAATAGTTTCTTTTCATTTTCGTGAGGCTCGACGGAGTGCCTGTTTTTGACAACGGTTCATATAAAGGTGGCTAGGATTTATCCGTTCATAAGCAATAAAAAGTCGTTGAATTAGTGAAATTATTTCCGGTGAAGTACTGTGCGTGTGTACTGCCGTAGCTCTTCAACGTTAGTTACACTTTTACTAAATGCATTGCCATCCCAAATCACGTGATAATGCGGCCTGTTCCGCCCTTCCTGCTAGAATGAAAATGCGTGCGCCCTATGCAAATATTCAGAGAAGGAGCAAATTTTTATGCACTTCGCTCAGCTGTGTGCGTAATAGGGTTAATTGAATGCAAACTTTCACATCACCTGTTCTGGTGTGCAAGACCCTTTGAGATTGTATTACTGTTATTCATTTTCGTGGTTCTCCGCTCCTGAAGACAATATAGAATTCGCCGCAGAGAATTCAATCCAGCCCGTAATGTTAGTGTCGCTATTGAGTCTGGAGAGTTCAGTTACGAGCATAGAGTGAGACACCGCTTCGGGCACACTGCGAAGTCACTTAATGACTTGTCATCAACAGCCCGCAAAATATCATTAGCAAGGCACAGGAAGTGGGGCTCGCACGAGTTTTTTTTTATTATTATTATTTTAGGGTTTAAGGTTCCAAAACCAGACTTGCGAGGCACGCCGTAGTGGGAGACTCTCTACTCTTTTTGACCAATTAGTGTTGTTTAACGTGGAGCAGAATGTAAGTACGCAGGCGTTTTTTTACATTTCGCACGCCTGGAATAATGGCTGCCGCTGCCGAAGTCAAACATCGCCATAGCAATTTAGTCCTGAAGCCGTGATACCATTTGACAAATGACCAATTCGACTTCAGTATCTACATGTGAAAAAATGGCATGTTCAACAATTTTACTTGGTGTACTAGTACGCAATCTAGGCCGGTAATTAAAATAGTTTTGAGCATCAACTTACTTGCGCTAGACAACCACGTTTGCGGCTTTCCAGTCGGACGGCAGAATAAAGAACTCAAGAAATACCAGGAGGAAATTTCTTCCCGATATAGAGTCTGATAAGCCGTGGTAATTTTGAAGAAAGTTTGTGCTAATTTCATTCACATGCCGCACTGGCGTAGTGTATTTGGTGGCGTGCTGGTAAGTTAGAGGGAGCGAGTTCGAATCCCGGCCGCGGCTGCAACATGTCGATCGGGGCGAAATGCAACAAAGCGCCCGTGTACCGTGGATTGAGCGCGCGTTAAAGGGAAGCTGAAAGGTTTTCCAGAAAAAATGAGTGAAGAGCAGTACGCCGTGGTTTTCAACCCTCTGAATTCGAATATCTCATCGAAATTGAGTGAAAGAAAGCGCAAACATATTTCATTTCGACGAAAAGTGCAGCAGCAGACACGCCCAGCTCGCGCGCCTCGTTTCCGCCTGTGATTGGTGGGACGCCTCCTGACGTCAACAATGGTGTTCGTCCGGACCGACTGCTGCCGCTACACACGAAGCACGGTGCAAAGTAGTTTGGTGGTGTTTCGCTGAGACGGTCATGGAAATTTAAGAGAGCTTCCATTTATCTGAGGACTTCGGCGTTAAGCCCAAACTCAAGGAGAGCGATTTTGCGCGCGACGGTGACGGGCGACGGCTTCGCACCGCCCTTTCCTCCTGCTGCTCTGCTCTGGGAGCAACTGGGTTTTTACATGGCTAGACCGCCATCGAAACTCGTGGGTCAATACAAGCTTCGCTTGAAAAAAGTGTTTTCCAGAGCCTCTATAAGCCATTTTTTACTCATAGTGATAAACTACTCGCTTATCCTATCAACTATTTCTCGATAAGTCGGACAGTCTCACATGGGGAACATTTCATGGGGTTCGCATGTGTTGTAAGCGCCATCCAAACCAGAAGGTTAATACGTGGCTGTTTTCAAACACAATGCAGACACTTCAGCTTTGCTGCAAAATCGTCTCAGAATTTGTCCATAGCAGCACAGCAGCGACCAGAGGCACATTACTAAAGTTGTCACTTTGTGCATGAAAAAATAAATATACTAAACTCACTGTGTTTGCGAAAAATACAATCTTTCAGTCTACGGTGAACTGAAATCACGAAAGCCCCTTTAGTTACGGAGAGCTGGAAAGCTCCCAGATATATTGACTTCGAATAAATTCATTTCCAAAAAACTCTACATAAGGAAAATTTTTATTTGTTTCAGCATAGGAAACACTGTAGCTGAGGCAAGTTGGAAAATGCGACTTGCCGCGCCTAAACAAAAGTAACCAGAGTACCATTATTTCCCCAATTCAGCCTTTTAAGCTTCATCTGTCTGTTTCTGTCTCTGTCTGTCTGTCTGTCTGTCTGTCTGTCTGTCTGTCTGTCTGTCTGTCTGTCTATCTATCTATCTATCTATCTATCTATCTATCTATCTATCTATCTATCTATCTATCTATCTATCTATCTATCTGTCTATCTATCTATCTATCTATCTGTCTGTCTGTCTGTCTGTCTGTCTGTCTGTCTGTCTGTCTGTCTGTCTGTCTGTGCTGTCTGTGCTGTCTGTCTGTCTGTCTGTCTGTCTGTCTGTCTGTGCTGTCTGTGCTGTCTGTCTGTGCTGTCTGTCTGTCTGTCTGTGCTGTCTGTCTGTCTGTCTGTGCTGTCTGTCTGTGCTGTCTGTCTGTGCTGTCTGTCTGTCTGTGCTGTCTGTCTGTCTGTCTGTCTGTCTGTGCTGTCTGTGCTGTCTGTCTGTCTGTGCTGTCTGTCTATCTCTGCTATCTGTCTATCTCTGCTATCTGTCTATCTCTGCTATCTGTCTATCTCTGCTATCTGTCTATCTCTGCTATCTGTCTATCTCTGCTATCTGTCTATCTCTGCTATCTGTCTATCTCTGCTATCTGTCTAATCTGTGACGCCGACTCAGCGCCCTAATATGCTTACCAGAGTGTCCCAATAGGTATGTGCAGGTATGGTATAGGCAAGCAGAACTTCGAAGGACTGCGCACTGATCGACGCCGAGCTCAGGTGACCGTCATACAAGAGCTTCTGCCCAGGAGCATCCGCCACACAAACTACAGGTACGGATATGGCGTGTACACGGCTGACTACGAGAATGTTGGTTGCGTGCATTCCGAAACAACCTCGAGGCAGTTGCAGTTCTAACTGAGCGTTTAAATAAACTCCTTGGCGTCGTATTTCTCTAAGCACGCCCTAACTTCTCGCTCCACAAACAAATATTGCAGGCCTTAGTCGACGATCCACCTATATTCTAACTAGTCCTTGCAGATTTAAATGCTCACAACTCTTCTTGGGCGGACTCTGTGTGCAAATCGAGAGACTGGTTAATTGAAGACTTTCTTTTTGCCATTCTGGCTTGCCGACTATAAAAGAATAAACCAGCTTTTAGAATAGGGCTTACAAGACATACTCTTCCATAGATTTGTGAATAGCATCTCCGAATATGATAACGTACCTCCATTGGAATCCTATTAAATATCGCTACAGCAGCGACCACTTTCCTATAGGGCTGAACACACAAAAAAATTATAGGGTCAATGCTGGCCACATGCTCCTCGGTGGAAGCTAAAATCAGCTGACTGGATGCTCTTCCGTAAACTCACACATGTGTCGCGGGGTCACTACTGTGCCATAAGCATTGATGATGCTCTTGCAGAATTCATGGCTTTTCTTATCAGTGGTACATTCAAGTGCATCCCACAAATAAAAGGAGGACCTACTGACGACGAGTTATATTCTAGAATGAAGGATGTAGTGAAGCGCGTAAGTTGCAAAATGAGGTTTATGGAGGGCTTCGGTTTTCGGAACCAACGGATGAGTTATTGATATTTTGAGCACGTAAATTCGTAAGGAATAAAGACTTCTTAACAGGCTAAGAAAGAAAGTTGGCAAAACTATGTGTCCGGCACAACCTCTTATACATATGAGGGAAATGTATGGAATAGAGATAATATAATAAAAAGCCCGCAGTGAAAGTTGGGACCTTTGATAAATAGGGAGTCTCGAAGACCAAGTAGAATTGCTGGGCGCCCATTTTCAGCACGATATGTAACTTCATGCACATTTCTTGAACTTAGACAAGGAAAACGAGCAGAACGACAGCCCTTTGAACGAAAATGTGCACCAAATAAAGCATACAATCATCCATTTAACTTATCAGAGCACCAGGCAGAGCACTTCTGAAATAACTGTGCTCTAGGATGTGCTCAAATCATTTAAAGAATTATGCCAATTACACACAGAAAACTATCCTATATACGTTCAATGCCATATCATCGTCAAATTATATCCCTCATGCTTGGAAAGAGGCAGTAATAAACTCAATTCTCAAAGAGAGTATAGGCTCGTAGCATTGAGTATCTGCATTTGCCGGTTGTTCGAAAAAAATAGTATGCACTGCGCAGATGCGCTATTCAGGTGTTTTTTTGATGCGGTGGCTTACAGAGCAATAATTGGGATTCCTTGTGAGTAGTTTCAAATAAAGCTCGGATTACGCGTGAGGTTGTCCGCTAGATTAAGTCTGTTTTTGACTTTCAACGTTGCAGAGTGCGACCAGTAAAATTGCTTCAGTCGAATAATTGCTCACTCCAGAGGGCACCAATCCATCACAGGCTGAGCATTCAGGCGCTGAACGAAGTCCGTAGCGTACCGCGGGTCGCCGGTCATATCGCACTGCTGTCGGCAAGGCGCCACCACCTGTCGGCACCTAACGTTAACATGATGCAACCTAAACTTAACCAAATCGAACGACTGAAATTGTTTAATGCTTCAACAGTATTGAGCCCAAACGAATGGATGGCGCTCATATGTACTTTGCTTACAATTGCTTTTAATAGCACGCAGTGGGTTGAGTTTTAAGAACGCGGGTGTATTTTTACGAAGGGGACATCTTTAACTATAATAGTTATAACTAGCTTCAGTAGGAAATCATTTATTAAAAATTTATTTATAAACCAGTTTGTTTGTATTCTGGTGAATATCACTTGCATCGTTTCAAGTGTACTTTAAAGGAAATAGGAAACAGCGTTTTACGGTGAATATATTCAGTAAGTCGGGAATCCTGGAAGCGTTCGATTCTCTTTCAGTTGCCTACACCCCAAAATAAATGCAGTTGAGAGCTCTCCAAAGATGCAGAAATGAAAAGTAATAAGGGCTTTATTTATTCCAGATTGCATGTAACCAGTATTGTTTGCAATATTTCTAAATTTATATATCTTAAAAAAACAAAATTAGCTCACTGACACGACAGTATGTAAATGTTCTGGATGGTTTGCCGCAATAATAGGTGACCGGTTTCCGAGGCTTACTTCAACCGCACATTTTATTTCTTAAATCCACGCATTGCCAAAAGATTCTCTAAAGTTACTGAATTCCGGCAGATATTATGACGCAACTAGGAAGCTACACAAACCTGATTTATTTGTGAAGGTTAACTTAGAAATTTCCATGTAACGCTTATAAGAAGCCCCCCCCCCCCCCCCCCCTGTTTTCCGAAAGTGATGACTGGGAAAGCTGCTATAATGTGCCTTCAAAATTCCCGCTTCAAGAATTGGTTAAGGAGGCTTCACGTAATATTTCAGGTGAAAAGGGAATATTGAAGTGCTCGTGTTCAAATGAGCGGTGTGGAATTATCAGTTACTGCGCTCTGATCCGGGGGATCGCGGGTCTATCTCGGGTTCATGAAGGGGACAGGATACAAAACGTGTTGATGTTGACGCGTTTCTGGTTGCAAATATATTGAACGGTGTCGTATAGCTCTCTCTATTTTGCTTCACAATTGTGTTCAAGGACCGGTCATGAAGACCACATCAGAAAAAACTACAACAGCAGTGGTTGAAACAACAACTACGACAACCGCGCGGCCACCTGACGTACCAGGTGAGAATTATGAACATGACGCACCTTAAAGAACCACGGAGCGATAAACAGTAGCGTGAATTAGAATGTGGTTGGTGATGCATGCGCAAACTGTAGTGAGAAAGTGACTGCGTGTTGGTCTTCATAGCAGAGACATGTCCGGCTGATCTATCAGCCATGATCCATTAAGCCGAATTTCTACGTAAGATTCAGGAAAACCCGTCTGCGATAGGAAAGCAAATAATTCAGCGATTCGCACTGTGTGTGCATTTACGAGTGTGCTAGGTAAGAGCGGTCCGGAGCTGCCTGGGGTAACGCTCAAAAAAAAAACATTGCAGTGTCAGGCAGGCGTAGTGCATTCTATTTGTTTACGTGGTCTATTTTCAATATTTGAAAGATTAGCGCTGCTCCGGCCCAGCATGTTCTGAGTGATATATATGACGCTTCGATTTGTATAGTGTTTTGACCTTACCCTGGTTTCTTTCCATATCCATTCAAATCTATTTCACGCAAGAGGAATGATTGCACTAAAAAGAGACGGGCGCGTTCACATATGGCTCTGGTAAAACACCATGACACATTTGTGGCCTGCAATATTGCGCCCTCTAACGAAGCATGGACATGGTGTAGAAACACGGCATTGCACATGTGCCTCCTCCCGTTCACATGTGCCGTCAATTCAACGCCTCTTCCCCAGCCTGCTCATCAGTGCGCGCAAGCGCAACCCGCCTGCGTAATCCTCAACTCACGTTGGCCCGAAGCGGGAGTATTGGCAGACGCACGATCACGACAGCACGCGCATGTGCAATGCTACATCTTCCCACCAGACGCCTGCTTTGTTGCAAGAACCCAGTATGGCCCGTGCTCGCAGATCCCCCTTCGCTTTGTTACTGCCTGTACGAAACGTGCGCACAAAGGCACTGCTATAATGTTTTGAGGATAATCAAGCGTTTGCGATGTGCACGCGCATGATGTTGGTAAGCAAGGATAGAATATACGTGCACATTATTCTTCTGCTGCCGACATCACTCGCAGTATCCTGCGGCTATCGAGAATGCATGGATTAGGTCCCGCTAATGTCGTCATAGACTCGAGAGATAGTTAGTAGAAGTCAACCATTGAACACACTGCAATGATTGAATCACACATAAAATGAAACTCACACAAGCGATGCCCACTCCTTTAAACTGCACATAGCGTGCTCTAACCGCTTCTTTCTCGTTCCCAGGCACGTTTGCCCGACGCCAAGCGTGAAAGGTTGAAATAAATGCAGCAGTGAAGGGCGAAGACACAGGTCATTGCTATGGGCACCGCGCTATTCAATGTAAACGCTATGACCAGCAGCATTGAGAAAAGTAATCTTGGTACAGTTCATATAGCTGTCATCAATACGTCTTATTTTAACTTCCGTGGGAATACAATCCAGAGGTAATTAAATTCCATCAAACCCCTAATTTGTGTGCTCTCGGTTATAAAAAAATCGCCAACCCTTTTCCTACCGCAACATGGTGGTAAGTGACGCTTGTCCGGCGTGTACTTGACCTTCGACACGGTTGTGTAACTTACAAGTAACAGTGCCGGATTGTTTTGGCCTCCCGCTCCCTCAGCTCAGGATCTTGTTCACGTTGCTGTAGGGATTGCCTGGGCTGGGGCGGTGCTAAGGGCTGGATCGGTGCGCCAACGGTGAGCCCTTTCACGGGCGAGTTCTCGCCGCTGCTCGTCGAGCGCTACCTGCTCCTTGGGGGAACGCACAACGCGCGCGCGTCCGATGCCTCTTCCGAGACTAAACGAAAACGAAGCTGGTGGAAGCGCGCGCTAGACCCTTTCCTTCCCTTTCCCAACTCGGCGGAAGCGAAAGGGCTCTGATTGGTTGTGCGCGTGGCGTGACCGCGTGCCTATGCAGCTGTAATCCTCGCGAATGGCTCACGATCCGGCGCAGCTGTCAGCTCATCAAACCGCCCTTTCCTCCTGCTGCCCTGCTCTGGGAGCAACTGGGTTTTTACGTGGCTAGACCGCCATATAAACTCGTGGGCCAATAAAAGCTTCGCTAGAAAAAGTGTTTTCCAGAGCCTCTATAAGCCATTTTTTCCTCATAGTGATAAACTGCTCGCTTATCCTATCAATTTCTCGATAAGTCGGACTGTCTCACATGGGGAACGTTTCATGGTGTTCGCATGTTTTGTAAGTGCCATCCAAACCAGAAGGTTAATACGTGGCTGTTTTCAAACATAGCCCGCCGTGGTTGCTCAGTGGCTATGGTGTTGGGCTGCTGAGCACGAGGTCGCGGGATCGAATCCCGGCCACGGCGGCCGCATTTCGATGGGGGCGAAATGCGAAAACACCCGTGTGCTTAGATTTAGGTGCACGTTAAAGAACCCCAGGTGGTCAAAATTGCCGGAGTCCTCCACTACGGCATGCCTCATAATCAGAAAGTGGTTTCGGCACGTAAAACCCCAAATATTATTATTATTATTATTTTCAAACATAATGCAGACACTTCAGCTTTGCTGCAAAATCGTCTCAGAATTTGTCCATACCAGGACAGCAACGACCAGAGGCACATTACTTAAGTTGTCACTTTGTGCATTAAAAATATAGTAAACTGGCTGTGTTTGCGAAAAATACAATCTTTCAGTCTTCGGTGAACTGAAATCACTAAAGCTCCTTTAGTTACGGAGAGCTGGAAAGCTCCCAGATATATTGACTTCGAATAAATTCTTCATTTCCAAACAGCTCTATATAAGGAAAAATTTTATTTTATTCAGGATAGGAAACACTGTTGCTTAGGCAAGTTGGAAAATGCGACTTGCCGCGGCGAAACAAAATTAATGAGAGTACCATTATTTCCCCAATTCAGCCTTTTAAGCTCCATCTGTCTGTCTGTCTGTCTGTCTGTCTGTCTGTCTCTGTCTCTGTCTGTCTGTCTCTGCCTGTCTGTCTCTGTCTGTCTGTCTCTGTCTGTCTGTCTGTCTGTCTGTCTGTCTGTCTGTCTGTCTGTCTGTCTGTCTGTCTGTCTGTCTGTCTGTCTGTCTGTCTGTCTAATCTGTGACACCGACTCAGCGCCCTAATATGCATACCAGAGTGTCCCAATAGGTATGTGCTGCTGGTCGTGATACCATCTTAATCATATATGTATATATGTATATCATCTGTCTCTCTGTCTGTCTCTGTCTGTCTGTCTGTCTGTCTGTCTGTCTGTCTGTCTGTCTGTCTGTCTGTCTGTCTGTCTGTCTGTCTGTCTGTGTGTCTGTCTGTCTGTCTGTCTGTCTGTCTGTCTGTCTGTCTGTCTGTCTGTCTGTCTGTCTGTCTGTCTGTCACGCCGTACGTGCGGCCAAGGTGTCCGTATAGGTATGGCTGCTCGTTGTGAAGCCGTTTTAATCATATATGTATTGAAAGCTGGGTGAGTTGGTAGCCATTCATTATGAAGCTTTAGCGCGCAGAACAAATGAGAGACAAAGCAAAGGTAGCATACAGCGTGGACTCGCACCTTATATATATTCAAAGGCTCACATTCAACCACTGCAATAGCTGTGCTTCTAAACCTGTCTTTTGTAATAATAAGATTTTGTTGCCTCATGAAACTAAAGTGCAAAATTACCGAGGCCTTCCACATCAAAAAGCGTGCCGATATGGGCGTAATTGAACCAGATTGTGTGCAAGGTCTGGGTTATATATATATATATAGCATTTCGTATAAGAAAGGTATATAAACATGCATAAAAAACCAAACCTTCCGCAAAATCTGGCTCATTTACGCACATATCAGCCCGCTTTTTGACAGGCAGGCCTCGGTTATTTTGCATGTTTGTTTTTATGCGAAATCGAAATCGTATTATTACAAAATACATGTCTAGAAGGACAGCGATTGCAGTGGTTAAGTGTGAGCGGTTGTTTTTTCCAAGAGGCTGTCGATGCTTTTATTTAGACAGACATTAACCCACCGGTCACTCTGGCCTGTGTAAATATGGCCGCAGGTTAATGGCAACATGTACGGTACAACTTACCATCTTACGAACTTGGCGTCTTCTTTGCGAGCACCGACACTCCTTTGATTATTCCTTTTTTCTGTCTTTGGCCACCGCCTGGCAGATTCGTTGCCGCTTCTAAGGAGTGCTGAAAACAATGTCAACGCCAAACGAGTTGGCAAGGTTCTTTAGTCCGTGGGAAAGTCGATCCTTGATAAATTCATCATTCTCATTCTAGCTTCGCGATCTGACTCTCTTCGTAACGTAGCCGTGATGCTTTGTACGCCAACACATTAGCCAAAATAATACTTCGGGCCACTATGGGGGTGGGCTGGTGCCATGTTTCCGTCATAGTTGTTGCACCATCGTCATTCTGGCTTCGCCATCCGACTATCGTCGTGCCGTAGTCGGCACGCCGTCGTCGTCGTTGTGCATTCGTGTTCGTATAGTTGTCGGAAGCACGTGGTGATTCCTGCAACGATGATGCATGCATAAATCATCGTTCCTGCAGCTTCGTCATTCAACTGCCGTAGGGCCATCGCCGTCGCACCATCATCGCCGAACCGTCTTTATGCTACCGTCGTCGTCACGTCATTGTCGTCATAAAGAGCTCGTAATACCATTAGCCTTACAACACTGTTATGCCACTGTTGTCATACGGTCGCTCTGATCGGTTTGTTGGCCAGCTTTCATCATGCCATCGTGTTTGTTCCATATTGTTATTCGTCATTCGACTCTCGTCACGTCTTAGTGACGGCATCTTTGCCACACAGTCGTGATTGCCGTCATTCTATCCTGAACAAACCGCTTTCTTCGTTCCTTCGTCCTTCTTTCTCCTTCGTCATTTTATCGCAATCGTACTGCCTTCAATGCGATTATGCCGAAGTTGCGTAGACGTCAGGCAGTCGCTCAGAACAGTTCTTGTCGGGAAAGGCCATAACATTCGCATCCACAGAAAAATAGACGAACGCAAGGCGGCGCCAGTATTAGGCCCAAATTACAATTAGATGTGTGGGCTAAGTAAATCACGGGGAGCCCGATTCAAAGGAAATTCATTTTTCGGGTGTGTACTTATTGATCAAGTTCATGACTCTGCATGACTTTGTCATTAACAAGGCGACAGCCTCATGAGCAGAGCTAGAAAAGAAGCTTGGCATGTGAACAAAGACAAATTGTACTCAATTCTTTATTAACTCACGTTGAATCCTCATTAAATATGCTTAATGATAATTATACGTTTCGAAGAATTTTCGGCAGTCGTAGTGGTCTTATTACCACAAAATATGAGTGGTGACTTACGCCCGGCAGCTGCGTTATTGGAGAAACCAGATCAGAATAACTAGAGGAATTGATCGCTGAGTAAATGATAGGTATTTCATGTTCTCTACTCCCGACTGGACAGGTCCCAGTGCCCCTCCACAGAAGTAGTCAAGCGGTATGCGCATGAGCTTGTTGTTCACAGTTCGCCGTTGTTTACATTAGCAGTTCTCACAGCTCAGTGCCAACCCCGAGCCAACAAGTGGGAGCGCTTAGATATTCGCTATTGTGATGTCGCTTTCTTTCTTTGTGTGTTTGGGTTTCGGGTGTCTGCTTGTGTTTGTGTCTCGGCGAAAACTATTACCTCTGCAGTGCTATTACTTCGGAAATGCGCACACAACACTAGCCCGACTCAATGTATTCGGGATAGATAATGCACAGTGCAGTGGTGCCACTTGTCTCTACGAGCTTTGGTTGTAGAACAACAAATCCGCCGTCAAGGGCCCCTAACCTTTTTCGTTGTAGAGGTGTTCACGATACACATGAAAGATGGAAAATAGTCAAAGGCATAGGCAATCCTCTGTTTCACGGGTGATTTGTTTCATGGCAGAGGTGTTCAACTGTGCTTACTAAACAGGTGTAAAGCCGATAACTAGCCTCGAAACTTACACTTTACGTGTATGTCGAGCATAACGTGCGCCTCATTCCCACCAAATGCAAGATTGAATTCTAACCTGACCCTAGGGGGTATTTCCTATAGCTGCTCCAAAACGCACTGGCGTTCTTTGCAGAGTATTACTTCGCAATGACCGTAAATAACATGCCACTGCTGAACCATAGCCCGTACATATCCCGTATGATTCCCCTACTTTCGCCAAGTATAAACTCTGTTTCGCGTTCGTTTCCTTCGGGGAGTTGGGCCTGCTACTATTATTGTCCGCCCTCTGCTACTAGACAACAGAGGAGGCGGCAAGCCCAACTTCAACAAATCACGGTGCGTTCATCTGCCCAATATTCTTTCGTAGACGATGATTCATTGCTTTTATTTTTTGGTCACCCACATTTTGATCATGACACTTGGTGCTCCAGCACTGCCTGCTCCACATCAAGGATGCAGGGCGTTATTCTGCAAGTGCCCACCTTGTGGACATGTCCATTTCTTCGGCTGCTGTAACACTGACTGGCTGGGGTAGCCTGTCTCCTCACGCTTACTCCAGCCCAGCCCAGCCCACAATTCAGATTTTGAGCAGCATAATAAATAAGCATGTCCACTAGGTGGACACGTACAGAGTATCCCGCCAAGTGTGCGCCGTAGGCAGGTGATCAGAGTCACGCTTCCTTCTCGCTGTTTAAGAAGGACAGCAAAGCCGTTTCTCGACGTAACGCCGGAAGACTCAGACAAATGGTTTGTGTAGTCCCCTTACATTGACATTGGGCTGCAAATCAAGCCACAAAGGCTTAGCTGCTTTACTCTCACCATAAATAACATCTAAAGACACTCTTTCACCTTTAAATAATTGTGGCTATGTAGTTTGTACCTATTTGGTGTTTCAATTTTTGTCTCACTTTCGCGTTCTTCGAATCATGCCATCCAATGTAAGAAGTGCAGCACGTTATTGCATGACATGCATGCTTTAGTTAAAGTGGTTCGCTCCCTATTTGCCAACTTCTGTACTCTTTACCCTAGCATGAGTCAAGTAAGCCACCACACACTCTTTAAATTTCATTTTTTTTCTTTTCGCTTGCCATTTGCCTGAGAATTGGTCTCGCTGAACAAACGCTCCGGGTTCTCTTTTTCTTATATTCTTTTTTACAATCTGAAATCAAAGCACACGGAGTGTTTCTTAGCTCCGATGGACAAGGACATAATCAATTGGCTGAGCGTAGGCATTTGGCAGGTATTGCAAGGCAGGGGAAACAAGGCAGCGAGGAAAGTTCATTTTCGTGTTTATTTGTCAAACACTGCGCGTGCTCAGAATCTTCACAGATTGTCTTACGCAGACAACGATTATTTACAGTTGTTCACATTCAACAAGCAGCTCTACAAGTATGAAGCAGCGTAATACGCTGCATAATTTTTAAATATATAATCTATAATAATATATATAATCTATTTTTCGATATAGATCTTGTAATGTGAAACGACAAAAACAGGTGTTATCAGTAAAATATATTCATGAAAGTAATAAATAGATTGCGTTAAGTCATTCGCACCTGAAATTGTTTACATGGGTTCCACATGCGATAAGCGACATCGGTCGCGTAAAACTAGCACGATATGCGAGACACGGCGTTCAATTGTTGTGTATGCACGTATGCCATAAATCGCACGTGTTCTTTTATGCATCGCAAAAACGTTTTACTTGCGGTACCGCACCATGAAAATTCGAAGTGATAAATTTACTGATCAATAGCGCATGCACCACTGCTATCCAATCTATTGGCGCGATCGCTGTCTAGGGCGACTTTTAAGACTAATAATGAAAGCTTTCAATGTCTTTTGCGACAATGGGTTCTCAGTTAAAGGCATGTGTAAAAAGCTTACTTGTGGTTTGCGGTAACATCCGGCATATAAGAATTTCAAGCACCGTCCTTCTTTCGACGTCCAGGCAAGCAGAACTTCGAAGGACTGTGTACTGATCAACGCCGAGCTCAGGTGACCCCGTCATGCAAGAGGTTCTGCCCAGGAGCATCCGCCACACAAACTACAGGTACGGATACGGCGTATACACGGCTGACTGCGATAGTTTTGGTCGCGTTGCACTCCAAAAGAGCCCCGAGGCAGTTGCAGTTCTAACTGTGCTTTTAAATAAACTTCTTAGCGTCGTATTTCTCTAAACACGCCCTAACTTCTCGCTCCACAAACAAATATTGCAGGCCTTAGTCGACGATCCACCTATATCTTAAGTAGTCCTTGCAGATTTAAATGCTCACAACTCTTCTCGGGCGGACTCTGTGTGCAAATCGAGAGCATGGTTAATTGAAGATTTTCTTTTTGCCATTCGGGCTTGCGCACTACAAAAGAATAAACCAGCTTTTAGCATAGTGCTTACAAGACATACTCTTCCATAGATTTGTGAATTGCATCTCCAAATATAGTAACATACCTCCATTGGAATCCTATTAAAGATCTCTACGGCAGCGACCACTTTCCTATAGGGCTGAACACAATCAAACAAAATTATAGGATGAATGCTGGCCACACGCTCCTCGGTGGAAGGTAAAATCAGCTGACTGGACGCTCTTCCGTAAACTCACACATGTCTCGCGGGGTCACTTCTGTACCATAAGCATTGATGATGCTCTTGCATAATTCACAGCTTTTCTTATCAGTGGTACATTCAAATGCATCCCACAAATAAAAGGAGGGCCTACTGCCGATGAGTTATACTCTAGAATGAAGGATGTAGTGAAGCGTGTAAGTGGCAAAAGAAGGTTTATGGACGCCTTCGGTATACGGAAACTGCGGTGAGTTGTTGATATTTTGAGCACGTAAAATTGTAAGGACTAAGGTCTTCTTCACAGGCTGAAAAAGAAAGTTGGCAAAACTATGTGTCCGGCACAACCTCTTATACATGTGAGGGAAATGTATGGAATGGAGATAATAGAATAAAAGGCCCGCTGTCAAAGTTGGGACTTTTGATAAATAGGGAGTCTCGAAGACCAAGCAGAATATATATATATATATATATATATATATATATATATATATATATATATATATATATATATTTGGAGATCACTGTACTTCATTTCCTTTGGGGTGTAGGCAAGTGAAAGAGAATCGAACGCTTCCAGGACAAATGCTAGATTTATGTATAGCATTTGGAATAATAAAGGCATGTAAAAATGTATCAAAACCCAGCATGGCAGGCCTCGGTTATTTTGTATGTTTGTTTTTATGAGAAATCGAAATTGTATTAGTACTAAATACATGTCTAGAAGGACAGCGATTGCAGTGGTTAAGTGTGAGTGGTTGTTTGTGCCAAGTGGTTGTCGATGCGTTTATTTAGACGGGAATTAACCCACCGGCCAGCGTAAATATGGCCGCAGGTTAATGGCAACATGTACGGCACAACAACTTAGCATCTTACGAACTTGGCGTCTTCTTTGCGAGCACCGACACGCCTTTGAATATTCGTTTTGTCATTATTTGGTCACCGCCTGGCAGATTAGTTGCAGCTTGTAAGGAGCGCTGAAAACAACGTCAACGAAAAACGAGTTGGTAAGGTTCTTTTGTCCGTGGGAAAGTCGATCTTGATAATTTCATCTTTCTCATTCCAGCTTCGCAATGCGACTCTCGTCGTAACGTAGCCGTCATGCTGTCTAGGCCAACACAGTTGCCAAAATAATACTTCGGGCCACTAAGGGTGTGCTGGTGCCGTGTTGCCGTCATAGTTGTTGCACCATCGGCATTCTGGCTTTGCCATCCGACTCTCGTCATGGTGTCGTCGGCACGCCATCCTCGTCATGCATTCGCTGTCGTATAGTTGTCGGAAGCCCGTCGTGATTCCTGCAACGATGATGCATGCATGAATCATCCTTCCTGCAGCTTCGTCATTCAACTGCCGTAGGGCCATCGCCGTCACACCATCATCGCTAAACCGTCTTTAAGCTACAGTCATCGTCACGTCATTGTCGTCATAAACACCTCGTAATACCATTAGCCTTACAACGCTGCTATGCCACCGTTGTCATACAGTCGCTCTGATCGGTTTGTTGTCCAGCCTTCATCATGCCATCGTGGTTGTTCCATATTGTTATTCGTCGTCAGATTCTCGTCACGTCTTAGTCACGCCATCATTGCCACACAGTCGTGATTACCGTCATTCCGTCCTCAACAAACCACTTTCTTCATTCCATCGACCTTGTTTCTTCTTCATCATTTTATCGCAATCATAATGCCTTCATTGCGATTATGCCTAAGTTGTGTGGACGTCAGGCAGTGGCTGTCATGCATCTGTTGTTTTTACACCATTATCATGTCGTCGTGGTCGTCTCATCGTCGTAATTCCCCAGTTCTGTCATTAAGTTTGGCCGTACCATCGTCACGTCATTATCATAGACTCTTTGTCCCCCATTGTCGTCCTGCCGTCACTTGTCACGCTGTCATCGTCATATCATCGTCATTATCTCGGAATAATTTCGTTGTGGTGATGCCGACGTCATCACGGCACCTTTGCCATTTCACCGACGTCATTGCTTATTCATCATTCTATCGTGGTCGTACTTTGTCATTTGACCATCCTCACGTCGTCGTCTTCATGCAATCATGGCCATAGCGCTATGCTCATGGGCGACCTGGGTAAGGGACATCAATACAAAAGAGGTCTGGTCGCTTGTAGCCAAAGCAAAGAAAGTTCCAGAATGACCCACTACAGATTTTATTAAAAAGCGTCACTTCAGCAGTACAATGTCACTACATTGCTTGAAGGCTAATCGCATTACTATCGGCAGTCGTCATAGACTGGGTCCTGTCGTAATTTATTTCTACAAATTCCACACACAATATTTTTATCATAGCTTTTGAAAATGAGACGAAACATTTTCGTCTTTTATCTCGTGATTTTTTTTTACGTTTCTGATTGTGTTTTGTATTTTTCCTATGTACTAATGTTTTCTGTTTTGCCGAACCAGTAATAATTTCGTGAGATTTCGAGGGATGATTTCCCCTAATTTTATTCTGACAAGTTATGTGTTCATGCCAAATCTTGTTGCACAACTCGGTCAGAAGGGAAAACAAAGCAGTGGATAAGGATTGAAAGGCTGCAGCGTTCGGCGTTCGGCGTAGTGTCGATTGTATACCGCGTCGCCCCAGGGTCAGGTTGGATGATGGCTTTCGTTTGTTCCATCAACAAATAAGGAACCAGCAGCACAACAGAAAAGCACCAATGTTTTTTAAAGCCAATTTTTTTTAGTTACAAAGGCGTGGCCACCTTTATTTGCGGCAGCTCAGTTGATATGGTGGTGTGATGCTAAACGCAATTTCATGGGTTTAACTTCTATCAGCGCTGGCTATACTGCAGTGCAGGTGAACGAAAATCAGCTCTTGTAATTTTATCAAGATAAAAGTATAGAAGGTCTGTGGGTATGACATGGTCCATAGCCTTCACGGCGACATTTCACACAGCGCTGTTGCTGATTTGAGACATGCACGCCGGAGTTACTTAGTGGCTTTAAAGCTAAGCTGCGAAGCATATGGTCGCGGTACCAGATTCCGGCTGCAGAGGCAACATTTCCGTGGAGATTAAACGCAAAATACCCGTGTATCATGCATTAGATGCGCGTTACAGAGCCGCAGATAGTCGAAATTCGGGGTCGCCCCGCTATGGCTTGTCCCATAATCGCATCATGCTTTTGGCACGTAAAACCGGAGCATTTAATTTCTGTTGTAAGGCATCATCATGCAAATAAAGTAAGTTTCAACCATGAAAAGTAAGTGGCTAAGGGTAACGCAGGTTCCGCAAAATGCAGCAAACCTTGTTACGTCTGTGCACGGTGTCGTGGCATGGCGGCCGGCTTGGAGCACGTACTAAAAAGTGACTGTCAGCGTGTTAAAAGGTACATTTAGTATTCGTTAAAGGTAACCATGTCGCTAATAATGGTGCCAGTGCGGAAACGTCGAACAGCCGAAATCGGTGCATGTCACCTCACGACTTATTCTGATGCTACATAAAGATGTGATAGTATGGTAGAAACGCGAAAGTTAACGAGTTTATGTGATTACTTCGTAAATGACAAGCTCAAAAACACACGGACTAAGAAAATAAAGAGAACGATACTGCGTTCGACTTGCAACTAAGTTTAACTGAAAAAACCTAGGAACAGATTCATGAAAAACGCGACGGACACTCTGTTTGAACCGCGTCTTTCGCTGCTCCGTGTGTCTGTAAAGCGAGAAAAAGCCCAAGGACAGGAACCCTTCTGTCCTTTTGCGCTATCATATGCGGTTCATAATTACGATGTTATATGTCATAATTGCGTTTGCTGTTAAGCAAGCTCGAGAGTTGACGTGGAGCTAATCAACTTACTGATCTGCGTCAAGACGAGAACTCGAAACGCCTTCACGTAATATGCAGACAAGCTGCCCAGGATTCAGTGCATACGTCATACATTGAGGGGATTCATTTGATGAGAGCAGCTGAGTGAAGCGCTTACCGGTGATGTCTGATGACGCGATACATTCTATATTTTTCAGTGTCTATATGAAAGGACCTAATTGAACGGGAACCTCCAAATTTAACGGAAGCTAACATTTTGTACTGCTGCCATGTCCGCCCGCAGTGTTGTGGGTTCATCGGTATTTGCTTGGGCGTAGCTGCATGTAATTGAACACGCATTTCTTGGCATTCGGGCAAGCAAGACACCGTCTGTGGTTCTTACGAAGCAACAAACCGCTTTGTATATATAGCGATAATAGGCCTTCGAGGCTATTATGAGCACTGGTTGATATTTCAGAAACAATTCTAAAAGACAATGTTTTTTTTTGTTGCCTCCAATGAAGTTATATAGAGCTTAATCTTCTTGTTACAGTATATATTTTACTTTCTCCATATTTTGGCATTTTTCTGCTGCTACAAATCCAGAAAGCAGACTCTTTTTCGATGTTGTTGTTTCGTAGCAGGCATTAGGGAATGCAGGCGAAAGCTGTTGTGCTTGTATTGGAGTAAGCGTAAAGCTGGACTGGTGGTGCGATATATTCCACAGCCTTTATGGCGGCACCCTACTCAGCAGTATTGATTTGAGGCATGGCCACTTTGGCTGCTTAGTGCCTTCGTTTTGCATTATGTTGTGCGCAAAACAAACCAATTTATAGTGAACGCACCACTAGTAGATTGCAAATTAAGCTTTTTTTGTTATAGTTGTCTAGAACATTAATTTCTTTAGTAAGGTCTACACGACCGAAATTGTTGCTCTTAAACTTATTAAGCCAGATACTTGCATTCTGCAATTCCTTGTGCAAACAGAGAACACTGGTCTTTATAGAATGAAACGTAAAAGGAGTTAAAAGGTTATACGCATTCTTATACTAATAGAAATGATAGGGTTCCATGAAATTTGTCAAGAATACAAGCAGCCTTTTTAGAAGGGGAAACGTCAGTTATTTCTCCAGATTGTTGATCACCTGAGTAACCTTTCGATCTTTCGGTTAGTGGAACATGCTCAGTCTTTGTGGCCCTTCTTGAACCACATTATGACTATAAATGTGACCACATCTGCACAACAGTTCGTGAAGCAAAGTTCATTAGCGGGTACTCCAACAAAATGACTGTAGAAAGGATTACGAACATGTTTGTTGTTTCTATGGACGAAGGCAGACAACAGCTTTGATCTGTCAGTCTGTCCTACGTGAGAAGCTTTGTCTACGCTTGCGCAAAAGTTCGCATTGAAAAATAACATGTTCATAATGCTTACATTAGAAGTAATGTTGGCCTGGGCATTGGTTTTAATGAAAAAAAAAAGTATATTCTTAGCCAAGGCTAGCGCTAGCTCGTGCTTACACCATGAAAACTCGCTATGCAGACAAAGCGTATGGTTGGGATCCTTATCTGCCGAGCAACAATTTAAAGACGAGGCCATAACATCTACCATGCTTTTGGACCGAGTAACACCTTGACATTTTACAAATTAGGGTAGCTTCTTGAAGTGTATTGTTACGCATAGATAAATAAAATTTGTTACGCATATTGATGACATATCGCAAAACGGTGAGCAACTCTCTCTCTCTCTCTCTCTCTCTCTCTCTCTATATATATATATATATATATATATATATATATATATATATATATATATATATATACGTGTGTGTGTGCTGGAGCATACACTTATGGGTGGTCGGGAAAATTTCTCATTTCCTATTGTAGCACTCGACGCACTCCCGAAGGAACACACTGTTCATTGGTAGAAAAGTTGCGGTTGTATTCTTGCAATAATGAAACGTCTCGTCGGACCAATGTATTGTCTGCGGCAAGAAAGGCCCCGTCGGGACATTGAGTGACTTCGTGGTCATCGATAGGCGCATGTCCACAACTGCAAGGATCAGGTCGTCTTGTAGCGTATTCCAAGACATCATGCGCACCATAGTATGCGAGGATGCAAAAATAATCGCAAGTCGAGGGGAAGGGGTGACCAGGATGTCGGGGATGGTACAGACTGTCCGCTACACAGGGTGCCTCAAATATTATGCTCCGCGTTTCCTGAAAGACGGGCCATTCTACGCAAACATAACCAAGCGCGTATTGTTCACACTAGATTAGAGCAGCCACCAGTAATTCTGTTGATTCCAATCAATGTATTAATTGAAATGAGCTTTTTTTGTTATTGCTCTGGATAGCGTACTGTCAATGAAGAAATTTTATATAATTTGAAGGGACCTAAAATTGGTACTTTCCGTCCGTTTATATTTGACGCCTGATAAATGAAGGCCACGCGACTAACTACTGCAGCGCGAGTAACCGTCCGCTCTCATCGAGAGGCACCGCCTTCGAGTCAGTGAGCGATCTGTCTCGCAACGCTGTCCCGGGCAGGAGCGCGCCAGAATAAGTGCCAGCTCTGCGAAAGCTCGCTCAATTACACGGCGCTGTCTGCACGAGGCAGAACATTGCTTCGTTTTTAGGATTTCCCTACACCACAGTCACTGCCTTCTTATGCCGTAAAGCTTGATTTTATTTGCGTCATGATAGACGCTACATAAATTGATTTCCTTGTTTGACATCTTATTGTTTAGTTACAGCTGATATAACAAATTCGTCCCCTCTGACCAAAAGCTTGTCTCCAAAACAACGTCGTACTTGGAAATATCTCGACTATATCATAGCGCCTGTTCTGCTAAATCTAAGCACAGGAGCGTCTTTTTGCACGTCCTCTATTGCAATACAGCAGCCTTTTCATGATGTACAGCACAAGGCTGGCGTACTCTCTGCGTTACCCGATACGTGGAACTGGAGAATGCTTTGCGATAAAATCGCATATAGATCGCTGCATGTTTCTTCTTGGTTCATGGAACTCGGGAAAGAAACGGAAGCCAGGATTAAACCTGTCGCACACGTTACGCGTTATTCCATAAAAAAAAAGGGCCGTGGATACCTCAACACCACATCCCCTTTTACTGCTTTCTACTGTACTCGGGACAAATACCTTAACATGTTTCTCCGTATACTTTAAACCGATGGGAACAGATCATGTTTGGGGAATTTCAGCAAAAGCGAAGGCCACATTCGTAATATTTCTATGTGTACACACTAATTTAGAGCTCGTTGCGGACCTTTTTGAAATTTTCGCAGCAAAGAAAACAGGTACATTGCATAGTGTATGCATAACAAAATCCGAAAGGAACTCGCAGATGCAACGCGCAAAAGGAAATTTCCGAATGTTGATGTTTTAGCCTGCGTGTCCTTTTTCTTTTTTTCGAGTACTCGCTCTGTGCGAACAGCTTCCGCGTATATCTTTTCTGCCTGTATAGGAAGTGTAAACATTTTAAAAGCGTGAAAGAAATGATTTTTTTAATGATCTGTCTAATACACAGTAGTTTGCTATTCCCCAAACAGCATTGTGTTCTTTGTATCACTCTTACTTTTATTCCTCCCTACTTTTTTTGCTTATTTTCTTGTGCTTAAGCAAATGCCTGTGCTAAAGGTTCTATGTATAGAATAATTTCAAAATTTGATATAAATATTTTGCTACAAGAATAACAGCCTCTACACCCCTTAGGACTGCCCTCGCACGAAACCAGCTTCCTTATACAACGGCGCCGTATCAGCAACGCTTTCCTTTTCTAAGCGCTCTTTGCCATTTTCCAGCCTCCTTCCGCAAAATCTCTTGCATCAACAGTAGCTAGAACGTAAGCTTACGAACAGCTTGAGTGCGAAGTCTTCGTGCGGATCTTGTACAGTTTTGAAGCGGAATTTTTTATTATTATTATGAGGTTTTACGTGCCAAAGCCACTTTATGATTATGAGGCACGCCGTAGTGGAGGACTCCGGAAACTTCAACCACCTGGGGTTCTTTAACGTGCACCTAAGTATACGGGTGTTTTCGCCCCCATCGAAATGCGGCCGCCGTGGCCGGGATTCGATCCCGCGACCTCGTGCTCAGCAGGCCAACACCATAGCCACTGAGCAACCACGGCGGCTTTGAAGCGGAATCGTATTCTTTTATTTCCCAAAGTAAAAGCGAAATTTGCAGTGTTGGGTAGCGACGAAAGCCAGTGGGATTAGATATGAGGCAAAACTTATCACCTCGTTTGGTCTGATTTACATGCAGCGTTAGAGGGGGGGGGGGGGGGGAATGTGCTCTTCTATCCCAAGTTTATTCATTTATACACTCGTTATAAACTCGTATTCGTTTATAAAATCGTTTATAAACAAGTAGCATTTATTGACTCAATGTTCGTAAGGCTGAATGGCAGACAAATATATATATATATATATATATATATATATGTTCACAGTGAAGTAGACGCGCGTATGAAGCGGTTTATTGATGTTTCGGCCGGGGTCCGGCCTTCATCAGAATAAACCCCTTCATACGCGCGTCTACTTCACTGTGAATATTTACCCGGACCCAGAACTGTATGTATATGTATATATATATATATATATATATATATATATATATATATATATTTGCGGTAAACCGTTATACAGTACCCGACAGAACGACGCGCCCACGAGGCAGTTATAGGATCAGGTGAAAGTGGCCGCACGTGACAAGATATTTCCGCGTAGCGGGGACACCCACCGGTGGCAGCCTTAACGTGGTGGCCATCGCCAGGGAGCAGCACTGGTTCTCCCCGTTTCGGTGATGCGGAATTTCTTTCGAGCAGTAATTCTGACGTTTCGTTTCAGCTTTATTGTTGAAAAGCTGCCTTACCTAAGGTCGTCGCACTCTAGCGCGAAACTTTGTATGGCGGCTGTTCTGTAGCCGCTGTTTGAAACTAGACTTTTTACGTGGTTAAAGATATCGTTCCAGTTGGCGTGTAACTGCGACAACGACGCTCCAGAAATAAAATAGCTTCTTGGCGTCGCATGGCACTGCAGGCTTTCCTAGCTCTTCCCTTTTAATTAACCAAGGGATTGTGCGTCTTATGTAGCAGAGCCTGGCAGACGTCAGACAGCATCACCAGATGTATCCTTTCACACATGGCTCACGGCGCTCTCCAGCTATTCATTTCCAATGCTCAGTAGAATTTCTGCTCTAGCTCACGTGGGCTAATTGTGGGCAGCTGAAAACTTTCTGTCGTTATTAGCTATACAAGGTAACTAAACAAATTTTCATTATTTCGAACGAAACTAGCGACATGGTGTACTGGGTTTTTGGCTTTCGCACTTTCTCTCATACTTAGGCTCATCTTTTTGGATTGTTTGGTGGTTTTCGCAAGCACACACTAAATATGTAATCGGGTTTTGCTCCAATAAGAATGCGTGTGGGTCGAGATAGTGCTAATAGGTCTCGTATAAAGTGAGAGCATTGTTGTTATCTATGGTCTACCCATTCTATCGGGCAGACAAACGCACCACCTGTGCGGTCCAGGCTGGGCTTACGGAAGGCAGGCAATGCGATAGGGTGACGTGCCTAAACATGGTAGCATTCATAAGAGCTAGGCGATAGACGTCGTCTGCTGTGACGTATACGATATTATCGCTACCTGAAACATGTATCCTAATAGGAAGTTCCAGGGCCGGAAGACTGCGGCCTGCCCTTTCTCACAAGAGGGCTATGAAAAATTTAGGAATGAGAAAAATGTCCAATCATTTCTGAGGCTTTTTCAGCCGAAAGAGAAACGAATAATGCTGGCTTCTTGTTGAACTGGTCTGAGAACCCAGTTCCCATTCATGCTAGAGGTTGTTCTTGTTCAGTAACTTCGTGCTGGCAGTACACATGGTCCAAAAGCGGCGCACGCAGTTATTACTTTACGTACGAATTGTATATCCGGTCGTCTGACAGTTGCATTAAGTCCAACTCGTCCCAGTTTCGTCCTACTCTGTATCTCTTCCAAAGCTCTTCCAAATTCTTACGTCACTCCTGCCCTTGATGATATGTTGGTACATTTTGGTAATGTATCGGTAATATATCGGCAAAAATAAATATGTGGCACGTACAGTCAGACTCTGAAACTCGGTTCTACTTCAAACTAGTCCGCATGTGCTTCTATTTGCACCGCAAGAAAGATATACAGACGGCAAAAATCTAGGTGCCAATTGCAGTTCTGTAAATTTGCGTTGCCTGAAATTGCAAGGTATATTCACTTGAAACAGAATCTAAGATTGATATAGAGGAATTTTTCAATCGGACCTTCAAACATTCTGTAACAGTGCATTTTTTTCTTAATTTAAAGCTACTGTCTAATGCTCAGAACATAGCTTTTGATTGTGTTGTGAATGGGAAGGTTGTATACCGCATTGGCGGAGGCGATCATGCTTTCATCTCATAAATGTAATTAGGTCGTAAAATTGATATGTGAAGTCGCTTGACGAATTAAATGTCAACCAATCACTGTAGCTCAATGCAACCGAGAACTGCTTCTTCTACTTTGTTGTAGCGATAGCTGAGCGACAGGGACACAGAAAGGCACAATCGACACAAAGCGCGGTTTGTTTCTCGAATGAGCATCTCTGTGTCCCTGTTGTTCATATTGTTAAGTGTGGAGAGACACACGAAAGAGGCCATTTACAGGCTATTTACAGTGGAACCAGACAGCCAGGCTGACACTCGCTCGCGCCAAGGGCGCAGACCAACTTCATCGTCGTTCTCGCGGCGATAGGCGAAGAGAAACGACCGGGTTGGTGCGAACGAGACTGATGGCGTCGAGGTGAGGGCGAGCGGCTGTAGCAAAGGTTCGGAGCGGGAGCATCAGAAGCAGTGGGTTTACGTCGGGTGGTATAGGGAACAGAAGGTCCAAAGGTGCGAGAATACGCGGCGGTGTATGTCCGAGGAGGTAATGGGCATCGGTTGCGGCAGTGACGAGAGACGTGGCCGATGCGACAGCTGTGGAAGCAGATCGGCCTGACATCAGGGTTACGCCATTCGGGCGGGTTGCGGCGAGATGTGGCAAAAAAGGACAGGCGGGGACAAGGAGGGCCACTAGAGAACTGGGGAAAACTGGGTTGAGACGTGGAACATACGTTCCACGTCTCATGTTCAGACCCATGTTCTCAAGTTCCTGTCGTACAACGGCGTGAATCATCGCAATCGTGGTTGCTTCTGGATCGGGAAGCGTCGCGGAGAAAGCTGGCGAACAGGCGGCCTCGAGTTCGCGGCGAATAATACGGGTTACGTCGTCACAGGTGGCGGTCTGACGCGGTCGACCCTCACATGTCGACGTAGCAGCAGTGTTGGGTAGCCGCGTGATGCGGTGTCATATACGGCTGCTCTTAGCTTGTTCAAAGCGACGGCATTCTTTTATGATGTCGTCGATGGTCGAGACGTTGCCGAAAACAGGCAAATTGAGAGCGTCGTCGGCGGTTCCCTTTAGCACATGTGCCACTTTATCTGCTTCGGACATAACGTCAGCTTAGCGACATAGAGCCAAGACGTCGAGGATGTATGAAACGTATGGCTCTGTAGATGACGCAAGAGCCTTTCTCGCGGCAACCTAGCACCCAATGGGGTCGCTGAACATCAGCCTTTCTTCGAAACTGTCTTTCTTCGAAACCGGGAGGCATGGTGACAAGCTCGATGTGCCGACCACTTCGAAGATCCATGGCAAGGACGGGGATCGCTAACCTCCACCAAAATGTTACGCGTGGAAAGACACAGACGAACGAGGCTATTTAGAGCCTATTTGCACTGGAGCCAGAGAGCCAGGCCGACAGTTGCTCGCGCCAAGGGCACAGACCAACTTCATCGTCGTTCTCGCGGCGGCTCGTCTCTTGAGCATCACTCGATGATATCGTAACAATATTGCGCTACAATATATTAAAAGAGGCCATACCAACGAGCCCATGTAGCCATCCTCATCTTAAACTGGCAAAGAGAATACGTCGCGTATTTGATACACTTCTGCTAGCTTTTCTTTGTGTCAAGGAATAATTGCTGTCATATTGCCAGTTGGCGCGAGTTGAATAGTGACACTGCCTTCGTGCAGCGTAACTTCGTGCAGCGTCACAAGGCGAGCCGGAGTCGTGACCCCATTGTCAGCATTCTTTACCACGACGTAGCCATGCAACAATGTGCGTTTTTAACTGCCGCACAGACAGCATAGATTGCGCCTTTAGAAAGCACCTGGTATTTGAGATGACCAAGAAAAAAATAACTTATGGGACAGATTAATGTCGATGATTGCTATTAGTCATAATACCGATGTGCTTTGTTTCTTCTATCTACAGGCATGTAATTGCCATCGCGTCTAGTAATGAGTCTTGCCCGTACATAGTTTAGAGAGCAGGCTACACAGACCAAAATGTATTGTTTTAAAAACTTCTTGCTGGCTTTGCAAATGAAACCACTTGAACTCGAATCTTGTGCCGTCAACTGCGAGAAAAATTAGATCCTTGATAAATCGTGCAATCCCTTCAATAAATAGCGGTTTTATGGAATAAATCTTAAGAGTAACTGGAATATCGATGTATTTCGTCGCAGACTTTGGATACAAATCTCAAAACTTCGTTTCACTCCTTCTCTTGGTAACATAGTTGAATTGGAATTCGTTCATTACAGGAAGATGCGTCTTGCAATGTCACGGGCTACCATTCTTAAACTACATTATGCCACTTAGTTCAATTAGCTAAACACCTAATATTTTGCTTATTCCTTTGTGTATCTCAATTTACCGTAGAAGTATGGTTTTCCTGTTCTAGTAGTCCAAGTCGTGTATTAGGGTTAGCGTACCTGCCACAAACAATGTTTCTAGAAATCGCCCCCCCCCTTTAATGCTGTATAGTTCCCGTTTGTTCCCTTCCATCTTTCAAATAACGGTGGTGTTGGTTTCACAATACGAAGTTAAAGACGAGCTTCGTACCTTCATTGGCCTTCGCACACTAAATCTGAAGTACTTCATGCATTTTTCAGATGTACTACGTGTTAAGCAGGCCGATTCTTATCGCTAGCAGAAAGCATTCTACACGATGCAGATAGCGCAGGGAGATTACCGGCTCCGATTTCCAGGACATACGTTGCTCATCAAATAACTTTATTCAATACGAGTCAAATATTTTTTACCAATAAACCCTGGATACGGATTTGTCTGCAAGCCCTATAGCGGCACTGATAACTCTAATCTGGTATTTTTTCACGGAGTACAGTTTTACCGACAGTTTCTACAATTACGTTCCAGTTCATGTTCTCAATATTAGCGCAGTGCTCTATTTGAGCCACATATGTCCCCACAAAAGGCCCCTTCATGCGTTGTGGGGGAAAAGTCTGCACGTATAGGGAGAGAGTTAGGCTTAATCGTGTGTAATAGTCCTGCCATCTTCCTGCAAACAGGAAACAGGAACAATGCAAACATTATGCTGCCCCACAGAAAGGGAGACAATAAAGAATTGAAAAATTATAGGCCCATTAGCTTACTCCGAGTATTATATAAAATGTTGACCAAGATAATTTGCAATAGAATAAACGCAACACTAGACCTTCGTCAACCAAGAGAACAGGCTGGCTTCAGGAAGGGATACTCTAAGACAGATCACATCCATGTGATCATTGAGGTAACAGAGAAACCCGCAAACTACAATGAGCCTATCTATATGGCTTTCGTGGATTGTGAAAAGGAATTTGATTCAATGGAGATACCAGCGGTCATAGATGCATCACATAATCAAGGAGTAGAGACCGCTTACATAAATATCTTGGAAGACATCTGTAGAGATTCCACAGTTAACTTAATTCTGCACACGAAAAGTAGGAAAATGCCTATAAAGAAAGGGGTCAGGCAAGGAGACACAATCTCTCCAAGGCTATTCAATGAATGCTTGGAAGAAGTATTCAAGTGATTAAACTGGGAAGGCATAAGAGAAGGATCAACGGCGAATATCTCAGGAACCATCGGTTTTCACATGACATCGTTCTATTCAGAAGTACTGCAGACGAGTTACAACAAATGATTAAGGACCTTAACAAAGAAAGTCTAAGAATGGTGTTGAACATTAATATGCAGAAGAAAAAAATAATGATCACTAGCCGGGCCAGGAAAAAAAGAGTTCAGGATCGCCAGTCAGCCTTTGGAGTCTGTGAAGGAGTACATTTTCCTAAGTCAATTAATCACAGGGAACCCTCATCATGAAAGAGAATTCACAGATAAATAAAAATGAGTTGGAGCGCATACGGCAGACATTGTCAGCTCCTGATTGGAAGATTACCATTATCATTGAAGAGGAAGGTGTACAATCAGTGCATTATTCCGGCGTTGACATATGGGGTAGAAACTTGGAGACTGACTAAGAAGCTCAAAAGCAAGTTAAGGACCGCGCAAACACCAATGTATCGAACCAGGCACCTACCCAAGGGAGGGGGGGGGGTCCGGGGGGCCCGCCCCCCCCCCCCAATTTATAATGCATACACCCCCTCCCCGTCCACGCCACCACTTTTCACACATATTCCTAAAGCGCTGCCAAATCAATGTTGAGACTTGACAGCTATTCGGCGGTCAACATTTTGCTGCCTTTCTCACTCCTTTTGGATGGCGGTAGTTATCGGCGTCTCCTGGGATGTGAAGGCCAGTTTCCTCATCAATTCGGTGCCCGTGCGATTAACTCGAGATGCATTCAGTTGTCGCCGTCTATTCAAAGGTCACGCGCATCGTTGTTGCTTCTTATTTCAACCTTCTTTGTTTAGACCGATCCAGGGACCAGGAAAGGTATTCAGTTCGTGGCCAGCTGGTCTGTATGCACGTGGAACGAGTTGCGACCACAGGAAATGCCAATTGCGTTTAACTTTTCTTTTTGTTTCAATGTTTCCTCGAGTGACGGCTCGCCGCGACGCTGAGAGATCCTCAGAACACATACCCGTGGTATGGGTTAGATAAGGTGAAAATAAAATAATGCGAGACAGCGTCCATCATTAAACCCTACAATAACTGTTAAGCTCTTCAGCAATATGACTGTCACCCGTTACGTCGTCCCCCCTCCCCCCCCCCCCCGAAAAAAAATTCTAGGTACGTGCCTGGATCGAAGAATGCTAGGCATAATGTTAAGGGACAGGAAAAGAGCGGTTTGGATCAGAGAGCGAACGGGTATAGCCGATATTCTAAGTGACATTCGGAGAAACAAATGGAGCTGGGCAGGTAATGTAATGCGCAGATTAGATACGCGTTGGGCTATTACGGGGTGTGTTACAAATTAGGTGCGAAGAGAAGTGAAGCGCAATCGGGGACAGCAGAAGGCTAGGTGAGGCAATGAAATTAGGAAATTCACGGGCACTAGTTGGAATCGGTTGGCGAAGGACAGGGATAATTGGAGATTGCAGGGAGAGGCCTTCGTCCTGCAGTGTACATAAAATAGGCTGATGGTGATGACTGTTGCCACATCTCCAAGATCAACCCACTCTAGTCGGTGCACCAGCCCTGGATAGTGTCTCATCGAGAGAGGGGCCAATCACAAAGGAACTGTATTTTCGTGGTCATGTGGGTCATCTGGTGCGGGTCTCCGCATCTCACATTCGGTATGGGCAGACAAGCACGTCTTTGCATGATTCTAACGCTCACCTCTTTTGACTGAAAGGTGCGTTCAAATTTGCATGCGCGTTAGGATCTTAACGAATTGTACTCAAAATCAAGGATAAAACCAATTCTTACTAAACAGTTTAATGGAAGCTAGCTAGCCACGATGCCATGGAACGGGTAGTCTGAAGAAATTGACGCCTCCAGACATCGCAAGGTGGATCCAGAGTGCATGGAATGCCCTCCGGCAGACGATGTTTGCGCGGGCCTTCAAGAAGTGTGGCTGTTCTAATGCACCAAATTGAACTGCAGATGAATTTCTGTGGTCCGCAGACAGCGAGAAGGAGGTGCCGTCGGACTGCGATTGGGACTAGCCACTAAGATTGAGCTTTTTGCGTGTCTGTATGCATTTGTATGTTCTTTAAGGTCGTTTCCACACGGTGAGCGTTGATTCAGGACTTGTTACTTGATTTGCGCGGTAGAACAGTCATCAAGATTTTTTATATATATTTGGGCGGTAATGTCACTGCGCGTTACAATCCGTGACGCGGTGTAATCGTGCAAGTAGGGTAATCGCTATAGCGCAATGTGCTCTGCAGAATAAAACCAATTGCCGAGCATTTCATTAATCGTTTTAAAGCTTCTCAATTTAAACACCTGGGTTGGATTTGCATTATTATTATTTAACGGTAATAAAGAACGTTGCAGAAAACACTGCAGTGCAGGCACCACAAATACAGCCAAATATTACTTTGCCCCACGACACGGTGTGGCTCCCATCACTTCCAATAGATCGCTTTCACTCTCATGCGTCTTGCGAAGTGGCTGCGTCGTTTCCGCCCGCAGCAACAACCAAATACTTGATATAGCATACGCGCATGCGCATTTGAATATTCTGTCCAGGAAATGGGTAAGCGGCGCTTGTTAAGACGCGCCAGGCCTCTGCAGCCCCCGGACACCTTTTAAGATTCCGCCATTATGGTTTTAAGCGCGAACCAACTGCGGCATAGCTGGGTTAGCCTTGTGCTTCAGCTCCTCAGACAGTACTGTAACCATACGTGGAAGTGGCATGATTGGTGCGATGCCGCACACGAGGCCACAGCTGCTGAGCAACAGAAATAGCACCCTGACACCTGCCACGCATCTAGAAACGTGGGCGCCCTGTGGAATGCAGCAAGTCCTATTGCAGGACCTCGATTTGTCTCATGATAAGGCTAACGCAAAGCCGTGGAGGATGGTCAGTGAGGTAACCGATAGTTTAGCTTGTCGTTTAATATTCTGTTAGCAGTGCAGTGTACACTCAAGCCGAATTTTCTCCGTGGCCATCGTCGTAGTAGCCCAGCTGTATGCTGGCAATCAAGCGTTTCACTCAAGTTTATGGCACCACATGGCTCTTCACCACGGCTACAGTGCTGTAGTATGCTCATATGTGTACACTACTACGTAAATAAAAGTACCCGCCGACCGGATTCGATCGCGGTACCTCCAAAATAAAGCTCCAGTTCTGTAATTATTAGACCACAGGTGCATGCTTCGTGAGGTGGAACTGAACACCCTGAAATGTTTACGTGCGCACGCCAGAGCTTTGAGCAGCTTAGTGCAATTTTGGTTGACGGCAGCTCCTTGCAAGTGTAGGCTCGCGCGCCATCAACGTCGAGCGCCTGCAACACGACTCTCGGCGCCTTTCGTCACTCCTGCGTCGCTAGGCGTCTCGTAGCATGCAGGACGCTGTTCCTTCGATCCAGTAGGAATTGCGTAACGTGCCGCGTCGCTCGCACAATTCCCACCGGCGTATACTTTGAGTACCGCCTGAGGAGCATACGGGCAACTCTAAAGCTTGCTGTCTAGGTGAGTTCTTCGTCTTCCGGGCGAAGCTGCCATTGTGTTGTCCTTATTTGTTTTTATTTTTTTTTTGGTTGCGTGGAGACTAGAGCATGCGCACTACAAATATAACCGCGTTATAGCCTGCGTGTGAAGAGCACTCGTACGAGAGTCCACGAATGAACGCCTGCATACAAGAGCCCATGGTGGCACGCTGGCCTGGCTCCAAGACCCGGGCAGTAATTGGGAGTGTGCTTGCGTTTCATCCCGTTTGCGTATCCAAAGGGACGACGTTTACCGCGAAGTTTACGTGTGAAAGCTTCTGTCCGGCCATCTATAACCTAGCATGGAAATCACGATGCCTACGCGAATTAGCCTAATCTTCGCATACTACTTTGCTTCAAGCGTTAATGTGACATATTTCTTTCTCAATTTACAAGCAATCAGTGCTTTCAGGGCACACCAAGGCGTCGGAATTTCGCTCTTCATTCGCACCAGCAATCGAGCAGCGAGCCACTGACCCGAAGCAGTCACTTATCGTGCAAAGTGGTTACTGCCACCGTGTCACTGATGTTACCGGCCGCTGTGCGATCTTGGTCGCGTGACCTCGGCGAGTCTCCAGTGTGAATGTGCACTTACATTTTTCTTTTCAATCGTGCGCAATTATTGCGAAATATTTCATTTATAGAGCGATATTTATTTGAAATTAAATTTTTGTAGCCACACAAAGCCTACTGAAGCCAGGTGAACTTAGCTTACGCTAATTCATGTGCCACACTTACCAATCACATGCTTGCTAAACGGCTAAGCTTGCAGCTCCAGGAGACAATAGCAGCTCTGTATGTGTCGCACTATTCGGAGGGAACTCTGTGTGGAGCGCTCTTCCCTCGAACCTCAGGAGACATTCAAATTAAGTTCCCAAGTAACCAATGAACCAATCTTCTCGCCCTAACCTCCTCTCGCTCTCACAAGTACAGGATATCGCGTGAACAAAACTCCTTGCACGCCGGTCGTTCAAGCGCCGTCGATACTAAGACTTTACGGCGGCAGCGATGGTAAAGAACACCACATGACTATGGCTCGATTGTGTATGATTGCTCTCGCAATAAAAAAAATTGTATGGTCCAGAATTTTCCTGTAGGTGACCGGGGCAGATCGGTAGTTTCGTGTCGCAAAAGATGTCGTATAACTGCGATATACCGATTTCTTTTATTGTTGCTCAGGCGTTGTCGTGTGAATTTTCTTTGAATTTCAATTTATTTCTGCACTTTGTACATGAGTTGCGTAAAGAGCACGGACAAAATGGATTGTAAATCAATAGCTTGTGGGGATCATTGTACCTACTTAGAAACCCAATTAGTTATGAGTAGTTGAGCATTTCGAAAGCATGAATACATCAATACTAGAGGAAATGCCAAAATCGTCACTTGCGGATTCGGCAATGTCGAGGGTCAAGAATAAAAAATAATGAAGTCCAACAAGGAGAGAGAAAGAAACACCACACTTCAATATTTACCAAATTAGAAATGGTACGTGATAACGTAGTGGGTTACCGAAAATGCTGAGAAAGCAGACTCCGCCGTCACTTCGCTTCATCTCGAGAACATTTAAACCGGAATAAATTGATTTATTATGTTCAATCGATTACGACTCGCACGCCGTTCTTTTCCTTTTTTTTTTTGCTTCTGATTTTTCAGACCCTGATATCATGAAAAACGATGGTACGTACAGCGGCCACTTCATCCAGTTCACGGGCCGAGGAAGGTACTCTGTCATGGCATACGTTAACGGAGACAAGAATACCAGACATGCGTACCGTAGGCCGGGATTCCCCCCCCCCCCCCCCGACGCGGTGGCCTGGGATGGGAACCACAAACGCGGTGCGTTGGTCCGTCGCGGATTTACATGAGAAATGTCTCTCTCGTCTTGATTTTATACATCCAGAATTGACAAAAGGGCCAATTCTGGACACCTAATTCTGGATCATGACTGTACATTATTTTCGATCAGCCTATTTTTTTTGGAAATGTACAAAAGTGTTAAATAAAGAAAGCTGGGTATGGTCGTGAAGGAGAGACTTATCTGGGAGACCCGGGTATTTTCTTGTTTCCAGCGAAAATTGTATATGAGGTGGGAAAGTTTTCCGCCACACAGCGCAGATTTACAGGAAGAAAATTGTAATTCACCGAAGACAAGTACCTATTTTGTGACTTGCAGATTTTACAAGTTTCACGAGCTGTCATTGCATAACTAAAACACTCTATGTGGCCATATATTTGTTGGTTATTTCAAATTATTAAAAATAATTGCTCACAGAAACTCAAACTCTTGCCGGCCACTGTGTTTTTTTATTGCCAACTTTTGCTCGTTTGAGAAAGCACCTCTTATGACGCCAAAACCAGTGGCGTTTTGCATCCATTTTAACTAAAGTGACCAAGCTGGAAAATTGTATGACAAGTCTTCAGATATGCTCTTCAACATTATTATAAAGAATTATGCAGTTTCTTTCCGTATTCATTTTGTAAGAAAAACAGGAAAACACACGAAAATTGCAAAAGCAGGGAAATGGGCCAATTCTGAGAGCGTTTAAAAACAATATTCGTAGAATAACCTTTCATGGAATGGCCTCACAGGACTTAATATTCTATTACTTTGAAAACATGCCGCATTCTTTTATTTTAGGCAAAAAGAATTTAGCTTATTTTAAAATCCTGTATTGCGCCTCTATATTTGTATGTTTAGCAATAGTACTAAATTTAAACTGATATTCCATTCCAAGCTGTTTATTTTGTTGTGAAAAATTCAGAAAAATTTATCCCATCAGAGCCACGAAAAGAGTTGAGCTTCGGTTTTGAGGGATACCTTATCAGTGTTTTTTCTTTGGTGTGTTGAGGTTACGAGCATGCCAAAGCACGCATAACTATATGTCTAAAGCTAGTCTGGCGTAACTACCTGTGGTACTACTCTCTACTTGCACTTACTATCTGAAATGCCATATGCTTTAATTACCTATGTTATCAGACTAGTGAGAAAGGCCGATGGTGCCACTGCGGCGGAAGGGTCAGCTGGGTGCCTGCATATAAAGAACGTCGCTAAAGGGAAATATTTTTATAGTAACTAAAACGTTTATACTAGGCAAAGAAAAAACGCTTCATGTGATGGAATCAATACTAGTTTTTCGACGTACATATTTGACACAGAAAAAGAATGTTAACTGAGACAAAGTGCTAAAATCTTGTTATCGTATCGCAATATTTTGCCACTGAAAATGCGCGTCGTTTTTTGCACAATAAACGTTCTACTTCAAATCTTCCTGACCTCTTTCACGATATTAACGTAAACATAGTTAAATTATTCCTAGACGGGCATTGACCAAAATGTGAATTTTCTTTCTTAATACACGAGACGAAATTGGGGGCTTATTAGGACTTTATAAGGCACTTTGATACGAAGGTTTTTTTTAAATATTTTCCTCATTACTTGTTACGTGCTGCACGACTTAAAAACGAGTTCGTAAACAATGTCTCCTATTTCTTGGAAAAGGATGGTAACTGCACAGAAAAAGGAACGCAAAAAGTCGGAATGATGGGATTTTTTGCCCTTTAGTTAATAAAATAGGTTCTTCGATTCCTGTAAAACAGCTTGAGGTTCATCTCTTGTGATCAGTTTTTTTTAGTCATGTAGCTATGTATTGCTACAAATATAAATATTCGACGTAGGCTAAAGTGCATGCTTTACGTTTAGACAGCGGGCATAGCTCACAAGGTCAACGTCGTTGTCATTCTAATTTTATTTCTGAACTAATGGATATCATGGATCTTCCAGTTGGTGGCAATCATCCCCAGGCATTCGGAATCATTATTATGCCAAAGGGTTGTTCAGAAACTATGAGGAGGACAGCGAAAGTAGAAATTGACTAATTTGTCATGTGGCGTAATTAATTTGATCGTGTCTGTGCTTAATACCACGTGGTACTAAGAATGCCGCTTGCGAATTTACAAGTTGGCAGCAACTGTTCTCACGGATGCATGACAATATTCCATGGCAACACTCACAGCACATAAAAATTTGAATCACCTTTTCTCGTTTCTATCTTAGCATCAGCAACGCCTTGACATCATCGCTGTCACTGAAACGCGGCCAAAGAAGGGCGAAATAATTGTTATTCGTGATTACACAATGGTATGTCAGCCGCGCGATTATCTTCTGTGGGCGAGCCGTAGCTCTCGTTTTACAATAAGCAGCACGTATTTACAACATTACCGCCACCTTCATGCGGCACGTATGCCATTGAGTCTTTTTTCATCACTCTTGGAATGAATCATCACTTACATCCGTGAACCTTATCGTCTTTCCGAATGCCTGCATTCTTGACAAACATAAAACGACGTTTATAGTACCAACCAAAAAATATTGACGAGCTGGCGTTTATAGATCGTGATTAAACACTGATACCAGTAGTTCAGGTCATGATGACTATACACACTTATAAAATCATACCACTTTCGCAATCTCGTCAGAGTACCTGCACATTCGCTACTTCTATGGATCATGCATTAAAAATTCGAAAAAGACTAGTTTACCTTGTGTATAGGCTAATTCTACTGCCGATCACTTGCCATTATTTTCGGTGTCGACAATTCCCAGTAGAAAAAGGTGATGGTCCTAGGAGTGTAACGAAAATAGACAAGATTTTATAGATATTATTATAAGTAATATAGGTCATGACATCTGAAATCTTTAAACTTCACTTCCGCTCTTGAAAGTGCAATCAGACGGATTAGAAAAGCTTCAAATTGTTCTAGTGACATGCCTCTATGTCTCAGCATGACAAAAAAAAATTGGCGAATTCATACAGAGCAAGGATTATTGGGGTGGTAAATGGAAAACTCAAAAAGATCACTACCTTTATTGACGCCAGTTAAAAGCTATACGCAACAAGTCTGTGGGAACGACGAAAGAGAGTAAAAAGGATAATAGCGAAATTCCAGTAGAACAGGCGAACCGTAACTGAAAAAAAAAACTTGAGCAATTGTGAATGAACTCGTTCGCAATCATCGTGAACCAAGGGCACTTCCTGATGTTATTGCTATCAGCACGATTTGATTATTTAACGTCTATTTAATTCCTTTGGTCCATTTTTAGCTGCAAAATTTGTGGAGCTCAGTAATGAACGTAGTCTTCAGAATTCTAGTGACAATTTTGTTTCACTGGACCACATGAACGTTCAAGAACCGACAACTATAGTGTTAAGAATGCCATCAAAAGTAGGCAGGATTCTATGAGCTAAAAGTAAGGGTTGTTAAAGAAAACCTTTACGTTCCTAGACCAGTTTGATGCCGCCTATTCAATGATTCTGTAGAAGTAGCAAAGCACCGAAGTTGTGTAAAAACATCAAAGGTTGGATGCCGCTTATTCAATGATTCTGTAGAAGTAGCAAAGCACCGAACTTGTGTAAGAACATCAAAGGTTGTTTCGATATATTAAACGCACAATCGCTCTCACCCGTCTAATTGCATCCCAATCTGCTCTTGAGCATACATAATTTTTGTTTTTAAGAAATCACTGAAAACCTGGTTTTAAATATATCACAAAGTTTAACAGGGTCTCTCATTAGCAACACGGTTTCAGACCAGATTAGGCTGCCTCCATCACCATTAGGACACAGCTTTGACTTACAATACGTTAGTACCTGTCATTCTCAAAGCAGTCGACACTGTTGATTGTTCTCTACTAGTATATAAACTACCAGATTCTGGTTGTCGTGGGGGTATGTTTGCGCTTTTTGGAATTACCGTAACGATTTTTACCATTCAGTCATAATGAATGCCATGACGTGTTCCTTGCGGTACCGTCGCACCAGTGTTCCTGCAGAAATGGCGCGCGGGCTATTTATTACTTTTTGCCTTAGATGTGGATGATTTGGTGCACGTAGTGAAGCCTTCTAATGTGCTGATCTAGGCTGAAGGTGCATGCATGATAGTTCGACCTATTAATGGAGATCATCTTGAGCTGAAACCAAACGTCGAATTAAAAAGATATCTGCCAATGGGTATGAAATAGGCTAAGTGTTAACACACGCCCACAAAAAAGAAAATAAGTCGTCTTCAAAATCCAGGTGGAAATCATTAAACCTTAAAGAATCGATGCTAAACTAAATACGTAGGAGTCATTATATGTAACCAGGTACACTGACAATCGCCGATTGAAAGTGTTTGCTGCAAATTAGCTTCTGAATGTCGTGCGCTAACTCAGGAGGAGGAGTAAACGTATATAGGGCGAAACAGGTAGGAGGTGGCCTTTCTTCCTCCTAGGTGGTCGGCTCTCTCAGTCCAGGAAGTCGTTGGCTGATGGCGCGGCACGTGACCTGTCCGCAAAACTTTGCTGATCCTCCAGGCTCGGTAGGGTTAGCATTGTATCCCACGTTTCTTCTGTCGCTTATAGCGATTCTGATCGTGATAATGATTGGAGTTCTTTGTCGCCAGGGCCAGAAGTATAGCGATTCGGTAGCTTCATCTGGAGTGCCTTTATCGCATTGCTGGCACACCAACACTGCGTGTTGTAGGGAGCCCGGTACGTCACCGAATCGGCATGGATATGACAAGTGTGCGGGGTGTATCCGGTGAATGATAATTCCATGACCATATCTATTCCTTAATAGTCTCCGGAGGGTGGTGGCTTCTTCCTTAGACATCACAGCCAAATAAAACCATCCTTTTCTTGTGCCTAGCGTTGCGTTGCACTCCACGTTGCCCTAGACAATTATCTTTAGGTAAATTGAACATTCCTCTCGCTAATAAGGTATAGGTGAACGTGTACTACAAAAATTTGGTAATAAAATTTTGAACACGGCTCCTTTTGTAATAAATATGTCCCCTCATTTACTCACGCACTGCAACAATACATTGAATAATTTGCAACCATCTGACAGGATCGCATAATTATGAAACCTGTAACTCATTATTCTTTTTTTACTCTTCTCAAAGTTCTTTTGCATACTGTAGTTTCCCTCTCCTTGATTAGATATCATTTACTCCTTTCAACAATGCCGTAAAACCACGACGGTACAATAAACAAATTAAATAATGTGATTAAATTGTAAGTTTTTGGGCCAGCAATTGTAAGAATTTCCCATTACCAAAAATGTTTGGTGGCATACAATGTTCTGGTTTTTGGTGGTACGTCTTCAAACACGTAAAATCTTCAAGTCGCACAATTTCGCTTGTGCACCTTTAATGAAACACAATTTTCTCCCCTGAAATGCGACTGCCTCTAGCAAAACAAAGGGTGATTTCTTTCTAGAGGGACGATAACCTTCCTCATATAAAATTTTCACTGAGAAAAAAATCTACTAGTGACTCTTCTAAGTGTTACCTTTTCTGAACAAACACTGCTGCAACAATTATCGCAATCAAACAAAGTTTGGTCAAACTCAAAATTCACACGGAAAGGAGAACACATAATCCTTCCAACTGACGGAGCTTATTTCTCTGCAGGTGCTGCTTCGTACTAGGAAAGTTCATTGGCAACTCCATCGAACCTCTGTGATAACATGACTTGCTCATTGCGATAGCCTTGCGATAAATATCGGCTGTGTTTAGTCCACACTAGCATAAATGTTTTTTTTAAACTCGTATAAACAGCCCCGGACGGTTCGCAGGTGCTGTAACTAACATATATTGTGTATGGCCGGAATTTTTAGTTCTAAACGCAACCGAGGAATCATAAAACGGGATATAATACTTCCACAGTTTAGCAATGACAATCAGAAAAGTGCATCAATGAAAATCAGTTCGTGAAGCAGCATGGAGATTTAAACATAAAAAAATAGTTATTCGGATGTCACTAAGACTTCGCGTACAAAGCAAGAAATTGGCTGTGGTTGTAAGGAAGTACATATAAGAAATGCATGACAGAATTTCAGATCAATACGACTGCATTAATTCATACTTTGGTGTCTCTGCAAGGGTTTTATATATGACCGACTCCTTTTATCCTTACTGAACGATTTCCTGTTCGGCGTTGTGGTGCGCGCATAAAGGGTCGTGGGTTGCGCGTCTGATGCGCCGCACCTTTCCAGCTAGCTTGGAGCCTGACCTGGAATTTTATTAACATTGTGCAAGTGTTTTACGTATATACATATATAAGGCAAGATTTTCATTGCTTTAAAGCACAACTCCCAAACTTTTCTAGCAACGAAGTAGTTCAGAGTGCCTTAGCCCGGTTTAAAGAGATGGTGAGTAGTCTAACCATCGTGAATGAATTGCCACATGATGACCGCCAGCAGTTTATAAATAGTGCGATCCTACCGCAAGGTGTAGGCTATCATATAGCATGTGCCCCAGCTAATGCTCACCAAGCTGTATAATAAGAAAAAGTTTAAAAACACGACGCAAGAGACAATTAAAAGACGTGCGGTATTTGGGCGCGAGAGATATGGTGACATGAATACCTGACGTCTTAAAATTGCATTTTACCCCATGCTTTTATTTTATTTTCGTTGACCAGTTTAGTGAGGGGTAGCCTGGACGCCCTATATGATAGACGTAGAGCAATTGCTTCAAGCCTAATACAATATACTAAAGATACATTTTTGGAGGTGCACTGGCGACTGCATGTGGTGAGGTGCTGTTCTATCTGGTTGAGCACCTACCTCTTGAAGGAAGGATTGCGGCTGGCCGGTTTTGAATGCTTTTGTCTATAACGTTGTATTGTCGGCGCATATTGCATGGTTTAAGCCTTCAATGCCACTGAGTTGTTCCGGAAACTTAATCGTGGCGAGACTGAACCATAACAGTGTAATGACTGACACTTTTGGTGTGCCTATGTGGGCTGTTTCAACTTGTCGCTTCAAAGATTGCTGCAATCTGTACCAGCTCTGGCAAAGAAACACATCGCAACCGTACCACCTGAAATTTTGACTTTGAGCATCTTTGCATCATACGTGGCCGAAACTCGTCATATTACATCAAATCGTTCATGAATACGAAGTTATTTCAACAAGCTGTATTTGAAACAGCACGCATACATCTGCGGCATGTATCAGTCTATTATTGCGGTCATTGTATGCAGGTGCTCTACGGACGTTCTATGCAGCATACAGTGTTGGTATCAAATGCGACCAGAGATATTGTTATCTTTCAAGTTCGCCCCTAGATTGCCGCGCCTAAAGTTAGTGCGGTAGTAATGCTGTTGTTATGTGGGTTGCAGTGTCATCAAACGAATTACCAATCAGACCAGCACCAGCCAACTACGCTTTAAAGGATACCCTCCTAGGGGACGACTTGGAGCCCACGCACCCGTTCCAGAGAATCACAGGCGGCGCTTCCTTTAAGGTCACCAGGGACCTCCGGCGGAGTGATGTTCCTCCTGCTTGTATCATGGACCTGAGAGCTGTCGAAGGGCACGTTGAGATCGACGGAACGCCTATCGTCAGACTTACGTGGACTTGGCCTGGTGCGCACATGACACACGGAGTAGGTGCGTATTGTCTGTGAGCGCCCATTTCGATCTCAGGAACAAATGACGTCAGAATACTCAACAGGAGCATCATGACTGGCATTACGAAGCTCTTCTTTTTCTGCGTGGTTAACGTTTGGAACACCCCTCTTTAACGTATGATACACAAAGGACGCAATGTAACAGATTGCTGACTAGAACACGTAAAGATTTTAGTCGCTAGTGAGTTCAGTGTTCCACTGAGTTTTTATGTATGTAGCACACAGGATGTTGAACTCTTGTCTTCTACAGAAAAATACCTCACAGCATTAATGCATATGTTAGTGCTTTGGCAGCCTACTACTCAAAAACATATTGATAATAAATATGAATGTGACAGCGCATACAGTTGATTTTTTCTGCATTGCGCTTTAGAATGACACTATAGCAATTGAGAGTTCATTTTTTTTCAAAATCTGAAATTTTCCTGATGTTTCTGGGGCACTAGTAAGTACAGTGGTCGGACAGAATTTGCATTGCTTGAAATATCATATTCGGACATGTGGTCTTTTATTGGGCAGCCGAATTATAAAAAGTGGCGACGATAGCATGCGGTAGCAGGTCTACGATTTTGCGAGATATTCAGGACAAATATGCTAGAGCATCGAAGCATCAATGCAATATTAAATTGGCAGCATTCAGTTACAATGTAGCACTGTGTTTTAAAAAAGCACACACTAATTCTACAGACAATATTTTCGGCGTTGTAGCTATAAGCCCAATGTTACGAGGTTGGCCCATAAAAGTTTATAAAGCGTGTCAAAACAGACCCCTTCATCACGTCTCAGTCGTTCCGAGAAGCACTGCTCGCTCAAATTGTGGCACTGCGGTCGGATTTTAGTGGGAGTGAAATGCGAAAACGCCCGTATACTTAGGCTTAGTCGCGCGATAAAGAACCTCAGGTGGTCCAAATATTTTTTTGAATGCTCCACTACGGCGTGCCTCATAATCAGGTCGTGGTTTTGACACGCACAAACAGAATTTAATTTTTAATTTAGCAGAGTGTAACGCGAATAATAATAGACAACGTTTACCAACTACGTTTTTTGAGAATTCATTGTCAGCAGCATGCAGGTTAGGAACAAACGAAGAAAACACAATGGGCGCTGTATACAGAACGTGGAAGTTTTCTTGATATAAACGTGCTAGTCTAAACATAAGAGCCTCTAAATACATTGAGCATCTTCTTTAAGGTTAACTAAACAAGAACATTTTGATATCCTGACATATCTATTTTGATAGCTATGTCTGTATGGCGCGGCAAGGGGCAACGCCACATCGGTTTCTGGGGTCTGCACCAGTCACGCACGGTTTAACTGTTACAACGCCATCCTCCTTCTTCATGGCAGTGGCCACTGTTGCTCTATCACTATCCACAACGGCTTCGCACATGGCCGTTTCGCAGGTACCTAACACTGAATCGATCTCCATGACCGGCGTCTCACTCAGAGGCTAGTTCTCAACCTTCCAGTGCCTAGGAGAATGCCATAGAGGTTGATCCAAGTACCCCGGCATTATCAACACCAAAGGAGCAGTGTCTTCTGAAGCGGTCTAAGGACGGACTTTTTTAACTGCGCCGAAAAAGCGAAACGCAGCCTGAACGGTTGCCCTTCTTGATAAGAATAAATATGCTTTGTTTACATGTCACCTCTCATTTTTGCTCACATACCAATAAGATAATAGTTTTGATTCCTTTACAATTACTTTGATCATTCATTCGAGTGGTAAAGGACTGAGCCATAAGCTACTTTATATTAATGACATCATAAATAAGCTCTCGGAAAAGGCATTGTCCACACTATTGTTTATATTTTTACCTATACACTGTACAGGAGACCCCATTACAATCTTTGGCCTCGGGACCTCCTCCTGTATATTATTGTCTTGCACTATATTAAAATTAAATTATGGGGTTTTAAGTGCCAAAACCACTTTCTGATTATGAGGCACGCCGTAGTGGAGGACTCTGGAAATTTCGACCACTTGGGGTTCTTTAACGTGCACCTAAATCTAAGTACACGGGTGTTTTCGCATTTCGCCACCATCGAAATGTGGCCGCCGTGGCCGGGATTCGATCCCGCGACCTCGTGCTCAGCAGCCCAACACCATAGCCACTAAGCAATCACGGCGTGTGCCTTGCACTATATGTTGTCTAATAATAATAAAAACCTAATTAATTCATTCGAGCCATTTGTCAGAAGGAGTCTCCGTAGCCGTCTAGAGCGGCACTTTTGCCAGAATTGGAAAACTGGATACCTCTTTCCAGGCTGTAATCGTGGCTGTTCTATTGCATAAAACCATCACCGCTTGTTCATTGCTTATTCCACCCCATACTCATTTTACAGTTAGTGATCTGGAAAATTTAACAGACTAGTTGCCGAAGCTTCTTGTTTATTAGGAGATTGTAATGCCCATTTTACCCTTTGCGACAGCGATAGAACCGATAAAACGGGCAGCTATTGATTTTATTTGATCTAATAATCTTAGTTTTTAAAATCAAGTACACCAACATATTTCTCGCCTACTAGTTTAAATTGGCAAAACTGGGCACCTCGTAAAGCAACGATCATTCACCTCCTGTCATCAAAGTCACACCAGCACTACCCATTGTAGTTTTTAAACTACGTCGCTGGACAATACATTTTGGTGAATTGCAGCTTTTCATGGAACGAGCAAAACTAGAAGCCTTTTTGATTGAGCTCAGTGTTGACAAAATAATGAACACTCGTAAGATCTTGCTGAGGGCTAGTTGATTCTTCTATAGAACTGACGTTGAACAGCGCGAATGAAACAAGCACACGAAGAAACAAATACTATAGGCAAGCGCTGACTGCCAACCGGAAGTTTATTTCAAGTTATCCAGTCATTTTATACATTTTCTAGCACAGGCATGTGTACAGCAGTCATATATATATCTGCAAAATCACCATCATAATTCATGCAAAAAAAGCCATTTCTTTTTCGATACAGCAAGAGAGGGAGCACTTGCATTTATCTCCGTCCTTTTTAATGTGATATGCCTATATTATTTACCTTTTCTACTTATCGTTTCCCTATGATCTTTTTTTTAATCTGGGACTGCAGGGTCACTTGTTACACTGTCCGGCTAAATGAATCCCAAAGTAATTCTTTAAGTTACTGCTGTGTTGGCGAGCTCTGTCGTCGAAACGCTGTCCAATTTGTCCTAGATAAGCTTTTTCCACAGCTCAGCGGCATCTGATAGATAACGTGGCGCCTGCAGTCAGTGAAACAATATTTATGATAGGTGTTGTACGTGTTGCACGCGCCTTTCGAACATTTTCAAGCGTATGCATATCGAGGAGAGCTTGCACGGGGCACTGAAAGTAAATTAACATTATATATATTTGACGCTTCCTCTAGATGGTGTGACAAACTTCAAGTACGGCACTTCTTGCGCTGGTCTCTTGTTTTTATTCATTGTTTGATGTGCTGGTTCCGAACTTATTTTGTCTTTCTTCAGAACTGAAGTGATAATAGAACGGGGGAAACACGCGTTCTATGTTCGAAGTTGACTCTTTGACTCCTGCTTTCACCTTGTTGTCGTTTTTCACATCGTCTTGAATTTCTTATCTCCCGCCTTCGCCCTGGTTTCCCCATCTATGGCGGATAATTCAAGTGAGTTTTTGACATTTAGCATCCTCTGGGCTGTTCTCCTTCGCCATAGGGTGGCCTCGCCGCCTACAGGGTTATTTGACTGAGCTATCTCGTTTGTTCGGTTCGTATGGTCAGAAGTTCATATCCTCGGGTTTAGGTGTCCCATTACAAGTGTTCCATTTGAAGCTATGTGACTGAAGCAGAGGTGTGGAAGGGAGGTAGACCACCGGGCCTCTAATTTGAAGGTCGTAAGTTCTAATCCTCCTCCACTACTGTTAAATATTATGCTCCGAAAAAGAAGGGAAGACGACGAAGTTAGAAGCGAGCGTGGGCAACAGTGCGCGCCTGCATTTTTTTTTAGTTGCTTTCGCAAGCGTCGAATAAACAAGATGTTCTCTACTTCGACTCCGCTTCCTGGTTTTCAACAAAATGGTGCCGTGACCAGGATTTCAGACCTACAGTTGAAGACCCCTGACGATGAAGCGAGCTCCATGAAGAGGACGACCGACCGACGCAATCAACGCGATGACTCTGTGACAGAATCGAAGAACGATCCACGTCATCACGAGGCCTCTGATTCCCGACGTGACGACATGGAAAGACTACGACGGAAGCGTGCTACCATCAATGACATGACCCCTCTTATGCAGACGGAACCAACACCATCTGGTGAGCTGACCGACCATCTTAACCTATTGAAGATAAAGCAATCTATGCTTACGGACCTTGATAACCAAGTAGAAGAGCATGTTACCGATGATAACCTTGAAGATGAGCTTCAAAGCGTAGGACAGTATGAAGAATCTATCGCCCTCGCGAAATCGCGCACTGAACGTATTTTATTCACTCTGCAAACAATGACTACGCACGCATCTCACGATGACTTTCATCAAGCACGCTCACGCGTTAAGCTACCTAAGCTCGAAGTGCCGAAATTTCATGGTGAACGCATTAAATTGCCAGAATATAGTGATCAATCTGAGTTTGCCGTTCACCAAAACCGATATATTACATACGTAGACAACTTAAAATATCTTCAGACCTACTTGATGAGTAAAGCGGAAGGTGTCATCAAAGGCCTGTCGACAACTAACGAGAGCTATAGCACAGCTACACAAGTTCTCAAAGATAGATTCGGTCAGAAGTCGCTGATTGTTAACGACCACATGCGTCGTCTTCTAAACAAACGTAAAGTTCGTTCTTGCGAAGATTTCGAAGCGCTTCAAAGGTTGCAATGCATGAAGAAGTGCAGACTCGCGTGAGATCCCTGCTTAACCTTGGCGTCGAAGAAAAAGAACATGGAGCACTTCTGAAAACTGCTATGATACAATATATCTCGCAAGAAATGGTACTCCGTTATACTCATCGCATCTTGCGTTCGACAAATGCAGGTGTTACTAGTGACAGACTAAACGAAATGTCTGTTGTTCTAGACTTCTTGAGCCTTGAAATAGGAAGCCGGGAACAAGCTATAATGACGACTTCTGACAAGATAGAACAAGCCCCAACCGCAAAACGACAATCTCATGAGCATTTCGAAGGTTCTGCATGTATGTTAACCGTGAAACTGACTCCAGAGAGTTGTATACTATGCGGAGACAAACACCACTCGGTGGATGTCTGCCCAACGGAATTAACATTTGACGAGAAAAAAGAGAAACTACGCGAATTAGGATGCTGCTTTGCGCTAGACAATTTCATAAAGCTAAGGAATGCCGAAGCTGGAAGAGACTAAGCTGTGCGAAATGCAAGGGGCGACATATCACCACGATGTGTGACCCAAAATGGAAGCAGAAGAATACAGAAACGGAGACAACTGTCTCCAATTCAACAGACTCACTAAAGTACGCAGTTCTTCTGCAGACCGCCCAAGTTTGGGCTCTGGGCACTGGAAGCAAATGCTTTCTAAGAATATTGATTGATGGTGGCAGTCAATGCAGCTTCATCACGGAAGAATTGTCTAGGAAGCGGAAGTCACTGTGTTACCCGAAGAGCAGCTCACCATCTCGGGATTTGGAAACGTTTCAGCACCGCGGAAATATTATCGGCGAGTACGAGTCACGCTGCATACCCAGTGCGACTCAAACTCACTTGAAGTAGAGGGTATAGAGTTCCCGAAATATGCAATGACTTGTCAGCATTGAAAGAGACAAATGTACTTGCAAAGTTGAAAAGCAAGAACTTGCGTTTGGCTGACGTCAGTGCATTTCAGGTCTCGCCTGAGCCTAGAATAAGCCTGCTTGTAGGTGCAGTCTATTAATGGTAGCTCGCCAATGGAAGAATTCATCGACTGGATGACTCCTTGACCGCCATTGAAGCTATCATAGGATGGACACTTCATGGAGATACCAGAAGTCTACCTAAGTTCTACAAGGCGGAAACTGTAGGGAACTTCAGCATATGCCTAACGGAAGCCAATGTTTCCCAGCAACTGAGGTCTTTCTGGGAAGTAATACATCTGGGTTGACTAACGAAGGGAGACTTTCGAAAGATGACCAATATGTCCTGAAGAACTTCGTGGAATCAACTACTATTAGAAACAATGGTCGCTATCAAGTTGAACTGCCGTGTCGGAGCAATTGTTCTCAGCTTAAAAATAACCGGGATGTCACGTTAAAGAGGCTGAAGTACTTGTAGAGAACGCTACACTGAGAACCAGAGTTTCAGAAGGAATATAACACTGCCATTAGGAGTTACTATAACAAGATTTCGCTAAGAAGGTCACAACGGACAGCACGAGTGAACATATCACGTACTATCGTTCACGTACTATCAGGTTCTGTCGCGTCGCACTACTACACCGAGCAGTAGTGCGAGGCCACAGACCTACGACTAAAGTACGCGCGGTATTCGACGTCTCTTCTCGTGCTCCGGCCTCACCTTCACTCAACGACGTCTTATGGACAAGGCCGAATTTGAACCCCAACATCTTCGACTTACTCCTGAAGTTTCGCCGCCTCAAAATTGGAATTTCCACCGGCATCGAAAAAAGCGTTTCTTTAAGTGTCGCAGGCTCAACACGACCGAGACGCCTTTCGTTACTTCTGGTTTGAAGAAAGGTCTTCCAATATTGAAGAACTGCGCATGACACGGATTCCTTTCGGCGCCTGCATCAATCCCTTTCTCCTTGCTGCAACTCTGCGGCATCACTTCCAACTGGTAGAAGTAAAATACCCTTCTACTGCCAAACTATTGAAAGGCCATTTCTACGTAGATGACTTAGTCATCGGTGCACAGAACAAAAAGAAGCGCAGCAAGTCGTAAGCAATTACTACAGTATCTTGAAAGAGGCAGGAATGTATCTAACAATATGGACGACAAATGATGGACACTTACGAAACTTTTACAATAGTGGAGACTCAAAGGTACCGTTCGATGTAGAAAACGAAACCAAGACTCTTGGCCTCGTTTGGGATACCGGCAAAGACATGTTAAAGCCATCACTACCGAAGATGCTTGAATGATTGAACGAACAAAAGGTTACGAAGACCGATCTTAAGCTTTTCCTCACTCATGTACGATCCTTTTGGATTCTTCACGCCGTTCGTGCTGGTAGTCAAGTTATTTATACAAATGCTGTGGTTAGAGAAATACACCCAGGTTGCGCCACTTCCTGAGTTCCTTCTTATAGAGTGGACAGATGGGACTAAAAGCATCAGAACTATTAATCAGCTGGAAGTTAAGAGACATTTTGGTCAAATCCTCCTGCACAGGAATGTGCATCCACGCCTTTAGTGACGCTACCCCAGTTGCATATGGCGCCGTCCTTTACCTTCAGATACGAGACTTCAAGGGAGCCACAACCGTTCAGCTACTGCTAGCCGAGTCGAGAGTCGCACCTCTACAAAAGGTAACTGTGCCACGATTAGAACTGGTGGAAGCCCTCGTTGCAGCTCGACTAACTGCAACAGTGAAACGTGCCCTAAATCCAGAGGGCGTTGAAACAGTTATGTGGACAGATTGGCTACGCCGTTCAGGGAAACGCTGGGAAGAGTTCGTAGCAAACCTAGTTGCTGATATGGTTTCCCTAACTGATTTGAACTTGTCGAGACATTCATTGTCCGCGTGATCAAAATCCAGCCGATTTACTGTTTAAAGGATCCCCAGTGGAGCAACTCTTACAAAGTTCAATTTGGTGGAAAGGACCAAACTTTCTGTACACTGAGACGACATTCGACGAGCCCTGATACACCGAGGACACAGTCGAAATAGAAGAAGCTACCTGCACAGTAGCTGCAGTTCAGGATACAGTCAGCCTAGAAGAGGAAACTTCGTGTTTGAAAGCAGCTCCACAACCAGTGCTTACAAATGTAAACATCAACGACTACAGCCCTTAGAACAGACTGATGTGTATAACCGCGTGGATACAACGATTCGCTAGAAAGTGCAGGTACAAAGATGCCAGAAAGCAGCTACCTTTAGACTCAACTGAAATAGAATAGGCTGAAATTGATCGGACACGTCTAACACAAGATAAAGTGTTTGGACCAGATGTCAGCAGAATGGACATTACAATTCAGCGTTTCAGACCATATCACGACGAATCGGGGCTTCTCCGCTTGGGAGGTCGTCTTCAGTTGAGCAACCTCCGGGAAAGTTCCAAGCACCCCATTCTGCTTCCTGCTTCAAACACATTCAAAAAGTTATCGGTAAAGAAGGAACACCGACGACTTTTACACGTTGCACTCAGTTTTCTTTTGACTTAACAGAGAGAAAACGTTAGGATAATGAGGGCCAGGCAGATTGTAAAGAAAATCATTCATTAATGCACAGTCTGCCGGCGATATTCCTGGAAGCATTACTCGGAGTCCTTCGCGCCTCGGACAGCTGAACGTGTTCAGCACTCTCACCACTCGAAGTCAGTGGTATCAGTTTTGCCAGACCGCTTCTACTCAAAGATAACGGAGGACCAATAAAGAAGTGTTATATACTGATCTTCAGATGTGCAGCCGTCAGAGTGGTTCATCTGGAGCTTGTTACAACTCTTACTTACGACAAATTCCTGCTAGCATTTAAATGATTTGTGGCATGACGAGGAATTTGTAAGATTGTATATTTCGACAACGCCAAGATATTTAAAAAGGCCTCAAGGGAGATCCAGCGACTTAATGAAATAACAGGAAGTACAATCGTATTTCGGAAGTCGCAGGATTGTTTGGAAATATATCACTGAACAAGCTCCCTGGTGTGGAGGATTTTGAGAACGACTCATTAGATATATGAAGTCTACATTGAAGAAAACACTAGGAAAGAATTTCTTTAACCAAGAAGATCTTTCGACCACGCTCTATCAAGTTGAAGCGATAAATTCCTGACCGATAACATTTGTGTATGCAGAAGCCTCTGAACCAATGCCGCTTCCGCCAAGTCATTTCCTCATAGGCCAAAGCTTGACTATGCTTCCTCCAGACATCTCAAGCACAGCAACAAAAGAGACACCGTCGTCATGCGAATTACTTCAACGAAGATAGAAACACAGAGAACATGTGTTAAACAATCTCTGGAACCAGTGGCGACGAGAGTACCTCCAAAAACTTCGTTCAGCTCACAATAATAAAACTAGACACTCAGAATCACTGAAGCTTGGACACATAGCACTGATAAAATAATTGAACTCGCCAAGACAATTGTGGAAGATGAGAAAAGTGACAGAATTATGTCCGGGTGGCGACGGCAAAGTTGGCTCATGCAAAGTACGCACTTCTAGTGGCAACAGGTCGCGGAAACTGGTAAAGACGCTGTACCACCTAGAATCTGCTGGACAAGCTCCGTCTTAAAAAGAAACAAGCACACGCCAATTGTTCGGCCCGTAGCAGTTAAATACATGCTCCGAAAAAGAAGAGAAGTTAGAAGCGAGCGTGAACACCAGCACGCGCCTGCATTTTTTTAGTTGTTTTTGCGAGCGCCGAATAAACAAGACGTTCACTACTTCGACTCCGCTTCCTGGTTTTCAACAACTACGCTACATCTCCAGGCATCGAGTGGCGCCTGACACCTGCAGAACAATGCCGAGAGCCAATGGGGCTATACTATTCTAGGTGCAACCAAATTAAGACGGCTACTTCACGAGAAGAGGAATTGGCCTCGCCTTGGTCAGTATTTGGCCACTACCTCCCTCATTACTCTTACAATTAACTCGTGGTCCTCAGTCCCTAGCAGCTGCGGCGCACCTGATGAAGGTGGTGGTCAGACCTGCCACGCCGCAGAGGTTGCTAAGGATGTCTGGAACCGTGCAGGCCGCCACTGGAAACTGAGCCTGACAACGTTCAACACACGAACCCTCTTGACTGAAGCTAGGTTACCACTATCCTTGCGGAATTATCAAACATTGTGTAGGACATTATTGGCCTTAGTGAGATCAGAAGAACTGGAGAGGCCTATACTGGGCTGGCTAACGACCGCGTCCTCTACTACGGAGTACTGCCAGTGAAGAAGCAATACGGGGTAGGACCCCTAATTTATAAGGACATTAGCGGGCAAGATTGACGAATTCTACACCGTTAATCAGAGGGCAGTAGTAGTCGCAATAAAGGTGGCTAGGCGTTATAGAATAAACGTAGTACAATCATACGCTCCAACCTCCGATCACAAAGATGAAGAAATAGAAAACCTTTATGAAGACGTTGAATTAGCGATGAGAAAAGTACAAACTCAGTATACTGTAGTCACGGGTAACTTCAATGCTAAAGTGGGAAAAACGCAAGATGGTGAACACGCGATCGGAAACTACGCCATGAAATAAAGCAACACTAGAGGAGAGATCTTGGTAGAATTCAGTGAATCGAGCAAGCACCGAATAATGAATACCTCCCTCAAGAAGCACATCAAGTGAAAGTGGACCTTGATCAGCCGTAATGAAAAAACAAGAAATTCAATAGATCTCATACTTTCTGCCAATCCCAAGGCAGTGCATGATGTAGACGTGTTACGTAAGGTAAAGAGCTATGACCACAGGTTAGTCAAGTCTAGGATTTACCTCAATATGAAGAGAGAAACAGTAACATTATTGCATCCTGCTGGCCAAGCGCTGCCGATGAGATAAAGAACGCTTTCTCGTCGCCAGTCACGATGCAGCTGACCTTGTTTACCGAACGCACGCTTCGGAGCCGCACAATACCATTGCGCAAAGGCTCCATGACGTTGCTTTCTTCATGTTTCGCGGGCTTTCTTTGCAACCGGAAAAAAGGACTACGTGAGGCGTTCAGTAAAAGAAACAACTGTATCGGTAGTTTCTGAAGATGCTCTACAAATCTGCGTATCATACTTGGGGTCCTCAGCCAATAATGAAAAAGTTGCGTAATTAAACTTAAATAAGTAATTAGTGAGTTATGGGGAAAACAAAAATATGTCTGATTTACTATAGGGTATTGCGAATAGCATGTGTTCGGTTCAATTCGATTCCGACGTGCCGTTCATTTTTAAATCCTTGGCTCAAGTTATGTGGGACGCCCTCTATATATAAATATATATATATTGACCGCACATTCGAGGCGTCGCCTTCAACAAAAAGAAGTTTAGATATGCCATCAGTTTCGAGACCGGAATCGTCTTTGTCGGGGAATATTTAAATATATATATATAAATATGCATATACTAGAAGGAAAGAGATAATTAAGTACTGGTGTTCTGCATTGGAAGATAATACAGGTGGCCCGCATTTTAGAGGAAATACTTCGCTACTTCCGTATCGGTTACAATATCTTCTTTCGAATCTGTCGAATTCGCAAAGCATTCCTATATATATATATATATATATATATATATATATATATATATATATATATACACACAGGGGTTAACCAGGGAGCCCGACATTAACCATAGCGTAGGAACCCAACACACAGACACCAAGGACAACACAAGGGAAGTTTTTACTCACTGCATGAATTCAAGAGATAATAAATTAATGAAAATTCAAGTGAATGAAAAAACTACTTCCCGCACGTGGGGAACGATCCCGCATCTTCGCATTGCGCGTGCGATCCTCTACCAAAGGAGCTACCGCGGCGCCCTTCTCCCATCCACTTTCTGGGGTATTTACGTGTTATTGAAGTAACCCTGGGAGTGTTAGCCAGCGCCACCACTCACAAACCTTGGTGACGGATGAGGAACATCCTTTCTGCCGCAAGCGTCACGAGTACGGGATCTTTTTGGGTGAAGGCAACTAGTGAATAAACCCACACGTGCTACTTGAAAGCATCAATGTTGCCGGATTCGAGACCCTCCGTATATAATGAAGGATAAGAAAGGGGGTTTAACGAGGGATGATTTTTAGTAATCATAGCATAGGAACCCAACAAACACGCCAAGGACAACACAGGGAAAATTATATAATAATTAAAATGAAAGTGGATGAAAAACAACTTGCCGCAGGTTGGGAATCAACCCGCGTCTTCGCATTACGCGTGCTATGCTCTACTAATTGAGCTACCGCGGCACTGTTTTCTCATCCACTTTAATTTTTATCTTATTTTTTCATTTCATTTATTTGGGCAACACAAATACAAGGTTTTCCCGCAAGGTAAGGCAAAAGGAGGGCGTAATCCTCTTGACTAGGGCCTTTACTTCGCTGGAGCAGCAGATGTAGCGGACTGCTGATAAAACAAAGTAAAACTAATAAGACACAAAACTTCAAAATTATTTACAGCAATATTTTAAACGCATTGTAAAGTATCAACCGTTTGCCAAATAGCAACTAAATAAATACAGCACAGCAAAAATAAGAACATTCTGGCATTAACAAAAGTTATACATTCAGAATATATCATTAATAACATTACTATTGACATTAAACACAGAAACTTTATTAACATTCGTTAATCACACTGTGATCAGAAAATATTATGTTTTCTATTGCATGTTAAAATTCGTGCATTGTTCTAGAATTTATGGCTTCGTCAACAATGTTAGGGTACGTATTACATAAACACATGGTTTCCTATTCGATCGTTTGCATGCCATATCTTGTCCTTGGTTTCTTTATTACTGCTGATGTGTGACGTAGGTTGTATCCTATGTCTCTACTCAGGTAACGAGTTGAAAATAGTTCTCCGTTGCTGGATCGATCTCTTTAAATAGCCGTATGCAGATCTTTGTTTTGTAAGAGTCTCTAATATTAGGAATGTTGTAGCGCATCATTAGTATAGAAGATCCTGTGTATTGTTTTGAGAAGTTCATCAACCGAACAGCTCGCCGTTGCAGTACTGCCAATTTTTCTATATCTGTTTTATTACCGTTTCCCCATACTAAGAGGCAGTAGCTAAGATGCGAGTGCACAAACTAAAAGTACAATTGTACGAGAAGCCTGACAGGCACAAGGAATTGGATCCGTTGTAGCAAGCCAACAGATCGTGCAACCTTAGTGCGTACCTTATTTATGTGCTCTGTCCAGCTTAGGTGTTTGTGAAATGTAGCACACAGAAACGAATAGCTTGAGACATGTTACATGTTCAAGTTGCGATCCAGATATTGTGGGTATCTCCTCCGTGCTCTTGGGACAAAGGAACGACAACACAGTAGTGCAAACAATCACAAGGGCATTTATTGCACCTTTCATAGATCAATGCCTGCTAGCCGAGTTGCTATCCACAAAACATGCCGATCGGCGCGCGACAAATCTAGAAGTCCGACTCGCCGCGACCGCATAGCGAGCGAATATGTTCGCCCCATGCTGGATCCCAACGCCTGGTCGTTCGCGCGTACTGTCACGCGAACGGTGGCGCATTCCAAGGCGGCCACGCGAGACGGTCTCGCAGAAGCATGGGTCGGCGCACGCGCGGCGCGTCCGTCCCGCTTGCTGTCTCGTTCCAAAGAGAGAACGCCTTCCACTCCCGCACCCAAGTAACCCCGCCGGTAGCAGCGCAACACTCGCGCCATCTCTCGCGCTGCGCTTCAACCACATCGACCGCCGCCGGCGTCACGCAGGCCACGCAGCGAAGCGGGATTGCAGGAGATGGGGGAAAACAAGATATCTGGGGACGCGCGTGAGTCGCGCATCCCCACAATATATATATATATATATATATATATATATATATATATGTCGTCATGCCGGCTAACTGCTGTCCTCTGTACCTTCTATTACAGCTGCAGCAGTGGAGATCAGAGGTGGCAATAACCGCGGCAACATTGAAACGGATTTCGACAGCTCGGAGGTTATGTCGAATGTCATGAAAGGCAACCTTTGTCCCCTCCCCGCCGGTTTTACGCATGACGTCACCATCGCTCTTCCCCTGAACTGGCAGACGAAGGCCCACGGGGACAAGGACTTCGTCCTGAAGGCCTACCTAGCGGCGCGTGTTATTAACGCGCATGGCCTAAAGTCGGAGCCGTCCAGGAAAGTTATTGTAGAGGTTGAACTTTGGAATTTTACTGAAGTTTCGAGCGAAAATGATGAACCGTCAGTGACAACAGTGGAGGAAGATCGAAGAAAAAAGAACAAACCGTCCATGACAACCGATGAGGATGATGGGAGCGAATATTACGAACCGTCCGTCATCGTTTGCATGAAGTGTTGCAACACTTCATGAAATGAAGTGTTGCAACCATCACTGACGTTATTCGCACAACATATTACCTAGTCTGTGTTACTGCGTTTCATCACTTTACTGTTCTATTGTGTATTTTATTTTTACTGTTGGATATCTTCTTCAAATGTTGTATTCCCCATGCTGGCTGCAGAGCTTCAACCTGCACTCTTATTTCTTTTGTTTACATTTTGCCTGCTATAATCCCGATACCGAGATTCCAGTATCAATAAAAGAATAAACTAAAACAATAAATAAATTAAGACTAATTATGTTATCAGGTGAAATGTAAAAAATAATCTGAGTATCTCCAACCGACGGCAAGCAACATTATCTTGGTTCTGTCCAGCCTACGTGGCATTTGCATATCTTTAAATCTTGGTGGATGATAGTTGGGACACACTGTACACACAGGACCAAGTTCACTATATTGTAGCGAAGGGACGCAGCCGTGGGATATCAGACGCATCAACTCACCAGGAAGACGGAAGAAGAATGGGGATGAGCTCTGGCAGGGGAAAGTCCAAATCCGCAGGTACGACGACGAGAGTAGCATTTGGATAACTAGGTTTATTCACTTGGCATCTGCCGTAAGTTTAAACTGTACAAAAATATCTACAAACAGAACGATGTCATACCGCACAGCAAACATGAGCACATCATTCTTGATGACCGCGGACACTCGCTGTCAAAACGCTGGAGTGCGAAAACGTGGCAGCAGCAGCGAGCGAAGCGATATTCGCGCTGTCTATCGCTTCAAAGCAAAGTGAGCGCCGAGAACACTCACCGAAGTAAACATACCTGGTAGCGAAGCTTCCATAGAAGCCCATACCATGCCCATATGTTCAATACATGGCAGCTTGTGGTTCATGGGGCTTACCGCCATCTGTGTGACGACGGAACACTTCCGGCGGAAAAATATATAATGTGACGCCAAATTCGTTATAACAGAAGTGACGTCATTGTGTTCTAGAAGGCGCGAAATTTGTTTTAGTGGCCTGCCTTTCGAGCTGTCTATTCAAATGGCCTGCCGTTCGACTTGACGGGTGTTTCAAGCTTTCAGCGCGGAAAGCGATGCAGGAAAAGGCCAGCCGTACGGATGCCGCAGTTGCACCCGTGCATAAAGCATATTTTCTTCGGAGGCCGACGAAAGATTCAGGATGTAGAGTGCTTGCCCTATCGTCGGACGCCAAGCCCGTTGGCCAGCGCACTCGCACGAAAACAACTGAAGCATGCAATTATCTGGCTGTCGTAACTCACTACTTTTGACTGAACACGTTAAGAAACGATGAAGCTACTCACGTCGCCAAATTCAGACAAACGTCGAAAAGTTAAACAGCATAACGTGTAAGGGAGGCGTATTGTAACAGGTGACCTTCACGAGTGCGCCTTTCTGCGCGCTCCGAGAACTGTATTGCATTGCAAGTGATAGCGGCGGCGTCGCTCGGAAAAGCACTTTTACGTACCATGCAACAGAAAGCTGCACCGGGAGTTTCTCATGTTCCTCTACAATTTTATCATTGACACCTTTGATCTAAATTAATATCAAGAAGTTGATTAATTAATTAAAACTAGTTATCTAACTAGGCCGAATGCAAAAGATAATCTTTAGTAGCTCCAAGCGACGGCAAACAATATTACCTTGGTCCTTACTAGCTACGTGGTATTTGCACATTTTAAATCTTGGTGCACGATAGTTATTCATGATATGTTATGATATGTTATCATGTTATGCATGATAAATTCCCAGTAATGCGGATGAAAGTAAATGGACGCCTAATATGTACAAACCAGACCATTGTTCAAGGTTTCCGAAGACCACTCACGTGACGGCAACGGCAGAGGTTACTGACCTCCGCGATCGCCTGATTCCGCGGTAAACGCTGTTATATGCTTTCATAAGGATCGCTTATTTTTTTTCCTCCTCTCTTACATTTTCCTTTCCACTTTATGCTTTTTCCACCTCCCATATGCCGGGTAGATGACCACATCCAACATAGTCGTCCTCCTTACGTTTTCTTCCTGACTCTCCCTTTTTTTCGTCAACCATTCTTTTGACACGTGTGTCCGTATTCATTGTCATTGCCCATTTCATATATCTAGTGTTTCCTCCTGGGCAAGCGGGTTCAAGGAACGTGGTGGAAAGAGGGTAGATGTTCTTGTGCGGGCAGGAGTGCTCTTTTTGTATTGCTGACTGCCATATCGTTCAGGTGACTAATAGCCTGCAGCGTATCGAGCAGGATGAGTAATGCCGATTTCATTCTTTCCGTAGCGTTCAGCAAGCTCCGGCACTTGGACGAACCTAAGAGGCACGAGGGAATGTGGCGTCGATTGCTTCTCGAGAGTCTAGTTCTGAAGCTGACCGCCGTGCAGGAAACCGCCTGCAAGAAAGCCAACGGCGAAGTTTTTGGAGTGAGGCAGATATTGGTCAACGAGGACAAAAGCAGCAGCGCGGTGAGGAGGAGGTCGATGAAAGGGATGGGAAGCGGCGCCAGAGTTCGCCTGAGCTTCGGTCCATGGAGGGAGGAACGAGCTCGGGATTTATCGCCGCACGTCGGCCCTGCACGATCGACATGGATGCCTTGGACGAAGTGCTTGGACCGGAACCTGATATCCAGTTCCTAGATGACTGAGCTGACTGATTCCGGCTAGAGCAGCGTTTTTAATGCGAAAGCATTATGTGGCTCATGAGGAGGAAAATCCGGCGTACTTGTCGGCGTTGGCGGGGCCACCGATGGTCCATTAAGACACGGAACTCACCACCATTGGGAGAGTCGAACCCACAACTATTGGTGGGAGTTGAACCAACAGCCTTTGGTCCTAATTAAGGCGAAGGCGATTAAGGACCACGTAATGAGGACGGTGTTAACTAAAACACTCGAAAACACGACCATTGGTTGGAGTCGAATTAACGAGTTTCGGTATTAGCACAGTTAAGATAGCTTTAATTAGGGCACTCAAACCCCCTACCTTCTTGTTTCTGGAGTCGAACACATTACGATTGGTGGGAGTCTAACCGACGACCTTTGATCGTAATTAATTGTCAATGTCATTAAGGCACGGTAATTTTGATAATGCTAATTTAGATACTTATACCCAGGACATTTGGTGCTAATGCGAAGTTAATTAAGGCACAATGAATTCAGATAGAGTTAACTAAGGCATTCCAAAGCACCACCTTCGTTCAGAGTTGAACCCTCGACCTCGCGTAGTGGCATAATGTCGAAGCATCACGCTGTGGTCGCAATGCTTTCGCATTTGTCTACGCAGGGATACCTATGTCGCCCTTGAATGTTTATGTTCTCCGTGATCATAATGCCTTATGTGTAGTGTGTAATTGTTTTATAAACTCGTTATTCTTATATGCATGTAAAGAGTGCGCAGTAATACAGGTACAGGAAGATCATGATGCGCCGTTTTCTTGTATTTCGTTTGTAGTGGAAACAAGTGCTCCCCAGTATCAGCATGGATTGCGTAGTTCCCTCTATTGTACATAGGATTCTCCAATTTAGGCAATTTTTATTGTTTTATGTCAGCACATAGGCATGAACTAAGCAAGTACCGCTAATTGCTTATTTATTAGTGTTACCTAAAGGCGTTTTTTTGCCGAGGACTCTGCTACATCAAGTGTAATATTGATTTTCTCGGGAGTTTTTCTTTCGCATAATGCTTTCAACGTTTCTTTCTTTTTTTTGTAATCCCCCTCGTGTAAATGAAGACTTGATTTTAAATAGCTAATGCCACACAGCCCCAGTAGATGTACTTCTGGCGAGTAAATGTACAAGTAATTGATTGATTGAGTAACCTCTATTTTACAGTCCTGCAGAACGCGTATTAGCACGTCGCGGGCCGCCGCTCCCACGTCGGGACCGACAGGCCTAGCCTGCCAGCCGCATCGTGGGCCTGCTGGACAGCCCAACGTTGCTCAGCCAGGAGTGGGTTGTGGAGGGCCGCCTCCCACCTAGCTGAGCTGAAGTCAGGGCTTGCTATAGAGATACATCCCCAGAGCATGTGCGAAAGTGCTGATCTATCCCCGCAAGGAGGGCACGCGTCATCAGTGTAAATCTCCGGATATATCGCATGTCAACTTGAACAGGTTGGGATAGGTTTCTGTCTGCAACAGTCTGAATGTCGGTGCCTGAGGCCTAGTGAGCTTGAGGTGAGGAGGAGGGTATTGTCGCCGCGAGAGATACAAGTGTTTAAGAAGTTCATTATAAGTGGCAGGCACGTCCCTACCATGCGTAACTCTCTCTCCGGCCGTTACAGCGCCAGCACGGTCAGTCAGTACGCACGCGGCAGCGTGGGCCGTCTCATTGAGGTGCGTTGGGACACCCGCCATGTGCCCAACGTGGGCTGGGAACCAAGTAAGCAAATGATACTTGATTCTATCCGGACCTGCCTTACGAAGCAGCCCAAAATCCTATTCTGAGATCACTCCACACTGAAATGCCCTAATGGCCAACCGTGAGTCACTGTAGATGACGTCGCTGCTGTCATCAAGCATCGCCAAGGCAATGGCCACCTGCTCGGCTATCGCCGGATCTCCGGTTCGTACAGATGCACAGTTCGTGAGTCGCTGTTCGGAATCCACCACTACTGCAGAAAAGGAGCACCCCTTCCGATATGCGGCCGCGTCAACAAAGCAGGCTCTACGCCCCTCTGTCTGGATCTGTTTGAATATGGTTGAAGCTCTTGCTTTCCTTCTACCGTTGTTATATTCAGGGTGTACATTTCTTGATATCGGCGATACGGAGATCAAATCTCGTATGTCCCGTGGTAACTGGCATTTTCTTGGTGCTTCTGCAGATGGTGGGTAGCCGAGCTCTTGTAATATCCTCCTACCGGCGGCGGTCGTGGAGAGTCTGGCAAGTTGCGCTCTTTCCTGAGCCTCTGCAATCTCCTCCAGAGTGTTATGCACACCTAGCTGGAGGAGGCGATTGGTGTTGGTGAAGATCGGTATACCCAGGGCTCGCTTAGTTATTTTCCTGAGCAACGTGTTGAGTTTGTTCCTCTCTGCTCTTTGCCATCTGTGCATAGCCGCCACGTAGGCAAAGTGGCAAAGCACAAAGGCGTTAATCAACCGTAACAGATTGTCTTCTTTAAGGCCATGATGGCGGTTAGCCACCCTTCGGATGAGACGTACTGCGTTGTCCGTCTTGGTCGTGAGCGTGATTATCGTTTGCGCGTTAGAGCCAGTCGATTCGACTACCATGCCGAGTATTCTTATTGCGTCGACCCTAGGAATCTTGTCTCCCTTGCCCGTGCGAAGACAAATGGTGCTGTCAGACAGTGGTCTCCAGCCCATGGGCTTTGTGGGGGTCCCACTCTGCGTGCGGCTAGGGCTGAAGGCGAGCTCCGGATCTAGCCCCACGCAGTCGCTTCGTGGTACTCCCAACCCGTAGCGCGGGAATCGCGGCTACGCCGGGTTCTGACGAATAAGGCAACCAGCGGTGTCAACGGTAACAACGTTTATTAGCAATAGCGAACACTCGCAGAGGGACGTCCTCTCTGTAATAGTAGTAAATAGGCTTGCCTCGTTGTCTGGGTGGGTCAGACACGAGGTCACTCACGGGAGGCGGCAGGTGCTGTCGTGCAGGCGGTCCAAGGTGTCGGCGTCCCAAGAGAGCGCGTCTCCCCCGGTGCCGCGCTTTTATGCCTTTTTACCTTTTTGCGAGGAGAAGTCCTCCTCGCCGGCCGGACACGTTTCCCTTTCCCTTGAGCCGCGTGGGGGGAGAGGGGTACGCGCGTCACAAGAGGGACGGAGAAAGGGAGGGCGCGAAGTGCCTCTCTCCCTTGTCTACGCCGGCCCGACCCGTCGGCCACGTGTGAACGGGACGACGCGGGTACGCGGGAGGAAATGGAGGCGGGTGCTCCCCACAGGTTACGACCTCTTCTTAAGGGGCGGCAGAGTAAAAGCTCTGACTTCTTAGCCGAACAGTTTAATCCCGTGGGTCGAAGATAGCCCTCCGTGACCTCGATGGCCTCCTGTAAAGCACTCTCAACCTGTCCGTCACTTCCTCCAACACACCAAATGGTAATGTCATCCGCATAGATGGTATGCCTGATGCCCTCGACTCGTGAGAGTGTTCTGGAAAGGCCGATAATGGTCAGGTTAAACAAAGTGGGCGAGATGACGGAGCCCTGTGGAGTGCCCCTTGTTCCAAGCTCCACCTCTTCCGCGATCATGTTTCCTGCGCGGAGAGTCGCTCTTCTTCGGTGCAAGAATGACCTGACGTAATCATGGAATCTTAAGCCCAGACCAAGCTCAGATATCGATTGCAGCATAAATTGATGGGCTATCTTACCGAAAGCCTTCTCCAAATCTAATCCAAGGATGGCCCGAGTGTCCCGCGTGTCATTGTCGATTATCTGACTCTTGATGAGCTTCATGGCGTCCTGTGTGGATGGTGGATGTACAAGTAATCCACCAACCATTTAAATAACGACCGTTTCGGCAAACCGTACGCAGGGGAAGGTAATGAAGCTACAGTTCTAACCACGTTATGTACTCACTGCAAGTATGATGTGTCTGTGCGATTGTGGCTTAAAGGTTACCGTTTGGTTAAAAACTACAATAATGATTATTTTTCCAGGCCCCTATAAAACTTTTTGATTGGAAAGAACGATCGTTTCATCTCGAATCCTATTAACGCTCCTATGTAAGATATATGCTGCATAGAAATATTTGATTTATAGATTGTCTGCGCTCTCAGCAAAATAAAAGCAGCAAAAGGGGCGGCTCTTAGTACCATAAGTTCAAAAGCGTAAGAACCGTCATAACTGCGGTTGTGGGTGTCAGCGACATAAAAAAATGTCAGGCATGAGTTGTATGTAATATCAGCAGTTCAAGAATTTGAAAACACACATTTCCTGTCAGTACCTGAAGCTCAAAAAATTTGAAACGAAATGAGTGAATGCTAGCACCAGCGGCATAAAAAATCTCGAAGAAATGAGTGTCTGTTAGAAGCAACCGGCTCAAAAAATTTAGAAGATTGGCTTTTTATAACAGCAGCTCAAAAAATTAGAATTAACATGACTGGTTCCTAGTACCAGCAGCTCAAGAATTAGAAACGAAATGAGTGGCTGCTAGTAGGAGATGATCAAAGATTGGCTGTTATTACTAGCAGCTCACAAATAGAAGAAACGACATGAGTCGCTGTTAGTACCAGCAGATAAAAAAAAAACATGAAAAGAAGGGATGGGCTGTTAGTCCGTGTAGCTCAGAAAAAATGAGAAAAAAATTAGAAAATTTAGGAAAAGAACTTTAGCTTTTATTACCACAAGCACAAAAATTACAAACGCAATGAGGGGTTGTTAGACCAGCAGCTCAAATAATAAGGAAAAAAAATTTTGGCTATTAATTTCAGCCTCTCAACTTATTTAGCGGTTATTTCTAAGCATTATTAAATCAATATATTTTTTTGGGCAGCTGGTACTTTCTTTCAAATTATTTGAACTACTGGTCTAAGAGCCACTCATTTCGTTTCAAACTTTTTTCGTCTACAGGTACTGACAGCCAATCTTATATTCATTTTGTTTTTCAATAATGAATATTAGCTCACGGTGATCTTTTAACAAAAATCGCACAAGCATAGAACACTTCATAATCGCAGTGAGTACAGAACGGGATTAGGAATGTCCCATCATTACCATCCCCAGCGTAAAGTTCGCTGAGACCGCCGTCGCACATATGGATGCATTTACACCTATGCATTTACAAGCCACAAATGCACCTACAGTGGCAGTGCAGTATTATTTATGTAAAATCAAGTCTTTATTTATAAAAAGAAAGTTCTTTTCAAATACGTCGAAAGTATTATACGAAAATCCCACGCAAAAAAAAAACATATTACACTATGTGTGGCAGACTGCTCGGCAAATATAAAATACCTTTAAGCAGCACTAATAAATATGAAATTAGTGGGAACTTTCTTTGTTCACGCCTACCTGCTCATAAAATAACAACAAATATTACCTAAATTTGAGAATCCTATATGCAATGCCTTGATATGCTCTGCGGATGCTGCTACTGCGGAGCAGTTGTTTCCTCTACAAACAAAATACAAGAAAGACGCATCGTAATCTTATATCTACATTACTGCAGCGCAATCATTACACGCGCAAACATTCACCGACGGTTACGATACTCCCTCCTGCGAAATTTGAGCGCAGGTGGCGTAGCATCGCGCTGCTGTGTGAATTCTCCTTTTTTCTTCTTTCTCCTTTCATTCCCTTTCCCCAGAACAGGGTAGCCAGCTGGCACTTACACTGGCTAACCCTCCTTGTCTTTCTTCCCATTTTGTGTCTCCTTCTCTCTTGAGCGCAGGTGTATGCGCGTTTCCATTTCGCGATATATTTGCTGGCCCGGACAATCTGTCTCGTGCAGCACGTTGCACAACGGGGCGAAGTGCGGCGCTACTGCTTCGCTGATCGGGAGATCGCGAAAGACAGCCTGTGGGTGACGCGTTGGCGCGATTCGCAGCGGCCGCCGCGAACAGACCGCCGCTTATTCAGGGCTTTGTTTTCATATATAGTATCGCTGGACGCACTCGCCGCATGCCGTCGGTGAGCGGGCGACGCGCGCCACTCTGGCGCCATCTCGTGGCCATCGTCGCCGCAGAGCGGCAACTCGCTTTTCTTTATCACGCTTTCGCCATACCCTTCTCCTCTGCTTTCCGCCTCATGCTTTCACTGTAGCCTCCTCCACCTCCGCTTTCCTCGTCGCGTTCTCTTCGCTTTTCATCCCCCGCTGCGCTCCGCATTCCCTCTTTCGTCCTTCGCTCTGCTGGTTCTCTTGGTTACGGCGCCGACCCACGCCGACGCTCAACGCAGCAACTGGCGCTTCATATCTGCGCTCTAAAATAAACAGCCTCTACAACAATTACACAAGCACACAGCGCAACACCATAGCCGCTAAGCCACCGCGACGGGTCGATACATCGTGAAATGAAAACACGCATACAACTAAGCTCGAATTTCGTATTAGAAATTATCGTAATCGTCGGTGATATTTCTTCCTCTTTGACCGATCTCTGCGTCTGCTTCGACAGCTTTCCCGTCGGCTTCCTTGCACGCGGTGTCCTGCCCGGCGGTCAGCTTCGGAACTATTCGCTTGAGCAGCAATGGACGCCTCCCTCGTGCCACTTGGATTCGTTGAAGTCCCGGATCATGCTGAATGCCACGGAGAGAACTTTTGTTGCTTTCTACAACTCCCACCCTCTCATCATCATTTGACTGTGATCAACATTACTACTGGAGCTGGGCAGTCAAGTGCAGCCATTTACAAACAACGCAATAAAAAAAGCACTTGGCTGTATTTGAATAAGTATAGCGTACTGTCAATTGATGAATTAAGCATAGCTACATGAAAGAAGTAACTCACCACTCTTGACCTCAGCTGATCGCTTTACGACAAGTCTTAGTCAAATCTTTAATTCTTGCACACTAGAAAATGGCCCCTTCAGCACTTCCTCCTGCATCTCAATTTTTCTATCACACAGTCTCGCTAATATAACATCCAGAACAGATGCTCTGATGTTCAATCCTTATCAATTTTGTTTGAAGCACATGGATCAATTGCTAATACAAATATGAAATTCAGAAGAAATAAAACTGCATGACATTAAATTCAAAAAGCACAGCAACGGCTAGTAAAATTGTTTGCACCTAGAAGATTGTAAAAGATTCCTAGGCACGGAGGGGGCATGCAGTCAGTTTTGAGTGATTCTCACTGATGTGCCGAATCCGTCTGATAGAATCAAGTTTTCTCTTCAACAATGCTTAACTTAAGAAGTAGAGTTATGATGACGTGCACCTGAAGGAAGATTGTAAAAGCTCTGAGAATAATGTAACCTTAAGAACATCGCTGGCACTTTCTTATAAATTCAACCAGACTTCAAGGCAAACTGTTGTCATTCTGCTATGATTGCGCGAAAATGATGATTATGATCTTATGACTGTTTTCAATAAAACCTTGGCACTTCTCCAGGAAAATGAAGCAAGGGTTAGAAAAAAACTCAGTGGTCTTCCGCTCTGTAAAGGATGACCAGCGAAGCTGTGTATGCGGGCCCCTTAATGGCGAACTGCACCTCCGCACCAGGTCAGCCCAGCTTTACACTATCTTCGGGATTAGCCCACGAATGGGGAGTACTTAACGCCTGCTTCACATCCGCCGGGAGTCGGGCCAGTATTGCACTATCTTCGGGATCGGCCCACGTATGGGGAGTGCTTAACGCCTGCTTCACCGCTGCCCCGGGCCGGCCCGGCATTGCACTAACTTCGGAATCGGCCCACGCATGGCGAGTGCTTAACGCCTGCGTCACCTCTGCCGCGAGGCGGGCCAGTATTGCACTATCTTCGGGATCGGCCCACGTATGGGAGTGCTTAACGTCTGCCTCCCTACAAGCTGGATTGAATGTGTTATACCCTGTATATTAATTTTGATGTCATATGTATGAATACAGTGAGTGGAGCTTTACGCAAAAAAGCTCATCACAAAGTTTGTGCCAAATGTCTGTCTTCTGATATACAACAGTTGTTAAATGTACATTTTTCGAGCAGTGCCTTCCCCCTCTGAACATTAAAGAACCGCTGACAATTTGTAATAAGCAGTTGCTGACTTACTATGCCTGAACAGCAATGCCAGTAAGGCAGTAATCTAAAATTACTTTTAATTTAATTTATGGATTTACCTGCCATAGAATTTAAACGTGGATTGAGGTTTTGTAGCCCATGATCATCCCTGTTGTGGATGCAGCCCGAAGGACGTGACACAAGATCGTGCAGGTTAGTTTTCCCGTTAAGATGACGTTTTAAATGTTATGCCACCTGTTAGCTGTCCTAAATTGCAACCAGTTGCTTGGATCCCACTTGTGAGGCTATAAGCACTATAAACTATGTGCAGATGTTAAACGCACGCAAGACAATTTTGGTACAGCCAGTAGGCTTTCCTATTTTCTGTCAACCAATATCTATCGCTTTAATTAAATCAATCCTATCATAATTGTCACAGGTGTTCGAGGCAGCACTAGCTGGGTTGTTGGTTCATGAGCAAAAACCAAATTTCTGGAATCAACGAATAAAGGCAGCATTTCGTGCATGCAAGGTAACATTCATCATGTCTGTCGTAATAAAGGTTACCATCCCCAGTGAACACAAGGGTATAAGAAAGCTACATTTGCCGACCGCGCGTGTAGGCATGCCGCCAAGTTTGCTGGCTACATGCGACTTGCGGAAAATATTTGCTGCTACTTTTCTTTTTTCACGAATTGACGAACTTTCAGTCTAACAGAGAAGGATAAAAACAATGACTGCGCGCCCGGCATGAAGCCATGCACAGCCTCCCGTTTTTCATGCCGTGCCAATGCCTCCTTTACTTTGAGGAGGAACTGGCTGTGCGTGTGCGGAAACTGGTTTTTTTTTTTTCGAACGCGTTTTTTTCTTGTTTCGGTCAACGTTACTAGACCTAACCCAAGAGGTAATCTACTAACGTTGATCTAACCACAGTGGATCTAACGTTGGTTTCGGCGATATGCTCCTAGTGGCGCGACCAACGCGACTGATAATGTTTTCCTTGTTTCTTCTGGCACGTCTTTTCCGTCTCGTCCGCGCCGCGCCGCAACAGTCGTCAGCGCGGTCTTCGCGCACAACAAAATTTTGACAATGACCGCGCGTGTTTTGAACGAAATTTTTTTCAAAAACTTCGTTTACGTGTGTTCCGTGTCGACACCAGAGGACAAGAAAGGACCCAGGTTCGCGAAACTAGACGTCTTCTTCACTTTCCTGTCGATCATAACGTTTTTCTCAGACATCGCTACCGGTACGTAAATGACACGCTCCGCCCAAAGGATCATTATGAATCCTCCGCGAAACTTTTCGAAGACTTACTTTAGTTAGAAACGTGCCCACCACAGGAAGGAGCTTTACGTTATCGGTGTGATTGAACTATATGAGTATCGCATGTCTGTGGCCATGTTGTCATGCCATTTGTTTTGTCGACTGTCGCTTGTGAACGGCCGGCCGTTATCGCGTCTGTCGTGCTAAGCGACTAAACCAAGGGGGCTCAGCCGACTCGGCTTTCTTTAAAGGCGCAGTTTCTTGCCATACGGAGGTATAGAAAAGCGAGTACAGATCATTTACCTTGTCTGCATTATTTAAACGTCGCTACTGCTCAGATTTTGAGTGCTCGGTCACCGCTGGGAAAAACAGCAACCGTGACAACGGTTTAGCTAAACCGTCTCAGAACGAAACGTTTTGCACGAAGCAAATTATGTCCGTGCGCTCATGTTTTCTTTACGATGTTATGCGTCTAGCGAGTGTCTTCACGGCATTTTTTCTTCCCGCTCTTTCCGCATGTCAGATGTGATCGTGGTCACTCAGTACGCCCTGTACCAGCTATGGGTGTACGCCGGCATGACCCTGTTATTCGTGCTGATGCCTTCGCTGGTGGTGAACGTCTGCAGCTTCAGGTGGCACATTCACGACAAGCGTGTCTCGAAGGTTATCTGGGTCGCCAGCGTGCTGCAGCTCGGCGTTCTGCACAGGTAAGTCACGCTCCGTCGCTCCTTTGTATCCAGTGTCCAACTCCATAATCCGCGTTAGCGTCGTTGTTGGATCAGCAACACGCATTGCGTGAACGCTAATCCGGAGTGTAGATCGCGTCCCGCTTATCGCTGTAAGGGGTAGATGCCCCGACTGGCAAAGATGCTACGGTATTCTCAGTTGATAAGATAAACCGTGTTTATTCGTAGGTCGTAAAACACGTAACAGAAACAGAAAAGAGAAACCAAGTGTTTGAGAGAGGGGCTAAAAACGCAATCAGTACTTGTGTCGCGTTCGACAGTATCCTGTGCTGTACCTCAGCAAACTAAAGTATAATTTAAGAAGCCATGCGTGACATCAAGTAAACAAATCATATAATTTCGAACCTGCTTACGTATAAAGATGCACAGGAATAACTTGGTGATAGTATTGCTGGCAGTAATTGGTTGGTAAGTTCATGGGTTCTGGCGGGCAACAAACTAACTTCTGTTAAACGAACCACTGTGCAAGCTAATCCCATGATTATCTGATTTCACCTCTGGTTCTCTGAAGACTGTGGTTGTGGAATCTAGACATGGTGGCAGTGTCAGCTTATTATTAATGTTGGCTTGCTTGGAGCACCTAAAAAAAAGTGAATGTTAAAAAATACGAACAATAATAGCCAATTTCAGCAATTTGCCTGACTCGGTCGTCATTTACCACAACGGCTGCAGGCTGTCACTACCGCCACCACCTTTTCAAGAATGACCTTTTTGCGATGCACACAGTGTCATCTTTGTCCACTACAGTGTTGCCTACTGTGTCATCCGTAATATGTGCACAGACACAGCTATTCTCAGAGTCTGCATCATGCAAGAAACCCTGAATAAATTTCTAAGCGCAAATGTTATGCCATAGCTCAGTATTTAGTGCACCTACCTCACAACTGTATATTGCCACAGGTGCGCGAGATATCTCCAGTGGCTGTGGCTGTGAAGGTTTTGTTTTAAAGTGAATAGCTTTCTTTGGCTGTTTTGACCATTTGCGTGGTTGGCGGCTCAAGGTCGGTTGTCCGAGGTTGGAACGAAAACACCATCACAGAGGACGCGTGCATGCTTTGTGGAGTGTCATACCTCTTTTAGGTATGTATGCATGCCGTTGTTCACCACATAATAAAGAATGTCCACCGATGCTACCACTACAGTTGGACTGGTTAATGACTGTGTTCAAAGCCTACTTAAATGTTCTCACTGCAACAAATATTTGTCGTCAAGATCGCCAATCCATTAATAAAGCGAAAAGTTCTCTTGAAGCGTTTAGCTATTCGCTTACACTGTCAATCATTTTCGATGGTTTCTGCACAGTTCTTTTCCTTGCCTTTCGCTCAGGGGCTGAGATTGAGAAGGCAGCCCGATGACTACAGGGTGATGAAAAGAGCAGCTGGACCTTGTTTCAAGCTTTTAACTGCCGTTGCAGCAAAAGTTTAGAGGGCAAACTTTGCAAGTCAATTTCGCAAAGCGAGGAACCTCGTTATCTCTTTTCTCAGTAAGTCATGCCTTTTAGTTTCCCTGCAAGTCATGCCTCAAAAGGTGGTGAGTGTTCTGGCATGTCGCCAACTTGCCACAATTAATACAAAACGTGTTTCCTCTCTCGTCATTGTGGCATGACCTGGCGGGGTCAGAGCCAGCTTTAATGCGATTAGCATTCTTAGGGGAATTCACCCAGTTTGCAGTAGGTCTGTCTGTCTGTCCCTATCTAACCTCTTTCACGTCAATTTGGATCACCAGGTGTATGCCACTGGGCATGTGTTGCTCTTCAATAAACCTCTTTCGTGCCAATTTGGGTTAGTGGGTATGTGCCATTGGGTAATGCGCTCTTCACATACAAAAAAAGTCCTTTACAATTTCTCCAGTGTTTGATGGAATCGAGCCCGCATCATATACATTCAGGTACTCTTATCATACATACAGGGTGTGTCCACGAAAACTGTGAGTAATGTTTAAAAATAGCCATTTTGAAATAAAAGGACGGTTCCATCGGAGATGCCATCAGTGGTGGAGGCCATGAGTTGACGAGTGATACATGGCAGTTAGTTGCTAATTAAAACAATCAGTTGAATAACTTTTAAACTTCAAGTTTCAGTGGTCTCATCGTAATTTGGAAATTGAAGCACGCTTCCGTACAAGCCATATCAACTTTTGGATCTAGAAGAATGCAACTACCAGTGAAACTGCGGCACAATGAAATTCACCTGTCTGAGTGCACAAAATCGAAACTGGGAGGCTGCAGCGAGCGTTTACATCATCCATCAAGTCGAGACATTTATGTCATCCATCAGTCGGCAGCTATCACACTGGGCTCTGAGCTCCTCGCTATTAAACTCTTTGCCAATTAGGCCGAGCAATCGTGTATTGATGCAAATGGGGTCCCTCCTATGAATTCCGCATTCTTGAACAGTTCTGTGCGTTCCCTGGCCTTTGTGTCGCCTAAGAATTCGACACAAAAGCTGGAGTACGACCAGTTTTGCATTTGCTGAACTGTGAAGACGAAAGGGGGAAAAAATCAAGTTTGAATCTAACACTGAGTGATGCACTTTATGTAGTATATATTAATAAAAGTGCTGCAGTAAGATGTTTATGTTTTCTGCTCCCCAACTTGAACAAATCCATCCGCCATGTTGGCTCGGCAGCTAAGGCGCTGAGCTGCTAAGCACGTGGTCACGGGCTTCAAATCGATTCCCGGATGCGGAGGCCACACTCCTATAAAGGGAGAATGCAAAAATGCTCACATTCCAAGTTTTTGGTGCACAATAAATGAACGCCAGAGGAAAATATTACGTCGAACTACGTCAATAGATTATTCGTGTAGACGCCTGTGATAGTTTTCTGTGTGCCAATATATCAATTTGTTGCGTAGAAAATTGTCACCGAAGGTCCCACTGGTGCTCCTTAATTTGGACACCCCACGCCATGGTGAACGACTTCGTGCAATCCTCCACGTGACCTCTGTCTGTGCCGCTCGCTCCGAATGAGCCATTGCCGAAGTTACTTGAGAAGTACCATAATCCACAGCAGGAGGTGCCACTCTGATTTTTCATTTTTTTTCTCTCTTACAAAAGAACTGTTCTTTCCACGAGTGACAAATTCACTAATACAGAAGTCTAGTCTCTCAATCTAGCTCAACTTTATGTTTTCCTTCAGGTTCCTCTGAAAAAAAAAACAGGTGGTCTATATTAATCCCGAGCCCTCTGCTATGACATCCTTCATAGTCGTGCGGTTTTATGATGCCAAACCCCATAATTCAATAAACAAATGCGAGTGAAGCACTGTGAGACTATTCTCAAGAATGCTGCAATGCATACGGTTTCACCTCTGTGGCTTTCTCTCCATCGCCACAGAAACACGTCTGCAGGTATAGTTACGGTGCCCATGATAGGGTGTGTCCCCTTCTCCCGACCTTTACCGACTACTTTCTTTTTTGAAGAGTTGCACAGAGCACGTTTTCGGCGCACTTAATGCCATGTGCAAGATTATCTCAACAACTGTCTCCATCACCTGTGCCCGTATGTATCACCCAGCAACCAGCAAGAGTGGTGTTGACAGCACAAGCCAGAGGCCGTTATGTAACACTTTCCATCGGAGGCTTTGTGACAACTGTGGTAGCACCGTTTCGCCTCAGCTTTCTAGATTCTGAAATGTTGTTTGCACGCTCTTGTGACTGCGCAGTAGCGCTGTGACTGAGTGGTTGTGCTGTTGCATCTGATGACATTAGTGTCTTAGCATTTCCAATTAGCATTAGCATTTCCCATTAGCATTACCCATTTCCAGTTAAGGTTGTGTTCCACCAGCTGCACATAGATAGTATTTAAAGCACTTGCACAGCCAGAAGCAGACAAGCATCAGTAACATCAGAATGTTAATGCCATGCTAAATACTCTATTTAACCATGTGTGCCCTCTCTTTATTTGATGAACATAAATGAAAATATGCGGATAACTGCCCCATCACCACTCCTGTGGGTATTGCAAAGAAGAAAAAAGGGGGTATCTTAGTCGGAGGTTAAACTACTGATGTGGTGGAGCACCGCTTTATAGATATTGATAATGGAGGTTATCAAGATTTCCTAAAGAGGTGCATCCCACTACTACCATATTTACTCAAAGCTAGGTCTACCATCAACCGCTATGTAGGTTGAACTCCCCAAGGAAAAAAAAACTTAATTCGAATATAGGTCGACCCATGTTTATCTTTAAAAAGCTGGAAATTTTGAATGTGACACACCTTTATTTGCCATAAGCTCGGCTATTAAGTCTCACTAGTCAATGCCACATCCTCGTTATAGTTCCATCTTCGTCATAACTACCAGAGAAGTCATCCTCATCGGATGCTTCGCAGGCACCCTTGACACCATAAACAATGTCACCCTCGATGCCGAAGACGGCAACGAGGATATTGCACTGGATATGCAGCGTTCCCTAAAGCTTGTGTGAATTATCTCCACACTGGCTTTACGGTGGGTGCAATGAAGAACTACGTTAGCTCATTACTTTTGCTGACTTTGTTCACAAGTATAGGTCCAGATTCTTTGGTCAGGAATGTAGGTCAATAGCTAATTTCCGGGTAACATTTTTGAAAAGGAAAGTTTCACCTATATTCAAATGAACATGATATATGTCATACTATTTGTCACTACTATTCTTCTATTACTGTTCTTGTCTTATACGAGTTGTTCGTAAAACGTGTATGATCTGTATTTGCTGCTCCTTCTGCTAAGAAAAATAAAAGGGCTGTGGCTTCGTCAAGCTGTCTCGGACAGCTCTTTTCTGGAGCTGCTCTATCTGCAATTAAATGTATCGGACATAAATGATTTGATTTGATTCCTGAGGAAGGAGGTGAGTTGGCCTTGAAAATGGTTTAATTAACCATACTTTTTAGTTGGACATTATTACCTTCATAATTATTTGGCTGCAACAGGTAAACAGTTCTGATAAAATGTGTGTCTTCCATTCTGCTTCTTCCTTTCTTTTTCTTTCTTTCTTGTAGGTGCTCCGAGCTTCAATAGATTTTCATACTAAAACACTCATGCGAGTTAGCATTCATCCGTGTTTTATTGAATCTTGTGTTTGTTATGTTGTTATGCGAAATAACTGCATGGACTCTTGAAAGACGGCACTAGCGGAGTTGCAATGATCATCATCATTATCAACACAAATTGTGCCGAGGAGCCTCCTCACCGACCACCCCTTGTTTTCTTTACATACAATTATCTCGGAAGGAAAACCCTTTAAAAAGAAAGCGCTGGCCAGTGTCGGGGAAGAGTTGGTGCAGCTAGCTCTGACCAGGAAAGTCGAAGTGCTGCCCCCCCCCCCCAAACAACCCGACGAGAGCCGGTGCAACTAGCATTTAATGCACATAGTCGTGCACCACCTGTGCCAGGTGTCTGTGGACGTTATCACTTGCAAACTTGGAGGCAAATGTCGCCCAGCCAAAGCATGACCCGCCAGGCTGTGCTCCTTGAGTCTCGTCAACACCGCTACACAAAGCACCTCAGGCAAGGCGCGACCCATCAGGACGTTTGCCCTGCCACTGCTAAACGCCGCATTGGTGACTGACAATACCTCCATCACTACAAATACTATGGTGATAAAATAATGAAGTGAGAGTGTCTTGTGGCTTTCTTTTTTTTTTGCTTTTTCATTTCGTTCAAAGTGAAGAGGATACCATAGACCTTCTGTGCACATTCCCACCACCAGGTACTGGCTGTGTTTGCGTGCTGGGCTCAAGGCTGAGCGGACACGAGATGTGGACGATTTCCACGAGCTGTACCGGCACCCGAGTGACCTCTGCATGCTCCGCCTGTTCGACTCGTTCCTGGAGTCGGCGCCTCAGCTGGTGCTGCAGCTCTACATCATGGTCAACCATGAGGACTGGAATCCTTGGACTGGTCAGTACCAAGGCATACTGTGCTAACCATCGAGTGGCCATACTCATTGCCTGTCAGCTCGCAGACGTACAGGCTCAGATCACACCATGAGCACTTCGATTCAGAGGCTATCATCTTATTCTATCTCAAAAACAATTAACACATGCTTTTTTCATGCATATACAGGTCGCTAAAACTTTTATGAAATGCTCTTTCTGAAATGAAACTTGACAGTGATGCCAAAGGAATTAGCAGACACTGCTACCAGGAAGTCCAAGCCATGTCATCATCATCAGCCTGGTTACGCCCACTGCAGGGCAAAGGCCTCTCCCATACTTCAACTACCCTGGTCGTGTACAAATTGTGGCCATGTCGTCCTTCCAAACTTCTTAACCTCAACCGCCCACCTAACTTTCTGCCGCCCCCTGCTAAGCTTCCCTTCCCTTGGAATCTAATCCGTAACCCTTAATGACCATCGGTTATCTTCCCTCCTCATTACATGTCCTGCCCATGCTAATTTCTTTTTCTTCATTTCAACTAAGATGTCATTAACTCAGAACGCCTCAGACCAGCGTGTATAGCAATCCAAACAAGTGAATATACAGCACTTTCCACGCGAGAACGAGTGTGGACCGACGATGCCAATGCGCACATGGTGAAAGCGTCAGTCTAGCGAGCAGTAGGTTTGGAGGGGAGACTTGGTGCGTCGCGTCGTCTTCACACGTTGACACCACAAGCACCCACGAGCCCAGCGCCGTACGTCCTTGTTGACGCCGGGCCACACAAAACGAAAGGCACTCAGGCGTTCAGTGGCGCAGATGCTAGGGTGGCTTGCTTCGTGCAGTTTAGTGAAGACCTGACGAGGATATGAGGAATGGCACTAACGGACGCGCGTGGCCAGGGGCGCTATAACGTAAATTTATTCCAAACTTTTCTATTCCAATTCTGCAATCAGCCCACCACGATTGCTCAAAAACTTTTTTGGACCAGCCCCATTTCACCGGTCTGTCGCGCGACGTCACGAAAACCGCAATAGCTCCCCATCTGAAATGACGTGTACACACTGATTATGCATAATTTGACCGAAAAAAAAACTAAAATAGTTATTCCTGATTCGACGCCTTTTCGCCATTAGTCCTCGGCTATTGGTCAAAAGTTATCGGGGACTTCACCTACCTCTCATGCGACGTCACAAAACCGCGACAACTCACCTCGCCAAAGGGACGTATACGCGTTAGAGGCATTATTAAGCCGAACAAAACTATGTATTTTTTTATGAATAGCCGCACGCTCCCTGTTCCGAAAGAAATAAAAGACAGCTGCCACCGATCGCTCGGGCACTGGCTACTCGTACCTGCCGGAGAGCATGGGTTTATTTACGTACAATAAAACTTTTTGCGTGGCCGTATAATGTTATCGAGCTGTTTCGGTACCTTTATGACCTCGCTCTGCCAACTCTTCATTGCTGAGGATCCATTTTAGCGTCATTCTTAAGCTTCCGTTGCATGCCGCCGCGATTGTCGATGAGCCACCGCAAGCTAAGCAAGAGAAAGCGGACTAGTCGCAGGCGCCGGCACCACCCTCTTCATGCGGTTGTCGATATTCAGTGCAGTGGCTCGGCCCCATCGAATCTCTCTCCAATTGAGCATGCTCCTGGCCTCTTGTGAGCCAATTAGATATGACAAGCCGCTCAGCGCAGGCGATGTTATTCGTTTTTCAAGCAAATCAAACTGACCCCCTATGAACGAGAGGAGCATTTGATTGGTTTGTTCAGGCAACCCTGAGGGTGACCGCCCGATGCTTGCGTCGGCGGTTACGCAAATTTGACGTCAGGAGATTGGAATAAAAACATATTGAAATAGCTTTCCGTTATACGGCCCCAGAAGACACATCATACATATTTGTACTAGAGGAGAAGGGCAGCGGCCCCTCGGCCAGCGACCGATAACCAGAGCTTGCGTGTGTGTCGCCAAGTTCACTGTTACTACGCTGCGTCTCTGCAATTGCATCAAATGTTACGTCACTTACGCGGGAAAGGGCGTCGGCAGCAGCGTTGATGGGGCCTTTGATGTACTTTAGGTCTACGGTGAACTCCGAAATGAAACTTAGATGCCGAAACCGGGATATATAAGGACTGTGGTTTCCACGTAAAGCAAATGTCAGTGCCTTATGGTCGACCAGTACGTGGAATACACTACCTTGCAGTTGCTGGCGAAAGGGCCAAATTCCGAGGTAGACGGCGAGAAGTTCACGGTCGAACGTGCTGTAGCGAGTTTCGGCAGACTTTAGTTTCTGGGAGAAGAAGGCTAGAGGGCACCACAAGTCTTGCAGGAACTGCTGAAGGAGATCACCAATGGCGTTGGAGGAAGCATCGGTGATCAGCCGCATTGGTGCTGTTGGGTAAGAGATGCTCGAGCATTATTGCATTGGCCAGAGCATTCTTGGCTTCCTCATGATCCGTCAACTGCACTTCTTCACTCGGGAGGGGCTGACGGTGCTTTAATTTACTTGAGTATGTCGGTCAGTTGTAGAACAATGCGAGCCGCGTTAGGTATGAAGCGACAGTGATAGTTCAGTAGCCCTAGGCACTCGCGCAGTTTTCGAAGCGAAGTTGGACGAGGAAATTCGCGCAGTGCTTGAACTTTGTCGTCCAGAGGCTGGACTCCTTCAGGTATGACGAGGTGGCCAAGAAATTCGATACTGTGGACGCCGAAAACACGCTTTGCTATGGTAATGGTCAAGCCGTCCTCCTGGAGTCGTGTAAAAAGCAATCGCACATGATCGGCATGGTGTTCAGGTGAAGAGCTAGCCACAAGGAAGTCATCGAGGTGGGCAACGAATTTTGTTCTCATGTTTACCACAAGACTTAAAGGGCTGCAGCTAAGTGCACAAAATTTGTTGCTTTCTTTCCATCATCTCCAAAGAAATTCATTACCTTTGTTTGCATCTTTTTTGTTGTTGTTCACTGCTCCAATTGAGCTGCAGAACACTGTAAATTCCTAGGCGAGACAGGTTGTTGCTGACAGGTAAGACAATGCTGTTTGTTGACAAATTCTACTTCGCCTTGCCACCTGCAAGCCGCCTGGTTCGTTCAGATGTTAGAGCGCCTGCCCCGGAAAGGCGGTGGCCTTGGGTTCGACTCCAAGACCAAGGCGATTTTTTTCCCTTCTGCGGCTTTTCTTTCGAGGAACCCGCATGGGTTTCCTTGGTAGCGATTGCTACGATTGCGTGGATACCTTATTTCCCTTAATTAGTTATCTCTCCACCTTGCGGGTTCCCACAGAACTGTTATGTTGAGATCTGCTCATGTTTGCGTCTTTTCGCACGTGTCACACCATGCTTGCTAATTATTAAGCGAATTTTTTCTGCAATTATTACAACCGGCAAAACTACGATCCTTACTTCCTTACTTGAGATAGTTTGAGCACACTTCTCAGAAAGAAATGAAAGTAGGCACACACAAGCACTAGCTTCTACCAATGCTTTATTAGCAACAAGTGCACAATTTTTCTACATGGAAATCACGCTTATGCGCGGGCAAAATGGCCTTGCGCGCACTAAATCTCGTTAAGAAAATACCGTTTTGACAGTTCAAGGCACGCTCACACTTCCTAGTTAGGCATGCTATTTTTGCTGCTTCGTTATGCAGTCTTAAAGGGACACTGAAACGATTTTGTTCAAACCTAACGGGTCCTTGGGGCTGTTCCTTCTGATCATTAGGTGACGCATTTAGGGTTTCCACGTAAAGCGTGGAATTAATTATAAAGTTTCAAGTGTGAACATAGCTACCAATTGCAGTAGCACCACTCCTCTTAGTGTTCAACCACGCTTACCAATTCACGCGTGCTGACCATACGTCGTCAGTAGGGCGAGATTATCCGATTAGCTACCCAAGGCGTGTCATTGACAATTTTTTCCAACTTTAGGGTGAACAAATGTTGTTCGTGCTAAGTGGAATGTACGGTATTTTTTCAATAACATAAAGAAAGTAACTGAAAGAAAATGATCAAGGTCAATTTATCACTATACCCAAACACGTCCGGCTGCAAGAAGTGTCCTCTGCTTGCGCTACAACGCGCTCCATGTTGATGCGAGCTACGTGGTCTGTGTTGGCCTCGATATGTCCTTTCACGAGCACCTTGGTTCCCTCTTGCATTGTGGGTTGCAAATGTAGCGATCGGCGGCATGTCAAGCTGCGACATTGTGTTCCTGTGCAAGGCCAATATGTGAGCGAATTGGCTGCAGCGCTGGTCCTCGGCATCCAATTGGCACCAGCATCTACGCGTTTGTGACCATCACCTCACGCCAAATAGTGCTTCATGTGTCCACTATTCTGGAAAGCGCAAGCGGACTGAGATTTTACCGGCTTCGTCATATAGAGGCTCAATTGCTCGTGTAAATGCATTATATAAAACTTCAGTTACTCGATGCTAACACACCGACCTGTTTTTCATGCGAGCCAAACAGCTTGACGCCAGTACGCAGATGTTTATTTTCAGTCTTTCTCTGCTCTTTACAACATTATGGTGCACACCTGATACCTGCACACCTAGGCTCAAAGTACACAAAGTATAGCGAAATGAGTTTGTCACGATGTTTTATGACTTACATCGCAGTGTGGCCGGCACTTAAGCATAGCATAGGACCTCAATGTGTTGTTCTTTTATTAAATGTAGTGCCTGTCCCAAACTTTGAATATTTTGTATGCATTGGTACTCTTATACTGTATTTCTTTTTCAGACTACACATGCTCAAATTTCCGTCTGACATTTTGTCATACATTAAAAACAGCCTGTCTCCAATGCTAGCAGGGCAAATGAAAGAGCCGGAAGGAATACATTTTTGAACGATTGTATAAAAAATGACACATGTGCTTTTTCTTAATCGCGTAGTTGTTTCCTTCCCATAACATTACAGGGAAAGAGTTCGTGGAATGCAAAGCTAAAAAATGCGCCTTGGAAATGTCCAAGGCCCAGCAATGCCTCAGTGGCGAATATCAAGATTCGTTAATATTATGTTGCATTCCACTTTACAATCCAATAATTTCACTTTGAATTTCACTTTAAAATCCATAAATTCAACGTGGCATTCCACATAAAATTTCACGGAAATACGATGTTTTTTCCATGGCAATTTTATATGAAGTCAATACAATAATTGGTAAATTAAATTAGAGTGGTTCCACGGTGGCCACTTAGTAATCATGATCAACAAATCTGCAACGATGGAACACTGATATTTCAACAAAGATTTTGTTGATAGAGCAACAGGACTACGATAGAATGCCTACTAGATATCCACACTATTTTCCTAAAGGTTAAGTTCGAGCGTTTACTTTTTGAGTGCAGGATTACTACACAGTGTACACGCGCTATGTCCTAGACAGGCCTCGGACCTTTAATTCTGCAGAAATTTCGCATGCAACGGGCAAACCTAATTACAGCGGTTAAGGGGCTCGTACAGCGAGAGCACGACGTAAACTGCGCTTTGCGAACATGTTCTGTGCGCTCAGCCTGCGATTTCATTATGCAAGTTTATGATTGTGTTGGTGACACAGCCTTAAACGGCACTATTTGAGAGCCAATGAATTCGCCAAGTAGGAATCTATGTACGAGCAGATAAGAAATGAATTCAATTCTGGGCCCTTATGTGCCAAAACCACTATTTGATTATGGGTCAAGCCGTAATGCGGGTCCAGATAAGGTTTGACCTACAGGGGATATTTGAAGGGACTGACAACTGGCCAGAATGTGTCGTGCGACTTTGATGGAAATGAAGTGACTCGGATTTTTAGTGATAGGATCCAGCACGGTGTTCACGGTTTATGTAGGAATTCGAACTTTAAATTGGCAAAGAAAGTCTCAAAAACCAGTAAGTGGCGGGGTGTGGCGGTGAAATCTTGGTACTTCGGATATAGTCTATGAGATTACAGTGATTCGGTTGTTATTAAGTACAACATAATTATTGCTAAACATTCTGGTGCTTTATAATTGGACGATGGGGCCTTACTATACGCGTCGGAAATTGAAAGCGCACGCATGGCTATGGCAATACGCTGAACTGCGTCACCTGTAAGAGCGTCGTTTCGTTTTCGTTTGACTGAATGAATGCGCAGCATTTGTACCGAAAACCATGAAAACACGTTGCTGTTATCGCAGAAATAGAGTTCAGAAAACATCAATCGCAGGAACAGCGACTTGATGAAAACCATACTTTCTTAGTTATGGCCCCACTTTTCTGGCTCCCACTCACAGCGGACTCAAATACCACCGTTTTTAGCATGCTTCCAGTGAATTTCAGATAGAAAAATTGATAAAAATGTTCCATGGCGTTTTCCGCGTTACCACTTCATGATTAGGCACTGTGACCGGCAAGCTTTAGATCACGTTAAAAAATGCTTGCCGTATTCAAGAGCGCAACTTAAGTTGAAGAACATGTTTGACTTAAATTAGATTACTCCTGTAGTGATCGCGCCGGAGGAAACGCAATATGCATCTGGGGGTGGACAGGGAGGGGGGCGGTATTCTGTGAGAGTCCACATAGTGGACAGTCAATTTCGGCCGCTGCTAATTGGCTAGAGCCGCTCGCCTCCTCCTCGCTGTGCTTTCGTCGCTCCGCTTAGTTCACTTTGAAGCTAGAGGCAGCGCGAAGGTAAATTCGCTCATCGCTTCTGCATTAGAGTCCTGACAGCGAGCTTCCGCGGTCATCGAGCGAGATGTGTTAATGTTTGCTTGTGCGTGTGTGACAAGTCAGGGAATGTTTATACACACAAGTTTATACGGGTGAAAAATCTACTAGCCTTACGTGCGAAACTGACTTTTAGCCCGATTATGCCACTAGTTCATAATATATCTGAAGAGCGTCCTTGCATGGCATCGGAGGTTCGCATTTTTGAATATCGCTGTCATACTTTAAAGCTTTGTCACTTGTTTGAACTTTGTCGACAATCTTTGAATTGATTCCTAGTCACTCAATTGTGCATTTCATGAAAAGCCATCAAGAGCACCCACGAAAAGCCACACTTCACGACCCACCAGTGTTTCGCTTTATTTGTGCTTTGACCAGGCCGTAGATGAAAGTTAATTATGCATCCATTGTCCCCCATGACCTTGAAGATAAGTGTCACGTTTGCATACACCCCTCTGCAGGGTCGCATGACTGCCGCGTCCACGGTATTGCAGAAGTGGTAGATGCAACCCAGTGTGGAGGACGCCTGGTTTTTGTCACGAAACGTCTCCTGGGCTTCTTGGATCCTGCGAGCATAGATTACAATTAAGATTGATTACAGTCCTGCCGAGATACCCGAGCACTTGGCAAAATTTAGGGGACGACATGCACACACCACATAATTTCAGTCTTTTTTTGTGCGTGAAAAACCTCAAAACGCTAGAAAATAAATTGCCTTCATTTCACCTTGTGAAGGTGGATGTGCTGTGAAGCTGGTGCGGTTCCTAGACGACCTTTCACAAGCACCACGAACACAAGCTACCGATGCCACGCGCGCACGCACGTGTGCGGAAGTACAGCATACATCCCCATTCTTCTAGTCCCTCCGCTTGGCCCAGTGCGTTGTTGATGTAATTAAATTTGTGAGATGTTGCATTGACTGAGCAAGGAATCCCAACATAGAAAACGGACAACGCTTTATTGCCTCAGTAGCGGCAGTAGCAGGTGATCGTATCGGCGCTTCGCGCGTAGTTCTTTGTGCTTTGACCAGGCCGTAGCTGTGTGGCTGTGAATTTTTCAAGCCACGCACTGAGGCAATAAACCGTTGTCCTTTTTCTATGTTGGGTTTCCTTCCTCAGTCAATGCAACATCTCACAAATTCAATTACTTCAATAACGCACTGCGCCAAGCGGAGGGACTAGGAGAATGGAGATGTATGCTTTTTGTCTCATCCCTGTCACCGGTGGTAGGCGCTGACGCTGCGGTGGCGGTGTTCTTTATCGGCTACGCATCGCAACACAAAACCATGCTTCCCCGGGGTGGACGATGACGAGGCAGAAGCTGCGCAGAAATGTTTGTAGAGAGAGCGTCACCACAAATTTCTCAAAGGAGACTGCGTCACCAAATTGCACTTAACTTTGTTATGCGAAAACCAACACCTAGAAAGCCACAGCAGCGTCACCCCGTACCAGCGAGCAAGCCCAACAGTAATATCGCAGCTCAGTGAACAATCACAATAGCAGCCCCAGCGTCTATCATCATGGTGTAACAGCACAAGAAGCCACAGACCTTGTGCGTATCATCGTTTGAAGACCCGGAAAAACGGCTGGAAACATTCGAAAGGGTCGGCACATTCAACAACTGAAACTCCAACGGCAAGCTGCGGAATGTATACTTCCCTTAGATGACGTCGCCAGGACATGGTTCGAAATACTTGCGTCATGTTTATAACGTCGTACCACTTCCACAACACCTTCTTGAACACGTTCAAGGACGTCACCAACAAAGAAAGGCCTGAAGCGATACTGGAATCGTTTGCATAATTCCCAAACGAGAACGTTGCGAGTGCACGCGTACCAGAACTCATGGTTTCTCGGAGCTCGTCGGAGCCTAGTGCTTAGATTTACCTCTTTGGCAAAAGCACATGGCCTTTCCATTACCAGGCGCGCGTTTCCAGCGTCACCTCGACGCCCGTTCAAGAGAATGTTCTGCGCGACAAATCGCTTGTTGCAATGGCCAAATTGCATGAGCGCAATTTAAGGCTTTGCGTAATCCACCTTATTCCACACATTTATGGTTGTTGTGGCACGGCTACAACAACCATGTTTGCAGAAACAATATTTCATTTATCAACATGGTTCGCTACCGCTCGACACACTTCCAGTGGTGCTTCATTTTTTTTATCCCTTAGCAAACAAGGACGACTTGAGGCGCTTGAAGTAGTGATTTACCACTGAGATAACCTCTTGACCTGATGAAAATTTCTTTCCACCCAACCAATTCTGCAGGTTTGCAAAGAAGAAAACGGCGCATGAGGCGAAATCCGAGGATAGGGTGGATTACGCACAACCTCGAAGTGAACTCGGGCAATTTGGCCATTGCAACAAGTGATCTGCCGGGGCAAAGCATTGTCTTGCACTGGTGTCCACATGACGCTGGAGACGCGCGCCTGGCAACAGAAAGGTCACGTCCTTTTGCCGAACAGTCAAATCTAAGCACGAGACTCCGAGAGGCCATCAGAATATTCTGGTACATGTCATTGCTGAAATCGAGAGAGAGCAAGCAGGCACTTGAGTCCCTGAATCACCGCGACCTCTGCCGGAAGCGACGACCTACGCTGCCGTAGCCTGTAATCACGTTCCCTCTCCGCGGCCACGCCACGGCTGGTAGCACCGCACTTCCGTCGTTCGCCGCTGAAAACGCCAACTCGCCCGCCCGCCACGCAGCCTAGGTACTCAAGGAAGATGTGTGACGCGCTTCTAAACCACCGCCCGCTCTGTTATCAGAATGAAGAAGCCGGCAGTGTACACCACCAATGTTCACACCACGACTTCGGACTACGAAGGTTTGCGGTGAGTATGGCACGCCCACAACAACCATGTTTGCAGAAAACAATATTTTATTTTGCGACATAGTTCCCTACCGCTCCACACGCTTCTTCCAGTGGTGCTCCAATTTTTTTATCCCTCAGCCACTGAGATAACCTCTTGAACTGAAGAAAATTTCTTTCCACCAAACGAATTCTGCAGGTTCGCAAAGAGGAAAAAGGCGCATGGGTCCAAATCCGGAGAATAGGTTGGATTACGCAGAACCTCGAAGTGAACTCGTGCAATTTAGCCATTGCAACCAGCGATCTGTCAGGCAGAGCATTGTCTTGGTGTAAGAGGAGTTTTTGCCTTTCTAACCAAGGTCGTTTAGTGCGCAATTCTTGTTTATTTATGAGTGTTGCATAATATGGGCCTGTTATTGTTTCGAAATTTTTAAGTAGTTTACAAAGACTATTCCTACTGAATCCCAAAAGACAGTCACCATCACCTTTCCGAATGAACAAATGGTATTTGCCTTGCTTAGCGCACCATCATCAGGCCCAGTCCAATGCTTTGACTGCTGTTTAGACAGTTGTATATCCCCGTCTCGTCAAGTGTCCCAAGTTGACGTCAAAAGTCCTGCAGATTGCAATCAAGCATGTGATGCGCACCTGATGCGCCTTCGGTCGATAGTCAGCAGTCGGGAACCCAGTGCGCACAGACCTTTTTCATCTGCAATTTCTCGTGAAGAATATTGTGATCTCTCTCTGGCGAGATGCCTATAAAACCAGCTATCCCAAGTACATTCACTAGGTGGTCTTCCAGGGAAATTCAATGAATTTTCCATACCATTTATGGCGCACCTCATCTTGCGTCAAGTTCGCCATGTTTGAATTCATTTATCCAGTAGTAAATAGTCTTTAGTGATGGTGCAGAGCCTCCAGGAACTTCGCTCAACTAGGCTTTAATTTGGGCAGCAGTGCAGTATTTTAAATAAAAATGATCACCGCTCGGAATTCATCTTTTTCCATTTTGGCAGGAATCACCACAGAGCTCAGTGCCAATGGCTGATAAAAGCTTACTAACTGTCGTTACCAGCATACACAAGTTCTGCCGCCATATGAAGTGTGCTTCACGCGCGCCTCCTCGGAGAAAACATAATTGTAGCGTCATCTTTTGTATTTTTACCATACTTATCAAACGACCCTCGTATCTTGCCGCCACTGAGTGGAACCCCACAGTGACCGTCGCGTTAGCCTTCACCAGGCACCTGTCACCGGGACGACTGAAGAACTCTGGCCCATCCAGTTAAGAGTCCCTTAGCACTTATGCACAAATTATCTCAACAACTGTCTCCATCACCTGTGCCCGTATGTATCACCCAGCAACCAGCAAGAGTGGTGTTGACAGCACAAGCCAGAGGCCGTTATGTAACACTTTCCATCGGAGGCTTTGTGACAACTGTGGTAGCACCGTTTCGCCTCAGCTTTCTAGATTCTGAAATGTTGTTTGCACGCTCTTGTGACTGCGCAGTAGCGCTGTGACTGAGTGGTTGTGCTGTTGCATCTGATGACATTAGTGTCTTAGCATTTCCAATTAGCATTAGCATTTCCCATTAGCATTACCCATTTCCAGTTAAGGTTGTGTTCCACCAGCTGCACATAGATAGTATTTAAAGCACTTGCACAGCCAGAAGCAGACAAGCATCAGTAACATCAGAATGTTAATGCCATGCTAAATACTCTATTTAACCATGTGTGCCCTCTCTTTATTTGATGAACATAAATGAAAATATGCGGATAACTGCCCCATCACCACTCCTGTGGGTATTGCAAAGAAGAAAAAAGGGGGTATCTTAGTCGGAGGTTAAACTACTGATGTGGTGGAGCACCGCTTTATAGATATTGATAATGGAGGTTATCAAGATTTCCTAAAGAGGTGCATCCCACTACTACCATATTTACTCAAAGCTAGGTCTACCATCAACCGCTATGTAGGTTGAACTCCCCAAGGAAAAAAAAACTTAATTCGAATATAGGTCGACCCATGTTTATCTTTAAAAAGCTGGAAATTTTGAATGTGACACACCTTTATTTGCCATAAGCTCGGCTATTAAGTCTCACTAGTCAATGCCACATCCTCGTTATAGTTCCATCTTCGTCATAACTACCAGAGAAGTCATCCTCATCGGATGCTTCGCAGGCACCCTTGACACCATAAACAATGTCACCCTCGATGCCGAAGACGGCAACGAGGATATTGCACTGGATATGCAGCGTTCCCTAAAGCTTGTGTGAATTATCTCCACACTGGCTTTACGGTGGGTGCAATGAAGAACTACGTTAGCTCATTACTTTTGCTGACTTTGTTCACAAGTATAGGTCCAGATTCTTTGGTCAGGAATGTAGGTCAATAGCTAATTTCCGGGTAACATTTTTGAAAAGGAAAGTTTCACCTATATTCAAATGAACATGATATATGTCATACTATTTGTCACTACTATTCTTCTATTACTGTTCTTGTCTTATACGAGTTGTTCGTAAAACGTGTATGATCTGTATTTGCTGCTCCTTCTGCTAAGAAAAATAAAAGGGCTGTGGCTTCGTCAAGCTGTCTCGGACAGCTCTTTTCTGGAGCTGCTCTATCTGCAATTAAATGTATCGGACATAAATGATTTGATTTGATTCCTGAGGAAGGAGGTGAGTTGGCCTTGAAAATGGTTTAATTAACCATACTTTTTAGTTGGACATTATTACCTTCATAATTATTTGGCTGCAACAGGTAAACAGTTCTGATAAAATGTGTGTCTTCCATTCTGCTTCTTCCTTTCTTTTTCTTTCTTTCTTGTAGGTGCTCCGAGCTTCAATAGATTTTCATACTAAAACACTCATGCGAGTTAGCATTCATCCGTGTTTTATTGAATCTTGTGTTTGTTATGTTGTTATGCGAAATAACTGCATGGACTCTTGAAAGACGGCACTAGCGGAGTTGCAATGATCATCATCATTATCAACACAAATTGTGCCGAGGAGCCTCCTCACCGACCACCCCTTGTTTTCTTTACATACAATTATCTCGGAAGGAAAACCCTTTAAAAAGAAAGCGCTGGCCAGTGTCGGGGAAGAGTTGGTGCAGCTAGCTCTGACCAGGAAAGTCGAAGTGCTGCCCCCCCCCCCCCCAAACAACCCGACGAGAGCCGGTGCAACTAGCATTTAATGCACATAGTCGTGCACCACCTGTGCCAGGTGTCTGTGGACGTTATCACTTGCAAACTTGGAGGCAAATGTCGCCCAGCCAAAGCATGACCCGCCAGGCTGTGCTCCTTGAGTCTCGTCAACACCGCTACACAAAGCACCTCAGGCAAGGCGCGACCCATCAGGACGTTTGCCCTGCCACTGCTAAACGCCGCATTGGTGACTGACAATACCTCCATCACTACAAATACTATGGTGATAAAATAATGAAGTGAGAGTGTCTTGTGGCTTTCTTTTTTTTTTGCTTTTTCATTTCGTTCAAAGTGAAGAGGATACCATAGACCTTCTGTGCACATTCCCACCACCAGGTACTGGCTGTGTTTGCGTGCTGGGCTCAAGGCTGAGCGGACACGAGATGTGGACGATTTCCACGAGCTGTACCGGCACCCGAGTGACCTCTGCATGCTCCGCCTGTTCGACTCGTTCCTGGAGTCGGCGCCTCAGCTGGTGCTGCAGCTCTACATCATGGTCAACCATGAGGACTGGAATCCTTGGACTGGTCAGTACCAAGGCATACTGTGCTAACCATCGAGTGGCCATACTCATTGCCTGTCAGCTCGCAGACGTACAGGCTCAGATCACACCATGAGCACTTCGATTCAGAGGCTATCATCTTATTCTATCTCAAAAACAATTAACACATGCTTTTTTCATGCATATACAGGTCGCTAAAACTTTTATGAAATGCTCTTTCTGAAATGAAACTTGACAGTGATGCCAAAGGAATTAGCAGACACTGCTACCAGGAAGTCCAAGCCATGTCATCATCATCAGCCTGGTTACGCCCACTGCAGGGCAAAGGCCTCTCCCATACTTCAACTACCCTGGTCGTGTACAAATTGTGGCCATGTCGTCCTTCCAAACTTCTTAACCTCAACCGCCCACCTAACTTTCTGCCGCCCCCTGCTAAGCTTCCCTTCCCTTGGAATCTAATCCGTAACCCTTAATGACCATCGGTTATCTTCCCTCCTCATTACATGTCCTGCCCATGCTAATTTCTTTTTCTTCATTTCAACTAAGATGTCATTAACTCAGAACGCCTCAGACCAGCGTGTATAGCAATCCAAACAAGTGAATATACAGCACTTTCCACGCGAGAACGAGTGTGGACCGACGATGCCAATGCGCACATGGTGAAAGCGTCAGTCTAGCGAGCAGTAGGTTTGGAGGGGAGACTTGGTGCGTCGCGTCGTCTTCACACGTTGACACCACAAGCACCCACGAGCCCAGCGCCGTACGTCCTTGTTGACGCCGGGCCACACAAAACGAAAGGCACTCAGGCGTTCAGTGGCGCAGATGCTAGGGTGGCTTGCTTCGTGCAGTTTAGTGAAGACCTGACGAGGATATGAGGAATGGCACTAACGGACGCGCGTGGCCAGGGGCGCTATAACGTAAATTTATTCCAAACTTTTCTATTCCAATTCTGCAATCAGCCCACCACGATTGCTCAAAAACTTTTTTGGACCAGCCCCATTTCACCGGTCTGTCGCGCGACGTCACGAAAACCGCAATAGCTCCCCATCTGAAATGACGTGTACACACTGATTATGCATAATTTGACCGAAAAAAAAACTAAAATAGTTATTCCTGATTCGACGCCTTTTCGCCATTAGTCCTCGGCTATTGGTCAAAAGTTATCGGGGACTTCACCTACCTCTCATGCGACGTCACAAAACCGCGACAACTCACCTCGCCAAAGGGACGTATACGCGTTAGAGGCATTATTAAGCCGAACAAAACTATGTATTTTTTTATGAATAGCCGCACGCTCCCTGTTCCGAAAGAAATAAAAGACAGCTGCCACCGATCGCTCGGGCACTGGCTACTCGTACCTGCCGGAGAGCATGGGTTTATTTACGTACAATAAAACTTTTTGCGTGGCCGTATAATGTTATCGAGCTGTTTCGGTACCTTTATGACCTCGCTCTGCCAACTCTTCATTGCTGAGGATCCATTTTAGCGTCATTCTTAAGCTTCCGTTGCATGCCGCCGCGATTGTCGATGAGCCACCGCAAGCTAAGCAAGAGAAAGCGGACTAGTCGCAGGCGCCGGCACCACCCTCTTCATGCGGTTGTCGATATTCAGTGCAGTGGCTCGGCCCCATCGAATCTCTCTCCAATTGAGCATGCTCCTGGCCTCTTGTGAGCCAATTAGATATGACAAGCCGCTCAGCGCAGGCGATGTTATTCGTTTTTCAAGCAAATCAAACTGACCCCCTATGAACGAGAGGAGCATTTGATTGGTTTGTTCAGGCAACCCTGAGGGTGACCGCCCGATGCTTGCGTCGGCGGTTACGCAAATTTGACGTCAGGAGATTGGAATAAAAACATATTGAAATAGCTTTCCGTTATACGGCCCCAGAAGACACATCATACATATTTGTACTAGAGGAGAAGGGCAGCGGCCCCTCGGCCAGCGACCGATAACCAGAGCTTGCGTGTGTGTCGCCAAGTTCACTGTTACTACGCTGCGTCTCTGCAATTGCATCAAATGTTACGTCACTTACGCGGGAAAGGGCGTCGGCAGCAGCGTTGATGGGGCCTTTGATGTACTTTAGGTCTACGGTGAACTCCGAAATGAAACTTAGATGCCGAAACCGGGATATATAAGGACTGTGGTTTCCACGTAAAGCAAATGTCAGTGCCTTATGGTCGACCAGTACGTGGAATACACTACCTTGCAGTTGCTGGCGAAAGGGCCAAATTCCGAGGTAGACGGCGAGAAGTTCACGGTCGAACGTGCTGTAGCGAGTTTCGGCAGACTTTAGTTTCTGGGAGAAGAAGGCTAGAGGGCACCACAAGTCTTGCAGGAACTGCTGAAGGAGATCACCAATGGCGTTGGAGGAAGCATCGGTGATCAGCCGCATTGGTGCTGTTGGGTAAGAGATGCTCGAGCATTATTGCATTGGCCAGAGCATTCTTGGCTTCCTCATGATCCGTCAACTGCACTTCTTCACTCGGGAGGGGCTGACGGTGCTTTAGTTTACTTGAGTATGTCGGTCAGTTGTAGAACAATGCGAGCCGCGTTAGGTATGAAGCGACAGTGATAGTTCAGTAGCCCTAGGCACTCGCGCAGTTTTCGAAGCGAAGTTGGACGAGGAAATTCGCGCAGTGCTTGAACTTTGTCGTCCAGAGGCTGGACTCCTTCAGGTATGACGAGGTGGCCAAGAAATTCGATACTGTGGACGCCGAAAACACGCTTTGCTATGGTAATGGTCAAGCCGTCCTCCTGGAGTCGTGTAAAAAGCAATCGCACATGATCGGCATGGTGTTCAGGTGAAGAGCTAGCCACAAGGAAGTCATCGAGGTGGGCAACGAATTTTGTTCTCATGTTTACCACAAGACTTAAAGGGCTGCAGCTAAGTGCACAAAATTTGTTGCTTTCTTTCCATCATCTCCAAAGAAATTCATTACCTTTGTTTGCATCTTTTTTGTTGTTGTTCACTGCTCCAATTGAGCTGCAGAACACTGTAAATTCCTAGGCGAGACAGGTTGTTGCTGACAGGTAAGACAATGCTGTTTGTTGACAAATTCTACTTCGCCTTGCCACCTGCAAGCCGCCTGGTTCGTTCAGATGTTAGAGCGCCTGCCCCGGAAAGGCGGTGGCCTTGGGTTCGACTCCAAGACCAAGGCGATTTTTTTCCCTTCTGCGGCTTTTCTTTCGAGGAACCCGCATGGGTTTCCTTGGTAGCGATTGCTACGATTGCGTGGATACCTTATTTCCCTTAATTAGTTATCTCTCCACCTTGCGGGTTCCCACAGAACTGTTATGTTGAGATCTGCTCATGTTTGCGTCTTTTCGCACGTGTCACACCATGCTTGCTAATTATTAAGCGAATTTTTTCTGCAATTATTACAACCGGCAAAACTACGATCCTTACTTCCTTACTTGAGATAGTTTGAGCACACTTCTCAGAAAGAAATGAAAGTAGGCACACACAAGCACTAGCTTCTACCAATGCTTTATTAGCAACAAGTGCACAATTTTTCTACATGGAAATCACGCTTATGCGCGGGCAAAATGGCCTTGCGCGCACTAAATCTCGTTAAGAAAATACCGTTTTGACAGTTCAAGGCACGCTCACACTTCCTAGTTAGGCATGCTATTTTTGCTGCTTCGTTATGCAGTCTTAAAGGGACACTGAAACGATTTTGTTCAAACCTAACGGGTCCTTGGGGCTGTTCCTTCTGATCATTAGGTGACGCATTTAGGGTTTCCACGTAAAGCGTGGAATTAATTATAAAGTTTCAAGTGTGAACATAGCTACCAATTGCAGTAGCACCACTCCTCTTAGTGTTCAACCACGCTTACCAATTCACGCGTGCTGACCATACGTCGTCAGTAGGGCGAGATTATCCGATTAGCTACCCAAGGCGTGTCATTGACAATTTTTTCCAACTTTAGGGTGAACAAATGTTGTTCGTGCTAAGTGGAATGTACGGTATTTTTTCAATAACATAAAGAAAGTAACTGAAAGAAAATGATCAAGGTCAATTTATCACTATACCCAAACACGTCCGGCTGCAAGAAGTGTCCTCTGCTTGCGCTACAACGCGCTCCATGTTGATGCGAGCTACGTGGTCTGTGTTGGCCTCGATATGTCCTTTCACGAGCACCTTGGTTCCCTCTTGCATTGTGGGTTGCAAATGTAGCGATCGGCGGCATGTCAAGCTGCGACATTGTGTTCCTGTGCAAGGCCAATATGTGAGCGAATTGGCTGCAGCGCTGGTCCTCGGCATCCAATTGGCACCAGCATCTACGCGTTTGTGACCATCACCTCACGCCAAATAGTGCTTCATGTGTCCACTATTCTGGAAAGCGCAAGCGGACTGAGATTTTACCGGCTTCGTCATATAGAGGCTCAATTGCTCGTGTAAATGCATTATATAAAACTTCAGTTACTCGATGCTAACACACCGACCTGTTTTTCATGCGAGCCAAACAGCTTGACGCCAGTACGCAGATGTTTATTTTCAGTCTTTCTCTGCTCTTTACAACATTATGGTGCACACCTGATACCTGCACACCTAGGCTCAAAGTACACAAAGTATAGCGAAATGAGTTTGTCACGATGTTTTATGACTTACATCGCAGTGTGGCCGGCACTTAAGCATAGCATAGGACCTCAATGTGTTGTTCTTTTATTAAATGTAGTGCCTGTCCCAAACTTTGAATATTTTGTATGCATTGGTACTCTTATACTGTATTTCTTTTTCAGACTACACATGCTCAAATTTCCGTCTGACATTTTGTCATACATTAAAAACAGCCTGTCTCCAATGCTAGCAGGGCAAATGAAAGAGCCGGAAGGAATACATTTTTGAACGATTGTATAAAAAATGACACATGTGCTTTTTCTTAATCGCGTAGTTGTTTCCTTCCCATAACATTACAGGGAAAGAGTTCGTGGAATGCAAAGCTAAAAAATGCGCCTTGGAAATGTCCAAGGCCCAGCAATGCCTCAGTGGCGAATATCAAGATTCGTTAATATTATGTTGCATTCCACTTTACAATCCAATAATTTCACTTTGAATTTCACTTTAAAATCCATAAATTCAACGTGGCATTCCACATAAAATTTCACGGAAATACGATGTTTTTTCCATGGCAATTTTATATGAAGTCAATACAATAATTGGTAAATTAAATTAGAGTGGTTCCACGGTGGCCACTTAGTAATCATGATCAACAAATCTGCAACGATGGAACACTGATATTTCAACAAAGATTTTGTTGATAGAGCAACAGGACTACGATAGAATGCCTACTAGATATCCACACTATTTTCCTAAAGGTTAAGTTCGAGCGTTTACTTTTTGAGTGCAGGATTACTACACAGTGTACACGCGCTATGTCCTAGACAGGCCTCGGACCTTTAATTCTGCAGAAATTTCGCATGCAACGGGCAAACCTAATTACAGCGGTTAAGGGGCTCGTACAGCGAGAGCACGACGTAAACTGCGCTTTGCGAACATGTTCTGTGCGCTCAGCCTGCGATTTCATTATGCAAGTTTATGATTGTGTTGGTGACACAGCCTTAAACGGCACTATTTGAGAGCCAATGAATTCGCCAAGTAGGAATCTATGTACGAGCAGATAAGAAATGAATTCAATTCTGGGCCCTTATGTGCCAAAACCACTATTTGATTATGGGTCAAGCCGTAATGCGGGTCCAGATAAGGTTTGACCTACAGGGGATATTTGAAGGGACTGACAACTGGCCAGAATGTGTCGTGCGACTTTGATGGAAATGAAGTGACTCGGATTTTTAGTGATAGGATCCAGCACGGTGTTCACGGTTTATGTAGGAATTCGAACTTTAAATTGGCAAAGAAAGTCTCAAAAACCAGTAAGTGGCGGGGTGTGGCGGTGAAATCTTGGTACTTCGGATATAGTCTATGAGATTACAGTGATTCGGTTGTTATTAAGTACAACATAATTATTGCTAAACATTCTGGTGCTTTATAATTGGACGATGGGGCCTTACTATACGCGTCGGAAATTGAAAGCGCACGCATGGCTATGGCAATACGCTGAACTGCGTCACCTGTAAGAGCGTCGTTTCGTTTTCGTTTGACTGAATGAATGCGCAGCATTTGTACCGAAAACCATGAAAACACGTTGCTGTTATCGCAGAAATAGAGTTCAGAAAACATCAATCGCAGGAACAGCGACTTGATGAAAACCATACTTTCTTAGTTATGGCCCCACTTTTCTGGCTCCCACTCACAGCGGACTCAAATACCACCGTTTTTAGCATGCTTCCAGTGAATTTCAGATAGAAAAATTGATAAAAATGTTCCATGGCGTTTTCCGCGTTACCACTTCATGATTAGGCACTGTGACCGGCAAGCTTTAGATCACGTTAAAAAATGCTTGCCGTATTCAAGAGCGCAACTTAAGTTGAAGAACATGTTTGACTTAAATTAGATTACTCCTGTAGTAATCGCGCCGGAGGAAACGCAATATGCATCTGGGGGTGGACAGGGAGGGGGGCGGTATTCTGTGAGAGTCCACATAGTGGACAGTCAATTTCGGCCGCTGCTAATTGGCTAGAGCCGCTCGCCTCCTCCTCGCTGTGCTTTCGTCGCTCCGCTTAGTTCACTTTGAAGCTAGAGGCAGCGCGAAGGTAAATTCGCTCATCGCTTCTGCATTAGAGTCCTGACAGCGAGCTTCCGCGGTCATCGAGCGAGATGTGTTAATGTTTGCTTGTGCGTGTGTGACAAGTCAGGGAATGTTTATACACACAAGTTTATACGGGTGAAAAATCTACTAGCCTTACGTGCGAAACTGACTTTTAGCCCGATTATGCCACTAGTTCATAATATATCTGAAGAGCGTCCTTGCATGGCATCGGAGGTTCGCATTTTTGAATATCGCTGTCATACTTTAAAGCTTTGTCACTTGTTTGAACTTTGTCGACAATCTTTGAATTGATTCCTAGTCACTCAATTGTGCATTTCATGAAAAGCCATCAAGAGCACCCACGAAAAGCCACACTTCACGACCCACCAGTGTTTCGCTTTATTTGTGCTTTGACCAGGCCGTAGATGAAAGTTAATTATGCATCCATTGTCCCCCATGACCTTGAAGATAAGTGTCACGTTTGCATACACCCCTCTGCAGGGTCGCATGACTGCCGCGTCCACGGTATTGCAGAAGTGGTAGATGCAACCCAGTGTGGAGGACGCCTGGTTTTTGTCACGAAACGTCTCCTGGGCTTCTTGGATCCTGCGAGCATAGATTACAATTAAGATTGATTACAGTCCTGCCGAGATACCCGAGCACTTGGCAAAATTTAGGGGACGACATGCACACACCACATAATTTCAGTCTTTTTTTGTGCGTGAAAAACCTCAAAACGCTAGAAAATAAATTGCCTTCATTTCACCTTGTGAAGGTGGATGTGCTGTGAAGCTGGTGCGGTTCCTAGACGACCTTTCACAAGCACCACGAACACAAGCTACCGATGCCACGCGCGCACGCACGTGTGCGGAAGTACAGCATACATCCCCATTCTTCTAGTCCCTCCGCTTGGCCCAGTGCGTTGTTGATGTAATTAAATTTGTGAGATGTTGCATTGACTGAGCAAGGAATCCCAACATAGAAAACGGACAACGCTTTATTGCCTCAGTAGCGGCAGTAGCAGGTGATCGTATCGGCGCTTCGCGCGTAGTTCTTTGTGCTTTGACCAGGCCGTAGCTGTGTGGCTGTGAATTTTTCAAGCCACGCACTGAGGCAATAAACCGTTGTCCTTTTTCTATGTTGGGTTTCCTTCCTCAGTCAATGCAACATCTCACAAATTCAATTACTTCAATAACGCACTGCGCCAAGCGGAGGGACTAGGAGAATGGAGATGTATGCTTTTTGTCTCATCCCTGTCACCGGTGGTAGGCGCTGACGCTGCGGTGGCGGTGTTCTTTATCGGCTACGCATCGCAACACAAAACCATGCTTCCCCGGGGTGGACGATGACGAGGCAGAAGCTGCGCAGAAATGTTTGTAGAGAGAGCGTCACCACAAATTTCTCAAAGGAGACTGCGTCACCAAATTGCACTTAACTTTGTTATGCGAAAACCAACACCTAGAAAGCCACAGCAGCGTCACCCCGTACCAGCGAGCAAGCCCAACAGTAATATCGCAGCTCAGTGAACAATCACAATAGCAGCCCCAGCGTCTATCATCATGGTGTAACAGCACAAGAAGCCACAGACCTTGTGCGTATCATCGTTTGAAGACCCGGAAAAACGGCTGGAAACATTCGAAAGGGTCGGCACATTCAACAACTGAAACTCCAACGGCAAGCTGCGGAATGTATACTTCCCTTAGATGACGTCGCCAGGACATGGTTCGAAATACTTGCGTCATGTTTATAACGTCGTACCACTTCCACAACACCTTCTTGAACACGTTCAAGGACGTCACCAACAAAGAAAGGCCTGAAGCGATACTGGAATCGTTTGCATAATTCCCAAACGAGAACGTTGCGAGTGCACGCGTACCAGAACTCATGGTTTCTCGGAGCTCGTCGGAGCCTAGTGCTTAGATTTACCTCTTTGGCAAAAGCACATGGCCTTTCCATTACCAGGCGCGCGTTTCCAGCGTCACCTCGACGCCCGTTCAAGAGAATGTTCTGCGCGACAAATCGCTTGTTGCAATGGCCAAATTGCATGAGCGCAATTTAAGGCTTTGCGTAATCCACCTTATTCCACACATTTATGGTTGTTGTGGCACGGCTACAACAACCATGTTTGCAGAAACAATATTTCATTTATCAACATGGTTCGCTACCGCTCGACACACTTCCAGTGGTGCTTCATTTTTTTTATCCCTTAGCAAACAAGGACGACTTGAGGCGCTTGAAGTAGTGATTTACCACTGAGATAACCTCTTGACCTGATGAAAATTTCTTTCCACCCAACCAATTCTGCAGGTTTGCAAAGAAGAAAACGGCGCATGAGGCGAAATCCGAGGATAGGGTGGATTACGCACAACCTCGAAGTGAACTCGGGCAATTTGGCCATTGCAACAAGTGATCTGCCGGGGCAAAGCATTGTCTTGCACTGGTGTCCACATGACGCTGGAGATGCGCGCCTGGCAACAGAAAGGTCACGTCCTTTTGCCGAACAGTCAAATCTAAGCACGAGACTCCGAGAGGCCATCAGAATATTCTGGTACATGTCATTGCTGAAATCGAGAGAGAGCAAGCAGGCACTTGAGTCCCTGAATCACCGCGACCTCTGCCGGAAGCGACGACCTACGCTGCCGTAGCCTGTAATCACGTTCCCTCTCCGCGGCCACGCCACGGCTGGTAGCACCGCACTTCCGTCGTTCGCCGCTGAAAACGCCAACTCGCCCGCCCGCCACGCAGCCTAGGTACTCAAGGAAGATGTGTGACGCGCTTCTAAACCACCGCCCGCTCTGTTATCAGAATGAAGAAGCCGGCAGTGTACACCACCAATGTTCACACCACGACTTCGGACTACGAAGGTTTGCGGTGAATATGGCACGCCCACAACAACCATGTTTGCAGAAAACAATATTTTATTTTGCGACATAGTTCCCTACCGCTCCACACGCTTCTTCCAGTGGTGCTCCAATTTTTTTATCCCTCAGCCACTGAGATAACCTCTTGAACTGAAGAAAATTTCTTTCCACCAAACGAATTCTGCAGGTTCGCAAAGAGGAAAAAGGCGCATGGGTCCAAATCCGGAGAATAGGTTGGATTACGCAGAACCTCGAAGTGAACTCGTGCGATTTAGCCATTGCAACCAGCGATCTGTCAGGCAGAGCATTGTCTTGGTGTAAGAGGAGTTTTTGCCTTTCTAACCAAGGTCGTTTAGTGCGCAATTCTTGTTTATTTATGAGTGTTGCATAATATGGGCCTGTTATTGTTTCGAAATTTTTAAGTAGTTTACAAAGACTATTCCTACTGAATCCCAAAAGACAGTCACCATCACCTTTCCGAATGAACAAATGGTATTTGCCTTGCTTAGCGCACCATCATCAGGCCCAGTCCAATGCTTTGACTGCTGTTTAGACAGTTGTATATCCCCGTCTCGTCAAGTGTCCCAAGTTGACGTCAAAAGTCCTGCAGATTGCAATCAAGCATGTGATGCGCACCTGATGCGCCTTCGGTCGATAGTCAGCAGTCGGGAACCCAGTGCGCACAGACCTTTTTCATCTGCAATTTCTCGTGAAGAATATTGTGATCTCTCTCTGGCGAGATGCCTATAAAACCAGCTATCCCAAGTACATTCACTAGGTGGTCTTCCAGGGAAATTCAATGAATTTTCCATACCATTTATGGCGCACCTCATCTTGCGTCAAGTTCGCCATGTTTGAATTCATTTATCCAGTAGTAAATAGTCTTTAGTGATGGTGCAGAGCCTCCAGGAACTTCGCTCAACTAGGCTTTAATTTGGGCAGCAGTGCAGTATTTTAAATAAAAATGATCACCGCTCGGAATTCATCTTTTTCCATTTTGGCAGGAATCACCACAGAGCTCAGTGCCAATGGCTGATAAAAGCTTACTAACTGTCGTTACCAGCATACACAAGTTCTGCCGCCATATGAAGTGTGCTTCACGCGCGCCTCTTAGAAGAAAACATAATTGTAGCGTCATCTTTTGTATTTTTACCATACTTATCAAACGACCCTCGTATCTTGCCGCCACTGAGTGGAACCCCACAGTGACCGTCGCGTTAGCCTTCACCAGGCACCTGTCACCGGGACGACTGAAGCACTCTGGCCCATCCAGTTAAGAGTCCCTTAGCACTTATGCACAAACTAAAAGCAGCAACGGATGCTGGTGCGGTTGCTGTACGGCGAAATGCCGAAGATCCTCAGCCGACGATGCTTCAAGGTCTATGTCAACGACGTAGCAAAGACACGCCGCGATCCCGACGAAGCCTGGAAGCCAAGCATACGCCCACAAAACAAGACTTGGAGACGCCACGTATTAGAAACATGTCAATGCGGCACAGCCGTCTGCCGATGCCAAGAACTGCAAAGCAAGACAAAGAACAAATGATTTCGAAGGTTCTCGCTGGCCCCATCACCGCAGAGTTCAAAAAAGTCCAAAAAAGACTGGATCGGAAGGGTGTCAAATTCGCACAGCTTGAGGATAGCAGGTAACACCAACTGCATGCGCACGACAAGAATTACTATTCATGACCAGAGCTACCCTGCCACAACGTGACATATTGTAGTGGTGCTTTTCCGTGCTGTACCGGACACCTCCACCCAACCCACACCCAGAGAAACGCAACAGCGTTGCCTCATACCATCGGGCAAGCCGAAGGCTACAAACTTGCCCACGGAGCACGGACATCCACTTGAGGTGACCACGAAGATCGTGGCCAAATCAACAACCACAATGGCACCCCCAGCGTCCTCCATTGTGCTGCAACAGCCCATTGAGCCGGAGACCAAGCTTACCCGCTGCAAACTACTGCTAATCATTGCCACTGCCAACTACTAATATTGCACGAATTGTGTAGTATTAGTACCAGCGGACGAATGGTCTTCCGGAGTGGCTGAACAGGAACCTTCGCTGCCTTGCCAGGGATGTATGTTGACGTCCGGCACAAAACGTGACACCGCTCTGTACGTAACCTTCAAATAGAACACGACAGGACACGAAACAACGCAGATCCCACCATTCAATCTGGTTTACAAGGAAGGACCCCAACGACGCCGACTTCTGACGCAAAATCTTGACTTTGCCGGCTATCTACAGCACGCCAAGGAGGCAAAACAATTTCCCCGCTTGCGCATAAAGACCATAAAAGACGGACAGCTAACACTACAATCGTCGATGATGCTACGTGGAATACCAGCGTGGAGGCTGAGTTTGGGTATGCACCCCGCTACACCGACTACCCAATGGACCATGAGTATCCTTTGGGCATCCGGTTTATAGCCGTGTTAGTCCTGGATATAACAGTGAAGTCCCGGTTAGGGCGTCCAGTTGAGGACAGTAACTTCGGGACGTCTCATTTAAGACATCCTTCGGACATCCACACAAATGAACTTCTGGGATCTATAAAATCCTAAAAATTTATCCTACGGATGTCCCAAGTGCATATTCAATGGGATGGCCCATACCGGATATATGTGGGACCAACACACACAAACAAACACGTACTACGTGATCATATAGCAGAATGGGAAGTACCTTCTGTGGCTACTTTCAGGGCACGCTCTTCCGTAAAGAGATGTCCGACAGCAGCATGAAGCTGCCACACTCATATCAAATTTCCAATGAAGACAATAGAGACGTTGCAATGAACGACGGAAACTGCACAAGTAGATGGGAAGGAAATGTCACAAAGCAGTAGGCAGATCAGCAGTACAGGTGCTCATTACCACCCGCCGCAAGGCGTGACTGAATTATTTGAATCGCCCCTCTCTGTTGCAGGCACGCTTTGCGTTGCTTTGTGCATAGACGGTCACATGGCTTAACGCCACCTTTTCATTGGATCTTTTCGCCCTTGTGGTCATCTGTGGTGCGCTCCGTGATCAGTTCGCGCATTTTCCCTGAACGTTTTCTAGCTTGAACGTTCCAGGTAGCATTTTCTTCGTGCACTTTGGGTCTCCATCTCAGAGGTGCATGTACGTCCTACACCTATAAAGAGGTAAGTGATAGTTGATGGACTAAAGCGCGAGACACATCGTGCGATTTTGCGTGCTATCCTTCGTACGACGCGACGGGTCCGACTTGCCGCATACAGCGATTCGGGACACATGATACGAACAATTCAGTGGACGTAGGTCCGTCATGAACCGGTGCCCCTGCGTGGAAGCTTGCACGTGGAAGTGCGAGCAAATGTATTTTCATAGCTATCTCGTTTGAAACAAACGATGACAATATAAACACATCTATGCGAACACCGTAGACGTATTTCCGCAAGACCGCGTCCGCAGTGTCGGCTCCGTCGACAGCCGCCGATGGCTAGGAGCCGGCAGGCATAGCTCGGTCGGGCGTCGAATCCGACACGGGTGGCGCTAGCGACACGATCGCTTGCAGCTCGTATAACGAAGCGTCTACGTTGGCCGGCACAACGGGTGCACAGTTATGCCGCACCTAAATTGCAATACATTTGATTCCATCGGCGTTGACGGAAGGGAACGAGCATGCCAGGTGAGCTTGCGATCTCTGAGATGATGTAGGCCTAGCTCGGCGGCCGTCAATCCTGCGCCGAGAGACCTTGCGATGCTTCCGCAGCTCGTAATAAAGCGCCTAAATTCGTAATCAGAATCAATGTCTCGAACATTTATGTTGCTCTTAAGTGAAAATACGATTAGTTTTCCCGACGGCATTAGTAGCGATGAAGAAACACGCCTATCGGGCGAGCCGCTTCGCATAGACGATTGCTGCAGCGTCTGCGCTGAGCGCTTCCAAGTAGAAATCACGCCAACGGTTTCCTATTTCGTGCTACGTTTCACAACACGCACTCTTTAGAGGTCTCTTTAGTCTACGTTATTTCGTGTCAGAAACAAGTTGTAGCAAATCTATGTGCCGGCGTCAGCGGCGAAAGAGGTCAGCGTTTAGACAACGGAAAAAATAAAGATACAGGCACGACCGGAGCGACGAGGCGCTCGCTCAGCGGCCTCTCCCCGCCGGGTCTACCACATGGCGATGACGCTCACGCTACCGGTGCTGTCATTGGCTGCGGTCGTCCGGCTAATGCGGCAGCCGTGCGACAATGTCGAGGAAGTTGGTAGCATCCGAGGCGTGCGATTCGACGCCGCATTTGGCGGATCTTGTCGAGAACCTGAGAACGGTCGTAGAGCAGATGGCTCGCAGAATCGCACCATGTGTCTCGCTGTGTGCTGCGTTTGGTCGTATCATACTGCTTTTCTGCAAACTTCTGAGCAGACTTTGTGCTGTGTTGCTTCTGTGCAGGGCGGACAGCTGAGATCCGCCAAAGATAAATTTCTGAATGAGAAACTTTAGAACCGCTAACTCGATCCTTCCAAGTGGCCCACAGGATAGCTCCACGAGAGTTGTCGTCTTTCGTGATCAGTGGCGAACTTATTTATTTATTTATTTCGGATACTTTCCTGGCCCGAAGGCATTACAGAAAGGAGTGGTAAGTGAAAAAAGTACATAATTATCCAATAATAGGTATTACAAAACGGCAGAAAATACAGCAGTCTTGAAACTGCCAACGTCAGAAATGGCCGCGATGGAGGGAGGAAGGTCGTTCCAGTCGGCGCTGGTTTAGGAATAAAAAAAACATGACACATCTTTGTTCTAAAATATGGAATACCAACTTTAAACATGTGATCGAAACGGGATGAAATGTATGAAGGGCGAGTAATAAGATGATCCTTTAATAGTGGGTTGCGGTGATACAGCCTGTTGAAAAGACACAGTCTAAAACATTTAGGGCGCAATTTTTTGGGGGGGTTTTACGTGCCAAAACCACTTTCTGATTATGAGGCACGCCGTAGTGGAGGACTCCGGAAATTTTGACCACCTGGGGTTCTTTAACGTGCACCTAAATCTAAGCACACGGGTGTTTTCGCATTTCGCCCCCATCGAAATGCGGCCGCCATGGCCGGGATTCGATCCTGCGACCTCGTGCTCAGCAGCCCAACACCATAGCCACTGAGCAACCACGGCGGGTGTACGGCGCAATGAAAGCTCCGGTAATGCAAGTGTTTTTTCATGGAAGTAATGCTGGCGTAACGGGAATAGTTAGATAAGATGAAACGTGCTCCGCGATTCGGGATGGATTCTAGTGTGTTTATCAGTGTGATTTGATGGGGATCCCATACGGTGGATGCATATTCTAGCTTTGGTCGCACTAATGTTTTGTAGAGGGTAAGCTTTATCGGCATAGACGCAGCAGAGAAATTTCGACGCAAGTATCCAAGGACCCGGTTAGCGTTATTAGTGACGTGTTTTATGTGCGTATGCCATGATAAGCTACGTGAAATATGGACACCTAGGTATTTGTAAGAGTGGACGGATTCAAGAAAAGTATCGTGAAGTAAGTAAACGCGCGCGTTGTCAGTGTTAGTGCGGCTTGATACATGCATTGTTTTACATTTATTAACGTTTAGTCGCATGACACATTTATCGCACCAGTTGGATATGCTTCTAAGATCGTCTTGAAGCTAATCAGAATCAGTGTGGTTAGTTATTTTGCGATAAATGACGCAGTCATCTGCGAAAAGCCTGATAGATGAATGGGAAATGCATTTAGGAAGGTCGTTTATGTAAATCAGGAAAAGCAGGGGTCCCAGTACCGATCCCTGTGGTACACCCGATGTTACGGAAGTGCGAGAGGATGAACATTCATTAGCTGAAACGTTCGATTAGACAGAAAGCTTTTAATCCAGTTTAGTACATTAGGGTCAATGTTAAGCATGCTAAGTTTAAGAATGAGGAGATCATGTGAAACAATGTCGAAAGCTTTTGCAAAGTCCAAAAACACGCAGTCTACATCGAAGCCCATATCAGTATGGGTAAATAGGTCATTAGTAAAACATTAGTTGCGTTTCACATGAAAATGTTTTCCCGAAACCGTGTTGTTCAGTCGAAAAGAAGAAATTAGAGTCAAGGAAATCAATCAGATGAGAATGTATAATATGCTCCAATATTTTGCATGGCATACTTGTCAGTGATATAGGACGATAGTTATCGGGGGAATGAGGGTTACCTGATTTAGGGACCGGAACAACCTTGCCAACCTTCCAATCGCTTGGAATAACTGAGGAACCTAGAGACTAGGAAAAGAGCATCGAAAGCATAATGGAAGAACATAGTTCAGTAATTTTAAGCATTTTACAGTTAATTGAATCTTCACCTGATGAAGATGTTTTCAGGTTTTCAATCAACTTTTGTATGCCGACCCAATCTATATAAATGGAGTTCATTGGTGAATAGGAGCATTTATTTACCGACGGTAGGGTGGCAGGGGCACATTTGTGAAAAACGGAAGCAAATACATCATTCAAAACGGAACAGCACTGGTTCGGAGGGATCGCGACATTGTCAGAACGGGCTAGTTGGATTGTTTTGCTTTATTTGCCACCAACAATATTCCAGAATTTACGTTGATTAGACTGCAAAAGTGATGGGAGGGTGTTATCGAGAAAAATCGTTTTTGCATTTGTGATAGCGATAGTATATTCCGCGTGAATGCAATGATATGCTGCCCAGCGTTCGGGAAGGTTAGTTGCTTTGGCGCGACGAAAAATACGTTTCTTTTTGTTGCGCAGACGCCGTAGACTTCCAGTAAACCACGGCGAGGAAGGACTCGAAACAATCTTTCTTTTAGGCACATAACGATCCATTAGTGTTAGCAGTTTGTTCTTGTACAATGACCAGTTCTCTTCAACGGTACGTTCAAAAAAGTTGACTGTGTAGTCAGTAATGAATGATTCTAGTTCATTTAAAATGGATGTGGTATCGGCGGCATTGTAATCACATATAGTTTTAACGGTTTTCTTCGAGCGAACTTTCTTCTTAAGTGTTAAGTGGAGAAGCGAGTGGTCACTTATTCCTTTGAGGTATGTTGGAGGAGAAACCAAATCTGGACCTGTTGTAAAAAAGACGTCTAAAGTAATAGAGGAAGTGCTGGTAGTGCGTGTGGGTTCATGAATCAGCTGGGTTAGATTAAAATCAGCGCAGATGTCTAAAAAATTGGTGCACTCGGAAGATGACTGCTTAAGGGAGGGAATCACCTAGTAAGAACAAATGTGGTTTTGGGTATCGAACAACTAATTTGTTAAGGACATCACGAAGGTCAGTGCAAAAATTGGTAGTGGAGGATGGGGACCTATAACACGCGCAAAAGATGAGGTCGCCAGTGGGAAAAGCAACACGAGTGCAAACTACTTCTAATGGTGAGTCAATGGAGATAGTGAAGGAATGGATAGCAGAGCTCACGGCAATCAGTACACCACCGCCCGTACGGAAATCGCTATCGTACCTGTAAATGTTGTATGTTTTTTGACAGTCTAGTATTTCACTATCTAATTTTTGCTGAAAGCCATGTTTCGGTGAGCACAACTATATCAGCCGAGCATGCGTCGATATGTGATGACAGTGATGCGCGTTTGTTGGCGATACTTCGGACATTTGTAAAAAGTGATAAGGAGTTTGCTTGCTTTGGAACACGAGATAGCTATGCTGCACCCAAATGTGAAGATTGTGGACCCGATGGTTTGTTGTTTGTTAGTTTAATCGCGCTCCTAGCTGGTCCGATCTCGCATACTTCATCTGTAGCTGCGCAATAAACGTAACATTTTTTACCTATGATTAGTTTGCTATGTGGCAAAGAAAAAGACTGGCCGCTGGCCTTGCCAAAATCATTTAGTGCTTTCCGCGATTGACGAGTGGCTTTGCAAAAGTCTTCGCCGACTGAAATACCATCGGCTTTAAACTTCGCTTTTTTTGCCAGAGTATATGGTCTCTCATTTTGGAAGACACAAACTTAGCTATAACAGGCCGTATCTTAACGACAACGTATGTGCCTAGCCTATGAGTCCTATGCATTGCGACTTCCGAGGGAGTCATGTTGAGACAATTTCTAAGAAAGTGATGGATCTGGACTTCTGATTCAGCCCACGTTTCTGATACGTTGTCCGAGATACCATAGAAGATCAAGTTGTCGCGTCTTGAATGGTCCTCCAGAACGTCTAGTCTTGACGCGAGCGCAGCGCTTTCATTTGAAACTGCTTCATGGACTGCGGTGGTAACATCACTTCCTGAAGGCATATTTTCAAAAGACTCAACCGCTGCTTCCACGGCAGTCACCATTGGAAAGGTCTGAAACAGTCTCAGTAAGGTTTTCTTGGTTAGCCTTTAGTTCAGCTATGGCATTCATCATCTCAGCATGTCGCGCGTCAAATTTGATCGACAAAGCAGCTATGGCGGCCATAACTTCTAACTTCATTGTGCTTATGTTGAGCTTCAGTATGGGGACCAGGGTTTAATTCTACATCCCCGGAAAGTAAGAGCAACATAGCAACAGAGACACAATCACTCAGAGTGGCAGCCAGCACTTGTGGGCAAGGGAAGAGCAGCAAACCGACTTTGTTTGTACGTTTACAAAAAAGCGATTCGGACTGACTAACCTGCACACGAAAGCAGAAAGGAGAGCTTAGCAGCGACCGCATGGTGGCTGCTCTCCCGTGCCCACTGGAAGCGCCTTGCTGATGCCAGTTGCTTAAATCTGAGCGGTGCAGTGCTGCCGCTGGCGGCAGTGTCCATGTCCCACTTGATACCGGCGTGAAGATGATGACGTCTTCCATGCTCAGATAATCAAGGCTGTTGTCAGCTGCTCGTAGCGGTGGATCCAGCAGGAAATTCGATAAAGATGTAGACGTTGCACACGTGCTAGACGGTGACAACGATGAGCCGAAAACAGCAATCTGCACAAGAAAGCAGAAAGGAGAGCTTAGCAGCGACCGCATGGTAGCTGCTCTCCCGTGCCCACACTCATATAATGAAATATTAATTACTCCAGATACACACTGTCTGGAGTAGCCTTGTTTGCGCTTCGTTTGAGTTTTGTTTGCGTAAGCGCCATCCTCCTAGCAATTGCGTAAAGTTGCAGTACCTAAACTTTTTTGCGCATTTTTTATGACGGGCGGAGCACTTGCTGCACATTGCTTCCGGCCACGCTCCTTAATTATACCGCGTCTGTCGTTAGGGTGTTACGACCTAAGCAGCCCAATCAGCTCGGTGAGAGCACCACCTTGCTCAGGGCTTCAATGAATGCAGCGTCTTTCTTGAGGATCTGATTGAGAGGGCGCGCAACGTCGGCAAAATTTCGGACAAACCGACGGAAGTAGGAGCAAAGGCACAAGCTGCGAGTATTTTTGGCACATGTTGGCACGGGAAAGTCTTTCACTGCCCGTATTCTATCATGATCAGGGTGTACACCGGAAGAATCTACGAGATGGCCGAGCACAGAAATTTCACAATGACCGAAGTGGCACTTGGACGAATTTAGTGGTAGCCCCGCCCGACGGAAAACAGATAGGATCGTCGATAGGCGTTCGAGGTGTCTCGCAAAAGTCTGAGAAAAAACAATCACGTCGTCCAGGCAACACAGGCAGATGGACCACTTGAAACAATGTATGAGGGCGTCCATCATTCGTTCAAATGTGGCCGGGGCATTACATGAACCAAAAGGCATGCCTTTGAACTGATACAGGCCATTGGGAGTAATAAAAGCCATCTTCTCGCGGTTCCTGCCATCGACGGCAATTCGCCAGTAGCCGGAGCAAAGGCCGATGGACGAAAACTATTGTGCTCCATGCAGGCAATCCAGGGAATCGTCAATGCGTGCCAGCGGATAGACGTCCCTCTTTGTTACCTTGTTGAGGTATCGATAATCCATGCAAAATGGCCAACTGTTGTCCTTTTTAACTAGTACAACAGGGGATGCCCATGGGCTGCAAGAAGGTTCGATGATATCTCGAGAAAGCATCTTGTCAACTTCATGTTGGATGATGTGTCGCTCAGTAGGTGAGCCGCAGTAGGGTCACCGATGGATCGGGCTCGCAGTTCCGGTGTTTATACGATGTTTGACGACAGAAGGTCTGGAGCAACCAATTTTGTTAGGGGCATTCAAGTCTGAAGGGACAGGGCGCGAAGCAAGAGTTGAACACGAGAAGCTGTGACAAGTTAAAGCCGAAATGGGGTAGTCTCTGGCCGGCGTTATTTGCGCCGGGGATATTCCGCGCGGAAGTATTTGTGTACAAAGTCCAAAGTTCACAAGCGGAAGGCAGCACGTGTCCGAAATGGTATTGACGGTGTGAGAAGCGACGTTGTGCGAGAGCAGGACATCCGGATTAGGGGACACGATGTAGTCACCGTCTGGTACAGGTGTAACGGGGGAGACACCAATGTAGGTAACGGCACGGTGAGGGAGGCGTATGTGCTCTGTGGGACATAGCGGTAGGTAGAGCGAGTTGCACTGCAACAGCAGAACAGACTATCAAAGCGGAATGTGTAGACAGAAATTCAAGGCCCAGGATGAGGTCGTAACCCCCCCCCCCCCACCCCAGTGCTTTAGAAGATAAAATAACACAGAAGTATGATGTCCGGCGACACTCACGCGAGCCAGACACATGCCAATAACGGCTGGTGTTCCACCATGGGGGACTCGGACCACATGCGACGGGGCAGGAGTGAGACGATTCCGAAGTTGAGCATTCATCACAGATACGTGCGCGCCAGTGTCAGAGCCGTAACAGGTACACCATCCACGTTCACTTTAATTACGTTCCAATGTGTGGGCAAGGTCAGAACAGGATTTTGGGTCGGGTTGGTTTGGCAGCTTCACCTCCAGGTGCTGCACCCGTTAGTTTTCCGAAATGGTGCGCCGGAAGGAGCTAGGGGGCGGTGATCGACGAGATGGGGACAATCGGGAGAAGCGGTGACGTGGCGAAGGAGAGCGGCTAGAGCGGGTAAGAAGAGAAGTGTTGCCGGAATTTACTGGGTGCGTTTGCGGGCGAACCGAGGAGCAGCATGAGGGCCGTGGGATGCGAAGTAGGGTCAGGGGGTCGAATTCCACGAAAACCGGCAGTGACGTGAAATATGGCCACACGGTCACAAGTTAAGCATGTAGGCTTGTCGTTTGAATTGCGGCATTCGGCTGGGTTGCGATACCGCGTTGGAGCATTCAGGCTTCGGCTGCGTATGACAGTGCTGGACGGAGTGTAGTCAGGCCGATTAACTGAGCAGACCTTGGTCAAGTCAACGTTGGCCAATTCTTGGCGCATGACGGACTGGATCAATGAGACGTTCGCCTGGCAATTGTCGGGGCCATGGGTTGTCGTTGTGACAGGAGAGGCGGCTTCTATTTCACGTCGAATGATATGTAGGAGTCTGCAGCGGTGGCCTAGAGGTAGAGCATCCGCCTCGCGTGCAAGATGACCGTGGTTCGAATCCCGCGGCAGCGCAATTTTCCACCGGATTAAAAAAAATCGCGTGTTGATAAAATTGCACAAGAAGGCCTGGAGTGGGGCCTGATCCCGGTGATCAGAACCGGTAACGCACTCCTTCACCTGAGCAGGATTGGCCACCTTGGTGCAGTACATGGCCACAACCTCTTATATGAATACAAGAATCAAACCCCGGTCCTCAGTCCCCAGCAGCTGCGACGCAACTGAGCACGGCGGCGGTCAGACCTGTGACGCAGCAGAGGGTGCTGAGAATCCCTGGTTCCGGACAGGCCGCCATTGAGATCTGAACCTGGCAACGTTTAACACTAGAACGTTATCTAGTGAGGCGAGTCTAACAGTGCTATTGGAGGAATTTAGAGTGCAGTAAATGGGATATAATAGGGCTCAGTGAAGTCAGGAGGACAAATGAACCATATACAGTGCTAAAAAGCGGGCACGTCCTGTGCTACCGGGGCTTAGCGGAGAGACGAGAACTAGGAGCCGGACTCCTGAAGGACCGGACTCCTGATTAATAAGAATATCGCTGGTAACATACAGGAACTCTATAGCATTAACGAGAGGGTGGCAGGTCTTGTTGTGAAACTTAATAAGAGGTGCAAATTGAAAGTCGTACAGGTCTACGCCCCTACATCCAGTCATCATAACCAGGAAGTCGAAAGCTAAGAAGACGTGGAATCGGCGATGGGTAAAGGGCCATGGGCGACTTCCAAAGCCAAGGTAGGCAAGAAGCAGGCTGGAGACCAGCTATAAATTAGTGTTTACAAATACGAATATTGCGAATGTGGCCATAGCTTCTGCTGAAATTCCCCAAACATGATCTGTTCACATCGGTTAAAATTATATGGAGAAACATGTTATGGTATTTGTTTCGAGTACAATAGAAAGCAGTAAAAGCGGAGGTGGTGTTGAGGTACCCACGGCCATTTTCATTATGGAATAACGCGCAACGTATGCGACGGATTTCTCATAAAATCAAACATACAAAATAATCGAGGCCTGCCATGTCAAAAACCGGGCCGATATGGGCGTAAGTGAGCCAGATTGTGCGCAAGGTGTGGGTTTTTATACATCTGTATATACCTTCCTTATTGAAAATGATATATATATATATATATATATATATATATCATTTCGACCCAGACCTTGCACACTAGCTGGTTCACTTACGCCCATATCGGCACGCTTTATGATATGGAATGCCTCGGTAATTTGGCACCTTGGTTTTATGAGACAAAATCGTATTATTACAAAAGCCAGGTTTAGAAGAACAGCGATTGCAGTGGTTGAGTGTGAGCCTTTGAATATATATAAGGTGCGAGTCCGTACTGTATGCTACCTTTGCGTTGTCTCTCATTTGTTCTGCGCGCTAAAGCTTCATAATGAATAGCTACCAACTCACCCAGCTTTCAATACATATATGATTAAGACGGCTTCACTACCAGCAGCGCATACCTATTGGGACACCCTGGCCGCTGCTACGGCGTGACAGACAGACAGACAGACAGACAGACAGACAGACAGGCAGGCAGACAGACCGACAGACAGACAGACAGACAGACAGACAGACATATGATATACATATATACATATATGATTAAGATCGCATCACGACCAGCAGAGCATACCTATTGGGACACTCTGGTAAGCACATTAGGGGGCTGAGTCTGCGTAACAGATTAGATAGATAGATAGATAGATAGATAGATAGATAGATAGATAGATAGATAGATAGATAGATAGATAGATAGATAGATAGATAGATAGATAGATAGATAGATAGATAGATAGATAGATAGATAGATAGATAGATAGATAGATAGATAGATAGATAGATAGATAGATAGATAGATAGATAGATAGATAGATAGATAGATAGATAGATAGATAGATGAAGCATAAAAGGCTGAATTGGGGAAATCATGGTATTCTCGTTAATTTTGTTTAGGCGTCGCAAGTCGCATTTTCCAACTTGCCTCAGCTACAGTGTTTCCTATGCTGAAACAAATAAAATTTTCCTTATATAGAGCTTTTTGGAAATGAAGAATTTGTTCGAAGTGAATATATCTGGGAGCTTTCCAGCGCTCCGTAACTAACGTTCCTTTCGTGATTTCAGTTCACCGTAGACTGAAAGATTGTATTTTTCGCAAACACAGCCAGTTTAATATAATGATCTTTTAATGCACAAAGTGACACCTTAAGTAATGTGCCTCTGGTCGCTGTTGTGCTCGTATGGACAAATTCTGAAACGATTTTGCAGCAAAGCTGAAGTGTCTGCATTATGTTTGAAAACAGCCACGTATTAACCTTCTGGTTTGGATGGCGCTTACAACACATGGGAACCCCATGAAACGTTCCCCATGTGAGACTGTCCGACTTATCGAAAAATATTTGATAGGATAAGCGAGCAGTTTACCACTATGAGTAAAAAATGGCTTATAGAGGCTCTGGAAAACAATTTTTTCAAGCGAAGCTCGTATTGGCCCACGAGTTTCGATGGCGGTCTAGCCACGTAAGAACCCAGTTGCTCCCAGAGCAGAGCAGCAGGAGGAAAGGGCGGTTTGATGAGCAGACAGTTGCGTCGTATCGTGATCCATTCGCGAGGATTACAGCTGCATAGGCACGCGTTCACGCCACGCGCACAACCAATCAGAGCCGTTTCGCTTCCGTCCAGTTGGGAATGGGCAGAAACGTTCTAGCGCGCGCTGCCACCGTCTTCGTTTCCGTTTAGCTCGGAACCGGCATGGGACGCGCGCGCTTTGTGCATTCCCCCAAGGAGCAGGTAGCGCTCGACGAGTGGCGGCGAGAACTCGCCCGTGAAAGGGCTCACCGTTGGCGCACCGATCCAGCCGTTAGAACCGCCCAAGCCCAGGCAATACTGACAGCAACGTGAACAAGATCCTGAGCTGACGGAGCGGAAGGCGAAAAGAAACCGGCACCGTTACTTGTAAGGTACACAATCGTGTCGAAGGTCAAGTACACGCCGGACAAGCATCACTTACCCCCATTTTGTGGTAGGGAAAGGGTTGGCGATTTGTTTATAACCGAGAGCACACAAATTATGGGTTACATGGAATTCAATAACCTCTGGATTATATTCACGAGGAAGTTAAAATAAGACGTATTAATGACAGCTATTTGAACTGTACCAAGATTACTCTTCTCAATGCTGCTGCTCATAGCGTTTACTCTGTATAGCGCGGTGCCCATAGCAATGACCTGTGTCTTCGTCCTTCAACTGCTGCATTTATTTCAACCTTTCACGCTTGGCGTCGGGCAAACGCCCCTGGGAACAAGAAAGAAGCGGTTAGAGCACGCTATGCGCAGGTTAAAGGAGTGGGAATCGCTTGTGTGTTTCATTTTATGTGTGATTCAATCATTGCAGTGTGTTCAATGGTTGACTTCTACTAACTATCTCTCGAGTCTATGACGACATTAGCGGGACATAATCCATGCATTCTCGATAGCCGCAGGATACTGCGAGTGATGTCGGCAGCAGAAGAATAATGTGCACGTATATTCTATCCTTGCTTACTCACATCATGCGCGTGCACATCGCAAACGCTTGATTGCCTTCAAAATATTATAGCAGTGCCTCTTGTGCGCACGTTTCGTACAGCCATTAACAAAGCGAAGGGGGATCTGCGAGCACGGGCCAAACTGGGTTCTTGCAACAAAGCAGGCGTCTGGTGGGACGATGTAGCATTGCACATGCGCGTGCTGTCGTGATCGTGCGTCTGCCAATACTCCCGCTTCGGGCCAACGTGAGTTGAGGATTACGCAGGCGGGTTGCGCTTGCGCGCACTGATGAGCAGGCTGGGGAAGAGGCGTTGAATTGACGGCACATGTGAACGGGAGGAGGCACATGTGCAATGCCGTGTTTCTACACCATGTCCATGCTTCGTTAGAGGGCGCAATATTACTGGTCACAAATATGTCATGGTGTTTTACCAGAGCAATGTGTGCACGCGCTTGTCTTTTTTTTACTGCAATCATTCCTCTTGCGTGAAATAGATTTCAATGGATATGCAAAGAAACCGGGGTATGGTCAAAACACTATACAAATGAAAGCGTCATATATATCACTCGGAACATGCTAGGCCGTATCAGCGCTAACGTTTCAAATATTGAAAATTGACAACTTAAACAAATAGAATGCACTACGCCTGCCTGACACTGCAATCTTTTCTTTTTTTGGAGCGTTACCCCACGCAGCTCCGGACCGCTCGTACCTAGCACACTCGTAAATGCACACACAGTGCGGATCGCTGAATTATTTGCTTTCCTATCGCAGACGGGTTTTCCTGAATCTTACGTAGAAATTAGGCGTTAGTGGATGACGGCTGATCGATCAGCACGACATGTCTCTGCTCAAATTATCAACACTCAGGCACTTTCTCACTACAGTCTGCGGATGCATCACCAACCACAATCAAATGCACGCAACTATTTATCGCTCCGTCGTTCTTTAAGGTGCGTCATGTTCATAATTCTCACCTGGTACGTCAGGTGGCCGCGCGGTTGTCGTAGTTGTCTCAACCACTGCTGTTGTAGTTTTTTCTGATGCGGTCTTCAAGATCGGCCCTTGAACACAATTGTGAAGCAAAATAGAGAGAGCTATACGACACCGTTCAATATATTTGCAACCACAAACGCGTCAACATCAACCCCTATTGTACCCTGTCCCCTTCATGAACCGGAGATAGACCCGCGATCCCCCGAATCAGAGCGCAGTAACTGATCAGTCCACGCTGCTCATTTGAACACGAGAACTTCAATATTCCCTTTTCACCTGAAATATTACGTGAACCGTCCTTAACCAATTCTTGAAGCGGGAACTTTGAAGGCACAATATAGCAGCTTTCCCAGTCATCATGTTCGGAAAAGGGGGGGGGGGGTCTTCTTATAAGCCTTACGTGTAAACTTCTAAATTAGGAGTCACAAATAAATCAAGTTTGTGTAGCTTCCTACTTGGGGCATTAAATCTGCCGGAATTCAGTAACTTTCGAGAATCTTTTGGCAATGCGTGGATTTAAGAAATAAAATGTGCGGTTGAAATAAGCCTTGGAAACCAGTCCCCTATTATTGCGGCAAAGCATCCAGATCATCTACATAATGTCACGTCAGTGAGCTACTTTTGTTTTTTTAAGACATACAAAATTTACAAATATTGCAAACAATACTGCTTACATGCGATCTGAAATAAATAAAGCCATTATTTTTTTATTTGCGCATCTTTGGAGAGCTCTAAACTGCATTACTCTTGGGGTGTAGGGAAGTTAAAGAGAATCAAATGCTTCCAGGATTCCCGACGTACTGAATATATTCACCGTGAAACGCTTTGTTTCCTATATATTTTAAAGTACACTTGAAATTATGCAAGTTATATTCACCAGAAAACAGACAAACAGGCTTAAATAAATTTTTAATAAATGATTTCCTACTGAAGCTAGTTATAACTATTATAGTTAAAGATGTCCCCTTCGTAAAGATACACCCGCGTTCTTAAAACTCAACCCACTGCGTGTTATTAAAAGCAATTGTAAGCAAAGTACATATGAGCGGCATCCATTCGTTTGGGCTCAATACTGTTGAAGCATTAAACAATTTCAGTCGTTCGATTTCGTTAAGTTTAGGTTGCATCATGTTAACGTTAGGTGCCGACAGGTGGTGGCGCCTTGCCGACAGCAGTGCGATATGACCGGCGACCCGCGGTCCGCTACGGACTTCGTTCAGCGCCTGAATGCTGAGCCTGTGGTGGATTGGTGCCATCTGGAGTGAGCAATCATTCGACTGAAGCAATTTTACTGGTCGCACTCTGCAACGTTGAAAGTAAAAAACAGGCTTAATCTAGCGGACAACCTCACGCGTAATCCTAGCTTTATTTGAAACTATTCACAAGGAATCCCAATTATTGCTCTGTAAGCCACCGCATCAAAAATCACCTGAATAGCGCATCGGCACAGTGCACTCTATTTTTTTGAACAACCGGAAAATGCAGATACTCAATGCTACGAGTTTATACGCTCTTTGAAAATTGAGTTTATTACTGCCTCTTTCCAAGCACGTGCAATATACTTTGACGATGATATGGCATTGAACATATATAGGATAGTTTTCTGTGTGTAATTGGTATAATTCAATAAATGATTTGAGCACATCCTAGAGGACAGATATTTCAGCAGTGCTCTGCCTGGTGCTCTGATAAGTTAAATGGATGATTGTATGCTTTCTTTGGTGCACATTTTCGTTCAAAGGGCTGTCGTTCTGCTCGTTTTCCTTGTATAAGTTCAAGAAATGTGCATGAAGTTACATATCGTGCTGAACATGGGCGCCCAGCAATTCTGCTTGGTCTTCGAGACTCCCTATTTATCAAAGGTCCCAACTTTCACTGCGGGCTTTTTATTATATTATCTCTATTCCATACATTTCCCGCATATGTATAAGAGGTTGTGCCGGACACATAGTATTGCTAACTTTCTTTCTTAGCCTGTGAAGAAGACTTTATTCCTTACGGTTTTACGTGCTCAAAATATCAATAACTCATCCGCCGTTCCCACATACCGAAGGCGTCCATAAACCTTATTTTGCAACTTACACACTTCACTACATCCTTATCTAGAATGTAACTAGTCGTCAGTAGGTGCTCCTTTTATTTGAGGGATGCATTTGAATGTACCACTGATAGGAAAAGCTGTGAATTATGCTAGAGCATCATCAATGCTTATGGTACAGAAGCGACATCGCGACACATGTGTGAGTTTACGGAAGAGCGTCGAGTCACCTAATTTTACCTTCCACCGAGGAGCGTGTGGCCAGCATTCCTCCTATAATTTTTTTTGTGTGTTCAGCCCTATAGGAAAGTGGTCGTTGCCGCAGCGATATTTAAGGATTCCAATGGAGGTACGTTATCATATTTGGAGATGCTATTCACAAATCTCTGGAAGAGTATGTCTTGCAAGCACTATTCTAAAAGCTGGTTTAAACTTTTATAGTCGGCATGCCCCAATAACAAAAAGAAAATCTTCAATTAACCAGTGTCTCCATTTGCACACAGGGTCCGCCGAAGAAGACTTGTGACCTTTTAAATCTTCAAGGACTACTTAGGATATAGGTGGATCGTCGACTAACGCCTGCAATATTTGTTTGTGGAGCGAGAAGTTAGGGCGTGTTTAGAGAACGACGACGCTAAGGAGTTTATTTAAAAGCACAGTTAGAACTGCAAACTGCCTCGAGGCTGTTTTGGAGTCCAACGCAACCAACATTCTCGTAGTCAGCCGTGTATACGATATATCCGTACCTGCAGTTTGTATGGCGCATACTCCTGGGCGGAAGCTCTTGCATGACGGTAACCTGAGCTCGGCGTTGATCAGTACGCAGTCCTTCGAAGTTCTGCTTGCCTGGACGGCGAAAGAAGGACGATGCTTCAAATTATTATACGCTGGATGTTACCGCAAACCAGAAGCACCCTTGTTACACATGCCTTTACCTGAGAACTCATTGTCGCAAAAGACATTGAAAGCTTTGATTATTGGTCTTAAAAGTCGCCCTAGACAACAATCGCGCCAATAGATTGGATAGTAGTGGAGCATGCACTATTGATCAGTAAATTTATCACTTGAATTTTCATGGTGCGGTACCGCAAGTAAAACGTTTTTGCGACGCATAACAAAACAGGTGTGATTTGACATACGTGCATACACAGCAATGAACGTCGTGTCTCGCATATCGTGCTAGTTTTTCGCTACAATTATCGGTTATCGCATGCGGAAGCCATGTCAACAATTTCAGATGCGATTGACTTAACACGATCTATTTATTACTTTCATGAATATATTTTGCTGATAACACCTTTTTGTCGTTTCTCATTTCAAGATATATATAGATAAATAGATTATATATATTATTGTAGATTATATATTTAAAATTTGTATAGCTTAATATGCTGCTTCATACTTGTAGAGCTGCTTGTTGAATTTGAAGAACTATAAATAATCATTGTGTCTGTAAGACACTCTGCGAAGATTCTGAGTACACGCAGTGTTTGACAAATCAGCATGAAAAAGAACGTTCCTTGCTGCCTTGTTTTACCTGCCTTGTTGTACCTGCCAAACGCCTACCCTCAGCCAATTGATTATGTCCTTGTCGATCGGAGCTAAGAAACTCTCTGTGCTTTGATTACAGATTGTAAAATAAAGAGAGAACGCGGAGGGTTTGTTTAGTGACAGCAATTCTCAGGCCAATGGCAAGAGAAACGAAAAAAACTGAAATTTAAAGAGCGTGTGGTGGCTTACTTGACTTATGTTAGGCTAAAGAGTACAGAAGTTGGCAAATAGAGAGCGAAACAGTTTAACTAAGCATGTCATGTGAATAACGTGCGGCATTTCTTATATTAGAGGGCATGATTTGAAGAACGCGAAAGGGAGACAAACATTGAAACACCAAATAGGTACAAACTACATAGCGTCTACATAGCGGAGACCTGCGGCTGTTTAACGCGCACCCAATGCATGATACACGGGTATTTTGCGTTTAATCTCCACGGAAATGTTGCCGCTGCAGCCGGAATCTGGTACCGCGACCATGTGCTTCGCAGCTTAACTTTCAAGCCCCTAATAGCGGAGACCTGCGGCTCTTTAACGCGCACCCAATGCATGATACACGGGTATTTTGCATTTAATCTCCACGGAAATGTTGCCGCTGCAGCCGGAATCTGGTACCGCGACCATGTGCTTCGCAGCTTAACTTTCAAGCCCCTAAGTAACCCCGGCGTGCATGCCTCAAATCAGCAGCAGCGCTGCGTGAAATGCCGCTGTGAAGGCTATGACCGCTGTGAACTGTGACCTGTGACCGCTGTGACCTGCACGGCAGTATAGCCTGCGCTGATAGAAGTTAAACCCATGAAATCGCGTTTAGCATCACACCACCCTATTAACTGAGCTGCCGCTGATAATGGTGGCCACGTCGTTGTAACTAAAAACAAAAGTTCGCTTTAAAAACCGGTGCTTTTCTGTAGCGCTGCTGGTTCTTTCTTTGTTGATGGAACAAACGAAAGCCATCATCCAACCTGACCCTGGGGCGACGTGGTATACAATAGACACTACGCCAAACACCGCGGCCTCTCAATCCCTATCCACTACATTGTTTTCCATTGTGACCAAGTTGTGCAACAAGACTTAGCATGAACACGTAACTTCTCAGAATAAAATTAGGGGAAGTCATCCTGCGAAATCTCACAAAATTATTACTCGATCATCAAAACAGAAAACATTAGTACATACGAAAAATACAAAACACAATCAGAAACGTAAAAAAAAGATCACGAGATAAAAAACGAAAATGTTTCGCCTCATTTTCAAAACCTACGATAAAAATATTGTGTGTGGAATTTGAGCATTTGCGCAAATAAATTACGGCAGGACCCAGTCCATGATGACTGCCGATGGCAATGCGATTAGCCTTCAAGCAATGTAGTGACACTGTACTGCTGAAGTGACGATTTTTAATAAAATCTCTAGTGGGTCATTGTGGAACTTTCTTTGCTTTGGCTACAAGCGACCAGACCTCTGTTGTATTGATGTCGCTTGCCCGGGTCGCCCATGAGCATAGCGCTATGGCCATGATTGCATGAAGACGACGACGTGAGGACTCTCAAATGACAAAGTACGACCACGATAGAATGATGAATAAGCAATGACGTCGGTGAAATGGCAAAGGCACCGTGACGACGACGGCATCACCACCACGAAATTATTCCGAGATAATGACGATGATATGACGATGACAGCGTGACAAGTGACGGCATGACGACAATGGGGTGACAACCAGTGTATCACAATGATGACCTGACGATGGTATGGCGAAACTGAATGACAGAACTGGGGAACTGCGACGATGAGACGACCACAACGACATGATAATGGTATAAAAACAACAGATGCATGACAGCGACTGCCTGGCGTCCACGCAACTTCGGCATAATCGCAATGAAGGCAATATGATTGCGATAAAATGACGAAGGAGAAACAAGGTCGATGGAACGAAGAAAGCGGTTTGTTGAGGACGGAATGACGGCAATCACGACTGTGTGGCAAAGATGGCGTCACTAAGACGTGACGAGCGTCGTATGACGACTAACAATATGGAACAAACACGATGGCATGATGAAAGCTGTACAACAAACCGATCAGAGCGACTGCATGACAACGGTGGCATAACAGCGCTGTAAGGCTAAAGGTATTACGAGGTGTTTATGACGACAATGACGTGACGACGACTGTAGCATAAAGACGGTTTAGCGATGATGGTGCGACGGCCATGGCCTTACGGTAGTTGAATGACGACGCTGCAGGAACGATGATTCATGCATGCATCATCGTTGCAGGAATCACGACTGGCTTCCGGAAACTATATGACAACGAATGCATGACGAGGATGACATGCCGTTGACACCATGACGAGATTCGGATGGCAAAGCCAGAATGACGATGGTGCAACAACTATGACGGCAACACGGCCCCAGCCCCCCCATAGTGGCCCGAAGTATTATTTTGGCTACTGTGTTGGCGTACAAAGCATGGCGGCTATACGTTACGACAAGAGTTAGATCGCGAAGATGAAATGAGAATGATGAAACTATCAAGATCGACTTTCCCACGGACTGAAGAACCTTCCCAACTCGTTTGGCGTTGACATTGTTTTCAGCGCTCCTTACAAGCAGCAACGAATCTGCCAGGCGGTGACCAAAGACTGACAAAACCAATAATCAAAAGCATGTCGGTGCTCGCAAAGAAGACGCCAAGTTCGTAAAATGCAAAGTTGTTGTACCGTACATGTTGCCATTGGACAGCCCGCCGGACAGGCCGCCATCGGAATCTGAACCTGGCAACGTTTAACGTTAGAACGCTATCTAGTGAGGCGAGTCTAGCAGTGTTATTGGAGGAATTAGAGGGTAGTAAATGGGATATAATAGGGCTCAGTGAGGTTAGGAGGACAAAAGAAGCATATACAGTGCTAAAAAGCGGGCATGTACTGTGTTACCGGGGCTTAGCGGAGAGACGAGAACTAGGAGTCGGATTCCTGATTAATAAGGAAATAGCTGGTAACATACAGGAATTCTATAGCATTAACGAGAGGGTGGCAGGTCTTGTTGTGAAACTTAATAAGAGGTACAAATTGAAGGTGGTACAAGTCTATGCCCCTACATGCAGTCATGATGACCAGGAAGTCGAAAGCTTTTATGAAGACGTGGAATCGGCGATGGGTAAAGTCAAAACAAAATACACTATACTGATGGACGACTTCAATGCTAGGGAAGGCAAGAAGCAGGCTGGAGACAAGTCAGTGGGGGAATATGGCATAGGCTCTAGGAATAGCAGAGGAGAATTATTAGTAGAGTTTGCAGAACAGAATAATATGCGGATAATGAACACCTTTTTCCGCAAGCGGGTTAGTCGAAAGTGGACGTGGAGGAGCCCGAATGGTGAGACTAGAAATGAAATCGACTTCATACTCTGCGCGAATTGGGAAAGGGCAGGAAAGGGTCTTGCGCGCGCTGCCATCGTCTTCGTTTCCGTTTAGCTCGGAACCGGCATGGGACGCGCGCGCCTTGTGCGTTCCCCCAAGGGGCAGGTAGCGCTCGACGAGTAGCGGCGAGCACTCGCCCGTGAAAAGGCTCACCGTTGGCGCACCGATCCAACCGTTAGAACCGCCCCAGCCCAGGCAATACCGACAGCAGCGTGACCTCAGCTGAGGGAGCGGAAGGCGAGAAGAAACCGGCACCGTTACTTGTAAGTTACACCACCATGTCGAAGGTCAGGTACACGGCTGACAAGCGTCACTTACCCCCATTTTGCGGTAGGGGAAGGGTTCGCGATATTTTTTATAACCGAGGGCACACAAATTATGGGTTAGATTGAATTCAATTAACTCTGGATTGTATTCCCACGGAAGTTAAAATAAGACGTATTGATGACAGCTATATGAACTGTACCAAGATTACTTTTCTCAATGCTGCTGCTCATAGTGTTTACTCTGAATAGCGCGGTGCCCATAGCAATGACCTGTGTCTTCGTTCTTCAACTGCTGCATTTATTTCAACCTTTCACGCTTGGCGTCGGGCAAACGTGCCTGGGAACGAGAGAGAAGCGGTTAGAGCACGCTATGTGCAGGTTAAAGGAGTGAGCATCGCTTGTGTGAGTTTCATTTTATGTGTGATTCAATCATTGCAGTGTGTTCAATGGTTGACTTCTACTAACTATCTCTCGAGTCTATGACGACATTAGCGGGACATAATCCATGCATTCTCGATAGCCGCAGGATACTGCGAGTGATGTCGGCAGCAGAAGAATAATGTGCACGTAAATGCTATCCTTGCTTACTAACATCATGCGCGTGCACATCGCAAACGCTTGATTATCCTCAAAACATTATAGCAGTGCCTTTGTGCGCACGTTTCGTACAAGCAGCAACACAGCGAAGGGGGATCTGCGAGCACGGGCCAAACTGGGTTCTTGCAACAAAGCAGGCGTCTGGTGGGAAGATGTAGCATTGCACATGCGCGTGCTGTCGTGATCGTGCGTCTGCCAATACTCCCGCTTCGGGCCAACGTGAGTTGAGGATTACGCAGGCGGGTTGCGCTTGCGCGCACTGATGAGCAGGCTGGGGAAGAGGCGTTGAATTGACGGCACATGTGAACGGGAGGAGGCACATGTGCAATGCCGTCTTTCTACACCATGTCCATGCTTCGTTAGAGGGCGCAATATTACTGGTCACAAACATGTCATGGTGTTTTACCAGAGCAATGTGTGCACGCGCTTGTCTTTTTTTTACTGCAATCATTCCTCTTGCATGAAATAGATTTCAATGGATATGCAAAGAAACCGGGGTATGGTCAAAACACTATACAACTCAAAGCGTCATATATATCACTCGGAACATGCTAGGCCGTATCAGCGCTAACGTTTCAAATATTGAAAATTGACAACTTAAACAAATAGAATGCACTACGCCTGCCTGACACTGCAATCTTTTCTTTTTTTGGAGCGTTACCCCAGGCAGCTCCGGACCGCTCATACCTAGCACACTCGTAAATGCACACACAGTGCGGATCGCTGAATTATTCGCTTTCCTATCGCAGACGGGTTTTCCTGAATCTTACGTAGAAATTCGGCGTTAGTGGATGACGGCTGATAGATCAGCACGACATGTCTCTGCTAAAAATACCAACACGCAGTCACTTTCTCACTACAGTTTGCGCACGCATCATCAACCACAATCTAATTCACGCTCCTGTTTATCGCTCCGCGGTTCTTTAAGGTGCGTCATGTTCATAATTCTCACCTGGTAAGTCAGGTGGCCGCGCGGTTGTCGTAGTTGTCGTGTCAACCACTGCTGTTGTAGTTTTTGCTGATGTGGTCTTCATGACCGGTCCTTGAACACAATTGTGAAGCGAAATAGCGAGCTATACGACACCGTTCAATATATTTGCAACCAGAAACGCGTCAAGATCAACACGTTTTGTACCCTGTCCCCTTCATGAACCGGAGATAGACCCGCGATCCCCCGAATCAGAGCGCAGTAACTGATCAGTCCACACCGCTCATTTGAATACGAGCACTTCAATATTCCCTTTTCACCTGAAATATTACGCGAACCGTCCTTAACCAATTCTTGAAGCGGTAACTTTGAAGGCACAATATAGCAGCTTTCCCAGTCATCACTTTCGGAAAAGGTGGGGGGGGGGGGGGGGGGGGGGGGGGGGGGCTTCTTATAAGCCTTACGTGGAAACTTCTAAATTAACATTCACAAATATATCAGGTTTGTGTAGCTTCCTACTTGCGCCATTATATCTGCCGGATTTCAGTAACTTTCGAGAATCTTTTGGCAATGCGTGGATTTAAGAAATAAAATGTGCGGTTGAAATAAGCCTTGGAAACCATTCCCCTATTATGGCGGCAAACCATCCAGATCATTTACATGCTGTCGTGTGCAGTTTCCGAATACCGAAGGCGTCCATAAACCCTATTCTCACGTGGTAGTCACGTTAAAGAACACTGTAGCAATACTGTGACAGACAAAACTAGCTTTTATTGGGTGAACCTGTGCCCACAAAGACAGGCTACACTTAAAGCACAACGATAGCTGCGAACACAGTCGGCGATCTTCGAAAATCTGATCCTCGGCTCAAGCGCGTCGGCTTTTATACATCAGTCGTCGAATGTTCCAGAGTAATCGCTGTGACCCGCGAGCCTTCCACAAAGTTCTATATGATTCTCGTCGCGCACACGTGCGATCATATTACAGAAGGTTCGGTCACAGACAGCGGATGGAAGCATCAATAACATTCCAGAATCTTCCGATACATGCAGGCGCGTCCTGCGCTGTGCGATAACATTTGTTAGGCGGAGAAACGTGTCACCCAATTTAGACAAAGAAGTACACGTGTCATTATATTGCAACTTATGCGCTTCACTACATCCTTCATTCTAGAATATAACTCGTCATCAGTAGGCCCTCCTTTTATTTGTGGGATGCATTGGAATGCACCACTGATAAGAAAAGCTGTGAATTATGCAAGAGCATCATCAATGCTTATGGTGCAGAAGTGACCCCGAGATAGTTGTGCGAGTTTACGGAAGAGCGTCCTGTCAGCTGATTTTACCTTCCACCGAGGAGCATGTGGCCAGCATTCATCCTATAATATTTTTTGTGCGTGGTCAGCCCTATAGAAGAGTAGTCGCTGCCGTAGCGATCTTTATTAGCATTCCGATGGAGGTGCGTTATCATATTTGGAGATGCTATTCCCAAATCTATGGAAGATTATTTCTTGTAAACACCATTCTAAAGGCTGGTTAATTCTTTTATAGTCGGCAAGCCCGAATGGCAAAAAGAAAATCTTCAATTAACCAGTCTCTCGATTTGCACACAGAGTCCGCCGAAGAAGAGTTGTCAGCATTTAAATCTGCAAGGACTACTTAGGATATAGGTGGATCGTCGACTAAGGCCTGCAATATTTGTTTGTGGAACGAGAAGTTAGGGCGTGTTTAGAGAAAGCCGTCGCAAAGGAGTTCATTTAAAAGCGCAGTTAGAACTGCAACTGCCTCGAGGTTGTTTCGGAATGCACGCAACCAACATTCTCGTAGTCAGCCGTGTACACGCCATATCCGTACCTGTAGTTTGTGTGGCGGATACTCCTGGGCAGAAGCTCTTGCATGACGGTCACCTGAGCTCAACGTTGATCAGTACGCAGTCCTTCGAAGTTCTGCTTGCCTCGACGGCGAAAGAAGGACAATACTTGAAATTATTACACGAAGGATCTTACCGCAAACCAGAAGTAAGCTTGTTACACATGCCTTTGACTGAGAACTCATTGTCGGAAAAGACATTGAAAGCTTTGATTATTGGTCTTAAAAGTCGCCCTAGACAACAATCAAGCCAGTAGATTGGATAGCAGTGCAGCATGCACTATTGGTCAGTAAATTCATCACTTGAATTTTCATGGTGCGGTACAGCAAGTAAAACGTTTTTGCGACGCATAAAACAACACGTGTGATATATGACATACGTGCACACAACAAATGAACGCCGTGTCTCGCATATCGTGCTAGTTTTACGCGACCGTTTTCTCTTATCGCATGCGGAAGCCATGTCAACAATTTCAGATGCGAATCATTTAAGGCAATCCATTTATTACTTTCATGAACATGTTTTACTGATAATACCTTTTTGTTGTTTCACATTTCAATATTTATATCGATAAATAGATTATATATATTATTATAGATTATATATCTAAATTATTTAAATTATGCGGCGTAATACGCTCCTTCATACTCGTAGAGCTGCTTGTTGAATGTGAACAAATACAAATAATCATTGTCTCTCTAAGACAATCTGCGAAGATTCTGAGTACGCGCAGTGTTTGACAAATAAGCATGAAAAAGAACGTCCCTCGCTGCCTTGTTTCACCTGCCTTCTTTTACCAGCCAAACGCCTACCCTCAGCCAATTGATTATGTCCTTGTCCATTGGAGCTAAGAAACACTCTCTGTGCTTTGATTTCCGATTGTAAAAAAAAATATATGAAAAAGAGAACCCGTAGGGTGTGTCTAGTGAGAGCAATTCTCAGGCAAATGGCACGAGAAAAGAAAGAAATGAAATTTAAAGCGTCTGTGGTGGCTTACTTGACTTATGCTAGGCTAAAGAGTACAGAAGATGGCAAATAGGGAGCGAACCACTTTAACTAAAGCAAGCATGTCATGCCAATAACCTGCGGCACTTCTTACATTAGATGGCATGATTCGAAGAACGCGAAAGGGAGACAAATATTGAAACACCAAATAATTACAAAGTACATAGCCACAATTATTTAAAAGGTGAAATAGTGTCTTTAGATGTTATTTATGGCGAGAGTAAAGTAGCTAAGCCTTCGTGGCTTGAATTGCAGCCCAATGTCAATGTAAGGGGACTACACAAACCATTTGTCTGCGTCTTCCGGCGTTACGTCGAGAAACGGCTTTGCTGCCCTTCTTAAACAGGGAGAAGGAAGCGTGACTCTGATCACCTGCCTACGGCGCACACTTGGCGGGATATTCTGTAAGTGTCCACCTAGTGAACATGCTTATTTAAGCATGTCCCCTAGGTGTAATAAATGTAATACAATCAAATGAAATATTAAATGAATAACAGTAAGACAATCATAAAGGGTCTTGAACACCAGAACAGGTGCATCGAACTGCATAAAAATTCGCTCATTCTCTGAACATTTGCATAGGGCGGACGCATTTTCATTACAGCAGGAATGGCGGAACAAGCCGCATTAAGTGGTACGACAGTACACACGCACAGGACTTCGCCGAAAAGAATTTCACTAATTCAACGACTTTTTATTGCTTATGAAGGGATACATCCTAGCCACCTTTATATGAAACATTGTCAAAAACAGGCACTCCATCGAGCCTCACGAGAATGAAAAGAAATTATTTTTGAAGGGCTCTGGTGGCTAAACGCACATTTCCAGCAGTAAGGTGTTCGATGGCTCTGAACCTTCGAGGGAGAGCTACCTGATGTATATGAAAAATAAACATTGAGCGTTGCACAATAACGAGCAATTGTTCCTTTAAAACAAATTTGCTGTTCCTGCTCATATGCACACGGCTAGACGTCGCACGAAATTCTAAACCAAAAGTGCTACACAAGACGCACGAGGGGTCAAGTCTACGTGAACAGTACTTGTATTGGTTGTCTTCAAGAAAAGACTGAATGGAAAACTATACGCCAACAAAGTCAACTTGACTGGTACATTATACAAATCGAGGAAGCGACGATTAACTGCGCAATAAGCGTAATGCACCATGTTCGTACCTGCAGTTCATGTGGCGAATACGTCTGTGTAGATGCTTCTCCGGTGCTCTTTTGAGATCGACGACACACGGTGCACATTTGCGGGAGCCACGCTGTTTCGTGCACTGAGCATAAAAAAAAGAAGAGCACACGAATTCATTACGCCCGGGTTTTTGTTGGTTCCCTTTAGCGCACATTGGTTGGTTGCAGTCCGTGTAATTCATTGATCTCTGAACTGGCACGCTATACACTGGGAAAAAGAAAAAGGTTTAGGAACACGTGGGAACTTAAGGTGGGCACCAAGTTAAGCACCTACACTAATCAAAACGCTTTTTCCACAGGTAGTTTAGAAAGCATGACCAAAACATTGCCTGTGGTTTAGCTCTGGTTAACCCTAGTCGAATTGCGAAAGGAAGAGCTGCATGGCTACGCTTGTGGTTAACCGTTTGGTTTAGCTCTATTGTATAGACACGACAAGACACACTGTTCTGGTAACGACTAGGCTTTTACGACGCTTCTTGAGTCGTGCGGCGCGTTCTTCTGGCGTCTCTTGAGCGCGTTGTCTCTTCCTCGCTGCATTCTGTCATTGTTGCGTCTCTTTCGCGCTTACCATAACGACTAAATACACTGAGGCGAAGCGTCTATATATATATATATATATATATATATATATATATATATATATATATATACACGCCGCGAGGCGACACCTACTCTCCCTCGACTCCAGCGGAGCACATCTGTTGGGGCAAGCAGCGACGGCAGCGACGTCGACGGCGGCGCCAGCTGATGAAGCGCGGCTGCGGCGTTGCTAGGCAACGGCAGCTCAAGGTCGTTCGTCGGCCACGGCATATGGCATACTGCACACGGCTGCGTCCAAACGGCATACGGCGCGCCGAGCAGCAATGGCTCGCTGGCTGGCGTACTAAAGCTTTCGCTTTAAAGGGACACTAAAGGTTACTATTAAGTCAACGTGGACTGTTGAAATACCATCACAGAAACCTCGAAACGCTTGTTTCGTGCCAAGGAGAGACTTATTTTAAGAGAAAATGCGTTCTGAAGTGTCCGCGTACCTCTAGCGCAGTTCAAATCGCCCGCCCTCCGATCGAGGAGTACTGACATCATGGTCTCATAGTGACGTTGCGCCATCGGTGAGTAGAACGGCGTCCGCAGACGGCGCTACGGCTTTTCTGCGCAAAACGCAAACGCGCGGCCAGAAACAGAGCCAAGATAGAGCCGACAGCAGAGCGAAAGCGGGAGTATGGTGGCTAGCGAAGGAGGAACGAATTACGTCCCACATTACGTCCCACGGCACACGGAGAGTCCGTTTTCGGCGAGCTCGCAGCGTGGTCGGCGTGGTCTATGAGAAGCGACGAGCCTTTTCGCACTCGCAACAGGGCATAAAACTGTGCGAATCGACGCAAAACTCGGCCTAGAAACGTGCTTCGCCACAGCCAGGGCTCAATACGACCCAAGCTGGCACGACCCAGATGTCGTTTCCCGCACCGCCACCAGGCGCCGCTACTATACCTGAAACTCCAGCGCAAGACGCCCATAAACTGGTACTTCATTCTATGACGCTAACTTCGACTCTCGTCGCAATGGACCCTGACACCGACAGATTGGCTCGCGATGGTGGGCTCAACTTCAGCGATTTGAGCACCGACGAGCGCGACCTGCTGCTGAGGGCTCGCACTGCCGGCGTCGTTGCGTACTACGACGGCGGCCTCGACACCGGCTCTCCGGAGCGGGAGGGCAACGAGGGCTTCCCACGACATCACATGGACGTGGCATTCTCGCTGCTTGTTCCAAATGAAAGTTTCGCGAGCCAGCAGAACCCTCACAGCACGACGCGATGACGAAACTACTGAAACTCCAAAGCGTGCGCGGCGCAGAGTCGAGCGCGCAGAGTCGAGCGAAAACGAAACCTTTCGAAAACCCATATTACTGAAGGGTAACGTCAAAATGTTATTTTTTCTTAGAATCGAATAGACGTAGACAAGTAGCATTTTTTTCCGTCTTATAATCGAATGAAATGATATTTTTAATACGAGTAGTTGAGTATTAGCAGAGTCCGTCCAAAAAATGGAAGGACTCTGGTATTAGTAACACAAATTATGAGGAGTCCTTTCGTCATCGGGCTAGTACCGGAATGTCGCTGGGGGGTCTCAAATCGTGTCATGCATTTACCTCAATTTCTCGGTTACTAAAGCTCTGTTCGCGATTATATTGACGCCTTAGACGTTCTGGAACATTGCTCTACCACTTTAACTTGAGTTTCTGGTAACCTTTAGTGTCCCTTTAAAAGATTGTACACAGAATAAAATAGATTTATAATGTGCTATCGCGTATTACGCAGTGTTTAGATGATTTGTGCTGCTTTTTGGGTGCCGCCATTATTGTTTTAAGTTATTTTTTTATCTTCTGGAACCTTAATCATTGATGCAATTGCTCATGATATATTTGTTGAAATATGGTGGTTAGTATTCACGCACAATCGTACTTGATGGCGAACGATGTCCTTACTTGTAGAATGACCACAGCCTTCATGGCTTCACCTATGCGTTGCCTTTCTTGAATGTCAATCGTTACAGTTATCATCTAGGAAAACGCTTTCATTGTAGCATGTAGTTCGCGTCGTCAAAAAATGATATAAGGAGTCGTTGCTTTTCTTTGTTTGCAATGTCTGCTTTAACCTTTATGGCACAGCATTTTTAACATTCTCATTTATTAAATAAGCCGGCAAAATGGCACTCGTGCCTTGAGACTGGCAATATTATTGAGACAAAGAATTATTGCTCGTATAGTCAATTCTTGGAGCACCAATTGCAAAGCAGTACCGAAGAAATGCCGAACTTGTTGTTGCAGATGAAAGAGCAGATGAAATCGATGGATAAATAAAGACACTAGAATGATAGATGCGAGGAGCCCCTACATCATACATGATTTCCACAGTGATAATGAATGCGATGGAATCTGAATTTAATGCCCGCTATGGCTGGATGCTTGGCTTGGTAGTAGCCAGCTGTGGTGATGAAATTTGGAAATTTGCAGGTGCAAGTTGTAAACGGTTGGCAGAGGACAGGGGTAATCGGAAATTGCAGGGAGAGGCCTTTGTCCTGCAGTGGACATAGATAGGCGGATGATAGTGATGGCAATGCTGATATATCGGCAAATATCGGCAACACTTAGGCCAAACCCGGCATTGTAGTAAATAAAGCTTCGCTTTAGATATTCGACAGAGATCTTGACGTCGCACAACTACCATCTGCAAGTTAGCCAACCCTTAATCGGCACGGAGACTCTTATTGAATTGATTGATCTGTTCGCGGAGACTGAGTGGCACCTGTCGTCCCACTCGCAGGCATGTAAAAATGAACAAGCAGTTTTTCTGCAGCTGACTGCGTAGCACTGCGCTTTAAGCGTGCTGCTTTGAAGAATGGAGGCAGCCTAGCGCGCTTGGCACCTAACCGTTCAGATTCGAAGTCGTCACCTATGCTTACAGCCCCGTTAGTGGAGTCACCAGTGTTCTTCCAGCAGAGCCCGCTCAGAGCGCCAGATCATGGCCTACTTTCCCCATGCACTCCTTAAGGTTCTTTCTGTTAACCGCGACGGACCTCAAACGGCGGTGAAGAATAAAGTGAAGTCTTGTTTGGATATTCCACCGTGTTTTCTTGGTGATATCTGGCGTCTCAAGCACAGCGCAAAGCACCTAAAAAAAGAACTGTATTATGAACGCATCAATATTGCCAAGGAATGCGCTCGCGTGAAAGCGTTTGCGGGTAATGTTGCGATTTAAAACATAACGCTGGGGATACGAGAGCACCAGAGTTGCGTAGGCAGACCTCCGAAGAAGCGGAAAAGTCGAAAGATAACGTAACGCGCAATTTAGCAAACAATGTCCGACATCAGCGTAGTGATGGGAAACAAGGCCGGCGTAAACGCCTCGAAAGCTGCGCGTTCTCACGGCTAGCTTACGGGACCCATAGCTCTTGCTGGGAAGTTGGTAAGGTCGTAACATATATATATATATATATATATATATATATATATATATATAGGAACCCAGTGCCCCGATTTCGTAGCGATGGCTTTTGTGACGCCATTCCGTTTCGCGCTGTTCACGCCAAATCAGCGATCAAAGTGACGCTCCGCCCACTTTACCGCGCGCCGTAACCAGTGAATAATAAGAACGGCATAGAATCGAGCGGGAGGCATCGCTACAAAATCGTGGTCCAGTTTTTTTGTATTGTTGAAGCTACGGGTGCAAATAGTACATTCCCTGCAGGCTCTGCGGCTTACAGCAGCTTAAAGATCCCAAGATTTCGCTCACCCGAGGCCAGCTTCTCAAGCCTAATGTCAACCGAAAAAACGAAAAACGTACGCACTGATTTTGCTTTGTTGAAACACCTCGCAGCATGATTTTCTGCGGCTCCCCGTTACAGAATAGAATAGGCATTCCCCATGCACCGTTAAGCGATGCGGAAAGTGTCTCAACATAGGGGCAACGAGTTTGACACGCTTTTTAACAGAAATTTGGGCGAGGGAATCCCTGTCGAGAAGGCTGATTGAGTACATGTCATCGTTCTAGCAGCTTTACGTTCAGCGGAACTTCAGGATGGAGGAGCGAGAGGGAAGTGAAGGTGCAGCTATCTGTTCCACTGCTATTCCTCTGGCGTTGTCCTCTGGCGCTGGCTAAGCTTCGGGTGGCGTCGAAGGGGCAGGCAAGGAAATGACACCGCATTATCGTCGACGCAGGCAGGCAGTCAAAAATAATGCACAGGAGGATTGTAGCAGAAGTAAGGATGGCAGTAAAGAGGAAAGCCGGGCGCCCTCACTCACATGTAGGCACGATGCAAAAGGATTCCTCGTCGCCAAAATGTGGTCGGAATAGCGACGGAACGCGTTGCTCAGCAGGACATAGCGCTGATGCGGGCGCTAGTAGCGTCCGGTCAGAATCCGGCGTCAGCGGCAGCAATGCGGTTCCTGAGGATTTGTGATGGCATCGTAGTACGTACTGGATGGTCTATCTCCGTCGCCAAAATGTGATGTCGGCGTGGCCTCCACGAACGCCACTCCGGGCACGTTGGACACGCTGTGACGGCGCCCTGGAGAAAAACAGGAGGGTGGAGGTGGCCGCCGAGGCGAAGAACGTTCTCATTCAGCGTGCAGCCACCTAACTAAGCCCTGAAGAACCACATCAGCGCCCCTCTAAGCGAAGCTGCTTGTTTTGAAAGCCTCAACCTCGGCTATCACACCAGGTAGAATAACAAAAATAACTTAAAAAAACAGGGAATATCGTGCCAGCGTGCAGGCAACGCCTAAATTTTTGTGATGACTACATTAGCCTTTTCTTTTGTATGCCGACGATGGAACAACTGGTTCGCAGCGAACACCGAGCACCGTGCCCAAAACACAAGAATAACCCCCCGCATTCAGAAATACACCTTCCCTTGAAGCCCATGCGTGACCTGATATAAACGACGCCCGGTGCGAACGCGCCTAAGACGCGTATTGCGTTTCCTCTAGCGCGTTCACGAAAGGCGTCATTTAAATCAAGCGTGGGCTTGAAGTTAAGATGCATTTCTGAATACGGGGGAAGTCTAGCGACTACAAAAAGAAAGAAAAAAGAAAGAATAAAACAACCGGCTCTTCGAGAGATGAAAGATTCTTCTTACGCCAACGTTCGAATTTCATAGTGCCTTCGTGCAGCAATGTTCCCAGGGTCCCGGGTCATCGCCGAAGGCGTCATGGTAGCCTCACACTAGGCAGACCTTTCCCGCTGTCTCCTGACCTGTCATTAAGAAGTCCTCAGCCCTTCCACTCTGTGAAGGACGAGCAGCGAAGCTGTGGTTTGTTTTACCGCCATCGACGTGTGTGTATATATATCTATATATATATATATATATATATATATATATATATATATATATATATATATTACTATTATTAATACTATTGAAGGACACGGACAAGCCATACATCTTTTGACTGTGGAGTGATTTATTATTATTTTATGAAGTAGTTACGTTTGCAAGTACCGCCGCATTGCAGACAGGAACTCTACAATATTTGAAACTTCACTGTGCACTACGTAAGCAAAAAAAGTATATTAAACTCGGCGTAATGTTGCAGTCACCTTAACCGCTAATTGTGATGGAATTTGCTTCGGGATAGGTTCGGTTAAAACAAGAGTTACACCCGTTTTTTGTGACCATAGTTTCGACACACGAACTCGATCCTGGGGTAAGTAGCCCTTACCAGCTTCGCCCTAAAACATTTGCATCACCACGCCGGTACGGCTTACGTAATACTTGAAGACCGAGTCAGCGTGACTGCAGCGCACCCACCGGAATGCTTAAGCGGCGCAAAACGCTTGACGCGAGGAAATACGAACGCTTGCTTCGCGTCACCCCCTTGCTGAACTAGAATGGCGGCCGCTGGTTGACCCGTAACCGTGAGACAGCGAGCAGATGCCCGCTGGCCAGAAAGAGGAAAAGAACAGAGGCGGGCTTACGTGGAAGCGGCTCGTTCTGAGCATCGTTCGGAGGCCGTCGCACGAGGCGCGAGAGCGCACGGTGCGGCTCCTTCACGCGATGACGATGACGATGATGTTTTCGCCAAGGGCAGTGGTGTGCGCCCTTAGAGGTCCCTGTTAAAATTACTCGCTAAGCACCGCGCCGCAATTGTAGTAAGTTCTGCAAAATGAAAATAAATTTCGCGTTACGCCAGCTGGTGATTTTCGGAAATAAACAAGTTGCTCGCAGAATGGCCGCCACACAGAGGCGAAGACGAACACAACTTTGCCCTGAACAATAAATACGAACGCAACAGAGCGCTCTGTTTTCTTCGTCTTCTTCTCTTTGTGGCGTCCTTTGTGCACGAAATGCTTATTTCTGGATGCAAATAAAATTTGTAGAAAGGAAATGTTGCGCAACAATAAAAAGGGCAAGCCCCTTGTTATTTTCGCCCTGTGTTTCTAGCTGGAGGATACAAAAGATCACTCGGTAGGTTGCGATGCAATGCGTGATATTCAGCCAGGCAGCACCGTAGGAACGTCCATATTTCAGAAGCTCTGGAATTCTTAGCAATGAGGAGAGGGAGGGAAGTGTTCCCAGGTGAGAAGTCAACATAAGGAAGACACGTTTAGTGTAATGGTTTTCATTCGAAAATTATAACAGCTCTAACACATGTATCCACAAAGGGACAAGTACAACACACAAGCGCCTCCGTGTGTCGTACTTGTTCCTTTGTGGATACATGTGTTAGCGCTGGCATAATTTTCAAGTCAAGTATGCACCAACTCGCCCAGACAAAAGTTTTAAGCGTAATGGTGGTGGAATGCAGGGAAGAGATAAAGCCGGCGACATTAGAGGCACACATAGCAATGCAATTATCGATATTGGCTTTATCAACAGAAAAAAGGAATTAACGAAGATAAAGAAAGATACGAATAGACAAACGCTAGATTTTATTATAGTATAATCAAATTCCCCTCAAGCAGCCAAGGTGACTGTCGTCGCACTGTTTCAAAGAAGATCCAATTGCAGTCATCACGTACAATTTACCTGAGAACAAATTGGCATCCCATGATTTTTAAAAATTTTTGTGCTTTGGATTTCACTCGTTTTCGTGATGGGGCTATTTAATATATTTTATCGTTTCAAATTTTCATACAGGCATATACTTAGAGAGCAGCTGTTAGGCGCCCGTTGCTGCGGCCAGCGTCGGCGTCGTCCCTGGGCATCCTCGTAACCGAGCGAACGAGCACAGCGAAAGATGAAAAAGCGAACGCTGCGCGCAGTTGAAAGACGGTGATAGCGAAGACAGCGCGAGGATCAATGCGGAGGAGGATTAAACATTCAATTATGGGGTTTTACGTGCCAACACCCCTTTCTGATTATGAGGCACGCCGTAGGGGAGGACTCCGGTAATTTCGACCACCTGGGGTTCTTTAACGAGCGCTTAAATCTAAGCACACGGGTGTTTTCGCCCCCATCGAAATGCGGCCGCCGTGGCCGGGATTCGATCCCGCGACCTTGTATTCAGCAGCCCAACAACATAGCCACTGAGCAACCACAGCCGGGAGGAGGATGGTGCAGCGGCAACATGTGGCGGGAAGCAGACAAGGACAGTAAAGGGAAAGCGGGAGGAAAACAGCGTAGTGCAGCGCGAGAGGGGCTCTGCGGCGACGATGGCTACAAGATGGCGCGAGAGTAGCGCGCGTCGTCTGTTCACCGATGTAGTACATTACGCTAAACCTGTCTTCCTTATATCGACTGCTCACCTGGGAACACTCCCCTCCATCTCCCCACTGCTATGAATTCTAGCGCTTCTGAAATATGGGCGTTCCCTACGGTGCTGTCTGGCTGAATATCACTCATTGCATCGCAACCTACCGAGTCATCTCCTGCAGTTTGCTGTAGCCCACAGATGAGATGTGTAGAGAATTTCTTTAGGCTATGCAGGTTGTCTATAATCAATACATGAGCGTAGAAAATGCGGCGTTTTTTAGAACGATAGCTCTGCTATTCCCGGCACAAACCGAGAAAACGCCCGGTTCCATAAATATGACCTTCGAGATCAACCAAGGTCAAGCTGTGACTTAGCCTGCCACTATCGGTCGCGGATGCGTACGTCGCATGGGCGACGATATCTCCAAAGCGATCTGCCATGCGTACAAAGTGGGCCCAGGGCTGGTAGCTTCGTATGCGCTGCGGCTTCGACACTTTGTTCGCCTTGAAGCGAGACGCCGCATGAAGATCAATTCGCTCGTTGTTACTCCAGCACCGAGAAGCGTCTGTGTCCTTTCGCAAAGCAAGCAAAACCGGGTATCGTTCGACAAACTTGGTTTAACCACGTTCAACGACGGCAAATTTTTCCAAAGTCGTTTCTAGGCGAAGCGGGACTACATTTCCGGTAAAAACGTCAGTTTCAAGAGGCTAACAATATTTTTTGTGTTCGTTTACATTTTTAGAGCTTTGGGAGTAGTTTCCTGAACATCTTCTTCGGAATCAGATTTTAATACCTCCCCACTTTCTTTAGGACTAGTTGAGGATCGCGCCTGGTTCGAGATATTTATCAATTTCAACGTTCAGTCTGGCAATATTGTAACTGAGCATGCCGGGACGCTGAAAAGGCGGCCCTGCAATCACATCAAAGGAAGCGGCCGCCTACGAACAGCGCGACGAAGCTTGAAAGGGAACGTTGCAGCCAATCGCGAGAGATACCCATACGGTACGTTTCGCCTGGCAAGACTGTGATACGACGTGCCGTATAAGTGTTTTCCCGACATGCCATCATTCAAACCTACCGCATCCTTCTTCATGAGGCATTTCCTTCCAACCTAGAAGCCGGGTAGGCTTGTTTTCCATATTACACAGCTTTAGAATAGCATTTGGAACGAAACGCAAAGTGACTACGTATGTACGTTATCGGGTTTCTGTGGTTTATGTTTGCTGTAACAACGTACTATATTTGACGAATTCGGTGTTCGCGATACATACACTCACTAAGAACTAGCGTTGTCCATTATGCGGCAACCAAGGCTCCCGCCTCAGCGTAAATTCGTGGCATGGCTACGCTCTCGCTGATCGCCATTGACAAGGGAAATGAGCTTTCGCCTCCATTAAGCTCCATTGAAACGTTAGTGATGCGTCCATAGCACGTCCATTCTACAATAAATGTCCACGGTTATGCAACCAGCATTATAGAGCGTTAGAATAGCGTTTGTAGCATTACGTGCATTAAATAACAGCATCTTTGCAGGATGGTATGGCACGCTTTTATTCAATACATTTATTTTGCGTACGGGATCGCAAACGTAAGGAATACTTTAGAAAAGAAGGCGGCAGGCAGTGCCTCGTGCAAAACTTATCCAATTCTAGACAATCCATTAGCAGCCCTCCCGTCGTCGCTATACGGACGCATTTTGTTAGAAGTACGAATGCCATAATCGCCGAACGATCTCCGAATTCTGATGGGCCATGCGTGCACAATTAACGTTTTAGGTGACTTTACAGGAAGCGAAATCTTCAATAGTTACTGGCGGTCAACGAGCGTAAGAGCGTAGCCATCATGATATTTAACGCTGAAGTAGCAGTGATGGGTGCCGCCGTGTTTGACAACGCTATTTCTTAGCGTGCGTAAATATTACAGCATCGCCATTCATTGGGTGTGTTGGTAAACTGACTTGAAAAGCATATTTAGCGCCACCGAACAAGGACAGAAGGCAGGAGACCGTGTACATATTACGAAGGCTAAACTCGTCAACTATCTTACGTTATCACAGCGCACGGAATACCATCATGTCATCATATTGTACTAAACATATATGCCATCGCCAGTTACATGGTCATCTCATTACCGTCGACAATCGTCTCCAAACCATAAATACGCTGTCATTCTTTTGTATCCTCCAGCTAGAAACTCGGAGCGAAAATAGCAAGGGGCTTGCCCTTTTTATTGTTGCGCAACATTTCCTTTCTACAAATTTTATTTGCATCCAGAAATAAGCATTTCGTGCACAAAGGACGCCACAAAGAGAAGAAGATGAAGAAAACAGAGCGCTCTGTTGCGTTCGTATTTATTGTTCAGGGCAAGGTTTTGTTCGTCTTCGTCTCTGTGAAGCGGCCATTCTGCGAGCAACTTGTTTATTTCCGAAAATCACCAGCTGGCGTAACGCGAAATTTATTTTCATTTTGCAGAACTTACAACAATTGTGGCACGGTGCTTAGCGAGTAAATTTAACAGGGACCTCTAAGGGCGCACACCACTGCCCTTGGCGTAATCGTCATCGTCATCGCGTGAAGGAGCCGCACCGTGCGCTCTCGTGCCTCGTGCGACGGCCTCCGAACGATGCTCAGAACCAGCCGCTTCCACGTAAGCCCGCCTCTGTTCTTTTTCTCTTTCTGGCCAGCGGGCATCTGTCCGCTGTCTCACGGTTACGGGTGAACCAGCGGCCGCCATTCTAGTTCAGCAAGGGGGTGACGCGAAGCAAGCGTTCGTATTTCCTCGCGTCGAGCGTTTTGCGCCGCTTAAGCATTCCGGTGGGTGCGCTGCAGTCACGCTGACTCGCTCTTCATGTATTGTGTAAGGAAACAAATTCTATCACAACTAGCCGTTAAGGTGACTGCAACATTACGCCAAGTTTAATATACTTTTTTATTGCTTATATAGCGCACAGTGAAGTTTCAAATAGTGAAGAATTCCTGTCTGCAATGCGGCGGTACTTGCAAACGTCACTACTTCATAAAAGAATGAGAATAAATCACTCCACAGTCAAAAGATGTATGCCTTGTCCGTGTCCTTCAATAGTATTAATAATCGTAAGAATATATATATATATATATATATATATATATATATATATATATATATATATATATATATATATATATATATATATATATATATATACACGTCGATGGCGGTAGAACAAACCACAGCTTCGCTGCGCGTCCTTCACAGAGTGGAAGGGCTGAGGACTTCCTAATGACAGGTCAGGAGACAGCGGGAAAGGTCTGTCTAGTCTGAGGCCACCATGACGCCTTCGGCGATGACCCGTGCCCCTAAAAACATTGCTGCGCTAAGGCACTATGAAATCCGAACGTTGGCGTAAGAAGAATATTTCATCTCCCGAAGAGCCGGTTCTATCACTCTTTCTTTATACTTTTTTTTTTGTAGTCGCTAGACTTTCCCCCGTATTCAGAAATGCACCTTAACTTCAAGCCCACGCTTGATTTAAATGACTCCTTTCGTGAACGCGCTAGAGGAAACGCAATAAGCGTCTTAGGCGCGTTCGCACCAGGCGTCGTTTACATCAGGTCACGCATGGGCTTCAAGGGAAGGGGTATTTCTGAATGCGGGGGTTATTCTTGTGTTTTGGGCACGGTGCTCGGTGTTCGCTGCGAACTAGTTGTTCCATCGTCGGCATACAAAAGAAAAGGCTAATGTAGTCATCACAAAAATTTAGGCGTTGCCTGCACGCTGGCACGATATTCCCTGTTTTTTAAGTTATTTTTGTTATTCTACCTGGTGTGATAGCCGAGGTTTAGGCTTTCAAAACAAGCTGTTTCGCTTAGAGGGGCGCTGATGTGGTTCTTCAGGGCTTAGTTAGGTGGCTGCACGCTGAATGAGAACGTTCTTCGCCTCGGCGGCCACCTCCACCCTCGTGTCTTTCTCCAGGGCGCCGTCACAGCGTGTCCAACGTGCCCGGAGTGGCGTTCGCGGAGGCCACGCCGACATCAGCTTTTGGCGACGGGGATAGACCATCCAGTACGTACTACGATGCCATCCCGATTCCTCGGGAACCGCTTTGCTGCCGCTGACGCCGGATCCTGACCGGATGCTACTAGCGCTCGCATCAGCGCCATGTCCTGCTGAGCAACGCGTTCCGTCGCCATTCCGACCACATTTTGGCGACGAGGAATCCTTTTGCATCGTGCCTACATGTGAGTGAGGGCGCCCGGCTTTCCTCTTCACTGACACCCGTACTTCTGCTACAATCGTCCTGTGCATTATTTCTGACTGTCTGCCTGCTTCGACGATAATGCGGTGTCATTTCCTTGCCTGCCCCTTCGGCGCCACCCGAAGCTTAGCCAGCGCCAGAGGACAACGCCAGAGGAATAGCAGTGGAACAGATAGCTGCACCTTCACTTCCCTCTCGCTTCTCCATCCTTAAGTTCCGCTGAACGTAAAGCTGCTAGAACGATGACATGTACTCAGTAGGCCTTCTCGACAGGGATTCCCTCGCCCACATTTCTGTTAAAACGCGTATCTAACTCGTTGCCCCTATGTTGAGACACTTTCCGCATCGCTTAACGGTGCATGGGGAATGCCTATGCAATTCTGTAACGGGGAGCCTTAGAAAATCACGCTGCGAGGTGTTTCAACAAAGCAAAATCAGTGCATACATTTTTCGTTCTTTTTTTTTTTTTCGGTTGACATTAGGCTTGAGAAGCTGGCCTCGGGTGAGCGAAATCTTGGGATCTTTAAGCTGCTGTAAGCCGCAGAGCCTGCAGGGAATGTTCTATTTGCACCCGTAGCTTCAACAATACAAAAAACTGGACCACGATTTTCTAGCGATGCCTCCCGCTGGATTCTATGCCGTTCTTATTATTCACTGGTTACGGCGCGCGGTAAAGTGGGCGGAGCGCCACTTTGATCGCTGATTTGGCCTGAACAGCGCGAAACGGAATGGCGTCGCAAAAGCCATCGCTACGAAATCGGGGCACTGGATTCCTATATATATATATATATATATATATATATATATATATATATATATATATATATATATATATATATATATATGTTACGACCTTACCAACCTCCCAGCAAGAGCTATGGGTCCCGTAAGCTAGCCATGAGAACGCGCAGCTTTCGAGGCGTTTACGCCGGCGTTGTTTCCCATCACTACGCTGATGTCGGACATTGTTTGCTAAATTGCGCGTTACGTTATCTTTCGACTTTTCCGCTTCTTCGGAGGTCTGCCTACGCAACTCTGGTGCTCTCGTATCCCCAGCGTTATGTTTTAAATCGCAACGTTACCCGCAAACGCTTTCACATGAGCGCATTGCTTGGCAATATTGATGCGTTCATAATCCAGTTCTTTTTTTAGATGCTTTGCGCTGTGCTTGAGACGCCAGATATCACCAAGCAAACATGGTAGAATATCCAAACAAGTCCTCACTTTAATCTTCACCGCCGTTTGAGGTCCGTCGCGGTTAACAGAAAGAACCTTAAGGAGTGCATGGGGAAAGTAGGCCATGATCTGGCGCTCTGAGCGGGCTCTGCTGGAAGAACACTGGCGACTCCACTAACGGGGCTGTAAGCATAGGTGACGACTTCGAATCTGAACGGTCAGGCGCCAAGCGCGCTAGGCTGCCTCCTTTCTTCAAAGCAGCACGCTTAAAACGCAGTGCTACGCAGTCAGCTGCAGAAAAACTGCTTGTTCATTTTTACATGCCTGCGAGTGGGACGACAGGTGCCACTCAGTCTCCGCGAACAGACCAATCAATTCAATAAGAGTCTCCGTGCCGATTAAGGGTTGTGTAACTTGCCGATGGTAGTTGTGCGACGTCAAGATCTCTGTCGAATATGTAAAGCGAAGCTTTATTTACTACAATGCCGGGTTTGGCCTAAGTGTTGCCGATATTTGCCGATATATCAGCATTGCCATCACTATCATCCGCCTATCTATGTCCACTGCAGGACAAAGGCCTCTCCCTGCAATTTCCGATTACCCCTGTCCTCCGCCAACCGATTACAACTTGCACCTGCAAATTTCCAAATTTCATCACCACAGCTGGCTACTACCAAGCCAAGCATCCAGCCATAGCGGGCATTAAATTCAGATTCCATCATATTCATTATCACTGTGGAAATCATGTATGATGTAGGGGCTCCTCGCATCTATCATTCTAGTGTCTTTATTTATCCATCGATTTCATCTGCTCGTTCATCTGCAACAAAAGTTCGGCATTTCTTCGGTACTGCTTTGCAATTGGTGCTCTTAGAATTGACTATACGAGCAATAATCCTTTGTCTCAATAATATTGCCAGTCTCAAGGCACGAGTGCCATTTTGCCGGCTTTTTTATAAATGAGAATGTTAAAAATGCTGTGCCATAAAGGTTAAAGCAGACATTGCAAACAAAGAAAAGCAACGACTCCTTATATCATTTTTTGACGACGCGAACTACATGCTACAATGAAAGCGTTTTCCTAGATGATAACTGTAACGATTGACATTCAAGAAAAGCAACGCATAGGTGAAGCCATGAAGGCCGTGGTCATTCTACAAGTAAGGACATCGTTCGCCATCAAGTACATACCTAAAAAACGATTGTGCGCGAATACTAACCACCATCTCTCAACAAATATATCATGAGCAATTGCATCAATGATTAAGGTTCCAGAAGGTAAAAAAATAACTTAAAACGATAACGGCGGCACCCAAAAAGCAGCACAAATCATCTGAACACTGCGTAATACGCGATAGCACATTAGAAATCTATTTTATTCTGTGTACAATCTTTTAAAGCGAAAGCTTTAGTACGCCAGCCAGCGAGCCGTCGCTGCTCGGCGCGCCGTATGCCGTATGCCATATGCGTTGGCCGACGAACGACCTTGAGCTGCCGTTGCCTAGCAACGCCGCAGCCGCGCTTCATCAGTTGGCGCCGCCGTCGACGTCGCTGCCGTCGCTGCTTGCCCCAACAGATGTGCTCCGCTGGAGTCGAGGGAGAGTAGGTGTCGCCTCGCGGCGTATGTATATATATATATATATATATATATATATATATATATATATATATATATATATATATATATATATATATATATATACGCTTCGCCTCAGTGTATTTAGTCGTTATGGTAAGCGCGAAAGAGACGCAACAATGACAGAATGAAGCGAGGAAAAGACAACGCATTCAAGAGACGCCAGAAGAACGCGCCGCACGACTCAAGAAGCGTCGTAAAAGCCTAGTCGTTACCTGAACAATGTGTCTTGTCGTGTCTATACAATAGAGCTAAACCAAACGCTTAACCACAAGCGTAGCCATGCAGCTCTTGCTTTCACAATTCAACTAGGGTTAACCAGAGCTAAACCACAGTCAATTTTTTGGTCATGCTTTCTAAACTACCTGTGGAAAAAGCGTTTTGATTAGTTTGGGTGCTTAACTTGTACCCAGCTGAAGTTCCCACGTGTTCCTAAACCTTTTTCTTTTTCCCAGTGAATATCGTGCCAGTTCAGAGCTCAATGAATTACACACACTGCAACCAACCAATGTGCGCTAAAGGGAACCAACCAAAACCCGGGCGTAATGAATTCGTGTGCTCTTCTTTTTTTTATGCTCAGTGCACGAAACAGCGTGGCTCCCACAAATGTGCACCGTGTGTCGTCGATCTCAACAGAGCACCGGAGAAGCATCTACACAGACGTATTCGCCACATGAACTGCAGGTACGAACATGGCGCATTACGCTTATTGCGCAGTTAATCGTCGCTTCCTCGATTTGTATAATGTACCAGTCAAGTTGACTTTGTTGGCGTATAGTTTTCCATTCAGTCTTTTCTTGAAGACAATCGATACAAGTACTGTTCACATAGACTTGACCCCTCGTGCGTATTGTGTAGCACGTTTGGTTTAGAATTTCGTGCGACGTCTAGCCGTGTGCATATGAGCAGGAACAGCAAATTTGTTTTAAAGGAACAATTGCTCGTTATTGTGCAAAGCTCAATGTTTATTTTTCATGTACATCAGGTAGCTCTCCCTCGAAGGTTCAGAGCCATCGAACGCCTTACTGCTGGAAATGTGCGTTTAGCCACCAGAGCCCTTCAAAAATAATTTCTTTTCATTTTCGTGAGGCTCGACGGAGTGCCTGTTTTTGACAACGGTTCATATAAAGGTGGCTAGGATTTATCCGTTCATAAGCAATACAAAGTCGTTGAATTAGTGAAATTCTTTTCGGCGAAGTCCTGTGCGTGTGTACTGCCGTAGCTCTTAAACGACACCCACTTAGTTACACTTTTACTAAATGCATTGCCATCCCAAATCACGTGATAATGCGGCCTGTTCCGCCCTTCCTGCTAGAATGAAAATGCGTGCGCCCTATGCAAATATTCAGAGAAGGAGCAAATTTTTATGCACTTCGCTCAGCTGTGTGCGTAATAGGGTTAATTGAATGCAAACTTTCACATCACCTGTTCTGGTGTGCAAGACCCTTTGAGATTGTATTACTGTTATTCATTTTCGTGGTTCTCCGCTCCTGAAGACAATATAGAATTCGCCGCAGAGAATTCAATCCAGCCCGTAATGTTAGTGTCGCTATTGAGTCTGGAGAGTTCAGTTACGAGCATAGAGTGAGACACCGCTTCGGGCACACTGCGAAGTCACTTAATGACTTGTCATCAACAGCCCGCAAAATATCATTAGCAAGGCACAGGAAGTGGGGCTCGCACGGGTTTCTTTTTATTATTATTATTATTTTAGGGTTTAAGGCTCCAAAACCAGACTTGCGAGGCACGCCGTAGTGGGAGACTCCCTATTCTTTTTGACCAATTAGGGTTGTTTAACGTGGAGAAGAATGTAAGTACGCAGGCGTTTTTTTACATTTCGCACGCCTGGAATAATGGCTGCCGCTGCCGAAGTCAAACATCGCCATAGCAATTTAGTCCTGAAGCCGTGATACCACTTGACAAATCACCAATTCGATTTCAGTATCTACATGTGAAAAAATGGCATGTTCAACAATTTTACTTGGTGTACTAGTACGCAATCTGGGCCGGTAATTAAAATAGTTTTGAGCATCAACTTACTTGCGCTAGACAACCACGTTTGCGGCTTTCCAGTCGGACGGCAGAATAAAGAACTCAAGAAATACCAGGAGGAAATTTCTTCCCGATATAGAGTCTGATAAGCCGGGGTAATATTGAAAAGAGTTTGTGCTAATTTCATTCACATGCCGCACTGGCGTAGTGTATTTGGTGGCGTGCTGGTAAGTTAGAGGGAGCGAGTTCGAACCCCGGCCGCGGCTGCAACATGTCGATCGGGGCGAAATGCAACAAAGCGCCCGTGTACCGTGGATTGAGCGCGTGTTAAAGGGGAGCTGAAAGGTTTTCCAGAAAAAAATGAGTGAAGAGCAGTACGCCGTGGTTTTCAACCCTCTGAATTCGAATATCGCATCGAAATTAAGTGAAAGAAAGCGCAAACATATTTTATTTCGACGAAAAGTGCAGCAGCAGACAAGCCCAGCTCGCGCGCCTCGTTTCCGCCTGTGATTGGTCGGGCGCCTCGTGACGTCAACAATGGTGTTCGTCCGGACCGACTGCTGCCGCTACACACGAAGCACGGTGCAAAGTAGTTTGGTGGTGTCTTGCTGAGACGGTCATGGAAATTTAAGAGAGCTTCCATTTATCTGAGGAGTTCGGCGTTAAGTCCAAACTCAAGGAGAGCGATTTTGCGCGCGACGGTGACGGGCGACGGCTTCGCACCGCCCTTTCCTCCTGCTGCTCTGCTCTGGGAGCAACTGGGTTTTTACATGGCTAGACCGCCATCGAAACTCGTGGGTCAATACAAGCTTCGCTTGAAAAAAAGTGTTTTCCAGAGCCTCTATAAGCCATTTTTTACTCATAGTGATAAACTACTCGCTTATCCTATCAACTATTTCTCGATAAGTCGGACAGTCTCACATGGGGAACGTTTCATGGGGGTTCGCATGGGTTGTAAGCGTCATCCAAACCAGAAGGTTAATACGTGGCTGTTTTCAAACATAATGCAGACACTTCAGCTTTGCTGCAAAATCGTCTCAGTATTTGTCCATACCAGCACAGCAGCGACCAGAGGCACATTACTTAAGTTGTCACTTTGTGCATTAAAAAAATAAATATACTAAACTAACTGTGTTTGCGAAAAAATACAATCTTTCAGTCTACGGTGAACTGAAATCACGAAAGCCCCTTTAGTTACGGAGAGCTGGAAAGCTCCCAGATATATTGACTTCGAATAAATTCTTCATTTCCAAAAAAGCTCTACATAAGGAAAATTTTTTATTTGTTACAGCATAGGAAACACTGTAGCTGAGGCAATTTGAAAAATGCGACTTGCCGCGCCTAAACAAAATTAACGAGAGTACCATTATTTCCCCAATTCAGCCATTTCAGCTTCATCTGTCTCTTTCTGTCTATCTATCTATCTATCTGTCTGTCTGTCTGTCTGTCTGTCTGTCTGTCTGTCTGTCTGTCTGTCTGTCTGTCTGTCTATCTATCTATCTATCTATCTATCTATCTATCTATCTATCTATCTATCTATCTATCTATCTATCTATCTATCTATCTATCTGTCTGTCTGTCTGTCTGTCTGTCTGTCTGTCTGTCTGTCTGTCTGTCTGTCTGTCTGTCTGTCTGTCTGTCTGTCTGTCTGTCTGTCTATCTATCTATCTATCTATCTATCTATCTATCTATCTATCTATCTATCTATCTATCTATCTGTCTATCTATCTATCTATCTATCTATCTATGTATCTATGTATCTATGTATCTATGTATCTATCTATCTATCTATCTGTCTGTGTCTGTGTCTGTCTGTCTGTCTGTCTGTCTATGTCTGTCTGTGTCTGTCTGTCTGTCTGTCTGTCTCTCTATGTCTGTCTGTCTATGTCTGTCTGTCTGTCTGTCTGTCTGTCTGTCTGTCTGTCTGTCTGTCTGTCTGCCTGTGTCTATCTGTCTGTGTCTATCTGTCTGTCTGTGTCTATCTGTCTGTGTCTATCTGTCTGTGTCTATCTGTCTGTGTCTATCTGTCTGTGTCTATCTGTCTAATCTGTGACGCCGACTCAGCGCCCTAATATGCTTACCAGAGTGTCCAATAGGTATGTGCAGGTATGGTATAGGCAAGCAGAACTTCGAAGGACTGCGCACTGATCGACGCCGAGCTCAGGTGACCGTCATGCAAGAGCTTCTGCCCAGGAGCATCCGCCACACAAACTACAGGTACGGATATGGCGTGTACACGGCTGACTGCGAGAATGTTGGTTGCGTTGCATTTCAAAACAGCCTCGAGGCAGTTGCAGTTCTAACTGTGCGTTTAAATAAACTCCTTGGCGTCGTATTTCTCTAAACACGCCCTAACTTCTCGCTCCACAAACAAATATTGCAGGCCTTAGTTGACGATCCACCTATATTCTAAGTAGTCCTTGCAGATTTAAATGCTCACAACTCTTCTTGGGCGGACTCTGTGTGCAAATCGAGCGACTGGTTAATTGAAGACTTTCTTTTTGCCATTCTGGCTTGGCGGCTATAAAAGAATAAACCAGCTTTTAGAATACGGCTTACAATACATACTCTTCCATAGATTTGTGAATAGCATCTCCAAATATGATAACGTACCTCCATTGGAATCCTATTAAATATCGCTACAGCAGCGACCACTTTCCTATAGGGCTGAACACACAAAAAAATTATAGGGTCAATGCTGGCCACATGCTCCTCGGTGGAAGCTAAAATCAGCTGACTGGACGCTCTTCCGTAAACTCACACATGTGTCGCGGGGTCACTACTGTGCCATAAGCATTGATGATGCTCTTGCATAATTCATGGCTTTTCTTATCAGTGGTACATTCAAGTGCATCCCACAAATAAAAGGAGGACCTACTGACGATGAGTTGTGCTCTAGAATGAAGGATGTAGTGAAGCGTGTAAGTTGCAAAAGAAGGTTTATGGACGCCTTCGGTATACGGAAACTGCGGTGAGTTGTTGATATTTTGAGCACGTAAAATTGTAAGGAATAGTCTTCTTCACAGGCTAAGAAAGAAAGTTGGCAAAACTATGTGTCCGGCACAACCTCTTGTACATATGAGGGAAATGTATGGAATGGAGATAATAGAATAAAAGGCCCACTGTCAAAGTTGGGACTTTTGATAAATACGGAGTCTCGAAGATATATATATATATATATATATATATATATATATATATATATATATATATATCTTTGGAGAGCTCTGTACTTCATTTCCTTTGGGGTGTAGGCAAGTGAAAGAGAATCGAACGCTTCCAGGACAAATGCTAGATATATATATAGCATTTGGAATAATAAAGGCATGTAAAGATGTAATACAACCCAGCATGGCAGGCCTCGGTTATTTTGTATGTTTGTTTTTATGAGAAATCGAAATCATATTAGTACTAAATACATGTCTAGAAGCACAGCGATTGCATTGGTTAAGTGTGAGTGGTTGTTTGTGCCAAGTGGTTGTCGATGCGTTTATTTAGACGGGAATTAACCCACCGGCCAATCTGGCCTGCGTAAATATGGCCGCAGGTTAATGGCAACATGTACGGCACAACAGCTTAGCATCTTACGAACTTGGAGTCTTCTTTGCGAGCACCGCCACGCCTTTGAATATTCGTTTTGTCATTATTTGGTCACCGCCTGGCAGATTAGTTGCAGCTTGTAAGGAGCGCTGAAAACAATGTCAACGCCAAACGAGTTGGTAAGGTTCTTTTGTCCGTGGGAAAGTCGATCCTTGATAGTTTCATCATTCTCATTCTAGCTTCGCGATGCGACTCTCGTCGTAACGTAGCCGTCATGCTTTCTACGCCAACACAGTTACCAAAATAATACTTCGGGCCACTAAGGGTGTGCTGGTGCCGTGTTACCGTCAGTTGTTGCACCATCGTCATTCTGGCTTTGCCATCCGACTCTCGTCATGGTGTCGTCGGCACGCCATCCTCGTCATGCATTCGCTGTCATTAGTTGTCGGAAGCCCGTCGTGATTCCTGCAACGATGATGCATGCATGAATCATCGTTCCTGCAGCTTCGTCATTCAACTGCCGTAGGGCCATCGCCGTCACACCATCATCGCTAAACCGTCTTTAAGCTACAGTCATCGTCACGTCATTGTCGTCATAAACACCTCGTAATACCATTAGCCTTACAACGCTGTTATGCCACCGTTGTCATACAGTCGCTCTGATCGGTTTGTTGTCCAGCCTTCATCATGCCATCGTGGTTGTTCCATATTGTTATTCGTCATCAGATTCTCGTCACGTCTTAGTCACGCCATCATTGCCACACAGTCGTGATTGCCGTCATTCTGTCCTCAACAAACAGCTTTCTTCATTCCATCGACCTTGTTTCTTCTTCATCATTTTATCGCAATCATAATGCCTTCATTGCGATTATGCCTAAGTTGTGTGGACGTCAGGCAGTGGCTGTCATGCATCTGTTGTTTTTATACCATTATCATGTCGTCGTGGTCGTCTCATCGTCGTAATTCCCCAGTTCTGTCATTAAGTTTCGCCGTACCATCGTCACGTCATTATCATAGACTCTTTGTCCCCCATTGTCGTCCTGCCGTCACTTGTCACGCTGTCATCGTCATATCATCGTCATTATCTCGGAATAATTTCGTTGTGGTGATGCCGACGTCATCACGGCACCTTTCCATTTCACCGACGTCATTGCTTATTCATCATTCTATCGTGGTCGTACTTTGTCATTTGATCATCCTCACGTCGTCGTCTTCATGCAATCATGGCCATAGCGCTATGCTCATGGGCGACCTGGGTAAGGGACATCAATACAACAGAGGTCTGGTCGCTTGTAGCCAAAGCAAAGAAAGTTCCACAATGACCCAGTAGAGATTTTATTAAAAAGCGTCACTTCAGCAGTACAATGTCACTACATTGCTTGAAGGCTAATCGCATTACTATCGGCAGTCGTCATAGACTGGGTCCTGTCGTAATTTATTTCTACAAATTCCACACACAATATTTTTATCATAGCTTTTGAAAATGAGACGAAACATTTTCGTCTTTTATCTCGTGATTTTTTTTACGTTTCTGATTGTGTTTTGTATTTTTCCTATGTACTAATGTTTTCTGTTTTGCCGAACCAGTAATAATTTCGTGAGATTTCGAGGGATGATTTCCCCTAATTTTATTCTGACAAGTTATGTGTTGATGCCAAATCTTGTTGCACAACTCGGTCAGAAGGGAAAACAAAGCAGTGGATATGGATTGAAAGGCTGCAGTGTTCGGCGTTCGGCGTAGTATCGATTGTATACCGCGTCGCCCCAGGGTCAGGTTGGATGATGGCGTTCGTTTGTTCCATCAACAAATAAGGAACCAGCAGCACAACAGAAAAGCACCAATGTTTTTTAAAGCCAATTTTTTTTAGTTACAAAGGCGTGGCCACCTTTATTTGCGGCAGCTCAGTTGATATGGTGGTGTGATGCTAAACGGGATTTCATGGGTTTAACTTCTATCAGCGCTGGCTGTACTGCCGTGCAGGTGAACGAAAAGCAGCTCTTGTAATTTTATCAAGATAAACGTAAAGAAGGTCTGTGGGTATGACATGTTCCATAGCCTTCACGGCGGCATTTCACACAGCGCTGTTGCTGATTTGAGGTATGCTCGCCGGGGTCACTTAGTGGCTTTAAAGCTAAGCTGCGAAGCATATGGTCGCGGTACCAGATTCCTGCTGCAGCGGCAACATTTCCGTGGAGATTAAACGCAAAATACCCGTGTATCATGCATTAGATGCGCGTTAAAGAGCCGCAGATGGTCGAAATTCGGGGTCGCCCCGCCACGGCTTGTCCCATAATCGCATCATGCTTTTGGCACGTAAAACCGGAGCATTTAATTTCTGTTGTAAGGCATCATCATGTAAATAAAGTAAGTTTCAACCATGAAAAGTAAGTGACTAAGGGTAACACAGGTTCCGCAAAATGCAGCAAACTTTGTTGCGTCTGTGCACGGTGTCGTGGCATGGCGGCCGGTTTGGAGCATGTACCAAAATGTGACTGTCAGCGTGTTAAAAGGTACATTTATATTCGTTAAAGGTAACCATGTCGCTAATAATGGTGCCAGTGCGGAAACGTCGAACAGCCGAAATCGGTGCATGCCACCTCACGACTTATTCTGATGCTACATAAAGATGTGATAGTATGGTAGAAACACGAAAGTTATCGAGTTTGTGATTACTTCGTAAATGACAAGCTCAAAAACACACTGACTAAGAAAATAAAGAGAACGATACTGCGTTCGACTTGCAACTAAGTTTAAAGGGCCCCTGAAAAGGTTCGGACCAATTTTGTAGACGCGTAGGGTACAGCTTAAGTAGAACATGCGCACCACAATTTAAGTGAAGCGTTACGTATTAATGGAGCTACAAGCGATCAGAAGTTACCCTCCTCCCTAGCCATGCTCTTCCTCCTCAACTCGTTCGCCGAGCAAGCGGGGCTAAGCTCCGCCTTCACTGGTTCAGCGTCACAATGCGACGTCACATCATCCACTTCCGGTTGTTTTGGAGCCCGCCCCCGCCCGCGCGAGACCTCTCCACTAGCCTCTTGGCCGTCGACCCCAAGCGAGAGCTATCGAAGCAGCGTGCGTTGCGAGCATTCTGTCGTAGCGCCGAACGTGTTTTGTATTCCGGTAACCACAGGCAAGCTGGTCATTTCGGCAAATGACTGGAGGCATAAACTCAAGCTGATGAAGGAACTTTAGCGTAGACGTACGTGAGCGGCCTGATCGGTCTGCACGGTCCATACACTTGTTGGCGCAGCGCTTAACCAGCCAAACAAAGCGCTAATATTGCTCTAACCAAGTGTAAACCATTTTAAACATTTATAAAAACAACGTGTTGATGATTACACTCCTGCGAAAAATACACATCAGCAGCAAAGAATACATTTCGTTGCTGCTATTGTGTATGGTTGAGCTTTGTGCCACCAGGTGGCTGCACCATGCAGACCATTCACATTTGCCCTTGTGCTCATCTCAAGGCTCATCCCGTTACGGCACAGTTAAGCGGCCAGACTCTGTCCCCTTGCGCTTGCGTTTGCCCTAATACCGGACTCGCGAAACGCTATTGCGTTAGTAATCTTCCGGTGTAAAGTGACGGCCACAAACGCGCAAATCCTGGCGCCGATCGGGTAGCGGCAGTCCGATGCGCAGCAGCCAGTTCGCTCGTACGCTGCCTTGCAGAGGGACACGATGTCGCAGCTTGACATATTACGTTTGCAGTCCACAAGACAACAAAGTCGAATCATAGTGCTTGCGAAAAGACTGAGACCGACTCTGACCGCGGAGCTCTCGTCAAAATGGAGTACGTTGTAACACAAGCAGACGACACTTGCTGTGTGCCGGAAGTGCTTAAGTGTACTGAAAAATTATTCTTGTGCATTCTCTTTATGTTACTTTCCCCTCATAAAAACAAATTAACTAACATTCCAACTATTATGAAGATCATTTGTTTACCATAAAGTTGCAAAAATTATCGATCACGCGCCCTTGTCAGCCAATCGGATAGCTCGCCCCACTGACGTCGTATGGGTGATTTCGGTCATATGGGTAGGGGCGGCTTAAAATTCCGCCGAGCAGTGTGCTGCGATCGGCAGCGATGTGCATTTTTAAAACCTTATAATAAATTACACGCTTTACGCGGGGCACTTAGATGTGCCAATTAATGATCAGAAGGACCTACTCTAACGACTCAGTACGTTTGTAGAAAATCGTCAAAAGCGTTTCAGGGTCCCTTTAAGTGAAAAAACCTAGGAACATATTCATGAAAAACGCGACGGACACTCTGTTTGAACCGCGTCTTTCGCTGCTCCGTGTGCCTGTAAAGCGAGAAAAAGCCCAAGGACAGGAACCCTTCTGTCCTTTTGCGCTATCATATGCGGTTCATAATTACGATGTTTAAGTTTTCTGTATGAGCGTTTGCTGTTAAGCAAGCTCGAGAGTTGACGTGGAGCTAATCAACTTACTGATCTGCGTCAAGACGATGTGCTCTTCTATCCCAAGTTTATTCATTTACGCACTCGTTATAAACTCGTATTCGTTTATAAAATCGTTTATAAACAAGTAGTATTTATTGACTCAATGTTCGTAAGGCTGAACGGCAGACAAATATATATATATATATATATATATATATATATATATATATATATATATATATATATATATATATTCACAGTGAAGTAGACGCGCGTATGAAGCGGTTTATTGATGTTTCGGCCGGGGTCCGGCCTTCATCCCTTCTGATGAAGGCCGGACCCCGGCCGAAACGTCAATAAACCCCTTCATACGCGCGTCTACTTCACTGTGAATATTTACCCGGACCCAGAACTGCTTTTTTTCTGGTGCAGGTATATATATATATATATATATATATATATATATATATATATATATATATATATATATATATTTGCGGTAAACCGTTATACAGTACCCGACAGAACGACGCGCCAACGAGGCAGTTATAGGATCAGGTGAAAATGGCCGCACGTGACAAGATATTTCAGCGTAGCGGGGACACCCACCGGTGGCAACCTTAACGTTGTGGCCATCGCCAGGGAGCAGCACTGGTTCTCCCCGTTTCGGTTATGCGGAATTTCTTTCGAGCAGTAATTCTGACGTTTCGTTTCAGCTTTATTGTTGAAAAGCTGCCTTACCTAAGGTCGTCGCACTCTAGCGCGAAACTTTGTATGGCGGCTGTTCTGTAGCCGCTGTTTGAAACTAGCCTTTTTACGTGCTTAAAGATATCGTTCCAGTTGGCGTAACTGCGACAACGACGCTCCAGAAATAAAATAGCTTCTTGGCGTCGCATGGCACTGCAGGCTTTGCTAGCTCTTCCCTTTTAATTAACCAAGGGATTGTGCGTCTTATGTAGCAGAGCCTGGCAGACGTCAGACAGCGTCACCAGATGTATCCTTTCACACATGGCTCACGGCGCTCTCCAGCTATTAATTTCCAATGCTCAGTAGAATTTCTGCTCTAGCTCACGTGGGCTAATTGTGGGCAGCTGAAAACTTTCTGTCGTTATTAGCTATACAAGGTAACTAAACAAATTTTCATTATTTCGAACGAAACTAGCGACATGGTGTACTGGGTTTTTGGCTTTCGCACTTTCTCTCATACTTAGGCTCATCTTTTTGGATTGTTTGGTGGTTTTCGCAAGCACACACTAAATATGTAATCGGGTTTTGCTCCAATAAGAATGCGTGTGGGTCGAGATAGTGCTAATAGGTCTCGTATAAAGTGAGAGCATTGTTGTTATCTATGGTGTTGGAATCGCACCGCTGGCACGAGTTGTCGGGAACTCGGCGCTGACGCCCGTTGTTGCACCTGGGTCGCAAGCCCCAAGGGTAGCGTTGGCCTGGCGGCCTGGGGTACAACTGGAAGCATCCGAAGGTCCCGGCAAAGCATGAGTCGACTGGTAACAACAAAACAACTTGTTTATTCTAACATCGCAAAGAGTTGGTGGTCAGGTTGACCGAAGTAGAGAGACGGGAGTGCACGTTACTCAACAGAAGAAATCGGAGCCTCTCTTGGCGTCCGGGGGCAGCTGCTTTTATACTCTCGCAGTTGAGGGCAAGAAGGAACCCCTCTATAGACGAGCACGTGACTGTGCCGCTCGGCCACAATGGGATGAGAAGGTGGCGCAGCCGTCGTGCCGGCGCCGTTCGGGCACAATGGGAAGAGAAGGTGGCGCATACGTCGTGTCGGCGCCGGTCAGACCCCTCGCTTCACAGTTGGGGGAGCTCCTCTCCCCGGCTGCCGCGCTTCGACAAGCGTGGGCACCAACATGCACATACACACACACACGCACATGAAGACACGTGGCATTAGAACAGGCCTGGACGCGCTTGGCGGGGAGGCGTAGCGGCGGCGCCGAACGGGCCAAAATGTCTGCCGCTTTGAACGAAGCCCCGGCGTCCGTTACAGCCGCGCCGGCTAAACCGCGCGTCGTAGGCGAAACGTAACAATGGTCTACCCATTCTATCGGGCAGACAAACGCACCACCTGCGCGGTCCAGGCTGGGCCTACGGAAGGCAGGCAATACGATAGGGTGACGTGCCTAAACATGGTAGCATTCATAAGAGCTAGGCGATACACGCCGTCTGCTGTGACGTGTACGATATTATCGCTACCTGAAACATGTACCCTAATAGGAAGTTGCAGAGCCGGAAGACTGCGGCCTGCCCTTTCTCACAAGAGGGCTATGAAAAATTTAGGAATGAGAAAAATGCCCAATCATTTCTGAGGCTTTCTCAGCCGAAAGAGATACGAATAATGCCGGCTTCTAGTTGAACTGGTCTGAGAACCCAGTTCCCGTTCATGCTAGAGGTTGTTCTTGTTCAGTAACTTCGTGCTGGCAGTACACATGGTTCAAAAGCGGCGCACGCAGTTATTACTTTACGTACGAATTGTATATCCGGTCGTCTGACAGTTGCATTAAGTCCAACTCGTCCCAGTTTCGTCCTACTCTGTATCTCTTCCAAAGCTCTTCCAAATTCTTACGTCGCTCCTGCCCTTGATATGTTGGTACATTTTGGTAATATATCGGTAATATATCGGTAAAAATAAATATGTGGCAAGTACAGTCACACTCTGTAAACTCGGTTCTACTTCAAACTAGTCCGCATGTGCTTCTATTTGCACCGCAAGAAAGATATACAGGCGGCAAAAATCTAGGGGCCAATTGCAGTTCTGTAAATTTGCGTTGCCTGAAATTGCAAGGTATATTCACTTGAAACAGAATCTAAGATTGATATAGAGGAGTTTTGCAATCGGACCTTCAAACATTCTGTAACACTGCACTGTTTTCTTAATTAAAAGCTGCTGTCTAATGCTCAGAACATAGCTTTTGATTGTGTTGTGAATGGGAAGGTTGTATACCGCATTGGCGGAGGCGATCATGCTTTTATCTCATAAATGTAATTAGGTCGTAAAATTGATATGTGCAGTCGCTTGACGAATTAAATGTCAGCCAATCGCTGTAGCTCAATGCAACCGAGAACTGCTTCTTCTACTTTGTTGTAGCGAAAGCTGAGCGACAGGGACACAGAAAGGCACAATCGACACAAAGCGCGGTGTGTTTCTCGAATGAGCATCTCTGTGTCCCTGTTGTTCATATTGTTAAGTGTGGAGAGACACACGAAAGAGGCCATTTACAGGCTATTTACAGTGGAACCAGACAGCCAGGCTGACACTCGCTCGCGCCAAGGGCACAGACCAACTTCATCGTCGTTCTCGCGGCGATAGGCGAAGAGAAACGACCGGGTTGGGGCGAACGACACTGATGGCGTCGAGGTGAGGGCGAGCGGCTGTAGCAAAGGTTCGGAGCAGGAGCATCAGCAGCAGTGGGTTTATTTCGGGTGGTATAGGGAACAGAAGGTCCAAAGGTGCGAGAATACGCGGCGGTGTATGTCCGAGGAGGTAATGGGCATCGGTTGCGGCAGTGACGAGAGACGTGGCTGATCCGACAGCTGTGGAAGCAGATCGGCCTGTCAGGGGTACGATCAGGGGTACGCCATTCGGGCGGGTTGCGGCGAGATGTGGCAGAAAAGGACTGGCGGGGACAAGGAGGGCCACTAGAGAACTGGGGAACGCTGGGTTGAGACGTGGAACATACGTTCCACGTCTCATGTTCAGACCCATGTTCTCAAGTTCCTGTCGTACAACGGCGTGAATCATCGCAATCGTGGTTGCTTCTGGATCGGGAAGCGTCGCGGAGAAAGCTGGCGAACAGGCGGCCTCGAGTTCGCGGCGAATAATACGGGTTACGTCGTCACAGGTGGCAGTCTGACGCGGTCGACCCTCACATGTCGACGTAGCAGCAGTGTTGGGTAGCCGCGTGATGTGGTGTCATATACGGCGGCTCTTAGCTTGTTCAAAGCGACGGCATTCTTTTATGATGTTGTTGATAGTCGAGACGTTGCCGAAAACAGGCAAATTGAGAGCGTCGTCGGCGGTTCCCTTTAGCACATGTGCCACTTTATCTTCTTCGGACATGACGTCAGCTTGGCGACATAGAGGCAAGAAGTCGAGGATGTATGAAACGTATGGCTCTGCAGATGACGCAAGAGCCTTTCTCGCGGCAACCTAGCGCCCTATGGGGTCTCTGAACAACAGCCTTTCTTTGAAACTGTCCCAGCTGGTTATCTCGTCGTCATGCGTTTGGTGCCACATGCGTGGGGTGCCGCCGAGATAAAATATGACATTGGCGAGTACAATCGTTGGGTCCCACCTGTTATTAGTACTGGCGTGTTCATAGAGCTTGATTCATTCGTCAACGTCATGTCCCTCCATGCCAGAGAACACACCAGGGTCGCGATGTGGGGCAACCGTGACGATCGGAGCAGTCGGACAAGCCGAAGCCATTGCAGAGGCGGGCTCGTCACCGGGAGGCATGGTGACAAGCTCGATGTGCCGACCACTTCGAAGATCCATGGCAAATACGGGGATCGCTAACCTCCACCAAAATGTTACGCGTGGAAAGCCACAGACGAACGAGGCTATTTAGAGCCTGTTTGCACTGGAGCCAGAGAGCCAGGCCGACAGTTGCTCGCGCCAAGGGCACAGACCAACTTCATCGTCGTTCTCGCGGCGGCTCGTCTCTTGAGCATCACTCGATGATATCGTAATAATATTGCGCTACAATATATTAAAAGAGGCCATACCAACGAGCCCATGTAGCCATCCTCATCTTAAACTGGCAAAGAGAATACTTCGCGTATTTGATACACTTCTGCTAGCTTTTCTTTGTGTCAAGGAATAATTGCTGTCATGTTGCCAGTTGGCGCGAGTTGAATAGTGACACTGCCTTCGTGCAGCGTAACTTCGTGCAGCGTCACAAGGCGAGCCGGAGTCGTGACCCCATTGTCAGCATTCTTTACCACGACGTAGCCATGCAACAATGTGCGTTTTTAACTGCCGCACAGACAGCATAGATTGCGCCTTTAGAAAGCACCTGGTATTTGAGATGACCAAGAAAAAAATAACTTATGGGACAGATTAATGTCGATGATTGCTATTAGTCATAATACCGATGTGCTTTGTTTCTTCTATCGACAGGCATGTAATTGCCATCGCGTCTAGTAATGAGTCTTGCCCGTACATAGTTTAGAGAGCAGGCTACACAGACCAAAATGTATTGTTTTAAAAACTTCTTGCTGGCTTTGCAAATGAAACCACTTGAACTCGAATCTTGTGCCGTCAACTGCGAGAAAAATTAGATCCTTGATAAATGGTGCAATCCCTTCAATAAATAGCGGTTTTATGGAATAAATCTTAGGAGTAACTGGAATATCGATGTATTTCGTCGCAGACTTTGGATACAAATCTCAAAACTTCGTTTCGCTCCTTGTCTTGGTAACATAGTTGAATTGGAATTCGTTCATTACAGGAAGATGCGCCTTGCAATGTCACGGGCTACCATTCTTAAACTACATTATGCCACTTAGTTCAATTAGCTAAACACCTATTATTTTGCTTATTCCTTTGTGTATCTCAATTTACCGTAGAAGTATGGTTTTCCTGTTCTATTAGTCCAAGTAGTGTATTAGGGTTAGCGTACCTGCCACAAACAAAGTTTCTGGAAATCACCCCCCCCCCTTTAATGCTGTATAGTTCCCGTTTGTTCCCTTCCATCTTTCAAATAACGGTGGTGTTGGTTTCACAATACGAAGTTAAACACGAGCTTCGTACCTTCATTGGCCTTCACACACTAAATCTGAAGTACTTTATGCATTTTTCAGATGTACTACGTGTTAAGCAGGCCGATTCTTATCGCTAGCAGAAAGCATTCTACACGATGCAGATAGCGCAGGGAGATTACCGGCTCCGATTTCCAGGACATACGTTGCTCATCAAATAACTTTATTCAATACGAGTCAAATATTTTTTACCAATAAACCCTGGATACGGATTTGTCTGCGAGCCCTATAGCGGCACTGATAACTCTAATCTGGTATTTTTTCACGGAGTACAGTTTTACGGACAGTTGCTACAATTACGTTCCAGTTCATGTTCTCAATATTAGCGCGGTGCTCTATTTGAGTCACATATGTCCCCACAAAAGGCCCCTTCATGCGTTGTGGGGGAAAAGTCTGCACGTATAGGGAGAGAGTTAGGCTGAATCGTGTGTCATAGTCCTGCCATCTTCCTGCAAACAGGAAACAGGAACAATGCAAACATTATGCTGCTCCACAGAAAGGGAGACAACAAAGAATTGGAAAATTATAGGCCCATTATCTTACTCCGAGTATTATATAAAATGTTGACCAAGATAATTTGCAATAAAATAAACGCAACACTAGACCTTAGTCAACCAAGAGAACAGGCTGGCTTCAGGAAGGGATACTCTACGATAGATCACATCCATGTGATCATTGAGGTAACAGAGAAACCCGCAAACTACAATCAGCCTCTCTATATGGCTTTCATGGATTGTGAAAAGGAATTTGATTCAATGGAGATACCAGCGGTCATAGATGCATCACATAATCAAGGAGTAGAGACCGCTTACATAAATATCCTGGAAGACATCTGTAGAGATTCCACAGTTAACTTAATTCTGCACACGAAAAGTAGGAAAATGCCTATAAAGAAAGGGGTCAGGCAAGGAGACGCCATCTCTCCAAGGCTATTCAATGCATGCTTGGAAGAAGTATTCAAGTCATTAAACTGGGAAAGCATAAGAGAAGGATCAACGGCGAATATCTCAGGAACCATCGGTTTTCACATGACATCGTTCTATTCAGAAGTACTGCAGACGAGTTACAACAAATGATTAAGGACCTTAACAAAGAAAGTCCAAGAATGGTGTAGAACATTAATATGCAGAAGAAAAAAATAATGATCACTAGCCGGGCCAGGAAAGAAGAGTTCAGGATCGCCAGTCAGCCTTTGGAGTCTGTGAAGGAGTACATTTTCCTAAGTCAATTAATCACAGGGAACTCTCATCATGGAAGAGAATTCACAGATTAATAAAAATGAGTTGGAGCGCATACGGCAGACATTGTCAGCTCCTGATTGGAAGATTACCATTATCATTGAAGAGGAAGGTGTACAATCAGTGCATTATTCCGGCGCTGACATATGGGGTAGAAACTTGGAGACTGACTGAGAAGCTCAAAAGCAAGTTAAGGACCGCGCAAACACCAATGTATCGAAGCAGGCACCTACCCAAGGGGGGGGGGGGTCCGCCCCCCCCCCCCAATCTATAATGCATACCCCCCCCCCCTCCCCGTCCACGCCACCACTTTTCACACATATTCCTAAAGCGCCGCCAAATCAATGTTGAGACTTGACAGCTATTCGGCGGTCAACATTTTGCTGCCTTTCTCACTCCTTTTGGATGGCGGTAGTTATCGGCGTCTCCTGGGATGTGAAGGCCAGTTTCCTCATCAATTCGGTGCCCGCGCGATTAACTCGAGATGCATTCAGTTGTCGCCGTCTATTCAAAGGTCGCGCGCATCGTTGTTGCTTCTTATTTCAACCTTCTTTGTTTAGACCGATCCAGGGACCAGGAAAGGTATTCAGTTCGTGGCCAGCTGGTGTGTATGCACGTGGAACGAGTGGCGACCACAGGAAATGCCAATTGCGTTTAACTTTTCTTTTTGTTTCATTGTTTCCTCGAGTGACGGCTCGCCACGACGCTGAGAGATCCGCAGAACACATACCCGTGGTATGGGTTAAATAAGGTGAAAATAAAATAATGCGAGACAGCGTCCATCATTAAACCCTACAATAACTGTTAAGCTCTTCAGCAATATGACTGTCACCCGTTACGTCGTCCCCCCTCCCCCCCCCCCCCGAAAAAGATCCTAGGTACGTGCCTGGATCGAAGAATGCTAGGCATAATGTTAAGGGACAGGAAAAGAGCGGTTTGGATCAGAGAGCGAACGGGTATAGCCGATATTCTAAGTTACATTCAGAGAAACAAATGGAGCTGGGCAGGTAATGTAATGCGCAGATTAGATACGCGTTGGGCTATTACGGGGTGTGTTACAAATTAGGTTCGAAGAGAAGTGAAGCGCAATCGGGGACAGCAGAAGGTTAGGTGAGGCAATGAAATTAGGAAATTCACGGGCACTAGTTGGAATCGGTTGGCGAAGGACAGGGGTAATTGGAGATTGCAGGGAGAGGCCAATTCGTCCTGCAGTGTACATAAAATAGGCTGATGGTGATGACTATTGCCACATCTCCAAGATCAACCCACTCTAGTCGGTGCACCAGCCCTGGATAGTGTGTCATCGAGAAAGGGGCCAATCACAAAGGAACTGTATTTTCGTGGTCATGTGGGTCATCTGGTGCGGGTCTCCGCATCTCACATTCGGGATGGGCAGACAAGCACGTCTTTGCATGATTCTAACGCTCACCTCTTTTGAATAAAAGGTGCGTTCAAATTTGCATGCGCGTTACGATCTTAACGAATTCTACTCAAAATCAAGGACAAAAGCAATTCTTACTAAACAGTTTAATGGAAGCTAGCTAGCCATGATGCCATGGAACGGGTAGTCTGAAGAAATTGACGCCTCCAGACATCGCAAGGTGGATCCAGAGTGCATGGAATGCCCTCCGGCAGACGATGTTTGCGCGGGCCTTCAAGAAGTGTGGCTGTTCTAATGCACCAAATTGAACTGCAGATGAATTTCTGTGGTCCGCAGGCAGCGAGAAGGAGGTGCCGTCGGACTGCGATTGGGACTAGCCATTAAGATTGAGCTTTTTGCGTGTCTGTATACATTTGTATGTTCTTTAAGGTCGTTTCCACACGGTGAGCGTTGATTCAGGACTTGTTACTTGATTTGCGCGGTAGAACAGTCAAGATTTTTTATATATATTTGGTCGGTAATGTCACTGCGCGTTACAATCCGTGGCGCGGTGTAATCGTGCAAGTAGGGTAATGGCTATAGTGCAATGCGCTCTGCAGAATAAAACCAATTACCGAGCATTTCATTAATCGTTTTAAAGCTTCTCAAATTAAACAACTGGGTTGGATTTGCATTATTATTATTTAACGGTAATTAAGAACGTTGCAGAAAACACTGCAGTGCACGCACCAGAAATACAGCCAAATAATACTTTACCCCACGACACGGTGTGGCTCCCATCACTTCCAATAGATCGCTTTCACTCTCATGCGTCTTGCGAAGTGGCTGCGTCGTTTCCGCCCGCAGCAACAACCAAACACTTGATATAGCGTACGCGCATGCGCATTCGAATATTCTGTCCAGGAAATGGGTAAGCGGCGCTTGTTAAGACGCGCCAGGCCTCTGCAGCCCCCGGACACCTTCTAAGATTCCGCCATTATTGTTTTAAGCGCGAACCAACTGCGGCATAGCTGGGTTAGCCTTGTGCTTCAGCTCCTCAGACAGCACTGTAACCATACGTGGAAGTGGCATGATTGGTGCGATGCCGCACACGAGGCCACAGCTGCTGAGCAACAGAAATAGCACCCTGGCACCTGCCACGCATCTAGAAACGTGGGCGCCCTGTGGAATGCAGCAAGTCCTATTGCAGGACCTCGATTTGTCTCATGATAAGGCTAACGCAAAACCGTGGAGGATGGTCAGTGAGGTAACCGATAGTTTAGCTTGTCGTTTAATATTCTGTTAGCAGTGCTGTGTGCACTCAAGCCGAATTTTCTCCGTGGCCATCGTCGTAGTAGCCCAGCTGTATGCTGACAATCAAGCGTTTCACTCAAGTTTATGGAACCACATGGCTCTCCACCGCGGCTACAGTGCGGCAGTATGCTCATATGTGTACACTACTACGTAAATAAAAGTACCCGCCGACAGGATTCGATCGCGGTACCTCCAAAACAAAGCTCCAGTTCTGTAATTATTAGACCACAGGTGCATGCTTCGTGAGGTGGAACTGAACACCCTGAAATGTTTACGCGCGCACGCCGGAGCTTTGAGAAGCTTAGTGCATTTTTCGCTGACGGCAGCTCCTTGCCAGTGTAGGCTCGCGCGCCATCAACGTCGAGCGCCTGCAACACGACTCTCGGCGCCTTTCGTCACTCCTGCGTCGCTAGGCGTCTCGTAGCATGCAGGACGCTGTTCCTTCGATTCAGTAGGAATTGCGTAACGAGCCGCGTCGCTCGCACAATTCCCACCGGCGTATACTTTGAGTACCGCCTGAGGAGCATGCCGGCAACTCTAAAGCTTGCTGTCTAGGTGAGTTCTTCGTCTTCCGGGCGAAGCTGCCATTGTGTTGTCATTATTTATTTGAATTTTTTGTTCGTTTCGTGGACACCAGAGCATGCGCACTACAAATAGACCGCGTTACAGCCTGCGTGTGAAGAGCACTTGTAAGAGTCCACGAATGAACGCCTGTATACAGGAGCCAATGGTGGCACGCTGGCCTGGCTCCAAGACCCGGGCAGTAATTGGGAGCGTGCTTGCGTTTCATCCCGTTTGCGTATCCAAAGGGACGACATTTACCGCGAAATTTACGTGTGATAACTTCTGTCCGGCCATCTATAACCTAGCATGGAAATCACGATGCCTACGCGAATTTGCCTAATCTTCGCATACTACTTTGCTTCAAGCGTTAATGTGACATATTTCTTTCTCAATTGACAAGCAATCAGTGCTTTCAGGGCACACCAAGGCGTCGGAATTTCGCTCTTCATTCGCACCAGCAATCGAGCAGCGAGCCACTGACCCGAAGTAGTCACTTATCGTGCAAAGTGGTTACTGCCACCGTGCCACTGATGCGACCGGCCGCTGTGCGATCTTGGTCGCGTGACCTCGGCGAGTCGCCAGTGTGAATGTGCACTTACATTTTTCTTTTCAGTCGTGCGCAATTATTGCGAAATATTTCATTTATAGAGCGATATTTATTTGAAATTAAATTTTTGTAGCCACACAAAGCCTACTGAAGCCAGGTGAACTTAGCTTACGCTAATTCATGTGCCACACTTACCAATCACATGCTTGCTAAACGGCTAAGCTTGCAGCTCCAGGAGACAATAGCAGCTCTGTATGTGTCGCACTATTCGGCGGGAACTCTGTGTGGAGCGCTCTTCGCTCGAACCTCAGGAGACATTCAAATTAAGTTCCCAAGTAACCAATGAACCAATCTTATCGCCCTAACCTCCTCTCGCTCTCACAAGTGCAGGATATCGCGTGAACAAAACTCCTTGCACGCCGCTCGTTCAAGCGCCATCGATACTAAGACTTTACGGCGGCAGCGATGGTAAAGAACACCACATGACTATGGCTCGATTGTGTATGATTGCTCTCGCAATAAAAAAAATTGTATGGTCCAGAATTTTCCTGTAGGTGACCGGGGCAGATCGGTAGTTTCGTGTCGCAAAAGATGTCGTATAACTGCGATATACCGATTTCTTTTATTGTTGCTCAGGCGTTGTCGTGTGAATTTTCTTTGAATTTCAATTTATTTCTGCACTTTGTACATGAGTTGCGTAAAGAGCACGGACAAAATGGCTTGTAAATCAATAGCTTGTGGGGATCATTGTACCTTCTTAGACACCCAATTAGTTATGAGTGGTTGAGCATTTCGAAAGCATGAATACATCAATACTAGAGGAAATGCCAAAATCGTCACTTGCGGATTCGGGAATGTCGAGGGTCAAGAATAAAAAATAAAGAAGTCCAACAAGGAGAGAAAAAGAAACACCACACTTCAATATTTACCAAATTAGCAATGGTACGTGATAACTCAGTGGGTTACCGAAAATGCTGAGAAAGCAGACTCCGCCGTCACTTCGCTTCATCTCGAGAACATTTAAACCGGAATAAATTGATTTATTATGTTCAATCAATTACGACTCGCACGCCGTTCTGTATTTTTTTTTTTTTTGCTTCTGATTTTGCAGACCCTGATATCATGAAAAACGATGGTACGTACAGCGGCCACTTCATCCAGTTCACGGGCCGAGGAAGGTACTCTGTCATGGCATACGTTAACGGAGACAAGAATACCAGACATGCGTACCGTAGGCCGGGATTCCCCCCCCCCCCCCCCCCCCCGACGCGGTGGTCTGCGATGGAAACCAGAAACGCGGTGCGTTGATCCGTCGCGGATTTACATGAGAAATGTCTCTCTCGTCTTGATTTTATACATCCAGAATTGGCAAAAGGGCCAATTCTGGACACCTAATTCTGGATCATGACTGTAAATTATTTTCTTTCAGCCGATTTTTTTTTTTGGAAATGTACAAAAGTGTTAAATAAAGAAAGCTGGGTATGGTCGTGAAGGAGAGACTTATCTGGGAGACCCGGGTATTTTCTTGTTTCCAGCGAAAATTGTATATGAGGTGGGAAAGTTTTCCGCCACACAGCGCAGATTTACAGGAAGAAAATTGTAATTCACCGAAGACAAGCACCTATTTTGTGACTTGCAGATTTTACAAGTTTCACGAGCTGTCATTGCATAACTAAAACACTCTATGTGGCCATATATTTGTTGGTTATTTCAAATTATTTAAAATAATTGCTCACAGAAACTCAAACTCTTGCCGGCCACTGTGTTTTTTGATTGCCAACTTTTGCTCGTTTGAGAAAGCACCTCTTATAACGCCAAAAACAGTGGCGTTTGGCATCCATTTTAACTAAAGTGACCAAGCTGGAAAATTGTATGACAAGTCTTCAGATATGCTCTTCAACATTATTATAAAGAATTATGCAGTTTATTTCCGTATTCATTTCGTAAGAAAAACAGGAAAACACACGAAAATTGCAAAAGCAGGGAAATGGGCCAATGCTGAGAGCGTTTAAAAACAATATTCGTAGAATAACCTTTCATGGAATGGCCTCACAGGACTTAATATTCTATTACTTTGAAAACGTGCCGCATTCTTTTATTTTAGGCAAAAAGAATTTAGCTTATTTTAAAATCCTGTATTGCGCCTCTATATTTGTATGTTTAGCAATAGTACTAAATTTAAACTGATATTCCATCCCAAGCTGTTTATTTTGTTGTAGTGAAAAATTCAGAAAAATTTGTCCCATCAGAGCCACGAAAAGAGTTGAGCTTCGGTTTTGAGGGATACCTTATCCGTGTTTTTTCTTTGGTGTGTTGAGGTTTCGAGCATGCCAAAGCACGCATAACTATATGTCTAAAGCTAGTCTGGCGTAACTACCTGTGGTACTACTCTCTACTTGCACTTACTATCTGAAATGCTATATGCTTTAATTACCTATGTTATCAGACTAGTGAGAAAGGCCGATGGTGCCACTGCGGCGGAAGGGTCAGCTGGGTGCGTACATATAAAGAACGTCGCTAAACGGAAATATTTTTATAGTAACTAAAACGTTTACACTAGGCAAAAAAAAAACGCTTCATGTGATGGAATCAATACTAGTTTTTCGACGTACATATTTGACACAGAAAAAGAATGTTAACTGAGACAAAGTGCTAAAATCTTGTTATCGTGTCGCAATATTTTGCCACTGAAAATGCGCGTCGTTTTTTGCACAATAAACGTTCTACTTCAAATCTTCCTGACCTCTTTCACGATATTAACGTAAACATAGTTAAATTATTCCCAGCCGGGCATTGACCAAAATGTGAATTTTCTTTCTTAATACACGAGACGAAATTGGGGGCTTATTAGGACTTTATAAGGCACTTTGATACGAAGGTTCTTTTTAATATTTTCCTCATTACTTGTTACGTGCTGCACGACTTAAAAACGAGTTCGTAAACAATGTCTCCTATTTCTTGGAAATGGATGGTAACTGCACAGAAAAAGGAACGCAAAAAGTCGGAATGATGGGATTTTCTGCCCTTCAGTTAATAAAATATGTTCTTCGATTCCTGTAAAACAGCTTGAGGTTCATCTCTTGTGATCAGTTTTTTTTAGTCATGTAGCTATGTATTGCTACAAATATAAATATTCGACGTAGGCTAAAGTGCATGCTTTACGTTTAGACAGCGGGCATAGCTCACAAGGTCAACGTCGTTGTCATTCTAATTTTATTTCTGAACTAATGGATATCATGGATCTTTCAGTTGGTGGCAATCATCCCCAGGCATTCGGAATCATTATTATGCCAAAGGGTTGTTCAGAAACTATGAGTAGGACAGCGAAAGTAGAAATTGACTAATTTGTCATGTGGCGTAATTAATTTCATCGTGTCTGTGCTTAATACCACGTGCTACTAAGAATGCCGCTTACGAATTTACAAGTTGGCAGCAACTGTTCTCACAGATGCATCACAATATTCCATGGCAACAATCACAGCACATAAAAATTTGAATCACCTTTTCTCGTTTCTATCTTAGCATCAGCAACGCCTTGACATCATCGCTGTCACTGAAACGCGGCCAAAGAAGGGCGAAATAATTGTTATTCGTGATTACACAATGGTATGTCAGCCGCGCGATTATCTTCTGTGGGCGAGCCGTAGCTCTCGTTTTACAATAAGCAGCACGTATTTACAACATTACCGCCACCTTCATGCGGCACGTATGCCATTGAGTCTTTTTTCATCACTCTTGGAATGAATCATCACTTACATCCGTGAACCTTATCGTCTTTCCGAATGCCTGCATTCTTGACAAACATAAAACGACGTTTATAGTACCAACCAAAAAATATTGACGAGCTGGCGTTTATAGATCGTGATTAAACACTGATACCAGTAGTTCAGGTCATGATGGCTATACACACTTATAAAATCATACCACTTTCGCAATCTCGTCAGAGTACCTGCACATTCGCTACTTCTATGGATCATGCATTAAAAATTCGAAAAAGACTAGTTTACCTTGTGTATAGGCTAATTCTACTGCCGATCACTTGCCATTATTTTCGGTGTCGACAATTCCCAGTAGAAAAAGGTGATGGTCCTAGGTGTGTAACGAAAATAGACAAGATTTTATAGATATTATTATAAGTAATTTAGGTCATGACATCTGAAATCTTTAAACTTCACTTCCGCTCGTGAAAGTGCAATCAGACGGATTAGGAAAGCTTCAAATCGTTCTAGTGACATGCCTCTATGTCTCAGCATGACAAAAAAAATTGCCGAATTCATACAGAGCAAGGATTATTGGGGTGGTAAATGGAAAACTCAAAAAGATCACTACCTTTATTGACGCCAGTTAAAAGCTATACGCAACAAGTCTGTGGGAACGACGAAAGAGAGTAAAAAGGATAATAGCGAAATTCCAGTAGAACAGGCGAACCGTAACTGGAAAAAAAAAACTTGAGCAATTGTGAATGAACTCGTTCGCAATCATCGTGAACCAAGGGCACTTCCTGATGTTATTGCTATCAGCACGATTTGATTATTTAACGTCTATTTAATTCCTTTGGTCCATTTTTAGCTGCAAAATTTGTGGAGCTCAGTAATGAACGTAGTCTTCAGAATTCTAGTGTCAATTTTGTTTCACTGGACCACATGAACGTTCAAGAACCGACAACTATAGTGTTAAGAATGCCATCAAAAGTAGGCAGGATTCGATGAGCTAAAAGTAAGGGTTGTTAAAGAAAACCTTTACGTTCCTAGACCAGTTTGATGCCGCCTATTCAATGATTCTGTAGAAGTAGCAAAGCACCGAAGTTGTGTAAAAACATCAAAGGTTGGATGCCGCTTATTCAATGATTCTGTAGAAGTAGCAAAGCACCGAACTTGTGTAAGAACATCAAAAGTTGTTTCGATATATTAAACGCACAATCGCTTTCACCCGTCTAATTACATGCCAATCTGCTCTTGAGCATACATAATTTTTGTTTTTAATAAATCACTGAAAACCTTGTTTATAAATATATCACAAAGTTTAACAGGGTCTCTCATTAGCAACACGGTTTCAGACCAGATTAGGCTGCCTCCATCACCATTAGGACACAGCTTTGACTTACAATACGTTAGTACCTGTCATTCTCAAAGCAGTCGACACTGTTGATTGTTCTCTACTAGTATATAAACTACCAGATTCTGGTTGTCGTGGGGGTATGTTTGCGCTTTTTGGAATTACCGTAAGGATTTTTACCATTCAGTCAGAATGAATGCCATGACGTGTTCCTTGCGGTACCGTCGCACCAGTGTTCCTGCAGAAATGGCGCGCGGGCTATTTATTACTTTTTGCCTTAGTTGTGGATGATTTGGTGCACGTAGTGAAGCCTTCTAATGTGCTGATCTAGGCTGAGGATGCATGCATGATAGTTCGACCTATTAATGGAGATCATCTTGAGCTGAAACCAAACGTCGAATTAAAAAGATATCTGCCAATGGGTATGAAATAGGCTAAGTGTTAACACACGCCCACAAAAAAGAAAATAAGTCGTCTTCAAAATCCAGGTGGAAATCATTAAACCTTAAAGAATCGATGCTAAACTAAATACGTAGGAGTCATTATATGTAACCACGTACACTGACGATCGCCGATTGAAAGTGTTTGCTGCAAATTAGCTTCTGAATGTCGTGCGCTAACTCAGGAGGAGGAGTAAACGTTTATAGGGCGAAACAGGTAGGAGGTGGCCTTTCTTCCTCCTAGGTGGTCGGCTCTCTCCGTCCAGGAAGTCGTTGGCTGATGGCGCGGCACGTGACCTGTCCGCAAAACTTTGCTGATCCTCCAGGCTCGGTAGGGTTAGCATTGTATCCCACGTTTCTTCTGTCGCTTATAGCGATTCTGATCGTGATAATGATTGGAGTTCTTTGTCGCCAGGGCCAGAAGTGTAGCGATTCGGTAGCTTCATCTGGAGTGCCTTTATCGCATTGGTGGCACACCAACACTGCGTGTTGTAGGGTGCCCGGTACATCACCGAATCGGCATGGATATGACAAGTGTGCGGGGTGTATCCGGTGAATGATAATTCCATGACCATATCTATTCCTTAATAGTCTCCGGAGGGTGGTGGCTTCTTCCTTAGACATCACAGCCAAATAAAACCATCCTTTTCTTGTGCCTAGCGTTGCGTTGCACTCCACGTTGCCCTAGACAATTATCTTTAGGTAAATTGAACATTCCTCTCGCTAATAAGGTATAGGTGAACGTGTACTACAAAAATTTGGTAATAAAATTTTGAACACGGCTCCTTTTGTAATAAATATGTCCCCTCATTTACTCACGCACTGCAACAATACATTGAATAATTTGCAACCATCTGACAGGATCGCATAATTATGAAACCTGTAACTCATTATTCTTCTTTTACTCTTCTCAAAGTTCTTTTGCATACTGTAGTTTCCCTCTCCTTGATTAGATATCATTTACTCCTTTCAACAATGCCGTAAAACCACGACGGTACAATAAACAAATTAAATCATGTGATTAAATTGTAAGTTTTTGGGCCAGTAATTGTAAGACTTTCCCATTACCAAAAATGTTTGGTGGCATACAATGTTCTGGTTTTTGGTGGTACGTATTCAAACACGTAAAATCTTCAAGTCGCACAATTTCGCTTGTGCACCTTTAATGAAACACAATTTTCTCCCCTGAAATCCGACGGCCTCTAGCAAAACAAAGGGTGATTTCTTTCTAGAGGGACGATAACCTTCCTCATATAAAATTTTCACTGAGAAAAAAATCTACTAGTGACTCTTCTAAGTGTTACTTTCTGAACAAACACTGCTGCAACAATTACCGCAATCAAACAAAGTTTGGTCAAACTCAAAATTCACACGGAAAGGAGAACACATAATCCTTCCAACTGACGGAGCTTATTTCTCTGCAGGTGCTGCTTCGTACTAGGAAAGTTCATTGGCAACTCCATCGAACCTCTGTGATAACATGACTTGCTCATTGCGATAGCCCTGCGATAAATATCGGCTGTGTTTGGTCCACACTAGCATAAATGTTTTTTTTTAAACTCGTATAAACAGCCCCGGACGGTTCGCAGGTGCTGTAACTAACATATATTGTGTATGGCCGGAATTTTTAGTTCTAAACGCAACCGAGGAATCATAAAACGGGATATAATACTTCCACAGTTTAGCAACGGCAATCAGAAAAGTGCATCAATGAAAATCAGTTCGTGAAGCAGCATGGAGATTTAAAAATAAAAAAATAGTTATTCAGATGCCACTAAGACTTCGCGTACAAAGCAAGAAATTGGCTGTGGTGGTAAGGAAGTACATATAAGAAATGCATGACAGAATTTCAGATCAATACGACTGCATTAATTAATACTTTGGTGTCTCTGCAAGGGTTTTATATATGACCGACTCCTTTTATCCTTACTGAACGATTTCCCGTTCGGCGTTGTGTCGCGCGCATAAAGGGTCGTGGGTTGCGCGTCTGATGCGCCGCACCTTTCCAGCTAGCTTGGAGCCTGACCTGGAATTTTATTAACATTGTGCAAGTGTTTTACGTATATACGTATATAAGGCAAGGTTTTCATTGCTTTAAAACACAACTCTCAAACTTTTCTAGCAACGAAGTAGTTCAGAGTGCCTTAGCCCGGTTTAAAGAGATGGTGAGTAGTCTAACCATCGTGAATGAATTGCCACATGATGACCGCCAGCAGTTTATAAATAGTGCGATCCTACCGCAAGGTGTAGGCTATCATATAGCGTGTGCCCCAGCTAATGCTCACCAAGCTGTATAATAAGAAAAAGTTTTAAAACACGACGCAAGAGACAATTAAGACTTGCGGTATTTGGGCGCGAGAGATATGGTGACATGAATAGCTGACGTCTTAAAATTGCATTTTACCCCATGCTTTTATTTTATTTTCGTTGACCAGTTTAGTGAGCGGCAGCCTGGACGCCCTATATGATAGACGTAGAGCAATTGCTTCAAGCCTAATACAATATACTAAAGATACATTTTTGGAGGTGCACTGGCGACTGCATGTGGGGAGGTGCTGTTCTATCTGGTTGAGCACCTACCTCTTGAAGGAAGGATTGCGGCTGGCCGGTTTTGGATGCTTTTGTCTATAACGTTGTATTGTCGGCGCATATTGCATGGTTTAAGCCTTCAATGCCACTGAGTTGTTCCGGAAACTTAATCGTGGCGAGACTGAACCATAACAGTGTAATGACTGACACTTGTGGTGTGCCTATGTGGGCTGTTTCAACTTGTCGCTTCAAAGATTGCTGCAATCTGTACCAGCTCTGGCAAAGAAACACATCGCAACCGTACCACCTGAAATTTTGACTTTGAGCATCTTTGCATCATACGTGGCCGAAACTCGTCATATTACATCAAATCGTTCATGAATACGAAGTTATTTCAACAAGCTGTATTTGAAACAGCACGCATACATCTGCGGCATGTATCAGTCTATTATTGCGGTCATTGTATGCAGGTACTCTACGGACGTTCTATGCAGCATACAGTGTTGGTATCAAATGCGACCAGAGATATTGTTATCTTTCAAGTTCGCCCCTAGATTGCCGCGCCTAAAGTTAGTGCGGTAGTAATGCTGCTGTTATGTGGGTTGCAGTGTCATCAAACGAATTACCAATCACACCAGCACCAGCCAACTACGCTTTCAAGGATACCCTCTAGGGGACGACTTGGAGCCCACGCACCCGTTCCAGAGAATCACAGGCGGCGCTTCCTTTAAGGTCACCAGGGACCTCCGGCGGAGTGATGTTCCTCCTGCTTGTATCATGGACCTGAGAGCTGTCGAAGGGCACGTTGAGATCGACGGAACGCCTATAGTCAGACTTACGTGGACTTGGCCTGGTGCGCACATGACACACGGAGTAGGTGCGTATTGTCTGTGAGCGCCCATTTCGAACTCAGGAACAAATGACGTCAGAATACTCAACAGGAGCATCATGACTGGCATTACGAAGCTCTTCGTTTTCTGCGTGGTTAACGTTTGGAACGCCCCTCTTTAACGTATGATACACAAAGGACGCAATGTAACAGATTGCTGACTAGAACACTTAAAGATTTTAGTCGCTAGTGATTTCAGTGTTCCACTGAGTTTTTATGTATGTAGCACACAGGATGTTGAACTCTTGTCTTCTACAGAAAAATACCTCACAGCATTAATGCATATGTTAGTGCTTTGGCAGCCTACTACTCAAAAACATATTGATAATAAATATGAATGTGACAGCGCATACAGTTGATTGCTTTTTTCTGCATTGCGCTTTAGAATGGCACTATAGCAATTGAGAGTTCATTTTTTTTCAAAATCTGAAATTTTCCTGATGTTTCTGGGGCACTAGTAAGTACAGTGGTCGGACAAAATTTCCATTGCTTGAAATATCATATTCGTACATGTGGTCTTTTATTGGGCAGCCGAATTATAAAAAGTGGCGACGATAGCATGCGGTAGCAGGTCTACGGTTTTGCGAGATATTCAGGACAAATATGCTAGAGCATCGAAGCATCAATGCAATATTAAATTGGCAGCATTCAGTTACAATGTAGCACTGTGTTTTAAAAAAGCACAGACTAATTCTACAGACAATATTTTCGGCGTTGTAGCTGTAAGCCCAATGTTACGAGGTTGGCCCATAAAAGTTTATAAAGCGTGTCAAAAAAGACCCCTTCATCACATCTCAGTCGTTCCGAGAAGCACTGCTAGCTCAAATTGTGGCACTGCGGTTGGATTTTAGTGGGAGTGAAATGCGAAAACGCCCGTATACTTAGGCTTAGTTGCACGATAAAGAACCTCAGGTGGTCCAAATATTTTTTTGAATGCTCCACTACGGCGTGCCTCATAATCAGGTCGTGGTTTTGACACGCACAAACAGAATTTAATTTTTAATTTAGCAGAGTGTAACGCGAATAATAGACAACGTTTACCATCTACGTTTTTTGAGAATTCATTGCCAGCAGCATGCAGGTTAGGAACAAACGAAGAAAACACAATGAGCGCTGTATACAGAAAGTGGAAGCTTTCTTGATATAAACGTGCTAGTCTAAACATAAGAGCCTCTAAATACTTTGAGCATCTTCTTTAAGGTTAACTAAACAAGAACATTTTGATATCCTGACATAGCTATTTTGATAGCTATGTCTGTATGGCGCGGCAAGGAGCAACGCCACATCGGTTTCTGGGGTCTACACCCGTCACATCGGTTTCTGGGGTCTGCACCCGTCACGCACGGTTTAACTGTTACAACGCCATCCTCCTTCTTCATGGCAGTGGCCACTGTTGCTCTATCACTATCCACAACGGCTTCGCACATGGCCGTTTCGCAGGTACCTAACACTGAATCGATCTCCATGACCGGCGTCTCACTCAGAGGCTAGTTCTCAACCCTCCAGTGCCTAGGAGAATGCCATAGAGGTTGATCCAAGTACCCCGGCATTATCAACACCAAAGGAGCAGTGCCTTCTGAAGCGGTCTAAGGACGGACTTTTTTAACTGCGCCGAAAAAGCGAAACGCAGCCTGAACAGTTGCCCTTCTTGATAAGAATAAATATGCTTTGATTACATGTCGCCTCTCATTTTTGCTCACATAACAATAAGATAATAGTTTTGATTCCTTTACAATTACTTTGATCATTCATTCGAGTGGTAAAGGACTGAGCCATAAGCTACTTTATATTAATGACATCATAAATAAGCTCTCGGAAAAGGCATTGTCGACACTATTGTTTATATTTTTACTTATACACTGTACAGGAGATCCCATTACAGTCTTTGGCCTCGGGACCTCCTCCTGTATATTATTGTCTTGCACTATATTAAAATTAAATTATGGGGTTTTAAGTGCCAAACCACTTTCTGATTATGAGGCACGCCGTAGTGGAGGACTCTGTAAATTTCGACCACTTGGGGTTCTTTAACGTGCACCTAAATCTAAGTACACGGGTGTTTTCGCATTTCGCCCCCATCGAAATGTGGCCGCCGTGGCCGGGATTCGATCCCGCGACCTCGTGCTCAGCAGCCCAACACCATAGCCACTAAGCAACCACGGCGTGTGCCTTGCACTATATGTTGTCTAATAATAATAAAAACCTAATTCATTCATTCGAGCCATTTGTCAGAAGGAGTCTCCGTAGCCGTCTAGAGCGGCACTTTTGCCAGAATTGGAAAACTGGATACCTCTTTCCAGGCTGTAATCGTGGCTGTTCTATTGCATAAAACCATCACCGCTTGTTCATTGCTTATTCCACCCCATACTCATTTTACAGTTAGTGATCTGGAAAATTTAACAGACTAGTTGCCGAAGCTTCTTGTTTAGTAGGAGATTGTAATGCCCATTTTACCCTTTGCGACAGCGATAGAACCGATAAAACGGGCAGCTATTGATTTTACTTGATCTAATAATCTAAGTTTTTAAAATCAAGTACACCAACATATTTCTCGCCTACTAGTTTAAATTGCCAAAACTGGGCACCTCGTAAAGCAACGATCATTCACCTCCTGTCATCAAAGTCACACCAGCACTACCCATTGTAGTTTTTAAACTACGTCGCTGGACAATACATTTTGGTGAATTGCAGCTTTTCATGGAACGAGCAAAACTAGAAACCTTTTTAATTGAGCTCAGTGTTGACAAAATAATGAAAACTCGTAAGATCTTGATGAGGGCTAGTTGGTTCTTCTATAGAACTGACGTTGAACAGCGCGAATGAAACAAGCACACGAAGAAACAAATACCATAGGCAAGCGCTGACTTATACATTTTATACATTTTCTAGCACAGGCATGTGTACAGCAGTCATATATATATCTGCAAAATCACCATCATAATTCATGCAAAAACAGCCTTTTCTTTTTTGATACAGCAAGACTGGGAGCGCTTGCACATTTATCTCCGTCCTTTTTAATGTGATATGCCTATATTATTTCCCTTTTCTACTTATCGTTTCCCTATGATCTTTTTTTTAATCTGGGACTGCAGGGTCACTTGTTACACTGTCCGGCTGAATGAATCCCAAAGTAATTCTTTAAGTTACTGCTGTGTTGGCGAGCTCTGTCGTCGAAACACTGTCCAATTCGTCCTAGATGCGCTTTTTCCACAGCTCAGCAGCATCTGATAGATAACGTGGCGCCTGCAGTCAGTGAAACAATATTTATGATAGGTGTTGTACGTGTTGCACGTGCCTTTCGAACATTTTCAAGCGTATGCATATCGAGGAGAGCTTGCACGGGGCACTGAAAGTAAATTAACATTATATATATTTGACGCTTCCTCTAGATGGTGTGACAAACTTCTGCAAGTACGGCACTTCTTGCGCTGGTCTCTTGTTTTTATTCGTTGTTTGATGTGCTGGTTCCGAACTTATTTTGTCTTTCTTCAGAATGGTTTCGCACACTGAAGTGATGATAGAACGGGGGAAACGCGCGTTCTATGTTCGAAGTTGACTCTTTGGCTCCTGCTTTCACCTTGTTCTCGTTTTTCACATCGTCTTGAATTTCTATCTCCCGCCTTCGCCCTGGTTTCCCCATCTATGGCGGATAATTCAAGTGAGTTTTTGATATGTAGCATCCTCTGGGCTGTTCTCCTTCGCCATAGGGTGGCCTCGCCGCCTACAGGGTTATTTGACTGAGCTTTCTCGTTTGTTCGGTTCGTATGGTCAGAAGTTCACATCCTCGGGTTTAGGTGTCCCATTACAAGTGTTCCATTTGAAGCTATGTGACTGAAGCGGAGGTGTGGAAGGGAGGTAGACCACCGGGCCTCTAATCTGAAGGTCGTAAGTTCTAATCCTCCTCCACTACTGTTAAATATTATGCTCCGAAAAAGAAGGGAAGACGACGAAGTTAGAAGCGAGCGTGGGCACGAGTGCGCGCCTGCATTTTTTTTAGTTGTCTTCGCAAGCGTCAGATAAACAAGATGTTCTCTACTTCGACTCCGCTTCCTGGTTTTCAACAAAATGGTGCCGTGACCAGGATTTCAGACCTGCAGTTGAAGACCCCTGACGATGAAGCGAGCTCCTTGAAGAGGAGGACCGACCGACGCAATCAACGCGATGACGCTGCGACAGAATCGAAGAACGATCCACGTCATCACGATGCCTCTGATTCCCGACGTGACGACATGGAAAGACTACGACGGAAGCGTGCTACCATCAGTGACATGACCCCTCTTATGCAGACGGAACCAACACCATCTGGTGAGCTGACCGACCATCTTAACCTATTGAAGATAAAGGAATCTATGCATACGGACCTTGATAACCTAGTAGAAGAGCATGTTACCGATGATAACCTTGAAGATGAGCTTCAAAGCGTAGGACAGTATGAAGAATCTATCGCCCTCGCGAAATCCCGCACTGAACGTATTTTATTCGCTCTGCAAACAATGACTGCGCACGCATCTCACGATGACTTTCATCAAGCACGCTCACGCGTTAAGCTACCTAAGCTCGATGTGCCGAAATTTCATGGTGAACGCATTAAATGGCCAGAATTTTGTGATCAATCTGAGTCTGCCGTTCACCAAAACCGATATATTACATACGTATACAACTTAAAATATCTTCAGACCTACTTGATGAGTAAAGCGGTAGGTGTCATCAGAGGCCTGTCGACAACTAACGAGAGCTATAGCACATCACAAGTTCTCAAAGATAGATTCGGTCAGAAGTCGCTGATTGTTAACGACCACATGCGTCGTCTTCTAAACAAACGTAAAGTTCGTTCTTGCGAAGATTTCGACGCGCTTCAAAGGTTGCAATGCATGAAGAAGTGCAGACTCGCGTGAGATCCCTGCTTAACCTTGGCGTCGAAGAAAAAGAACATGGAGCACTTCTGAAAACTGCTATAATACAATATCTCTCGCAAGAAATGGTACTCCGTTATACTCAGCGCATCTTGCGTTCGACAAATGCAGGTGTTACTAGTGACAGACTAAACGAAATGTCTGTTGTTCTAGACTTCTTGAGCCTTGAAATAAGAAGCCGGGAACAGGCTATAATGACGACTTCTGACAAGATAGAACAAGCCTCAACCGCAAAACGACAGTCTCATGAGCATTTCGAAGGTTCTGCATGTATGTTAACCGTGAAACTGACTCCAGAGAGTTGTATACTATGCGGAGACAAACACCACTCGGTGGATGTCTGCCCAACGGAATTAACATTTGACGAGAAAAAAGAGAAACTACGCGAATTAGGATGCTGCTTTGCGCTAGACAATTTCACAAAGCTAAGGAATGCCGAAGCTGGAAGAGACTAAGCTGTGCGAAATGCAAGGGGCGACATGTCACCACGATGTGTGACCCAAAATGGAAGCAGAAGAATACAGAAACGGAGACAACTGTCTCCAGTTCGTCAACAGACTCACTAAAGTACGCAGTTCTTCTGCAGACCGCCCAAGTTTGGGCTCTGGGCACTGGAAGCAAATGCTTTCTAAGAATATTGATTGATGGTGGCAGTCAATGCAGCTTCATCACGGAAGAATTGTGTAGGAAGCGGAAGTCACTGTGTTAGCCGAAGAGCAGCTCACCATCTCGGGATTTGGAAACGTTTCAGCACCGCGGAAATATTATCGGCGTGTACGAGTCACGCTGCATACCCAGTGCGACTCAAACTCACTTGAAGTAGAGGGTATAGAGTTCCCGAAATATGCAATGACTTGTCAGCATTGAAAGAGACAAATGTACTTGCAAAGTTGAAAAGCAAGAACTTGCGTTTGGCTGACGTCAGTGCATTTCAGGTCTCGCCTGAGCCTAGAATAAGCCTGCTTGTAGGTGCAGTCTATTAATGGTAGCTCGCCAATGGAAGAATTCATCGACTGGATGACTCCTTGACCGCCATTGAAGCTATCATAGGATGGACACTTCATGGAGATACCAGAAGTCTACCTAAGTTCTACAAGGCGGAAACTGTATAGGGAACTTCAGCATATGCCTAACGGAAGCCAATGTTTCCCAGCAACTGAGGTCTTTCTGGGAAGTAATACATCTGGGTTGACTAACGAAGGGAGACTTTCGAAAGATGACGAATATGTTCTGAAGAACTTCATGGAATCATCTACTATTAGAAACAATGGTCGCTATCAAGTTGAACTGCCGCGGCGGAGCAATTGTTCTCCGCTTAAAAATAACCGGGATGTCACGTTAAAGAGGCTGGAGTCCTTTTATAGAACGCTACACTGAGAACCAGAGTTTCAGAAGGAATATAACACTGACATTAGGAGTTACTATAACAAGATTTCGCTGAGAAGGTCACAACGGACAGCACGAGTGAACATATCACGTACTATCGTTCACGAACTATCACGTTCTGTCGCGTCGCACTACTACACCGAGCAGTAGTGCGACGCCACAGAACTACGACTAAAGTACGCGCGGTATTCGACGCCTCTTCTCGTGCTTCGGCCTCACCTTCACTCAACGACGTCTTATGGACAAGGCCGAATTTGAACCCCAACATCTTCAACTTACTCCTGAAGTTTCGCCGCCTCAAAATTGGAATTTCCACCGGCATCGAAAAAAGCGTTTCTTTAAGTGTCGCAGGCTCAACACGACCGAGACGCGTTTCGTTACTTCTGGTTTGAAGAAAGGTCTTCCAATATTGAAGAACTGCCCATGACACGGATTCCTTTCGGCGCCTGCATCAGTCCCTTTGTCCTTGCTGCAACTCTGCGACACCACTTCCAACTGGTAGAAGTCAAATACCCTTCTACTGCCAAACTATTGAAAGGCCATTTCTACGTAGATGACTTAGTCATCGGTGCACAGAACAAAAAGAAGCGCAGCAAGTCGTTAGCAATTGCTTCAGTATTTTGAAAGAGGCAGGAATGTATCTAACAATATGGACGACAAATGATGGACACTTACGAAACTTTTACAATAGTAGAGACTTAAAGGTACCGTTCGATGTAGAAAACGAAACCAAGATTCTTGGCCTCGTTTGGGATACCGACAAAGACATGTTAAAGCCATCACTACCGAAGATGCTTGAATGATTGAACGAACAAAAGGTTACGAAGACAGATCTTAAGCTTCTCCTCACTCATGTACGATCCTTTTGGATTCTTCGCGCCGTTCGTGCTCGTCGTCAAGTTATTTATACAAAGGCTGTGGTCAGAGAAATATACCCGGGATGCGCCACTTCCTGAGTTCCTTCTTATAGAGTGGACAGATGGGACTAAAAGCATCAGAACTATTAATCAGCTGGAAGTTAAGAGACATTTTGGTCAAATCCTCCTGCACAGGAATGTGCATCCACGCCTTTAGTGACGCTACCCCAGTTGCATATGGCGCCGTCCTTTACCTTCAGATACGAGACTTCAAGGGAGCCACAACCGTTCAGCTACTGCTAGCCGAGTCGAGAGTCGCACCTCTACAAAAGGTAACTGCCACGATTAGAACTGATGGGAGCCCTCGTTACAGCTCGACTAACTGCAACAGTGAAACGTGCCCTAAATCCATAGGGCATTGAAACAGTTATGTGGACAGATTGGCTACGCCGTTCAGGGAAACGCTGGGAAGAGTTCGTAGCAAACCTAGTTGCTGAGATAGTTTCCCTAACTGATTTGAACTTGTCGAGACATTCACTGTCCGCGTGATCCAAATCCAGCCGATTTACTGTGTAAAGGATCCCCAGTGGAACAACTCTTACAAAGTTCAATTTGGTGGAAAGGACCAAACTTTCTGTACACTGAGACGACATTCGACGAGCCCTGATACACCGAGGATACAGTCGAAATAGAAGAAGCTACCTGTACAGCAGCAGCAGTTCAGGATACAGTCAGCCTAGAAGAGGAAACTTCGTGTTTGAAAGCAGCTGCACAACCAGTGCTTACAAATGTAAACATCAACGACTACAGCCCTTAGAACATACTGATGTGTATAACCGCGTGGATACAACGATTCGCTAGGAAGTGCAGGTACAAAGATGCCAGAAAGCAGCTACCTTTAGACTCAACTGAAATAGAAGAGGCTGAAATTTATCGGACACGTCTAACACAAGATAAAGTGTTTGGACCAGATGTCAGCAGAATGGACATTACAATTCAGCGTTTCAGACCATATCATGACGAATCGGGGCTTCTCCGCTTGGGAGGTCGTCTTCAGTTCAGCAACCTCCGGAAAAGTTCCAAGCACCCCATTCTGCTTCCTACTTCAAACACATTCAAAAAGTTATCGGTAAAGAAGGAACACCGACGACTTTTACACGCTGGACTCAGTTTTCTTTTGACTGAACAGAGAGATAACGTTTGGATAATGAGGGCCAGGCAGATTGTAAAGAAAATCATTCGTTAATGCACAGTCTGCCGGCGATATTCCTGGAAGCATTACTCGGAGTCCTTCGCGCCTCGGACAGCTGAACCTGTTCAGCACTCTCACCTTTCGAAGGTGGTATCAGTTTTGCCGGACCGCTTCTACTCAAAGATAACGGAAGACCAATGAAGAAGTGTTATATACTGATCTTCAGATGTGCAGTCGTCAGAGTGGTTCATCTGGAGCTTGTTACAACTCTTACTTACGACAAATTCCTGCTAGCATTTAAATGATTTGTGGCATGACGACGAATTTGTAAGATTGTATATTTCAACAACGCCAAGATATTTAAAAAGGCCTCAAGGGAGATCCAGCGACTTAATGAAATAACAGGAAGTACAATCGTATTTCGGAAGTCGCAGGATTGTTTGGAAATATATCACTGAACAAGCTCCCTGGTGTGGAGGATTTTGAGAACGACTCATTAGATATATGAAGTCTACATTGAAGAAAACACTGGGAAAGAATTTCTTTAACCAAGATCGTTCGACCACGCTCTATCAAGTTGAAGCGATAAATTCATGACCGATAACATTTGTGTATGCAGAAGCCTCTGAACCAATGCCGCTTCCACCAAGTCATTTCCTCATAGGCCAAAGCTTGACTATGCTTCCTCCAGACATCTCAAGCACAGCAACAAAAGAGACACCGTCGTCATGCGAATTACTTCAACGAAGATAGAAACACAGAGAACATGTGTTAAACAATCTCTGGAACCAGTGGCGACGACAGTACCTCCAAAAACTTCGTTCAGCTCACAATAATAAAACTAGACACTCAAAATCACTGAAGCTTGGACACATAGTACTGATAAAATAATTGAACTCGCCAAGACAATTGTGGAAGATGAGACAAGTGACAGAATTATGTCCGGGTGGCGACGGCAAAGTTCGCTCATGCAAAGTACGCACTTCTAGTGGCAACAGGTCGCGGAAACTGGTAAAGACGCTGTACCACCTAGAATCTGCTGGACAAGCTCCGTCTTAAAAAGAAACAAGCACACGCCAATTGTTCGGCCCGTAGCAGTTAAATATATGCTCCGAAAAAGAAGAGAAGTTAGAAGCGAGCGTGAACACCAGCACGCGCCTGCATTTTTTTAGTTGTTTTTGCGAGCGCCGAATAAACAAGACGTTCACTACTTCGACTCCGCTTCCTGGTTTTCAACAACTACACTACATCTCCAGGCCTCGAGTGGCGCCTGACACCTGCAGAACAATGCCGAGAGCCAATGGGGCTATACTATTCTAGGTGCAACCAAATTAAGACGGCTACTTCAAGAGAAGAGGAATTGGCCTCGCCTTGGTCAGTATTTGGCCACCAGCTCCCTCATTACTCTTACAATTAACTCATGGTCCTCAGTTCCTAGCAGCTGCGGAGCACCTGATGAAGGTGGTGGTCAGACCTGCCATGCCGCAGAGGTTGCTAAGGATGTCTGGAACCGTGCAGGCCGCCACTGGAAACTGAGCCTGACAACGTTCAACACAGGAACCCTCTTGACTGAAGCTAGGTTACCACTATCCTTGCGGAATTATCAAACATTGTGTAGGACATTATTGGCCTTAGTGAGGTTAGAAGAACTGGAGAGGCCTATACTGGGCTGGCTAACGACCGCGTCCTCTACTACGGAGTACTGCCAGTGAAGAAGCAATACGGGGTAGGACCCCTAATTAATAAGGACATTAGCGGGCAAGATTGACAAATTCTACAGCGTTAATCAGAGGGCAGCAGTAGTCGCAATAAAGGTAACTAGGCGTTATAGAATAAACGTAGTACAATCATGCGCTCCAACCTCCGGTCACAAAGATGAAGAAATAGAAAACTTTTATGAAGACGTTGAATTAGCGATGAGAAAAGTACAAACTTAGTATACTGTAGTCACGGGTAACTTCAATGCTAAAGTGGGAAAAACGCAAGAGGGTGAACACGCGATTGGAAACTATGCCATGAAATAAAGCAACACTAGAGGAGAGATCTTGGTAGAATTCAGTGAATCGAGCAAGCACCGAATAATGAATACCTCCCTCAAGAAGCACATCAAGTGAAAGTGGACCTGGATCAGCCGTAATGAAAAAACAAGAAATTCAATAGATCTCATACTTTCTGCCAATCCCAAGGCAGTGCATGATGTAGACGTGTTACGTAAGGTGAAGAGCTATGACCACAGGTTAGTCAAGTCTAGGATTTACCTCAATATGAAGAGAGAAACAGTAAAATTATTGCATGCTGCTGGCCAAGCGCTGCCGATGAGATAAAGAACGCTTTCTCGTCGCCAGTCACGATGCAGCTGACCTTGTTTACCGAACGCACGCTTCGGAGCAGCACAATACCATTGCGCAAAGGCTCCATGACGCGGCTTTTTTCATGTTTCGCGGGCTTTCTTTGCAACCGGAAAAAAGGACTACGTGAGACGTTCAGTAAAAGAAAGAACTGTATCGGTAGTTTCTGAAGGTGCTCTACAAATCTGCGTATCATATTTGGGCTCCTCAGCCAATAATGAAAAAGTTGCGTAATTAAACTTACATAATTGGTGAGTTATGGGGAAAACAAAAAACTGTCTGATTTACTATAGGGTATTTCGAATAGCATGTTTTCGGTTCGATTCCGACGTGCCTTTCATTTTTAAATTCTTGGCTCAAGTTATGTGGGACGCCCTATATATATATATATCTATATATATATATATATATATATATATATATATATATATATATATATATATATATATATATATATATATATATAAGGGTTAACCAGGGAGCCCGACATTAACCATAGCGTGGGAACCCAACACACAGACACCAAGGACAACACAAGGGAAGTTTTTACTCACTGCATGAATTCAAGAGATAATAAATTAATGAAAATTCAAGTGAATGAAAAAACTACTTCCCGCACGTGGGGAACGACCCCGCATCTTCGCATTGCGCGTGCGATCCTCTACCAAAGGAGCTACCGCGGCGCCCATCTCCCATCCACTTTCTGGTGTATTTACGTGTTATTGAAGTAACCCTGGGAGTGTTAGCCAGCGCCACCACTCACAAACCTTGGTGACGGATGAGGAACATCCTTTCTGCCGCAGGCGTCACGAGTACGTGATCTTTTTGGGTGAAGGCAACTAGTCAATAAACCCACACGTGCTACTTGAAAGCATCAATGTTGCCGGATTCGAGACCCTCGGTATATAATGAACGATAAGAAAGGGGGTTTAACGAGGGATGAGTTTTAGTAATCATAGCATAGGAACCCAACAAACACGCCAAGGACAACACAGGGAAAATTATATAATAATTAAAATGAAAGTGGATGAAAAACAACTTGCCGCAGGTTGGGAATCAACCCGCGTCTTCGCATTACGCGTACCATGCTCTACTAATTGAGCTACCGCGGCACTGTTTTCTCATCCACTTTAATTTTTATCTTATTTTTTCATTTCATTTCATTTATTTGAGCAACACAAATACAAGGTTTTCCCGCAAGGTAAGGCAAGAGGAGGGCCTAATCCTCTTGACTAAGGCCTTTACTTCGCTGGAGCAGCAGATGTAGCGGTCTACTGATAAAACAGTCTACTGATAAAACAAAGTACAACTAATAAGACACAAAACTTCAAAATTATTTACAGCAATATTTTAAACGCATTAAAAAGTATCAACCGTTTGCCAAATAGCAAGTAACTAAATAAATACAGCACAGCAAAAATAAGAACATTCTGGCATTAACAAATGTTATACATTCAGAATATATCATTAATAACATTACTATTTACATTAAACACAGAAACTTTATTAACATTCGTTAATCACACTGTGACCAGAAAATATTATGTTTTGTATTGCATATCAAAATTTGTGAATTGTTCTAGAATTTATAGCTTCAACAATTTTAGGGTACGTATTACATAAACACATGGTTTCATATTCGATCGTTTGCATGCCATATTTTGTCCTTGGTTTCTTTATTACTACTGATGTGTGACGTAGGTTGTATCCTGTGTCTCTACTCAGGTGACGAGTTGAAGATAGTTCTCCGTTGCTGGATCGATCTCTTTAAATAGCCGTATGCAGATCTTTGTTTTGTAAGAGTCTCTAATATTAGGAATGTTGTAGCGCATCATTAGTATAGAAGATCCTGTGTATTGTTTCGAGAAGTTCATCAACCGAACAGCTCGCCGTTGCAGTACTGCCAATTTTTGTATATCTGTTTTATTACCGTTTCCCCATGCTAAGAGGCTGTAGCTAAGATGCGAGTGCACAAACGAAAAGTACAATTGTACGAGAAGCCTGATAGGCACAAAGGATCGGATCCGTTGTAGCAAGCCAACAGATCCTGCAGCCTTAGTGCGTACCTTATTTATGTGCTCTGTCCAGCTGAGGTGTTTGTGAAATGTAACACCCAGAAACGAATAGCTTGAGACATGTTCAAGTTGCGATCCAGATATATATATATATATATATATATATATATATATATATATATATATATATATATATATATATATATATAATACTCAACAGTAAACGCTGGTTAGAGCTATATATATATATGTCATCATGCCGGCTAACAGCTGTCCTCTGTACCTTCTATTACAGCTGCAGCAGTGGAGATCAGAGGTGCCAATAACCGCGGCAACATTGAAACGGATTTCGACAGCTTTGAGGTTATGTCGAATGTCATGAACGGCAACCTTTGTCCCCTCCCCGCCGGTTTTACGCACGACGTCACCATCGCTCTTCCCCGGAACTGGCAGACGAAGGCCCACGGGGACAAGGACTTCGTCCTGAAGGCCTACCTCGCGGCGCGTGTTATTAACGCGCATGGCCTAAAGTCGGAAAGTCCAGGAAAGTTATTGCAGAGTTTGAACTTTGGAATGTTACTGAAGTTTCAAGCGAAAATGATGAACCGTCAGTGACAACAGTGGAGGAAGATCGAAGAAAGAAGAGCAAACCGTCCATGGCAACCGATGAGGATCATGGGAGCGAATATTACGAACCGTCCGTCATTGTTTGCATGAAGTGTTGCAACACTTCATGAAATGAAGTGTTGCAACCGTCACTGACGTTATTCGCACAACACATTACCTAGTCTGTGTTACTACGTTTAATCGCTTTACTGTTCTATTGTGTATTTTATTTTTACTGTTTGATATCTTCTTCAAATGTTGTATTCCCGATGCTGGCTGCAGAGCTTCAACCTGCACCCTTATTTCTTTTGTTTACATTTTGCCAGTTTTGTGAAACTGCTTAATTCTTTTTCTCACCCTGCTATAATCCCGATACCGGGATTCCAGTATCAATAAAAGAATAAACTAAAACAGTAAATAAATTAAGACTAATTATGTTATCATGTGGAATGTAAAAAATAATCTGAGTATCTCCAACCGACGGCAAGCAACATTATCTTGGTTCTGTCCAGCTAGGTGGCATTTGCATATCTTTAAATCTTGGTGGATGATAGTTGGGACACCCTGTACACACAGGACCAAGTTCACTACATGTTCTTTTATACAGAAAGAGCTAGACAACTGACAATCCTAATGGTATGTATAGCTTATGTCTAGAGAATGAATATGTTGCTGTACGTTCACCTCGCTACAAATTGCTTTGCGTGTTTTGTTGACCCTAAAAAAAACTGCAGAGTTCAGTGACCCCTCCGGCAGAGCCTTTCATCAACGGCGTGTGAAATGGACATGAATGATATGGGTCTCAGTATTGCTTCTCTTTCCAGTAGGCAATGCTAACGACTCATGAAAAAAAAACTATCCTAATAATTTACATTTATTAGGAATGGAAACATTGTCACTTACATGCAGATGTCACGAATGTGTATAATTCATTCAGTAATCGAAATGAGGCCAAGACGGATTCACTCAAAATCAGGATCAATAGTAGTCATGCTCAGCAGCACTTATACGCGAACGCAAAGTATTAAAAATGTATATACTAGTAAAAATTACTTGCCATCTCGGCCCGGTCCTGCGAAAGACCAGCGTAGCTATTGAAAGTCGCCACTACAACTCCTGAGGGGGGTATGCAGTGCTTTATTACATTAGAGTGATGGTAGTAATGGCAATTTAGAGTAATGTGAGTGATGGTAATTTTGGCAGCACCCCGCGGCTGGTCGCACTCGCTCCTCGTATTCACGCCGCTCCTCTGGAGTACGCGTTGCCATCCCCCCAGGTAGCACACAAAGTCTTGAAAACGTCGTATTAAGGGATTCAACGTCTGAAACGAATTTTTGACCAAAATCGACGCATCAAAGACGTTCCAAACAAGATAGCTTAAAAACGAGGGGTGAATAAGTTTTGATAACGTTGGAAGCCAGACAGCTTAAAAACGAGGGGTGAATACGTTTTGCAAACGACTCAAAACGCCACCGCCACACCACTGCGCGTCAGCCTCTTTAGCGGCTTCTACAATATTCAACAACCCATCAACGCGATCCAACCTTGCGCAAGGTGGCGATACCGTCGTCAAATCATGTGACCAAGGTGGCCACGTGATTCGTGATGCCGGGCAGCCGGGCGAGCCGGGGCATAGTCGCGTCGTCATGGCGTCGACACGTCACCGCACTCGCATTGCGCTGTGGTGTGTTTGCGGCTGTTCTGAACGTGCTGCCGCTGCCCTTTGCTATGTAAGTGTTGCAGTGTTTTGCTGTCAAGAAAACGATATTCTGTGATCAGTTTGGGTTGTGCGATATGTTTGTGTGGTTTTAATTTGGAAATCAGTAGTGTTTTCAATTGTTATGTGATCAAGGCGGCCACGTTATTCGTGAAGACGGGCATAGTTACGTTATCGCACTCGCATGGCACTATGGTCTGTTTGCGACTGTTCTGAATGTGCTGCCGCTGCCCTTTGTCATGTAAGTGTTGCAGTGCTTTGCTGTCAAGAAAACGACATTCTGTGATTAGTTTGGGTTGTGCGATCTGTTTGAGCCGGGCATAATAACGTTATCGCACTTGCATTGCGCTGTGGTATGATAGCGGCTGTTCTGAATGTGCTGCCGCTGCCCTTTGTCATGTAAGTGTTGCAGGGTTTTGCCGTCAAGAAAACGACGTTCTGTGATTAGTTTGGGTTGTGCGATCTGTTAGTGTAGTTTAATTTGGAAATCAGTAGTGTTTTCAATTGGAGGACGCGGAGTGGAGGGCACTAATCAGCTCTTCAAGTTCATTGTCATGTTATGTGAGGCGCCTTTTCACTAACGCTGTAATTAAGGCGTTAAGGGCAGTATAAGGACGAAAGTTAGAGGGACGAAATCGTGCCTGTGTGTCCCTAGCGTCGGGGTCGGCCGCTATGCGTGATCCTAACAAGAAAGCATTTTGCAGAATGCGAAGAAAGGCGGCAAAATTTCTGTCTGTGCGCACCTTGCCGATCTCCGCAATAGAGCCATCATCGTGGTATTTTAGTCTCCCGTTTAGAAAGAGTGTTGCAGACAAGGGAACTGGTTCAAACAGGCTTTTTTTAATGATTCACTACTATAGTGCGGTATCCCAAAAGGTGAGGTCAAGTGCTCACCCTATTTTCTTCCCTCGCGCTACAGCGCACTGACAGAATTTTGCGTGCACCATACCGTGCTTTTATCGTTTGCGCTTCAGGTTCTCGATTGTGTTTTCGCCCCCTTTACCCACGTGATGGGTATTTCATGGTATTACCGTGTACCACATGTGTCCATATATTGTCCAATATATGAAACGGCCAAATTCGATTTTATTTGACGCCTCAAATGGTAGTAATGTATTGAGTCCCTTGTAGCTTTGTGCTTGTTATCAATTTTACTATTTGGCGAATGGATACGGCATGTACGCTGCATAACTCGCTTGTGCATACTGCATACGTGAGTCGAGTATGCCCTTCGTATAAAATAACTTGTATGCTTTAGGTAGTAGGATTGTTTGCAGTTTGAGACATGTGTCGGAATGTACGCTGTGCGCCCTTCGCGCTTTACGGCGGCCTGCCGAGTTCATGCGGGTGCCATGTGTGCGCATGGAGTTCGCGAAGCGCTCTCGCATTTTTTTTTAGTATATATATACATGTGTTCTGTTCGCGCGCTTCGCACAACAGGGCATGTCGCAGTTCTTTGTCCTTGTGCAACACATTTTCCTAGCGTACGTCTGTGCATTATTTGGTACCTGTTTCACACGGAGCTCTTTTAGCCACTATCCAGTCCGTTACAAATCGAATTTCTCGGTCGTGATGGCTCCTCTGCGCAAGCTACGAGAGTGAGCCAGTCGCATCGATAATTTCGATCCGGATCGGGCTTGATCGCGATCGAGAGTGGTCGTGTGACACCGGTTTTACACATGGCTCCCACATAGGGAACACTTTAAGTTCAATGCTACTGAGTGAAGAGCAAGTGCATATATATGCCAGTGGTGGCATGTGGGCAAGTCTTTCTGGTGAAGCCAATACTTGTGCATTCAAAACATTTCAGTTACCAGCGTAGTGCATCAATGTGTCTACTTCGACAAAATAGAGCACCAATGCAGATATCTGAACATACCTGTCCAGGGCAGCAAGTGTGTCTAGATTGAAACCACTACCAGCATGTGCGGCAGTTCTATTTCCAGCAGCGGGACTGCACAATAATCAATAGGGTGCTCTCAAGCTGTTTATCTATGAAGCTCTGCCTGGACTGTGTGCCAAATATTTTTGGACGTGAAAGTGGGGGTGAACTTGTAAACATCAGTGGAACTGTGCCTGGACTTTGTGGCAAATGTTTTTGGATGTGAAAGTGTGAGTGAACTGGCAAAGAATTTGCTCTGGGCTACATGTGTTAAACGTTTTTCTCATTCAGAGTGCTTTTTTTTACTTTAGGAGACTGGAGATGTGCGCAAAGTGGGACATGTCAGTGTGCTAATTAATGTATTTGCTGGTTTGCAAATTATTCGTTGCAACTTTATTTTTGCCAGAGAGGTACAACTTTGCCTCTTGTAAAGGGCTTTTTAGATAAAACACTTACTATTTATTATGACCATTGCTTCCTTTGTTACACAAATGCAGCTTCCAGTGCATTCCAGTTTATTTCCATGTTTATGTAAGTTTCTAATATGAGGCTTGCATATTCATTTCTCACGTTCTGGAGTGGCAAGATGCAGCATTACTGTCTCATCGTTCGCTGTACTACAGTAGTGTTCACTTGTTACACTGAATCCCCCGTTTAAGTATTCTGTACTAATTTCACTTTATTGCTTTTTTGTTGTATGGTTATTTTTTCTCGCCATTACCTTCTTTGATATATCCTAAAGGCAATATTTCCAATTTTGCATTGTTCCTATTTTTTTTTATTTCTGTCACAGGATTGTTTTATGATGGTATGCGGTGGTATTTCTTTTTGTGCTCTTTTCAAGCTTCTAGATGATTGGTAACATTGCTTGGAGGCAGTTACCATCCAATTCATACTCTTGCATTTTTCAGTCTACTTCTTCCATTCGCTCCGATGTCACTTCTGCATAACTCTAGTCCATCTAATAGCACGTGTACTTTACTATGATAAATTAGACACTTTAGTACACTCCAGGTTTTTCTGTTCATTTTTGTATGTGTACTTGGAATTTTGTTTATGTGCTAGTGAATGTTCACTTTCGAGTTCATTACGAATCCTTTCTGCGACTTTTGTCATTGTTGATGTACTTTTATTTCTATTTGCATTTCTCACACAGTTTGTTCGAACCTTGCATAAGCATTACATTTTAATAAAGTGTTCTTGCTTTGTCACAATGTTCTCATTTCATGCACTCTTGGAATGAAGGGCTTGGTCTGGCCACCTGCCAAGACGTGGCCATTTGTTCTTTGCAGGATGTCATTCCCATTGTGGTTGTAAGCATCGTAGCTTACTAAAGGCGGTACTAAGGATTTATTATTCCTAACAGGCTCATTTTCGTGCGACTTGGCAGACGATGCGCCGGCCAAGCGGGGAACAGTGCTTGGCACTGCGCTATGGCTCTTACAGTCAGCACCGACGCTTCTACTCATCTGGGGCGCGATTGGAGATCGTTGTTCGAAACGTCCCATCAGTTTCACCTCACGCGATTGGCCTAGGCCGTGCCAACGGGTGCGGCTGACGACGTGTGCGCGGCACAGGCCAGTCGCGTGAGGCGAAACCAAACGCGTGTTTTGAACAACGATGTCTCATCGCGCCCGTCACCCGCGAAAATTAGCTTCAGATGATCGTAAACCTTTCAAGACCGCTTCTAGACCAGCTTTTTGATAACGTCCTAAAAACGTTCAGAAATTCGTTACGAATAGTTTTGGCAAAGGGATTACTTGTGTCTTTCCCAATCCTATTTCTAGACTAGTTTTTCGAATACGTGTTGCAGACCTGTTCTAGATCGTCTCAAGAAAGTAATTAAGCCGGACATTAGCAGAGATATCCGACGTTTTCCCGCCGAAGTTCTCTCATTCGTGTCTTCTTTAACCCGTTTTTATCGTCTTGGATAAACGCTACGAAAACGTTACGTATCTCTTTTGTGCTACCTGGGCCATGGCGGTGCTGCAACAACAATCGAATCAAATGCTAGGCTGGTTCTTTTATACACGAAAGGCCGGTGACGTCACCTCTCCCTCCCCACGTCGCAAGTGGTCGTCACCGCGACAGATTGCGCAACGGTAATCTTTACCGGGAAGCAGCACTACGTCCTTCACATTGTTATCAGGAGCGCTTTATCATCAATTATGTGGTTCAAATGCTTGTTTTGTGCTTGTTCTTTTTTCAAATAAACGCTATTCTGTATGTTTTGTACGTGATTTCAAAACATGTATGCACTCTTCGCTTCACTTCTCTGAGTTTTTGAAGCCTGCTTTACCTCAGCTTTACGTCCGGTATTGGACAACCTCTGGGATTGGCCCACTTTTTTGACCACAGACACGGAAACGAAAAAGTCGCAGTTTCGCCCAAAAGGCGTAGCATCGAATGCGATAGCAAATTATCAGACAGCCATACGAAGTAAATATATCATTTTGATCGGCCGTATCAACTTGTAAACATTCGCTTGCTAACACTTAACAAGCATGACGTCAGCGCGCGCAGCAAACATGAGCACATCATTCTTGATGACCGCGGACACTCGCTGTCAAAACGCTGGAGTGCGAAAACGTGGCAGCAGCAGCGAGCGAAGTGATATTCGCGCTGTCTATCGCTTCAAAGCAAAGTGAGCGCCGAGAACACTCACCAAAGTAAACATACCTGGTATAGCGAAGCTTCCATAGAAGCCCATACCATGCCCATATGTTCAAAACATGGCAGCTTGTGGTTCATGGAGCTTACCGCCATCTGTGTGACGACGGAACACTTCCGGCGGAAAAATATATAATGTGACGCCAAATTCGTTATAACAGAAGTGACGTCATTGTGTTCTAGAAGGCGCGAAATTTGTTTTAGTGGCCTGCCTTTCGAGCTGTCTATTCAAATGCCCTGCCATTCGACTTGACGGGCGTTTCAAGCTTTCAGCGCGGAAAGCGATGCAGGAAAAGGCCAGCCGTACGGATGCCCAAATTGCACCCGTGCATAAAGCATATTTTCTTCGGAGGCCGACGAAAGATTTAGGATGTAGAGTGCTTGTCCTATCGTCGGACGCCAAGCCCGTTGGCCAGCGCACTCGCACGAAAACAACTGAAGCATGCAATTATCTGGCGGTCGTAACTCACTACTTTTGACTGAACACGTTAAGAAACGATGAAGCTACTCACGTCGCTAAATTCAGACAAACGTCGAAAAGTTAAACAGCATAACGTGTAAGGGGGGCGTATTGTAACAGGTGAGCTTCACGAGCGCGCCTTTCTGCGCGCTCCGAGAACTGTATTGCATTGCAAGTGATAGCGGCGGCGTCGCTCGGAAAAGCACTTTTACGTACCATGTGTTGAGCAACAGAAAGCTGCACCGGGAGTTTCTCATGTTCCTCTACAATTTTATCATTGACACCTTTGATCTAAATTAATATCAAGAAGTTGATAAATAATTAAAACTAATTATCTAACTAGGCCGAATGCTAAAGATAATCTTAGTAGCTCCAAGCGACGGCAAACAATATTACCTTGGCCCTTACTAGCTACGTGGTATTTGCACATTTTAAATCTTGGTGCATGATAGTTATTTGAGATATGTTATGATATGTTATCATGTTATGCATGATAAATTCCCAGTAATGCGGATGAAAGTAAATGGACTCCTAATGTGTACAAACCAGACCATTGTTCAAGGTTTTCGAAGACCACTCACGTGACGGCAACGGCAGAGGTTACTGACCTCCGCGATCGCCTGATTCCGCGGTAAACGCTGTTATATGCTTTCATAAGGATCGCTTATTTTTTTTCCTCCTCTCTTACATTTGCCTTTCCGCTTTATGCTCTTTCCACCTCCCATATGCCGGGTAGATGACCACATCCAACATAGTCGTCCTCCTTACGTTTTCTTCCTGACTCTCCCTTTTTTTCGTCAACCATTCTTTTGACACGTGTGTCCGTATTCATTGTCATTGCCCATTTCATATATCTAGTGTTTCCTCCTGGGCAAGCGGGTTCAAGGAACGCGGTGGAAAGAGGGTAGATGTTCTTGCGCGGGCAGGAGTGCTCTTTTTGTATTGCTGACTGCCATATCGTTCAGGTGACTAATAGCCTGCAGCGTATCGAGCAGGATAAGTAATGCCGATTTCATTCTTTCCGTAGCGTTCAGCAAGCTCCGGGACTTGGACGAACCTAAGAGGCACGAGGGAATGTGGCGTCGATTGCTTCTCGAGAGACTAGTTCTGAAGCTGACCGCCGTGCAGGAAACGGCCTGCAAGAAAGCCAACGGCGAAGTTTTTGGAGTGAGGCAGATATTGGTCAACGAGGACAAAAGCAGCAGCGCGGTGAGGAGGAGGTTGAAGAAAGGGATGGGAAGCGGCGCCAGAGTTCGCCTGAGCTTCGGTCCATGGAGGGAGGAACGAGCTCGGGATTTATCGCCGCACATCGGCCCTGCACGATCGACATGGATGCCTTGGACGAAGAGCTTGGACCGGAACCTGATATCCAGTTCCTAGATGACTGAGCTGACTGATTCCGGCTAGAGCAGCGTTTTTAATGCGAAAGCATTATGTGGCTCATGAGGAGGAAAATCCGGCGTACTTGTCGGCGTTGGCGGGGCCACCGATGGTCCATTAAGTCACGGAACCCACCACCATTGGGGGAGTCGAACCCACAACTATTGGTGGGAGTTGAACCAACAGCCTTTGACGCTAATTAAGGCGAAGGCGATTAAGGCCCACGTAATGAGTACGGTGTTAACTAAAACACTCGAAAACACGACCATTGGTTGGAGTCGAATTCACGAGTTTCGGTATTAGCAGCTTTAATTAGGGCACTCAAACCCCCTACCTTCTTGTTTCTGGAGTCGAACACATTACGATTGGTGGGAGTCTAACCGACGACCTTTGGTGGTAATTAATGTCAATGTCATTAAGGCTTGGTAATTTTGATAATGCTAATTTAGATACTTATACCCAGGACATTTGGTGTTAATGTGAAGTTAATTAAGGCACAATGAATTCAGATAGAGTTAACTAAGGCAGTCCAAAGCATGACCTTCCTTCAATCAATCAATCAATCAATCAAAAAATTTTATTCCATCCACAAATCTGTTCTTTTGTGGAAGACGAGGGCTCGAAAAAAAGTGGATCTATCCACTTGAGAAGCTTCGAGCCCCCGTTTACATTGCATACAGTGAGAGAGTGGAAATACCAAAATATGTGTGTACACGTTCAACAATGATAATTCCCTCAGGCATTCATGACAATAAATTCATCGATGCTTTATACAATTGTAACACTGCAAAAAATAATAATTCGGAAATCTGGAACAATATTGTACATAAATATGTAGCTTTCATACAAAAGAAATGGATCAATCTTTCGCAACAAAATATGCCTTGATTGCACGGTTCCCAGTTCTTTCTGATTTTATTCCGTATCGATGAAGTTCGTTTAACAGCTTTGGAAGCGTGTGACGAAGCATTTGTTTTGTTAACATAAGGCGTGTAAAGGGTATTTTCCAGGTATCATCTCTGCGTGAATTATAAGACCTTGTGAGTGGTGTCAATTCTGAAAGTGTACGTAGAAGACCGTCTGAATCATATTTATATTTTCTGGCTAGATTTAGAGGGTACAATTTATGCACAGTGACAAGATTGTATTTTATAAATAGAGGTCTTGTGTGCGCAGCATATTCAATGCATGCAATGTGACGAAGTGCTTTCTTTTGCAACATAAGTAACTGGTTCAGGTTTGTTAACGTGGTTGTGCCCCATACTAGACAGCAATAATTCAAATCTGAAAAAAGTAGTGCGTTTTAAATATGAAGTTTGACAGCTATTGGTAAGTGGAACTTGAATTTCGCCAGAATTCCTACTGCCTTTGCAATTTGCGTAGCAACTTGATTAACATGGATGTCCCAAGACATATGCTTTTGGAAAACTACACCAAGTGACTTTACTGAGTCAACAATTTCTATACGTGAATTCTCTAAGATTAGGTTCAAAGTGGGTGTTGCAGGGGACTGTCGAGGTGTGAAGATAATAGCTTTTGTTTTATTTATGTTAATTTCAAGTGAATTTATTATGCTCCACTTGTGTAAATCGCGGAGAGCTTCATTAATTTTACTTTCAAGAGTTTCATAATGTTGACTGCGAAGAAAAATTGTTGTGTCATCTGCATAAGTTATGTACTCTGCGCCGTGGTTACGTTGTGTAATGTCATTGATATAGAAATTAAATAGAAGCGGTCCAAGTATGCTCCCTTGGGGGACACCTGAGGTAACTGCTTTGCACGTAGATAAATTTCCCTGAATGCAAACACATTGCATTCTATGTTGCAGGCAGGACGTTATAAGCGCGAGAGGTGTGCCTCTAATTCCGTATACTTCTAGTTTTTTAGTTAGTGTTAAGTGGTTTAGACGGTCGAACGCCTTTGAGAAATCGATATATATATACCAGCTATCAGGCGTTTTTCATCGAATGCTTTCAGAATGATTTCTTTTTGCATGACAAGGGCAAGTTCTGTAGACCTGCCTTTTCTGAATCCGAATTGGGTGGGGTTGATCAAATTGTATTTGTTGGCAAACCCAATTATTCTAGCGTACATTATTTTTTCTAAGCCTTTGGAGAACACGAGTAGTATGGATATCGGCCTGTAATTTGATAAGCTGTTCCTTTCTCCGCCCTTGAATATCGTAATAACTTTTGCTATTTGGATTTTCTTTGGAAAAACACCTGTCGAGAGAGCTAGATTATAAATATGCGTGAGCTGTGTCAACATGATATCAAGAACGTACTTTACTGGCCTCATTTGAATGTTGTCGATATCACATGTTAAGCTGTTCTTGAGAGATTTGTACACGATATTTATTTCACTATCAGTTGTGGGATTCATATATATGCTGGTAGAATTTCTCGAGATACCATTTACTGCCTCCGGAGAATGAGAGCTAGTGACTAGATTTGTGAAGTAGTGATTAAATTCTTCTGCTAATTCAGCTCCTTGTTTAAGTTGATTGTTCAGCGTTATTTCACCAACCTCTGCATTTTTCGGTACCCGATTTAGCATCTCATTAATTTTCCTCCACATTAAGTCCAATTTCTGTTTTCTCGCTATATCGAAGTAACTGTAGAGATAGTTTCGCTTTGTATTCCGTAATAAGGCATTAGTTTTGTTTCTGTGTGTCCGAAATATGTCCCAATCATCAGTGTTACGCGTTTGGAGGAACCTGTTAAAAAGCTTATCTTTCTTTTTAATCATTTTAAGGCATTCCTTATTTATCCAAGGCTTGCGCGCTTTTTTACTTTTCTTGTGTACGATATATGGAAATGACTTCATGTACGCATCAAGAAATAGGCGCAAGAATTCGTCATATGCATCGTCAGATGTATGAGACATGTATACGGCATCCCATTTTATTTTTATAAGGTGATTGCGAAAGTTCTGCAATGTTTTTTCGCAAATATCTAGAATTTTCTTGGTTTGTGGAAGTGTCGTACGGTCTCTATTAAGCACTTTTGCCAACAAAAAAATAGGTAAGTGGTCGCTAATGCTTGATGCCAATACACCACCAATAACTTTGTGCTCTGGTAGGTTTGTTATAAATAGGTCAATTGATGTATTCGTTGTGTTTGTCACTCGTTCAGAGTTGAACCCTCGACCTCGCGTAGTGGCATAATGTCGAAGCATCACGCTGTGGTCGCAATGCTTTCGCATTTGTCTACGCTGGGATACCTATGTGGCCCTTGAATGTTTACGTTCTCCGTGATCATAGTGCCTTATGTGTAGTGTGTAATTGTTTTATAAACTGTTTATTCTAATATGCGTGTAAAGAGTGCGCAGTAATACAGGTACAGGAAGATTATGATGCGCCGTTTTCTTGTATTTCGTTTGTAGTGGAAACAAGTGCTCCCCAGTATCAGCATGGATTGCGTAGTTCCCTCTATTGTACATAGGATTCTCCAATTTAGGCAATTCTTATTGTTTTACGTAAGCACATAAGCATGAACAAAGCAAGTACCGCTAATTGCTTATTTATTAGTGTTGCCTAAAGCCTTTTTTATTTTTGCCGAGAACTCTGCTACATCAAGTGTAATATTGATTTTCTCGGGAGTTTTTCTTTCGCATAATGCTTTCGACGTATATGTTTTTTTGTAATCCCCCTCGTGTAAATGAAGACTTGATTTTAAATAACTAATGCCACACAGCCGCCGTAGATGTATTTCTGGCGAGTAAATGTAGAAGTAATCCACCAACCATTTAAATAACGACCGTTTCGGCAAACCGCACGCAGGGGAAGGTAATGAAGCTACAGTTCTAATCACGTTATGTACTCACTGCAAATATGATGTGTCTGTGCGATTGTAGCTTAAAGGTTACCGTTTGGTTAAAAACTACAATAATGATTATTTTTCCAGGCCCTTATAAAAATTTTTGATTGGAAAGAACGATCATTTCATTTCGAATCCTATTAACGCTCCTATGTAAGATATATGCTTCATAGAAATATTTGATTTACAGATTGTCTGCGCTCTCAGCAAAATAAAAGCAGCAGAAGGGGCGGCTCTTAGTACTATAAGTTCAAAAGCGTTAAAACCGTCATAACTGCGGTTGTGGGTGTCAGCGACATAAAAAAATGTCAGGCATGAGTTGTATGTAATATCAGCAGTTCAAAAATTTGAAAACACAGATTTCCTGTCAGTACCTGAAGCTCAAAAAATTTGAAACGAAATGAGTGAATGCTAGCACCAGCGGCATAAAAAATCTCGAAGAAATGAGTGTCTGTTAGAAGCAACCGGCTCAAAAAATTTAGAAGAAAGATTTGCTTTTTATAACAGCAGCTCAAAAAATTAGAATTAACATGACTGGTTCCTAGTACCAGCAGCTCAAAAATTAGAAACGAAATGAGTGGCTGCTAGTAGGAGATGATCAAAGATTGACTGTTATTACTAGCAGCTCACAAATAGAAGAAACGACATGAGTCGCTGTTAGTACCAGCAGATAAAAAAAAAACATGAAAAGAAGGGATGGGCTGTTAGTCCCTGTGGCTCAAAAAAATGAGAAAAAAATTAGAAAATTTAGGAAAAGAACTTTAGCTTTTATTACCACAAGCACAAAAATTAGAAACGCAATGAGTGGTTGTTAGACCAGCAGCTCAAATAATAAGGAAAAAAATTTTGGCTATTAATTTCAGCCTCTCAACTTATTTAGCGGTTATTTCTAAGCATTATTAAATAAATATAATTTTATTGGGCAGCTGGTACTTTTTTTCAAATTATTTGAACTACTGGTCTAAGAGCCACTCATTTCGTTTCAAACTTTTTTCGTCTACAGGTACTGACAGCCAATCTTATATTCATTTTGTTTTTCAATAATGAATATTAGCTCACGGTGATCTTTTAGCAAAAATCGCACAAGTATAGAACCCTTCATATTCGCAGTGAGTACAGAACGGGATTAGGAATGTCACATCATTACCATCCCCAGCATAAAGTTCGCTGAAACCGTCGTCCCACATATGGATGATAGATTACCTATGCATTTACAAGCCACAAATACACCTACAGTGGCAGTGCAGTATTATTTATGTAAAATCAAGTCTTTATTTATAAAAAGAAAGTTTTTTTTAAAAAATACGTCGAAAGTATTATACGAAAGAAAAGCCCACGCAAAAAAAATTATTACACTGTGTGTGGCAGACTGCTCGGCAAATATAAAATACCTTTAAGCAGCACTAATAAATATAAAATTAGTGGGAACTTTCTTTGTTCACGCCTATTTGCTCATAAAATAACAACAAATATTCCCTAAATTTGAGAATCCTATGTACAACGCGTTGATATGCTCTGCGGATGCTGCTACTGCGGAGCAGTTGTTTCCTCTACAAACAAAATACAAGAAAAAGACGCATCGTAATCTTATATCTGCATTACTGCAGCGCAATCATTACACGAGCAAACATTCACCGACGGATACGATACTCCCTCCTGCGAAATTTGAGCGCAGGTGGCGTAGCATCGCGCTGCTGTGTGAATTCTCCTTTTTTCTTCTTTCTTCTTTCATTCCCTTTCCCCAGAACAGGGTAGCCAGCTGGCACTTACACTGGCTAACCCTCCTTGTCTTTCTTCCCATTTTGTGTCTCCTTCTCTATTGCGCGCAGGTGTATGCGCGTTTCCATTTCGCGATATATTTGCTGGCCCGGACAATCTGTCTCGTGCAGCACGTTGCACAACGGGGCGAAGTGTGGCGCTACTGCTTCGCTGATCGGGAGATCGCGAAAGACAGCCTGTGGGTGACGCGTTGGCGCGATTCGCAGCGGCCGCCGCGAACAGACCGCCGCTTATTCAGGGCTTTGTTTTCATATATAGTATCGCTGGACGCACTCGCCGCATGCCGTCGGTGAGCGGGCGACGCGCGCCACTCTGGCGCCATCTCGTAGCCATCGTCGCCGCAGAGCGGCACCCCGCTTTTCTTTATCACGCTTTCGCCATACCCTTCTCCTCCGTTTTCCGCCTCATGCTTTCACTGTAGCCTCCTCCTCCTCTGCTTTCCTCGTCGCGTTCTCTTCGCTTTTCATCCCCCGCGGCGCTCCGCATTCCCTCTTTTGTCCTTCGCTCGGCTGGTTCTCTTGGTTACGGCGCCGACCCACGCCGACGCTCAACGCAGGAACTGGCGCTTCATATCTGCGCTCTAAAATAAACAGCCTATACAACAATTACACAAGCACACAGCGCAACACCATAGCCGCTAAGCCACCGCGACGGGTCGATACATCGTGAAATGAAAACACGCATACAACTACGCTCGAATTTCGTATTAGAAATTATCGTAATCGTCGGTGATATTTCTTCCTCGTTGACCTATCTCTGCGTCTGCTACGACAGCTTTCCCGTCGGCTTCCTTGCACGCGGTGTCCTGCGCGGCGGTCAGCTTCGGAACTATTCGCTTGAGCAGCAATGGACGCCTCCCTCGTGCCACTTGAATTCGTTGAAGTCCCGGATCTTGCTGAATGCCACGGAGAGAACTTTTGTTGCTTTCTACAACTGCCACCCTCTCATCATCATTTGACTGTGATCAACATTACTACTGGAGCTGGGCAGTCAAGTGCAGCCATTTACAAACAACACAATAAAAAAAAGCACTTGGCTGTACTTGAATAAGTATAGCGGACTGTCAATTGATGAATTAAGCATAGCTACATGAAAGAAGTAACTCACCACTCTTGACCTCAGCTGATCGGTTTACGACAAGTCTTAGTCAAATCTTTAATTCTTGCACACTAGAAAATGGCCCCTTCAGCACTTCCTCCTGCATCTCAATTTTTCTATCACATAGTCTCGCTAATATAACATCCAGAACAGATGCTCTGATGTTCAATCCTTATCAATTTTGTTTGAAGCACATGGATCAATAGCTAATACAAATATGAAATTCAGAAGAAATAAAACTGCATGACTTTAAATTCAAAAAGCACAGCAACGGCTAGTAAAAATGCTTGCACCTAGAAGATTGTAAAAGATTCCTAGGCACGGAGGGGGCATGCAGTCAGTTTTGAGTGATTCTCACAGATGTGCCGAATCCGTCTGATAGAATCAAGTTTTCTCTTCAACAATGCTTAACTTAAGAAGTAGAGCTATGATGACGTACACCTGAAGGAAGATTGTAAAAGCTCTGAGAATGATGTAACCTTAAGAACATCGCTGGCACTTTCTCATAAATTCAAGCAGACTTCAAGGCAAACTGTTGTCATTCTGCTATGATTGAGTGAAAGGGATGATTATGATGTTATGACTGTTTTCAATAAAACCTTCGCACTTCTCCAGGAAAATGAAGCAAGGGTTAGAAAAAAACTCAGTGCTCTTCCACTCTGTAAACGATGACCAGCGAAACTGTGTATGCGGGCCCCTTAATGGCGAACTGCACCTCCGCACCGGGTCGGCCCAGCTTTGCACTATCTTCGGGATCAGCCCACGAATGGGGAGTGCTTAACGCCTGCTTCACCTCCGCCGCGAGTCGGGCCAGTATTTCATTATCTTCGGGATTGGCCCAAGTATAGGGAGTGCTTAACGCCTGCCTCACTACAAGCTGGATTGAATGTGTTATACGCTGTATGTTAATATTGATGTGATATGTATGAATAAAGTGAGTGCAGCTTTACGCAAAAAAGCTCATCACAAAGTTTGTGCCAAATGTCTGTCTTCTGATATACAACAGTTGTTAAATTACATTTTTAGAGCAGTGACTTCCCCCTCTAAACATTAAAGAACCGCTGACAATTTGTAATAAGCAGTTGCTGACTTACTATGCCTGAACAGCAATGCCAGTAAAGCAGTAATGTGAAATTACTTTTAACTTAATTTATCAATTTACTTGCCATAGAATTTAAACGTGGATTGAGGTTTTGTAGCCCATGATCATCCCTGTTGTGGATGCAGCCCGACGGACGTGACACAAGATCGTGCAGGTTAGTTTTCCCATTAAGATGACGTTCTGAATGTTATGCCACCTGTAGCTGTCCTAAATGGCAACCAGTTGCTTGGATCCCACTTGTGAGGCTATAAACACTATAAACTATGTGCAGATTTTAAACGCACGCAAGACAATTTTGGTACAGCCAATAGGCTTTCCTATTTTCTGTCAACCAATATCTATCGCTTTCAGGCACGTACCCAGAATTTTTTTTCGGGGGGGACCCCAACCTAAGTAACCTTTCTATGCAAATGAGGGGGGGGGGGCTACCTTTACTAGTACAAATGTGAATAACGCCCACCATTCGCCATAAAAACGCGTAAACCCACAAAAAAGAAATGAAATAAGGTGTATTTTACAGGTGCGCCTGTGCGATACGCCTCTCCTTTACTTGGCAAACAAAGAACCACGCCAAATGGACTTGCGCAGGAAAGAAGCGCAGGAACAACACTGCCGAGAACAAGTAAAGAAGAGAAACTGTAAAATAAAGATTGCTTTAGTAGAATAGAACTTTAAAAACAGTAGTTGGAAACAAAGGCACACGGACCGCGCGGAATTGTGTTACTCCGCCAGCCAATGACAGAAGCAAAAAAAAATACCCGTACCCTCAGGCACGTACCCTTGGGTACGTGCCTGATCGCTTTAATTAAATCAATCCTATCATAACTGTTACAGGTGTTCGAGGCAACACTAGCAGGGTTGTTGGTTCATGAGCAAAAACTAGATTTCTGGAATCAACGAATAAAGGTAGCACATCGTGCATGCAAGGTAACATTCATCATACCCGCCGTGGTTTCTCAGTGGCTATGGTGTTGGGCTGCTGAGCACGAGGTCGCGGGATCGAATCCCGGCCACGGCGGCCGCATTTCGATGGGGGCGAAATGCGAAAACACCCGTGTGCTTAGATTTAGGTGCACGTTAAAGAACCCCAGGTGGTCAAAATTTCCGGAGTCCTCCACTACGGCGTGCCTCATAATCAGAAAGTGGTTTTGGCACGTAAAACCCCAAATATTATTATTATTATTACATTCATCATGTCTGTCGTAATAAAGGATACCATCCCCACTGAACACAAGGGTATAAGAAGGCGACATTTGCCGACCGCGCGTGTAGGCATGCCGCCAAGTTTGCTGGTTACATGCGACTTGCGGAAAATATTTGCTGGTACTTTTCTTTTTTCACGAATTGACGAACTTTCAGTGTAATAGAGAAGGATAAAAACAATGACTGCGCTCCCGGCATGAAGCCATGGAGAGCTTCCAGTTTTTCATGCCGTGCCAATGCCTCCTTTACTTTGAGGAGGCATTGGTTGTGCGCGTGCGGAAACTGTTCTTTTTTTGTTTTGTTTTCTTTCGGTCAACGTTACTAGACCTAACCCAAGAGGTAATCGGCTAACGTTGATCTAACCACCGTGGATCTAACGTTGGTTTCGGCGATATGCTCCTAGTGGCGCGACCAACGCGACTGATAATGTTTTCAGTTTTCCTTGTTTCTTCTGGCACGTCTTTTCTGTCTCGTCCGCGCCGCGCCGCAACAGTCGTCAGCGCGGTCTTCGCGCACAACAAAACTTTTGACAATGACCGCGCGTGTTTTGAACGAAATTTTTTTCAAAAACTTCGTTTACGTGTGTTCCGTGTCGCCTCCAGAGGACAAGAAAGGACCCAGGTTCACGAAACTGGACGTCTTCTTCACTTTCCTGTCGATCATAACGTTTTTCTCAGACATCGCTACCGGTACGTAAATGACACGCTCCGCCCAAAGGATCATTATGAATCCTCCGCGAAACTTTTCGAAGACTTACTTTAGTTAGAAACGTGCCCACCACGGGAACGAGCTTTACGTTATCGGTGTGATTCAACTATATGAGTATCGCATGTCTGTGGCCATGTTGTCATGCCACTTGTTTCGTCGACTGTCGCTTGTGGACGGCCGGCCGTTATCGCATCTGTCGTACTAAGCGACTAAACCAAGGGGGCTCAGTCGACTCGGCTTTCTTTAAAGGCGCAGTTTCTTGCCATACGGAGGTATAGAAAAGCGAGTACAGATCATTTACCTTGTCTGCATTATTTAAACGTCGCTACTGCTCAGATTTTGAGTGCTCAGTCACCGCTGGGAAAAACAGCAACCGTGACAACGGTTTAGCTAAACCGTCTCAGAACGAAACGTTTTGCACAAAGCAAATTATGTCCGTGCGCTCATGCTCTCTTTACGATGTTATGCATCTAGCGAGTGTATTCACGGCATTTTTTTCTTCCTGCTCTTTCCGCATGTCAGATGTGATCGTGGTCACTCAGTACGCCCTGTACCAGCTATGGGTGTACGCCGGCATGACCCTGTTTTTCGTGCTGATGCCTTCGCTGGTGGTGAACGTCTGCAGCTTCAGGTGGCACATTCACGACAAGCGTGTCTCGAAGGTTATCTGGGTCGCCAGCGTGCTGCAGCTCGGCGTTCTGCACAGGTAAGTCACGCTCCGTCGCTCCTTTGTATCCAGTGTCCAACTCCATAATCCGCGTTAGCGTCGTTGTTGGATCAGCAACACGCATTGCGTGAACGCTAATCCGGAGTGTAGATCGCGTCCCGCTTCTTATCGCTGTATGGGGTAGATGCCCCGACTGGCAAAGATGCTACGGTATTCTCAGTTGATAAGATAAACCGTGTTTATTCGTAGGTCGTAAAACACGTAACAGAAACAGAAAAGAGAAACCAAGTGTTTGAGAGAGGGGCTGAAAACGCAATCAGTACTTGTGTCGCGTTCGACAGTATTTTGTGCTGTACCTCAGCAAACTAAAGTATAATTTAAGAAGCCATGCGTGACACAAAGTAAACAAATCATATAATTTCGAGTCTGCTTAGGTATAAAGATGCTCAGGAATAACTTGGTGATAGTATTGCTGGCAGTAATTGGTCGGTAAGTTCATGGGTTCTGGCGGGCAACAAACTTCTGAGCCACTGTGCAAGCTAATCCCATGATTATCTGATTTCACCTCTGGTTCTTGGAAGACTGTGGTTGTGGAATCTAGACATGGTGGCAGTGTCAGCTTATTACTAATGTTGGCTTGCTTGGAGCACCTAAAAAAAAAGTGACTTAAATAATAAGAACAATAATAGCCAATTGCCGCAATTTGCCTGACTTGCTCCTCATTTACCACAATGGCTGCAGGCTGTCACTACCGCCACCACCTTTTCAAGAATGACCTTTTTGCGATGCACACAGCGTCATCTTTGTCCACTACAGTGTTGCCTACTGTGTCATCCAAAATGTGTGCACGGACACTGCTATTCTCAGAGTCTGCATCATGCAAGAAACCCTGAATAAATTTCTAAGTGCAAATGTTATGCAATAGCTCAGTATTTAGTGCACCCACCTCACAACTGTATATTGCCACAGGTGCGCGAGATATCTCCAGTGGCAGTGGCTGTGAAGGTTTTGTTTTAAAGTGAATAGCTTTCTTTGGCTGTTTTGACCAGTTACATGGTTGGCGGCTCGAGGTCGCTTGTCCGAGGTTGGAACGAAAACGCCACCACAAAGGACGCGTGCATGCTTTGTGGAGTGTCATAGCTCTTTTAGATATGCATGCATGCCGTTGTTCACCTCATAATAAAGAATGTCCACCCATGCTACCACTACAGTTGGACTGGTTAATGACTATGTTCAAAGCCTACTTAAATGTTCTCACTGCAACAAATATTTGTCGTCAAGATCGCCATTCCATTAATAAAGCGAAAAGCTCTCTTGAAGCGTTCAGCTATTCGCTTACACTGTCAATCATTTTCGATGGTTTCTGCACAGTTCTTTTCCTTGCCTTTTGCTGACAGGCTGAGATTTAGAAGGCAGCCCAATGACTACAGGGTGATGAAAAGAACAGCTGGACCTTGTTTCAAGCTTTTAACTGCCGTTGCAGCAAAAGTTTAGAGGGCAAACTTTGCAAGTCAACGTCACAAAGCGAGCAACCTCGTTATCTCTTTTCTCAGCAAGTCATGCCTTTCAGTTTCCCTGCAAGTCATGCCTCGAAAGGTGGTGAGTATTCTGGCTTCTCGATAGCTTACTACACTTAATAAAAGACGTGTTTCCTCTCTCGTCATTGCGGCATGAACTGGCGGGGTCAGAGCCAGCTTTAATGCGATTGGCATTCTTAGGGGAATTCACCCAGTTTACAGTAGGTCTGTCTGTCTGTCCCTATCTAACCTCTTTCACGCCAACTTGGATCACCGGGTGTATGCCACTGGGCGTGTGTTGCTCTTCAATAAACCTCTTTCGTGCCAATTTGGGTTAGTGGGCCATTGGGTAATGCCGCTCTTCACATACAAAAAAAAAAAGTCCTTTACAATTTAACCAGTGTTTGATGGAATCGAACCCGCATCATATACATTCAGGTGCTCTTATCATACACACAAGTTGTGTCCACGAAAACTGTGAGTAATATTTAAAAATAGCCATTTTGAAATAAAACGACGGTTCCATCGGAGATGCCATCAGTGGTGGAGGCCATGAGTTGACGAGTGATACGTGGCAGTTAGTTGCTAATTAAAACAATCAGTTGAATAACCTTTAAACATTAAGTTTCAGTGGTCTCATCGTAATTTGGAAATGGAAGGACGCTTCCGTACAAGCCATATCAACTTTTGGATCTAGAAGAAAGCAACTACCAGTGAAACTGCGGCACAATGAAATTCATCGGTCTGAGTGCACAAAATCGAAACTGGGAGGCTGCAGCGAGCGTTTACATCATCCATCAAGTCGAGACATTTATGTCATCCATCAGTCGGCAGCCATCACACTGGGCTCTGTGCTCCTCGCTATTTAACTCTTTGCCAATTAGGCTGAGCAATGGTGTATTGATGCAAATGGGTGCTCCTCCTATGAATTCCGTATTCTTGAACAGTTCTGTGCGTTCCCTGGCCTTTGTGTCGCCTAAGAATTCGACACAAAAGCTGGAGTACGACCAGTTTTGCATTTGCTGAACTGTGAAGACAAAAGGGGAAAAAATCAAGTTTGAATCTAACACTGAGTGATGCACTTTATGTCGTATATATTAATAAAAGTGCTGCAGTAAGATGTTTATGTTTTCTGCTCCCCAACTTTAACAAATCCATCTGCCATGCTGTCTCAACAGCTAAGCCGCTGCGCTGCTAAGCACGTGGTCACAGGCTTCAAATCAATTCCCGGATGCGGAGGCCACACTCCTATAAAGGGAGAGTGCAAAAATGCTCACATTCCAAGTTATTGGTGCACATTAAGCACATTAGTGAAATGTTATGGACCACTCCATCCACGCACTAACACTTTCAAATACAGTTTTTTTCCCCGCATGATTGAACAGTGGAATTTGTTACCTGCCGAAGTTCGTTTGTTACCGATTTCTCAATTTTTAAATGCTATTGCTGATGTATAGTTCCTTCAGATTTTTATATTTCGTTTGTTACCCATTGCTCAATTTTTAAAATGCTATTGCTGATGTATAGTTCCTTCACATCTTTATATTTCTATGTTCTTGTTTCTCCATATCATAATCAGTTTTCTTCGCATGTAAACCCACTCCTGCCATAGCCCTAACGGGCTGCAGTATGTATAAATAAATAAATTAATTAAATGAACGCCAGAGGAAAACATTACGTCGAGCTACATCAATAGATTATTCGTGTAGACGCCTGTCACAGTTTTCTGTGCGCCAATATATCAATTTGTTACGTAGAAAATTGTCACCGAAGGTCCGACTGCTGCTCCTTAATTTGGACAGCCAGCACCAAGATGAACGACTTGGTTTAATCTCCACATGACCTCCGTGTGCCGCCTTCTCCAAATGAGCCAGTGCCGAAGTCCTTTGAGGGGTACCATAGTCCACAACAGGAGGTGCCACTTTAATTTTAGTCTTTCTTTGCTTCTTTTTTTTTTGTTACTAAAGAACAATTCTTGCTCTCAGTGACAAATTCGCTAATATAGAAGCCTAGTCTCTAAGTCCAGGGGGGGGTATTCTGCAAGAGGCCACCTAGTGGACTGTCCATTTCGGCTGCTGCTGATTGGATGCAGCTTTACGAGCAAGGAGGAGACGAGCGGCCCCAGCCAATCAGCAGTGGCCAAAATGGACAGTTCAATAGCTGGACTCCTACAAAATACCTCCCCAGCTCAACTTACTATCTTCCTTCAGTGTCATTAAAAAAAAAAATAATAACCGGACCTTTAGATAAAGTTATTATTCTTCAGGTGGTCAACATTAATCTCGAGCCCTCTGCTATGGCATCCCTCATAATCGTGCAGTTTCATGATGCTAAATACTGTAATTCAATAAACAAATATGGGTGAAAGATTGTGGGACTATTCTCAAGGATGCTGCAGTGCGTACGGTTTCACCTATGTAGCTTTCTTTCCATCGCCACGGAAACACGTCTGCAGGTATAGTTACAGTGCCCATGATAGAGTGTGTCCCCTTCTCCCGACCTTTATCGACTACTTTCTTTTTTGAAGAGCTACACAGAGCATATTTTCGGCACTTAATGCTGTGTGCAAGATTACCTGAACGACTGTCTCCATCACCTGTGCCTGTATGTATCACCCAGCAACCAGCAGGAGTGGTGTTGACAGTACAAGCCAAAAGCCGTTATGTAACACTTTCTGTCAGAGGCTTTGTGACAACTGCGGTAGCACCGTTTCGCCTCTGCTTTCTAGATTCTGAAATTTTGTTTGCACGCTCTTGTGACTGCACAGTAGCGCTGTGACTCGGTGTTTGCGTTGTTGCATCTGATGACATTAGTGTGTTAGCATTTCCCATTAGCATTACCCATTTCCAATTAAGGTTGTGTTCCACCAGCTGCACGTAGATAATATTTAAAGCACTTGCACAGCCAGGAGCAGACAAGCATCAGTAACAGTAGAATGTTAATGCCATGCTAAATACTCTATTGAACCACATGTTCCCTCTATTTATTAGGTGAACATAAATGAAAAGATACAGATAACTGCCCTATCACCACTCTTGTGGGTATCACAAAGAAGAAAAAAAGGAGGGATCTTAGTCGGAGGCTAAACTACTGGTGTGGTGGAGCACCGCTTTATAGATATTGATAATAGAGGTTATCAAGATCTCCTAAAAAGGTGCATCCCACTACCACCATATTTACTCAAAGCTAGGTCGATCACCAACCCCTATGTAGGTTGAACTCCCCAAGGAAAAAAAAAATTCGACTATAGGTCGGCCCATGTTTATTTTTAAAAAGCTGGAAACTTTGAATGTGACACACCTTTATTTGCCATAAGCTAGGCTATTAAGTCTCACTAGTCAATGCCACATCCTTGTCATAGTTCCATTTTTATCATAACTACCAGAGAAGTCATCCTCATCGGATGCTCTGCAGGCACCCTTGGCAACATAAACAATGTACCCTCGATGCTGAAGACGGCAACGAGGATATTGCACTGGATATGCAGCGTTCCCTAAAGCTTGTGTGAATTATCTCCACACTGGCTTTACAGTGGGTGCAATGAAGAACTACGTTAGCTCATTACTTTTGCTGACTTTGTTCACAAGTATAGGTCGAGATTCTTTGGTCAGGAATGTAGGTCAATAGCTCATTTCCGGGTAACATTTTTGAAAAGGAAAGGTTCGCCTATATTCAAATAAACATGGCATATGTCATACTATTTGTCACTACTATTATTCTCTTACAGTTCTTGTCTTATACGAGTTGTTCGTAAAACGTGTATGATCTGTATTTGCTGCTCCTTCTGCTAAGAAAAATAAAAGGGCTGTGGCTTCGTCAAGCTGTCTCGGACAGCTCTTTTCTGGAGCTGCTCTATCTGCAATTAAATGTATCGGACATAAATGATTTGATTTGATTCCTGAGGAAGGAGGTGAGTGCCTTGAAAAGGGTTTAATTAACCATACTTTTTAGTTGGACATTATTAGCTTCATAATTAATTGGCTGCAACAGGTAAACAGTTCTGATAAAATGTGTATCTTCAATTCTGCTTCTTTCTTTATTTTCCTTTCTTTCTTGTAGGTGCTCCGAGCCTCGATAGATTTTCATACTAAAACACTCATGCAAGTTAGCATGCACTCTGTTTTATTGAATCTTGTGTTTGTCATATTGTTATGCAAAATAAGTAACTGCATGGACTCTAAAAAAAATGTCACTAGTGGCATTGCGACGATCATCATCATCAACAACACAAATTGTGGCAAGGATCATTCACCTCCTCCCTGTCCGCCCTTTGTTTTCTTTGCATACAAATATCTCGGAAGGAAAACCCTTTAAAAAGAAAGCTCTGGCCAATGTCTGGGAAGAGTTGATGCAGCTAGCTCTGACCAGGAAGGTCGAAGTGCTGCCCCCCAAACAACCCTACGAGAGCCGGCGCAACTAGCATTTAGTGCACATAATCGTGCACCACCTGGGCCAGATGTCACCACCTGGGCCACGTTATCACTCGTGAACTGAGCATGCATTGTTCTTGGAGGCAAATGTCACCCAGCCAAAGCATGACCCACCAGGCTGTGCTCCTTGAGTCTCATCAACACCACATCGCAGAGCACCTCAGGCAAGGCAAAAGACCCATCAGGACGTATGCCCTGCCACCTCTAAATGCTGCATTGGTGACTGACAATGCCTCCATTGCTAAAGATACTATGGTGATAAAATAATGAAGTCACAGTGTCTTGTGGCTTTCCTTCTTGCTTTTTGTTTCGTTCAGAGTGAAAAGGATACCGTAAACCTTCTGTGCACATTCCCACCACCAGGTACTGGCTGTGTTTGCGTGCTGGGCTCAAGGCCGAGCGGACCCGAGATGTGGACGATTTCCACGAGCTGTACCAGCACCAGAGTGACCTCTGCATGCTCCGCCTGTTCGACTCGTTCCTGGAGTCGGCGCCTCAGCTGGTGCTGCAGCTCTACATCATGGTCAACCACGAGGACTGGAATCCTTGGACTGGTCAGTACCAAGGCATATTGTGCTAACCAGCGAGTGGCCATACTCATTGCCTGTTAGCTCGCAGTCGTACAGGCTCAGATAATACCGTGAGCAGTTCGAATTAGAGGACGTCATGTTATTCTGTCTCTAAAACAACTAACACATGCTTTTTTTCATGCATATACGCATCGCTGAAACTTTTATAAAATGCTCTTTGTGATATGGAACTTGACAGTGATAGCAAAGAAATTAGCAGACACTGTTACCAAGAAGTCCAAGGCATATATATCTCTCTAAAGCCTGGCAGTGGAAAACTTGCCTCTAAAATTGCGCAGTACAATTTACATAGCAAGGATTTCACCCCCATAGTAAGCCATCTGTGGGCTATTGTTAGGCCTGATACTACTATGTAAGGAGGACATTCAGGGTCCCATAGCTTTCACCACACCAGCGCCTCTCAAAATGCTAAGTTTCACACATTCTGTAGAGCCAGTCATTTAAGTCACTGGACTTGCAGACATTCTCATATGTATCCTCACTTGTAGTAAAGCATTGTGACCATTAAGAACGTTGCAGAGCACAAACACACAGAAACTCATATTTGAGTGCCAACCTCCTCTGCAGAAACAAGGAGAACCCCGTCTGCGCCTCAAGTTTGCAGCGTGAAACAAACAAATAATAAAAATTGGCATATTGTAAAGATTTGCAAAAATTGACAAGACAAAATGTTCCCTGGACTTCACAAAAATTTAGTTTAATCATGCAATTGAGACATTAAGCAGAAACATAAGTTTATATATTTATTCATTTATTTAAAATGCTGTCAAGGTCAAAAGATAAAAGTTAGCCGTATTAATAATTGCCCTTGTACAATACCAAAAATTCGCTCTTAACCTGAGTTGATTAATGACAAGGCAAATGAGACACGAAAATGGAAGTCTGGTGGCAACACTACCTGGAAGCTTCCACACCAGCATGCAGTGACGTCAGGGATTTTGACAGCATCTGCTTAGGCCTAGTTAATATTTTTATTGGGGAACATGGAAAAATCTGTATTCTAAGGGAACCAAATGCTCGGCCCAACAAGTTTGAAGAATATTGAGCTGCAACTGCCCAAATATGAAAAAAAAAAAAAACATTAAGAATCGTGACATCACACTCATGTACCTGCACTAAAGGCTCGGTGCAAAATTGTAAAAGTGGGAATTAATTTTCTCTTGCGATGATTGGCGTGCTATCAGTACCGCACAATTGACAAGAAAAGGAGTTTTAAAAGAATACTTTATCCGAGTACATTAATACAAACTGACATAGTGTTTCTATTTGGTGTCACCTTAAAGAAACGTGTTAGGCATGAAAAAAATGAATAGTTTTTGAGTGTGAGGCGGCTGAGAACAAAAATCTATGTGATGTATTGCAGGCATCTCGGCACTGCTGTCTCTACTGTCTCTCGGCTGGGGCATTGCAGCCTACGGCAAGGCCATGAGGCTGTACCGTGCTGAAAAACAGCAGCTCTCCTGGACCGGTCTGATTCTGCAGACATTGTGGAGGTTCGGGACCATGACCTCACGTGTGACCTCTATGGTTCTGCTTGCATGCGTCTGTGGCGCATGGACTCTAGTCATCATCGGTGAGTGCCAATAAATGGACACAAGGAAAGAAGAGTCAAGCTCTTGGCTGAATGGAAAGCATAATACAGTGCCCTTTGGGTGGTTGGTATTCCGTGACAGATATTTTTAGCGCAGAAAAGGAGAAGCCATGGACAAGTTCATGAAGACAATTTGTCCTGGTTTCTTTCCTATTGTACTAAAGAATATTGTACTAAAAAAACTTTTCATCTATATGGAAAAGTTTTGGCAGAGAACTGAATGATCACACAAAAATGCAAAAGCAACAAAATTATAAAAGGTCATTGAACAAAAAATTCAGTACCACAGTTAAAGGGACCGACAACTGGCCAGAATGTGTTGTGATATGTTGATGAAAATTAAATGCCCATTATTTATAGTGAGAGAATCCAGCACGCTGCTTGCAGTTTAAGTAGCAGTAATAATTTTAAATTGGCAAAGAAAGTCTCAAGAACCACAAGGCCTGGCGGTGAAATCTTGATACTTTGAACGTATTGTATGAGGTTACCCTACATAATTTGACTGCTATTAAGTACAATATGGTTATTGCTTAAATTAGACACTTGTGCTTTATTCTATGCTTCGGAAATCAAAAGTGCAGACATGGCTACGGCAACATGCTGAACTGCGTATCACGTGTAAAAGTGTCATTTCGTTTTTGATCCGATTGGTTTCGTTTTGACTGGTTAAATACCAAAGCAGTTGGACAGCAAGCCACGAAAACACGTAGCTATTATCGCAGAAATAATTTAACACTTCGGAAAAGATGACTCGCAGGAACATTTCCTTGATAAAGTATAACACTTCCTTAGTTACAGCCGCCCTTGTTGTCTGCATCCCACAAATTCCGGTGTTTAATCACTATTGCACTCATCTATCACTGTTTGCAGCATGCTCCTAGTGAATGACTACACCCTCACTGCAGATCGCAAAATTGTGATAAACAATGTTCCACGGAATTCTCCACGTTACCGCTTCATGATTAGACACTCTGACTTTTGATTGCATTAAAAAATGGGTGCAGTCGACTCTCGATAATTCGAACTTGAAGGGGCTCGAAAAATTGTTCGAATTAAAGGAAGCCAATTGAATGGCGGACTTACCAGCAATGGCGCATGTGCACTGAGCTAACACATTAGTGGGAAGTTCCAGAAGGTTTATTCACACGTATTTATAAAGTGTAGTCAACGTCCAATTTTTCGGACTTCCTCGGGGCCATGAGAACATCCAAAAAAAATGAATGCATGCTTTTTACTGCCCCCATGGGCTCAAATCACCACAGGCACATCCGAAATGGCTCTAAAGGCCTGCCAGTACACTTATTAGACATATTAGTGCTTGTACTGTGATAGGAGACGGCGGGTGCACGTGTGTATAAATAAAGGAAACATACCATGGTCCCATAACGATTGCCCTTTCCAACTTTTGGTATGCTTCACTGCGTAACATCACTGTATTGAGGCAAAGCTGACTTCCGGGAACATGCATCATGCAATGCGTCATGCTTTCCGCGCTTCAAAGCCATTGGCAAGGATTACAAAGGCGGAGTCGGCACCATTCCTAACAGCGGCGAATGTTACGGTGAAGCTGTTAAGGGCTAGTTCTCCCAGGATCGTGTCCACATGTTGACACAAAATCTCGAAGATAGTATAATGCAGGGCCCACCCGCGGCGGAAGTAAAGCAGGCGTCAAGCACTCCCCATACGTGGGCCAATCCCGAAGACAGTGCAATGCCGGGCCGACCCACGGCAGAGGTGCAGTTCGCCATTAAGGGGCCCACATACACACCTCCGCTGGTCACCCTTCTTCACACAGTGGAAGGGCACTGAGTTTTTTCAATGAAGAACACGGCGTGAACACCAAGAAGCTTGGTAGAGAACATCGCGAAGTTGCTAGGCCTAGCATTGCTGTGATGCGACTATGGCTGCCAGTGGATCTGGGTGCGAGAGTGCCGGCTCGAGGTGGCGGGACTCAAGCTAAAGTGATAGATTAATCGTCAAAGATGTCTAAGGCATCAATATACAGTAAGCCCTCACTATAATGAAGTAAAATGGGCAGCAAAAAAAATTTGATGTAAACGTTAATTCAGTGAAAGTCACTACTCCATAAAAGTGCAGATCTATCAGGATCAGATTTCTCAGTTATAATTGGTTCCTTTCACAGCTGTCCACGCTAGGCACGTGGAAGGTTGCATGGAGTAATATTTGCCTGTCTGTTGCACATTGCTTCCACAGCGTCGCGGCTGCATGGCAGCGCCACTGAAACACGCAGGCACAGCAATGAGGAAAAAGCGGAACAGGCAATGCAGTGACGATAGCTGGCGAAAAAGGCTGCTACTGGAGTCATGGCACCTTCAGAATACGGGGGGTAACATAAACCGCCTGAAAGGCAACCTACCCTCTGTGTACATCCATGGCCTTGGCAACATGTTGAAAAGAAGGAAAGGATGCCCAGCCAGGTAGATCCCCACTCTAGGTCACCAACATCAAAACGTCTGCACTCCTCGCCCCCCTTTAACGGCACTCTTGCGGGTCAAGTGCCTCCGGCATCGGTCACCCCGACCGCCCAGCACCGCTGCAGCCATCCCACCCTTTCGCCCCTTCTTGTCTGTCAAGAAAAGGTTCTCGATCAAGTGTCTCCCCACCTGCCGCACTCTCCCCTCCTTTTTTACAAAGGACCTTTCAAAAGCTGCACACCACCACCCCTGAAGAATACCCTGTGAAGAAGGAGCTGAATGGGCTCCGAAACGTCGGGCTAATAAAATTCACTTATTTGGTTGGAGTCACTCTCAAAGTCCCAACTAAACAGGTAATTCCGTCGAAATGTTTAGCTTCAAGATACTAATGCTGTTAGATTGCCTAGTTAGTTGCTGTAATTATGATGCATGCTACCTGCATAAAATCAGATAAGGCACTGGTTCAAATCATTGGTTCTTCCAATGTTTTTTTGGCATCTGTGTCTTCTTTTTTGGGGGGCATTTAAGCTTGCACTGGTTACACGTACCACAACGCTTCAGGTACACCATCAGAAGCTTTCCATACTAAAGATGGGCATGTAAAGTAATAGAAAGTTGCTGCATTTGAACTGGTGGATTTTGCATCAGGTTCGTTGTTTCTTAGTGCTTTTCACTACGCCAGTGACTGCATTGCCCAGTTGCACCAGAATCCTCGTGCTATATAATCACTTCAGGAGTGTCAACGTGAAAAAGAAAATGGTTGGATTGCTGTGATCTTTTTCTTTACAGGCACCCACTGGATGCTCATGACTGGCTGGCTGGTGTGGCAGAAAACCGACTTTTGCCCATCACGCTGGGAAGAACTTGTGTACAACGCTGTCGTGGGTGCCATCTACACCTTCTGCTTCTTCAACGTGCGCGAGGGCCGGTCACGTGGCCGGGTTGTTGCATTCTATGCTCTCATTGGCCTGCAGAATGTCGCATTCCTCGCTGTCTACTGTGTCGCAAAGGGTGACGCCGACGACCTGCGTGTCATCACTTCAACGGCTGTAGTGCTGGGAAGCTTTGGCATTGGTAGGTGCATCTTTGGAACACAGTTCTGAGGAGCTAAAGTGAGAACATGGCATATCTTTAAATTGTGCATTTTATTTTGCCCTTTGTCACAGGCTTGGATACAGTTTGGACGAGCCTATGCAGAACTATTTTTAAAAAAATGAAAATGACATGAACCTTTAGAAAATATGACCTCAGGAGAAGAATACTGGGGCCCACGATAGGGGGTAAAACTAGTGGGTGGAGAAAAGAATGGTTACAAAATTTCGCCTCTGTTTGTGATTTGCAGCCTTTATAAAAACACGAGTGTGATGCCTCATGTGTGTCTGTTCCTCTTCTTTCCCTTTTTAATGCAATGATTAGAGGAGCACAGCGCATGGTGAGAATACGCAACACACTGCTTGAGCTGAAAGTGTTAAAAGTTATGGGCACAACGACAATCACAGTCGTACACAGTATGACCGCTGTCATGGCAAGTTGATAGTTGTATGCCTATTGTCAGACAACCGTATTTATCGTGAATGTCCTGTGTTTTCCCTTTGTATTTTTTAAAATTATTTTGTTCCTTCTCTCCCTTCTTTTTTAATCTTTCAAGCCCAATACTTCCTTGTTTTAAATGCTGCAAGTCACTTAGAAAAGCCTTTAGACACCTTTTCTCAAAAACTGAGCAACATGTTAGCACAGGTGTGATACCCTTTAATGAACGTAATATACCTTAATAAACTTGGAAAAGCGCCTAATATTGTCACGACCTAGTTGAAGACGAGAACACCGGTGTACAGGATGTATAAAAGCACTTTATAAGAGTAGCCAATGCAATGTCTTTGCCGTCTATCCGCACGCTATTTCATCGTCATTCTCATGGCCTGGCACATAACTGCGGTGATGGTATAGGATGCAGCAATGTGAGCACAGATATAATTAGTGCAGTACTTACTTTCCGTGTTCCTCATCATCAACTGATTGGTTCCTCTAAGCTGTCAACTTTTTTCCCCTTGTACAGTTCACTTATGGTAACCCATTGAAAAGGTTGGCCAGTGACATAGCTGCCCAAGAATGACAAAGGAATGACAACAGAACAAGTAGGAAGGCATGCCTATAAACGGAGCTTTCCTGTTTCCTACAACATCTGTAAGGGTGCGCGTGGACATGCGTCATCCAATGGCTGGCATATATGTGCACACCTGCCGACACTCCTGAATTTGTTGTAAAGTGTACAAATTTAGGCTCATCCTACGATTTTACTAATGTTGCAGCAAGTTTTAAGAAAAATAGGTTCTGCTGGCAAAAAATGTTGTAAAGGTGTTGAAGGACGGGGCAAGCAAGGTTGAAGAATAAAATGAATACCAGAAAGATGTTTCGACAGTGCCTGCACTGTCCTATTGAAGTAATGCAAGGCGCTAAACAGGGCTACTTGCTTCAATGGAAGCATAGCGCGCAAAGGACAATCCACAAAGACTAGACAGGACAGGCGGTTTGTCTTGCGCTGTGCTTCCAGTGTAACTATGTTTTACCAACCAGCCCAAGCCTATACTCTTCTTCTACTTGCTTCAAGCAAATTTATTCAGCCAACTTCCTGAAGCTTAATAAATTGGCAAGAAAAAGTGACTGAAGAAGTCACTGCGATCTACAAGCACTGTATTGCTTCTAAGCCTCTGATGTACCTAAATTGCTGCTCCTTTCGTGGTGGTGGGCCGAAACGTGGCTAATCGTAAACAAACTTTTTGCATAAATCCCATGAAAGATGTCTGCTAAGGACGAACATAAACGAAAATGTGTGCTGCTTCGATCCCCTCCACCCTCACTCCTCTCCCTTTGTCTTGTCCATGAATGCTCTTGCCAATTGTAAAATTAACAGGCTGGCAGATGCGTACGTGCCAAGTCGATTTTTGTAGGGCAGTGCAGTGCAGTATCGAAGATACATGTGTCTTCGATAATATTTTAGATAAACTTTAGGTATCCTTACCTGTATCATTGTACATCTGGCGAAATGTGTATCAGTAGTGTGTATCTTATGTGAATGCATCTTGTATCTTAAGATACAAGATACTGCTATCGCAACATCACCATGCAAAAATATAAACATTGGTTCAACTCGATTTCTCAACCTGATACTGCTGCCACTACGTCAGCTGAATAAAACTAAAGACAACAACATTCTTTTATCTTTCCACCGGACAGAGAGGGCAGGCAATGAGGTCGGTGCATCCCTATTGGTGGAGCGGAGTCACATGATGGCGCTTGCACAGTTTCAACAAAAACAAGCATGCGAACGTCTGCATGCAGCCGACCTTTTGTTTTCTTGCTTTTTTGTTTTTAGTTCTGTTGGTGCCATGACACTTGCTCGTAGCCACCATACCGTGCTACGTACACTGATGCATGCGGCGTCTATCGCGCAAATTATGATGGTGCTATAGTGTCGTTATCGAGGTTTCTCTTGCGTGGTGCTTTGTTACGAAGTCTGAAGAATGCAAGGATGGGTTTCTCTTGCACCTAGTAGCTTTCACACGTCAGTGATTCAAAGGATCTCGTGGATGTAATTTTGACTGTTATGAACCAAAGCATGGATGGCGCTGCTTCCGTGGGACTTGTGTATAAGCTGGCTATATTGTGGATGTGATTGTTGCTTGCAAGTGCCAAAAGCGAATTTTTGACTACGTTACAGAATATGAATTCTCTGAAGTATGACTAAGCTACGAAAGCTACACATTACAGAAAGACTGGCTCTTATTTATTGTCGTCGTAGTAGTGATGATCGGAGTTATAAGTGCCAACAGCATGAATAGCAGTAGTATCCTGTGACACTTTGTGCCACTACAATACGTATGAAACATTTCTGGTCTGGCACAAGTTTTCTTGTAGAAAAAAAATCGTAAAAGGGTTGCACGTTAATAAAATGTCAAGATAAAAAGCTAAAACTCCACAGTGGTATTTGCGCCACCGTGCAAAGGATTCTTATTGACATTCTTGTAATTAAATGGCAACCCGCTAGCTGGTCGGTAAGCAGAGTAGCGACTGCCACTAGTTACAACAGCTACAAGCGAGAACTGCTGACAGCACAGCGTATAAAGAGCTTTTATGTGAATCAGCTAAAGCAACCCCAGTAAATTGTTTCAGAATGAAAATATTGTACTTTGAGCAAAAAATAGAAAAATTTTGAGATACTAAATGACATTTCATTTAAATGAAACAAGGTTGGTCGGAGCTAAAAAATACCCACCAAACATTTTTGGGCATACGTATTTGCTGCTGCGTTATATACATCTAAAATAAGAAATTTGCTTATGTATCACAGTATCTTAAGATACAAATGGAAAGTACTGTATCAAATACAGTAGTAGCGGTAGCATCTTGTATCTGTATCTCAAATGCTTGTTGCCCTAGTATCTTGTATCGTATCACGATACAATTGCAAAGTATCTTTTCCCAACCTTGGTGTAGAGTCATTACTGACATAGCCCAGGGTGGAAAAAAAATTCAGTTTTGAAAGCCGCAGGAGGGAGTAAGTAATCTATTATGTAGTATTGGGGGTCCCAGTGATATTAATGATGTCCTATAGATATCCTATAGATATGGACATCCACTGCCAGGTCATGGATATCCTCAAGGTGTGTTAACTACGTCCGGTGGGAGTCCCTCACACGATTGTTTTGCTGCACTTTCCTTCTCCTGTGGACAGCGCTTGCATGTCCGCGAGCATCATCACGAGGGCATGCTGCATACATTTCGCAGATATATGCTAGGGCCCAGTGTCTGTTATGGTGTCTAGCTTTTAAGCCCGCAATGCTTGAATGGAAAGCACAAACAGGTTTAACCCAATTTCTCTGCCCGACATTCCACAGGCAGAGAAATTGGGCTAAACCCGTTTTTCAACATTCAAGTGAACAACAACACGTGTTGCATTGCATTTCCCAAATGTCGCTTGATGTAAACTCCGATAATGCGCTGGAAAGTGAACCAATGCAGGGCTAACATTGCTGTGCATTGTAAACAGTAGCTGTAACGTTGAGAGGATGTTTGCCTAACTACATTATTAATAAGGGAAATGAGACATCCACCCAATCATGGCAATTCCTACAAAGGAAGCCCATACGGTTTCCTCAAAAGAAAAGCCTCGCAGTTGAAGAAAAATTCGTCCTGGTCCGGGACTCGAACCCGGGACCACCACCTGTCCGGGGCAGCTGCTCTACCATCTGAGCTAACCAGGCAGCTACTAGATGGCAGGGCGAAGTCCAATTTGTCAACAACTCGAAGCAAAGGCAAGAGTTTGACGTAATAGTTCTGCGGAAACCCACAAAGTGGAGATAAGTATTTAAGAGAAATGAGACATCCACCCAATCATAGCAATTTTCAGAAATTTTTAGAATATATAAAGAACCCTAACGAAGGACTCTAGGTATATTCTAGCTGCATGCAGCAGAACAACATTTGGCTCGCATGGTCACGGCAGCATTGTCAACAAGTCGGGAACATTGTATTACCCTGTTCAATATGTTTTCCTGGCAAGAGAGTGTTGAAGACGCAGTGTTCAAAAAGGGAAGTAGTACTAGTATGTGGAAGGCTGATGATGATCATTTTCATACACCCAAAATGGATGGAGGGTGCAGGTAAAATTTGGCCAGTGCCGCCATAATCATTTCAAGTTTAAAAAATAAACATTGCCAGTTATTTTTCGGTTATGTGGCATCTATGTTTATCTTACGTTTCTGTTGTGAGAAATATGTCTGGACTCATTGTCATACACTTCTTCTCCCCCACTTTGACAGGCATGTACTGCATGGCGTTGTACTACCGGTTCTTTCACCCGAGTGGGCCTATCTACCTTTGCACTGGTAAAAGTACACAAGGAGAGAGTCTGGAAATGCAGGTGAGGCCCAGTGACTTCAAGTTGTTGCACATCTTACAAACACGCTTTTTCCATTAAAGGGCCCCTCACCAAGCCACATCGCAAATTTTGGTAATACGCTGGAAGTTATTATGTGCCCTCTAAGGAGTGTTCTGCCGCAAGAATTTTGCAAATTGCCCAGAGAACCATTTATGTTGCATAGATGTCAATAGGACATCATGTCTTAGACATTGCGCACATCCTATAGATATCTATATTTCTCCAAACAGCATTACAAATACATGGATAATCCAAGTCCCATCTAGATCACGTTGCTGTAACATTGAAAGGATATCACAGCTGGACATAAGTGACCTGTAATACACGTTCATTTTAGGGATGCCGGAGGTCCATAGAACATGTAATGGATTTTTCTTGTTCACGCTGTAATGAGCTGCATACCTACAAGGGCCACAGCAGGTGTACCATCTAATATAAATGAACTGCAAACAGCAGATCGTGTAGCCGAAGCATAACTGAAAGCACAGTGCGCGGCGTCGACCAGTCATCGTTGTACACATGCACGCTTATGTGGTTTCAACGTTAATTGCAGGGCGCTTGTCCTACTGCCGTTACGTCACCTATACTTTGTTTGAGGCTTGTCTTTTTACCATGCCGCGGTAGTGCCATTCCTACCCGAGATTACCATTAAGGTGACTAGCACTGTTGTTGCTCCTCCAGTGTAATACATTTTTTTGTGCTACTCAAATTACGATTAGACACTGGCAGCTTTAAGGGTGGAAGCAGAAGCAAAGCAACACACGTTAGGAAACCGGTCCCATGCCGGCTGTATCATGCTACAGATGTGGCGATGGTACTGCCACGGCAAGATATGAGAAAACAACTTTCGGACGAAATACGGGAGACGTTTATCGCAGTAGGGTGAGTAGCGCTGCACTCTGCGCAAGAATCACATGCCCACGCATGTGTTATGCGTGGGCATAGTTATGCTTTAGTTATGCTTCGACTGCACACTCTGCTGTTTGTATTTCATTTGTCCTCGATGATGCATCTGCTGACGCACATTAATGCCACGGTTACCACCATTGTGGGCAAGTAGCTGGTGAGCTTGTTTGAAGTGTTTTGTTAACGTGCAAACATGTAAATTTCAAAATATAGATTGAAACTCTCACGAGGTATCTTTCTTATTATGTATAGTTCAGACACTCATCAAGATGTGAAAAGTGGGCTCACGAAATCGTAGATCTGTAGTTCGATCATTGTGAATTATTACAAATCCTGCAATGGCTACATGAAAAAATTTAGTTCAGTAAGCACAAGGTAAAGCACATAAGCGAGACTCGCAATGTCATATCAACATTACTTTTCATAAAATTGATAAAGTTTTATTACAAAAATGATTTGCACCGAGCCAGGCACGTCTATGAAAATAATACTGCAAGTTCTAACTGTATACAGCCAGGTTAAATGTAAATGTAAAAAAAAAAAACTAAACTTCAATAAAAACAAATTGAAATTCAACTTCACTAAAGCAGCAGTAATGAGAACAAGGTATAAAGACTCAGAAAATGGCTAGCACTCACACTGCAATCATATATTAAAACATTGAAACTGATTAGTAGGAGGTGATAATATCAAATACTAATGAATGACCAAAAGTGCATGGCCTGCATGCCGGCACCTGCTTCTGGTGACACCACGAAATTCAAGATAGAAAGTCGGTACTTTCTAGCTATATCTAAAAACGTATGCTAAAAGAAAATCCGCACAAGAATAATACCAAGATGGAATGTTCACCTTGATAGGCAACATGCTCAGGCAGCTTGTCACACCATGCGAGTGCCAAACACATAACGCTGCCAGATACTTAGAAATAAACACTGCAAATGAGATATATCCCTGGCACTTGAAGAGGAGCTCCAGAAGCAAAACGATACAAATACAGATATCCGAAAATTAATCACCAAAATGTTGCCCTCACGACATTTCTATAAGCGCTCCACAAAGTGAACAAACGTGCAGTAGAACCTCATTCATACGTCTTGGAAAAAGCACGAAAAACCATACTAACCAAGAAAACGTACAATACGAAGTAAATAAATAAATTGACAGACTCAACTGTTGTTGACAATTATGTAATGTGAAGCGTTGTGCGGATCGTTAAGCACGAGATGCCAACGCACGTTGAGCTGGTGGTGCTCCGGCAGCCCGAGACGTGTTTTGTTGTTTTCCTAGAGGCGCGACGGGAAACCGAAGCAAAATCGAGCTGGTGGGCGACACCGGATGCCGTCGAAGCGAAATGTGATGCCCACATCGCGCCGCCTGCAGCAGGGAACGACGGCGCGTTTAGATTATCGCCTACTAAAGGCGTGCAGTTCGCTACTAATTGCACTATGCATCATGTGCTGTAAAGCAGATAGGTGAACATGCTTACCGCTGCAGGTTTGGGGGCGATAGCCGTGACTGTGGCGTGCGACGACCCGGGCGGGGATTTGCTGTTACTGGAATAAAAAACTATGCGCACAGTCAGTTTCACGTGAGGCAGGCGGCTATATATACTGTTCTTGATCACACCTTTTCTTGTTCACACAGGATCTAGTGGCCAAAAAACGTATGCGATCGCAGTCTGCAGCTGAGAATGGCAGCGTATTTTAGTTATTGCCTATTAAAAGTGTGCACTACACTTCCTACAGCACCACGCACTGTGAAAGAGATCGGTGAAGATGCTTATGGCAATAGGATTGGCGGTGATAGCTGTGAAACCCGTGTGCGACAATCCCAGAGCTTTGCTGGTGCCGGAATGAGGAACTGGGTGCACGCCGGCGTTTTCACATGAGACGGGCGGGCGAGTATTGCGGTGAAGCTGCCATGGTGGGCAGCTATGTACTGTTCTCGATTGCGCGTGCCTCACACATTTACTTGTTTACATGGGATCGAGCACTTACAGAAAGGTCGCGCAACACTTTTACCTGAGTAAGAGGGTCTATCCGCTCCCACATAAGGAACTAACCAAAGCGCAGGCAACCATCCTCAGACTTTTGCAGAAAGGGACATACCCATTTTTATTACACTCGGTCTGTCCAGACACATATACTAGCAACACCTGCCCTCAGTGCGGCGATTCAGATAACTTAGAACGTATGCTCTGGCGATGCCCCTCGTTACGAGGCACGGATCAAGCGGAGCAGTCAAGATGCAATACCTCACTGTGAAGCTCCGACTACGAGGACTAAATCTGGGCTGTCCAGAGAGCCCACAATGCTGCGGCCATGCTCGACCTGCTCGGCCCAACGTGAGAGTGGCCCGTTGCGCGATAAACGCGTATCTTAGGACTCACAATAAAGTTTTTCCATCCATCCATGGGATCTAGTGGCTGGGAAACGTATCACAGACAATATGATCGCAGTTTGGCAACGTACTAAGCGTTGGTGCCAAAAAATCATGTTTTCTGGGAACGTATGAACTGGTAAAAAATAAGCATAACTCTATTAGCTCATTTTTGCTGTTCTAGCTTGCCACGTTGGCGCCGGGAAAATGCATATGATGGGAAAGTATGAATGGGGTCCCACTGCACCCTAAATAGCAGTCAAAGCGCAGCTCTAAATTTCAGTACGCAACTGTGCAGTTCTGCCTAGTGTATACATACTTGGGCCATGGTCAAATGAAAAAAAGTCTAAAAGACGCTGATGAAGCACATTTCAAGCTGCTCACATGCATGAAATTGCCCTGCACTTGTGACGAGGCACGTGCTGCATTGATATCAGTGGTAATGTGAAGTCAAAGAAATTGAAAGTTCAAGCTTTTTTCTTGCAATCTGTCATAATATATTGGCAAGATTACATATTTTTAACTGTGTACTATTAGTTATAATTGAAGAAGAAAGCATTTGTTTATGAGAAAAAAATGATGCAACCAAAAGTGAAAGTTCTGGCTTTTGATGTGCAGGGTCCATCAGTGTGTGCAGAGGTTGTGCAAAACTGCTACTCATAACCACATGGCAAAAAAAATAAATGTGGTCATAACTGATACTCTGGGCTTCAATACTTCGAATTTTCAAGATGAGCAGATGGATATTTCATAATTCAGGAACACATTCTCCTTCTTGTAGGATCTCAAACATGCACATGGTGGGGAAAAACAATGTAACCGCCCCACCACAGTGCTGGAACAGGCAACAACGCAACTTTTCCTCCCCGAGCGTCTCCCTGTTAGGCAATATAGACAATTTGCTTGTATTTCTGCAGCACGCCGCGTTCACGTAGTGACAACTGACAATGTACGATCAATGTACAAAAGCTTTGCATGTGCAAGAGATGTCGAAATCACTAAGACATTTGACGTCTTCTGGATGACTGCCATGTATTAGTGGAACATTTTATAGATGTGCACTAGACGTTAAATGTTCATGACTTTCTTTCATGTAATTGTGAGAGTGCCTAATGCAACCAGATGAATATGGCGTTAGGCTGCTCATAGTGGGTATTCTTCTTATAGTGTCAATGTTCGTAACTCCTGGGACTTACATTATAATAAAAAAAAAAGCCTATGCTTATTAGCAAATTCAGTGCTGACATGATGAAGAGCATGGAGGCTTCGAGGCATTATTGAGAGAAGTTGCACTGTGGTGCTGCATGCACAAGAGCAGCTCATGCAAGTGATTCCAAGCTGTAACCCTGCTTGCCTTTTCCTCTAGGAACACGGCAACACTCCTGGTGATGCCTCTACGCCACCGAGCAAGCCAAAACCATCGTCAGCTGCGGTCAGTGCATCACACTCATTTCGAACCCTCAAGTATGCGAACTGTGCTCACCAGGTGACGTCTACACCTCGTCAGCGGGATCCCGAAAGGGCATCATCTCTTAGCGGTGACAGCACAATTTCGCCATGCAGTCAGGATACGCCGAAAAGCACGAGGCTCTTTGATAAAGCAACACCTGAGGAGAGGCAAACAGGCAAAATGGATGCTAGTGATCTGTATCGCAACAGGACCACCGTGAGTCTCTCAGGGGATGCCACAAGTCCCGTGCCATCTCGTCGGGTGAGGTTTGACTTGAAAGACTGCTCACTTGATGAGAGCCATCGATGGCGATCAGAGGACTGCAGCTTTGCCGACATCAGGTCCGACTCAGACGATGTTGAAACCCTCAGTATCACAAAGGACCGCTTAGCCAGCCGTCACCACGTCGTCAACTACAACTTTCGCCCATTTGTGGGCGAAGGTGCTCAGGGACACCCGTTCAGAAGGCACTGCTCCTGTCTGGTGCTCTTCGAGTGCCTGCCGGACCTCGGCTTTGACTCGCTGCTTCTGTCGATGGACAGCAAAGTATCGGCAAAGAAAGCATTGCTGAATGTAATGTCGACGCCGAACGTGAGACTCCAGCATTTGAACGAAGAAAGCTGCAGCGATTCGGCAGCGTCTTGGTCAATGCACAACTTTCTTGCAGCGGATCAGAGTGTCGTGGGCTTCTCGGAGAGTGCAGCCAGTGGGTCGACCGAGCTTCTCGTATGAATTGCTCACTTTCAATCGAAAGCTCCAGCCGCTGTGTTGTACGTGGTCGCTACTTGGCACTGAAGTTCCTCTAAGCGAAACCATCAGCTACATTTGCACAGTTTTTACTCGTGACAAAAGTGTGTTAAGTGACCAACTCTCAAGTGCTAGAGGCTCTTCTTCACAAGTTAGAAGTACGCCTCGCAAGCTTGACAGACGTCTCCGTATTTCGCAACTGGTTCTTCCAACAAAATCGAGAATGCATTTGCGCTAGCGTTCACTCGCTTAGCACTCGTGTACATAGACACATGTGATTTGTGTCAGCTCTAAATAATGGTGACAGATTTCAAACATTACTTCTTACACCACGCTTTTGCCTGTACTAACTCGTAACTGCAGCTATGGCTGTCAGAATTTTAATTCTAACCTGCACGTACGAACCGAGCAAGCAGCCGCAAGAAGTGGTGCTAAGATTGTCCATAGAGTACTCCTGTCGCTGTGTTTCATAGAGATTCGCTTTCAATTTTCTCCTTTTCAGAGCGTACAGAGTGTTAGCAGTGCAGTCGAATTTGAGCCGATGAAAAGGGAGAAAAATATTACAGAAAGATGGGGAAAGCGAAGGATCCCAGCAGAATCTCGGACCTATACGTTTGAATTGAGAATTGTGAGGACCCTTTGAGTGTACAGTAACCAGAGCTAGCAACACACACTTGTCTTTGATGCATCATCGGCAGTGCAGCTGTCACCATCATGCTGTGTTTCATCATGGTGATTACTGATTACTAATAACAGTGATGGCAGTTATAGGTACTTTACTGGTCACATTCACATCATCACTGAGTTGTAACTCTGGCAATGTCATTGCCTAGTTCGCTTCATTTAATCTTCATAAAGGGGATATACCAAGGCATGTTAGGTTATGCTGGATGGTCAAATTACTATTCTGGAATATCAGCTGTGTCAGTCTTACTGTGAGCAAAGCCTTGGTATGCAAGAAAAGACAGAAATGTAATAATGGATTTGTTTGTTTGTGATTTGTTGGCTCCAGTCAAGCCACTTTCTCTAGCAGCTTTTATCCACAGCCTTCACCATCAGACAGAAAAATGAAGCGTTATTATAATTATATTACTATCAAGGTGTTGAACTGAACCCGAACTGGTATTCTTAGAACCTGAACTGAGCTGAACCAAAACCAAACCTGAAGCAAAAAAAAAGAAAGAATAGCAGTTGCCGGTTTGGCACAGGACCTGCTTGGAACTAGTTAATGATTGACAGATAAACAAGTATTATGTTGCTTTCGGAAGGAATCAGTCGTTCAACTTGGCTTTGAGAACTTATTCTAAACCAAAACGACCAAGACATCAAAGCGCATACTTTGAGATTCATGACGTCGTAGTAATGTGCCGGCACCCTGGTTAGGGTACAAAATTCAGAAAAAAGCTTTGCCCTTCTTTTACTAGTACATCAATAAGTTACTGCTTACCGCCAAATAAATGTGAATCAAGGCTTAAGAAAGACACTTCGTTATACTTAACCAACTTAATGTTGCTCTCTAGTGTTTCTTCTTGGTATCCCTTTTCTTTACGTAAACAATCTAACTACAGAGCAATGCTGTGCCCAGTCTGCGCATCATTTCGCATGTTGGCTTGAAATCATTAGATCATACTTGATCTATCGTGCACACTTTGTATATATTAAAAGGCAACTAACCACTCGCTGTTTTGAAAGCTGCCTGCAAGCTACAACACAATACAAGCCTCTTCCATTTCTTTGCAAGCTGTACTTCACGATCAGGATACCAGTCCTGAAGCTGTAGACAAAGCCAAGGCACACATTTGTGTAAAAGACATGAACACCAACCACATGAAATAATAGAAGTTTAAAAGAATAAAAGTGGTGTGAGAGAAGATTGTAAACAAGGCTCCCATATCAGAACCAAAATGTCTCTCGTTCTTTTAAATTTAAAGTATTTTATGTGGTCGGTGTCCATGTTTTAGCACAACTGTGCCATGATCATCCACGACCAGTTCTCACGAAACTCTAGATTTCGTAGAAAATCCCGGGGTATGAGCTCATTATCTAAAGGACCTTAGGCCAACTGCCATTTACAACCTCTTTGACAATTCCAATAATGTTCAGTTTCCCCTTGCTGGGATTACTATTGCCAAATGCAACTTCTCATGATCGTGCAGCACTATTCATTAGGGGTGTGTGAGTATTCGAAACTATCGAATAATGAACCACATACTGTCCTGTTCGGTTTTGTCTTCGAATCATAGTCACTATTCATAAATGCAAATATTTTTTTTAATATTTCAAAACATCAACTGCACCCAAATAAACATATACTAATTGGAGCAAAAGTATGGTAAATTTTCACTCCCTCGAGCATAGCATAGACATGAAACATGAGAACTTGCATAGAGGAGCAAGTCATGTCACTTTCGTAGCATTACTTTACAGGCTGCACAGTCTCTACAGAGCCCTGTGCATGCGAAGAAACTACTTGCTTGCTCCTGATGCTCCATTTGTGCTTTTAATAAACAGTGCTTTCATAACATACTTTGTAATGACAGAAACTTTCTAATTTTACAAATACTGGGATGTGAGCATCGTTTTATATTGATTGTGATAACGGCTGTTCATATTCGAAAACAATTGAAACAGTATTCGATATTCGATTTGCTTATGGCACTATGCGAATCAGACTCAATTTGGTCTCACAGATCACTATTCACACACCCCTGCTATGGCAGAAAATGGAAGCTTGAAGAAAGGGGAACTGAAACTTACTTCCTCGACTTGCCCTGCTCTCCAGTGCACACAACTTTATGCAAAGCTCCTGCAATTTTCGTGCAAATTTCCCCCATCTCATGCAACAACACAATGACAACGACAACATCACCACCCATCGCAGACCGAACATGGACCCTATCAAATGGGCACGCGGGGCACGCCACAAGGCGCGGTGATGTCCCCACTGCTCTTCAATTTAGCTATGCTACACCTTCCGGCACAGTTGAATGATATTGAAGGCATACGACATGCGCTGTATGCTGATGATATCACGATCTGGGCCACCGAAGGCAACTTAGGGCACATGGAGGAGAGCCTGCAAGCAGCAGCACGGTAGTGGATCGCTACGCGGAGCACTGCGGCCTCCAATGTGCACCACCAAAATCAGAATTTGTTCACCTTAGGGCTTCCCCTAAGGATAACACAAACATCCACTTATCCCTCGGCAGTGGCCCCATCCACGAGTCTAAGGAGATTAGAATTCTGGGACTCTTCGTACACCATCAGCGAAAGGTCGACACAACACTTGAAAAGCTCTGGAAGATTGGAGACCAGGTGGGTCGAATGGTCCGCCGGGTCTCCAATAAGAGAGGAGGGTTACGAAGCAAGGACACGGTGCGGCTCGCTCACGCTTTCGTAACTAGCCTCATCCTGTATTCAGTACCCTACCTCCACTTGCGGAAGCGCGATGAAGACAGGGTAGAGGTTATCCTCCACAAAATGATGAAAAGGGCTCTTGATCTCCCGGTATCCACTTCCAACGGACGACTTCTCAATCTTGGAATGGTCAACACCTTCCAGGAGCTCAAAGAAGCTCATCTAACAAATCAATACACAAGGTTAGCCCAAACACGATCGGGCCGACTACTTCTGGCTCGACTACACATCCAACACGACTTTCACATACAAGAAAGAGTCAGAGTGCCAGAACTATGGAGACGCGTCATCCGAGTTCGACCTCTTCCAACCAAGATGGATAGAGAAGACCATATTGGACGCCGCCAAGCTAGGGCGGAAGCTTTGGAGCGTTACTATGGCAACAAACATGGAGTTTACTATGTAGATGTCACTGGGCCAAGCCACGGGGGATGGTATACAGCAGCAGTCATACATCAGAGAACACAGGTGGATGGGCTCACTTTTCGTACACCAGGTACAACAGAAGCAGAAGAGGTAGCCATCGCCCTAGCTGCCTCGGACTCTAATTCTAAATATATCATTACGGATTCGCGTGGCACGTGCCGTAATTACGAGGCTGGTTGGGTCACCCTATTGGCCGAGCGAATACTGAGAAACTGCAGCAAGGATGTCGATCCAACCCCCCGCTGTATAGTTTGGACTCCTGGCCATCAGGGCCTTCAAGGGAATGAAGCTGCTGATGCGGCAGCCCGAGCACTCACTTACCGGGCGGTCCCCTTTGGCCCCTGAGATCCTGGAACAAGAAGGCGGAATTCTCTTAACTTTCAAAGACATTTCTACCTATTATAAGGATAGCCATAGCCGGTACCCAGCCCCAGCTAAAGGACTGGGGAAAGCGAACGAACGCATTCTACTTCGCTTGTACACCAACACATTGCTGTGCCTGACAGTAATGAAACATTTTGATCCTGCGATCACTGGCAGGTGCCAACACTGTGGCGAGGTGGCTGACACTTATAACATGGTGTGGGCCTGCAAGAAAAATTCGGCTCTCACCCCCCACCCCAACCCTACCCGAGAGGACTGGGAGGCTGCCCTGCTTGGTTGCTCAGACCTTCAGGCCCAAAAGGCCTTGATCAAGAGGGCCAGGCTGGCGGCTTCGACCAATGGGGTCCCGGACTAGGGACTCCACTTAGTATGTAGGGCTCCTGCGCAAGTCCACACCTCTCTTCCTTAACAAATGCTTTCCACCACCACCACCCATCGCAGCATAACTGAGCGAACAGACAGACGTCCATCCTAAATAATTTACTGCAATACCTTTTCTATAAACCCGTTTTGTTTTCATTTCTCGGGAGACTTGCATGACGCGGCGTCACCACACAAAGTGATTGCATAACATCAAGGTCATTTAGCAGTCATTTCACCTCACTCAGTCATCTACTATTTTGCTACTTGCTGCATGGCCAATGTACAAAGATAACATTTGTTGCCTTTATAATAAATGCTACTTTCGACTGAAGGCAGTTTAGGCAGAGAGAGAATAACACATGTATTCAAATGTTCACTCAAAGCTAATTTGGGAAAGTGGGTAAAAGGAAGGGAGATTGTGCTAAGTATGGCTCACCATGGAAGACACGTGCTAAGCTATACTGAAAGGTACTACATGTCTCTATCATAAGCCCATGGCCAGACCCAGTGCTCGAATGGCGTCACTGCATTCATTAGGCTGGTAGTTGTCCTAGAAAGTCTTCAGTCTTTTGCATTCCCACATTATGTGATGCACATTTGTGGTCGCTTCCCTTGAATATGCATAGCATATCCCTTGTGGAGGTGATTGCGTGCACACAGGGTCATTGCATTGGCATGAACACCTTTATTATGCAATGATGTCTGTCATGTCATGTTCTGCTTTGGACTTGGTCACGGAGCAAGAAACATTTAGGAGTGGAAAATCCGCTGTTTGCGGCGACCAGAAAAAGTCACAAGCCCGTGGAGCCGCTATCGTGCTGGCGGCCTGGAAAGAAATTATCGTCGTTGAGAGTGCGTCGGAGCCGCCTGCCCGGGCGCTGCGTTTTTTTTTTTCGCTGCGGCTTCTCCGATGCGCCACATGGCGCCGCCACTGTATACGGCCCCGTCGGCACATACAATGATTGTGACCTTATCTGGTCGCCCGCGCTCGCTCGCGCTGACGGGAGTTCCCCTCCTAAATGTCTTACTCCGTGGACTTGGTTAAAGCAAGTTGTGCCTCTCAAGTTAGCCTTCTGGGAAGAGGGTTGGAGGAGCTGGGTGCTTGGAAATGTCAACACCCACCACAAATAATGGTAAGAGTGCACTCAGTATTAAACTTCATTTGGTCATTGACTTGGCCACACAATTCTTCCCAACCCACGCCCCCACCCAGTGCAATGCATAAAAATGAGAAATATGCTGTTAGAGTAACTGCTTCACATGTGGTGCTCAGTTGAATACATGACTCGCAGAAGGGATTATTTTAGGCTATTACGCATGTGTGGCGCAGATCTTAACTAGCAGAGCAAGGAGTCTTGTTATCATTGCCTTGTTGCCCTTGTGTACAAAGGTAGATACGTGAAACACGAATGGAACAATACCAAATAAAAGAGCAAAATCAAGATTTTGAGGTAGGAGACTTAGCGTGCTTGACTAGAAGTTAGACATTCGTCATACCCTTCTTCATGGTGAAAACTGAACTATGGTCACAGAAACTTCAGTAAATTTCTTGCATTTCTTTACATTTATGTATAAACTGTCCTGTTCTTGTTTCATTCGTCCATAGTAGCGCACTTCTTACACAACTATTTATAATATATATGCTGTGTTAATCTCGGCTGCTGGTTGTCCGGCTGTTTTACCAATGTGTTATAGCAAGCACCTGTAAATAGCTGTATATATTCATAGATTAGACATGCTTCAGCAGTGCATTTAACAGCAGGCTTTAAGCTTTCCTATGCGCAATTCATATTGTCTTGCCTGCATTGACAACTGCCCTCTTGTTGTTTCATTGTACAAACTACAGTACTGCTGTTCTATATATTTTTTGTGGTATGTATATTGTATGACAATAAACATCCTATTATTCATAGATCCTGAAGACAAGCATCACTTCTTTTGTTTACAAAGCACAGCAACATTGTGAACTCTCACATGATTAGCTTCTAGGGAATCGCAAAGAAGTTTTGTGTGTGGTGTTCAAGCTTGAGGGGGGGGGGGGGGGGGTTACCAACAGACTAGAATATTTACAGAAATTTCACTCATGATTGGTCTTATTTTGCAGTTACAGGACCCATCATCTGAATAGTTCCCAAACCTGAAATTTCAAACTGTACGCATGAGAGCTGCACAATAGCAAGATTTGGCAACAAGCATTCAGAATGCAGTATAACCACATGCAGACATCGCAAATCGCTCAATTATGCAGCAACGGTTGTGAAAGGGGACTTTTCATAAGGACAACTGCATTTCTTGACAGTGTTTATATGCTCATCATTAGAAAAGAACAAGTGGGTGTGTAAAGCAGGGCGATGAAAGTCAAAATATTAGGGATGCAGGGGCAGTAGCGATAACAAGGGGAGAGGTTGGGCTGCAGGTTTTTCCAAAATCTAGAAGCGGCAAAAACTAAACAATCATGTAAGCAGGCATCAATCCATTAGGCTTAGTTTTCATAGAAAACAGTGATAAAAGGCAGACGTTTGATGGTTGAAAATAAATAAAAAAATATATATTTTTGAAGGTTTAGTAGAAACAGCGTTATCACAAGTTATTCAATTAAGATTAAAAAATGCATGGAGGAAAATAAAAGCAATGGCTATAAATTGGGTTGTCGAAACGAACCTGAACCAATATTCTTAAAATGTGCCTGAACTGAAAAAAATAATTACCAGTTCAGCATGAACTAGTTCAGCATATAAGGGAGCAAATGAGTGCTCAATGCATCAGTGATCCTTCCAAATTTCACTTTTCAGTACGTGCACCTCACAAAATTTTTACCACTCGTATATACCATTATGTGCCAGAATAGGTATAAATATGTGCTGGTAACAATGCAGCCACTTAGGCAGAGACACTTGCAATTCTGAACTTAGCCATGCCAGTTGTGTTGGGCAGCCAAAACATTGTTTTAAGGGCCGGTTCAGCGCATGTGTCGCTCCCCATGCCAATATACCCATTACGTCAGCGCACCAGGTCCAACCACCTCACTGGAAACCACTGGTTCGACTCCTACATCACTCCCCTTGCTCATGCATATTCTCAGGCCAATTTACGCGATGAATAAGCGGATATACACGAATTGGCTATTGTAGAAAAAAGGTAAGCCTGTTGCAATGTCAGCGCGCCAGTTCCAACCATGTCTCTAAACACTGGTCCGGCGAATACATCACTCCGCATAATAATAAATGTCCTCATGCAAATTTACATGATGAATAAATGGATATGCATGAACTGGCTATTGCGGCAAAAACGTAAGCCTACAGACCGTTGCAATGTCGGCACGGCAGTTCCAACCAAGTCTGTAAAAAGCGATGGTTCGGCGCACACATCACTCTTCATGATAATGCATGTTCTCACACCAATTTACGTGATGAATAAGTGCACAAATTCGTTATCGCGAAAAAAGTTAAATGTATAGCCCATTGCAATGTCGGCACGCCAGTTCCAACCACGTCTCTAAGACACGCTGGTTAGGCACACACATCGCTCTCCATGCCAATAATGCACGTTCTCACACCAATTTACGAGATGAATAAATGCGCAAATTCGTTATCATGCAAGAAAAGGTAAGCATTAGCCTGTTACAATGTCAGCGCGCCAATTCCAACCACGACTCTAACACATGCTGGTTCGGTGCACACATCACTCACCATGCTAATGCACATTCTCACATCAATTTGCGAGAGGACTAAATGGGCAAATTCGTTATCGCGCAAGAAAAGGTAAGCGTTAGCCTGTTACAATGTCGGCGTGCCACTTTGAACCACGTCTCTAAAAAGCGCTGGTTCGGCGCACACATCACTCCCCATGCTAATAATGCATGTTCTCATGCCAATTTACGAAATGAATAAATCCGCAAATTCGTTATCGCACAAGAAAAGGTAAGCATATAGCCAGTTACAATGTCAGCGCACCAGTTCCAACCACGTCTCTATGCTGGTTCGGTGCACACATCACTCCCCATGCTAATGCACATTCTCACATCAATTTACGAGAGGACTAAATGGGCAAATTCGTTATCGCGCAAGAAAAGGTAAGCGTTAGCCTGTTACAATGTCGGCGTGCCAGTTTGAACCACGTCTCTAAAAAGCGCTGGTTCGGCGCACACATCACTCCCCATGCTAATAATGCATGTTCTCATGCCAATTTACGAAATGAATAAATCCGCAAATTCGTTATCGCACAAAAAAAGGTAAGCATATAGCCAGTTACAATGTCAGCGCACCAGTTCCAACCACGTCTCTATGCTGGTTCGGTGCACACATCACTCCCCATGCTAATGCACATTCTCACATCAATTTACGAGAGGACTAAATGGGCAAATTCGTTATCGCGCAAGAAAAGGTAAGCGTTAGCCTGTTACAATGTCGGCGTGCCACTTTGAACCACGTCTCTAAAAAGCGCTGGTTCGGCGCACACATCACTCCCCATGCTAATAATGCATGTTCTCATGTCAATTTACGAAATGAATAAATCCGCAAATTCGTTATTGCACATAAAAAGGTAAGCATATAGCCAGTTACAATGTCAGCGCGCCAGTTCCAACCACGTCTCTAACACGTGCTGTTTCGGCGCACACATCACTCCCTATGCCAATAATGCACGTTCTCACACCAATTTCCGAGATGAATAAATGCGCAAATTCGTTATCATGCACGAAAAGGTAAGCATTAGCCTGTTACAATGTCAGCGGCGCCAGTTCCAACCATGACTCTAACACATGCTGGTTCGGTGCACACATCACTCCCCATGCTAACGCACATGCTCATGCTAATTTACGTGACGAATAATCAGTATGCGTAAATTGGCTATCGCTGGGAAAAAAGTAAGCCTATAGCCCATTACAATTTCGGCGCGCCAGTTCGAACCACACCTTTAGGAGTGCAGGTTCAGCGTACGCATCACTCCTCATGATAATTTGCGTGAGAAATAAATGGTATGTGCAAATTGGCTATCGCATAAAAAGGTAAGCGTATATCCTGTTAAAATGTAGGCGCTCCAGTTCCAACCGCATCTCTAAAAAGTGCTGGTTCAGTGCGCACATCACTCCCCATGATAATGCACATTCTCACACCAATTTATGAGATTAATAAATGCGCAAATTCGTTATCACACAAAAAAAGGTTAGCGTTAGCCCGTTACAATGTCGGTGCAGCAGTTCCAACCATGTCTGTAAAAAACGCTGGTTTGGCACACACATCGCTCCCTATGCAGATGCATGTGGTCACGCTAATTTATGTGACGAATAAACGGATATGTGAAAATTTTCTATCGCGCAAGAAAAGGTAAGCCTATAACCCATTACAATATCGGCGTGCCAGGTCCAACCACTTCTCTGGAAGGCGCTGGTTCGTCGCACTCATCACTCCCGATGCTAATGGATGTACTTCCGCTAATTTACGTGGCAAATAAACGCTATGCGTAAATTGGCTATCGCAAAGTAAAGCTATCTTTCACAGAGTAGCCTAAGTGTGGTGCAATATGTTTCATTAGAAGCTGCAAAAAATTTGAGTGTGAAGCCTGCCCACTTATCTGGCAAGCACATGTAGTGTTCAGTGCTACCAAGTGACGAGTGAGTGCATACATGTGTCAGAGATGGTATGTGGGCAAGTCATCCTGGTGAAGCCACTGCATCTGCAGTCAAAACATTTCAACTACCAGCGTAGTGTATAATTTCGTGTCCAGCATACCTGTCCAGGGCAGCAAGTGTGTCTACATGAAAATATTTCAAGTGCCAGCATATACAGTAGTGCCATTGCCAGCGGAACTGCAGAGTACAAAGTGGTGTGCTCCCAAGCTGATCATCAATGGAACGCTGCCTGGACTGTGTGCCAAATATCTTTGGATGTGAAAGTGGGTGTGAACTGGTAAAGCATCTGCTCGGGGCTACATGTGTGAAAGGTTTTTGTCAGAGTGCTTTTTATTGCGGAGCTGTTGGCCCCTAGTTGGTCGGCATTTTCTGTGTCCATGTCTCTTACCAAAAATGTGGGCCAATCGCGGCAGCAGTGCAGCGCCAGAAGTGATGGCTCGTACCCCCTTATGGCACAGGCTTCAACAAAGTGAAGTGCACAGTGCATACATTATTTGGAATCACGGATACAGTATACAGAACAGCATACCTTTCAATAAAGAAAAAGTGCAAAACAAGCATCCAAGCCACATAATTGATGATAAGGTGCGCCTGGTAACAATGCGAAGCATGTAGCACTCCCCACATACGTTTCCCAGTAGCGAGTGACGACCTTAGCCTTGCGTATATATGGAATAACCAGCCTAGCATCCGATTTCAGTGTTGTTGCAGTACCGCTACGGGCAACAGCACGTCAAAATTACCATCACTCTAAAACAGTAAAGCACTGCATATCCCCCCAGCAGTTGTAGTGGTGGCATTAAACAGCTTCGCCGGACATCCACTTTCGCAGGGCCACGATGGCGAGCCAACTTCTTTTATTTACTTTAGGAGAGGAAATGTGTGCAAGGTGTACTAATGTATTCATGGGTTCGCAAATGATTCATTGCGACTTTATGCCTGTTCTTGCAAGAGTGGTACATGTGCCTTTTGTACAATGCTAATTATATAAACGGATTCATATTTATTCTGACCACTACTCCCTTGGTTACTGAAGCGCAGCTTCCTGTGCATTCCAGTTAATTTCCAGGTTTAAAAAATTAAATTACCGGGTTTTACGTGCCAAAACCACTGTCTGATTACGAGGCACGCCGTAGTGGGGCACTCTGGAAATTTGGACCACCTGGGGTTCTTTAACGTGCACCTAAATCTAAGTACATGGGTGGTTTTCGCATTTCGCCCCCATCGAAATTCGGTCACCACGGCCAGGAAATTTCCAGGTATATAAAAGTTTCTAATAATGACGCATGCACATTCAATCCTCATGTACTATACTACTAAGATTTTTTAGTTGTGTACCGTTACTCAGTCTCATCGTACTCTGCACTACAGTGGTGTTCACTTGTTACACAAATTTCCTTCTTTGAGTATTCTTTAGGATCATTCACTAGATTGTTGTTTGTTTTATGGTTCTTTTAATTCTCTTACCATTACTATATTTGATGCACCGTACAGGGCAATATTTTCAATTTAATATGTTCCCGCTTGATTTTTATCACAGGATTGATTTTTGATAGTATGTGTCGTTATTCCTTTTTGTGTTCTTTTCGAGCTTCTAGATGATTGGTAACACTGCTTGTAGGCAGATACCATGCGATTAAATTTCGCATTGTTATTCTGCTTCTTACAGTTGCTGTAATATCAATTTCTTAAATAACTCTAGTCTGTTCATCTGATAGCATGCGCTCTTTACTGTGCAAAATAAACTTTAGCACACATCACGGTCTTGCTGTTCGTCATTGTATGCGTACTTACGAATTTCGTTTATGCATGTTCTAGTCACTGTTGATCAATTTCTAGTTCATTAAGAATTGTTTCTGCTAGTTGTCATTCTTGATGTGCTTTTAATTCGATTTACTTTGCATTTCTCATATTTTGCTGAAACCTTGCATATGTATAATTTTTGCAATAAAGTGTTGCTTTGTGATACGTTCATTTCATGAGCTCTTAGCACAAAAGCCATGGCCTAGCCGATCGTCGAAACGTGCCCATTTCTTAGCGGGATGTCATTCTCATTTTGGTTGTAAACCTCACTGCTGCACACAAAGGCAGCATTGTGGATTCATTTTCGTGGACACGTGCCTTCTCGAGTGACTTGGTCGAGGATGCGTTGGCCTCTATAGGTAATAGTGCTTGGCACTGCACCAGGAGCTCAGTAGCACTAGACACCGACGCTTCAACTCATTTGGAAACCGCAAAAATGAGCTTCAGAGTATCGTAAACCTTTCAAGGCTAGTTCTAGACCAGCTTTTTGATAACATCTTAAAAGCGTTTAGAAATCATATATGAAGAGCCCTGGCAAAGGGATTAGTATTTGTCTTTATCCCAATCCTATTTCAAGACCAGCTTTTCTAATATGTTTTGAAGAGCTGTTCTAGATCGTCCGAAAAAATAATTAAGCCGGATATTAGATGACATATACGACGTTTAAACAACGGAGTTGTCTAACTCATGTCTTCTGTAAACCATTTCTTTCGTCTCAGATAAACACTTTAAAAATGTTCTCTTTTGTGCTACCTGGGCATGCTCCAGGAGCCAACGGTCACCTACTGCTCATCAATAAACCCTTTTTTGACGTCAACCGGGGTCACTGCAAGTGTCACATCACCATCACACCTACACGGCGGTATTCACGTAATGCGATTTTTCTTGCTAATGCGGTGGGTTTTTCTACTCTCAAAAGGCGTGTTATTATCAAATATGACCTTCAACATTGCGTTTGTGCTCTTCATGAGCTTTTCATGGGAGGCATTGAGCTAAAATGTTTTCGCTGCTACCGAAGCGGTGCAGGAAGACTGTTCTGATTATCTCGTTCATCGTACAACGACAAAGTATTTGGCAGAAGACTACATAGATGGGTCCCAGAGAGACTGCAATGAACGCCAGTTCCAACCACGTCTCTAAATAACGCTGGTTCGGCACACACATCACTCCCCATGCAAATGCACGTGATCACGCTCATTTACGTCATGAATAAATTCAGATGTGCAAATTGACTATCGCGGGAAAGAAAGGTAGGCGTATAGCCCGTTACAATGTCAGTGTGGCAGTTCCAACCAAATCTGTAAAAAACGCTGGTTCGGCACACACGTCACTCGCCATGCAAATGCACGTGCACACGGTAATTATAAACGGATATGCATAAATTCGCTATCATGGTCACATCATGAAGAATGCACCACACCAATGTAAAACGATGACAAAGGGTGAAAACAAAGCAAGGCATCTAAAGCAAATTTTTTTTTTCTTTCAGTCTGCAAAACAGAAGTAGCCTAGGCTACCATAAGAACTCCATCAGAACATTTTGTTTAATGGTTACAACCAACCTGTCCATAATGTATGCCTTCACGAGTAGTTTCTATCAACAATACAAGTTCTTGAGTAGTTTAACAGATATATACATATATATCCGTTCACTACATGTTGCTGTACCTTTTGCAGTAACCAAACATCATTCAGTTTCCTATGAAAGCACAGAAAACTGTATGCTAGAGTCTAACCCCACAGAGCGAACATGGATATAACAAATTATTCGATATAGCAAATCAGAAACACTTGTTTCTCATTGATACCAGCATGCAACGAATTTAGTTTATAAAATATATTATATATAATGAAGGTATATTCAAGTGGGATGCAACTTCATCATAATGAGTTTGACTCGTTAACCTCCATGGTGAATGCACTTCAACCGCTTAAGCATTTTATTAGTTTGACCAAAAGTGGCCTTATATTGCGTTCCATGTATGGCTTATTTTGAAACTTCACTCCATCGAAAAGTATTCTAAAGCATTTTCAATCAATTTGCTTCATAATTTAAGCGTGAAAACTTCATTTTACCTCATCCAATCACAATACATATGTACTTGTGATTGCCACAAATGTTACAGTTAGAAAGGAGAACAACGCTTTATTGTACCAGTTTCAAAATAAGTTGTTCTGCAAAGTTCTTGACCGAAGAAAATTTTTCGTGCATTCTTGCACTTCTAAGACAGGTCAGAGTTGAGCAACGAGTTTCTTTTGCACGGGCAACTCGTGTGAGCTGTTAGTGGCAGACGCCATCGTTCCATATTCGCCAAGAGGTGCAAAAAGTATGCCATTCCAAAAATGTGGGCTCTGAGTGCTGACAAAGTGCTGCCATCTAGGTAGTAGAAAGTAAAAGCTGCAATAAACGTGCCCGTCCAGCGCTGACGAAATGGCTGCCATCCATGTTGTAGAACACCAAGACTGAATCAATGTGGCTTTCATGGCACTGAAAAAAGCGTTGATGTGTAGTAAAACAAAACAGCAAAATGACCACCATTTTAAATGCTGGCACGGCAGCAGTAGAAGGAAAACAAAGTGAACGGGTTGACTGATTTAAATCTCATTGAAAAAGAGATTATTGCCATTTACGAGCTGAGCTCATCCAAACCAAAATTAACCGCGGTCGCATTGATGAGCTGAGCTTGCCCAAAACACTAAAAGAGTTTTTAAAAGGCTTGTGAACATCAATATGTGCACACAACTGAAGAAATTCAAAACAGAATCATATCTCGAAGTTAAACTTTATTTAAACATTTCCAAAGATTTTTTTTACTCCCTCCCACTCCAGTTACTGGAGGCACAGAGCAATAAAAAAAATACACAAATCACGCCCTATACCCCTCACCCCCTCTTCCTTCCTTTTATACTGATAAAAGAAAACGAGAAGAAAAACGCCATGCCACTAGTAAACAATACTGGCTGGCACACAGGCAATGAAGATATGGTACAATTTTTTTTTCTGCCCTCCCATCCACTCTTGCAACAGCCCGTTCTCCTAGCACTCTTCGTCAGCTTTGCTTTAAATAACCAAGCCCCTCATGTAGACATGTGTATGTGTACATCCCTGGGTATTCGCATCTTGTCTTCCGAGTCTTGGTATGGACACAATGCACTCTCAGTCATTCCCACTTCTCCCAGTCATCATCAGCCTGCAAAAGACAAGAAAGAGACCAGCAGAAACAACCTTTCCTTCACACTGTGCTAGCGACATCACACATTTAATGTCACAATTGGTCCTTTGCACAAAAGAGGTCCCAGGAAGGAGGGCTAAACTGGGGTGGTATTTTTGGGGAATGACTTTCAGAGATATTTCCCCTTTTGAGGTATTTCGCGTGACTCAGCACTGTACACCTCTGCATGTACGGCCGACAGCAAGCTTGGTACAGCACCATAAATGCTATTTTCCCACAATGCCAAGAGTGCTGTGAGCTGTTTTCTTCGCACACCCAGTGTCGAGTCGTGCAAAATCTCACGAAAGTGAGTTTATATCTGATAGCGACCGCCTAAGAATACCACCCCTGAATTATCCCATTTGAAAACAGCTAAAGCATCAGGAACCATATTGTAAAGTTAAAGCTTTTAGCAAGCACCAATTGTTAACCCTTTCAAAGGGTTCTGGCAACACCTTGTACAATAGGCATCGTGCACAGGTCTTCTCTAATTGCTACCATCTGCTGGAAATTTCAGTGACTCTACAGTAACTGACGCACGAAAAATTTCAATGAGAGAACATCAAACAAGGAAGCAGCCACCTGTATAGCCAGCAAGTACCAATTATTGCTGTGGTAGCAGTGGCACATGTACCAGAAAGGCAATTGTAAGGTAACTGATCATGTTGACTGCAAAGAGTTTGGTCAATACCTTTCAGAAAGCAATTCATGTTTTACCACATAAGATTATCAGTAATGATGTGCAAACCAAAACCCTCACATTTCCAATGATGGGTGTTCCAAATTGCCATTTCCATTCTGTTAACATTATATTACTTGTGTGGTCCCTAGCTTCTTAAGTTTATCCTACAAGTTACGACCCCTTAGAGTAGGGCTGGTAGAATATGGTAGCTTTATTCTCCTCGAGAATAATGGTGAGCTGCCGTCCATGGATTGGGCGCAACAGCCACATGCACTCCAACCTACTTTTACTGTTCTGGACTTTCAGGTATCTGGGCCCCCTGCGACTACTTGGCCTTGAAAAACACTCTTTCACAGCACGCCCCCACTTGAGCAGAAGCGTTAGCTTGGGCCCAACTCTGATGCCGCCTGTTCAAATACATGTATAAAATATACAAATGCAGAAACTTTTTTGAGATAACCACTGGCCGATTTTAATGAAATCTGTTGCATTTGCAACAGAAAGTAAAATTTTAGTGACTGTTGGAAGCAGAAATTTGAATAAGGCCTGAATTTTTTAAAAGGAATTTCCAAAAATTGGTAAAGTTGAAAAGAAAAACAGAAGCACGAAGTTTACAAATTCGTAGCTCTTCTACACCTAGAACAGGTATTGCAGTTCTGTAAACTGCATCCATTAGAGCATTCAAAACGGACAAGTTTGACATGCCAGTTCTTGTCTTACGTGAATTTGTTACATAGTCTACAAGGCTTCTGCAAAAGCTCTATCCACATATTAGGGATAAATTTGAGAGCCATGTGCAATACTTCAATTTTGTTCGTTTTAGATGCACTATTAGATGCAATTTACGAGATTGTTATATCATTTTTTTATTGCTGAGTTAGAGTTGTAGACTTTATAGTTTTGGTTTCTCAAAATCTTCAATTTTTTAAATTTATTAAAATACTGATGGCCTAAACCGAAAATCCGCTACCAACAGTTGAATCATAGGGTCTTACAGGCCAAAACCAGCATTTGATTAGGAGGCACGCCGTAGTGGGGGACTCCGGATTCATTTTGACCACCAGGGGATCTTTAACGTGCCCCCAATGCACGGAACATGGCCGTTTTTGAATTTCACCACCATTGAGATGCGGCTGACGCCGGGATTTGATACCACGACCTCATGCTTAGCAGCACAACACCATAGCCACTAAGCCAGTAGAGTGCAGGGGGTCACTACCAACAGTTACCAGATTTTAAAATTTCTTTAATGCAACAAACCTCATCAAATTTAGTGCAGTGGTTGCTGAGAAAAACGATCTCTCCTTCCCCATGTATTTAAATAGGAGACCCCGCGCTCAAGCTTCCTCTTAACATATTTTTTACTGCAGCCTATATATGTAAGGAAACAGTAGCCTTGAGAATACATCTCGTGGCACTTAAAGCCAGACAGCAGAAACATGCAAGGCAATGGTTGTCCTCTGCTTACTCAGTCAGGCAATGAAGAAACAGGCATACTGTCGTGAACAATATGAAAGGGAACACACAGCATGTGCCAGGTAGCCTCAAATCCAACTTCAAGCGATAAGCATTGGCAACAGTTGAAAACAAAGTGGAAAGAAGTGGAGGGCTGTTACGCTAAGTGGCGGCGCTCCCACTCCACCAGTGTTTCTAAAATGCAAGGAGCACCTCGTAGGCAGCTGGCTGCGATAATGCCTTTAAGTATAGTTGGTGAGTGACAAGACATTCAAATGTAGAGGTAGCTATCACTGCTGTGACAATGCCCACTGCCTATGACGACATTGACATGGATCCATCGTTTATCACAAGCTCGCCCAATAAAGAGTTAAAATTGAACTACTGTTTCAGTTCTATTCTTCACCATTACTACAATGTGACAATATGAATACGAGCATAGACGGAAATTGGGATGGGTTGATTGAGCCTGCAATGTGTGCTGACATAAGGTTCTAATTGCATTGTAAAATCAAACAGTGATGAGAGTGCTACCGGTATACTCGATTCTATTGCACCCCAACTGCAATGCACACACCATTTAGGGAGAGAGAGAAAATGCAACACCCTTGATTGTACCCAGGCCAGATTTTCGTGGTTGAGAGGGTGAAACAGCGATTTGTTACGAAATCAATGTGAAATTTGGACACCTGCTATAGGTGGTGTTCAATGATGACAAACTTCTGGCCCTCGCAGAGGCTTTTGGCACCCGCAGTACAGCAAGGCGTTGTGCTGCGACTGTAGATGGCACTGCTTCTGCACACCCACCTGAAGGCATGTAACTGACCCACCTATATCAAGCAGCATGGAGTATGGCACCAACAGTTCAGTTTGGCCAGCCGAGGAGGCTTGCTACTTTCTATTAAGCATGTTCAAACCCCTAACACATGGTCTTTAAGATCGGGAGGGGGGGGAACTGAGATTCACAGGTTGGGATTAGGACACCCCCTATTGCAGTTTTGGTTTCATACTCTAACATGTTTGTCATACAAAATTTTCCCCAAAGTGGGCATCAGAAACAAGTAAATATGGTAAAAGCTCCTTCCTTTCCACTTACTTTTCGATGGCAGCTGCTGAGCATCACCCCAAGTTGGGTTTAAGGCTATGTGACATGCACTCCCATGTTCCCTTTCATGTTGCTCACTATAGTACATACACTGGCCTACACATCTCACCTGCCAGGCACTCCTGGCAGCCCTGAACATATCAAAATGGACTGTAACATAAGGACCTATAGATCAAGGCTAGGATTGAGACCTAGGCTACATGGAGTGAAAAACAGGCGTCAAAGTGGTGAATTCCTGATACGCAGCGCCAAAAAATGTTACGTTAGCCACGGACCTGGCTCAGAAAAAAAAGAAATTGCCTGATGAATCTCACTGAAAAAAGTGGCAAAAGTGCGAGATGCGCTCACCAGGCATTCCGAGGAGCAATCTCTCTATGACTGCCGGTGCCCAGCTGTGAGCTGTTGCAGGTTTTCCTTTTTCCATTTGTAAACGCACATTTCAGATTGCTCGGCAATTAACAATTGATAGAATGCAAACCTTTTTTATTGTGACCTTTTTGTTTTGCAACAAACATGAATTCAGTCTGAGAACACCGACAGCAATGCGGCGAATATGCAGCAGCATTTGCCTCTTCTTTGCTTCCTGTAGCCTAAGCCAGTGAAAATCAGTGTCATTCCGCCACATTTATTTCTGCTGCGCAAAGTTCGTCATGAAGGTTTACTCCATGTAGCCCAGGCTTTAGTTCTAACCAAATCAGTAAGTAGCACAGCAGTAGGCATTTAGAAAATGGAAAAAAAAAAGAAGAAAGACGTGCCCTTGATTGAGTGCTGACCATGTCACTTGTCATTTCAATAGGGCAAAATACCGTTCAGGCATACAACAATTTCTGTTGCAGTTCCTGAGAGCATTGTGCGGCTGCTGTGAGGGACGTACCGCTAGCTTGACTGTGTGCTATAAAACCCTCAAGGAGTTCCACTTCAAGGGGAACTATGAATTAATATCATATATATGCAACAATGGTGCGCTAGATCCTGGCATCGCTCTTTTTTGGAGCTTTCCTATGTCACTCCCCAAATGATTTTCCATAACTATGAACTGCACTGCAGCTTACTGCAAACCTCAAGTATTCTTAGAACACTTGGAACAAGTGCACAGAGCACAAATTTATTACATGCAACATGGGAGCACACAGACTGTGGTGGCTACAATGTTATCTTGCCTATAAACGAGATGCAAGACTGTTACAGCTCAGATGCAACTCTACATCTCTTGTTTAGTAGCACCTCCAGTAATGGCTTGCATGCACCACATGATACAATATCACCATTCAGATGTCTCTTAGCTGTGCAGAGGCGCAACATGAAGCATTTAACGAAACAGTGAAGGGTCCATGCCTAACCCTGGGGCATTAGACCTTGCATTAAGCAAAGCTGGGGCCTGTGCGTTGAAAGCTGTGGCCCAGCACTAAATGAAACCCACATCCACACATTTATTGCAAGTTATCGGCAGCAAAAAAGCGGCAACCTCTCATTGGCTTCCCCAGAATTAGTGATGCCACTGTAGAGATTCACAGCGGTACTATAGTGTACCGTGCAGTGGTTGAAGGCGGCACTGTCAACATGCCAAGCCCATCATTCATTTTACCTCAGACGCAGAGTGGGATGCCGGTTTTGCAATGGAAGCGGTGGTGGGAACGTCCGTGTCCGCCAACTCAAGCTCAAACTCCTCCCAGTCGCTAAGGTCTGAACGGAGGGGATGGGGGGTCAGCAGTTGGAAGAGAGGAGGAGTTTTGGGAGGGGTCAGGGGGCCATTGAAGAGAACAAAAACAGAGCAACAGGGCGGTTACGATGAGGTCAAGAGTCGGGTGCAGAGAAGGTTATGTACAAAGCATGTCACAGAAAGACAGTCTGGTGATGGCTTCCATGAGGCAAAGATAAGGTATCCATCCAAGAAGCACAAGGTGCAAGGTTGCAAGGAAAAAGTACATCAATCTAGACTGGTACACTGCTCTTTCAGAACACTCAAAGTGTTTTTGAGACAGAAAAAGATTGAAAATAGCTGGTGTCTACATAGCACCCCCTCCCAGCAACAGCTCCCTTGAGTAACAACCGCCAATCTTGAAGGCCATGCCTCTGTGTACTGCAAGTACTGGAAGAACATCTTGGCTGCCAAGTTTTGAACACCACCTATTAGAATACTGTATCTGAAGGCTAAACTTTCCTTCCTAAACACCTGAACCATTACAGCAATGACAAGCCCGAATCCCGAAGTCGATGCCACCGTTGCATGCTGCCAGGTTTCACAGCTATTTCATTGATTCAATCTTTCGGGAACACACGCCAACATGAGCGGTGTCTTATTTCCAAATGCAATGCAGGTTACCTCATTTTCTTCTTTGTTTCAGTAACTAGCTCCAACCAGATACCACAACAATCAGCAAAGCTACATCTAAAATTGCCCCTTTTGAATATACACAATTTGTGCAAGAGCGATAAATTACGCTCCAAAAATGTACAAGCCCTCCATTTGTGGCAAGACAAGGCCAATGGAGAAGCTCACAACTGGAGGCAGCATATGCTCTTGCTGAACTTCAATCTCCTATGAACAGACAAGGAAACACCTTATTTCTAACCTTAAGATTGCCAGAGCCAACACAGGAGCACTGCTCCATGTCAATCACCTTGGAAGCCATACTCTGCTACATTAGGGAGTCAAAAGGCCACACACGACAGGCACACGTGTAATCAAATACGGTATGAAAAGGAAAGCTTGGAGCTATATTAGTCTGTACAGTACACCTCCTTATGACAGCAGCCGTGACTCAGCAAGTCTCTGTTGCAAAATCAGCTACACATGGCTAAGCAGCATATCTTTTTCCAATTTTAAGCCCGACGCAAATTTCTCTTTCTTTTATTCATTTACCACTTCAGAAAAAGCAGTACAAGTACGCTCTGTCACAAAAGTTCCCAGGCCAGAACACTCATAGTTGGAGCAGACCTAAAGCCACATGGCAGTGGTCTTATCGCCGGGCTAACCTAACAATGTAGAGGGGTTGCTAGACTTCCAGAGACCTTTATACAAAACAAGTAGGTTGCTGCTAGGGAATACGGCACCATCATATGACTATGTCCGGACAGGTACCTAGTCAGCAACAGCCAGCTTTGCATTTTTTAAGCGATGGTGCCCACTTCCCTCTCAAATTTGTTTCATTTTCTCAATTGCTATAGCTCTGCTCTCAGTGAAACTGGTGCATACATTATTTTGAAATATTAAACGATCTCTTTAATGGGATAGATCTGAATATTGCTTCTAGCATTGCTATGAACACTTTCCTGGCACACCAATCTGCTGCCTGCAGTAAAAGCCGCTACTCCAAAATTGCAATTGACCAGTCTAGTTTGAAAGGGTGTTTCCCTTCGCTGCCCAAAATGACCACGGCCAACAGAGCAGAAAGCAGTGACAAGAACAGAAGCCACTTCATACAGAGAAGCTCAAGAGGCTCGACTTGGCAAGACTGGAGCGACAAGCTGCACGGGTTGCAGGAAATGGAACTCAAGTGAAACAAGCAAAGGTAGGCATTTCTGGCATGCCACCTGAAGCAGGCAGCTGTCATTTGAGCATAAACGGCTGAATGGACGGCAGGAGGCTGAAGATAGCACCTGTGTTGGCGTCATCCCGTGTTCTTCCTACTGCCTGTTATGCTTACAGCCGACTGTACCGAGATAAAAGCACACCCCGCAAAACTGGATAAAAACTGGGTGAGCCAGTAATGATTCATGGCCAAACTGTAGTGTGCAGAAAGGGGACGGACAGGGGAAAAGGCGATACAAACAAGCACTGACTCACAAATGAAATTTGAGTTCAGAAATTGGAGGCACACATGCATATTGCTAAATGTCTGCTTACTTTTTACAGCAAAGCTGTATACCTCTACCATCCAAGGAAATTTGCACATTGTTGGTGTGGTAAGCAAAAATTCCCCATACGTGGGCCGATCCCTATAAATAGTGTAATGCCAGGCTGACCCGCGGCGGAGGTGCAGTTCGCCATTAAGGGGCCCACATACCCAGCTTCGCTGGTATATGGGCCCCTCAGCTTCTTCACAGAGCGGAAAAGCACTGAGTTTTTTTCCAGTGATCATTTTAAAAACTGGATTGTCACCATTACCAAATTTTCACTCGGCACAAGGCCTAAGGTACCTGAAATTTTGTAAATGCTGTTAATCACAGCCATATAAAGACAACGGGCAAGACATTGCTCATTGGCCTTATATATGGTGATGAATAACAAAAAGTAAACCCCTCAATTTCACTTCTTTCTTTAATGCTATAGCAATGGAGCATGCGATCAGGCTGTGTGAATGTCATGGGCAGTTTCGTACACTCTCAAATGTACATAAGCATTATTGATCACTCTGAAATGTACACTGAGACATGTACAAATAGCAGATGCGCGTGACCAACAAGATTAGACTTGACCGACAGTGCTCACCCCAGTTGATCTCAATTGAGTGTTCCTTGTCTTTCTTGCAGAAGTGTGCAAATAGCAATTTTTAAGACTCAAATATGAATCAAATATTGCGAGAGACTAGCACAGTCAAATCAAACAGAATACTTTTTGAATAGCTTTCAAATAATTAGTAGCTGATTTCACAATTGCTATATAACAATCTCTATATCCAAGAATGTCCAAACCATATCAAATTTATGTTGCTACATTGCACATTATAATAAAGTGTTTATTAAAAGCAAAAATGAAGCACTACAAGCTAATAAGTAGCTTACTGACCTACCCGGGACTCACTGGTGGGAGCGAATGATAGCGGTTTAGCCTGAAATGTCTGCCTTAGTGACATAGCATGCCCGACTATGTTGTGTTTTGTGTCTGTTGTGACTGCTGAGATAAAATTTATTGCACTTCTGCTTCAGTTTATGCTTCATTGCACACAGTCGGTGATTTGAAATATTAAAAAGAAATTTCATATTTACAGATAGTTCATGTTCTAATAGTTTGAATAGAAAAATACAGCAGAACACCGTTGCTATGTTCTTCAAGAGACCATGTGAAAAAACTAACAACCAGGAAAATGTAACCATGGTTAGACCGCAAATTGCCACAACAACATTAGAAACAGCTCAGAATGGCTGCCAGTACAGTTATTAGACATCTCGGTGCTCATGCTACAACCAGGGATAGTGTGTGCCTGCGTGTATAATATAAAAGACACATACAATGTCCCGTGACAGTGGCCCCTTTCAGCTCTTAATATGCTTCACCACAATATTTTGCATATGCTTCACTGCATAACACGGTTATATTGCAGTGAAGCTAAAGCAGACCGGCGATTACGCAACATGTTTAAGATCCTTGCCGGCTCCAAATTAAATGCAGCCCTGTGCTCGGCAGATCTGGCCCAGCGTGCATGATTCCTGGTAGGTTTTACACAATGCACCCTTTTTTGGGTGTTTCACCAGCTGCTCTGTGCACGTTTTCTCCCAAAAGCTCGTGCAATGCCTGGCTTATGCAACTTCAGTTGCTTGTTGAAACATTCTGGCTGGCTGTATCACTACATTTACATAACCACCGCATTCAAACGCAACATAAGGTGCGGGAACATTACATAATGGCAACATGCTAAACGGGAGTCAATTGGATTTAGGTCGGGACCACAAAAACGTGACGTAGCAGCCAGGAAAACGTAACAAGGGACGTACCAATGGACTTCCACTGTATTTGATTTGGTTTTGCAAGCAGTTTGAATATTCGCCCACCCACACTTTCTTGGCTTAAGTTCACCCTTTGAAGGGTTCAGGTTCTTAACATGCATTTTTTCGCAGTGTTTGCTACTTCCCTGTAACTACAATGCACAATCAAATGACAATGGCAAGCATGTGCTAAACAGAACTAAGCCAATCGTTGAAGATGAGAGTTACACGCATGCACAAAAGAAAGGAAATAGGTCATGTTGCATTTACACACTGCTGACTAATATATCTATGTACACAATGTTTGATGCAAGAGGATTCTGTTGTTATGCATCTCATGCAATTCTGCATCAATGTCTCTATGTCCATCACCTTTGCACACACTGCAATTTAGCCATGTATGTCTACCCATCATAGTCATAACAGGTAGCATGAACTGAAACAGAAAAAAAAAAGGCGATGTGGCATACATCCACGTCCTTTTTTCACTATCTGTTTAAGTTTGTGCTGTGACAAGTTACCTACTGGCAACGTTTCTAGTCCTGCTGCATACAAACACGCCCATCTTAAGGCAGAAGTAAGACAAATGTAACAGACAAAATGGAAGCAAAAGACGAAGCACAAAAGGGAAACCCTAAAAGCGTGAAAGAATGCCTCGAAAGCAAACCAAATAACAGAAGGAATCAAAATGACAAGTGGAAGCACTAGGATGATAAATACAACTTCTTAGAACGACAATATGGCACAACAAGCAACAAAACAGCAGGAGATGTATGGCAGAAACGTCACAGTGTATGTCCATTACAATAAAGCCAAGATACAAGTAAGAACTTGCGCTTTTCATTAGAAAGCCATATAAGCATGATGCAGACACCAAGCAAGATCAGTGATTTCAAATGATATCAGTGATGATAAGCATTACAGCACAGATAGAGAAAACACATGGATGAAAAAAATGTGCAAAACAATGCTTTCAACAACAAGAAAGAAAAGAGTGGTCAAACTGCAGATTGAAGTTTGTGTAGCTGAGCATGACAAATATTTTTAAAAAAATAGGAACACAATGATTGACCAATGACAATTGACAACACAAGAATAGCTAACAGAGGCAGCAACAAACTAGTGAATGATTAATAGAAACCAAACATTGTCTTCAGGATACAAGGAGAGATGACAGTCAAGCAACTCTGCAGTCTGCACAAAATAAAAACAGCAGTTGAAGTACTTACAGTAAAAGACAATGCCAGTATGACAACAGCAAGCGTGCTAGAAACATTAGCTCGCATGCGCATGAGCAGCTTGTAAGGAAGAACTGAGCATAAGAGAGGCAAGCGAATGAGAATAGTTGTGTGATAATGGTCATGAGAACATTGAGAAGGGTCATAATTTTGTGAGCCAGTGCTGAAATCCCACAAGAAACATGCAAAAACGAGACACTTGCAGTGCATACTAAATAACAGAAACATTTGAACAAAGTAAATAAAACATAATCAAATATGAACCCGCAACCCTTCACTAACAACACAATGACCTTCCCAATGAATCTTGCCCATCGAGCTAGTACAGCCCAAAGAAACAACACAGTTCAAATAAAAATAGTGAACAAGCAAAATATTTAATACGATTAATCTGTAGAGGCATGACTATCACCTCCAGAGCCGGTGAAGAACACGGCAGCTCACGTGCAGGTAGCGCAAGGAAAGAACCTGCTGGCACGCTTAACCTGATTGACCACAGCATCGGGCGCTCTAGAGATCCCGCGGCACCATGGCTGGCCGCCCTAAAAAACTATGGCCATGGTGGCTACCTCTTCACGCCACCTCCCACAAACTGGTGACACCGGATGACCGAACCCCACCATGCCAGCGTTAACGCACCGAATCTACCAAGGTGAGAGTGACATAGCCTCACGTGGTCCGACAGATGTGCCGCAGTTGTAGGGTGTCCGGAAATTATGGATCAACATGCCAGATATCTGGTTCATCCAGCTGGACAGCCACTTCCGTTTTAACAAGGTTTCAAGCTCTGGCTGCGTTCCAGGCTTCGGCTGCCAATCCCCAACCCCGATTTCTACGAGGACTTAAGGCTCATTCACACCGGCGACTGACAGTGGTCGCGCGACCAAGTTGGTCGCAAAGCGACCAGTCGCAAATGGTCGCAAACGGTCGCCTTTCTTGAAAAGCGACCATTTTGGGCCAGTCGCTTTCTGCGCGATTTTTCAGTCGCGCGACCGTGGTCGCAAAACTGATAAACCAATCAGCGGCGCACCGGAAGTGATCTTTCGTGTGTCTACATCCGGCCTCCTCCGGCGTCGCGTTCAAATTCCGCGTAGATTCCGAGAGTTCTCGCTGAGAACGATAATCTCCGGGATTGTGACTTGCGGGTCGCGCTCAGCCGGGCTTGCCGGTGTGAACATCAGTCGCCTTCGGTCGCTTTTTGATTGCGAGTCGCAAATGGTCGCGCGACCTCCTCAAGTCGCCGGTGTGAATGTGCCCTTATGGGCAGCCGTCCTTGCTCGCCACGACACCTCGAGCAATCAGTCACAACAGCTCTTGCCATTTGAACCGTCGCATCATTCCACGTCTTGTCGTCCCACATCGTCTGCGTCCACCTGCACCTCTACTCGGTCCATGAGCTTCCTCCCCATTTCAAAGGCAGCTGTGCGACGACTCTTTCCAAGGAATTCACTGGGCCAAAAGCAAGCGCTTTTGGCTACAATATGGCCCTCTGCTCCCCTTCCTTGGACGTTCCTGCAAGCCATCTGCTTTCCATTCAGAGGCACCTCCCTCATCACCAATTCAGAGGCCCTCCCACCGGCTTTGCTAGTCACAAATTTCACTCTCGCAAACATGGTGACGCCACAACCACAACCCTTTGCAATGCCTTCAGCAACCACCCCAACCCTGATGCTAATGGTATTCAGTATTTCACTACAAGCAGCAGCGGGCGAGCCTTCCCATGTTCTGTGCTCGCACCTTCCGCAGATGCATGGCCTACCAAAGTTTTGCAGGAGCAGCTCTGCCATCTCCTTTCTTCAGCTTGAGAATTACTTCTACGTCAACAACGTGCGTGACCAACACTTGCGCTATCTCCACGCAAGTCACGAGCTGCCAGACGATCTTCTTTCGGAGCTCCGACTTCTACCAGGCTCGGGCACCTATGAGAACCTGCGGCAGGTCTTGAATTCGCACTATGCTATCACTGTTGCTCCGCCTCGCTCACAACCTATATGCTGCCAGTGCTGCCTGGTACATCTCTCTCGAATTGCATGAGCCCAACACTACCAGTAACGACAGCATCTACTTTCCGTACCCCTTTGGCGAAAGCCCTGGCAAATTGCGCACCAAACGAGCAGTGGCTGGACTAACCACGCCATCTAAAGAACAAGGTCTTGCTGGTCATCACAAGACGTCGGCCTGCACTATACCCACACCTGAAAGGGTGACGCAGCATGAATCAGCAAAGGCAACAAGGCACATCGATATTCGCAGTTCTCCGCCACTGCCACAGTTGCACGCCATTCAATGACACCGTCTTCACCTTTGTTCCCCTCAATGGCCTGAACTCTCTGCATGCTCCAAGAACCGGCCAAAACACCTTAACTCTGCTTGCCGAGTTGCACCACACTGGGTGTGCAGACGCCGACAACACAACCAACGTCCTCAAGGCAACAGACACTGAATGCGCCCTGTGCGCAGACACTCAGCTACGACCACCAGAGAGCTATTTGTATCCTTCACCGCAATATGGACTTTACCTGGACTTCTTAACAGACGCTATGAATTGCTGCTCATGTATACAGGCTTGCAGTCTGTCTTCTTTCTATAGACGCACCTTTTGCACATATTTCAATCCCGCTTCGCACTAGAAGGGGGGCCCCGTAGTGCCGCGACTATTACCTCCAGAGCCGGTGAAGAAGAAGGCTCATGTGCAGGTAGCGTGAGCAAAGAATACGCTGGCACACTCGACCTGAGTGGCCACGGTATTGGCCACCCCAGAGATCCCACGACACCATGGCTGGCCGGCCTAAATAAACCATGGCCACGGGGGCTACCCCTTCACACTGCCTCCCACAAATCCATCCATTTTCTTTAGAAGTTCACTACTTGCATACACAGTTATGGAGATGGCAGCACTGCTTAAAAACATTAAACCCACTCACTATAACTGGTTACACTGCTACTATGATGGACAGTGGACACTGGCATAAGAGGATTTACCGTACTTATTTGAATCTAGGCCGATAGTATTTTTTTTCATATAATCACGTGCCAAACTCCAGAGTCTGCTTAAACTCAAGGATATTAAAAAATGTGCCAGTTTGTAATTGAAAAATGATAAATATGGTGCATAGCTAGCACCATCTAGAAAAGTCAGTATCGCAGCCACTACTAGCCGTGCCAGTAGCGAACTGAAGTGCACGAGTGAAGTCGCCATTGTGAGTTGTGTCGTATCGGTGTGTGGTGTGGCGCAATCGTAATGGCACCAAGTAGCTGATGGCGCTATAATGTTGCTTTCAAACGAAAAGTTGTGCTAGCCGCAGAGGCATTGTCAAACGTTCAAGCCGGGCGGGTCTTCGGCATCAATGAGAAAAACATCTCTCGTTGGAGGGGGCAACGGGAGACACTTTTTACGTGTGCCGCAATGAGGATATGGCAGCGATAAGGAAGATAAGCGCGCGATAACAGCAAGGAGCTGTTCACTGAGATCGCGCCGCGTTTCAATGCATACGAGCTGTGCCACACTGTCTTCGCATACATAGGTGCGTGGACGTGAGCTTGCGTGCATCCGCAAGCGTGCATATGAGGCTACCAGCGATAATGACGTAGAGTGAGCATGGCATGTTCATATTAAATAAATGCTGTTTTCATTTTGTGAATGCTGTCCTCACATTTTTGTTCGGCTTACCTTGGAGGTAAGTTTTTCTTTATTTTTTCGGGCTTCAGACATTCGGGGGTCGGCTTAGAATCGAGACCAGCCTATGTTTGAGTAAGTACAGTAGATTGTTCTTCTTTGCAATGACAGATTGTCTAAATACCAGTCAAAGCTATGTGAAAACTTTACTGCCTACAAATAAGCCACAAAGATGCCGCCATCATAGCAATATGAATAAATTATGAACGTTTATGCAACAAGAAAATATATATGCCATGAAGCCCTCCCCTATCACCACCCACCTGCAAGCAAACTGTCAAAAACAAGTTCAATTCTTCTTACAATTGGAAACAGCCACCCTCATTACCAACATGAACTCGCAGGTTATCTCACTACTGCATAATAGGCACGTTTATATCAGGGCAAGCCCATATGACAAAATCGAATATATATATATTTTTTGAGGATGCATCTGATGCAATTACATTGCAGAAAGAAAAAGGCCCTGAAATATATTCATGGAGGGACATCAAAATAAAGAATAAAGGACAGATGGGTTGGAATAGAGGAAAGGGCAACATAACAGCAGGCATTGTAACCTAAGACTTGTGGTAAAAACGAAAACGATACGGCCTTAGGGTTTCTTACAAACGTTACTACGGGAAGCTTTGGCACTAATTAGTGCTTTTTGGAACTGCAAGCTTGGCAGTTCAGACACCGTGGGAATTACGGGTACAGTACATAGATTAATTGTTGAACAAAATCTCGTGTTACAAAGTAACAACTTGCAATTATTGTATGCATGCCCAGAGAGTTCTTGCAGTCAAGAATTTAGAAAAGTAAGATTGCTTAGAAAATAGAAAGAAAATATCGCAATAATTAATGCCAGAAGAATGTCTGACGCCATAAACACAAAGAGTAGACAAACCCGTGTGCTACTACACATTGCTCCCTCAGTACACCCTAAAATGGGTTTACACCATTTGGAGCATATCTTGTCCCCAAACAATAATCGTCGTCTGTCTGGTTAGTGGTTCCTTTCTTGAAACCTCTGCGCTCGTTACTTTCCTATCAAAAATCCTGTTACGCTAATAACACATGTGGCATTCATGACCTGAAAGTACCAGGCACGAACTGTTAAAGGAGACCGACTCGAATGTGTCATGGTGATGGAAACAAAAAGACCACGATATATATTTATAGAAGAATCGAGCATGCTGCTTAAATTTAAGCAGGAATAGTAATTTTAACTTGACACAGAAAGTTGCAAGAAATGGTCAGTGGTGCAAACTGGCGGTGACACCATGGTACTCGTGATGCAGTCAATGAGATTACTGTAGGTAAGTGGGCCGTTATAAAGTGCCGCATACTAATCGTTTACAATTTCAGTCCTTACGTATTAGTGCTTCATTCTATGCACGTTACAAAGCAAAAAAGTTCACGAGAGCGAGCGGCTCGGCAGAGCCATGGCATCCGTAATTGCATGGTGGTGCACATGAGTGCTCTTGCGAGTGCTTTTGCACGTGCACGAGTTTGCACGTTCCGTGGTTTGCACGTCCGAGTTCTGTGGTCTTCCCAAAAATGCCACCGACAAATTGTGCCGTAGATGGATGCCAGCACTACAATATTTTTACTTAATTCAGAAAAAGTGCATGGCACCACAAACGAAAACGCGCAGGCAGTGCTGGATGAAGTGCACTGGGCTGCATCCACTCACTGCAAGGTTTAAGGGCGCACTGGAACGCGGCACCTCGCTTTGCACCCAGTGCAATCAAGGCGGCGGAGCAGGGTGCCTATAGATAGCCTAGGTACAGAAGGTGCGAAAGAAACTCGGTTGAATCCAATAGACCTTAATAACAGCACTACTGGCACATCCTACCATTTAGCTCGACTTGGCTAAAAAAAAACAAGCCTTCACTTGTATGTGACCAAGGCAGTTGTACAGGAAACCACAAAAGCATTAAGTACTGCATTTACTCGAATCTAACGTGCACCTTTTTTTTTTCAGATAAAACGGGTCCAAAAATTGTGTGCCTGTTAGAATCGAGTATGACCCCAATCTTTGTTACCATATCACCATCGGCATTTTAAAATGGCCGCCTTGTACGCGCTTACTGCGCGTGTATGAGCCGAGCTGCCGTAGCTCCCTCCATATGCTGGCACACGGAGTATGTATGTGTACAGTACGTGTGCTTAGGTTAGTCCACCGTCTGTCTTCCCATTTTGTGCATTTGCTCTATCAACATAGAAGTGCCGACTTAGTTCATCATGATGCTGCAATTAAAAGGAAAGTGATCATGTGTGCAGACGGACGGAAATTGGGTCAAACTTGCGTGCGGGACTGGCGCAAACAGGAGGACAGGCGTTCTACTCTGGCGGCTGCTGCATATGACATGGCCACGCAGCCCCTATCTTGAAAGCACTCTGCGATAGGGACAGAGTCTATGCATCTATAAGGAATACTGCACTGCGTTTATGTTGTTTAGTTCGCGTTGAAGCGAGAGGCAGCATGAAGGTCAATTCGCTTGCTCATGCTACTGCACTTGCTCACTCCAGCGTTTTGAGAACGAGTTTCCACCGTCATCGAGTGAGACATATTCATGTTTGCTTGTACATGCGTGACACCATGCTTGTTAACTTATTGAGTAAGCGAATGTTTACAAGCTTATATGGCCATATAAAACTGCTATCCTTACTTCGTATAGCTGTCTACTAATTTGCTATCGCACCGATGCTTCGCCTCTCGGGTAAAACTGACTTTTTTATTCGCCGCAACTTTAGTACACTGGGAGTAAATCTGTTTTTTCAAATGAGAGAAAGTTGCATTTCTGTATGAAAGAATGAGGTGCACGGTGCTGTAGAGGACTTTACTTTTTTTAACTTATGACAAACAGGTGTGCGTTACAATTGAGGGTGCATTGTAGAATTGTAGAAATAATTCAACACTTCAGAAAACGCAGAGTGCAAGAGCTTGATGAACAAAATATTGCTTTCTCACAGTTAGGGCGGCACTTGTCTGCTTCGCACCAAAGCTGACGTTTAATCGCTATTGCACTCGGCTATCACTGTTTTCAGCATGTTTTCAGTGTAAAACAATGCTCACAGTGCAAACAAAAATTCTGACAAGAGATGGTCCACAGTGTTTTCTGTGTCACCACTGTATGACAGAATAATCTGACCGGCAAGCTTTTTGTTGTACTAAAAAGAAAGTTGGCAGCATAAAACTTGGTTGTCAGTCCCTACAAAGAAAGGAAAGCCATGCAAGATAGATTACAATTATTGTTTTGAGGAAAGATAGGCCGCAAAGTGTGCAAACTTTTCTTTGAGCATAGCTGAACATTCAGAGTTCCACAGTTCTCTCTGGTAACTTTTGTATGAAACTATCTTTGGTGCAAAAACAGGCAGTACTATTAAAAAACAGCAAATAACCAGAGGGATTTCAGCAATGCAAATGCAATCTGGAGTGCAGAAACCACAGGCTGGGGAAGCAGCATGCAGAATCAGCTTCGGGGAAACAGTGCTGAGAAGATGGACAAAGACACAGGGTTTGCGGGCACAACTGCTGCTATTCGCACAAATCCCAATGCGTCATTCATTGCTGCCACTTGGTACAGGTGCACCACAAGACATCACGACATCCAAAGCACATAACATAGGGTATCACTAACCCTACAGGAAATACTGGGCGAACAAGTCACATCCACAACGACACAGTCATGACACAATCCTCATTGTGAATAGCTCAATTACTCTTCTGATGGCTAAAATCAATCCCATGTCATCGTCATCAGCCTATTTTTGTGTACACTGCAGGACAAAGGCCTCTCCCCAATGATCTCCAATTATCCCTGTCCTGTGCCAGTTGATTCCAGCTTGCACCTGTAAGTTTCCCGATTTATTCCCCCACCCATCCCTAAATTTTCTGCCATCCTCAACTGCGCTTCCCTTCCGTTGGCACCCGTTCTGTACCTCTAATGGTCCGCCGGTTATTTGCCCTACGCATTACATGGCCTGCCAAGCTCCATTGACTTCTCTTACAGTTAATTAGAATATCGGCTATCCCCATTTGCTCTCGGATCCACACCACTCTATTCCTGTCTCGTAACACTATCCCTAACATTTTTTTTGTTCCATCGCTCTTTGAGCTGTCCTTAACTTGTTCTCAAGCTTCACTATAACCTCCAAGTTTCTGCTCCACATGATAGTGCAGGAAGAGTGGAATGATCATACCCTTTCCTTTTTAATGACAGCATTGAGCTCCTGCTCATAATTTGATAATGCCAGCCCCCCCCTCCCCCCCAAATGTGTGTTCCGAACCACTTTTATTTTTTCTGTAAATTTCCTTCTCATGATGAGGGTCCCCAGTGAGTGACTGACCTAGATATACTCCTGCACAAACTCTTGAGGCTGACTGACGATCACGAATCCTTGTTCTTTTGCCAGGCCAGCAAACATTACTACCTTTGTCTTCTGCATATTCATCTTCAACCGTACTCCCGCACTTTCTCGGTTAAGGTCCTCTTCAATCATTTGTTGCAATTCATCCTCAGTGTTGCTGAACAGAAAAGGTCATGCGCAAACCGAAGGTTGTTTAGATATTTGCTGCTGATCCTCATTCCTAAGCCTTCCTCCAGTCAAATAGCTTGAATACTTCTAAGCATGCAGTGAATAGCATTGGAGAGAGTGTATCATAATCTGTGTCACAGCATCGGAGACACAATCTCTCCAATCCTATATGTAATGCTACAAACACCATATTGTGACGGCCTTACAACTTCGTGTAAGACCCACACCACCACTTCAGAGTGTGAAAATACTAAGAAAAAAATGTTTCCACAAGCCACTACCAGACAGCACTTGTGCTGCTGCTAATGTCCCTGTTATCGCAATATTCTGCAATCGGCAACAAAACCTAACCGCAACTTTAGCGACTTTGATCTCAGACTCTGGCAAAGCAGTCTGAACACCTGTCATCTGAACATAACCCTCTGCAGAAAGGTGCTGACACTGATCCATTGATTACCTTTCCCACTCGATGACTCAGAACCAGGACCAGGTGCCATTGCTTTTGCTTCAGCTGGTACCGCCGGCGACACTGCCGGTTTTGAAGCTTCTGCAGTTGTTGGAACCCCATTGCCATCTTGTTCTTTCGCCCCGACAGCTGGGGCCACTGATCCCGACTCACTGGTGTTTACAAGTGCAGCAGTTTCTTGCCCGGGCGTGCTGTCAGCCTCTGCTGTCGTCTCGACTTGTGATGAAAGTCTGGCTGCCAGAACCTCAGGAGCTGGGAGAGGATGTGGTTCCAGGGCACTGGCTTCAAGTGCTTGCTGCACAGGACAACGGGGAACAAAAACAAATCACCATGAAGGTACACATGCTGCTCGCAGGAAAATGAATTTTCGCAGGCTTAGCTCTGGATCCCTGCTGCGAGGTGTTGACCCTTTACACCATGGCATTTCATTTACAGTGGAGTCATAGTTATGCGTCTCCAAATTTGACGACATCCCGGGATTTTATGAGGAATCAGTGCCACCTACACTTACATGCTCCCCATGGAGACAATTCATTAGGAACTTAATTTTCCAGAAAGCGAAATTATGCACATCCCGTCTCGTACGAGGACTTGCATGAAATCGTGAGCCCAACGGCGGATGTGCAAGGAGCGTCTCCAGTGTCCGGCAGCACCGTTGTGGCGCCGTCCACTTCGTCAGGAAGGTCAGAGTGCCCCACTTTGCATGCAGAAAGCTCTAACTGGTCTCTGGGCTCCCTCCACTTTCCTTCCCTTGGGTTCCCTTCTCTCTCATCATTCTTTTCTTTTCCCCCTCTTTACATTGCTCAACCACCGCCTGCCTTTGTCCCTTCGTTGCCGTCTAATTGCGCTTTCTCCCTCTCTTTATGTTTATTTGTTGACAGCCCACCCACATTCCGCCGCATTTTCTTTCAGAGATGATTTCATTTTTGTATGACTTGGCATCAGACACTTTCATGCATACAGCCCACAGTGTTTTTGACACTGTGCCAAGCTCACTATCTTCGCACAGTGCCCAGAACATTGTTGGCTGTAGTGTTCCTGTATATGCTCCCGCAGGGAGCAGAGTTGCACATACCTTTTCCGGCACCGCTCGCACTGCTATTCGCCGAGCGCAATCACGTGGTGCAAAATGACGTCAAATGATCAACGCGCGCTCCGAAGCCAACTTTACGGACACGGCGCCGACTCGTTTCTGTCAGTGCCATCGAAATTGCAATCAGCGGACCGTCGAGGGCGCGTAGCGACGATCGGCTCCTGGTCGCAGGTACAGTATTCGAGCACAATAAGTTAATGACTTCGGTGAAGTGCTACGAAGCAGATCATTTTGACACTTGTGTTGCAGTGTGACGGGTTGCAGTGCACCAAACTGTGCAAATCGCATGGAAGGTGGCAAAGCTTTTTACGCGGTGCCGTGCAGACGGACGAGACCGAAAGGGGCCAGGATATGCGAGGCCCGTTCGCCTTCTTTACAGAGGTGAGTTCGGCTTCTGTAAACTAAAGCGGCATTCATCTCGATTAACACTCCTGTAGACGCTGAAATGCGTACGCCTGGCATGAGAGATTGTTCAGTTGTGCAATTTTTGGTGTATATGTGCAGCGCGACACAGACGCGGTACAAAGGAAGGACGACACGTCTGTGTAGCGCTGCACATATACGCCAAGAATGTTCGCCAAGAACTTGCTCAATTCGCTTTGTTGCTTGTGCGATTGTTCTGTCTATGCGGCTACAGAAAAGTGTGTTCAGAACAGAGTAAAATACTAGTTGGTGAAATTGGCCCGCTGCATCATGGCTTTTCTCTGCTCCGTTTCTTCTTTTGTCGGCGTTCTGATATTCCATGTAAAGTCGATTGATGTGCTGCTGTTCATTGTTTTGTAGTAAGCGAAAACGCGTGCGCTCCTGCTTATAGGACAGTTGGGTTAGCTTCAGCATTCAGCGCCCGCAATATCTTGCTTCTTCGATCAGCCTTAGTCGACGTGAGGAATGTGAAATTATTTTTGTACGTTTAATAAGTTCTGTTTTATAGTAAATTAACCTGAGTAGTATGAAGAGATAGAGAAAAATGTGCTGTCATATGTGTCTGCAATGTGTGAATAATTACTTTGCCAGTTTGTCATCGTATGTGATTAGCTGGTCCAATAAAAATAACCTGTTGTGGGTTATTGGCTTGAATTATTGGTTAGTGGCTTTGAATTAAGCACCCCCAAGGCTCCAAGAACCAGCACGCATCTCCTGCTGCCACTGGCCATTGCTCATCCATTCCCTTGTACGAAATAAATTTGATCTAGAAGCTCGTGCATCTTGCATCTTTTTCCACTTGCAGATTTGCTGCTACGAAGCAGCTGTCGAGTTTGCGGTATGAATCGTAAAAATAAGCTTTGCATAAGATGTGCGCATGTGAACATTGCAAATGCGTTTAAATTTACGTGTCTGCATCACATATATCGAAAACGTGCAGCTGCTGTGAACGACGTTTAGTGATGAATGACGGTCAACGGTCACTGACATAATTGCAGGCACGATCATTCTGTTGGCTACATTCATTATTCGTCTCGTTCCGGCAGCCAAAATGTGCTCACAGAATTGTCTACCACACGTGCGTGACGTTTTCTCTAAACACCCTTTAAAACATTTCTTGTCTTCGGCCTCCGCGAGAAAACATCACATGCGTGCTCAAAAACATCACACCGCTTCTTGTTGCAAGTTAATGCGCTTTTGCACGCGAACTTTTAAGCTGTTCGAGCCACGGGCGTAGTAAAGATTTTATTTCGAGAGATCGAGGGGGTCCTATACTTTATATGTGCATTCGTTCGTTCGTTTGTATATGTGTGTGTATATATGTACACACAAACTAAAAAATTCGGGGGGTTGGTACCTCTACGGCTACGTCAATCATTCGAGCTTGGCCTGCATTAAAAAGTGCCATCTTGCTCAGCGCTTGCGTACAGTTACCGCATGTAGCTCGCGACCAGCAGGCAAAAAAGCAAATGGAACACCGTGCGGCATTTGCCTCCTGCGCGCACGAGGAGTGGCTCCACTGCAGAGCTGGATCATAAACCGGACCTATGCGCAACTCTGCTCCCTGCGGGAGCATATACAGGAACATTAGTTGGCTGTATACTTTAATGCACCTGGTGCCGAGCGTCACAAAAGCAGAACTATCTCCAAAACTAATCCCTAGAAAATACAGTAAAACCTCCTTCATTCAACCTTCGTCGATTTGGAAAATCAGATAATTCAGACTCATCTTCTGGTCCCAGCGGGCGTATGCATTGTTTAACGGAATCAAAGTCCCATTAATCTGGATGTACAGTCAAACCCACTTATAACGATACCGGTTTTAACAATATATCAGTTATAACAATGAGAAGCTGCTGCACCGTCAACTTTTGTATGTTTTCCATGGTGAAATAACCAGCTTAACACAATGCCCAGATACCACATTATCGTTTATAACAATGAAGTTTGGCTGCTGGGCGTACGAGCTGAAAGGTAGTGAAATGCAAAATCCTTGAAAAGAAAGAAAGAAAACGAGCAATTCGAGTCGCTGCACGATGGGTCGCTGCTCCAACAGCTGCCATGTGCTCATTTTCTAGACATCTCCACTCACCTCTCTCCCGTCGCCCTTCCACCCCTTTGAACACGAATCGCCTGCGCACACAGCTTGGCTGCGACCACAGCTCTATGCCACCCCACCTTCCGAAACACGGATGGACCGGGCCAACCGCGCTGCTTGCATGTTTTTCGCTGGCTCCTCATTCAGTAAAGTTCTGCAAATAAATTAATCACTCGCGCTCATCTTCGTTGTTTGCGTCGAAGTTGTTCCTGGCCAAAATGTAAGATGGCTGATCCGCCCATGGAAAGAAAGTGCACGGCTGTAGATTTGGAAACAGTGTGCTTCTGATCGATGAGCCGATCATCACAACCGTGCTTGCATCAGATAGTGACGGCAGCGATGACACGGTAGGGCACACTGCCTCAGCGATGTCCTCACAGGAAGCCCGGCAGATATTCTGCCCCTCCGGGGCTTTGTTTTCGTGAGGAACTTTCCATTGCACTACGTGGACCACCTGGATGCCTTGGAGAAGGATGTCGGCAAGCTTCACCTAAAGCATGCAAGGCTGATGGACATAGGATCTTCTCGTGCAAGCCAGTGAGAAGTACGTGGCGATGTGCTTGTGGCGATATCGCCTCAGTGTTTATTCTGGATTTCTCAAGCTGACGGGCTGCCGCAACAGCCTTCCCGCAATTTTTAAAGGCTTTTTTTTAGGCCACCAAGGCGATGCCTAGGCAGTGCTTGCATATCACTTGCCACCAGTGACCCCTCTTTGCAGTTGTTATAGCAGTGAAATTCTTTAACGCCAACAGCCGCGGCTTGTTACACGCGATCGGAGCGCCCAGGAAGCAGTTAAACCAGTGAACACAATCAGCAGCCGGATGGAGGAAGGTGATGGGGAGGGGCGCTGGTCTTCCTGTTATTATAGTTTCCTCACAACAGCTCTACCATCCCCCAATTTTGATCTTTTCATGCAATCCGGTAATAACAATTATCGTTTATAACAATGGAATTTTCGTGGCACCTGAATATGGTTATAAGTGGGTTCGACTGTATTAGGCTGCACATCGGTCAATTCAGACAACTTCTGAAGTGCGGCAGGTGCAGAGCTTGGCAAAGGTGTGCCGTAATATAGTAAAAGAGGCGCTAGCCTACAACCACAATGAAGCGGTGGAGTCTGCATCTCCTCAGTCATCAGAAGAAATCGTACAAGGAATGCTTAGTGCCTATTTGCGACTTCCTGTCTTTTACTCTCGTGCTTAGCGCTGCGCATAGCCCCACGTTGTCTGCGTGCCTTCATAACTGTGTAGTCGTCATCCATCATCGTGCCGACAGCAGCCACAGTTTCATCCACAAATGTCAGTTTCCTTTTGACTCGGCGCATACAATGGTTGCATGCCTTCTCTCTTTCCCTACCGTGGCGAAAATATAAGTTTTTTGTAGGTTACACCAGTTCTTTTTTTTTTTCCGAAGGAACTACTGCACTCTATATTTTATGTAATATATAAACAAAAAGCAGAATGAGTGCACTTTTCATGTATAAATGTTTTGCTAACCAGATGGGTGTCATAAAAAAGATATAAATTGCCAGAATCAAGATTTTGGGAAAAAACTGAACAAAAGTTCTAAATACATGCTTGTATCTACAGTAGAATCTTGGTGATACGAACTCGGCTGATATGAATTTCGGTGTGATACGAATTCATAAAATTCCCCCGCCGAAATGGGCGTACAATGGGTCAAAATTCAGATGTTGCGAACACTTTTCCGAGTCGCCCCGAGTGATACGAACTTTGGTACCGCGACCGTCGAGACGCCACCGGCGCAGCGTGCACCAGTGACGGTTTGGGATTCTGCATCAGCAGAGAGGCTGACAAGGCAAGAGAAGCTTTCTCTCTCTCTCAAGCTTTTGGGGGCGGCCTCTTCGCCTTTTTGTTTTTACTTTGTTGTTGCCCGAGGCTAGCGCCACTGCTTATTGGTCCGTTCGCCCTGCGAACCAGCCAACCCAACAGGTTGGGCGCGATTTGTCCTCTCCGCATTTCTCGCAGCCTTGCGCGCCCGTTCAGCCAGTCTTTCCGCTACAGCCAGAGCGCAGATCGTCACACCAGCAGCAGCTCCCACTTCTTTGTTCCCTCGTGCGTGACGACTACGGAAGTGCGGCGTGACTACGGAAGTGCAGGACGACGATCTCGTCCCCTGTGGTCCGCGCACAGTGGAAGACATTTTGGAGGATGTATCGTCACAGCCTGGAATTTTGACCAGTGACAAAGAAGAAGACGAGTGCCAAAATGGTGATGACCAACCACCGTTGGAAGCCGAAACTATGCACGCTCTCGATATTCTGCGGTGTGCTGTGACATCCGAGACTGTGCGTGAGAACACTAAAGCCCAGTTCTTCAGCTTCGAAAATTCTCTGCTGACTGACCTCGCGGAGAAGAAGACTCAGAAGGACATACGTGACTTCTTTCCACGTAAATAAATGTGTGTTTTTTTTCATGTCTCCTGGTTTCGGGATGAATTTCGCTCATCTTTTGGTGATACGAAATTTCAGGTGCTACCAATATTTTTGCCTCCCCTTGAGATTCGTATCACCGAGATTCTACTGTACTAAGAAAAGAAATGTAACAAGGATTATGTGATATACAAAATGTATTGCCATCTAATAGGCACTATGTCTGAATAAATCGAAATTTTTCATTCAACAGGTCTTCCACGTCAAAAATTTAACTGCAAGCACTACAGTTGGGCAAGCCATGTGGCAAAGTAGTTCCTCAGTGTAAAGCACCAGGGAATGTTGCATGTCTTGCAGTAACCCTGTTTTCTGCTAGGTTTTCCTGCGATTGTAGCATTTCTTGCAGTTTCGTTAAGTCTTCATCTTGGCAGGCTTTCAAGCGCCCCAAACGACAACAAAGGCGGGCAGAAGCAAAAGGCGAAACTAACCGAGCTGTGGCCACTTTTGCTTTTTACTTTGACGATTGTGGAACTTGTGCGATTGTGGAACTTGTTCAATTGTGGAACGACTGTGGAAAGAGGATTTTTGCAGTCAAACCCGACTATATCGAACCCGTTTACATCAAGTTATTCTGTGTATTGAACAATTTCTGAACATGGTATAGCTACAACGAGTATACATAACAAAAATTACGATTACATCAAACAAGAATAGCAGCGACTCCCGATATATAGAACGACAAGCGGCGCAAAAGTGCCCCCAGTAGTTGGCTTTCCCTCACAGCGGTAGGGAAACCCGGTGGCCTGGCTCTATTTAATCGCTCTCCCTGCTGTGATCGCGCTGCGTCAGGCGGGCCGTCGACACCCTCCTGTAAAAAATGATCCTGGCCCGCCCGCAGCGCTTGCTTAGACAGCCAATCACAGGCTCTTGCGCCCTCGTCGTGCAAGATAGCCCAAGTGCAGGCTGTCTCACTGCTTTTGTGGTTCATTGTTTTTGTGCCTTGTGGGCCTTCTCCCACACCTTTGCCGTGATGAAGAGGCCGAATCTGATTTTCGCCGTGAAGCTTGGAATCATAAATCAGGTCGAACGCGGTGAGAACTCGGATGACCCTGCAGTGTGCAAGATTCCGAGGAGCACTCTCAGCATGATGTTGAAGAATAAGGGGGAGAGTAGGGCTAAAGCGGACAAACTCGCGACCTGGTGCCCGTCGCGCCTGACACGTACACACATCCGTGTACAAGTGGTTCACCCGAAATTGTTTCAGACGTGCCGGTTTTCCCATACCTGGCGGTAACTGTAAATTCTGATGAGTGTAACGAAGCCGTTGCGGGTGTTGCCGAAGTTTGGAGCAAGCTGTCAGAATTTCCCGAAGCCATTGACGAGTCAACGGTCGACAACTTTGTGTGTGCAAATGATGGTGTCGCGACCATGGGAGAGCCTGAAAACGAAGACTACATTGCCGACATCGTGCCGAGTACAAGTGAAAGTGGGCACAATGAGGAAAGCAACGATGGTCCTTTGCCCACATCCTCCGAGGTGATTGGTGCACTCGCACTAGTCAGGTGCTTCTGCGCGAATGTGAAAGGTTGCGGCCTCAGCTCTTAAGACAATGTGGAGAAGTGCGTGCGTCGCAGGCAGTGAAATTGCCCAAACAGAAGAAAATATAGGACTATTTTTCTTATATTGAATTACGCCCTATATCGAACTGATAGGTGTTTTTCTGTAAGTTCGATATAGCCAGGTTCAGCTGTATATCTTTATGGCTGGCAGTTTCTGTGGGTTATTGTTAGCTCATTAAGGGGGGACACTGCTATTGAAATATTGTTCATCATTTTTTTTCATCAATAATAATGAAACTTTCCAGTCTTATCAATACTTTTCTGCTGATTTCAAATATGTAGTTCTTTTTCTAATAGGCCATTTCTGTAGATAAATGAAATTCATTGTTCATCATTTGCAGAAACAATAGAAAAATAACCGCACTACAAAAATTCATATTGGCACATGCCTAGGTAGTAGAAAACATAAGGAACGCAATGGTAGGAATACCTTCTTGATATAACAAATATTAGTAACTCTATAGCAATTCGATCTTCACTGTTCCAAATGTGCGTAACCTACTGTCTGATCTAAAGCAGAACTGAAAATTTTTTTTAAGTATAAATTACAAAAATGTGTTCTTATGACTGTGTGCTTTGCACATTGAGCTACGAGCCAAAACAAAAATTATGGCTCTACCTGCCTTGATGGCAGAGATAATGCTGCCGCAACTGAGCAAGAAGTCAAAAATCGGTGTTTTCAGAAAACTAGAAAAATGAGATCGATCGGCGGCCTCTTCCACGCTAAGTTGTGCATGAGGTGGCGGGTATTTTCTGCGGACTCCGCGCTGATGAGCAAGGATGTCTTTGGCATTCATATTGATGGGATTTAGGGATGGTGTAAGTAGTTGGGGTTAGAAGAGGCCACCGTCATTCGGTGGGTACACCCTCGAGCTAATGCGTTAACCTGTTCGTTCCCTTGAACCCCCGCGTGTCCCGGGAACCAGAGTAGGCGATGATGGTGGTTCCTGGAATTATCGACAGTAAAAGTTCTCAAATCAGGAGGCTCATGGTAGGTTTGCACGCCCTCAGCCCCCTCCCCCTCCCTTTCTATATTTTTTTTTTTTTTTGACCGCATCTGTCTGCCGTCTGTGTAAATGCGTGTGCAGCAGGGGGTCATCACATGCAATCACTTTCGTTGGTGGTTCAAGGTGGTTCGAGGTGGTTTGCCGGCTTTCTGAGAGCCGTGCGACCGCTATGAATAGACCTGCATCAATTCGGTAACTGTAAATTTAGTCACCAAAACCCGACGATGCAGCTCCAATGGGCCTAACTGGCTAGACAGTGTGGCCAATGGTGTAGCCATGACAAAAAATCACTGCCGGCAATGTGATAACGGGCCACAAACTGTCGCGGAAAGCTTGTCGCTAATATGTTCTTACTAGTAGCTCACCAGTGATCGGATGCGAGATCCCCAGTACGGGTTAGAATGACAGACGTTAAAGCGTTCGGGTCTGCGGTCGACCAGCCGGAAACTACCGCAAGCATGTGTGGCAAGTTCATCTGTGTGTTCGCATGAGGGTAGTCGACCAGCTCGTAAGTACCGCGAGCACGTGACAAGGTCGTCTGTTCGCATGCAGCTAGAAAGCTCAGAAATGCACAAACATGCGTGCATGAACTCTGAACTCGCATATTCAATGCGATCAGTGGGCCCTCCAGTGGCTAAACGGCCCAATTTTCATACATGCTTCCTTGTTTTCCACATGTGCTCCTTTTGTTCCCTCTGTTCGCATAGCGTTAATAATTTCAATAGGTGGATCGGTTGGCATAGTCAAACCTTGTACAGATAAATATTGTGCGCCGGGGAACCGCTGCATGCGTCAAGGCACCCACCACGGCTGGGTCATTCATTAAAGGTACTGATATTCGAAAGATAGAATATTCGAGAAATTGAATATTAGATACTTAAATTGCGAATCGAATTATTTGAATGTGCACTATTCGATTTGAAATCAAATATTTGAGTATTTGCACAATCCTACTATAACTTAAAAATAGGTCGTCGAACAGCAGAAAGGTTGGTAGCAAATGTCGAAGCAGCTAGGCCTAGCATTACGAGAGCACAACAGCACAAAATGAGCACACAACCAAGCATGAAACACCATGCAGTCAAACACAAATGGCTACAGTCATGGCAGTGGCTACAGTTGGCTAAGGCTGCCAGTGGATCGGCATGCGAATGCGCTGGTTCAAGGCTGCAAGATAATCAATATCACAATGGTGGTGATGGCTTCGATTAATGCCATTTCAGACCTGCAGTTATGGCAAAATGTTCGAAAAATCAGACAGTGGAGGCTTTCAGCACCGAAATTTCAGACATCCTGATACATTGGCTCTATGGGGTATGTGGTGGCGCCACGAAAGCATCTGAATTATCAGGCTTGTCTGAAAAACTGGTCATTGACTGCAAATCTGTCGACAAGTGCCACCTGGGCAGTACCTTCAAGGAACAGCTGGGCAATGTCCTTTCGTCGTCTACATCTTCCCCCTCCTCCTCCGGGGTCAACGTTCCCATGACGTCGCAGCCAGCGTCGCCCGCAGGGGATGGGGCCGCCTTTGCAGGTTGGGGCGAGTTGGAACCACTCTGCTCGGCCGATGGTGCGTTGGGTGTGTTGGGGGGCACCACCATGGGCCGAGAGCCCAGGAACCGGCTGCCAGGTCCCGTCAGGGTTTCCATCAGGTGATCAGAATCCACTGGACAAGTTGACATGGAGCAAGGACAGGCACAGCCAGTGAAAATCATCCCAGGAGGAACATATTTTTGAACACATTCATAACAAAGGGTAGTAGTCCGGCTGAGAAACATATACAGTCTAGTCCACATAATAAAGCCATACCTGCCGAAAAAAAGAAGAAAAAAAAACTTCAATGGATCAGGAATTCTATTAATCAAGGTTTTTCTGCATCAGAAGCAAAGATTACTCCACAGGTTCCTTGAAGAACCCTTACAAATAGCATTTTGCCACTTCATCAAACAGAATACAGCAGAACTTCATTAATATGTGCAACTTAGTTATGACAAATTCCTGACCCAGTCTACATAAATTATAATGTATTTGCTGACTACTTAGAGGGACACTTAAAGAGAAACACACATGAGGTTAGCAAACTAAAGTATTCATACAAAATTCCATTTTTGTTAGTTTCATGCAACAAGTTGATTGCTAGAAGAGAAAATGAAGGTCAAAGTTTAAATTTTTGAATTATGCACCAAGATTCCAGAGCTGGTATGACAGTCTGATGTCACAGATATATTAATAGTACATTAGAATCTCAGTGATACAATCACGCCCAATAAAATTTTTGGGACACTATGAATTTTTAAAAAGTCCCAGCCAACGTCCGTTGGCTTAGAACGTGCCAAATTTCTGATGTTGCGAACCAGTTTTCGCGCTGCAGCAACTGAAACAAAGAAGTGAACTGGTACTGGTAGGTCAGTAGCACTAGGTACTGACTGTTGTCAGGCCAGTAGAACGACTGCGCCGATGCAGCAATCACATTCCTGTTGCGAGAGCGACATATGTCACTCTGCCTTGACTTCCCCCCATCAGCCCCCCCCCCCTACCCCCACCAAAAAAAATAATCCTGATTATAATAAAAGAAAATTTATACTTTGTGTATGATTGTCCAGTTTTCAAACACCTTGTACAGTCAAACCTAGTTAATACGTAGTCAGCCAGGAATGACGTTTAGATAGGCATTAAATGATGTACAAATTAACTGCCAATGCCAGTTTAGAAGTTGCTTACCAGTCGGAAAAGGACTACGTCACTATGCTCTCAAACACACACACTTAGACAGGCTTTATTTATGATTAGGCAGCAAAGAATCGGCAATCTTCACTTGCCGTCGCGGTGGCCTTGCCGTGACATCTTCGAACTCGGTAAGGCCGTGAGCGAGTTTGTCCACGAGGCCGCACTTCTCTGTGAAAGCTCGCATGACACTCAAAGCACGCACCGCGTCAGATAATGAAGGGCCGTCGTTCACTTCCACATAATCGTTGTTGTCATCACTTTCGCTTAAGATGGGCAAGGTGCGATGGCAGCAACAATGTCGCTACCCAAGGACTCGGCGGACGTCGCAACGTCAACTTCTTGATAACATAGACACGACACGCCACAGCAAAGACCATTGAACACCACAACAACACCACAACTACAAGCACACTGGCTGAATGAAGAAAAAGAAAATTCACACAGGAATTCCTCTGGGAGTTATCTATAAGTATAACTATAAGTATACGTAAGCATTGTGCCACTTGCTTATCTCCACGCATCCCGGTGTCATTATCAATGTTATAAAACTTAATCCGGCCAGTACAAGCAAACAACAGCACTGTGGCGGCACGAACTGGTGCGGAGGGCGGCACAAGGTGCAGTGATAACGCAAGCGAAGTACTGCAGGTGGCGGCGCCCCGTTCGCTGATGACGTTCCGATCATTATAAGCCATTATTGTTCATTAGTGCCTTATCCATCCACATCAAACCGTTACAAACCGTGATCAAACGTACCCCGGCGGCACCTGTGTATAGGGCAAGGCCACACGGACCTTATCTTCAAAACGATCTGCGATGCAGACAGAGAGTGCTGACTGATAATACAGTCGAACCCCGCTACAACGAACGTCGCTTCAACGAAATTTTCGCTTCAACGAAATATTTCCAATTCCCCGTCAGCTCGCTATACAAAGTAATGGAACAAATTTCTCATCACAACGAACCATTTTTGGGGCGCGTTTCCGCTTCAACGAAATTTTTGCTATGCGAAGCTCGATTTAAAAATATATCTTACAATAAAACAAGCATATCGCCGCCCATCTATGTACTTCCATAGGCCCACGCTGCTTTGTTTCGCTAAACATTCGCTGGACCAAACTAATCCACTCACTGAAACGCACATGATCACCGCCATAGCTTGGTGTTGATGACTATCGGGCTGGCTGCCTTGCGACAAGGCGCGGGGGCAAGCTCCCGTTTTCTTCCAATCCAATTCAGAGCCGCAACCAATCCGTTGCCAAAGGACGCAGCAGCCTGGCAACAGCAGCGCGTTTGCCCTAGTTTTTTTCACTCGGGCTTGTGCTGCTAGTGCGCTGTAATGAATGCGAGCATGGCGACTTCATCTAGAAAGCGGAAGTTCCTCTCGCTTGAAGAGAAGGCACGGATTATCAGCGCGGCATCCAGTGGCAGGAAAAAGGGAGATGTTGCAGCGGACTTCGGCATCTCACAGAGCACGCTGTCAACGATCTTGAAGTCGAAAGACGCGATAGCGCAAGCTCTTTCTTCGGGGACATCCGCGAAGCGGAAAAAGCTGACGCAAGCGGCTCATGAGGACCTTGAGAAGGCTCTGTACACGTGGTTCCTCGACGTGCGCGCAAAGAAGATGCCGGTCAGCGGAAACATGTTGCAGCAAAAGGCACTTGGCTATGCCTGTATGCTGGGCATCAATGATTTCAAAGCCAGCTCAGGGTGGCTGACCCGTTTTAAGGCCAGGCATGAAATCGTCGCTAAAGTGCTGTGTGGGGAGTCGGCCTCATCAGACGCCGACGCTGCATCTGCTTGGGCATCAGCTACTGTGCCGGAATTAATGGAGAAATATGCCACATCAGACATATACAATGCCGATGAAACGGGACTTTTCTTCGAGCTCCTCCCCTCCAAGACGCTTCACATGAAGGGCCAGCCATGCAGCGGAGGGAAGCATAGCAAAAAGCGTGTGACTGTGCTCCTGTGCTGCAACATGGACGGGTCTGACAAGCGCTGCCCACTGGTGATAGGCAAAAGTGCGAAGCCGCGGTGCTTCAAAGGTGGCAAGAGCCTGCCCGTCAAATATGTTGCCAATAAGAAGTCTTGGATGACACGGGCCGTTTTCAAAGAGTGGCTAACCGCTTTCGACCGTGACATGACGGCAAAGAAACGTAAGGTTTGTTTGCTCATCGACAATTGCTCAGCGCATAACGTTGAAGACGTTCAGCTTCAAAGCGTGGAAGTAAGATTCTTCCCGCCGAATTGCACGGCTTTAATCCAGCCGCTGGATCAAGGTATCATCAATAGCGTTAAAAGCGCTTATCGACAGCGACTGATTCAGCGGCTGGTGTTAAACATCGACACCGGTCGGGCAATCGAAGTGGATTTGTACATGGCTGTACAGATGGTCTCAGCAGCGTGGACGGCAACCAGTCGCAGTATCATCTACAACTGTTTTGTGCACGCCGGCTTTCACTCCGATGCTCAACTGGCAGCGAACTCCACGTCGGACGAGGAAGGCTGCAGTACAATTGCTCCACCCTCCACAGAGGCCAATGCGGCATGGGCAGCCCTTCAGGACTCCGGAGATGTGCCGGCCGATGTTCACATCGGCGACTACATCGCTGTTGACAGTGAAGTGCTAGCTCACGAGGAGCTGAGTGACGAAGCTATAATTGAGGGCGTTCGCCACAACGACGCATCATCGGATGATGACAGCGACGCGGAGGACTTAGCGCCACCACCTGCAATAAAAGTGATGGATGCTTTTGATGTGATCCGCAGATTTTTCGGTGCTCACGATGACGACGTCGCGATGCAACTGTTCACCGAGTGCGAAAGCCGCGCCACTGCACTCGTGGCAAAAAAAAAGAAGCAGAAGAAGCTGACCGACTTCTTTGGAAATAAATGATGTTTTGGGACTATGTGGTCCAACCTGACAGTGTTTTTGGCCTGTTTTCGCCTCAACGAAATTTCGCTTTAACGAAATTTTTCGCGCGCCCCGTCAGTTTCGTTGTAGCGAGGTTCAACTGTAGCTCCGCACGCTGCGTTTCTGCCGATGCATGCTGAAAACAGATGCGCGGGTCCACATCTTGAAAGCAATCCGCAAAAGGGGCAGGGGGCGACTTGTGCTCAGAGCTTTGTGAGCGCTGTGTTCTCGCCGCCTCATTTGCATTGAAGCGACAGGCAGCGTGAAGGTACAGTCGCTTGCTGCTGCGGGCTTTGTCTTGAAAGCAGGTCGTCTTACGGGACAGACGGACGGAGGGACATTTTTCTCTTTGGGTAAGCATAGAAATGCCTCTGCATTTTAAAAAAATATGCTTCTGCACTGTTACTACTTGAATTGGATTGGATTGGGTTCGACGGCATCAGCGAACTCACACCTCTACCGGCAGCTTCTTCGCGTTACCGGAAGCGAATATTGAAGACCATGTTCTTGTGCTGCAATCGCCAACAGCTGTATGAGCAGTAACTACATCATGATGGCCATGTTCAAACATCACTATCGCTGGCGGCTGTCGTCCGGGTGTCGCAACTCGAGAATCGAATGCCTGCATACAAGATTTTGCTGATTTTGTGCCTGTGTGTGTAGAACAAGAAAATAGTATGCACTAACTATCTGGTGGGCACTGAGCGACTACGGCTTAAGCGGTCAGCCAATGCATGAGGTTCAAAGGGGGCTGAATGGGGGAACCTTCGCGACTACGTTGAAACCGCAAATACATATTAAGCGGGTACGTATTAACGTGGTGTGACTGTAATTTTATCAAAAGCCGTCACTCATATATGACCCAGTCTTGCCGTGTCAGTAATATCAGCGGCATTCACTTCAATGGGTTGTCTTATGTCTGTATTACATGCCTTTTGTCACCTTTGGCACCCGATAAAAATTGGAAAGTTTTTTTTACCATCACCAAGAAAAGTAAACAGATTCCCTTGTCTTGCACAAATCATGTCCTTATCACGATCACGTGGCAGCTGGGATGCAGCAATGACAGAAACTCGAGATAACTAGCCAGATATTGAAATGTGGGCCTCAGAACACGTGAAGTGTGCAGCTTGCTGCTGCGAAAATGTGCGCGAAACAAGCGCGCCACTGATTTAAATTTGCGTTGACCAATAGGAGTGCTCCCCGTGCACCATGTGACTGCGGTAATTTTCTCATTTAGGACTCACTTTTGTTGTTTTTATTTCTGCGTCGAGAAATATTGCACTGTGGCCCCCCCATCTGTAACTCCGCTTTCTCGTATTTACAGCGACACCAAGATGGCAGCACTACATCAACGGAAAGCACCTCCCAAAGCCCGATTTTCTTGACGATATGGAAAACAACACATCAAGAAAGAGCCGTTTTGTCAAATTCCACTGTGTATTCTTTCCAAATATATCGCCATGTTGATAAAGTATGGCCTTGGGATTGCAGGAGAACAAATAAATGGAAAAGATTGAGAAAGTTAGCCATTTCATGGCCACGTCTCCTCTTAATTTGCCGATTATTTTGTTTTGATCGATACAAATTCTCGCACCATACCAGGAGATCTGTAACATTGAGATTTTACTGTATATACAGTCAAACCTCGGTACAACAAACCTGGATATAACAAACTTCGATTTAATTAAATTTGTGATGTAAAACGCTATCTTCATTTCCCAATCTTGGTTCCATTGAAAATTGTGTATTTCTTTTTGCAGTTTAACGCTGTCATTTAGCGACATGGTTTGATTTATGAGTTTTCGGTCATTTCAAGGATGTACTTGGAGCCTGCATGGCTGGTAAATCTATCAAAATACTATAAAAATCTATGCCGAGGAAAAAATTATTTGCAATTGTCCTTCTGCCCGAAATGTTCGAATGGCAAAAATGCTGTTGAAGCCCATGCACTGGGACGTAGTATAGAGGAAACACCACTGCCTGCCCCCACCCCCCCATCTGTCTCATAACAGCCTGCAGAGGCCATGGGGCACGCAGCAGCTCGAAGTGCTCAAAAAAAAAAAAAAACACACGAGAGGTGAAGATTTTTTCAGCGCAAGAGGGATGGGGAAGAGATGAGCGCACGGTAACGTGATCAAGCACCTGTTACACAGGGCACGGTGGCGAGGGGTGGAGGGCAGGTGATGCATGCTTATTTGCCACCTCCCCCTAGTGCGAGAAGCTCCACTCCTCTACCCTTGCTGCACCTATGCACGATTGTCCATATGCGAGCCATGCGCTGTATCTCGGAGGTAATCTTTGGCAAGTGCAAAGTCAAGAGTTGAGATGATTGGTGCCTTGATGTGCATTTTCACTCCGCCACGTGTAGTGTTGGTGCTCGCATAATCTCAAGTTTCCGAGGCACGGTGCAAAGCATTCGCTCGCGCTGCGACAGCAAATGTTCTTCGTCATCAAGCGAGATCTTTGCCAGAGGGCGCGACACCAGTGCAACTATCAACCGTACTTCGTGCTTGCTATCACCATGACTGCTGCGCCTTTCTGCTGAAATTGCGACATTTCCTTTTTTTTTTTTCTCAGGACAAATATCCTTACCTTTTTGCGCTTTTGTTTTTAATTTTAGGGCGCCATCTAATGACGGCTGCGGGCACTAAGCGCAGTCAGCCATGGTGTCCAAGATTTACGGCGCCGCGTGACACAGTATGCTAATCTAGGACACCGTGTGTCACGCCGATGCGTTGCTCTCGGTGCTGTATACACTGAGTACACTGGCACTCATAACCACACTATTATGGCCCGATCTTCTTGCAATTTGTTTATAAGTGATCACTCACAAGATATTGTCCACCGCCAGTTCAGAAAAACTGGCGGCTTTCTATACAAAGTGTCTATCGACTGCAAGGGTCCCAGAAAACTGGAACAATGCAAACATTACACTAATCCACAAAAAAAGAGACGTTAAAGAACTGAAAAATTATAGGCCCATTAGCTTACTCCCAGTATTAAATAAGATATTTACCAAAATAATCTCCAATAGAATAAGGGCAACACTGGACTTTAGTCAACCAGGGCAACAGGCTGGCTTCAGGAAGGGATACTCTACAATGGATCACATCCATGTCATTAATCAGGTTATCGAGAAATCTGCGGAGTACAATAAGCCTCTCTATGTGGCTTTTATAGATTACGAAAAAGCATTTGATTCAGTAGAGATACCAGAAGTTATAGAGGCATTACGTAATCAAGGAGAAGAGACTGCTTACGTAAATACCCTGGAAAATATCTACAGAGATTTCACAGCCATCTTAATACTACACAAGAAAAGTAGGATTTCACAGCCACCTTAATACAACACAAGTAGGAACATAACCTAAAAAGAAAGGGGTCAGACAAGGAGACACAATCTCTACAATGCTACTCACTACGGGCTTGGAAAAAGTATTAAAGCTATTAAACTGGGAAGGTTTAGGAGTAAGGATCAACGGCGAATACCTCAGCAACGTTCGGTTTGCCGATGACATTGTTCTATTCAGCAACAATGCAGACGAGTTAGAACAAATGATTGAGTACCTTAACAGGGAGAGTGTAAGAGTGGGGTTGAAGATTAATATGAAGAAGACAAAGATAATGATGAACAACCGGACAAGGGAACAAGACTTCAGGATCGCTAGTCAGCCTCTAGAGTCTGTGAACGAGTATGTGTACCTAGGTCAACTAATCGCAGGGAACCCCGACCATGAGAAGGAAATTCACAGAAGAATAAAAATGGGTTGGATCCCACACTGCAGACATCGTGAGCTCCTGACTGGAAGCTTACCGTTATCATTGAAAAGGAAGGTCTACAATCAGTGCATTTTACCTGTGCTGACATATAGACGTGGTGACGGGGTAGTGGTCGTGGTCCACAAGGAATGTTTTGGGAATTTGTGAAATGATTTTGTGAAATAATCCACTATGTGTGCCACACTGAAATCGCACAATGTGAACTCGTGTGGCACCCCCCATGCATGGCACTCTCGCGAACTGGTGCAAAAATTCTGCTGCAAGTTGTCTGGGGTTTTATGCCGAGTAGTAGAAAGTTTGCTATGGATTACCACCTTAGTTCACACCCTGTTAAGCACAAACAAATAGTGTGCTACCTGGCAAGAAACGCAGCATTATGGCCTGTCATGAGTGTCTTGCATTTTATAGCAAGGTGCTACAACGTCAATGTGTGTGTGAGCATAAGTGAACACCGGAGGAAGCACAACACAGTCATTCAACAGACTGGCCCTGCAAACGCTCTGAATGCAATTTGCTACCTGGTTATTTATTGTCAGCAGAACCAAATGAGCGACATGCAATAGACTCTCAATGATAACAAAATGTCAGAACAGCACCAAAGTCCGTACTATGTGAAATTTGGGTCACCCAAAAATGCTAAAACATCGGGAGTGGTCCTATTGGCTGATGTGAATATGAATCACTGGTGCGCTTGTTTTACGCACATTTCGACAGCAGGAAGTTGTGTGTTTCGCCTGTTCTGGAGCCAACATTCCAACATTTGCCTGCCAATCTCTAGTTTCTTTTACTGCTGCATCCCAGCTGCTGCGTCATGGTGATAAGGACATGATTTAAGCAAAATAAGAGAATCCATTAACTTTTTTTTTTTTTTGCAGCGGTGAAGCTACTTCATATTGTGTGCTCTGATCGGTGAAAAGGTACGACAGTTTTGAACTGTCATCACTCGCCGAACACGACCGAAGGCGTGAAATAAAAAGCTGCCGATGGAAGCAAAGGGCCGCTGATCTTGCTAATGCGGCAAAGCTGGGTCACGTGTGATAGCTTGCTCCTAATAAAGTTGCAAGGTATTAGAAAATGACTGACAGGCTGCATTATACTACACAAAGCAAACATTCTTTTAGGTGGGGGGGATGTGCGAGGGTGGAGTCACAGCAGGGAAACGTTGGCCCCCCTCACAACAGGAATGCAACTGGCACATTGGCTCAGTGTCTCTGCCAGCCTGACAACAGCCAGTGTCTGGCACTACCAGCAAGCTGGGGCATCCTCGCTGAATCAACTAGGGAATGCGCTGCGCCTTGAACTGTTCGTATCATCCGCCGCTGCACGGGAAGGGATTCGCAACATTAGAAACGTAGCACATGGTAAGCTAATGAACCTGGGCTGGAACTCTTGAAAAGTTTGTATCATCCCGAAATTCGTAGACATGATCACGTCACTGGGATACTACTGTACATGATACTGCATACGAAGTATCCTAAAAGTTAAATACAGCACTGACCGCCGCTGATGGAGAGACGCTCGCTGGACTCCTGGACACTGTTGACCAGCTCTTCTTCAGCCTGCCAAAGCTGGAATGCACGGAAGAAGTAGCGCTGCCAGAACTCCTCGTGTGACACTGCCCCTGGCACCAGCTCGTTGTAGAGCCGCTGCACCTCGCTATAGTTGAGCAGAATATCCGCTATCTCATCCTGAAACAGGACAAGGGAGAATATGCACGGTGCAGTCAGAGACAAGAGTCTGTAGATCGTGGGCAATCCAGCACCTTTTTCACTCTCCCAGAGAAGAGTCAATGAGAGTTTAACATTCTGAAACCCTTACATGCTAAACTTCAGCACGCTTCACTCGATTCCATGGTGCATTCAGACAACACCAAGCAACTCGGTATCTTTTCCACACTCACGGTCCCACCTCATTTGCTAGGACATCACAATGACATTGAGAAGCCCATTCCGACATTGGTCACATAACGGTATGGTGGCAAGATATGCAAGGACAAAACATGATTAGATGTTATCGCCCCGGATCTTCTACTCAGCCTGATATGACTGTGTCAGGCTGAGCAGAAGATATGTCGTAGAAGAGCATACAGGGTCCATTATGAAAGTAATGCGCATGATTTTATTATGACGTGACTATCCATGGCAGTGCGGTAAAACCAGTAGAGAAATGTGGCGAGGGTTCTGCACTGCCAATGCAGCCATTCGCCAGTTTACTCTAAGCAGTGCGAGCCGACAACATGGCATGATGGATCATTCGGTTAAACAGCGATACGCTATCAAGTTTTGCGTGAAGCTTTGAAAGAATGCAACCGAAACATTCCAGATGCTTCAAGAGGCCTTCAAAGACGACTGAATTTCAAGGTCAAAGTTCGGGAGGTGGCACAAGACGTTCAAGGAGGGCCGGGAGGAGGTCACCGACGAATCCCGTTCTGGACGCCCAACAATGACCAGAACCAACGAAAACATGGATCATGTGCGAGAATTTTGCGTTCCAACCATCAATTGAGCATCCAGCAAATTGCTGACACCCTACACATGTCCACATTTGCGGTACATGGGATAGTGACCGAGGATTTGCAAATGCGCAAGGTCTGCACAAAGCTTGTGTCGAAAGTGTTGATGGAAGATAGAAAGAACTTCATGAGTTTTGCACTGTCAAGAATTGTTGGGTTTCATTCAAACTGAGATGGAATTTCTTAACCCTGTCATAATCGGAGACGAATTCTGGAGGTCCGAGTACGACCCAGAATCGAAAAGACAGAGCAGCGAGTGGCACACAATATCACCTCCCATCCCAAGAAAGTGCAAATCAGCAAGTCTTGCATCAAAACGATGCTCATTGTCTTCTCTGACACCCGAGGAATCATCCATTTTGAGTTTGTACCACAGGCACAAACTGTCAAGTCAGCCTTTTACCTGGAGGTGCTCAAGAGATTGAAACGTCGGGTCGCACGCATGAGGGTTGACATCAAGGACACGGTCAAGCTTGTTGCGCGTAACATCACGTTACTGTGTGAATTTTTCTAGTTTTTTTTTCTCTCTTCTTTCTCCTTTTATTCCCTTTACCACTTTCCCCAGCACAGGGTAGCCAACCAGTATGTACACTGGCTAACCTCCCTGTCTTTCCTTCCCTTTTGTCTCTCTCTGTATATTGTCACTATTAGCCAACAGCCACAGCTGAAGTGAAGAACAAACTGCAATTATGACTGTTCCAATAGACAGGTTGCCTTTCAGACTCGGAATAGAAAATTGTTAATGATATTTCTGCACAAGAAAAGAAACAGAAATGTCTGCCCCTTTCTTTGTTCCAGCAGTAGCAAGCCCTCTTCTGCGCCTGCTGAAGCATTCCCCAAATTAGGCTAATGTATGCAGCATCACTATTAGGGCTTGTACTAAAGGCTTCGGGCCACCGTACATATAGCTATTTGGCAACAACTTAGTAGGCAGCAAGTGATACTTAGGCTAACCTCCTTGTCTTTCCTTCCCTTTTGTCTCTCTCTGTATATTGTCACTATTAGCCAACAGCCACAGCTGAAGTGAAGAACAAACTGCAATTATGACTGTTCCAATAGACAGGTTGCCTTTCCGACTCGGAATAGAAAATTGTTAATGATATTTCTGCACAAGAAAAGAAACAGAAATGTCTGCCCCTTTCTTTGTTCCAGCAGTAGCAAGCCCTCTTCTGCGCCTGCTGAAGCATTCCCCAAATTAGTAATGTATGCAGCATCACTATTAGGGCTTGTACTAAAGGCTTCGGGCCACCGTACATAAAGCTATTTGGCAACAACTTAGTAGGCAGCAAGTGATACTTAAGGGCCAATGCTGTTACAGCAGTATAACTGCAAGGTAAGCAAGTTGGCATAGATGTATAGCTTTTCATTTATTGGAACACCCTGTAGGTCTCAAACATTGCTATGCACTGAAACACTAAATCTGAGCCAATGCACTCCGGCTTTACAATTATTCAGCTTTTTCAAAAATCCTGTGTCTTGTAAGCTTTCGTAACTGACTTTATGTGGTAACTACAGCCAAACCTCGAAATATCGAACACGGATATATAGAGTCATTGCGTATATCGAACACTTTCTATATCACGTGGAAAATAACATGCATTTTTTATTTTTTATTTCGAACGGGTTCGGACGTAAAATGGATACAGTCGAACCCAACTATATCGAACCCGTTTACATAGAATTATTCTGTATATCGTACAATTTCTGAACACAGTATAGTTACAATGAGTATACATAGCAAAAATTACGATTACATCAAACAAAAATAGCAGCGACTCCTGATATTTAGAACGACAAGCGGCGCAAAAGTGCCCCCTGAAGTTGGCTTTCCCTCGCAGCAGCGGGGAAACCCGGTGGCGCAGCTTCATCCAATCGCTCTCCCTACTGTGATCGCACTGCGTCAGGCGGGCCGTTGACACCCTCCAGCAAAAAATGATCCTGGCCCACCCGCAGCGCTTGCTCAGACAGCCAATCAGAGGCTCTTGTGCACTTGTCGTGCAAGACGGCGCAAATGCGAGTTGTCTCGCTGCTTTTCTGGTTCATTGTCTGTGCGCTTTGGGGGTCTTCTCCCACAGTGCTGCTGTTAGGAAGCGGCAGCATTAATTTTCGCTGTGAAGCTTGAAATTATAAATCCCATCGAACTTGGTGAGAAGTCGGATGACTGCACAGCATGCCAGATTCCGAGCAGCACTCTCAGCATGATCTTGAAGAATAAGGGGGAGATTAGGGCTAAAGCGGACAAACTCGCGACCCGGTGCCCGTGGCGCCTGACGAGTACGCACAGCTGTGTACAAGTGGTTCATTCGAAATTGCCTCAGACGTGCCAGCTTCCGCGTGCCTGGCGATGACTGTAAATTCTGATGAGTGCGACGAAGCCATTGCAGGTGTTGCCGAAGTATGGAGTAAGCCGTCAGAATTTGCGGAGGCCGTTGACGAGTCAACGGTCGACAAGTTTGTGAGTGCAGATGATGGTGTCGCAACCATGGGAGAGCCCGAAAACAAAGATTACATTGTCGACATTGTACCAAGCACAAGTGAAAGTGGGCACAATGAGAAAAGCAACAATGGCTGTTCGCCCACATCCTCCTCGGTGATTGGGGCACTCGCACTAGTCCGGTGCTTCTGCGCTAATGTGGAAGGTTGCGGCCTCAGCTGCTCCGACTCTTAAGACAATGTGGAGAAGCGCATGCATCGCAGGCAGCAAAATTGCCCAAGCAGAAGAAAATGCAGGACTATTTCATGCGAGACTAAGCTAGTTTCATCAATAAAGTGATTTCATAAACGGTACGTGCTTTCAGGATGTCCAATTCTTCAGCAGGCTTATATCGAATCATGCCCTATATTGAACTGATATACATTTCTTTGCAAGTTCGATATAGCCAGGTTTGGCTGTATATCGAACTCCGCCACCCCAGACCACGTGTGCTCTATTGACAGGCGGGGAGCTTTCCCGCAACACCCTTGAAGATAGTGGCGCGATGGGTGTTCCCAACATCTGCACGCTATAGCTGCACATATAGATTACGCCAAGCGTGCCATTTGAACGTAGCAGCGTACGCATGCGGCGGCTTGGTTAACTCGACAACGTAAATGATGCATTGCATATGCCACACAGACGCCTCCTCAGTGCCGCACTCTGCGCCTGCCGCGCCTCGTGAGAACTGGCGGTTTGCATCCACAAATACGCACGACAGTGCGCGCTCACTGGGCTCAGCCCAGACTTAATACTTTGTTATTGGCAGTGTTTCAAAATGCTTCGACTGACGGACGTGGAGATCACGGCAAAAGTAGCAGCCAAACGAATACGCTGCCGAGGTTGATCCAGCAAGCGCTGATGTTGCCCCGTTCCCAACTTCAACTGAGGCTGTAGCTGCTTTGGCCCTTCTACACCGCTACTGCAGCGCAATAGAAGGCACCAGCCTATCGCTTGTGGATGTAATAGTTCTGCGGAAACCCGCAAGGTGGAGAGAAGTAACAATGGTACAATTGTAGTAATTGTAGAAATTGCTACGATTGGGTGGAAGTCTCATTTTCCCTGAATTAATTACTTCTCTCCACCTTGCAGCTTTCCACAGAACTATTACGTCAAACCCTTGCCTTTGCTTTGAGTTGTTGACAAATTTGACTTCACCCTGCTATCTGCTAGCCACCTGGTTAGCTCAGATAGTAGAGTGGCTGCCCCAGAAAGGCAGTGGTCCTGGGTTCGAATCCCAGACCAGGACGAATTTCTCTTCAACTGCGAAGCTTTTCTTTGAAGGAACCCGTACGGGTTCCCTTTGTAGCAATTGCAATGATTGTGCGGATGTCTCATGTTTCCTTAATTAATCACTTGTGGATCGTTCAGACTATGTTGAGGACTCCGCACACGGCTGCCAATAAGAAGCAGGCTACACTGCTGCAATACTTTCAGCCAAATAAATAAATACTTTGTGTGAAGCTTCAAGCGAGTATTAACTGCGCTACGATTTGGGCATGATCGGAGATAGTTGTTCAGAGCACGCATTCGGTTACGCCGCACACAATTGGCCAAGAGCGCGCCGACTTTGCGGGGTAGACGAAGTGGGTGCAGCCTACACTAATTGTGCACGGCGCAACCGAACAATCCCTGATCATTGATCGATTTGCAGAAGCTTATGACGCACTCTTTATGTGATTTTACATATCAAGTTCTGGTTATATCGAACTGTTTCATGATCACCGCGCTATTTAATATATTGAGGTTTGACTGTATTACGAGTAACGTGAACCAACAAAAGCACTTGTCTAAAAAAAAAACCTTTCATCGCACCCTCAAGGTTGATTCTTCACTGCCTACCAAGCTGGGGCCATTAACACAGCAGGCCAGCTACATTTCTCTTAGCTTAAAAAAGCAACAACACACTATGATACAGACACGGGCTAGCATCCAAGCTAGTGTTAGCGCACGGCCCTCATGCTTAACCCTTTGACAGTTAATGCCATAAATATACGGTGCTGTGAGCAAGTCCCAAATAGTCGATACCGTATAATTAGGGCGCCATCTGTATGTTTGAAAAATGTGCTAGTTTTTTTAACTCTTTGTTGCCCAGCAAGTGCTGCCACCCAGAGTGGATACAAGACATTATTATTATTATTATTATTATTATTTTTTTTTTGCTCCACAGGCTCTTGGCTTTCATACTACGGCTTCTCGACACTAGCATTTCTTGACCCTTCCCGCATCCGTACGTGCGAAGGTATGCGGTGGTTGGTTTTGGTTTTGTCTTGCAGGCTGTTTTCCATTCGCAGCGCTCCTAAAAAAACTGACGTCTATCTGGTTTCTGATCTCTTATAGGGTCACAGCTAGCTGCTTGACTGCCTGTTGCTCACAGGGGTGCAAATACACCTGTTCACAGGCGGGCACTGGTATATGCAAACGATGCTGCCATGCCTGCATTTCTTTTCTCAAGAATCGGCTTCCGAAAACCCTCATTGGAAACGGAACGAAGAATTACTGCAGTTTTCTGATTCGTTCGGTTTTTCTGACAGGCACACAACCATCAAGTTTTCTTGCATACGCTAACAGACACGGTTCAATTATGCCATGGGTGCGTGCGCTGGTTGCTCTGCTGAAAGTGAGCCAATTGACAATTCCTCCAATGCAGACTACCCAAGTGCTGAATCAGAATACCATTAATGCCCAATTTTTCGGACTCCCTAGGGGCCGCGAAAATGTCAAAAAAATTGGACAGTCCAAAAAAAAAAAATGAATGCATGCTCTTTACTGGCCCCAAAGGCTCAAATCACCACAGGCACATCCGAAATAGCTCTGAAGCCTGTCAGTACATTTATTAGGTATCAGTGCTCGCACTGTTACAAGAGACTGCGGGTGCAAGCGTAAAGAACACATACATTGCTCCATGACAATGGCCCCTTTCCATTCTTAATATGCTTCACCGCAATACATTGCATATGCTACACTGCGTACCGCCACTGTGTTGCGACGAAGCCAAGTTTTGGGAACCGGCATTATGTAACCCTTGACCCTTGCCGTTTTCTTCCCCGCTTCGAAGTCATTCACACACATGACAAAGGCGGAGTTAACACCATTGCAGACCGTGGCAAATTCTTTCAATGAAAAGCATGGCACCAAACAGCGGGAAGCTTCGTAGCGAAAGTCACAGCAGCTACGCCTACTGTCGCTGCGATGGCTACGGCTGCCAGCGGATCGGCGTGCTACAGCGCTGGTTCGATGCTGCAAAATCATCAATATGTCAGCTGTAGTAGCTTAAATTAATGCCGTTTCAAACCTGACTACAGGACACCCGTCCCCAACAGAAATAGTCGGTGATACGCGCCTTAACACGCCTGCGCACATTACCGCCACTTTTTTTTTTTTGTGCTACTGCGTTGAGGAATCTCTCTTAACTTTTTCCTCTATAGACCTCAGACTCTGCCCAGGCGGCGCTGCAGAAAAACCCGTCACCAGCGCCCCCATCGGAGCCTTGGCGCGAACTGAGTAGTGCAAGGAGAGCTGTCCACAAGCGAAGCTGCATAGGCCACAATGGACCATTCTCTTTCGTTTGTATTGAGGCACGGTTTCCTAAAAATCAAGGACCTAGAAAGCTTCTTCCACCCATCCACGCTTCGGAAAGGAAGCTTAGCAGGGCAAAGTACGTGTACAATATAAAATAAAGTCTCACGTGTTATTTCGGCATGCTGCAACTCGCAAGTACAGAGAGCATCAGGTTTGTCTATAGGCATATCAGCATAAAAATCTAAGCATTTCAAATTGTTTCATATTGAATATGTCCTAAACACAAGACTTATTAAGTATCTCCTATATTTTTATGCATTTTATCGTAATGTTTTGTCTCGAAATTATTTACACAGAGTAAATCCTTTCATAGCCGTTTCCAGAGCAGCAAACAGAAAACGTTTTCCAAGGCAGCAAATAGCGTGCGATCATAACGAAACTAAGCTTCCTACAGTGCCTACGCACTGCATCTTTCTTTCTCGGAGAAGCTACAGCATCGCTCAGTACCTTAATTTGAACTTTTTGCAGACGCTTCGAGCAACAAACGCGCACAAATAAATGTAAATAAATGCGACATTTTTTTCTTCACATGTGCGTTATTTCACAATTACTCATCCAGTGCTCCTACAGCAACTTTATTGCTCACATTTGAAAAACGCAGTCGAGCAGGCTCAGCACAATGCGAAGCGTGCTTGTTGTATCGGCGCAGGACATACAAAATACCGCAAGTAGAAATGAGCTCGCGGTGCAACGATGCTCTAGAACAGGTATTTGAATTCATAAACGAACCAAAATGTTTGGTTAAGCTGACCTACCAGATCTCTCTGTTCCACTTGTTGAGTCAAGCGGAGACGGACGTCTGTTAAAAGGCGGATATATCGATGGCACATAAGCAGGATGGTTCGCAACGTTGTTTTTTCTGTTACCAACGAATTGGCGGCTGCAGATTTTTTAGTTTTCGCTTAGTTACCACGGTCCTCCGTCAGGGCTACGCAACACAATCACAGAAGAACAAAATTGTCGCACTTTCTCATGCGAGCCGCTGTGTTGTGGGGAATGCAAGTAATCCGATTACCCAACAGGTTGAACGGCCTGTATCCAGCGCTCTCACCTTTCCCCTTCATACGATCGCGATGGAAATCGGTAAAACTGAACGTTGTTATTCCGTCCTTCACGCTCATGGCAGTTTACAACACAACAGTAGCTTCGATTGCGGCGTTTCTTTGTAGCGCACGGAGCCATTGCGGTTGCCGTCGTTTCCACCATCAGTCTGACGAATGAGCCAGCAAGCGCTTTATGGTAGCTCGGACGCGCGTCCAACTAGCGTAGAAATTCATAGCTCTCTGTCTGGGTGCTAAATGCGCAAAACGCTCGCCATATGGACCAAAATCTAGTTAAATTGTTGTTTCGCAATCGCTAGCTGCATAGGCAACTTAGCAAGGGAGTCGGGCTTCACACTACTCAATTATTGCCTCTTCGAACCGGCAGGTGGCGCTACACGTGTTGCAAAACTCCAGAGTCTGGCGTCCATGGCAGGGTTAGAGGCATACTGGTTGGAGGCGCTGCTGCGTGATTTGGCGCGCTGCTGGGAGCATTGTTCGAGCACAGTATGTTCGAATTAACCGTCGCAAATGCTTGTGCGTTCAAATTATCGGGCGCTTTCGCACATTGGGACACAGATTACGTGGACGGGACCACAGCGTCAGTTCAAATAAACAGAAAGTTTGAATTAAGCATGTTCGAATTAACGAGATTTGACTGTATTATTTAAGCCCGGGTTACACCCTCGTTCTTGGCAGTGAATAACAAGATGCATTTCACTTCCTTTCTTCATCTTATTGGAGTACTTGCAGATTAATTCAGGCACTGCTTACTTATAGTTTAAATTCTCTGCACTAAAGGTAGTATTCGTGGTTGATGTTAAACAGTTAAATGGCACAAAAGCAACCTACGCCAGCCACAAGGAGCCACATGGTCTCTACATCGTATTAGGAATCCTGTGAGATAGATGAAGTCATCTGACGCATGCTCGGGGCAACGAGAGATCACTGGGAGCTCTGCTGAACGCTCTCATCCTGTAGAGGGCATCAATAGGTTGATGATGGCGAACTGCCAATGGACTCTCATACACACGCACCTCCGCCAGTTAATAAAACATGCTCCAAACACTCCCCCTCACCTTGTGGTCGCTCATGTGGAAGGTCTCCAGCCAGCTCTCATACACCTCTGGCGGCGAGTCCGGCTCGTGACAGTAGGTGTTGCGATCCACCAGGATGGAGTGTAGGCACGCCTGAAAAAAAATGGCGGAGCTAATCAGGGGAGCTTCGCTGTCATTTTCGCAAGGTGAAGGCCAGCTCGCAGCCGCACGCTGCGTCACAGTCCAAACTTTCCTGCGTCACAACCTGCGTCACAACCTGCGTCACAGTCCCAAACTTTCGCTTTACAACTTAATAACAAAATAAAAGTTACCTCATGTGTACTTCACTCGAACAGACAACAACTTTGTGCATATTTTTTAGCCAGTAGCCCGTAATGGTTATTTCTGAGGTCGTGCTTTACTGGCTACACCTTGGATGTCGGGACACCCCGGTTGGATGTCAGGACAACCCAGCTGTATGTAGAGCTGCAGCAGTGAAAGTTGGCAGCGCTGTCCTGCAATGAAGCCTGCATGGGAACCCTGAGGCGGTTGTATGACCAGGGCATTGGCGAAAAAATGCAAGCGGCGCCGGTGATGAATTATCGCTAAGAACAGCCAGCAAACAGACCTCTAGTAGTTACAACGAGGGGCACTTACACTGCTTTGCTGTTTTTGATGTCAGTTGCTCAGATCGGCAAACATCTGTGAGAGATATTTTTTTTCTGTGAGCTATATCAATGTGCAGTACCGAACGTCCCTTACGTGCCACTGCATGGCAAAAGACAGTGCACAGAGTCAGAAACTTGCAATGCATGCCTACAATAAAGAATTGCTGTATTGACAGAATACTGCAAAACACGGAGAGAACATACACAAACAAAACACGCTGTTGACTTGCAACTAAAGTTAAACCGGCTATCAGAAAAGTGTAACAAGATACACTGGAACCTCGAGAAATGGAAATCGCAAACTGCCTCAAAGAGAATACCATTCTCATGGTTGATTGGTTTTGTATTCATGCAATTGTACTCAGCTTTGTCTCTCAGTACCTCAGTACTCAGCTTTAATCTTACTTTTGCAAAAAAAGATTCTTCGCGATGATGCAAACATTTCCTACCTGGCTTCAACTGAAACTGTGTTTCAGGAATATGGTATCATACGGGTACAGCACTTATACAAATTTCGGATTTTGCGATCCTTCTTCTTTTCCAACACTTATAAAGAATTCCTTGTAACTATATCAAACCTAACACCTGATTACAATAACATGTGTAAGCGACATACTTTAACATGGTCTGTTCCTCATTACCGGACCACCTGCAACTCACAGGCACTCCACTTCAATTTACCATCCCCCCCCCCCCCATTCTAAACAAATTTCCTGAACTAACTACTGCTAGACAACGGCAGCTATGTCAGTTCTTCACATCAATGTTGTAAATAGCCGTCACATAGTTATATTTGGAATGGCGTGCATGTCTTGCTCACATGGGTTTTGCCTATCCTGTACTTATTGCATTCTGTTTTTGGTCTTGTCATCGTTGTGCGATGTCTGTTATCAGGGCTACTTTTACTCTTTATTGTTTGTGAAACCTACTAAATTAACAGAATTTTATTTTTATTTACTTGTTTTTTATTTTCTGCAGTCAAAAGTGTTCATACGATGATGTTTATGCTGCATTAAACAATTGATGCGAATCCTACTGTAACTCTGTATGTTAACTTAAAGTGATCCTTTCGTAAACTTTGTTACAGTATTACTCCTATATGTTACAATTATGATCCGATATACATATATGTGCTGTGAACGTCATATGCTGCCGATGTAAGGGTCTTCAGGGACCCAGCCAAGCTGCCTAGAGCAGCTTTTAGCCCTGAAGACCATCCAGAATTTTCTGGTGAAATAAACATTGACTGATGGATTGATTGATTGATTGATTGTATACAGAACTCCTGATAAACGGAACCAATTTGCCTGGTCCCTTGAGGTTCCGTTTAAAGAGAGTCCAGTGTAAATTATAAAACCAGCACAATGAGAGAACATCAGAGCATCACCTTTAATGCCACAGCCTTTAAGCCCACTTTGCCTTTGAAACAATTTGTTTTTGCAGTTTGTCCCTCATCTGTCATTATCGTAACTGCATCTGCAATGTTCTAATGCACCTGAAGCAATACTGAAAGGCATTCTTCTTGTGTGACAACTCCTCGACAGTGTTGGCCATCTTGCGCTCTCTCGTCCTGCACAAAAGTTCTGTGGGACTGGTACCTCATTTTCTTTCAATGCTAAGCATTCTTTGCCTCTTCCAGCAACTTTGTAGTATCCGGGTAGGTGTCCATAAGTTGCAAGGTTCAACAGTAACACGCAGGTTGTGAAAAGCCTTGTGTCCTATGGTGGTCACACACATGGAAAAATGTCGAGTTGGACACAAGCGCCAGCTTGTTCGGGAAGAGGAAGGAAGCCTTCCTTTCTCAGGCAGCGCGCGAGAAAAGCAAGTGCCATCAGCACCGCTGGGCGTGTCCCGCGAGATCCCTCTGACCTTGCCCTAGTCTCTTTGGTGCCCAGTGCGCAGCGAGTGCAAAAGGCTCCACCGTCGCTCCAATTTTCCCGGGTGTGGTTAGACAACCACGTTTTTTGCAGTGGCAATTGCCGCGACCGTCCACATCCCCAGGTGGTAAGTAAGAAGCCCCTCTTTACCTAGCGTCTTCTCTTCAAGGAATTCCTCAGTGATACATACTATAGCTGCCTGGGTTGCTCGAAGTGTTAGTTGCAATCGTATTACGTGCTCTCCAAGTGTACATGTGGCTGTCTTTGTTTCTTCGGGCTGGTACTGGACCGCGGTTGGTGGGCACGTGTGTGCCAACCGCGGTGTGTAATGTGCTGAGGCGTAGCATCATTGGCGCTCCCTTATCCCTACAAGGTATACAGCAAAGGTGCGGAGAACGGAGGCACTATTGTTGTCCTCTTGATTGTCATGCAGTGCTGCCACCACTGCCACCCTTATGCCGTCGTCACCATTGCCGACATGCCACCATCTTGTCGCCACAAAGGATTTCTCACCTCGCAAAGACTCCAGATAACACTTAGTACATACTCCAGGTACACAGCAGGTATTGCCAGTAGGTACACAGCTACTAGCAAAACGCTTCACACAACATTGATTCACACAATGCGCAGGTTCCGCATTAATTTTAAAATTTTTTTCACACACTGCTGTCAGCACGATACTACTGCGAATTCACTTCACAGCTTTTTGAGCTGCACAGCCAACTCGTTGTAATGTGAATATGCTCATTCTATGCCAAAATTATGGTCAGCACAATAAACCTTCCCAAGTGGTGAATCTGCTGCATCACCACATCCAATATTGAAGACAATGCAGATTCTGCAAAAGCTGAGTTGGTGGTACCAGAACTCTGATAGTAAAATCATACTGCTGACACCTTCTTGCTGCTCAAGTAGGTCTTCGCAACGATCACGTTTTTGGAAGCTGTGCGCTTTCTGTGTAAGGATGCAGTGAAGAGGACTGAAACAGTGAAGCTACTGACCAATTCTGGCATAAAAACATCGCCGTATTGCCACCCGTCACAGCCCGCACTGCTCTGACTGACCATTCATTTTATGGCCGGTACAAAAATGGGTCATGAACCTACTTGCACGGAATACATGCGTTCCTACAGCTTCCCATAAAAACTGCCACTCACAGCGGCACTGAGATACACTCTCCACCAATATGAAAGGGAACCATGAGCTTGTGCCCTAACCCTGTCATTTTCTTTGTGTGTACTTGTAATGAGAAAAAGTACTGTGAGCAGGATTCTAAATCCTAGTGATCGAGGTTCTGACTAGCACACTTGCAAGAATCACTGTTTGAACACAAATCCAGTGTTCCCTTTCCCATTGGCAGAGACTGTACAATTTGCGGAATGCTACGTGAACTTTGTCGCTAGCATGGCTTCACCTTTATTGCCCTGCTACATGGCCAGTTTCAATTATCATTGAAGTTTATCACCGTTTAAGACTTGGAGTAGCAAGCACAGGAGACTACAGCTTTTTCGACGGCAAGCAAGTTAGAAAAATAAGTTTGGTGCAGTTCAATATGCACCAAGCATTATCTTCCCAGACTTGAGCATGCTTGAATTTATCCATGCGACAACTTCTGTTTACTATGTCAAGGGTACTAATGGTAGAGAGGTATAAGGCAGCAGTGCTAAGCATTTGACAGGCAAAGCAGCATTGAGAAAAGATGTAGCATGTGCCCTTGTACCTTCCGAGGAGCTCCTTTCTGAAGGGAAGAGGAACGTGTCAATTTTCCATGGCATTGCAAGGACACCGCTCATTAACAATGCATAAGCGGTGCCTCATGTAAGAAATGGAAGTGGGACAAGAGGAACACATTCAAGCTTATGCATAAAGACATATAGCCTGGCACAATCATACACTAAATGTTTTAAAGGGTTCACTTTTCAGACAAGTCAGGACTGCGATTTTGCAGCGATGCTTTATATTTGATACTATGCCACTCTTTATCATCCGGTGTTCACGGCCGGCTGATCCCACTTATAATGCGGGCGGGGAGTTGCTCGGACCATTGATGAAGTGCAAGAAGGAATAGCATTGGAAGAGGCACTGCTACAATATCATGGCCTGGTGTCAGTTAAGCATCGGCATGTGAGCAGCATGCATGACATGACAGCATGACATGAAGCATGACAGCATGGGCAACATTTTCTCTGCAACCCACCTGCCAGCGATCGACGGGATGCACCTCATTGTCGTGGATGATGGACAGCTCATCATCGGCAGGGTCCCAGGTGGGCGACAGGGCCTCGCTGATGCTCCCGATCAGGCTGGTCAGGCCCTCCTTTGCCTTGGTTGTCACCGAGTTCTCCCCATCCAACTGTGCGGACAAACAACTTTGGTACACGCACTGATCGAAATGGGTGGCTCAGCCTCACTGGTGGTGTGTCCCGAGATTATCACTTTCAGCAAGCTTTTTTTTCTAGGGGTGTGGGCATACTAAGTTTTGAGACCGAATCGAGAACAAATTAAATAGCAGCAGAGTTGAACCAAGTACGTTTTGAATAGTTTTCGAATGATAAACAGCAATTCTCACCATTACTATAAAATAATCTTCACATCCTAGTACATTCCCAATGTTAGCAAGTTTCCGGTTTCACAATGCACACTATGAAGCGTTGTTTATTACAAACAGAAATGGAGCAGTAGGTGCAAAACAAGCAGCTTATTTGCAAACTTCGGACTCATCGGCAAGTCCGCATGCTGGTAGTGTACCCGGAAATGTCTGGCTCTTTGAGTCACATGGCATACTCCACATAGCTTCTTGTGTTCTGTCTATGGCAGCCAAAATGAAATTTATTGCAGCTGCGCTCGAATTTTATGCTCATCACGTGCCCAGTGGGCAATTTTAGATATATTAAAACGATCCGCAAATATATTTGTATTTATGAATAGTGACTATCAAATTTTAAGATGAAATGGAATAGGGCAATATTCAATTCGGTATTCGAAAGTTTATGATATTTACGCACCCCTATTTTTCCCACTTTGCATGGCACAATGTGCAGACAAAAGTACTGCTTGCACTCGCCATGCTGGCTCAGCGGCTGCAAATTCGTGGTGCTGAGCACAAGGTCACATCTGAGGCACAACTGTATATGCGGGAACAACAAAAAACAGATCAAAAATAATATCGTTCAACTTTAAGCAGTTTATTTTTTTTGGAATATGACACTACCATGTGTTTTATGTGGCCAGTGACAAATAGCATGGTCACATATTCACTGTGGTCCACCACATCAGCCATGTTTGTTTACAACCTTTGGATTCTTACTTGGTTCAAGTCATGTCTAAAATAGGGTCTAAATGTTTTCAGAGGCTACTGTAAAAATCTAATGTTTCACTTCATGAAAAAAAAAAGAGCAACATCTAACAAGGACTAGCATACAAAGGGAGACCTTTTTTTTGTGCCTTCTATTTTTTTATATATCACCACTAGCGTTCTAAAAAAACAGCATTTTATTTCTGTGAAGCAACCTATGAATTATAACTTTAATTATTGTTGTCCACTACTAAAAAAAAGCAATAACTTTCCCATGGCCAGAAGGGTATTAACTATTCCGACTTCAGAATTTTAATCATTTATTTGAAGCGATTACATGTGAACGTCCGCTATATGGTTGCGCATTTAGCGAATCTATGCAGTGCAACTTTCCAGCTACACTCAAATTTAAGAAGACGTCCGTTTCCTGACCTTGAGCTTGTCTCGCACAAAGGCTGCTGTCGACGAGACTGCCTGCGCTGTGTCTTGCTGGACTGTGCTCGAGAACTCTGTCAGGTCTCGCTTGAAGAACTCGTACGCTGTTGATGACTGCATCAGAGCGCATTAAGTGAAACAATAACGTCTATTAGGCTGGTTTGGTGACATGACGTACCACGAAAGAAATTGCAGCTCAATAATCTCTTCAAGAAGGTATGCGTTATCTTTCTTATAACCACAAATGCTCCAACTGTTTAATGAATAAGTTTAAGTAATACTGCGTCCCCTCTCTCGCACCGTAAATTCAGGTTCCGACACAGCTCAATTATTTTGTTTCGTCTTCGTGGACACCGCACAGCTTTTTGCAGGCCTAAATTCTCATACCACACATCATTTTCTCAACTACCACTACTCCTACTACTCCCATATACCTCTGACTACAAATGTCTGTTGTGGCATTTCATGTTGTGCCTTACTTCTATCACCACCTTGCTTTCCTTACTGTGACCTACAGCCATGATTTCCTCCATGACTAACCAACCTTTGGTGCAAAACAAACACCGCAAGATTTCTTGAAGGGCAATATAGCATTACAGAATGAGTCAATGAGCTGCCTTTAGTGTTTCTTTAAATTAAAGACTTTCAATAAAGCCAATGGTGGAAAGATGTGAGCACGAAAGACTCACACATTACTTTGAATGGCTAGGCATTTGACCTGAAACGCTTTGTAATGTCAGTGGGGTGAGATAATGTAAGAAGTAGTTAGCTACAGCATCATATAAAGGAATGCTGAAGGCAGTAGCGGAATGATTAATTACTAGCAAGTTTCTGAAAAATGTATATTCAGCTTCTCAAATGTCAATGCGAGCAAACAGAAGGTCAATAAGCACCCACTTCTAATGTGTAGCAGCATCACATTTTAGTTACACTGGAAAATACCTGTACAATTCAACTTTACCACTATGTTTCTGGGAATTCAGTTTTTGAAAGTTTAGCAAAACTGATATTTGGGGAGTTGGTTAATCTTCATTTGGGGTAAAAAGCGCAACACAGACATGGCGGAGACCTAAGGAAGTGATGGGTCAGGGCCTGCCTTGTCACTTCCTGAGCACTTGAGCTGTTTACCCATGATTTTCGAAGTTTATTTAAGATATACAGCATGCAGTTATGGACACCTATGCTCAATATTAAACATAATTCAGTTTGTTAGCAAGATTATATTAATTACTCATTTAAGCATTTCGATTTCCTGTAGAAGTAATGGCCACGCCATTGAGTAATTTACACCCAAGGCTTAATCTTGTGCTTTCTTCCACAGCCTATTTTAAAAAATTTGGCGCAGCTGAGAAAAATAAAAGCACCCTATGCTGTAAAGCTATAGGAGTTCACAAAGTGTATGCACTGCGTGTGTAGGGTTGTTTTGCATAATGCTTGTTCTTTAATTATAAATGTTTCTTTGTGCCTGCGACTTGTCCCCACCTGCCTCTATAGTCTGACGGAATTTGTGACACTCCTTGCCCATCCTGAAGTTAATTCTCACTCTGAACAACACAGCTGCGAGACTACCACTATGCGACTGTTTGCCATGCAATCAGGATGGCAAGAAATTCAGTTTTTGTGCATTACCTCTGGTTCATACACTTTTGCATGCAAGTGCACCGTCGAGAGCAAAAATCTATAGACCAGGGCAGAGGCAACTGAACTGCATCGCTAACACTAGCACATCTTGTGTTCAAGAGTTGTGCACTGTGTGCCTGCATCCTTTCTCACCTGCCTACGTGTGCATTTGCATGATTCAACGCACGTGCATTAAAATTGTGCTGTTAGCGAAAGGTGCCGTGTCGCGGACTAAATGTGTAGTTCAAAGTTACTGCGTTTTTTATGGATTTCTGACACGCAATGCCAGCATGCAAACTTATAGCTTTACACTCCTTACAACTCCCTTAAAATGGCCTTGGTAATGAGCCCGGCCCATGAGGTTCATTTTAAGTATGCAAATAAGAGTGTTAAAAGACGACCCACAGCGATCACTCTCAATATCATAAATTCGTAAAGATGCACTAAAGACAGAAAATGAAGCTGTTTGGAAAAAAAGATGGAAAACAAGAGAATTCAACTAAAATGCAAATTATTTGGTGGCAGTTCCATTTAAGCGTTTCCCGTTTATTGAGATTCTACTGTAATTTGTATATATATATATATATATATATACACACGAAAGAGAGAGAGAGAGAGAGAGAACAAACATTTAATAATCCAAATCAGTGAGAAAGAGTTATTTCTTCACCCAAGGTGAGTGGCCTCCTCAGTACAGGTAGCCATTGGCCCTCGCTGCTTCCCTGGCCTGGTTCACCAGCTTTCGCTGGTCCTCCAAGTTCTGAGACTGCTAGCATGGCCTCCCGCAATTCTTGGCCGCCTTCTTCCGTGCTTTTGTTTTCAGTTCTTGATTGAGCTTTTTGATTGTTCGGTTCAGCAAGATTAGGACACCCCATCACCATGTCACAAAGGGTGTCCGGCACCCTTCAGGACAGGCAAAAGTACGAGAAATGGGCTGGGTGCACTCTATGCATTACAATGTCGTGTACATAGGAGTTTGGAGACGCCGCAGTGCAACTGTCTCTTGTCTGGTTAGATTGGGGTGCGGTAGGGTGTACACCCTTCTTTCAAATTTGTAATGCTGCAGGATATCCGAATATTTTGTGAGATATCCTCGGACCTCATCGCCTCTCAAAAAACCTCCCACAGGAATGCCTGGCTTGTACGATCTCCGAGTGTGGCGTGTGCCACTTCTTTTCCCACCAGTGAGTCGTGACCAGGGGTCCAGATGACGTAAGTCTTGGTAATTGCGTGAATTTCGATATTTCTTGCAGAATTTTCAGAACTTTTTTGGATATCATGCCGTTTTGGAAATTTCGACACACGGATTGCAAGTCACTCAATATTACGACATTTTTGGTGCATGTGGAGATGGCCAGTGCTACTGCCCCCTCTTCAGCCCTGTCCAAATCTCTTGCGAGTATCAGGGCAGCGGCTTTTTCTTCACCTTTGGTGTTAACTGCGGTTACTGAAAAAGCAGGTATCCTTGGATACTTAGTCACATCCGTGTATCTTGTGTTAGGATCTGCAGAAAATTTCTTGTCGAATGCTCTCGCCCGTCTTCTTTCCTCATGAAAATTTGGATGCATACTGCGGTGTACAGGTGCCACTGAGATTGAGTCTCGTATGTGCACTGGGAGTCTCAATTATTTTGTCCGATTTCGCAGTTGCCTCCACATCGTAACTGAGCTGATGGAGCGCGCTTCTTCCGATGGGAGTCAATTTGAATCTTTCAATCTGGCTTGTTTGTGCGCTTCTGCGAGCTCCTCCCATGTATCATGCAGACAGAGTGAGTAATCTTGTCATAGATTCTTTTTCAGGAATAACAATGCAGTCTTGGCAGCTCTTCTAATCATGATGTTTAGTTTTTCAATTTCTACATTCTTCAGGGCCAGATAGAGGGTGCCATATGCGATCCAGCTCGTGGTGAGTGCATTCTATATGTAAAATAAGAGTATTATATAAAAGTTTTCAAGGGGATTTTACAGCTGCTAGTTCCACACAATAATTCTTTATATATGGGTGCGATATATTGGGGTTCAACTGCACATGGATGCTAATGACTTTCACCTTTTCCGATTCTCCCAAGATCGGCAAAAACACGCCATTCCTCACAGTCTTGGAAGACGTGAGCGTTCTCTAGATGCCGACTTTCTCTCCAGGCTATCTAATGCACAAAGCCCTAGTAAAACAGCATCGATAAGCAGATCTAGCACTTGCTGTAGCGAAGCCTGCAGTCGTGCACTTGACATCCACCAGTCCCGACTGTGGCCTGCTTATCAAAGCCAGATTACCAAAGGAAAGTCAGCAAACACGAATTGCAGCCTTGCACGCAGACGACGTATCTACGAGACTCAGTAACAGACACCGTGTATGCCGGTCGCCCAACTTTATGATCCCGACTCGCGCGATATCCAAGAACCAATGCCATCGGTGAAATAAAACGAAGACTGTAATCGCCAAACAAGAACCAAGCAAAACGCTAATGCGCGGCTGCCTGTCGGCACAGGTGGCTAGGCGCGTAAAAGCGAAACGAGCGAAGCGGTTCGTTACACGGCCGCCGTGCCAGGCCATCCAGACATTAGAATGAGTAATCGCTTACGCGGGCGCTACAACAATGCATTAGAAACAAAACTGTTCTGGAGTTCACGATCCAATAGCACCGCAGCTCCACAAAAACAAAAACATTTGCTTTAGAAAAGCGACCACTGGGGTGAGGTCGACTGCACGCGTGACGCAATCGTGCTGTTTTGCGCTCCGCTCAGACTGTATAAAAGCAAACACGTTGATGCAGGCCACAAACGATTCGGAGTACCAGACTCAAAACTACGACTCCAGCTTCTCACCGCAACCTTTAACATCTGCGTAGCCTGTTAAACGTGCTAGACGAAGAGGCTCAAACAGTGACAAGGGTCACTCACACAGCCACAACCTCATTATAATAACGGGACGGAGTATTTTCACTATATCGAGACTGCTCTGAACTGCGCACCCGCGCACGTTTGTGAAACGCCGAGCGCAGCTGCGCCAGCTAGACATGCCGCCGCGATGCGGTTTGTTGCCAACGAGCTCGTGCAGGAATTTCAGCTGCTGTGTTGATGATACCAGGACGAAAAAAAAAAAAGAAATGTCAACATCAGCAGCCGTACAGGATGCGAGGTTCGAAGACCACCCATCGACGTTCGTTCGTTTCGTAAGCTACAAAAGACGGCCCGAGCAATATGAATACCGAACCCCCTCAAAGCGAGGTTAAATGAACACTTTATGTCCGATGCTCGTTAACAGTCGCCGGGTTGTCACTACGAGATAAGGCGCTAGATATAGTATGCGGGCTACGAACAAGAAAAACTACGGAGACACGCAAAGGCAAAGTACTAAGAACAGTCGTCAACGTTATGCAACCGGGAGGCCACGGCGCCGCGCCTCTTTAACAGCGTGCTCGCTGAACGCAGGGTGATTTCGTCAACGCTAATCGTACAGCGATTTGTAAACTTAAGTTTATTACAGTGTAGCAGTTTAAGACGCCTGACAAAGCGGCAAAGAGTCGTATTTATGATATCTTACCTTGTCTTTTGCTGTCTGTAACCAAGTATTCCACCACGGCGTTCCTTCGTCGGGGTTCCTGCGCACGGAAAAATCGTGGTCTACATGTTAACGCGCAATGCAAGATCAACTTTAGCAGCATGGGGAACAAACATTGTCGTAGCAACAAAATGTCATGCTTACTACGTGTTACAGATATTGTAAATATGTTTAACGTGGTTTTTATTCAGCAGATACTTACGTGCCCTCAGCCATCTTTACATCTTTGCGATGACAGCGACAGAGAACGCTCGTGTGGCTAGAGTTTACAAACAGAAAACCGAAACTGTCGCAAATCAAAAATTTCCACAAGCGTTGGGCAAAAAAATACAAACAAATACTACAAATGTATTGTGTATTCAAACGTATTTAACACGCAACGTTGCAGTTATGAATGGGGATAATTTAAGGAACTGCAATAGATAAGTTTCGGTTTCGTTAGACATACCGAGCTGATACCGAGTGGCTGCACTCGGTGATGAGTGTTTGCGCCAATATACCAGCTCAAATTCAAGTAATTCCTTTTACAATATATAAATTTAGAACACTGTTGCAGTTATAGGCGGAGTTTCACCATAAAGCCTGACACTAGACGTAAATAAAGTAGAAGGGCAAATAAATGCGCGGTGAACTATGAACTCAATTCCATATCAGATATACAAGCTTAAAGGGACACTAAAGTTAAAAATGACTTCTTCTGCATCAGTAAATTACCGTTCTACAACACCAAAAACACCATTCTTTCAACGATAAGAAGTTTGGTAAGCCAGGAAAAGCGCAAGAACGAAATTCCCGCACCTGGGTGCTGAGACGTCTTGGATTTTGATGGCATCTTCTAGGGCCTACTAATTATATAAAGCGGTACAGATTGACTACATTGTGTTCTAAAGGAACCAAATATTAAACATGGCAAGTTTCGGGAACTTTTATTCAGCCAACGCGGCACAAATGCGAAAACATACTTTGGAATCCCTGACGTCACGCTGACGTACCCGCGCGGGGGTTTCGGCGCGAAATTCAAATACTGATACTTAGACCTTCATTGTCTCATCTAATAATCAAACTATATTTTTGAAATGACTGCCTGCGGGGTTCTCAAACAATGCTTCATTAGTCTAAACTGATTTATTGTTTCGCTTTAGTGTCCCTTTAATTTATTTGATCCCTAACGCAAGCTGCACAAAAAAACGGCACAAACAAAAGCACGTATAAAGGACGTCTTTTGCAAAATATCTTTGTGTACCTTATACACTCTTAAAACGGTTGCACCCTTTGGGGCGTATATTTGGCCCACAACAATAATCATCTGCATGCCTTCCTTGCGTTTCCATTCTTGAAAACTCGGCGATCTCTACTTTCCTTTCGAGAATGCTGTGTCACACTGATAACGCGCAAGCCGTTCGTGACTACCGGGCTCGCAGCGTTAAAAAAGGAAAAGAGGGCAAGACAGATGACGATTACACACTCTTACACTCTCAAAACGGTTGCACCCTTTGGGGTGTATATTTGTCCCGCAATGATAATCGTCATCTGCCTTGCTTGCGTTTCCTTTCCTGAAAACTCGGCGCTCGCTACTTTCCTGTCGAGAATGCTGCGTCACACTGATAACGCGCATGCCGTTCGTGACTGGGAAGTACCGGGCTCGCAGCGTTAAAGAAAGGAAACGCGGGAAAGACAGATGACGATTATCGTTGTGGGAAAGATAAGCCCCAAAGGGTGTATATTTTTCTAAGAGTGTAAGCAAAATTACACCCTTTTTCTACAACGATAATCGTCATCTGTCTTATCCGCATTTCCTTTCTTTAACGCGGCGAGCCTGGTACTTTCCAGTAACGAATGGTAAGCGCGTTACCAGCATGACATAGCATTCCCGACAGGAAAGTAGCGGACGCGGCTTTTCAAGAAAGGAAACGCAAGCAAGGCAGATGACGATTATCGCTGTGTGGCAGAGATACACCCCAAAAGGTGTAACATTGCATATGAGTGCACTCGGAGAAGTTTGCACCTTTGGGGTGTATGTCACATTCGGGGACGAAGCTACACACTTTGGGGTCTATATCTGCCACACAAAAATAATCATTTGCCTTGCTTGCGTTTCCTTTCTTGAAAACACCGCGCTCGCTACTTTCCTGTCGGTAATGCTATGTCATACAATAACGCGCATGTCGTTCGTTACTGGGAAGTACCGGGCTCGCAGCGTTAAAGAAGGGAAATGCGGACAAGACAGATGACGTTTATTGTTGTGTGGCAAGATACAACCCAAAGGGTGTAATTTTGTTCTAGAGAGCACACAACAATAATCGTCGTTTGCCTTGCTTGCGTTTCCTTTCTTGAAAAAGCCGCGCCTGCTACGTTCCTGTCGGCAATGCTATGTCATGCTGATAACGCGCATGCCCTTCGTTAATGCGAAGTAGCGGGCTCGCAGCGTTAATGAAAGGAAATGCAGACAAGACAGATGACGTTTATTTTGTGTGGCAAGACACAACTCAAAGGGTGGAATATTTTAGGAGAACTCTAAGCGCTCTCAAAGTGCATTGTGTGACAAGATAAGCCTCAAAAGGTGTATCTTTAAGAGCGCTCTAATAAACGTTTACACCCTTTGGGGTGTATATTTGCCACACAACAATAATTGTCATCTGTCCTTCCCGCATTTTCTTTCTTGAAAACGCTGCGCTCGTTACTTTCCTGTCGAGAATGCTCTGTCATGCTGATAACGCGCATGTCGTTTGTCACTTGGAAGTACCGGGCTCGCAGCGTTAAAGAAAGGAAATACGGGCAAGACATGACGATTATTGTTGTGTGGCAAATATACGCCCCAAAGGGTGCAACTGTTTTTAGCGTGAGTGAACCTGCAAAATAACGTATATATGTATATATACATACAGAACGAGCAATTATATAGCTACAAATCATGTGTCTACACTCTTAGAAAAATTTACACCCTTTGGGGCTTATGTTGTCCCACAACGGTAATCGTCATCTGTCTTGCCCGCGTTTCCTTTCTTTAACGCTGCGAGCCCGGTACTTCCCAGTCGCGAACGGCTTGCGCGTTATCAGTGTGACAAAGCATTCTCGACAGGAAAGTAGCGAGTGCCGAGTTTCCAAGAAAGGAAATGCAAGCAAGACAGATGACTATTATTGTGGGCCAAATATACACCCAAAAGGGTGCGACCGTTTTAAGAGCGTATGACTGCATGGCCCCTCACGAGCGTAGCAGACACCACACAAAATGTTGCGCTACCCACGGAAGCGCAAGAGGGCTACTATATATATATATATATATATATATATATATATATATATATATATATATATATATATATATATATATATATATATATATATATATATATATATACTAGAAACAGCCAACGCTGGTGAAGCTATAGCTCAGACATCTTCAAGATACGAAGGCGAATCATAAAGTCTTTGCCCCAGTTATTTTTTAACGCGACAGCGTTAAGGAGCTCGTGTCGCAGAAAAGCCGGTGTCGTCGGCGTCGGTGTTGGCGCCGTTGGCCGTGAGCGATAAATCCCGGCAGGCACTTCATGAATAAAAAACAACTTGCAAAATGGGCAGGGTGGGAATCGAACGGGGATCTCCGGAGTGTGAGACGGAGACGCTACCACCAGTGGCGTAGCAACAGGGGGGGGGGGGGCGCGGGGGGCCGTGGGCCCCTGGTGCAAGGGGCCAGTAGGGGGGGGGGGTGTCATATACGCCTGAAGACACCACTCTTTCCGCCGGCTTGACTGGACGCAAATCGCCAAGAATGCTCCGGTACCCAGTAGCCCGAGCTCATGCACCCGATGCGTTGCGCCGCAGAATTGTCGGCTACAGCTCTATCAACACCCCACGAAATAATTGCACGAATGTGCGGGCTAAAAAATTTAATTTGCGAAATGGTCGCTCATCTACTCGCCTTAGCGGAACGTTTCATGTGGGGTGCGCTCGTGCTGTGCGTTCATGCTGGGAGCAGGAGTCGCTAAACATACAGTGCGGCATTGTAAGGCGTTGGGGCTCTTGGGTCCCTCTTCCGTTCAGAACACGCAGCGAAGACGAACAAAGACAGCAGCAAGAGGGCGTTCAACCAGCGCACCCGGCGCTCGCGTTTACGGCGAAGCGTTCGTTGAGAGCGACGTTGCATAAGTGGGGCCGTCAAAAGACGCGAATGGGATTCTCTGGATCGTGTTCAGACTCGGTTCGGCCGAAGAGTTTGGCGGCGTATGACTCTACAGGCTGTAGTCGCGGGCCCGCCGTGATGTCCGGCTCGCTTTTACTTTCCCTCTCCCGCTCGCTCCGAGAAGCCGCTGCGAAACCTGCCGTTATGTTTCACGCTTTCCTTCTTACCCTCGAAAGTTTCAGAAAACTGTTGTTGTTGTCTGACTTCATGTCACAAGTACAGTGTCTGTATCAGCTGCACAGAATTTTATAAAAGAAAGGTGAATTTTGTAAGGATATTTCCCGATCGATTTTGTAAGGATATTTCCCGATCGAGATTCTATGAAGTTATGTCTTTTTGTGATTACTAGGAACTCGGTAGCGCGAAAAATATGGCAGATAAGTAATAAGCATATCCTTAATAATCCCGTAATTAGTACTTATATAGGAAGCACTTCAATTCGAGAATTGAGGACTCAAAATCATATTATTAACTCAACAAAAACTTGTTAAACAAAATCGTTTTGGGTGCTACAACCTACAGTACTCTGGCACTGCGGGCGGCGCCCAGTATATGGCAGCAGCGAAAGAAATATGAAATGGTGGACCAGTGACGTTGATCCCTTAATCCTCTCCATTGCGAGTGCAGACCAACAGTAGTGCAAGCTTTCGGTGGCACGGGCTTCATAGCGGCCTCTTCTTTCTTTTTTTATGGTGACACCAAGAATCGACGCGAAGCGTGCTCTGTTCTGTTCCCAATCTTGCGGTGGTACCGCAGCTCGGATAATCACGTTTGTCCGTATAGCAGCAAATGAAAACAAGGCTTTATTGATCAGAATGAAGAGAACTCGTAATTGTCATAGCATTGGCGCCCGCGCAGCGGGGAGGCAGGTAGCGTTTTCTAATAGGGTGGGGAAATCAGCGTCACTGACAAACAATTTAATTTTTGTTTTCGTTCAGGGCTACCCACAGACAAAATACTGCGTGCCATAGAACCTACGACGATTTTCGTGAAGTTGTTGTTGGTCGAGATATGAATGTCGGGCTTCAATTTTGCAAATGCAATATTGCCGCTAAAATTGGTAATTAAAACTTTATTATAAAGATATTTTTGTTACTTGTGACGTGAGTCGTATTTTCCACGATGCAGCATTTGTATTGGCTGCCAAGCCTTACAGTCTGACAGAAGATGTGCACATGGGCTTATCACACGTTATCAGTGCAGCACCCTGTGTTATTTGGCGCAGGAAAAACAGCGTGTATATTTGCTGCATTCGCGATCTCTGGGAAAGAAAGCGAAGGAGAGGGGGACCCGGGGAACGTGCGGTAATTGTTGAACCCGGAAATTGTCGATATCCTCGCCTTCCTCTACTACATAAGGGGAGGGGGGGGTGACAGAGGAACTATGGGCCCCGGGTGCCAGACGACCTAGCTACGCCACTGGCTACCACTTGGCCACGAGCTTTTTTAATTACCGGCTTGGCAAAAGAAAATACACTGTGAGTATTACATGGCCATAAAAAACAACTAGTCAATGCCGGATCAGCGTGGTGTGATAAGAACGATGTAGGCTAGTCACTTTGTCCAACGCACTTAGCCAATCAGGAGGATCACTCTGTGCACAGAAAAATTTGCGTATATATAACACACTTTCAATGAAATATTCATGTGCTGGGGCCTGAACAATGCGCTCATGTCTAATATCCATACGCGTTCGCCACACATTGTGCATGCACAGAAGCATTAACAGATCGACAGGCACTCCCTCTGGTTCCGCGCATGGCAGGAAGCGTATTCCGAAAGCACTTAACGGCAATTCCTTTTTAAGGCTACGTTTTAGAATATCCCACAAAAACACTGCGTCATGACAGTCCAAAAAGATATGCTCAATCGTCTCCGGTTTTTTGCATATAAAGCAATTCACAGACCAAGGTACAAAAATGCCTTTGCTTTGCAGCCACGGTTTCACTGGGAGAGTGCCTGTATGTGGTTGAAAAAAGAAAGATTTAACAGAAGCTCTTACCGTCATTCGTTTAACTCTCTTAAGAACATCTCGTTCTGAACCTAAAACAAATACTGTACGGTACAACGGTACAGGCAAGAATACATCAACAAGATATTTGTACAACTTCTTACTAGTAACAACGGCCAGATATTCACTAGAAAATCTTGCTTTTAGTATTCGGAAAGACGCAACCACTTCACGCAAAAAAGCACTTAAAGGCATTGGACCCGTATACATGGACGACACTACATAATCAGGCAATGAATCACGCAGTCTAGCTTGAATCATTGTTCTCAGAAAAGCATCCTTTTGACCACGCAAAAAAAGAAACCTGCTTACAATCTGTTTGAGGAACAAATGTGACAACCCCAGCCCCCCATTCAACACTCTATGGAACAGATTACTACGACTTGTACGTTCCCATGTTGAGGCCCAAATGAATATCGCAAATACTCTATGTAGCTTTTGCACAGACATCCTCGTCAGACATAAAGCTTGCATCACATAAAAGACTTTCGCGACTAAAAACAAATTACACACTGTGGCTCTTGCAAACATTGAAAATTTATGTCCTCCCCATTTGCCGGTCTGGGTTTCCATTCGCACTGCTTCATTGTCCCAATATTCTTTGCTATCTCGATAATGTTCGAGGGGGACACCTAGGTAGGTGCCTGGAGTTACCGCCCATTGCATGTTACAAAAAGTCTCAGGCTTGTATTGCCAATTCCCATGCCAAAAACCAAGACACTAAGCTCGATGTTTTAAAGCGGTACAAAAGCGCCTCTAGTGAATGCGGTGTTGCCTTAGAAACAAGCCGTAGAAAGTTATACTGCAGTGTATATCGGTAATTATGAACATGTAACTTACAGAAGTCGCAGTTACACGAGTAGCGAAGTGCGTTCCCGCTACATTTCTTCTGCGCTTTCCGCACACCCAGAGCCATCTTGCCGCAAACACAGAAGACCCCCTCCTCTCAATGTATGGCGCTGCCCCGACAAGAGGCGCGCCACGCGCGCATTGGGGCTGTGCGGGGGCCGGTGCGAGGCGCGTCGCGGCCCGGACTCCCTCTCCCCTGACGATGCTTCGCCTTGCTCCCTCACGGGTTGCAGAATCAAGCATCCTTCCTTTCTTTAGATCACTATCTGTCTATCTCTCTACCCGTGCCGATCACGACGTTTGGCTGGCGTGCATCGTTTCCCCCTCCGAGACACCAAGTTCTTTGGTTCGTTCCGCTTGCTCAGGCGCACGTTTCGTTGCCGCGCCGAACACTGCGCTGCTCGACGCTCACCGCGTCCGATGTGGGGCGCCTCGTAAGTGATCGCTGCGCCGTAGCCCGTTGTCTTACGCCCCTTGGCAGGTCGACGGGAACGCTGTCGCGTTCCACTCTTGAAGGCGAAGCTTAAGCGTCCTCCAATTTTTTTAGCCAAATTGTGGCTGTAAATGTGAAGTCAACATATCTATTCTCAGTGGTGCACCTTTCTTGGACCGGCCCGGCTACAGTACATTGGAGCCTGGCCTTATCTGCCGGTTGTTCCGCGGCGCGGCGCTGCTGTCAGTTGCACGAAAAACCCGGAGACCACTCAGCACTTCCTAATGGAATGCGCAGATATCACCCAGTGAGAATCGTAGCTACCGTAGGGTAACGTACACCTTCCAGAAGTGCTTGGATTTAAAGTGGGCGGATCGCAACCAGTGTTACGATCGGCCTGCGGAGGCTGGCGATCTTCGGAGAAGCGACCTCCGAACCCTTCCCAGTTCGCTGCGACGACTCGCTTTATAAAGACAACAATGTGCCTCTTCAACAGCTCAACGGTGCCGGCATGTCTAGCCACGTTCGGCGGACCGAGTATTGTTAGTCGATTCGCTGTCGCCTTCACGGTTTGCTTGGAACAAGAGAACTCCTGGAAAAGTATGTTTCGCGGTGCTTTTCCACGGGGCCCCGAAGTCGTCCCAGTCAATGGACAGACGCGGCGGCTACTGACTGCGGGGTCAGCTCTGGGTTCAAGAGGCGCCTGCTCGGGTCAAGACCCCTGTCTATAAGAACCCTCTCACCTGGGTTTGTTCAGTGAAACTAAAGTGCGGAAGTCAGTGTTTGAACCCACCCCCTCAATGGCGGGTCGACTACGATGACTTTGGATGCTCCCATTGGTCGAAGGTTGAACGGCCGTTTCCCCTCACTTAAGGATCTAGGGAGGACAGAGTGTTTTTAAGCAGCCGTTTTGCGGCTGCTCAGTGTGCATTCTCTTTCAGTCATGCTAGTCTGGTGAACTGTAACGTTCTTCACCCTTCAAGTGGATTACTGAAATACTAAAGCGCCAAACAGACGACACAAGAAGAGACATGCACAGACGAGCGCTTACTAACAACTGATGCTTTATTGTCAGAAACACACAATATGTACGCAAATCTGGCAGCTCAACTCACACGTTGTCGAAAATCACATGGTAACCAGGCAAAAGGCGATAAAACGATTGTAGAAGATGACGTTCGCGACAATGACACGTGGTGTATAGGGCCAAAGGACCATAAATGATAATGGTTACGCGATACACAAAACACCGCCATAAGGCGGTGTTTTGTGTATCGCCCCATTAAAAACTAAAAGATTAAGATTTTTCACCAAGCGCAGGCGGCGCAGCAACGTGCTCAGTTTTAACTAAGGGCTTCTAAAAAGGACATTTCGCTTTCATACAGAATTTTTGATGGTTCGCTGACGCATTCCAGGCCTTTCCTTTTAATGTGGAACACTTCCTTAAACTCACGGGCAACGCTGTCTCGACTTCTGTCCAGAACAATGGTATCTCTTAGGCGAGGCTTGCACCCGCACTCTTTGCAGTGGATGGCCATATTGGAACCGGTTCCTTTTTCCTGTGAGCATTCATGTTCTTTTAGCCTTACATTTAAACATCGACCCGTTTGTCCAATGTAAACCTTTTTTTGCATAAGAGCGGAATTTCATAAACCACCCCTTCCTTGCAACTGACAAGTGGATCGGTATGCTGGGTTCCGCAGGTCACATGTTCGGTTTTTTGGTTGTTAACGTGAGCGCACAACGCAGCAAGTCTTGAAGGGGCTGAGAAAACAACCGAGACTTTGAATTTACTCGCGACCCTTTTAAGGTTTTTAAGGTTTTTGAGGTATAAGGTTAAGAGTGCGGCTAGGCACGTCTCCTTGCGACCAAAAAAAAAAAAGAACTAATGTGTACACACTGTTTGCTTCTAGAGCCTATGTTCATGTACACACTGTTTGCTTCTAGAGCCTATGTTCATCGAGACTACTGTGCAGACTTAACCGTAGTGACGGCAGCCTTCGACACGCTTACGAACGATGTTTGCGCCACCTCTTCAAGCTTCCATAACATATTGCTCTTTCGCATCTGCCTCATACAACACTATGCTCCCGCGTGGGATCCGAATCGTCCTATTAATTTTTTTCGCTAAATGTGTTTTATTGCGATAGCAATTATATGGACACTCCAGGCGCATGTCTGCCGTCGGCGTCACCATCATGCTCTGAGGGCGATAACATCGTCGCCTTGCGAGAGTGTGCTGTATGTGCGAATGAAAGTGTGCGAGGGTGAGCCGATGACGACGGCGCAATCTCGCGAGCGCAAGGTGGGAAAGCAGGCAGGAAGCACGCCGTGTTCTGTCGCGCGCAAGGTAGCGGGGGGAGGGAGACGGGAGCATTCCACTCCGGTTATCACTGTGTATGGCGCGGCCGCGCGGACCCTATCTTGAAAGCGATCTATGATAGGTACCGAGTCTAGGTGCGCCGCGGCTCATAGCGTGGTGTGTGCTGTGTTGTCGCCGCTCGCGTTGAAGCGAGAGGCAGCACGAAGGTCAATTCGCTCGCTGCTGCCGCCGCTTTTCCTCACGCCAGTGTTTTGACAGCGAGTACCCGCGCTCATCCAGCGCGATGTGTTTATGTTTGCCTGTGTTTACGAGGGAATGTTTACGAGTTTATACGACCGATAAAGCTACTATCCCTACTTCGTATAGCTGTCTACTAATTTGCTATCGCAATCGTTGCTTTGCCTTTCGGGCGAAACAACGCCATGGTAGAGATGCCGGTATAGCCACGGCAGAGGTGCCGGTATGGTCCCTAGAATATTCTAGGGACCTTAGTGCCGGGGCTAGTCGCGAAGCAACACCAAGGCACCGCGGCGGCCGGAGCGGGACAAATCGTCCACTAACTCCTGTGGAGTTTGTTTGAGGGCGCTGCTTTTTGATGCTGGCTAGAGTTAATGCATAGGCTCCCTTTAGATGGAATATACGTGAAGCCATAATTCTGTTATGCGGAAACTCAAACACAAACCCATTTTCCAGCTGTCGTGGTGGTACTGTTCTTGGACAGTGTTTGCCGTATAATTGCGATTCCAGTCGCAGGACACGCTGTGCGGCAGATGCAACGGGCAGAGCGCCCATGCATCAAGGTCAGCTCCGTAATGTGAACTTATACATACAGTAGCTCTAATTCGGTCTAGAGTTAGCTAGCATATACAGTTAGTAACTCTAATGCGGGCGTTTTCGGGCATCAGCCCCAAAATAAAAGGACAAGGAGCACCTGGCTGCAAACACGTCAGTTTTAAGTTTCTTTCAATTTTCTACAAATTATTCAATGACAGCTGCTCAATCAGAAGAGTACCTAAATATATGAGCTAATTGAAAATAATGAATAACTTGCATGGCACCACCAACAACAAATGATGGTTTGGTGAAACATTTTCGGGGAAATAAATAGTGATAAGATAAACAGAACAAGCTACAAAAATTAGCAGGGTAAGCATTTCGTTGTAGTTAAAAATTGAACACTGCGAAACAAGCACCCCTGGGACTATGGTGCGCACGCATGCAAGAAATAAAGGCTGCTAGCCACAAATAAATCTCTTGTATTGAGGGCGACACAACAACGTATAGCTGCAGTGGTGTGAACTGCGTCGCAAGAGAAGAGCTCAGCTACGACAATTCGCCGTCCCACCAGCGTTCCTATAGTTGGCTCGCAGCCACGAGGGCGACTGGCCACATCCAAGGTAACGAAATGTGCATCCAACATAACACAGCGAGGGCTAAAAACCAAACAACCTAAAAAGGAAACGTTAGGCAACTTAAGCATTACGCAATTTTGAGAGGGCTTATTCATATAAAAAAGAAGAATAAGGTAAACCATGGTCGGCACCACTGATTTGGCCGGTACCGTAGCAGCGTGACCTTCCGGACGCTTCAATGAACTCATGCGTAGCGGTAATACCGTATTTCCTCGTTTCTAAGCACACCCTCGTTTTCATGATGCTTGGATTTCGTGATGCTTGGGTGCTTAGATTCGAAAAATCTAGAATGACCCCCTCTCCCCCTTTTCGCTGCGACATCACGACGAGACGGGTGCGAGGAAAAACTTTTTATTTTGCAAACATCCAAAAGAAAGATCGGCGCAGACAGTGAGCCCACCGCTTTTGTCGGATGCTGTCGGCCGCTTGAGTCGGATGGAGTCACTGTCACTGCCACTCACGAGTCCGCGCCGCTTTGCAGTCCGGCTGTGCGGCAAGATCGCGCCGCGGACGCCGTTCCACCTCGGGACTCCGACGGCTCCGGCTCGATGACACAGCGAGCAAGCGCGCTTGGCGGTCTTGGCTACGCGCTCTTCCTAACAAATAGATGCTTAGATTCGCATGCAAACTTTTTTTCCCAATTTTTCCGCGAAAATAGAGGGGGGTGCTTAGAATCGCGAAAATACGGTACTCGACCTCTGGCACGCTCCTTGTTCAGCGCAGTCCCGAGAAGAAAGTATTTCGTCGTCGTTGTCATAAGCTTACGGGTCGTCGGCTGCCCCGTGAATTGACAGCTGCAACCAGGGGCTACAGGAGACCCTGCGGGAGCCTGAACGATACCCGTTCGGCAGTAGGTAATCGTGCAGCAGGTTCAAAGAGAGTTTGCACGGATGAAACCGCAGATGGAAAACTTACTTCGGGTTGTGCGGCGGAGCGAAGAAAGCTCTACGAACGGCGATTTTCAGCCTGTCGTAGGAGATGCTGTCGGTGCGGCCGTTTATGTTGAGGGTGTAATTCTTAGGCACACGATGAAGCATGCGATAAAAGTTGGCGTTTCAAAGGTTTCCGTGTAGAGCCTCGGCGAACAAAAAAAAAAAGTTGACTCGCTATCCCGGCTTTGCGAAAGGAGATGTCCAGCGAAGCTGTTGCAAAACAACCACTTAGAGCGCTGAGAGGGGTATTCAATGCTTTATTGATGGTTCGTATGCTTGTTTTTATCTTGTTCGTTAATGAAACGCATACTGTTCTGCGTGTTGTGTGGGTGATTTCAATGAATGGTATGTACTGTTCACTTCACTTTCACTTTGCATAGTGCATGTATACAGCCTCTGCCTTACGGGGGTATTAGCCACTGCATTTCTTGCTTGCTTGCGGGGTGTTATGATCGATCTCTCAAGTGTGGGAAAGGTTCAAGCATGCTTTCCAATGACGAGATGATTCGCCTCATCCCAGAAGAGGCTCTTAGGATCAGCCTGGACTCGACCTCTCAAGCATGGGAAAGATTCCAGCGGGCGTTCCAATGTCGAGATGCTTTCTCTCGACCCCGAAAAGCCTGGGCTTCGACCTCTCAAGTCTGAAAAACACTCAAGCGGGTGTTTTCATGTCGAGATAATTTCCCTCTTCCCCGAAATAGCGTCACCCCTCTACGCCCTGAGCAGACACAGAAGGGACGACTCGGAGGAGAAGACACGAAGGGAAAGAGCTCGTCGACTTGACAACCTGACAAAGGCACTGACACTTTCTCAAGTTCCCCAAGTTTTCCAAGAAGACATCGACCACTACAAGACCGCGAGGGATTGCTTAAGGTAGCCGTGGCCCCCCTGTTAGGCAGAACCACTCGAGACTCGGAGAGAGTCACAACCATGTGCCAATGAAGTGAATGGATTCTTTTCTATTTTTTTTTTCATCATCACGATGCCCGCCTTCGTTGTCGTTTCCTTATTATTGCGGTGAAGATACACCTCACGCGGTCGAGAACGTAGCAAAGGGTATCGCATTTTTGCTTGCTTACGGCGGCATGAGCCATTGCTGATGATGATAGATGCTTGTTTTGCGCGTGTTATTTATCGAAACGCATGCTGTCCTCTACGTCATATGTGTGCTTCCAATGAATTTAGGCACTGCTCGCTTCACTTTGCTCAGTGCTTGTAGCCTCTGTATTACAATGGGGATGAGCCATTGCATTTTTGCTTAGGATAGGATAGGATAGATACACTTTATTGAAAAAATAATCAGGATAATCGCTAATGATCGGGGAACCTAGTCCAGGGCTCCGCTGGCTCTTGCCATCTTCTCTGCTCTATTGATCAGCTTTAGCTGGTCGTCGAGGGCCGAGTTGAACAGCAGTGCCTCCCATTGCTCCCTCGTGGTGTACGTGTCGTGGTGTTCTACTTTGTGTAGCGTGCACTCCCACATAATGTGGTATAGGGTTTGTGTGTACCCGCACCACGGGCTGCAGGCTGTGGGGTGTATGCGATGTAATATGTGTAGGTTCGTGTAACTGCCTGTCTGGAGCCTACGCCAGGCAGCAGCCTCCTCTGTCTTTAGTTTTCGATGGGATATCGCAGGCGACTCCCGCTGTGGCAGTTCGCGATGGCTGAATACTCGAGGTCGACAGGGTCCGCGTCTTCTGCAGCCGGCGTGATGAGTGCTCGGTTATGCACAAATCCTCGAGCTGCTCTGTCGGCGTGTAGGTTACCTGTGATGCTAGTGCGGCCCGTTATCCAGATGATGGTTTGGGTGATGGTGTCCTCAGTGTCATCCTTGAGTATTGGAGCTAGGGCTTCTGCAACAGGTATCCCGATTCTTCCCTGTAGGACGTTGCAGCAGGCCTGCTGGGAATCCGTGAGGGTCGTCAGTGGTTTGCGTGTTGGCCTTCGTGGATGGCTAACGCGATGGCCAGCTCTTCGGCTCCCGTGATCGTGCAGAGGAGGGTCGATGCACCAGAGGTAACTTGACCTCGGTGGTCGCAGACCACTGCCACTGTGCCATTGTTTTTCATCCCATACATGTCGGCGTCCGTAAAATGGGCTGCGGTATCGAACCTGGATGTTTTCTCCAAGTACTGGGCTCTCGCTCTCCTCCTGGCGGAGTGTAGGTTAGGGTCCATGTCGCGTGGTAACGGGACAACGTGATAACTATGCTTCGGAAGTTTCGAGGTATCGAGCAGGTTCTTGTGTTCGTGCTGTGGGGTTTGTAGAGCAGGGTTTGTAGGACCTACCAGCCAATGCGAGTCCGCACAAGTCTCTGTTGTTGCGAGGCGTAAAGGGCGTCTGTCACTTCGCTGAGGGTGTTGTGTAAGCCAAGGGCCAATAATTTCTCTGTCGATGTACTCTTCGACAGGCGGAGAGCGCTCTTGAAAGCCATCCTCAAGAGCGTGTCGGCCTGTTTTGTCTCGGATGTGTGAGGTGGTAGCAGGGCCGGCTGTATGTGATTCTGCTCACCACCAGGCTTCTGACTAGTAGAAGAGTGTCCCTTTCCTTCATGCCTGTTCCTGGATGTTACGGGTGATATTATGCGTGATATCGCCTTGACACTGGTTTTGAGGAGCGTAAAGGTGTGGGTGGCCCGCTGGTGAAACTGCAGCCACATGTCCAGCACCCTGAGCAATGGTCTACCCTGTGGTGTAAGGCCCCCATTGAGGTGTACCTCGAGTTTTCGTGTTGGGTCTGTGGGGACCATGTGGTTGCCCCGGCCTCGCCAGACTCGTAGGAGTTCAGATTTCTCAGGGGAGCATTGTAGTCCCCGTTGGCTGAAGTATTCTTGTATGAGCTGAGCTGCAGTTTGCGTCGATGGCGTGGCGAAGACCTTCTCATCCTGCAGTTTTCTTGCGAGGCCGATCATGGCACCGTTGAAGAGCGTGCGTGAGATGACAGCTCCTTGGGGTGTGCCTTTGTTGGCAAAGTGGTACACTGGACTCTGGATCTCCCCCACCTTCAGCTCCGCCGTGCGGTGGCTCAGGAAGCCCTAAATATATTTGTACGTTCGCTCGCCGCAGTTGGTGTTGACGAGTCCTTCTAGGATTCCTTGTTGACTGACGTTGTCGACCCCTGTCGATTGCTAAGAGTACGTGTTCGCCGCTGCAGGGGACGTTGCTGAGGACCCCATCCTTGATTTGTAGTAGTACGTCTTGTGTGGATAGGCCTGCGCGGAAACCGAACATGGTGTCCGGCAGGTGCTTGTTGTCTTCCAAGAGTCTCTGTAATCTCGTGTTTATGATTTTCTCCTACACCTTGCCGAGGCAGGACGTGAGCGAGATTGGTCTGAGGTTTTCAATTGCCTATTCTTGTCCGGCTTGGGGATCATGATTATTCGTGCATGTTTCCACATCGTCGGCGCCGTACCTTGTTAGTGTTGGTTGAGAAAGGCCGTGAGCGTGGAAATGGACTTGTCGCTGAGGTTTCGGATCATGGTGTTCGTGATGCAGTCCGTGCCTTCCGCTGTGTTACGCCTGGTGGCTGCGATGGCCGCCCTCATTTCATTTTCTGTGATAGGTATACGTTCAATAGTCGGTTGGGTTGTCTTGTGATAGGTGTCGTACATGGTTGGGAGCGGGATCTCCATAGCACTTGGTCTTGATGACGTCGATGAGGTCTTGTTGGCAACCTGGATGGGTGTGTAGTAACCCACCTGGGTACCTGGGTGGGTGCGTAGTAGCCTTGTGTCCCTTTTCTTTGTGGGATTCGGGATGACTTTGAGCATGTGCCACATCATGGACGTACTCAGGGGGCCACTGAAGGAGTCGCAGTATTTATACCAGTTCGCAGAGGCCAGTTGCACGGCATATTCCTATGCTTCCGCTGTTATTTGGGCTATGTATGTCTTCAGCTTCCTGTTGTTCTTCTGTATTTTCCAGCGGCGGGTGAGGCCGCGTTTGGCATCCCACAGTTGTAGTAAGTGAAGGTCCACCCCTGGGGCCTCTTCCGTTCTGGCGATTTCCTTTGTGTGGTGTTTATGTTGACGGAGGTTGTCGCACCAGTTTTCCAGGTTCGTGATTGTGTCTGCGTCCTGTTCTTGGGCTTCCATGATTTTTCGCCAGTCATTGAGTTTGGCTGTGCTGATCTGCCTGCACAGGCGTCCAGTCTGTAGTGTTACGTTCAATATGTAGGGATTGCTGCCTAAGTGTTCGAGTGTGTTGAGCCATTCGGCTCGCGTGGTTTGTGTGATGAAGGCGAGGTCGGGAATGGTGTCGCGTGTTATGCTGTTCCCTTTCCTCGTCGGTATGTTCGGGTCTCTGATCAGTGTGAGGTGACACTGTTCAATTAGTGTTTCTAGCTGGAGACCCTTCCAGTCCTACCTTTAGTACCGCCATAGCTTGTTCTGAGCGTTGAAGTCGCCTATCATTACCAGGGGGCTGTCTTTGTCGAGGTGGAGGGTGTCCCTAAAAAGTTTGCCAGTGTTTGTCCGCCTTCGGGTGGGGGAGGAGGAGACAGTAGGTCTTTAGGACTAAGGCACTCTGTTTCTGGTTGCCTTTGTAGACAAGTTCGAGGAGTACATGTGGTACGTCTACGTCGTCTATGGGTTTGTGCCGTATGGTTGGGATGTTTTTGTCTACGAGTGTGGCTACCTTCCACTTGTCGTCTTGACTTGTGTGGTATTCCTCGTAGCCATGTAGTGTTGTTCGGGTACCGCGCTCTTGTATGACGATGACTCCCGGTGTCTTTAAGGAGTGAGTGATCAATTGTGTAAGTAGCCCTTCTTTCCTTCAGTACCCACGGCAGTTGCATTGACAAATTTTGAAGTTTTCTTTGCCTTGCCTGTGTGTTCTAGGCGTTGTTGGATGTCGTGGTCAGTGATTTTATGAACTGGGGTATTTGGTTCGGTCCTGCCACAAATGTGGCCTTGTAGAGGTTCCGCCGTAGTGTCTTTCGTAGTTTTATGAAGCGAAGCTGGTCCTTAAGCTTGCTGTCTACAGCGGTTTCCATGTGTTTTATTGCTGCCTCTGTGCGTTGTATTTCAGTCTGTGTTGACCTCACACATGTATACTTGTTCGTCTTTCCTGAAATTTGTGTTTGACAATGCGCTATGATGCTGTATAATCGGTGTTCAAATTTATGTTTTCTTTCACAATTCCTCTCCTGTAGTGGCCCTCAAGTGAGGGTTACATCATTCCTAAATAAATAAATAAATAAATAAATAAATAAATAAATAACAGTTTGTTCCAATTGCGCACGTGTAGCGCACATGAAAGCTTGCATCTGGTGCAGATGGCATCGACCGGGGTTTGTAGGTCAATGGTGACCTGGTGTGGTGCCATCTCTTGTGCTATTTGTGTGAGCTGTATCACTTGTTGTTTCAGTTGTCTGTTTTCTTGTATGAGTATTTGTATTTGTGCGCGCATGCTTGCGAGTTCTTTTTCGAATTTCATGGAAGATAGCGCCTGTGGTTTTCTGTACGAGGGTGCAGGGTAGCCACCCGGAACTGCCTCTGGTTAACCTCCCTGCCGTTCTATGCATCCTTTTCTCTCTTTATACAAGTGGAAGGCTACTGCTGTTCAACTTACCTCGCGTTCTTTGGTGGCAGACCTATTGCGTGAGGCTTCCATGGTCTTCCATTAGTGTTTCTGGGGCTCCTAGTCTTTGGGTGCCGCGGTAGTTGGTGCGGCCTGCTGCTGTTGCTTGGGCGTCGATTGTGATGCCCGTCTGGGGGATTGAAATGAGGCCGGGATCTGTACCTCGGATTGGAACCGAGATCTGTAGGTGCTTGACGACTCCGAGTAGTTGAAGTCGGAGTCTTCCCGCTCGGACCTGATCCACCCTGGGCGAAGGCCAGCAGCCTTGGTCGACTGGGCGACCGATCGGGGCTGTCGTTGGGTTTTTGGGGGTGGCGGTGGAGATAGGTTTTTATCTGGGGGGAATGCGCTTGAGCTTGTTGTTGCACTCTGTTGCGGCCGTGAGATGGGCCCCTCTGCAAACGACGCACTTCGGAGCACAAGTGTGTCCGACGTCTGGGTTAAAGTGGTTGCATACGTTGCGCGCACGAACCGTTGGGTTTGGGCAGACGTCTGGTCGATGTCCGGTGGTTCTACAGATGGGGCAGAACTGCCTTGTCGTCTGGTAGTCTCGGCAAGGTATCTTCCCCCCGCAGAAGTAAACAAATCTAGGCACCTGGTGTCCCTTGAAGTGGTGCAGGGCTGTCTGGGATTGTCCGAGCGCACGGGCCCGCACGATGCGGACTTCATGTGGGAGGACCCGAAGATTCGTCATAAGCTCTTCTTCGACGGTACCTGCGTCGATGCCGTGTACGACAACTTTAAGCAGGCCCTCCGGTATTGATAGGTACACCTTCAACGGGTGTGATCGTCCCTGGAAGGTGAGGCTCACAATTTTCATGAAGGTGGCCGCCGTGGCCTCGTGAGGGGTGTTCACGATGATGGTGTTCGAGCCGGGTTGCAGGCGGATGATGAAGTCGTCCCCGTTGCAGGTCGATGCCCCTCCAGTGGCTTGGATGATCGCTTTAGCCACTTGGTGGATCTGTAGTTTCCGAACGATTAGGCCCGGGGTCGGGCGGATGGTGATTTTCATGTCGGTGCGCGGGAGCGGAGGCGGAAACGGGTGAGGCCTGCTTCTTGCAGCGGCGTCTTCAGAAAGATGCGAGTTTGCTTGCATAAGGGTGTATGAGCCATTGCTGATCAAGATAATTTCTACTCACGGACGGAAACGAAAAGTGCCCACCACCGAAAAGCGTACAGCTTAGCTGTAAAACGTGAGTCGACCTCTCCTCGTAATATTGAACCAACCAGCATGAATGCGTACTCTTCTGACCTCTGCTAGTCCAGCAGGATGCGAGGCTAAACACGTTGCTGCATGCGAGGTGCACGTGATCTATAAGGCACCGAGAAAAGATTCGCAGTTGTGCGACGATGTCTGCTTCGTCTGGGCTTAGTGGTACGCGGCCGAACCGAAGAACTTGCCAGGTAGATGGAGAGGCGGACCGAAAACAAGCTCTTCAGGTGTGCACTGCAAATCTTGCTAAAGCGTAGCCCGAAGACTGAACAGAAGAAGCGGCAGAGATTTGACCGAGTGCATGGTGTCTGTTTGCGTCTTGAGGGGTTCTTTCAGGGAGTGGCGGAAACACTCAACCAAGACGTTTGCAGGAGGAGGGAGACACCATCTTGCGATTGCGCGATGCGCCAAAAAGCATCGTAAGGTTGGAGGGAAGCGACGACTCGATCTGACGTCCCAGTTTCTGCGGCGCACATATGCTTACGACCATCGCTGACTGCAACAATTCATCTCGGCTAAAAAGCGACCGAAATCTTGACAACTCCTGCGTAGCCTCCACTACTTTATAGGACAGACAGTAGCTACTTTCGCTTCCGTTGTGAGTTCTTTATGTAGCGCCTCGCATCCAGCGTCCCCTTGGTGCTCGCTTCCCCTAGCGGTCGTCATCGCTGTATCAGCTCACCCAACTCGCCGACTATGTTATGGAAGTTTCTTGCCGTAACTTCGGCTCCACCCATGGATATCTAGACTCGCCCACCAATCAATCATCTGGTCTTGTTTCGTCGCCTGTGCAGAGTAGAGTGGCCGTGATGAGTTCCGTCAAGAATTTAACAATTTGTCCGCTCACTAGAGGCCTTCAGCATCGCTCGAGCTCGCTCCATGTCTCGCCGCGGTCCTTCGTCGAACCCGCGTTCTTCACGCTCTCCACAACATGACCTGCGCAGGCTAGGTATTCTGTAAAAGTCCACATAGCGGGAACGTCCATTTCGGCTGCTATGGAAGTTATGATTGGCTGGCCTGGGTACCAGCGAGAAAGAAACAGGCACCCACAATCATTTTCCTTCTAGCCAGTTCAGCTGCAGCCAATCAGCGGCGGCCGGAATGGACAGTACACTAGGTGGACACTTACAAGATAACCCAGCGCTCTGGTGTCACCGTATTTTCGATGAGGCCGCCTATACAGCAGTGTGCAGCCCACTGCTTCTTTGAGTATATAACGACCCGGCTTAGCACTAGCAGTGTTAAGTAGTGAATGCGCAGAGCAAACAATGCCGCCTGTTTTTCATAATAAAAAAACCTACGAGCTCAGGTGCCGAGGTCAGCGTCCTGCCATCAAGCATTGCGTTACCTAAACCACATTTCCTCGACGGTGCTCAGGGCGCAGCCAACAAAGTCTCGATCGTGGCCCACTTCGAGCGTGCCGTCGCCCTCAACCTGGGGCAGAAGGGAATATTACGATGAATGTTCTTGATTGCCGATGTCACCCACACCATCTTAGGCGCTGACTTGCTGCGACATTTGCGACCTTATATATGGTCGACATGCAGCGCAAGCGCCTCGTCGATGCCACGACCCACCTCGTCGTCCAAGGCATAGTTTTACCATCGCGACTGGCTGCAAGCGCGTTCTGCATGCCTTCCATATGCGGTATACAAGCAGCTTCGGGCAGACTTTCCTGAATTATTTCATCCAATTAACGTCTTGCTTCTTACGTGAAGATGTCTACGTCACTTACTACAGCGGCACTACAGCTAAGCCTCCTATACGCACGCTCGCCCTTGTTGCCTATAAATATATATCTATATAGCTGCTGACCGGCAAGAGATTGCCGATAGGATGTCGAGCGCTTGCTCGAACTCGGCATCTTGCGTGTGCGTCTGCATTGCACACGATAGCCGCAAAGGATCCAGGTGACGGGCGAATGAACGGGGACTACCACGTGCTTATCAATGCCACCGTCTCTGACCGATGCACATTTCCACACATCAACGACTTCACAGTGGCACTGCACAGAGTCAGCATATTTTCTCCAAGACTGACCTCGTCAAGAATTATCGTCACACACCCGTCGAGCCTTCCGTTATATCGAACACTGCAATGATTACACAATTTGCACTCTTCGGGTGTGTGCGCGTGCATTTTCGACAGCGTAACTCTGGTCAAACATTTCAGCACTTTTCGTCGACGCCGTTACCACAGCCTACCACGCCACGATTCAGATAGACGTGTGTTCCATCCGGCAGCTGTTTCAGTGTCTCACAGACTACAAGCTCATAATATTGTTACGTGTAGCTGTAGCCCAATGCTATATACAATTTATTTAGAGGACGCTAACGGAAGGCCAAAATGGCGACGCTATATCAAGCGGGTCCACGTCGTCTTCCTCCTCTTCAGTGCAGCCACACTGTGGTGGCTGTTTCGTAGCACCACCCCCAGCAGTAGAAGCACCGTCCCGGCGCTTAATCTACACATCCGCGGTGAAAGGTGTATGGTATGGCTTTAGTCTCGCCACGTGAACTATGTCACTTGCAGCTGATGATGACGCTGAGAGGTCGGCGGGGACGACTTCATACGTGACATCGGTCATTTGTCGCACTACACGGTATGGGCCAGTGTAGCGCGACAGCAGCTTTTCGGAAAGGCCCACACGTCGAATAGGTGACCAGAGAAGCACCAGAGAACCCGGAGTAAAGTGCACGTCGCGATGGTGCCAATCATAGAGGCGTCGCTGATGCTCCTGTGAGGCCTCGAGACGGGTGCGGGCGAGCTGGCGCGCGAGGTCGGCGTGTGCGATCGCGTCGCGGGCGTATTCCGTGGCTGAACGTGTGGCCGAGGGCAACAAAGTGTCTAAGGGCAACGCGGGTTCTCGGCCATATAGGAGATAGAAGGGTGAATAGCCGGCGGTGTCGTGACGCGATGAATTATACGCGAACGTCACATATGGTAAGTGAAGATCCCAGTCGTGGTGGTCGGTCGCAACGTATACTTCGAAAGCATGTCGGTGATGGTCCGGTTGAGGCGCTCCGTTAGGCCGTTGGTCTGTGGGTGGTAGGACGTGCTGAACTTGTGCTTTGTCGAGCAGGAGCGGAGGATGTCCTAGACGACTGCCGACAGAAAGCTGCGGCCACGGTGAGTGAGTAATTCGCGCGGAGCACCGTGTACCAAAATGATGTCATAGAGCAGAAAGTTAGCAACGTCAGTAGCACAACTTGTCGGAAGGGCTCTGGTGATTGCGTACCGCGTTGCATAATCAGTAGCGGCGGTGACCCATTTATTTCCGGAGCACGAGAGAGGAAACGGTCCAAGCAGATCTAGACCAACACGGAAAAAGGGTTCCGGTGGGATGTCGATCGGTTGGAGACATCCAGCTGGAGGTGTGGAGGGCTTCTTCCGGCGCTGACAGGGCCCACAAGCGGCATCGTAGCGCCGCACGGAGCGGGCGAGACCCAGCCAAAAGAATCGACGTCGTACACGGTCGTATGTGCGTGAGACGCCCAAGACGCCCAAGGGAGCGTCGTGAAGTTCTTGGAGGACAGTCGAACGCAGGTGCGATGGAATTACGAGCAGAAGGTGAAGGCCGTGTGGATCGAGATTGCGGCGGTATAATGTCCCCTCCTTAAGGAGAAACATCCGGAGAGAGGCGTCGCCAGGCGTTGACTCCAGATGGCCGATGAGGGCTCGTAATGAAGGATCGCGGCGTTGCTCGCTGCCGATTTCAAGCAACTGGGACACAGAGAAAACGCAAGTGATGGCATCCGCATCAGCCGGGTCGTCGACGGGGTAGCGGGACAAACAATCGGCATCCTGGTGCAAGCGTCCCGTCTTGTATACCACGGAGAAGGTATATTCTTGCAGGCGTAACGCCCAGCGAGCGAGTTGTCCCATGGGCTCCTTAAGCGAGGATAGCCAGCAGAGCGTGTGGTGATCAGTGATGACACAGAAGGGGCGTCCGTACAAATATGGACGAAACTTCGCAACAGCCCACACAAGAGCGAGGCACTCCCGCTCTGTGATTGAATAATTGCGCTCGGCGGTTGATAGAAGTCGGCTGGCATAGGCTATAACACGATCATGTCCACGCTGGCGTTGTGCTACTACTGCTCCTATGCCGTGACCACTGGCATCAGTTCGAACTTCCGTTGAGGCAGACGGGTCAAAGTGGGCCAAAATTGGAAGCGTGGTAAGGAGAGTAGTGAGCTGCGAAAAAGATGCGGCATGGTCAGGTCCCCAAGAAAATGGGGCGTCTTTCTTCAAGAGATCGGTAAGGGGACGTGCGATGGTCGCAAAATCCTTCACAAAGCGTCGGAAATAAGAGCACAGCCCTACGAAACTACGAACGTCCTTGGTAGTCTTTGGAACAGGAAAGTTCGTAAGGGCGCGAATTTTGTCCGGATCAGGTCTCACGCCTCGGGCGTCCACGAGGTGTCCAAGGACGGTGACTTGGCGGCGAGCGAAGTGACATTTTGACGAGTTCAACTGGAGACCGGCGCGGCAGAACACGTCAAGAATCGCTGAAAGACGGTCTAGATGCATGTCAAAAGTGGGCGAATAAACGATGACGTCGTCCAGATAGCACAAACAGGTGAACCACTTGAACCCCTGAAGCAAAGAGTCCATCATTCGTTCGAAGGTGGCGGGCGCGTTACAGAGACCGAAAGGCATCACCTTGAACTGATAAAGGCCGTCAGGGGTAACAAATGCAGTTTTCTCTCGGTCCATGTCGTCGACGGATCTGCCAGTAGCCGGACCGTAAGTCGATAGAATAGGTGGCACCATACAGGCAGTCTAGAGCGTCATCAATACGTGGCAAAGGGTACACGTCCTTTTTTGTGATTTTGTTCAGGTGGCGATAATCTACACAAAAACGCCACGTTCCATCCTTCTTTTTGACAAGTACGACGGGAGAAGCCCAGGGACTACAGGAAGGCTGGATAATGTCCTTTGCAAGCATCTTTTTCACTTGCTGTTGGATAACAGCTCGTTCGGACGCAGAAACACGATATGGACGTCGGTGAATAGGGTTCGCTTTGCCAGTGTTTATGCGATGGGTCACGACGGCCGTTTGACCTAAAGGTCTATTGTAAAAGTAAAAAATGTCGCGATAGCTTTCAAGAACGCGGCAAAGAGCGTCAGCTTGAGCAGGTGTAAGGTCAGAGGAAACCATCTTCTCAATGTCGACGTCAGTACCGTGCGATGACGTCACGGTATGGGCTGAGCTGTGAGGACCTTCCACGGTGAATGGCTCGATCTCACCATCCTGCAAAGCGCTAATTATAGCCAATGAAATCCCCTGAGGCAGAACTTGCGCGGTTAGCGCGAAATTGACAAGGGGAAGGCAGGTTCGGTTGCCAGTAATTATCAGCGCAATGTGCGGCACGGTAACACCACGTGTAAGTGTAACTGCCGGAATTGGTGCGACCACATAATTACCGTCAGGTACAGCTGGTGAGGACAAGTCAACGTGTGTCACAGAGTGGGGCGGTAGGCGAATAAAATCCATGCAGCTCAAAGGGCTTGGAGGCGGGTCCACAGGGTCGGCAAGAAGAGGCAAGTCAAGGCGAAGTGAGCTGGCCGAACAGTCAATGAGGGCAGAATGATTGGCAAGGAAATCCACACCGAGAATGAGTTCGTGAGGGCAATGCTCGATGACGGTGAAGAGAACGACGGTGTGTCTCTCAGCAGTGGTGAGTCGGGCAGAACACATGCCAACAATAGCGACAGTCCCTCCGTCGGCGACTTGTACAACTCGGTTCGGGGCGGGCGTCAGAACTTTCTTGAGCCGACGGCGAAGAGCAGCACTCAAAATGGACACATGCGCCCCGGTGTCGATCAACGCGCACACAGGAACATTGTCGACGAGAACGTCCAAAAGATTCTTGTTCGTGGGTAATGGGAAGCGAGGATTTCGTGCCAATGTCGTCATTGCAGCTTCACCTCCAGAAGCTGCACTGACTAGTTTTCCTGTCGGGGGTGCGGCGAGTAGGTCGGAGAAGGAGCGCGACGTGACGGGGGCGATCGAGATTGACGACGGGAGGGAGAAGGCGAGCGGGAGTAGCGGGGTCGTGTCAAAGGTGTCGCAGGGTCAGATGATGGAGCGGGCATAGAAGGGGCGAAGGAAAAGGGTGCGCTAGAGGGGCGAGGGTGGTAATCAGGAGAATAGCGCGTCGGAGAAGTCCAGCGGCTGCGGCAGTGGCAAGCGACATGTCCAATGCGTCGGCAGTTAAAACAGATCGGCTTGTCGTCCACGGTTCGCCATTCGGAGGGGTTGTGCTGTCCATAAGAGGAGTAAGAAGAGTGCGGTGGGGACGTGCGTGGAGAGAGAGGTTCCGAGCATAGGGAACGAATGGATTGCAGGCCGACGTTGGACAACTCTTGACGGACGACGGCCTGTATCAAGGAGATTGTCACCGGAGAGTGATCAGGTGACGGGAATGAAGGGGCCGCCGTTTGCGCCGCTTCGACCTCACGACGAATGATGCGGGTCAAGTTGTCACATCGCGACGGCTGGTGGAAGACGTCATCACAGGATGACGTAGCAGCTGTGTTGGGAAGTCGCGTAATGTGCTGGGATACTCGGCGGCTTTTAGCATGCTCGAGACGGCGGCACTCCTTGAGGATCGTATCGATGCTGGTGACGTTCGTAAACACCAGTAAATTGAAGGCGTCGTCAGCAATGCCTTTGAGGACGTGATTAACCTTCTCGTCCTGAGACATGGTTGGGTCAGCCTTGGCACAAAGGGCCAAGACGTCGAGAATGTACGACACGTAGGACTCGGTCGACGTCTGTACACGTGTGGCAAGGGCTTTTTTGGCATTGACTTGGCGACCGAAGGGATTGCCAAAAAGGTCGCGGAGAGTCTCTTTGAAGAGATCCCAGTTCGAGATCTCCTCTTCGTGAGTCTGGAACCATGCAAGTGGAGCTCCGTCGAGGTAGAAAAGAACGTTCGCAAGCATAATAGTGGGATTCCACCTGTGACTGGTCCTGGCACGTTCGTATAAGCGGAGCCAGTCGTCAACATCAGGACTGCCGACTCCGTTGAAAACACCAGGATCCCGAGGGGGTGTAACGGCGACGTAGGTCGGAGCTGCAGGCGGAGACGGTTGTGTAGATGAAGTGCCGCCAACAGGAGCCGAAGTTGCGCTGTCGCCGTTGCGACCGCTGCGAAGCTCCATGACGGGTACGGGGAACGTCCACCTCCACCAAATTAATGTTACGTGTAGCTGTAGCCCAATGCTATATGCAATTTATTTAGAGGAAGCTAACGGAAGGCCAAAATGGCGACGCTATATCAAGCGGGTCCACGTCGTCTTCCTCCTCTTCAGTGCAGCCACACTGTGGTGGCTGTTTCGTAGCAATATACGTGAGTTCGGTGTGCCGGAATAGGATTTCCTCGGTCACTGTGTCAACTGGCAAGGTATCCGACCTTGCGATCCAATATTGAAGCTGTTCAAGATTTTCCACAGCCATCTTCTATTCGCAAGCTGCGTAAATTTCTGTCGGCGCTTTATTTCCGGATGCGCCACGCTCCCTCGACTGCCCACAGACATGCTAAAGAGCGCTAACTCCAGGTTGCCCCCGCTTTGCTGGTCTTCCGAAGCCTTGTATTTTTTTTTCACTATCGAAATGAAGTTATTCGACGCCGTTCGACTTTCCCATCCCAAAGCCGACGTCGCACTCAGCCTTATGGCTGACGCGTCGGACGTCGCACTTGGGGTGTTCCTCTAGCAGCCCCTTGAATGTACGCGGATGGGAGGTATATATGCGTGAGTCGGTGCGCAAGAGTCGATAGAAATAACCTATGATGATATCCATCCGGCGCAACAAGAAACATCTTTCATGCAATATTTTAAGTGGGATATTAGAAGGTAATTCAATGGACCTATAGCGACAGATGCAGCTGCATGGAAGCGTCATTCGATAGAGTCAGCTACGACCGTGACCGAACGCAGCAGCGACTGGTGCTGCGTTCCCTAGATAGCTTTTATTAGTGCAATGGCAAATATGTGAACACTACCAGCGAATTTCCGCCGCCGTAGTCGCCGTCGCCGTGAGGTTCCGTATAAAATCCAAGCGCGATAAGATGGCGGCCGTGCATCGTATACTGTAGGTGCGAGGGAAAGCATGCATTCGCAGGAAGGATGGTGGCAAGGAAGCTTGCAGCTCGCAGGAAGGATGGTAGCTTGGTGCGGCACCGTGTTCTCACCCGCGCACCGGGAGAGCGGGGAGATGTGCACGCGCGCTATAGGAGGGTGTCGGGAAGGGGGCACAGCGCACTCTCCGCTTCAACTCCGGCTGTGCATGGCAAGGCCGCATGCGTCCTATCTTGGAGGCAGTGGCGTAGCTAGGTCGTCTGGCACCCGGGGCCCATAGGTCTTCTGTCACTCCCCCCCCCCCCTCTGATGTAGCCGAGGAAGGCAAGGATATCGACAATATCCGGGTTTCAGCACCAGTACAGCCGCCTTGGATACCGCACACGTTCCCCGGGTCCCCCTCTCCTTCGCTTTCTTTCCCAGAGACCGCGAATGCAGCAAATATACACGCTGTTTTTCCTGCGCCAAGTACCACAGGGCACTGCACTAATAACGTGTGATAAGCTCATGTGCACATCTTCTGTCAGACTGTAAGGCTTGGCAGCCAATACAAATTCGGCATCGTGGAAAACATGACTCACGTCACAAGTAACAAAAAATATCTTCTAATAAAGTTTTAATTACCAATTTTAGCGGCAATATTGCATTTGCAAAATTGAAGCCCGACATTCATATCTTGCCCAACAACAACTTCACAAAAATCGTCGTAGGTACTATGGCACGCAGTATTTTGTCTGTGGGCAGCCCTGAACGAAAACGAAAATTATATTGTTTGTCAGTGACGCTGATCTGCCCACCCTATTAGACACGCTACCTGCCTCCCCGCTGCGCGGGCGCCAATGCTATGACAATTACGAGTTCTCTTCATTCTGATCAATAAAGCCTTGTTTTCATTTGCTGCTTACGGACAAACGTGATTATCCGAGCTGCGGTACCACCGCAAGATTGGGAACAGAATAGAGCACTCTTCGCGTCGATTCTTGGCGTGACCATAAAAAAGAAACAAAAGGCCGCGATGAAGCCTGTGCCAGCGAAAGCTTGCACTACTGTTGGTCTGCACTCGCTATGGAGAGGATTAAGGGATCAACGTCACTGGTCCACTATTTCATATTTCTTTCGCTTCTGCGATATACTGGGTGCCGCCCGCAGTGCCAAAGTCTGTAGGTTGTAGCACCCAAAACGATTTTGTTTAAGAAGTTTTTGTTGAGGTAATAATATGACTTTCAGTCATCAATTCTCGAATTGAAGTGCTTCCTCTATAAGTAATAATTACGGGATTATTAAGGATATGGTTATTACTTATTTGCCGTATTTTTCGCGCTACTGAGTTCCTAGTAATCACAAAAAGACATAACTTCATAGAATCTCGATCGGAAAATATCCTTACAAAATTCAGCTTTCTTTACAAAATTCTGTGCAGCTGATACAGACACTGTACTTGTGACATGAAGTCACACAACAACAACAGTTTTCTATAACTTTCGAGAGTAAGAAGGAAAGCATGAAACATAACGGCAGGTTTCGCAGCGGCTTCTCGGAGCGAGCGGGAGAGGGGAAGTAAAAGCGAGCCGGACATCACGGCGGGCCCGCGACTACAGCCTGTCGAGTCATACGCCGCCAAACTCTTCGGCCGAACCGAGTCTGAAGACGATCCAGAGAATACCATTCGCGACTTTTAACGGCCCCACTTATGCAACGTCGCTCTCAACGAACGCTTCGCCGTAAACGCGAGCGCCGGGCGCGCTGGTTGAACGCCCTCTTGCTGCTGTCTGTTCGTCTTCGCTGCGCGTTCTGAACGGAAGAGGGACCCAAGAGCCCCAACGCCTTACAACGCCGCACTGTATGTTTAGCGACTCCTGCTCCCAGCATGAACGCACAGCACGAGCGCACCCCACATGAAACGTTCCGCTAAGGCGAGTAGATGAGCGACCATTTCGCGAATTAAATTTTTAGCCCGCACATTCGTGCAATTATTTCGTGGGGTGTTGATAGAGCTGTAGCCGACAATTCTGCGGCGCAACGCATCGGGTGCATGAGCTCGGGCTACTGGATACCGGAGCATTCTTTGCAATTTGTGCCCAGTCAAGCCGGCGGAAAGAGGGGTGTCTTCGTATATGACACCCCCCGGCCCCTTGCACCCGGGGCCCACGGCCCCCGGCTCCCCCTGTTGCTACGCCACTGCTTGGAGGTAATTTGCGACGGGTTCGAAGGCTAGCCGGCTCGAGATAGATGATGGCTTCGCGTACGCGGAGTTCTCGCGCGCTTGGTTCGCGTAGAAGTGAGAGGCAACCGCGGAGGGGTTATTCACTCGCCGCTGCTGCCGCTTTTCGTCACGCCAGCCTCCCGACAGCGAATGCCATGTTGGCTTGTGCGCGCATGATATCGTGCTTGTTAATTTTAGTCAGCAAGTGAATGCTCAAGCAGTTTATGCACCCAATAAAGCTAGTAACCTTGCTGCGTGTAATTTGCTATCACAACAATGCTTCGCCTTTCGAGCGGAACCGCGACTTGTCTTTACAATCATTTATAATCACATTTCAAAGCGAATTCGGGGAACCGATACACATTGCGTGGCGTTTACATTTGATATCGACCACACCGCCACAGGTCAGCCTACGGGGTGAAATGCATTGGCGTTCCAGTTACTTATGGGCTTCAGGGCATAAAACAACGTTTTGTTAACAAATTAGCTGGAACGCCAATGCATTTATTCGCAAAGTTCGGGAATTTATATCTCGAAACTGGTGTCACCTTGAAAATTCGTTGCAAGTGTATCCGCCTTGCGAACTCCACGGCTAGAATTTGTAAATTGCACTATGGGCCATAATGTAATTAGTTAGAACATAATAAGTGAATTTTGACTAATTAGTCGATTTTGCATCTCAATTTTTTGTGCAAGTAGTGTCCGCCGCTTCGAGAAGACCAGCTCATCAACTGGAATTGTGATATCTGCCACAGGTAACTTTTAAATATTTTTTAGTGTTCGCTGAAACACCGTGTTATGAACTTCAGGCGGTGAAGTTTAGCTCGACTTTGGAGTGAAAACAAACCTGCGCGGCGTAGCAATTATGTCGGGGAATCAAGGCGTCGATAGCGGTTAAAAATAAATCTAATCGCTTTGCGCTGCACATTTTCAAGCATGTTCATATCGCTACTTGTGAAAAGGAACCAGATTATATTGCCATTTTCTAGAATCAGTCAGTCAAGTGTGGTGAACGCTAAAAGCTTAGTGTCACGGTCAGTGTGCGGCAGCGTCCGCTTTAGGAAAAACCTTTTTTTTTTTTCATGGCTTTCACGGTTATAGCTTCCGTGTGAACTGTCCAGCTGGGATCAGAAGTTATTACACCGACATATTTGTACTGGCTTACATTTCGGAGCATGACTTTATTAAAACCTTAAGGGAATGCGAAGCTTGCTTTCTTTTTGTTATTGACATCGCAACTGTTTTGTCTGAGTAAATCACCATTTGCCAGTTAGAGCGCCAACTTACCACTTCATTCAGGGCAACGTTCGGCTCAATTTGGTCACTGTAGCTTTTGATCTCTTTATGCAATACGCACTCGTCTGCTAATTTGCGTTAACGGCCCTCCGTGGTTGTTTAGTGGCTGTGGTGTTGGGCTGCTAAGCACGAGGTCGCGGGATCAAATCACGGCTATGGCGGAGCATTTCGATGGGGGCGAAATGCGAAAACACCCGTGTACCTTTAGGTGCACGTTGAAGAATCCCAGGAGGTCGAGATTTCCGGAGTCCCCTACTATGGCGTACCTCATAATCAGATGGTTGTTCTGGCACGTAAAACCCCATAATTTAATTTTAATTTGCATTAACGTTGACTGCCAAGTCGTTTATAAATAACAAAAATAATACCAGTGCCAAGACGGATCACTGCGGCACACCGGATGCGACATTTAATGTGTCAGAAACGTGATCATTCCATTTCACAAATTGTTGACGTCCGGCCGGACAAATAGCTTGATATCCATCGAGTCAGTGGCCCATCCCCAGCTTTGTGGACCATCTGGAAAACTAGCTTTTCATGGGAAACCCGATCAAACGCCTTTGAGAAATCCATAAAAAATTATGTGAATTTGGGAGTATTCATTAGTACCTTGGGTTGGAGGCGTTGCATCATCTCGAGAAGTTACGTTGCGGTCAATAGGCCTCTCCGAAATCCGTGCTCGTTTGGATGTAGCCGATCACTGTCTTCGACAAACTTTGCAATGAATTTGAGGACAATGTGCTCGGGTATCTTACAGCTGGTACATCTCAAGGAAAAGGGCCTGTAGTTTTGCGGGGACATCTTGTCACCGGATTTATGCACTGGGATTATTTTTGCGACTTTCCATTAGGAGGGAATCTCTGAATCCTGGATAGCTTTTTTGGATATTAAGCGCAGATACTTGCTAACTGGTTCTGCATGCCGTTTGAGAAAAGCGTCCGGTATCCAGTCTGGACCACAGCTATTTTTCTTTATTAAGGTTTAATAGCAGACACAGTATACCGCTGTCGGTTGTTTCTGGGATTCCTAGTAATTTATCTTTGGTAGATGGGATAATCGGGAAAGGTTGCACTAGCGCGTTATCGATTGTAAAAATCGACTTTTCGTCGCCGTGTTTACCCCTTACGTAACGCGAAAATTTTTCTGGTGACTTTTTGACGAACTTTGCTAGAGTGGTATCATAGTACTGCACCTCTAGTCATTTCTAGTTTCTAGTAAATTACATTAGGTCTAGTGTTTGTTATAGATTTTTTTTCTTAATTTCTTGAATATCCTCTGCAATTAGCTTTAACTGTTCTGCTATGCCGTCTAGCGTAGGGCCTGGGTTCAACTCATGATCTCCACCCAGAAGCAACAAGAAGCGCAAGAAAACAATCAGTTTGCAAGAGGCTCCAAGAAGTGACCGTGGGCACGGTGTCAGGATTGGGGGCTCAATCCAATCGCTCATGATCCGTTGTCAAGATTGGAGTCCGGCATGAATTCGAAGGTAGCTGGCCCATGCCGTCGTCCAACTTATCCACGCTGAGGACGTTGATGAAGGGAAGAACTGCTTCTCATCGAGAACGAGGAAAATGGGTTTATTTACAGTATTTAAATCAGTCTAACATGACTGCTTGAGAAAAGTGCATCAGTCTAACATGACTGCTTAAGAAAAAGAGTGTCAGTCCAACATGACTGCTCAAGAGAAGTGTATCGAACATCCGCACAACAGCAGTTTTTAAACACTCGGTCCGCCGGCGATACAAGGCGGCGAAAGTTCGTGTTTCATCGCAAAACTAGCCACCTCCCGCAGGACGGCTTACGCACACAAAGGCACACACATTCCGATGTCCGGAGCCGACGCCAGAGGGGAGCCGTTCCGGGTAGCTCGGAGCCATTCTGGGTAGCTCGTTGTCTTGCGTCCCGGTCGGCGCGTGGGAAGCAACAAAAAACGGCTTTCCCGCGGCAGCTCGTGCGCGCGTAGCAGATCAGGTCCGCGCTGGGGAGTTCGGGCACAATAGTTCGTCCGCCGAACTCATTCCGTCACAACGGCGATGGGGCTAGAGGATGGCGGTGGTTTTCAGCACAAAGCCCGCTTCATCGAACGCATCCTAGCTGAAGCGACGGAGAGTGGGGGATGCGCGTCTTGTTCCCCAGTCGTAATTGGGTGGCAATCCTGCATTGCAGCTCGCCATTCTTAACAACGGCAGCAGGATTAGGGAGACATCGTTACTACGAAATGACTTGTCATGGCGTCTTGCTAATCTGTAGAATAAACAGGAACGGATTTGAAGGCTGTATCCCTGTGGTGCTGCCGTGCCCCCTGCCAACTGTGCCGTATGCGCTCTGCTTTATATGGTCGCTCGATGCTGCCATCATCGGTGATCTCAGCATATCTGTCGATGTAACGCCAGCACCATCATGGAAGGGCCGGTAGCTTTCGTCGACTGAGGCTGGGTGTATCAGCAGATCCCTGTCGCCGAATGTAGTAGCTTGAGACGATGGTCGTAGCTCGTAGCATGCTGGCGTACGGCCCTTGGGAAGCAGCGGGATGCTTATCTGCAGAAAAAACAGCAATGGATTTTAAGGCTGCATCTTTGCGATGCTGCCGTGCCCACCCACCCATATATTACACAATACAAAATTTAAATTACAAATAAAAATGAAAAGGGAAATGTTAGCTTTTAATTGATTTTGTCTCGCACAGGAATTTGTAGAGATCGTCACAGAGGCTCCTGCGGCTAAACCCCAGTTCAGTGGCACCGAAGGAAAAGACCATCGGAAGAGTCGACGTCAGTTGAAGTTTACGTGATGGTTCTTCAAGCAACCACTTTCTTTGAACCTTAAGACGGCGACACGCTAAAAAATAAAAGTTCTAGAGACTCACTCTTATTGCAGAAATGGCACAATGGTGATATCACCAAAACAGACCCGTGAAGGTAAAAGTTGAGTGGGGCCAGTCGACAACGTAGTCTCGTAAGCGACACCTCATCCTTTCAAGTGGAGCATCATGCATCTATTGTTCTAAGAAAATTTGACATACGAAAATTGAGAGGTGAACAATGAAAATTTATTGAAGCTATTCTGAGTGGCGAATTTTCGAAAACGCGCCAATGTAAAAAACGCAGATGACGGTAGAATAGGGATTTCCTGGCCACCATGTGATTCCACTGGAGTTCGTCAGCAGATTCCTCTAGTATTAGACTTTTGTGTACCAGCACCCACACCAAACGAACGAGGCGTAAATGTCTTCGGAGGAAGAAATTGAACGCTTCTAATGCGTTTGATAAAGTAAGAGTGGTTGGCGAAAAACAAACAGAAACAAACTCTCAAAATTGCGGCTGCTGACAAAGATGACGGTAATTTGCGTAAAGCTAAAACAATTGCCGATAATTCAACCTGATCAGTAGGTGTGAAGTCAGGTAGTCTTTTTGAAAGAGACCAATTAGAGATGGCTATCGATCCAGCACTAGCTCACACCTGCCTGCTTTTCGTAGACGAAAGCCTAAGTACCTATCGCAGATTTTATTTCTGTAGCTGTGCAAGGTCATTTTCTAAAATACCATGAGGAAGTGATATAGGGCAAATAGGTTTCGCTCCCTTTTTTGGGAGACAACATCATCGTCGTCGTCTTTGTCATCATCATCATGATCATCATCATCGTCGTCATTTGTGGCAGCAGCCGTGCGCGTGCAGACGAAGAAGCAGAAGAAGCGTTCCACCCGGTGTCGACGGCAGCAGCAGAGCAGGTAGCGGTCGTCATGTCGGTCGCCAAGCAAGACGGGCTCGACGACGCGAAAGTGGCCGAGCTGCGTGACCTGTTTTCCAAGTTCGACGTGGATCGCACAGGCACGGTGGCGTTCGAGCACGTCGACGAGATCCTCCGAACCGCCGCCCGCGTCATCGTCGAGCCGGAGTTTAAGAAGCGCGTGAAGAGCACCGCGCCCGACGACCTCCAGCAGAAGGTGGGCTTTCGTTTTCGCTCAACGAATTGGAACTATATAGCACTGGCTCTGTCATATCCAAGGCCAAAGGAACGAGTACATTTATGTGATTGCACTGGTCATGTGCAATTCTTATAAAGGAACCCCTCTCACGCCAACTTTGCTCACTCCCTTTCGCGTTCTTTTGTACGCTTGCCCGGTAGCACTTTCCAACTTTGGGTATGTATAGTCCCCCACAGTAAAGGCCTTCATTGCAGCGATGTCGGCAGTTTACTTTCAGTTACACGCTCAGAAGCCAACGGGTGAATGATAGGAAAGGCGTGCGAGCTGCAATCAAACCAAGAGCAGCAATTGTAAAGCCACGCCTTCTTCGCCAACTACTCTGCGATTTGACGTGTCCTCGCCGTGGTCGCGGGCCTTCGCGTGTACAAGCGGTCGCTGCTTCCCCCAGAAGCGCACGAGGTCAGAGTTCAGTCTCGTGACGCATTCTCGATGAAACCCTTCGGGGAGCATTACGTGACGCAGCCAGTTTCGGCAAGCGAACGCTCCGTGAAGCCGCAGTGGAGGCCACACACGTGATCTCTTGTGTCGAGATCACAGAGCAAGAATCGATATTTACTGAGGCTTTGGCTCCCAGTAGCTATGCCAGTAGTTTGTATTCTGTGCGCATTTGTTCGGCTGCTCCGCCGGGGCTCTGCCAGCAGAGCGGGAATACTAATACCCCAGTCACACGGGCACTTTCAAAGTCCTTTGAGGTTAAGGAGCATTGAGCTTTCAAAGGCCCATTAGTTCAAGGGAGATGTGTCGGTGCTACACGGTTTCCAGATGGTCTCCGTTGAAGCTTTTAACAGAAACCGCAACGTATCCTTAGCGCTGCCATCGCCTCGTAAGTAATAAAAAAAATATGGCTCAAATGCGTCTGATAATAAATTTATGTATATTTTTTCAGCAATATTTATTTTTTTTAATACATAGAAACATCAAAACAAAATGCACGCGCAGTAAAGGCATTACTTTACCAAATACAGACGTATTTATTGTAATGATGGCCACCATGTGTGCCGCTTCGTATACCGTATGTTGGCGTCGATTCTTCGTTGTTGCCCTTGCTTCAGTTCGTTAGGTTTAGTGTTCTCGCCTGTTTTCAAAGCAACGATTGTGAAGATGAGCTACGACGCTGAAGATGCGCGAAAAAAGTATGAAATAGCACTGGCGATTGCTGCAGTGGCATCGTTAGAAATGGACGTCGAGGCGTCAAGCAAAAAGGTGCGCGATATACGGCGGCGTCTCATCGCCAACAACTGCCTGTTGACGGCGCTCGCTTCATCGCGACGCGCAGTTCAGCGACGGGTCTGGGCCTATCGTCGCCATGAACAATGGTTCGAGAAAACGCTACCAAACCTTGGCAGCCGGCATTTCAAGCAGTCTTTCCGGGTATCAGAAACGACGTTCAGATACTTGGTTGACGTCTGCCGGCCAGCAATGCAACGGCAAGCGACCAACATGCGCGAGTGCGTCGGCCTAGAAAAGCGTGTGGCGGTGAGCTTGTATAAGCTGTGCTCGTGCGCGGAGGACAGGGCAATAGCAGACATCTTTGGCATTGGTCGTTCTACCGTGAACGTGATCTACAGGGAATTTTGTGCGACTGTTGTTGCCACCCTCGAGAAGGAATGGGTCACAATGCCTTCACCGGACGACATGCCAGCGCACATAAAAGAATTTCAGGCAGTGTGTGACTTTCCGCAAGGCGTCGGGGCCCTGGACGGCTGTCACATACCAGTATCGCCGCCAAAGGAGCACGCAAGTGATTACTACAACTACAAAGGCTGGTAAGTATCTCTCTCTAGGTCGTTTTGTTGTCGTTGACGTGATGAATAATTATGGCTGTAGTTGATGAAAACGTTTCACCAAATTGAAGGATTAACATTTAACATTGCCTTCGTTAAATGTTTTCAAAGCAATTAAAAGATAAATGCTAGGCTTGCTGCGCGTTTCGACATTTCACCAGTCATAACGCTCGTTCTTAGTGGTGCACTATGACCTGTGTAAGTGTAATTCGTTGCTCTTTATTTTCTTGTGCTATGTAACTTAATAGTTATGACGTTGTTCTTTGCAGGTACAGCATCATATTGCTCGCCATGGTCGACCATAAGTACCGGTTCAGGTACGTGAACGTCGGTTCACCAGGGCGCTGTCACGATGCGTATGTGTACCGCCAGTCAGTATTGGCCGATATGGTTGAGGGACCCTTGTTCCAAGCCCCAACAGCAACAATCAGCGGAGTTGTGGTACCACCGTTGATCCTGTGCGACCAGGCGTTTCCGCTGACTTCTAACCTGATGAAACCCTTCAAGAGCTTTGGAGAGAACGATCGGCACAGGTCGTACAACTATAATTTATCAAGGTCCCGAAGGATTGTTGAAAACGCGTTCGGGAGGCTCAAAGCTCGATTTAGGCTGGTTCTGAAGAAAATGGACGCCGACATTACGAATGTGCCAATGATCGTAAGGGCCTGTTGTGTGCTCCACAACATATGTGAACACTTTTCAGACTCTCTTTCACAGCAGTGGCTGCAAGAGTCTGATATTGAAAGTATGGTGTATGTGCAACCTGAACATTCTACAGATGTGCAAGTTGGAAGCGGACCAGATGTTCGAGGAGCCCTCGTTGAATATTACCGCGAGCGTGAAGGCCACCAAAGTTTGTGATGCAGGGCTGTGTTCAGTTTGCTGCGTTGCTCTTCATTGTCCACTTGTATGCATACATATCCACGTGTTTTTGTTTCCCCCTTTGAATTCTCTGTGAAATAGAAAAGCAGTTTCTAAGTCAAAATAGCTACATCACTGAATAACAGCATGTTAGTGGGGTCATCATGTTGCTTCACAAGTTATCTTTATCACAGAAACAACAAAATTGCCTGCATGATTATATGCATTACAGTGATGCGAAATAGTATCAAATATTTTGCAGGCCTTTTATCAACATTTTCTGTAGGCTCATAATAGCTGTTACCTTCAGTCAAACTAACAATTCCACAGTAAATAGCCAATTATAGGAGCTGCTGAACAGCTCCCCGTTATGTCTCTTGCATCTAGCAACTGGTATGTCACACACAATCATGATCCTCATACAATACTTTTTTCTTTTGTAGCAGAGAAAGTAGGAAAATTAATTTGAAAGCTGAATGACTTATCTTACACTGTTCAGTCACTGACCTTACAATGCAATAACAGTGCAAGACCAGATGTTTTTACACACTGCAAAAGTGCAAACCAGCATTTATAGGCAGACTGCACTACAACACAGATCACCTTTAAGCTCTCCTAGCACATGTAAACATAGTGGGTAGCAGGTGGCGGCTCTGCTGTAGCACAGCCAATAGTTCCGACAAACAATTACGTCTTGTAACATTTATTCAACTGCCATTTTTGTTTAATGAACTAGCAGTTCTGTATCAATATGACAGGAGACTGGACTGATTGAAAACATGTTGAAAACATGTTTTGTGGTCCCTTTTGTACATGTGCGTTGCTGATGTGCGCCAGCTGATGCTGGCACTTTGTATCACAATATATAAGGTTTGTCTGGGAAGTAGTAGCACTGATTTTTTTCCCACCACAACGTGGTGAAGGAGGAAGATGTTATTGCACTGGTTGGGTGGTGGGGGTCTTAGCTACGGTTGCGCCAGTCGTCTGCAAGCCTTCAGGGAGTGTAGATAGAGCTTAAGCTGAACCACTTTAAAAGTGCATCGTCATCTGCAGAATGAATCGTCTGTTAGAGCAGCGTTACGTAGTGAAGTTTTGCATCAAACTGCATAACTGTGAGTGAGACCCATTGCATAATGAAGTGCGTTTGAGTGGCACAATTTGTTTCAGGAGGGATGAGAGCAAGGGGGGGGGGGTGTAGCGAGGAAGCTGAAGAGCATTTCAGTTTCTGCGTTCCAGTGAGCCTTCAGTGATTGGCAAAGTCGCTGAAAATGCTGCGTTGATGCAGACCGGGCATATTTTGCTAAGTATTAAGTCGATGTGTCAAAATTGTGAGTACATTTTTTTTTAGTTCAGTCCTACTACTTTCTGGAGAAGCCCTGCATGTACACAATAGAAAACATCTATTAAGAATGCTTCTGTACTACTAAAGAATTCCAGCATCATGCACAACCTGCAGCCCTGAGGCTGTAAGCTGAGCAACAGCTGCATCAGTTTCATTCTTCACTAGGTACAAGGATGAAATGACTAATAGGTCACAACAAATGCGGGACGCGACCTCCCGTCAATCTTTATTAAAATACTGCTCCAGCAGTCCAACAAGTCTTTCTTGAGCATTTATTTGTCGCTCTCTGAGCACCCGGTCTTCTTTGGTCGCCGATTGCAATGCCTGCCGAAACAGGCGTTGCTCGTTAAGGAGGTCCCGCTGAAATTCGCTTGTGCTTGTGAGCTTTCTCTTTCGAGAACGACGCTGGTTTTCATTTGTTATTCGACTTCTCTGTGATGGTGCCTCATCTGCTAGTTCTGATGCGGGGACAGCTTCCGATGGCTCCAACTCCCATTCATCCTCGTTGTTTGGCGATTCGTAGCCATGCTCCATGCTACAGATCAACTGAAGGGTGAAAAGAATTGTAGCTTAAGCACACATACACAACAGTGAAACTTGATTTAGTAGCATCCTACTTAGCTCATTAAGGCTGCCTTATCACATCTGATTATCAAAACCATACACTTGTCTTCTATAGGCATTTTTTACATTGTGGATCTAGTGGTCACGACACCAAAAAACTTCCTGTTGCACACTTTCTGCATCCAGTTTTACCAGAAAGCATGCGATTTGTAGCGCTATACATGAGAAGATGGGGCACTACCTCATTATATGCCTGCATGCACATTGCAATGCTTTAGAGGGCATTCTTGTCTGCATATGTAGGTACATTGCTTGATATGTGGCGTTGTTACAGCTTGAGTGCACATCAGTTCTTTACTGTAATAAAGGTACGACGAGAGCAAGGGAAATTGCTGAAGCATTTTAATTAAGCTTGATGTGTGTAAACAATTCAACAGCATCATTAAACTGCACTTGAATCATGCCTTTATATCATGTTGCTTTCCATGCTCTTCTGTCACCTCGTTGTCATTCAGTTTATGTATACAATTTTCATTCTTCTGAATAAAAAATTTTCGGGAGCACTTGTCCTGCCTCAATTGGCAATTTGTTTTGTTTGCGTTTTCAGCCATACCTATCCGAAGCTGTACTGACTTGTCCATTCTTATGCATTTAAAAGCACGTCATGCTGAGTCTGCTTCATGCACTATTATGAGCATGCATTTGTACAGGTTTATCATGACAAACTTGCCTGTTCAACTGTGGCATCTGAGTGCGCTGCACTTTCTTCTACCAGCGACTGGTCATTCGCTGGCAGCGTTCCAAGAAAGCGATGTATTTCCTTAAAATATATCCATGGCACAGGTGCAGAGCCTGTTGTGCGTTTCTTTGCCCAACTTCTGGAAAGGTCGGTGAACAGCATAAGTGCTATTGCATGAACTAGGCAAAATCCACAGGCATAGTAAGCACACTTCATGCAGGAAGAAAATTACAGTATGTGCTTTAGCGCTATACTTTCAAAATAAACAGTGGCCGTGTGCCAGTGACCTCGATTAAGCATGACATAACTAGCATTTGCGCAACTCTCAAAGTTAACATGCATGCACGCACTGCTGTTTGAACAATTTTCACTGTCGCTGAGCAGGCCAGCGAATTTTGCACCATCCAGTAGACATGGTTAGCTGTCTTGGTAACAGGGAATGAATACTTTAGGGAATTTTATGTTCCATCAAATCACACTACAGTTCACACTACACACTTAACTTAAATCACACTACACACTTAAATCACACCACTTAAATCCCACTACACACTTAACTTTACGCTCCCAGCCGTTCCCTTTTTTTTTTGAAAGACAAGCACAGCACATATGGATCTGAAACTGACGCTGCGGTAGTGCTCGTGTGAGGGAATTCAGCTGTTGCGTCTAACGTTTCAATTCGGCGGGCATATCAAGTGCATCTTCACCAAATACAAAAAGACAAAGAAATAAAACAATGCAGTCCGCGTTGAATGAACCACGGCCGATCGACGAAAACATGCGCATGAACCCAAACACACATCTCACGACATCAGTATACTAGCCTTAAATGACTGGAAATTAAGTGCCAACGCTGTTTCTGCCAATGTGCAGCACATAATATCCAGGCTTACCTGTACATTTGGGTGAGGTTGTCGATCTTGCTCTGCACCTGTTTCCTTGTCCGGATAATTTCGAGCCTGGCGAGTCCTTGCACAATGCGATCATATACTCTAGCATTCCTCCGCTCTCCTCTCAGGTGGTCTAGATGCTCTTCCCAAAGACTTATAAGAGCCCATGTCTCCCGTTCGCCCCACGTTGTTCGTGGTTGCGGCGGGGCCGTCTGTTGGGTTGCCGTTTGCGAGGAGTCGGAGGCGCTCATTCCTTGCGGCTAGGCAGCGGTTGGTGGGCGTAAACGAGGTAAAATACAGAACTACTAAACAAAAGTGACGAGGGAAGACGCGCAGAAAAAAGCCGAGGAGACTTGAAATGCCTAGCTGCCGCTCGCCAAAGAAACAAATCGCACGTGGCACCCGTGTTGCCCGTGTTTGTGTCGATCATGTCGATGTTGCTGCTGACGACAGGCCGTGCCGGCGCTGCTGTACCGGCGGCTTCATGATGGAGATTGCGGGTGTCCCGAAAGTGTTTAGTACCTTAGTATTAGTATTTCGTACTTATAAGCTTGTTCTGAAGACGTAAAAATTGAACTTCCATATTTTTGGATATCTTTTTTTTCTGCTGTCGGACGCCCTCTAGGTTCGAGAGTATTCCCTTGAGGTTTCAAAGGACGAACGCGCACTCCTTCGAGTCAAAGCTCCCTTCCAGTAGGGCTCCTTTGCTGTGCCCGTGTGACAGCGCGCATTCTCCCTTGAAGGAAGGGATCTTTGGTTCAAAGGACTTTGAAAGTGCCCGTGTGACTGGGGTATCAAACCAACCACGCACTTTGACGTGCGATCACGCGTTTGGACACCAAGTCCGGCTTCAGTTGCGTTGCGGCTTGCTCCCTCCTTTTTTTCCTTCCTCCATGTATTTAGTAACAGAAGCTCCGTGAAGCTCTGTGAAAGTATACTGGCGCCTCGGTCAACGAGGAAGGCTAGGAAGGTGAGCACATCGAAATGTATCCGTCCGCGCTTTGTCGTCTGCTACCAACCTCTGAGCGTTCGCCCCTGAACAGGGGCGAACGCTCGCCAGCCGAAGATGGCATAAATATGTTAGCCCACGCCGCGTCGTCTGCTCAGCGTCTATTCCGCGTTTCGCTAGTCAACGTAATCGCGTACAGTACCCGAGTGTAGAAATAAAATAACGATGAAGTGAAAAATTAAGCTTTTCAAGCATTCAGCATTGTCAACGCACCGCGAGTGCTAATTCTGTGGCGCCATCTGCTATGTTGAAATCAAACCACTTTTAAACCGCGGCATCGTCTGCCTAGGCCTAACAGTGTCAATACAAACAGCTGACCTTAAATAAAAAGAATCTACCTAATTTCCTGCCTCAGCATGAGGTGATACTAAACGATGGCTGATTTCACCATTTATTTCTTGACGTAGGGCCGGAGAACGAGCAAGTAGCTTGAAATTTTAACGAAGCGGGCGCATGCAAGTGAGCATGCGAGGTGCCAAGGCTAGTGGTGTAAAACAACCGTGGGTATAAACAAGGCCTCCTCTCAAAGAGTTTCATGCATGGAGGAATGGAAAAGGAGGGAGCATATCACAACGCGATTGATGCCAAACCTGGTGGCTCAACACGTGATCGCACGTCAATGTGCGCGGTTGGTTTTAGGGTTCCGTCTGTGCAGGCAGAGCCACGGCAGGGCAGCCGAACAAACGCGCACCGAATAAAAACGAGTAGCATAGCCACGGGGAACCAAGGTAGCTCAGCAAATCTCTATTGTTGCTCCACGATCTCGACGCAAGAGGTCACGTGCTTGGTCACCACTGTGGCTTCACGGAGCGCTCGCTTGCCAAGGCTGGCTGCGTGACGTAATGCTCCCCGAAGGCCTTCACGCAATATATGTATCTTCAAACTACATGCCTGGAAAGTTAACGCCGAAAGCGCTGCCATTCCCTCTCCTGCTCTCTCCTCCTCTTGTGATCGTGTGGTGGGCAGGGTGTGTGTCTGCAGATGAGCAGAGGCCTCCCCATCCATAGCGCGGCTATGTAACGCATGGCGTACTCGTTTGCCTGTGGCTTCGTCCACGCTGTGACAATGGTTCCCCCGCCCAGATGTCGGAGGTGGCGGCTGTATGCTGCTGCGTCGCTTTCTCATTCGCGAAAATCGCAGCGTGAAGTTCAAGCTGACAGCGCCTCTGGCGCTGTGCCAGAAGCGTTTTCGTTAGCCTACTTCAGTGTATCAAAGAAAAATTAAATATGGGTTTTTACGTGCCAAAACCACGATCTGATTATGAGACATGCTGGAGTGAGGGTCTCGGGAAATATGGAGCACCTGCGGTTCTTCAACGTGCACGTAAATCTAAGTACATGGGTATTTTCGCACTTCGCCCCCATGGAAATGCGGCCGCCGTGGCCAGGATTCGATCCCGCGACCTCCGTGCTTAGCAACACAGCACCATAGTCACCAAGCAACCACAGTGGATACTTCAGTGTATCGGATACAGAGACAAGCAACATGTCTCGATGATGATGTATCAAAGGAAGTGATCAATGGAAAATATCCCCCTGAATGCACCGCTGCTCTTTGTATGCAACTGTGGCGGATCACTGTTACTGGCAAGTTACGGGGCGTATTCATCGGCTGAAAACCACAGCACATTCCTTATGGTGGCGTGCCGTTATGCTTTATAGCTTCAAAGTTCAGCTTACATCGATTCCCATAATCCGTGGGATCTGCGATATATATATATATATATATATATAAGTAGTTCAACTAACTGTGGTCTGCTCTGGAGCACACCATCAGTCGCACTTTGCTCCTCGAAGAGGCAGGACGCGTGTCGAGTGAGCTCCTGAACAACACTTTGCAGTGTGCACGGTGGACGCAGTTTAAATCGTGTATCCGGGATCTCGGTATAGTGCGGCGTAATGGTCACGCATTTCTCTCGCATTTCACGGTATAAAGGCCAGTGATTTCCTTTATTGTGATAGCAATTATATGGTCACTCCAGGCGCGTTACTGGCGTCACCGTTGCCGTACAGTTCCTTATAAGTGAAAGCGTGTGAAAGTGAGCCGGCAAATGCGGTTCAATTCCGCGTGCGCGAGCGAGGAAATCGGCCCGGATGCGTGATTATTGTGATTATTATTATTATTATTATTATTATTATTATTATTATTATTATTATTATTATTATTATTATTATTATTATCTAAAGAAAGGAAAGACGAGATGCGTGCCCCCTCCTGTGGCGCGCGAGGCCGGGGGGTAAGGCGAGGAAGGAGGGGCGTTCTACTCCGGCGGCTGCTGTGGTTTATAGATGGCCTCCTCGCCCGCCGCTCCGTAGAGAATCGAGACAACCGCGGCGTCTACTACGGCGTTGGCCACGCCTTTGGCGGACGCCGTAGGGACGCGTTGCCGGCGTTCGTGTGTCTTGAAAGCGACCTGCGACGTGGCCAAAGTGCGCGCCCGCGCGTAATGGCGTCGTCTGCGCTGTGCTTTCAGCGTTTCGTTCGCGTTGTAGCGACAGATGCACGGAGGTCATTTGGGATGGCCACGATACTGCCACGATTCTTAACTCCACCGTTTTCACAGACGGCTTCCGCTGTCATCGAGCGAAACGTGTTCATGTTTACCTGTGCGCGCGTGACACCGCGCTGGTTAATTTAGTTAAAACACGTGGACGGGCTAGTTGGTTTGAATGCACGATAGAATGTGTAAACGCCACTGAACAAGGACGTAGAAAGAAGCAGACACGCAAGGACAACGCTGTCTCTGTGTGTCTGTTTCTTTCTGCGCCCTCGTTGAGTGACGCTTACATATTCTATCGTTGTTAATTTTGTTCGTTAGTGAATGTTTACAAGTTTATAGGGCCGATAAATCTACTACCCTTACTTCGTGCAGATAGCTACTAATTTGCTATCGCAGTCGGTGCATCGCCTTCCGGGCGGAACTGCGACTTTTTTAATGGAATAACGTCTGACAGGAAGCCAAATGAACGCATATATCCACGTCATGCCATAACCGCAAGTGAAACAACGCTAGAGCTCGTGTCGTTTCGTGCTGCACTATGTACTTTTCATTGCGCTAATTTGTCCTTGGTAACGTTACACCAACCGAGCTACACTTTCTGTACATCCCGCTCGTTTGTGGCTGTCACCGCTCTCGCGCGCTGTGCTTTGTGCCCCACCCAGGTGCAGTTCCCAGAGTTTCTGGACATGGTGCAGAAGTGCACGCGCGCGTTCAACCCTCAGACGGACCTGCAAGACGCGTTCCGCGTCTTCGACCGCGACGGCCACGGCTTCATCACGACGGCCGAGCTGCGTCACGTGGTCACCACGCTGGGCGAGCGCATGACGGACGAGGAGGCCGACGAGCTCATCCGGGAGGCGGACCCCAACAACGAAGGGCAAGTCGACTACGAGCAGTTCATCAGGATCATCTCCACGCCAGTGTACGCTGCTGTCGAGCTACTAATATCTCACATGTGTATATACAGTGGGGTACATTGTTAAAGGGAACACTCTATAGTGCATGCGCGGCTCCCGCTTTGCTCGCGCTGTAGCTGCAAGTGCCCGCTGACGGCTTGTCAGTGCACACGACGTGAGTTTAAAAATGTCCGCAGCCGCCACCCCACACGAGTGCGACGCGATGCGAAGGATTGTTGCTTGGTTAGAAAAAAGGCTGTCGGGAATTGTGTTGCTTTCTTCAAGGAAACGACGACCGCAGTTTTAACGTGTGTGCGAATAGTTATACGGGGTGTCCCAGCTAACCTTTTTTTGGATACGAGTTTAAGATATGCGGATGCCACGTAGCTAGATAAAACCAAGGTAATGCTGTTTGCCGTCGCTTGGAGACACTGAACTTTATTTTCAACCCGCGTAATTAAATTATTAGTCTTAATTTATTAACCAACTTTTCAGATATTTTAATTAGATGACAAGTATCAATGAGAAAATTGTAGAGCGACATGAAAAACTCCCCATACAGCTTTCTATTGCTCAATACGCGCTACCTAAGAGTGTTTTTCCGAGCGTCGAAGAAACGCGCAAACGCACGCGAAGTTGACGCGTGACTGGCCGCTCGAGCCACTTTGCGTGTATTCGCGGGCTTCTTTCACTCTCCGAAAAACACTTTTATGGAGCACGTATTGAGCAACAGAAAGCTATATCTGGAGTTCTTTCATGTCGCTGTACAATTTTCTCATTGATACTTTTCATATAACTATAATATCTGATAGGTTAGTTAATTAATTATAACTAATAGTTTAATTAGTCCTACTGAAAGAAAGATGTTAGTATGTTGTTAACAAGGCAGTAGTGCTCTATCATTTCTTATAATCTGAGATATTTTACCTATCGTATCATTCTTTTTAAATGCATCTAAACGTTCATGGTATACAAGTCATACGTCACCGCCATAATGTTATTATACAGATTTTACGCACTTTAGAGCGTATATTTTTAAGGCCCCTTTACAGCCACGTCACACCAACTTCATAGTAATCATAATTACACTGCAAACTCATTACCACAGAAATGGCGCTCTTTGGCCATACTTGGCCCTTGCGCCATTAAACATCAAACACTCACTCGCTCACTATGTTATTAACACAACTGAAAATGATGTGTTAGTTCTGCTTGGTGTGCTGTGTTTCGTGCCACGTGCTGCACGACCGCTACGAGGCATGTTGAAAGCGTGAGCGAAGGACCATCACAGTGCAACATGAGGCAGCCATCTAAAGCGTCTGGTGCTAAGAAGTTCCTCGTTTCACGCGCCGAAGATTCCTGCGTTGTTTTGTTCAAATTTCATCGCTTGCGTGGCCGCGTTGCGGCTCCGCGGGCCGCAAAGCCGTATTCTCATTTCCCTGTTTACAATTGTGCATCCTATTGGGCATATATTGCAGTAAAAGGCAATAATGGATGTAAAGAACTAATTTAGGCTCCTCCTTCCATTTCGTTATGACGGAGTTCGAGTGTATTTCCGGAATACTGGAAGACGAGGTCGAGAATGGTAGTGTTGATGGCGGCCTTCATTCTGGGACGCTGGGTTTTATCAGATTCTGTTGCGCTATGCTCCTCGACCTTTCATGACATAAGAAAAAAAAACTGCAGAAACCAAAGACGACGATTGTAAATGTAACCGAATAGTCCGAAAGGACGAGCAAACGCGCAAAAAAAAAAAACGACTTGTAGCGGCTTTAAGCGGCTATGACTTCCAGTCATTCGCGAAATCAGAGGGCAGATCCAGGGTACAACCTCGCCCCCTGCCGCCCCAAGAGAGGCGGGCACTTGCGCGCTGGAAAAATTGAGCGTATACACTGCGCACCCCTTTTGAAGTTCAATGAGGTTCAACAAAGTAAGAGCGAGGCTTTGAGAGATGCCCTTGTGGACGGCTGTGGAATCATTTTAAGGGTCAAAGAACAGGCATGTTGGCAACGTTGCATCTCTGGTTAGCAGCGTGACGACCCAGGTAGGAAGTGAGGGAAGGGACAGCCCATCTCACATTCATTGCCGCGACCATCACTGCAGACCAATTTTCGATGGCAGTCAAAGCATGAAGAGCAGTCCCCTTAAGAGCAAAAAAAAAAAACTAGAGAGATAACCGAGAAGCAGCAATATGCAAAGCCAGCGAGCGTTCTGTAACTGCCCCTACGCTGTCACTGTCTCCTGAGTAAGACAAACATCCAGACACATTATCCTTCCGTCGTAATGCCGCAAGCGAAATCCGACCACATCTCACCCTCCCATCTATTCTGTTGTGCCATCGCGTGGTATATGAGCCTGACCTGTGTGCGCAACAAAATTGTAAGTCAGCGCGCTTTCCTCTCCTTTCTCTCACTTACTACGTGGGTCGTCGCGCTGCTAACCAAATGATCAATTTAGCCACAAATCGAGCCAGGAATCGAGCCCACGCCCTCGCGCTCAGCAGCCGAATGCCATAGCTACTGTGCCACCTTTACGGGTACTTCATTGTCACTTCACTGTGTGTCGGCGTATGTTAACTACTTCATTTATCGTCACTTCATTGTGTTGTGATGGCTACTTCCGAGACACAAAGAGCGGGCCTAGCTACTGTGCCTCCTCGGTGCTTGTTTCCACGCGCAGCCCACCGGACCAGTATGGCGTGCCGCCCAGGAAGAGGCCTCCGCCGAGCACCGAACTGCTGCAGCCGGGCCCCGACAGCCTGGTGCCGAGTGCATCTGGCGCGCCGGCGCAGAGGTCGTCGGTGAGCGCGGTGTCCGAGGCGCATCCCGCGCTCGGCGAAGTGGCCGCGGCGGCCGGTGAAGGCCGCGCCAAGTCCGGCGAGACGTCGGCGCCGTCGTCCGAGCCCCGCAGCGACAAGTCCGGCCAGGGTTCGAACAAGTCATTCGGCAAAGCGTCCGTCTCGGGCTCTGTCAAAGGGTCCGCCTCCACTTGGGGAAAGGCGTCCGCGGAAGGATCCAAGAGGTCATCCCGGAAAGGATCCGGCTCCGGCGACACTCCTGGCGCCGTTTCTAATGCCAGTGGTGCTCCCGTCGAGGCAGTTGTGCACGGCGCACCAGTCGAGAAGAAGGACCGCGAGGTGGTCAACAAATGACAGGGGCGCCTGTCCCGAGTACGTGTTACAGTCCTTAGGATTGCTGCCCCGAAAGCCCCAGGATTCACGCTGGCCGACCGACAATTGGGCCATATGCCCTTACGCTTCCCTTACTCCAGCCGCCTATAACGCAGCTGTCCATTGCAGGTTAGGTTAGTGTTGAAGAAAGGCTCCGCAAGGTGGGAAAGAAAGGATCAACTGTTTAACTGCCCTTATACAAATATGCCCCTCAAGAGCGTGGCCACGGAAAGGGGGAAGTCATCAGAAGTTAACAAGCGAATACGGAGTCATCAAAACGAACGTGAGGAAGACGGGTACGGTACATGAGATATACAAAGGTTGGATACAAGAAAAATTAGTTGAGCTTCGTAGACGGCAAGCAATAGATCAGAGGAGGGGGCGGGGATATGCATCTTCATTTAACACATATATAGAAATCCGCAATCATGAAGTAGTTATTGAAATGCTATGAATGTTGCTATTTTATATTCCTAAGTACTTGGCGGAAAAGAAACTAGACCTCTCCTACTCATGTTACGCAAGGTGACACAGACGCGGCGATCACACCAGAGTGCTTGCTGGCCTTGGCAAGACAGAAGTATACGTGATATATATATATATATATATATATATATATATATATATATATTCAAGTGTACGGTTGGCTACCCTACGCTGGGGGAAGGGGAAGAGCGAGAAGGAAGAGATAGGTTATAGAGACGGGCACGGACATTACTTGAGTTAAAGCGCATACGTGAGATTGTGACTAGAGCATCGGGCAGCAGCGACCAAAGTTCGATCCCGTGCCGTTGGGCACGTTGTTAAGTTGTTTTTAAGTCTGAGCTATTGGGCAAGATCTTAAAAGAACCCGGCAGCCAGCTTCGTGAAATACCCGGAGGGTTTGGACAGGGAAGCTTCGGGCTAAAATTTGGACAGTAAGACAAAGGGCAGTGCCTCGCTCTATTTGAGGACCGAGCTGGCTGCTTTAGGACGAAAGCATACGGTTGGAAGTATTCGCAACAGGTTGAGGCATGTGTCTCTTGCAGCAAAAGTCTGGAAAATGACTCGGCACATTGTAGTGGAATGCCAACACATAAAGAAGCGTCCACTTTCCCGAAGCGTTGAGATTCGATGCTGACAAGAGCGTAACGGCCAGTGGTGGATTTAACTGTCGAGTATGGCATGGAAAGGGCAGGAAAGGGGTGGAGCCTGGGTCATTGCAGCAATAGGTAAGGTTAAAATATGGACTTACGCAAAGAGCTAGTCTGTAATTAGCTCAAACAGGCTAGGTGATTATTTGCAACCACTCCGTTTCGAAAGGCATCACATTACAAATCATCATCAGGTCTGTCCTGCAAACGCATTTAGAGTATCAGGTACTGACTTCTCGCCGGCCGCGAGTCGAAAATGCTCGCGGTTTTTGAACGAGTTACATTCGATATGAATGACGTCAGCCGAAAGGCGTTTATTGCGGCAGTAGCGGTCGGTTTGAGTGTTTTATATTATATGCACTGCAATATGATTCACCCCCTGCAAATATTTATGGCTGTAGATCATATTACAGCGCGACGAAATGGACGGACGGCTGCGCGACAAAGACGTGCCGGTTTGTCTCGCGCGACCCCTCCCCGATGTTCTTGTCATTCCGTTATCTAACTTCCTCAGTGAAGGTTAGCGGGCGGTAGCATGCCGATTCGAGTGGCCTGCTCTGCCTGTCTCGTTAACAAACCTTTTTCTCTCTTTATTCTCTCGCTTGCGGCGTCCAGTGTCCGCCGTAAGGTCATCGAGACAGCGCAATGGACACTGCGGCACCGTCAGGAGATCGTGTACCGTGGTGAGACCATGGCTGATTCCGCGGCGTCAGCTGCAGTGTAGTCGACACTGCCCTGCGGCACTAGGGAACTCTTTCCCAAGTGCCGAGTCTGTCAGAAATAAATGTAGCCACTCTGAACTCTTGGTCGTTCGGTGTGATATATGATACAGGTGCAGAGTGAATGAAGCTTCACCTTGGCACACGTTATCGAACGTGTGTGCGGCAACAGCGGCAACCGTTGTAATTAACGTGGTAAAACCTAGTGCCAGCTATGCGGTAAACAGGCGTACTCCACCTCGCATACGCAGTTGACGCTTGAGAATGTGGCCAACAAAGTGTTAGTTTTGCGTAGCACGCCCTCCCCCTCCCCCCCCCCCCCCCCCCCCTCAATGATGGGTTACTACATACCTGAAAAGCTTGTGAGTTTTCGTATTTGGAACACGACAAATGAAAAGGGGGGGATCGTACATATTTGTTTATTATAATGTTTGCCCTGAGCGCACGCAATTGTATGTCTAAACGAACTTCATTAATAAACCATAATTTACCGTTAAACAAAGGAACACATCGTTCTTTAGATCACAATTACTGTTTCAGCAACAATACTGTTGCCGATTTGGCCAAGACTCGGGGAGGGGGGGGGAGGGTGTTTTAATTATTTTGTTCATTTATTCACCGCACGTAAACCGACGGTAGGACAGGGCGTCAACGCAACTATATTCCAACATGCAAGGCCAATATTTGTGCCTTGCGTGCATAAATTAGCGCGCAAGCTCAAAAGCATGGCTAACAGGCAGGTGGCTTTGGTTTGCTCTGCACCAAAGAGATAGGCCGGCATGTGCCGCCTGTATCAAAGCCGCTAAACGTTCCCTCGTGCTTAATAAAGATGTTTTACTATAAAGATGTTTTACTCTCTCTCTCCCTCGTGCTTAAAGAGCCATGCAGGGTCATCCATTTACTTGCGCAGAAGGTGTCGTTTATAAAATCCCCCTCTGTTGCGGCAGGTATTACATCGGTTAAAAGAGCCGATGCATAAGCGGCAGAGCTAGGGAACATGAGCTTTATATTAAAAAAAAAAAGAAAAAGAAAGGAAACGCTTTCAGCACGGCTACCTATGGATTGAACTTCCTGCAAATGTGAGGGCAGGTTTTCCAGAATCTGGATTCTTTATATATGAGCAACAATGCTTTAGCACGTAGAGGGCTATCGCATAAGAAAGAAAAAAATCTGTCAGTGATACGCGTATCTAGTTTTACGCCAGGCTGAAGATGAATTCTTTCGTTGTTTTCTAAATTAGCCGTTGTCCCAAATCTTCCGATCTGGTGTGGCGCGATGCGCAGAATTTTCTTTTCTTTTTTTTTTGCGCATGCTCGACACGGTCTTATGTCCAGGCCCCTTTTCTGAGAATAAAGTTACAGTTTCGAGTGCCGCCCTGTTCTACCGTAGGTTTTTCTTCCTTTGATGCGGTCCGTCTAAATAAATTTTAGGTTGCCTGAATGAACGTTTTCATTTATTCGACGCATGTACACCTCTATAATGTGGCGTCTTGCGCTGCCGCAAAAAGGGCAATCCAGGTACCATCACCATTTATTTCTTGTGTGCATTTCCTGCGATCTCATCGTTTCCCATTTTTCTGCACTTTAATACATCTTCGCGAACAGAACTTAGCTAAGGAAAAACTTCAAGCAACATTCGTAAAATCGGATAGGTTGAACCCAAATCCGTTAACGTTACAAAAAAAAAATTGAGGAGAGTTGGCATGTACGGGACTCAACTTACTGCGATACACGGGAGGCCCTGAGCATCCGTAGCCTCCGCGTCCAGCCGAGGCAAGACATGCAGAGATCATGTTTCGAACGTGGTGTTCTTTCACGCCGCGCTAAGGCGTGGTACCAATATAATGATGCACTGAAGAATGTGCAATTTACACGCGTCAGTGGCACAGAAGTAATCCAGCAGCATTTCTTTGTCCTTTTGCACTACCACTGGTATTTTTTTTCTCAGCCATTTGTTTAGCCTTTTTTGAAGATCGAGTCATACAGTAGCCATTCTTCCTTGAAAAGCTTGTTGAAACATTGCTCTAAAGTGGCGCGGCCACTCGTGATGTTGTGTTTCAGTGATCTTGTGTTTGAAATTTACATTTTGTCCGATAGTTACCAATCTTTCCTGCACTAGTCACTACAGACGTGGTACATAGCTATATCGAATATTTCCCGCATATGCCTCATCCAGTGACAATTCAATATATGCGACTTTATATTACTTCTTATAACTTCTCATACGTATTCTATTTGTATTCGAAAAATAGCGGCATAACCAATCTCCCGATGACTGTCGACGCTAATGCGTTTAGCATCGAATCAATATTGCGACACAGTGCGTTACCGCCATCGAAAAGGGTTATATATGAGGCATGCATTGCAGCGCGGTTCCTCTTTCTCACTTCCCTGAGAACATTCCATGCCACCTAGCGCCGCCGCCGTGAACATTGTGCGTGGACTCCGACATGCACGGCACGCCGGGGCTTGCGAACGCTGAGAAACGCGTCATGCGGTAGTCGGGCTCCTCTCTCGCGCTTCTTTGTGGAAACGATGCATCATCTAGCGGCACTTGCGAGAAGTCCGCACGTGTCCTCCGAGACAAGCAACGTGGCGCGTTGGTGCCTGCGAACACTTAGAATTGTTCCGTCGGTGGCCGCACACTCAGTGGCACATACTCAGTGACCAAAGTTGGCGAGAGGTTTCTTGAAAAGCGGCCCATACCCAGTGCATTTGTGGCGCCGCCTGCAAATGCGTCTGGGTGCTGCCCTTGAAGAACCGTTTTGACGCGGTTTCGCTTCTGCTCAGCATAGGATAAACTTAAGGGATCTTTTTCGTCACCGAAGTGTGGCCCATTCACAGAGGCACATCCCTAAGCACTCAAGTTGGCATCAAAGACGTTCTTTGAAGAGTGGGCACACACCTACTGTCACATTACCCAGCGATGCAAGTTGGCATCAAGGATGTTGATTGGAGACCACACAGACCTAGTGGAACATGCTCAGTGCTCCAAACCCTTCCAAGTCCAAATACCTTCGCATTCCATTAGGATGTGTTAGGTGGTCTCCAGATTTTTGCTGCAGCGTACGCACGCCTCATCTTGTTACAAGTATCTGATCCTGTGTGTTTTTGTCCTTAAGCAACCAACTCGAGTCTCAAATAGCTACGCCCCGCCCTTTGTGTCATCGTACAGCTTTTGCCTTCCAATTTCTTTCTTTCCGTTCTTGCACATATCCATGGTCATTTTTGTTTCCATTATTCGCACGTAATTCACTGTCTCCGTTCCTCTCACTTTCTGTTTGACTCCCGATGACTCTTTTCGATTTTTCCCTAAGAACATGGCGCCATCTAGCACCGCCGCCGCGAAGCCAGCGCGCCTCCAACAGCGTTGCGGCTAGTTTCGCATCTACAGTGACCCATGTCGTCGTTAGAGGTCCGTTGAAGAGCTGCATGCACAAATGAGCGCTTACGCAGTGACCCAAGTTGGTCTGATGGTTGGTTTCGAACCCTGTTACCTCAGCATGCAAGCAGCCCGATGCCTAACGATTCGACTACGGACAACGCAATCACTCAGGTAGGTGGGAGAATGGATGGATGGATGGATGGATGGATGGATGGATGGATGGATGGATGGATGGATGGATGGATGGATGGATGGATGGATGGTACCCTAAGAACACTAATGCATTAAAGTATTTAAGCTCCTGCAACGCTGGTTTGGTATCGCAGAACACCGTGTCGGAGCTCTCATAAAACGGACAGCCTCCCGTGTTGCATTCAGTTCCGCAGACGTCGACGTCTGTTTGTGGCGCAATTGAAATGGCAATGCCAAGTTGCGGCATAAGAAATGCAGCCGTTGTGGCAGATGGTGCGACCGAACTATCAGTATTACTCACTTGGAAAACACGGTGCTACACAGGTGATAAACTTCGTGTTTCACCTTGAAGGTTACCTGGTCCTCACAGGATCTTTTCACTAGAGGTCTCGCAGGTATTATGAAATTCCTCGGGACGCGCCGTACTCCTACCTCGCCGTGGTTACTGGGGCAAGAAAAGGGCCGCTAGACAAGCGGGCAAACGAGCAGGCTGGAGTTGACGGAGATAAAGAACTCGCTGCAGCCACAGCCCCGCGTGAAGGTGACGAAGAATGGGAGGCTGGCGCGCAGCTTCCCTTCGGCACAAACGACACTATCGGACCGTGCACACTCCCTGTCGCACAGCCTTCGGTCCACGCGCACGCTCACGTCCTCCTTCGACTGGGACAGTGCTGTCCGGACGAGCGGCTAGCACAAAAGGGAGCAGCGGAGTTACGGACATTGGGACGTGACGTGATGGCCAGATCACATCATCATCATCATCATCATCATCAGCCTGGTTACGCCCACTGCAGGGCAAAGGCCTCTCCCATATTTCTCCAACAGCCCCGGTCATGTACTAATTGTGGCCATGCCGTCCCTGCAAACTTCTTAATCTCATCCGCCCACCTAACTTTCTGCCGCCCCCTGCTACGCTTCCCTTCCTTTGGAATACAGTCCGTAACCCTTGATGTCCATCGGTTATCTTCCCTCCTCATTACATGTCCTGCCCATGCCCATTTCTTTTTCTTGATTTCAACTAAGATGTCATTAACTCGCGTTTGTTCCCTCACCCAATCTGCTCTTTTCTTATCCCTTAACGTTACCCCTATCATTCGTCTTTCCATAGCTCGTTGCGTCGTCCTCAATTTGAGTAGAACCCTTTTAGTAAGCCTCCAGGTTTCTGCCCCGTAGGTGAGTACCGGTAAGACACAGCTGTTATATACTTTTCTCTTGAGGGATAATGGCAACCTGCTGTTCATGATCTGAGAATGCCTGCCAAACGCAGCCCAGCCCATTCTTATTCTTCTGATTATTTCCGTCTCATGATCCGGATCCGCCGTCACTACCTACCCTAAGTAGATGTATTCCCTTACGACTTCCAGTGCCTCGCTGCCTATTGTAAATTGCTGTTCTCTTCCGAGACTGTTAAACATTACTTTAGTTTTCTGCAGATTAATTTTTAGACCCACTCTTCTGCTTTGCCTCTCCAGGTCAGTGAGCATGCATTGCAGTTGATCCCCTGAGTTACTAAGCAAGGCAATATCATCAGCGAATCGCAAGTTACTAAGGTATTCTCCATTAACTTTTATCCCCATTTCTTCCCAATCCAGGTCTCCGAATACCTCCTGTAAGCACGCTGTGAATAGCATTGGAGAGATCGTATCTCCCTGCCTGACGCCTTTCTTTATTGGGATTTTGTTGCTTTCTTTATGGAGGACTATGGTGGCTGTGGAGCCGCTATAGATATCTTTCAGTATTTTTACATAGGGCTCGTCTACACCCTGATTCCGTAATGCCTCCATGACTGCTGACGTTTCGACAGAATCAAATGCTTTCTCGTAGTCAATGAAAGCTATATATAAGGATTGGTTATATTCCGAACATTTCTCTATCACCTGATTGATAGTGTGAATATGATCTATTGTTGAGTAGCCTTTACGGAATCCTGCCTGGTCTTTTGCTTGGCAGAAGTCTAAGGTGTTCCTGATTCTATTTGCGATTACCTTAGTAAATAGTTTGTAGGCAACGGACAGTAAGCTGATCGGTCTATAATTTTTCAAGTCTTTGGCATCCCCTTTCTTATGGATTAGGATTATGATAGCGTTTTTCCAAGATTCCGGTACGCTCGACGTCATGAGGCATTGCGTATACAGGGTGGCCAGTTTCTCTAGAACAATCTGCCCACCATCCTTCAACAAATCTGCTGTTACCTGATCCTCCCCAGCTGCCTTCCCCCTTTGCATATCTCCCAAGGCTTTCTTTACTTCTTCCGGCGTTACCTGTGGGATTTCGAATTCCTCTATACTATTTTCTCTTCCATTATCGTCGTGGGTGCCACTGGTACTGTATAAATCTCTATAGAACTCCTCAGCCACTTGAACTATCTCATCCATATTAGTAATGATATTGCCGGCTTTGTCTCTTAACGCATACATCTGATTCTTGCCAATTCCTAGTTTCTTCTTCACTGTTTTTAGGCTTCCTCCATTCCTGAGAGCATGTTCAATTCTATCCATATTATACTTCCTTATGTCTGCTGTCTTACGCTTGTTGATTAACTTCGAAAGTTCTGCCAGTTCTATTCTAGCTGTAGGGTTAGAGGCTTTCATACATTGGCGTTTCTTGATCAGATCTTTCGTCTCCTGCGATAGTTTACTGGTATCCTGCCTAACGGAGTTACCACCGACTTCCATTGCACACTCCTTAATGATGTCCGCAAGATTGTCATTCATTGCTTCAACACTAAGGTCCTCTTCCTGAGTTAAGGCCGAATACCTGTTCTGGAGCTTGATCTGGAATTCCTCTATTTTCCCTCTTACCGCTAACTCATTGATCTGCTTCTTATGTACCAGTTTCTTCCGTTCCCTTCTCAGGGCTAGGCTAATTCGAGTTCTTACCATCCTGTGGTCACTGCAGCGCACCTTGCCGAGCACGTCCACATCTTGTATGATGCCAGGGTTAGCGCAGAGTATGAAATCTATTTCATTTTTAGTCTCGCCGTTCGGGCTCCTCCACGTCCACTTTCGGCTATCCCGCTTGCGGAAGAAGGTATTCATTATCCTCATTTTATTCTGCTCCGCAAACTCTACTAATAACTCTCCCCTGTTATTCCTAGTGCCTATGCCATATTCCCCCACTGCCTTGTCTCCAGCCTGCTTCTTGCCTACCTTGGCATTAAAGTCCCCCATTAGTATAGTGTATTTAGTTTTCACTCTACCTATCGCCGATTCCACGTCTTCATAGAATCTTTCGACTTCCTGGTCATCATGACTGGATGTAGGGGCGTAGACCTGTACAATCCTCATTTTGTACCTCTTATTAAGTTTCACAGCAAGACCTGCCACCCTTTCGTTAATGCTATAGAATTCTTGTATGTTACCAGCTATGTTCTTATTAATCAGGAATCCGACGCCTAGTTCTCTTCTCTCCGCTAAGCCACGGTAGCACAGGAAGTGCCCGCTTTTTAGCACTGTATATGCTTCTTTTGGCCTCCTAACTTCACTGAGCCCTATTATATCCCATTTACTGCCCTCTAATTCCTCCAATAGCACTGCTAGACTCGCCTCACTAGATAACGTTCTAGCGTTAAACGTTGCCAGGTTCATATTCCAATGGCGGCCTGTCCGGAGCCAGTGATTCTTAGCACCCTCTGCTGCGTTGCAGGCCTGACCGCCGCCGTGGTCAGTTGCTTCACAACTGCTGGGGACTGAGGGCCGGGGTTTGATTGTGTTGTTCATATAGGAGGTTGTGGCCAAGTACTGCACCAGGGTGGCCAATCCTGCTCTGGTGAGGGAGTGCGTTACCGGTTCTGGTCACCGGGATTAGGCCACACTCCAGGCCTGTTTATGCAATTTTATCAACACGCGGACTTTTTTTTTTTAAATCCGGTGGAAAATTGCCGGCACCGGGATTCGAACCACGGACTTCTTGCACGCGAGGCGGGTGTTCTACCTCTACGCCACCGCTGCTCACATCAGATCACATGGGAAGTCGGAAACAGCTAGGCAATCGACAATTGATTACTGTGTGATGACACAGAAAGTTTATGATAAGTTGGTAAAATGTTCATTGACGAGGAAGGGTACCGAAACATAGGGAGTGACCATAAACGCATGATTTTAACGCTGAACGAATGACAAATATTGTCACAAAAGTGGAGAAAAACTTGGCAAATGGCCAAGCAAAGAGTGGGACTATAGTGAGCTTCTAAGTGTAACTACGAGAGAAATAAGGAAGGAAGAGCCACATGTTCGTCGGAAACGAAAAAAGGAAACCGAAAAGCTGATGGAACAGGGAGATACGGGAAGTGATCGATGAATGACAGAAATAATCACGAGAGCACAGGCAGGCAAAAAAAAGCGCAGTTGACGCAGGACGAAGTATGCAAAAAATGGAAATATACATACATACATACGTATGGCATAAAAAAAAAAACATCATAAACGAGAACCAGGTGAAAAAGAAGCAGGTGCTCAGAAATTTCAACGGGAATGAAGTCGAAGAGAAAATTCCTAAGCGCACAACCACAGGTTTAGACGAGGTTCCCGTTAGGCTGATTAAGAAACTAGGACATAAAGGAACGAAGCTCTGTTAAAACAGTAGAGAAAATTTCACAAGATATATTAGACAGTTGGCGACAAAGTAGAATGAACTCAATTTATAAAGGTAAGGAGGAAGGTTATATTCACTCATATTGACCCTTGACCCTTACATCGGTAATATACAGGTTAGTAATGCAGGCCTTTAACCTAAAAGTGCAAACATGGGCAGAACACAATGCAGAGTTATAGCTCAACGAGCAAGCGGGCCAGCGTAGACGCCGCTGCACATGTTGTACCGCGCATGCGCAGTGGTGTCTACGCTGGTCCAACGGGCCCGCTGGCTCGCTTAAATATAACTCCCTAATAGCAGATAATGAAAACTTCAAAATCGCTTCAGAGTCGCCACGCGTCTGCATGATAATTTATTTGTTTCAACTCAGTGGGCTGAAATATACCGCCAAGAAAAGAAACCATTATATGTCGCTTTTTTAGACATTACCGAAGCGTATGGCAAGGTGGATCGCAACATTCAATGGGATTTTCTGGAAGGGGAATGCTTAGGCAACGACTGTATACAGCTTTTGAGGGAGATTTACACAGAAAGTACCGTCTGCGTTGAATGGGAAGAAATGAGGAGCGAGGAGAAAGTTGATATCACCGAGCGACTGAGACAGGGGTGCCATTTATCCCCGCTACTGTTTATAATGTACATGGTGAGGATGGAAGGGGCGCTAGAGGGAAGTAATGTCGGGTTTAATCTCTCATACAAACTGGCAGGCAGAGTAGCAGCTTTCAGGTCTGTTTCATGCGGAAGACATTGTGTTGCTAGATAACAAGCAAAGTGATATGCAACGTCCGGCTAATATCTGTGGACAGGAAGGTGAGAAATTAGGACTGAAATGTATCGTTTAAAAAAGGAGGTCTTATGCTATTGAATGAAAACAGCGAACAAAAAGTGTCGATACATGGCCAGGACACACCTCGGGTAAAAAAAATACAAGAACTATGTTGTGTGGGTAAAGCGCAGAAAAAAACTATAATAGCAAAAGAGGAAGAGAAATGAGGCCAGAATTAAACACAAAGCGCTATGGGGATACGATAGGTATGGGTTGTTCCAGGTGTATGTGGAAAGTGGCATAGATCCAGGACTTACATTTGGAAATGCGGTTGTTTGCTTGAAGTCAGGGGTACAATTAAGACTCGATGGCATTGAAAGGTCAGTGGGACGACTCGCACTATGCGCTCACGGGAAGTCTGCAAAAGAAGCTGTGCAGGGTGATATGGGCTGGACAACTTTTGAAGTGAGGGAAGCCCAGAGTAAAACTGATTGTGAAGAACGACCGAGGAATATGAAAGAAAGTACATGGGCTGAGAGCGTGTTCAGGTAATTGTACAGGGAAAAAAAAACTTGATTCACAGTGGAAGAAAGGAACTAGGAAGCTTTCCAGCAAGTATGCGGCCTGTATGGTGAGCAACACAGCAACAAAGGACTTCAAATGGAAAGTCGGAGTGGCTGAGATAATCTCATTGGTGGCGGCAATGGAAAATAAAGCTGCCATGACTTAAGAGGAAAAAACGAAATCAGGGAAGAAACAATGTATTATAGCTCCAAGGGAAGCTCTTTCCTTTTCGAAGCGAGATCAAGATGCCTTAGAACACGTGGTTTTAAAGCGAGGTACACCGAGGAATGAATGAGAAACATGTGCTTGCTGCGGTTAAGTTAGGTAAGCCACGGAAAATTTTAATCAGAATGTGAAGGTATCTGCCCAGCTGTAGGATTAGGTTATGTTGGCCTCCTTGAAGCCCATGGGTTCAGGTATAGCAGGAGGAAAGCGAACATGTTAGCAATAGAGATTAGTAAGAGGCGATTGGAGGATTGGTGGCAGAAAAGTAGGAAGCCACAAACAACGAAGGCGTACAAAAAGAAAGTTCCCAGTAGTGGTTCAGAAAGTTTCATGCTGGGAATATTTTGTGTGTGTGCATTTTGAAAAGATAGGTAGGACATTAAGCAAGTCAAGAATAAGAGATTGATGGAGCGACCCACCGCCCCGTTTCAAAGGGGATGCAAATAGCATCTTTCCATCCATTCATTGGGGTTGATAACTGAAACGTGCTGTCCTGTGGCAGTTAAGACGAAAGCCTTACATGCCTCATGAAGCGAAAAATGTGGCGTCCTGCGTCCGTCCGGCGCTAATATCCGATGGTACCAAAACCCACGTGACCAAGTTATAACGTCACGTTTCGGGCGCTGGAGCTGCTGCAGCTCGCAGTGCGAAATCCCGCTGAGAATTAAAGTCGATTAAGGTGAATTAAAGTCGATTATGAATTATTAGCGTAGATTCAAGCGTATAAAGGTTGGTACAAGTCAGAGCGAGGAGGATGAAGGTGGATAAACGCGGATTAAAGTTGATTGAGGCTGGTACAAATTAAAACAAGGTGGGTTAAGGTAGAGCCTTATTCTAAGGTAAGCACTTCGAGAAACCACAGTGATTTCGCATTCAGATGACGTAAGGATACTTAAGTGACTGTCAAATTCTTGTCTTCTTGAACGAGAACAGAATTGTGTGCGCTCACGAATGACCCATCGTTGCGTTCTTGGTGCTCTTTATGATATCTCACCACTGTCCTTTATTGTGCAGGCTAACTGTCGTACAGAACCATTTTACCCTTCATTGTGATTCGATATTTCTGTGCCTTCTTTCTTCTCTGTTATCTGTACTCTTTAACGCGCGCTCTATAGCAGGCGTTTTTCACTGCTCGAGCGTGTGCGCTCTTTTCAGCGTGTAACACTACACGTAAGACTGCGAAAACAGCCTGACAATACTGCAAGCCTACGTTTCGCTATACATCGCTCGGCCTGTAACGTATATGTGTCGCTGCTGAAAACATATGCAGCTTCGTGTAGCGTCCTGTCTGATTTTACAGTTACGGTCATAGGTGTGGACATGCAACGTATTGCTTACCATTATTTTTTTTTTCAGTATTTCCTGCCAATTATATCTGCAGCCAGTCAGACCGCCGAGCTTGGCGGTCGTGCTGCAACGCAAGCTGTCAGCGCAAACTGTCTCGAAAATTTAGACCGTTCAGAGAACTCTTCCGAGCCCTCAGGACGCTCAAAGCGCATTATCGCAGCAAGAACATTTTCGTCATATCACGGACTCCTTATACAGTCACCTGAAATCTTTGTAAGGGAACTCCAAGCCAACGTTTGCGTTGATAAACAACAAGTATGTTTATCGCGCTCTTCGGACGTCGCATTTTCTAACAGGCCGACCTTTTATACGACCCTGATCGCCACTTAGGGTGCAGCACGTCAAGAACGTGTTGGGCGAGGAGGAGTGAGCCTACCGGAGGCCCAGACAGGGGCCTTAGTTCCTTTGGGAATACTACATGTTGTTTCTCTCTCTCTCTCTCTCTCTCTCTATCTAGTTGCTTCCAAGCGTGAAAGAGGAGGTGTATAATGATGATGTTGACTGCGAAACCGAAGGGGAGGAGGTGGAGTGTTTATCACAGGCGGACGTCGCCTTGCAAGATCTGTCTGCAATCACTCCGCCTGAGCGCCACTAACGAGATAAAGTGTGGTAAAGAAAAGCAAACATGATTCGCGCCGTCCCTATACAATCTCGGGCTCGTCGTTCACGCTTCAGCTCTGTATGTAGCATGAAGGAATTCGAGGAGGAGTTAAACCACGATGGGAGGGAAGGGTGTAGGACGTGTATGTTTGTCACAGTTGGGCGATTATCAACTTTTTGTTCGAATACGAATCGCATACGAATAGTAAGTACATTGACTCTGGGGGGGGGGGGAATCGAATATTAAATAGTCAATCGATAAGATATATAGGAGAAGTATTTATCTTGCTATGACTGTGTACACCACCTGCAGTGACTGGTGCAGGAAAAGCAACTAAATATCAGAGATAAAGTATCACTTTTAAAAACAACTCTGATTGTCTTTATATATACTGTAGGAAAAGCCGCACAGCTACTTTGCAGCATGGCTTCAACAATACTTTCCTAGGAAGAATGGCTACTGTATGACTATATCTTCAGAAAAACGCTAAATAATTGGTTGCGAAAAAGATCAGAAGTAGAAGAAAGAAGACAAGGAAATTCTGCTGAAGGACTTCTGTGCCTTAGACGCGTGTAAATTGCATTTTCATCAATGCATCATTAATTTGACGCCATGCTTTGGCACGGAGCGAAAGGACACCATGTTGAAAAGCTCATCTCCGCGTGTCTACCTCGGTTGCACGGAGAGGCGCGTGCGCGGAGGCCTTCACGTATCGCAGCAAGATGAGTCCCATACCTGTCAACTCTTTCTTCTTCTTTTTTTTATAACGAATGTCGGCTCGTTCTACGCGATTTTACGAACGTTGCGTTAAGTTGGTCGCGAAGATGTTCGAAAGGTGTTGCAAAATCGGGAGATGCAAGATTGCAAGAAATGCATTTTTAAAAAGTGCCCCACGATTACGCCACACTCTAACGCGAAATTTGAGCGTAGCTCGATGCGAGTTTTCATTTCGCGACATATTCAAGCAAAGTGAGACCGAAATGACCGCACCGACTGGTAGTGGGCCGGTGCCGTCAGCTCCTTCGCAGTGGGAGCGGCAGCATGGGAACGCTGGCATGACGAGCTGCGTCGGAGCAAGCTGCGGAAGAAGACTACGACGAACGCGCGAGCAGTGACACGAGCACGTTCGCGCGGTTAGGCGGTTACGCCGAGGGACACCAACGCTCAAGCCAAGAACCGTCGCCCAAGAGCTGCGCTCTAAAATGGTGGTGGCACTTGGACCGCCCTCTTCTGGCACCGCAAGACGCCACATTCTAGAGCTGTAATTGCGTCCAATAAATGAACAAGTTTATTCAGACGAGCGCCTGAAGCTGGCCAAATTGACCACAGCATTTGTTGCTTGCTAGTCATTGTTAATGAAAGTTTGCGGCTTCATGTGTGCGGTGTTTAGAGGCAAATGATTGTTGATTGTTAATGATTGCCCCTATTTGTGCATTCAAATGTGTGCACTCAGGGCCCACTTATAAGGGTATGCGTGCGACGATTCCCCCCTCTCCCCCGTCTTCCTATTTCTCGTGTGCGCTCAATTTTTTCCAAATTTTAATATATACATGTTTTGAAAGCATGTGGCAACTTGTGATGTGTTAAGCAAAACTAGCACTTTTTTTGGACACATTCCCAAGTGTCAAGTGCGCATGCCAGGTGCAGTACACCTATAACGCATCGCTGACACTAGGTTTACCACCTTCATTTCAACCGTTGTCGCGGTTGCTACAGACACGTAACACCCGTTCAATAACGTATGCCATCATGGAGCTTCATTCCCTCTGCACTTATGTCATCATTCATAAACAACGACTGAGAGTTCAGAGTGACGAAATTTATTTCTGACGGACCCTGCACTCGGGAGGTGTTCCCGAATGCCACAGGGCAGTGTCGACTGCACTACGGCTGACGCCGCGGAATCGGCCATGGTCTCGGCACGGCACACGACCTCCTGACGGTGCCGCAGTTTCCGTTGCGCTGCCTCGATGACCTCGCGGCGCAACTGGACGTCGCAAGAGAGAAAACAAAGAGAAAAAGGTTTGTTGACTAAACAGGCAGAGCAGACCATCTGAATCAGCATGCTACAACCCTCTAATCTTCACCGAGGAAGTCAGATAACGGAATGAGTGGTCAGGAAATCTGAGTGGGGATGCCGGAGATAAAGTTGCATATCTTTCTTGCGCAGCTGTCGGCCCGCTTAGACGCGCTACAAGATATTCTACACCCATAACATATTGCATGGGGTACAGTGCGCATCATATAGAACACTATAATCGACCGCTACTCTCGCATTGAAAGCCTTTCGGTTGATGTCATTCATATCAAAAGTAAGTCGTTCAAAAATCGTGAGCATTTTAATGCGCGTCCGGCGAGAAGTCAGTACCTGATACCCCAACGCGTTTGCAGGACAGATGAAAGATCTAAGCTGCGCTCATATCTGATGATGATTTGTAATGTAATGCCCTTCGAAACGGGGTGGTCACAAATAGTCACCTAGCCTGTTTGAGCTAATTACAGTCTAGCGGGTCGCGGAACCTTTAAAGTTACCTGTCACTGTAACACCCCAGGCTCGACCTCTTTCCTGCCCTTCCCACACCAAACACGACTGTTACCTCCACCGCTGGCCAATTACGCTCTAATCAGCATCGTATCCCAGCTCTTCGGGAAAGTGGACGTTTCTTTGTATGTTGGCATTACACTACAATGTGCAGAGTCACTTCGAGACTTTTGCTGCAAGAGACACATGCCTCAACCTGTTGCGAATACTTACAACCGTATGCCTTCGTCCCAAGGCAGCCAGCTCGGTCCTCAAATAGAGCGAGGCAATGCCCTTTGCGTTACCGTCCAAATTTTAGCGCGAAGGTTCCTTTGCAAACATACCGGGAATTCCGAGAAGATGGCTGCCGGGCTCTGTTAAGATCTTGCCCAATAGCTCAGACTTAAAAACAATTTAACAACGCGCCCAATGGCATGGGTCAAACTTTGGTCTCCACAGCATTGCAGCTCAATTTCACGGATGCGCTTTGACTCGAGTACTGTCCGTGCAAGTCTCTATACCCCCCTCTCTCTTCCCCTTCTCCCTTCCCCCAAAGTAGGGTAGCCAACCGGACTCTTGAATGGTTAACATTCCTACATTCCTTATATCCCTCTCTCTTTCTTTCTCTCTCTCACGTATGCTTATGTCGTGCCAACGTAAACTATCTCTCTGGTATGATCGCCGCGGGTGTCACCTTGCGTAGCATGATTGCGTGCGTGCTAGTTTCCTTTCTCCAAATGCGCAGGAATATGAAATAGGAACATTCATAGCATTTCAATAACTACTTCACGATTGCTTTTCACAATGGCTTTCAATATGTGTGTTAAATGGAGTTCATATTTTCCCCCGATATTTTGCTTGCCATCTGTAAATCTCAAGTGATTTTTCTTGTATCCAACTTTTGTATATCTCAAGTACCGTGCAGGTCTTCCTCACGTTCTCTTTGATGACTGCGTACTCGTTTGTTAAAATTACTGACCCCTTCCTCCTTTCCGTGTCTACGCTCTTGGGGTACACTTAAGTATCTGGGCAGTTAAACAGTTGATTCTTTCTTTCCCATATTACGGAGCCTTTCTTCGACACTAACTTAGCCTACCCTGGACAGCTACGTTATATAGGCGGCTGGAGAAAGGGAAGCGTAAGGGCATATGGCCGAATTGTCGGCCAGCCGGCGTGAATCCTGGGGCTTTCGGGGCAGCAATCCTAAGGACTGTAACACGTACTCGGGACAGGCATCCCTGTCATTTGTTGACCACCTCGCCGTCCTTCTTCTCGACTAATGCGCCGTGCACAACTGCCTCGACGGGAGGACCACTGGCATTAGAAACGGCGCCAGGAGTGTCGCCGGTGCCGGACCCTTTCCGGGACGACTTCTTGGATCCTGCCGCGGACCCCTTTCCCGAACCGGAGCCGGACCCTTTGTCAGAGCCCGAGACGGACGCCTTGCCGGAGGACTTGTTCGAACCCTGGCCGGACTTGTCGTCGCTGCGGGGCTCGGACGACGACTTGGCGCTGCCTTCGCCGGCCGCCGCGGCCACTTCGCCGAGCGCGGGATGCGCCTCGGACACCGCGCTCACCGACGACCTCTGCGCCGGCACGCCAGATGCACTCGGCACCAGGCTGTCGGGGCCCGGCTGCAGCAGTTCGGTGCTCGGCGGAGGCCTCTTCTTGGGCGGCACGCCATACTGGTCCGGTGGGCTGCGCGTGGAAACAAGCACCGAGGAGGCACAGTAGCTAGGCCCGCTCTTTGTGTCTCGGAAGTAGCCATCACAACACAATGAAGTGACGATAAATTAAGTAATTAACATACGCGGATACACAGTGAAGTGACAATGAAGCACCCGTAAAGGTGGCACAGTAGCTATGGCATTCGACCTCTGAGCCCGAGGGCTCGGGCATGATTCCTGGCTCGATTTGTGGTTAAATTATTATTTCGTTAGCAGCGCGACGACCCACGTAGTAAGTGAGAGAAGGGAGAGGAAAGAGCGCTGACTTGCAATTATGTCGCGCACACAGGTCAGGCTCATGTACCACGCCATGGCACAACAGAATAGACGGGAGGGTGAGATGAGGTCGGATTTCGCTTGCGGCATTACGACGGAAAGATCGTGTGTCTGGATGTTTGTCTTCCTTAGGAGACAGTGACAACGTAGGGGCTGTTACAGAGCGCTCGCTGGCTTTGCATATTGCATGCTTCTCGGTTATGCTTCTCAAGTTTCTTTGCGTTTACGGGGACTGCTCTTGATGCTTTGTCTGCCTTTGAGAATCGGTGAAAAGCGCAGCACGACACGTACCAGAGAGAAAGAAGTCAGTGGAGAAGTGAAAGCGTTGCTCGATGGCGTGTTCGACGCTGGAAAGCGGAAGTTTTGAAACGCCGCTGCGAACAAGTGCAGAACACCTCGGAAAGCGAAGTATTCGGCGCGCGACGTTCGGGTACTGCAGTTACTTAAAGGGACACTAAAGGTTACTATTAAGTCAACGTGGACTGTTGAAATACCATCACAGAAACCTCGAAACGCTTGTTTCGTGCCATGGAGAGACTTATTTTAAGAGAAAATGCGTTCTGAAGCGTCCGCGTACCTCTAGCGCAGTTCAAATCGCCCGCCCTCCGATCGAGGAGTACTGACATCATGGTCTCATAGTGACGTTGCGCCATCGGTGAGTAGAACGGCGTCCGCAGACGGCGCTACGGCTTTTCTGCGCAAAACGCGAACGCGCGGCCAGAAACAGAGCCAAGACAGAGCCGACAGCAGAGCGAAAGCGGGAGTATGGTGGCTAGCGGAATGAGAAACGAATTACGTCCCACATTACGTCCCACGGCACACGGAGAGTCCGTTTTCGTTAAACTATAGGCTGCGGCGAGCTCGCAGCGCGGTCGGCGTGGTCTATGAGAAGCGACGAGCCTTTTCGCACTCGCAACAGGGCATAAAAATGTGCGAATCGACGCAAAACTCGGCCTAGAAACGTGCTTCGCCACAGCCAGGGCTCAATACGACCCAAGCTGGCACGACCCAGATGTCGTTTCCCGCACCGCCACCAGGCGCCGCTACTATACCTCAAACTCCAGCGCAAGACGCCCATAAACTGGTACTTCATTCTGTGACGCTAACTTCGACGCTCGTCGCAATGGACCCTGACACCGACAGATTGGCTCGCGATGGTGGGCTCAACTTCAGCGATTTGAGCACCGACGAGCGCGACCTGCTGCTGAGGGCTCGCACTGCCGGCGTCGTTGCGTACTACGACGGCGGCCTCGACACCGGCTCTCCGGAGCGGGAAAGCAACGAGGGCTTCCCACGACATCACATGGACGTGGCATTCTCGATGATTGTTCCAAATGAAAGTTTCGCGAGCCAGGAGAACCCTCACAGCACGACGCGATAACGAAACTACTGAAACTCCAAAGCGTGCGCGGCGCAGAGTCGAGCGCGCAGAGTCGAGCGAAAACGAAACCTTTCGAACACCCATATTACTGAAGGGTAACGTCAAAATGTTATTTTTTTCTTAGAATCGAATAGACGTAGACAAGTAGCATTTTTTTCCGTCTTATAATCGAATGAAATGATATTTTTAATACGAGTAGTTGAGTATTAGTAACACAAATTATGAGGAGTCCTTTCGTCATCGGGCTAGCACCGGAATGTCGCTGGGGGGTCTCAAATCGTGTCATGCATTTACCTCAATTTCTCGGTTACTAAAGCTCTGTTCGCGATTATATTGACGCCTTAGACGTTCTAGAACATTGCTCTACCACTTTAACTTGAGTTTCTGGTAACCTTTAGTGTCCCTTTAAGTTCATTGGCAGGACAATTTCGCTTCCTTAAAACGCGGTATTATATACGTCGATCTCACAGTGCCTTCAAAGGGAATTTCATTTACTTCGTTATATCAATTATTTCTTGATATTCCGTTTCGTTATAACGATCGGTACGAGTAAACGATTAGAAAAAATGTAATGCTAAAGGAATTCTCGCTGAAAGTACGTATATAGTATGGTCCACCGTTAAAGGGAACGTGCGATTGGAGAGCACGAGTACGAAATCTTTTATCACTGACAATGTTAACTCGGCACTGAAGCAGATGACTTGCAGTTAGAGGTGTTGGCACTTTTCAATGCGAAGCATCCTTGTAGAGTGCAGCCCCGGTTTTTCCTGCGATCTGCCTGAATTTCCTTTTCTTTCTTTTTGCGAAGCAGCTAGAGTTACCGAACGCCTAGACCACAGGCCTAGAAAATTCCCGAAGTTCCAGTTAAAAGAGTGTGCAATGATTGATTGCTTGACACATTTGCTCTCGGCTCCCAGCAAAGACCGCTGCGGTTTTTCCAGAAGTTGGAATTGCTCACCCGTAATTCTAGCATAGCGTAGTCAGCCAAGGCCCATTGAATAAATTAACGTCAAAGTGCGCACATACGTACGAAGGGCGTTCACATTTAGCGGAAACACCTCGTTAGGTTCCTAATATCTTCTACGTAATGGAGAAATGCGTCTTGTACGACGCCTAATGATAGTGTAGATAAGTGAAAAAATAGTTTTCTTATCTTTCTGCGAAACATCAGTTGCTACGTGCTCTTGAATACTAATGAGGTGTTTCCCTTGAGTGGCTGACACTATATAATGATTTAGGACAACATTCATTTGGGCTATATTCATTTGGTCCTGTGTCGCTCTCCCTCTCATGATCATCTTTGTTGGCGCTGTTCCTTCCAAATTCAACTAAATTATGAGATCGAACAATTCTGTGCTATAAATGATTTCTTCTACAAGAACCCACGTGCCGTTCTTGCGGCACGTTTAACTATTCGCACACACGTTAAAACTGCGGTCGTCGTTTCCTTGAAGAAAGCAACACAATTCCCGACAGCCTTTTTTCTAACCAAGCAACAATCCTTCGCATCGCGTCGCACTCGTGTGGGGTGGCGGCTGCGGACATTTTTAAACTCACGTCGTGTGCACTGACAAGCCGTCAGCGGGCACTTGCAGCTACAGCGCGAGCAAAGCGGGAGCCGCGCATGCACTATAGAGTGTTCCCTTTAACAATGTACCCCACTGTATATACACATGTGAGATATTAGTAGCTCGACAGCAGCGTACACCGGCGTGGAGATGATCCTGATGAACTGCTCGTAGTCGACTTGCCCTTCGTTGTTGGGGTCCGCCTCCCGGATGAGCTCGTCGGCCTCCTCGTCCGTCATGCGCTCGCCCAGCGTGGTGACCACGTGACGCAGCTCGGCCGTCGTGATGAAGCCGTGGCCGTCGCGGTCGAAGACGCGGAACGCGTCTTGCAGGTCCGTCTGAGGGTTGAACGCGCGCGTGCACTTCTGCACCATGTCCAGAAACTCTGGGAACTGCACCTGGGTGGGGCACAAAGCACAGCGCGCGAGAGCGGTGACAGCCACAAACGAGCGGGATGTACAGAAAGTGTAGCTCGGTTGGTGTAACGTTGCCAAGGACAAATTAGCGCAATGAAAAGTACATAGTGCAGCACGAAACGACACGAGCTCTAGTGTTGTTTCACTTGCGGTTATGGCATGACGTGGGTATATGCGTTCATTTGGCTGCCTGTCAGACGTTATTCCATTAAAAGAGTCGCAGTTCCGCCCGGAAGGCGAAGCACCGACTGCGATAGCAAATTAGTAGCTAACTGCACGAAGTAAGGGTAGTAGATTTATCGGCCCTATAAACTTGTAAACATTCACTTACGAACAAAATTAACAATGATAGAATATGCAAGCGTCACTCAACGAGGACGCAGAAAGAAACAGACACACAGAGACAGCGCTGTCTTCGCGTGTCTGCTTCTTTCTACGTCCTTGTTCAGTCGCGCTTACACATTCTATCGTGGATTCAAACCAACTAGCCCGTCTAGGTGTTTTAACTAAATTAACCAGCGCGGTGTCACGCGCGCACAGGTAAACATGAACACGTTTCGCTCGATGACAGCGGAAACTGTATGTGAGAACGCTGGATTAGGAATCGCAGCAATAGCCGCGAGCCAATTTTGTTCGCTTCATCACTATTTTATTTCTCCGCTCGTGTACTGGACGCGATTAAGTTGACTAGCGAACGAGGACAAGACGCTGCGCAGACAACGCGGCGTGGGTTACCATATTCAGGCGAGCGTTCGCCCCTGTTCAGTGGGCGAACGCTCAGGGGTTGGTAGCAGACGACAAAGCGCGGACGGATACATTTCGATGTGCTCGCCTTCCTCGTTGACCGACGCGCCAGTACCTTTCACAGAGCTTCACGGAGCTTCTGTTGCTAAATACTTGGAGGAAGGTAAAAATGAAGGAGGGAGCATGCCGGGGGCAACGCAATCGAAGCCAGACCTGGTGGCAGAACGCGTGATCGGTCGTCACAATGCGTGGTTGGTTTTAGTGTTCCCGCTCTGCAGGCAGAGCCACGGCAGGGCAGCAGAACCAACGCGCACGGAATAAAAACTACTGGCATAGCTACTGGGAACCAGCGTCTCAGCAAATATCGATTCTTGCTCTGTGATCTCGACACAATAGATCACGTGATGGGCCACCACTGTGGCTTCGCGGAGCGTTCGCTGGCCAAGGCTGGCTGCTTGACGTAATGCTACCCGAAGGGTTTCATCGAGCTTGCGTCTTGCGTCGCGAGACTGAACTCTGATCTCGTGCGCTTCTGGTGGAAGCAGCGACCGCATGTATCCGCTAATGCACGCGACCACGGCGAGTACACGTCAAATCGCGGAGTAGTTAGCGAAGAAGGCGTGGCTTTCAATTGCTGCTCTTGGTTTGATTGCAGCTCGCACGCCTTTCGTATCATTCACCCGTTGGTCTTTGCGTCTAACTGAAAGTAACCTGCCGACATATCGCTGCAATGAAGGCCTTTACTATGGGGGACTATACATACCCGAAGTTGGAAAGTGCTACCGGGCAGACGTACAAAAGAACGCGAAAGAGGCGTACGAAGGAGTGAGGAAAGTTGGCGTGAGAGGGGTTCCGTTATAAGAATTGCACATGCCCAGTGCAATCGCAATTATGTAATGATTCCTTTGCCCTTGGCCATGACAGAGTTAGTGCTATATAGTTCAATTCTGTGAGCGAAAACGAAAGCCCACCTTCTGCTGGAGGTCGTCGGGTTCGGTGCTCTTGACGCGTTTCTTGAAGTCCGGCTCGACGATGACGCGGGCGGCGGTTCGGAGGATCTCGTCGACGTGCTCGAACGCCACCGCACCTGTGCGATCCACGTCGAACTTGCAAAACAGGTCACGTAGCTCGGCCACCTTCGCGTCGTCGAGCTCGTCTTGCGCGGCGACCGACATGACGACCGCTACCTGCTCTGCTGCTGCCGTCGACACCGGGTGGAACGCTTCTTCTGCTTCTTCGTCTGCACGCGCACGGCTGCTGCCACAAATGACGATGATGATGATGAGGACAAAGACGACGACCATGACGTTGTCTCCCCGAAAAAACGGCGCGAATCCCTTGCGCTGCTCTAGTCATGGCCGATGCCCCGCAGAGGGGTGTGCCAGGTCCCTGAGAAACGACACATCAATTATTTTAGGCGCGTGGAGAAGCGCTGACCATGCCCAACGCCCCATAAAGTCGATCCTGCGCTTTCGAAGTGAGGCTGGCTTAGACGATCACCTCTAGAACCTGTGAGGCGTGCAGGCAGTGCAAAATGTGTTTGCGCGATAACGTTTTTTTTTTTTTTTTGAACAAGATTACTCCTGCGTGTATCGTGCCTACAGCGCGCATCCGCGCATTGGACAAGGTGTATATATATACTGTAAAACTCTACACACTTAAGGGTGCCTTCTGGTCGCACTGGTAACACGATTACTAGTAGAGTGTCGCAAAAATTTATAGAGGCCGACAACGGAGCTTTAACAAGTCGTGCGATGACAAAATATGTAGTTGAAAACTATGTAATCATTCTGACAGCCTTCGGTGCGCAGAAATATCCGGCAAGAGAATTTCACAGGGAGAGATATGAAAGTCTCCTGTCGGATATTTCTGTGCGCCCAAGACTGTCAGAATGATTACATAGTTTTCAACTACGTATTTTGTCATCGCACGTCTAGTTACAGCTCCGTTGTCGTCCTATAACAAATTTCGTAAGGCCTTAATGGCAAGTGCGACAAGAAAATACCTTTAGGGGTGTTAACATTTTTACAATGTAGTACACTCTTAAATAATTGTACACCCTTTGGGTCGTATCTTGCCACCCAACAATAATCGTCATCTGTCCTGCTTGCGTTTCCTTTCTTGAAAACACTGCGCTCGCTGCTTTCCTGCCGAGAATGCTCTGTCATGCTGATAACACACATGCCGTTCGTGAGTTGGAAGTACCGGGCTGGCCGTGTTAATGGAATGAAATGCAGACAAGACAGATGACGATTATTGTTGTGCGGCAAGACCCAAAGGGTGTAATTTTGTTTAAAAGTGTAGCACATTGCACCATAATATAATCACCTGCCACATACATTTCCCTGTATCTCCCATTTCCTCTCAGCCCAGTGAGGAGTAGCATGACAGAGGCACGCTCTCCAGGCCGCCCTCCCCTCCTTTCTTTACATTCATATATACTCCCCCTGCTCCTCAAATATGGAAGACAGCGCAATGATTGGGTAAGTAAATACAATCGAAAATACAATGTTACCCACACCAGGCAATGAGCCGAAGCAATGTGAAGTATCAGGAAGGCAGGAAAGAGAGTAAATTGCGGAATGGTCCGTCGTAGGCCGCGGTTAGCGGTGGCCGCACAGCATCGCGGCGCACGAAAAGCGTGGTGTATTGAGGTGGCCAGGTCGGGGGTGCACGAAGATTGTATTGTGGCGGGAAAGACGGGGCGCAGTGGGCCGGAGGTCTTCAACACAGTCCAGGTGGCGTTGTAGGAATTCTTGTGCCTGGGCTGGTAGCTGCGTTGATGTAGAGTCTCCGGAGAGACGCCGAGAACTACCACACACTAGCACTGCTGCTAAGCCCTGTAGGTTTGCCCGGAAGGCGTCCCGTAAACCCAGGAGCACGAGGGGCAAGCCATCAACCCAGGTGGCGCAAGGGAGGCGTGAAGCCAAGGCGGCCTTCAAGCCGCACGTGACAGTAAAACAGGACTGGAGGACACGCTTTTCTGTGATGTTAGTTGAGATTGTTTCTATTCCTGTTACATTAATGATGACAAGTAGTGACGCAGATGGTTTTATACAAGCATATTTTTTTGGTGAATGTGAGACTCCCCTCCCTGTAGGCTGACGGCCGACGGCGCGGCCGATATCAAATGTAAACGTGACGCAACCTGTGTCAGTGCCCCGAAATTGGTTTGAAATGTAATCATAAATTATTGTAAAATAAAAGTCACCTAAACAAAGCAGCAGCAGTTGCTGCTGCGTTCGGGCACGGTCGTGCCTGTATCTTCCGAGTGACGCCTTCCACGCGGGCTGTACTGCACCGAAAGAAGTTAAAAAGAATTCATAGAGTGGAGAAGATGTCCTAAAGATGAAGCCGCCCGCCTCCACCTTGCTAGGATGATATAATGAAGTTATAATGTGACGGAGAACAGCACGCGTTTTCTTTTCACTTTTCCACGACCGCGCTGGCCCGAACCATGCTGCCATACTGCGTTCGAGCAAGGCTGTAAGTAAGCCACTAACCTGAGCCCGAGTAATTCGGTAAACTGTGGTAATTCGCTGATACAGCTGCGCTGTGTTTGATGCATTAGTTGCCAGATCGACAAACATCCGTGAAAGATTTCTTCTTTCTTTCTCGGCGGAAGCGCGATGTCGCAGATATTGATAAAAAGATTCCGCTTATTAGCAGAAGACCGTTGTGCGTTTTCGATAGCACACGTACAGGCCTGCATTTCACAAGAAGATATTGAAATCAGCCATTTACAAACTCTGGCTTTCCCTAAATCGTGAGCGCGCCTAATGCAGTATTCGTTCAGATTTCTTTCACTGAAAAGCGTGCGAATTCGCATGCGGGGAGTCGTATCAGTAGGCTGATAGTACCCACTGATAGTACGCGCAGAAGCTTACGATTACAAAAAAAAAAGTCAACTGTGGATATCGCCCACGCTCATATCCTCATCTACAGCAGCCAGTCAAGCCCTCCTTTCTGATAGCTTATAGCGAAGGCAAGTGTTGGCCAAAGCCTTACCCGTGCTTTCTGTCTCGAAGAAATCTCGTTGGTTCAGCCAAGCAGCCACAGTGAACCCAGCAGTCAGTGCGAACCGGATGATGTGTACGGTGCAAAGTTCAATCACCAAACACCCTTGCGCCAAGCGAATTCAAAATGATCGCCTATAGATCAGAGTTTGCCGCTTTTAAGCGATCGATCTTCGATCTGGTGAATTCTGGAGTGTTTGAAGTCTATATACCCACTGATAGTACGCGACGCGGCGAAGGCGAGCGCCATCTGGGCTAGGAGAGTGTTCAGTTAGTTGTACAGGATTAACGTTGATTCACAGTGGAGGAAAAGAACTAGGAAGCTTACCAGCAAGTATGCGGCCTGTAGGGTGAGCAAGAAAGAACGTCAAGCGGAAATTCAGAGAGGCTGAGATAATCTCATGGGCAGCGGCAATGGGAAAGAAACCTGCCATGAGTAATTACTTAAGAGGAAAGAACGAAATCAGGAAAAAAAAATAATGATAACTCAAAGGGAAGCTCGTTACTTTTTGAAGCGAGATCAGGATGCCTTAGAAAAGCACTTATAAAGCGATATATAAGAAGGAGGAAGAAGCACGTGGTTGTTGCGGTTATAAAGTTAGGGGAACGATGGAGCATGTTGTATTAGAATGTGACGATATCTGCCCAAGGGACTTGGGCAGATATCGATTCTTGAAGCCCTTGGGTTTAGTGAGAGCAAGGGGAAAGTAAACATGTCCGCAATAGAGATTAGTAAGGGGCGACTGGAAGATTGGTGGAAGAAAGGTAGGGAAACGACAAACAACGGAGGCGTACAAAAAACAAAGTTTCCAATAGGGGTTCAGAAACTGTGTTTATGGGAATTAATCGTGTGTTTTCCTTTTTGAACATAAGTAGGACATTAGGCAACAGAAATATACAGATCCCACGCACGTGGGAATCGATGTAAGCGAAGCTTTCCGTGCTGGATGCATTGATTGACGATAATTAGCGGTAATGTTTACCGCTAAGCTTAATTTCTTCAGCGTTTAGTGTAACACGGGAGTGGTGAGTTGAAGTTAAACGTTACCTCGCGGGCACTAGTGATGTTTGTCTGCGTTGTACACAGAACAACCACGGAGAGCTTGAGGTGTTGTAGTGCTCCATATTTCAAAACCTCTGAGAGGATTCAGCATAGTCATTAGAAAGTTTTAGAATAGGGGCCCCAATAGTTTCGGGCCCCAAATAGATTTGCGAATGTTAGCGTTGGGGCACGCAGGAGTGAAGAGGTTTAGAATAGGGCTTTGCGTTTCCGGATAGCGTCTTGCCCTGACGGCGCCCTTACGGCGTCAAAGAAAAACTATTAGAAATAATTAAATAAAATGTACCATTTTATCATAAGAATAGTAATTTTGACGTTCGTGTTTTCACGTTTATTTACAGTTTAGAGGTTATCCGGTAAGCAGCAAAACAATTAGCTCCGCTTATTTTTCTGTAATCAACTTTACGTGCCTTCACTAGCCAAGCGAAGCCGTGCAAGGTCTATGAGCCATAATATCCACAATCGAATTCAGAATCGGCGGCGTCTAATGAATCAATCTTCATAACACACGCCACTTGAGAGAAAGCGATAACCGCAGTCACTTCTCCTAGCTTGCGAGCTTCACATGTTACCACCAATCGTGCCCAGTTTGCTGCTAAGTTAGAGCCGTGGCTTCGACGGGTGCCGCCATGTTTGTTTACGCAAACCTCTTGGGGCAACTTTTGGGGCTCTCGCTGAATCAGTGAAATAGCGTTCCCGACGCAAAACCCAAACGCAATTTGCGTCTCGCGCATGCGCAGTTGCTTTGACGCTATTTCTTTGGGGCCCCTATTCTAAAGCTCTCTATTGAGTCACATGGCGCATCGCATTGTGGCAGAAGTAATAAACTTGAATTGGATTATGGGTCTGTGCATGCCAAAACTACAATCGGATCATGCGGCACGCCGTAGTGGCGGACTCCGGAATAATTTTGACACCGTGACGCTCTTTAACGTGTCCCAAGGTCTAAGTGCACGTGCGTTCTATTTCACCCCCGTCGACATGCGGCTGCCGCGGTCGGAATCACATCCACGACGGGCACAGAAGTGTTGATTTGACGGTCAACCGCTTCCGTAGTATTGCCTGGACCGTGCGGTGCGCTCTAATTAAGGCGGCTCTGTTTCTGCACGCCCTGTGTATTTTGCCCGCATGGCATATTTGCATGGTGTTTATTTTTCAGAAATAGCAACAACGTACTGTTCCGTACTTTTAACTTAAGCTTATCCAGTTTCCCTGCAATCGCCGTCGTATGGTAGTCGGGTTTGCTTGCCTTCTCTAGGGTGCCTCGATGTGCGGGCGCGCATCGAGGCACCCTAGCCTTCTCAAGTCAACCCCCCCTCCCTCATTTGTATGGGAACTGCCTCCTCTCCTAATTACACCTTCTCTCTACGTCCCCTCTGGACTCACACGTTAGTAGAAGGGGAAGCATTGCAGTTTCTGCAATGCATCTGAGGGGAGTCACGGATAATTTTAGCTGTCCAGAGGCTAATGTGGCAATGGCCAGGGAGCTGCAGAAGGCATTGTGCACATTCGACGCGGTGGGGTGAAAACGAGTTTCTAGACTCGCCTTTCCTCTCTACTCTGTCATGTACAGACCGTTTCATCGGGCGAGGAGTATAGGGCGCGCGGAGGGCCTTTCCTCCTCTCTGGCTTGAGCGATCCGGCGCGGCGCTGCTTGAAAGTATTGCTGTCGCGTGCTGCGGAACGATTTTGAGACGTTTCAGACCTTACTTTGTGAAATTTACGCCATGTTCGTTCATATAAGGTTGTTAGGGAACCCTTTCGGTGCATCGGTAACTACTGTAGACAGAAATATGTCTTGGATGCGCAAAATATGTGACGTGCATAATCAGCCGCGGTGTACGCGCATTATCAATCGCGGCGCGTGTATGTGTTGTTTACTATTTTGCTTATATCGATTTTAATTAAACAAAGAAAACCGGCGTCTCTTTATTACCAGCATTAAATGGTAAATCAGCTCACTCTCTGATCGATTGGCGTAGGGAGTAAAACATAAAACATAAGGGCGCATGCTCGTGCACGGCCCACCTAAGGTAACCACGAAACATCTGAGCGGCAGGCGCTATCAAATATTTGTGATACACTGGCATCGTTCTCACGCATTTCAAGTCTAGTATGCTTGAAATTACCATATGTCTAGCCTTGCTGCATGAGGCCCATGGCGCTGCTCAACACAGCGATCACTGCGGTTGGTGAGCCAGCAGGATACTAAGCTGTGTGCTTCGGCATTGCCTTTCTGGTCTGTACACAGCCATAATATATGACAGCGTTGGCATAAAAAGAATGCGATGGCTATTTTTGAGCGCAAAATTTTCGTAATACGTGTGAGTGCGTCGTAGAGAACTGAACGAACACAACCGAAAAAAATTCGGTTATCATCCTCTTTCTCTAAAACGAAAGAGAAAACGGGCTAACGCCACACAAAGTTTATAAATATATAACCACTGATGCCGTATGCTTGGACCATGCGCTATATAGAACAAGGATATCTAATCCAGCGCCTACTACAGCTTAGAACGCTCGCGCAGTTCGTAAACGGCCGCTTTGCTGGACAAGCTTAACTCAGACTGTAAGGTATGCTGCTATTGCTAGCCAAAACTATTTTATTCATGGGTGGAAACCTCATCCATCCAACCAAGTAGTCACGCAATGTAACCTGCAGCGAACATTTTGAATGCTTGTCAAAGTATAACAGCACAGCTCCTATCGTAGCAGAACGGTACCCACGCTGTTACGATCGTCGCGTATGTTTCATGGCTCCTAAACCGCAGCTTAGAAATAGAGGATAATACTGCAATAAGGTCACATTAGTGATTGGAACATTCGGAAATACACAATTGATATCCGAGTCTGATTGTTGGCTCAAATATGCGCGCACACATCGCGCTGCGTGTTCAGTCCACCTCAATGCCAACAGAAATTCCGGCCATGACGGCTTAAACAACTTCAGCACGTCTCACAGAACCGTTTACCACGTAGAAGACGAAAGTCATACTAAACAGACCGCACGACCGCGAAAACAAACGCCAGAACCTACCGGATTATACCTGCCATGCAAAAGACCGCTTTCACCCAAGCCAGTATGGCGCTGCTCACAGGCGGCGCCACTGCGTTCAGAATATGGCGGCGCCTACGAAAAAACGGTCTTATACACGCTCTGAACCACCCCCTCCGACGCGGTGTGCTTGACAGCAGCAGCAGCAGCAGAGCAGCAGTGGGAAAATCGAAGGAAGAGGCAATAGAATGCTTCGCTTTAAATTAATAAGAGCTTGGGGGAGCAACCCTCCGCCCCGTTCCAAAGGGGACGCTCATAACATCCATCCATACGTCGCGGCCCACGCAAGATGCCGCGTTTATGCCAGAAGGCCCGTAACAAAGAACGTCAAGCGGAAAGTCAGAGAGGCTGAAATAATCGCATGGGTGGCGGCAATGGAAAAGAAACCTGCCATGAGTAACTACGTAAGAGGAAAAAACGAAATCAGGAAAGAACCAATTTATGGTAACTCAAAGGGAAGCTCATTACTTTTCTAAGCGAGATCGGGATGCCTTAGAACACGCACCTATAAAGCGTGATATAAGAAGGAAGAAGAAGCATGTGCTTGCTGCGGTGAACCTATGGAAACGATGGAGCATGTTTTATTAGAATGTGATGACGTCCACCCAGCGGTCTATTTAGGCGCCACTGGCCTCCTTGAAGAACTTGGGTTCAGCGGGAGCAGTGGAAAAGTAAACATGTCCGCAATAGAGATTCGTAAGAGGCGAATTTTCCGGATATTAACTGGGCAAATCTAGACGCACATAATCGCCAATCCAAAGATTTTCTTGACACAATCCTTACATTCAACTTTACTCAGATGGTTATTATAGCAACTCGTGGGGAGAACATTCTAGACGTTGTCCTTGTTTCTAAGCCCAAAATAATTAAAACGCTATCATCCGTAGCTGGTCTAAGCGACCACAAATTACTCCTATTTAATCTCTGCATCCCAGTTCCTTTCAGACAGCCCTCGACCAAATACATTAGGCACTACAACAAAGCAGATTTTAGCAAAATTAACACTGAACTGAACACTTTTTCAAATTTTTTTCGTGAGACTGCTCCTTCTCGTACAGTAGATGAAAACTGGTTGTTATTTAAGAATAAATTATTATGGCTTGTTGAGAGACATGTACCTCTTGTTCGCATTTGCGGTCATTTAGGAAAACCCTGGTTTTCTAACACACTTCGGAGGCTGTCGGGAAGAAAAAAACGTCTGTTTCGTGATGCGAAACGCTCTAAATCTTGTTGAAAGTGGGACAAGTACTTCAAATGCCAGCGCAAATACACTAGCACTTTGAGACAATCCAAAAAGAATTTCTTCCACCCTGGTTTGCCTAACATCATACGTGTCAACCCCAAAACATATTGGAATATTCTGAAACCAAACAATAGCTCCAATAACATTTCCTTGACTTATCCTGACGGTTCAAAGGTGCCGCTTGATCAGCGGTCAGACGTAATGAACTCATATTTTTTTTCTGTTTTCACTCGTGAGCCTGCACTGAAGGACTTTGATTTGCCCAGCCACAGTTTTCCCCTCATGTTTCCCATTACAATTACTTCTCAAGGCATTATGAAACATATTGATAACCTAAAGATTTCTAGTGCCCCCGGGCCAGATAACATCACTTCTAAGATACTAAAAGGTACGAAAGCAATTTCCAGTCTAATATTACAAATAATTTTTACCCAGTCCATTACTGATAGTTCACTTCCAAATGACTGGAAGATTAGTAAAGTGGTACCGGTATATAAGTCAGGCAGCCACTCTGATTCTTCCAACTATCGCCCCATTTCCCTAACGAGTATTCCCTGTAAACTTCTAGAACATTAATATATTCGCAAATAGCATGTCATCTCGGTGATCATTCCTTCTTTTTTCACAATCAGCACGGTTTCCGGCCTGGTTTGTCATGCGATACACAGCTTTTTGAATTCATTACTGAACTTCACCTGAATTTAGACTAGTCACTTCAAACTGACGTCATATATCTAGACTTCGCCAAAGCATTTGACTGTGTTCCCCATCAGCGGCTTTTGGCCAAACTTTCATGCCTCGGTCTCGACCCTCTACGCACTGTCATGGATCCGTTGCTTTCTTACTAATCGATTCCAGTACACAGCTATCGGAAATCATTGCTCAACCACTGCTAGCGTCATCTCCGGAGTACCACAGGGGTCCGTCCTCGGTCCCCTTCTCTTTCTCATCTTCATAAACGACCTTCCCAACGGCATATCATCCAATATGCGACTTTTTGCAGATGACTGCGTAATCTACCGTCGCATTACAGACCCAGCCGACCATGCAACGCTCCAAAAAGACTTACATTCATTAGAAACCTGGTGTTCCAACTCTTTAATGAAACTTAACATCTCCAAATGTAAAGTTATGCAGGTATCCCGTAAACACTCTAACAAGAATCACTCGTACTTTTTAAACTCGACAGCCCTATCCACCGTTCAGTCGTATCGTTATCTCTGTATTACTATTAATAGCAAGTTGACCTGGTCCGACAATATAACAAAATTGGCTACCGACACCAATAAATAACTTTGTTACGTCAGACGTACCCTTGCGCTGTGCCCCTCACCCACAAGAAAACTAGCTTATGAAACTTTTATTCGAAGTAAACTTGAATACGCCTCAGCTATTTGGAGCCCGCACCAAGCTTACTTAATTAATATGTTAAAATCAATACAAAATCGTGCCGCTAGATTCATCACTTCCAGGTACAGCCGTGAAGAAAGTGTCAGTGCGATTAAATCATCTGTAGGTCTCGAACCATTGGTGTTGTGTCGGAAAATTGCGAAACTGCGCCTTTTCCAGCGACTTCATTATAACTTCCCCGAACTGCATGGAAGGCTTCTAATCCCACCTAAAACCCCTGCATCTACGCGCCACCACCGCCTGGTCGGCGGAAACGTGTATGGAGGGGCTTTAATCCCACCAACCCGTACATCTCGTTACCTTTTTAACTCTTGCAGCATCCAGCGATTGCATGGTTCAACATTTTCCTTTAATCAATCGTTTTTGCCTAGCGCCATTATAGAGTGGAACAATTTACCAGATAGAGTTGTCAATGAGCGCAACCCCATTATCATCAAGCAGCTGCTTACTGATCACCTTAAACCCTAACCTTATAATGACGGTACTGTGCCTTCATTCTTTTGCGATTGCCGTCTCACATTGTGACTGTTCTGCTGATTTGCTTTTGCATTCTATTCAATGTCCCTCCTGGCTTTTTTTGTTGTTGTTGTTTGTTTGTTTGTTTTAGTGCGAATCCACAGGCTGAATCTTGTAAGAAATTATAACCATATCTTTGTTTCTATCCTTATCTTCTGTAACCCCCCCTTACGTAATACCCAGACAGGGGTCCTTAAGGAAAATAAATTATGATGATGATGATTGGAAGATTGATGGAAGAAAAGTAGGGAAACGACAAAAAACGGAGACGTACAAAAGCAAAGTTCGTAATAGGGGGCCGGAAAATTTGGTTGTGGGAGTTCGTAGGGCTTTTTTTTTTTCTTTTTAACCTAGGTAGGCCATTAGGCAGTATAATAGCGAGAGCTTGATGGCTCAACTCACCACCCTATTCAAAAGGGGATCCTCGTAACATCCATCCATCCAGTCCACCTTCGTGCATAGCATTCGCCGCCAGCGTTTCACGGTAAACATTACGGTTACATACGCTCCAATTGCCGGGAAGCGTGAGAAGCAGTCAGGGATCTTTAAATGCTGTCGGCGTTCCTCTCTTAAAGGCGAAGCTTTATCGTCCTCCAAATTTTATCTTAGGGATTGATTTTAAGGGTACTGACGGTGCAAACGTGTACGAACGGAGCTTTCTTTCTTCTTTGTTTACGGGTTACGGAGCTCAGACATTTTATAAGCTTATGCACGAGAGCTATTCCTGGTGCTCGTTCAGATTTAATTTCCTGATTGTGCTATTGTCAACAAGTGTATGAAGCTACGGAGCGCGTAGGCTGTGTGCTGTCATACATCGTGCTAAAAACGTAACACGCATTATTGTTGTGCTACTGGGTGTGCGTAGCGTTCTCAGTCCATGCTTTTGTTAGGCGCTGCAAATCCATTTTACGAGAACAAGCCGCTCGTTACCAAGTGTAAATGACTTTGACTATTGTGAGTAGGCTTTCTGTCCTTCGCTGCCTCGGCAGAATGAAGTGGTGCACGAGTTTGTTGGCTCATATTGACTTCAAAACTGCGCAAAGAAAAGTGGGAAAGTGCTAGCATTGATGGAAACCATCTGTATGTGTCATTTTTGTGCTTGCATACCCTTTGTTTACAGAGGAAGTGCAGGTTACACTGTGATGGTTGCGCTTGAGAGCCAGCGGCACCAGTTTGTCATAAAGGTGTATAACCAGTTTCCCTGCATGCAGAAATGTCGGCGTCATGACGAAATTGCGACAATGGTTCAAATGCTCAGCTATTCATCATCGTTCAAAGCACAGCCCTTAATAAACAAGCCTTCAATACGGTAAAATCCATGTTCTATCACCCAACAACAATTTTTAATGTCTCACCCCGAGTAACTCTATGGGCGAAGCGCGCACACCCAGAAACGAACGACCAAACTGCGAGGGCGAGCAACGAGGGAAAGCGCTAGAAGCGAGGAGACCAGAAGGAGAGGCCGGGCGAGGAGGAATGTCGCTACCTTTAGTTTTCAAGAAGCCTAGTTTATCCGCCGATCCCTTAGTCTCTAGACTTTTGCACTAGGCTGTACGTAGGCGCACTTGCTGGTATACGTCCCGTCCCCCCAACAATCCGTCCTTGAGCGCGGCCCCTACGAAAAGGACAAAGACATATTGCATGCACTCAGATTGTCAGCTCAAAATGATCATACCTGGTGAGGGCCTTTTACGAAATAGCGATCACATTTCCAACATTTAGACGGCAGTTGATTTCAGCAGGAGGGTAGATTGGGTGCATCTGGCGCTTTTCTTCAACTAACCCACACGCCTCTCCTGGTATGTCCCAATTCCCTAGAATTATAAGCGCGCTGTTTCAATCTCCTCCGATGACGCCGAGAAAATAAAACGCTTCCCAGCGGTCTGCACACTGAATTCCAAGGCCAAAACACTTCATGCACGTGGATATTCAAGGCCATCACCGGCCGACCACAACATGCGTGCAATCATCACTCGAGGGAAGCGTAGTGCAAGAGAACATACATCTTTATAAAAGTATAGCACTAGCAGCTTACAAGACAGCATCCTATAGAAGAGGTCCAGCAATCGTGCCTGGAGGCGCCGCTTCGTCGCGTCGTCTGTTCTGGCGGACCCTGCATCAGAGCGTGCAAGGACACAGAATGCTGCTGCTCGCTGTTCACCGGGACGTCGTCCCTTCAGCGGAGGTTGCACGTCTCGCAGTTGAAGCGGCACTCGTCGTAGTGACCTTCCAGACGGCTCAGCTCGGACCTGAAGGGGCAGCCGAGCCGCGCGTGGACGCAGTACACCTGCAGATGCCGCAGGTACTCCAGGCTGTTGTTGTGCAGCTCGAGGTCGCGATCGCGGAAAGGGAGCCCGTCGTGTGGACACACGCCGCCGCGGGGTAAGCCGCTGAACGCGTCGTTCCTGGTCCTCAGCAGCTCAGCATACAAATCCGAGCATCGGCACAAGCCGCACATTGCGTGGCCGCAGGGAAGCTGTAGCACCTTGGCAGGAACCCTGCCGCAGCGGGCGCAGACCATAGAAATCGGTAGCGGCTCCACAAACGTGATGTCCCGCCTGTCTACCAAGGAACCGTCGAAACCGACGAGGGTGTAGGTAGTCGGGCGGCTTTGCTGGGAACCCTGGAAACGGAGCCCCGCAAGCCGCGCCGCGCCTCTCTCGTCATTTGAGTGCAACGAAAGATTAGCGAAGGTGCCGCACACCCCCGATTCCGAAATCGACTGATCTTCCTCACTTGCGGTGACGACGCCTTCGCGGGGGCTGACGAACTTCGAGTTGGCCATGGCGAGGTCAAAGGGCGACCGACTAGCGCACGGATGTCACACACTCCTTTCCGCCGACCTGCCGCTGGTTTTCTCCGCGATAGGCGATGGTGGCAGCGTCGTCGCGTCCAGCTCGCGTGGTCGCTGCCTATTGCTCTGGTTGTCGCAGCAATTCTGGCTTGCAAGGACCGTGCACAGTTCCTGTGGGAAAGGGGGAAGGGATGGCGGAAATTCTTAAAAGCTAGATAAAGCACGGCTACAGATACGAGGCACGAAGTCGGGGGAGAGCCGAGGGGGATAGTGACCGTCAAAACAGCTGGCTCTGCATGTAGGGGATTGGGTTCCCAGAATTGCCACGGGGTTGGCTTGGCTGGCGAAAGCTAGGATGAAGGCAGAATACGATGCAGGTGTGGCGGGAAACATGGTGCAGAAACTGCAGCGCTTCCCTTACTACTAACGTGCGAGGCCAGAGCGGACGCAGGTGGAACTGTAGAGAAGAGAACAATAGGAGAAGAAGGGGAGGGAGGAGAAGGGGCAGTTCCCATATAAGAGATGGGGTGCTAACGTGAGGAGGCAAGGAAACCCTACTACTATACGACAGTGGCTGCGGGGAAACAGGACAAGCTTAAGCTCAAGGTACGGTGCAGTACGTTGCTGCTATTTCTGAAAAGTAAACGCCATGCAAATATGTCTAGCGGACAAATTACGCAGGGCGTTCATAAACAGAGCTATATTACTTAAATAGCTCCGCAAGGACTAGGAGACCTATGGAAGCAGTCGACCGCTCAACACGTCTGCGCCCGTCGCGTTAGCTCTGCGGCTATGAGAGAGAGAGAGAGATAGAAACAACTTTATTTGCCACTGTAGGGTAGGAAGTTAGGGCAGGTAGGCCTAGTGTGGCTCCCAGGTGGGGCGACGTCTTGGGCCCACGAGACGAGTGCGAGTTGCGTTTTCTTGTCTGCTCTTGTCAGCAGCTGGTTCCAACCCTCCTCGGAGGGAGCTGGCAGTAATGATTGTGGGGGAGGGTTACCCTCCCATCCCCAGAGAATGTGTGCCCGAGTGGCGAACACTCCATTGCACTTAGTACAGACGGGGTTGTAATCCCCTCCAGTGATTAGATAAAGCCTAGAATGACTGAGGATTGAATCCGTCTGCAGTCTGCGAAGCATGGTGGCTTGCGCTCGTTCGAGGTCGGGGTGGGGAGGCGGGTAGACGCGTATCGTCTGCTTGTAGAAGTTGGTAATGTCAGCATAGGATTTGGGGACCTCTACGAGCGCATCTGAGTTCGAGGGGCCGGCCTCCCGGTTAGTTAGGCCTCGGGCTAAACGCTCGACCCGTTCCATCCCAGAGTTCCCCGCGTGAGCAGGTACCCACACTAAGCTGAGGCCGTGGATTTGATCCCAATCGCGGCAACGGCATTTCGACGGGGGCGAAATAGAAAACGCACGTGCACGTATAATGTGGGACACCTTATAGAACATCACGGCGTGAAAATTAATCCGGAGTGGTGACAGTCCGGCTTGCCTCGTAATCCAAGTGTTCTTTTGGAACGTAAAGCCCCATAATCTTAGTTTAACACTTCTGCCACAATACGATGTGCCATGTGAGGAAATGACAACGCTCAACCCTCTCAAAAGTTACAAGATATGGCGCACAAGAACGCCTCCAGCGAACACCTCTACCTGTGTGATCTGTGTACTCCGCAGACAAACAGCAGCGGAGCGTGCAAGGTAATGCTTAATATCAACTCACCACTCTCGTGTTAGCCTAAACGTTGAAGAAATTAAGCTTTAGACGTAAGCATCAGCGCTCATTATCATCAATCAAAGCATCCGGCCCGGAAAGTATCGCCTACATCGATTCCCACAATGCGTGGATCAGCATAATTTTAACAGGGGGGAAAGAAGAAATTGCTCATACCAGCACAACCTAGATTTGGTTTGGTTTGGTGCGCACGGATATGGATCAGCTCACTACGGGGGATCAGCCATGAATCGGAAGGCAGTAAGCAAGCAGGGAAGAAGACTGAAATAGACTTTTGTAATTTAGAAATGATATAAAATTAATACTAATTGTTATTATCAATTTTCAGGCTGTATTGTTTTAAAATTTCAAGTTAATATTTATGTGTTCATATTGAGGAAAGCAAACCAATGAAATTAACATGGCCGTCTCTACGTATCACTTACAAAATTAAATATGGCGTCAAATACGTTCCCGTTGCAGTGTCCTAGTGCAGAAGCCCCATAGACAGTGTCATAGGGAACGTAATGCCCAATCCAAGTTGGCGAAGGGGACATTCTAGAAGTTATTTTCTCTGCACGTCGAGCCTAAAGCCCCTGCATCTATATACGCGCCACCGCCGCTTTCTTAAGTAGCGACAACCTTTGTTGTGCGCCGCCTTTTCCCCTCACACCAAATCCGGTTCTGGTATTTCCGATTCCGGCATTTCCGGTTTAAAAATTTCAGGTTCCGGCGTTTCCGCTTCCTGGAGTTGCGCTGCGGGAATTTCCGCTTTGACTGCTGTTAGACGATAGTGAGACGCCCGCGCGTGCTTAGCAGAGCTGTAGCAGTCACCATAACAAAAATGCAAAGGAGACAAGCTGTTGTATTCCGCTGAAGTAGTAGTTCGCGGTCGCTGTTGTCCAAATGCACGAAAAACGGCAGTGCTCTCCAAGCGCCCAGGCACTACATTCCACTGTACGTTGTCGCTCGTACCACAACCCGTCGAAGCAGCGAACACGAGCAAATCGCTGGTTACAGTAGGCGGTGGTTCTTGGATGGAATCGCATTCACAGTTTCAAGCGCAGCTCGTACAATTTAAAGCCTCTCCATCTGCGCGAAAGCAAACATGCATCGCTAAAAAACAAAGTGTCACTTCCACTGGGAACAGAAAGCTGCAGCTACGTAAGTTCCGCTTGCCGCCGGAAGCTAAGGGTGTGAGTGGGAGAGGATCGTGGAGGAGGAGGGCAGGTTGGCGGTACTTAACCTGGTCGGCGGAAACGTGTATGGAGGGGCTTTAGTCGAGACTACGCCGCTCTACAAAGAAATATACTTCAGGGCTGTTGAGCTGGACGGTCCAACATTGTAAATTGCAAATACAGCGCAAGAAATACACATACAGAAGACACGAAAGACGCGGACAAGCGCTCACAAAGGCGCTTGTCCGCGTCTTTGCAAGCAATTTGAATTTAACCGCTTTTATAGCACTAAAATGTACATCCGCTTAGGAAATTACGAATCCATGCAATTATACACTGTGGTAGATTCGCGCTTTCAAGTATGTCGATCAAGATGGTGTGCTTGACACTCTCATACGCCTTCGCAATGCCTAAAGGCTCAACCAGACGTACGCGTTCCAATGCGTCCGCACACGCCGCGCTGACTCGACGTCGCGTGGCGCCCGACGGAGGAAGAGGGCGTGCACCCAAACGATGCACGAGTTGCCGCGCGTAGCCGCGCGTCTCGTCGCGCCGGCACAGTGTTGCTAGCTTGCCATGTTCAAGGCAGTCTAGCCTTCGCTTAACGGCCACGTTAAGCAATGTGTTATATATTAGACAGTTTTAGTTCAGCGTCAGCAACTATAGCGTACGCTATACGCTGTAATATAGCGTACGCTAAGCAGCGCACGTTTTTTACAATTTTAGTTGACCGGCGATGTCTTCGAATCTCAGAGGCCATATGCCATTGTTGCGGCTATTTCGCGCCATTAGCGACAGGTGGCGCTGACATCTCGAACGTTTCTTTCGTTAGGCTTCGACTCGTTCGAAACGAGAAGCGATCTCGAAAACACCACGAGGTTATCCATAATACTCTGTCGTCGAAGCGGCCTGAGACTAAGCGAAAGCCGTTTACACAGTCATTTGCTACGAACGAAGTGCATTTTACAAAAGCAACGCCAAATTCAATTCGAAGCGGGCAGCCGGGACCGCCGCCATGTTTCCCGCAAGCTCCGCAAACCCCGCAACAACGCTAGGGTGACCCGGGCTTGCCTGAACGTCGCGCGAAGAGTCGTTCCGGAAGTGACATTGGCTTGCAGTGGTCATGTGAGGTGTGTGAGGTGTGGCCTGAATCCTATTTGAGAGTCACTTAATATTTGGTTGTCGCCCATCCACCTATCGATATGACCATACAGTGCACTCTCGATTAACTTTACAAGATTTGAAGTCAGAGAAATAGGTCTAATGTTATCCATTGTGTACCCATCGCCCAGCTTTTCAAGTAGTGGAATTACTTTGGCAACATTCCAATCTGGATAAATCCATGCATTTTGATATGAAAATATTTATAATGTTAAGCAAATCCTGTGAAGACAATTAGAATATTATTTTTATAACCCCAACGAGGTTATATTATTTTTATAACCCCAACGAGGATTTGCCTTCCTTCTTGTCAGGACTGGCGGCGAAGCTAAACATTTCTGATTTCAAACTGACCGATGTTTCTGCCGTTCACCGACTTCCCGCACGCAGCAATGCCATTCCAGTAGTCCTTGTGCAAATGCACACTGTTTCAGCCAAACAGCAATGGCTCTCTGCACGAGGAATTCTGCGTGAACTTGCTCAAGATAGTAC